>NC_136703.1:3356908-4768158 GCF_947650265.1 Symphodus melops
ACACACACACACACACACACACACACACACACACACACACACACACACACACACACACACACACACACACACACACACACACACACACACACACACACACACAAACAGGGTCCTATATAGCTGCACTAATGGAGAGAGGTCACAGTGACGTCCTGAGCTGGAAAAGGGAAGCTCTGCAGGAAGTGATCCAGCACCTCTCCAGCTACCAGAATCATTCTCAGACGTCACACCTGGACCTGATCTAATGGTTCTCTAGTTCCCAACCCAAGTCCGTACAGACTGAGCCAAACACTGTTACAGTTTACAGTAAGAGTTTGGCATTCAAAGGGTCATTTTCTAAGTAATTACATTTAAACACTGATTTTGTTCAAATGTTTAAACCAGAAAAGTTTCTCCAATGTGGTCCTGCTTTATCTGTTTATTAACACAGTAAAAGAGTACATTGTACTTTTCCATTATTTTTAAACTGTTTATCTTAGAAAGCTTACGGGTGAATAAACTCTTTTGAATACACAGATGTTTGCATTGCTGTCTCACGGCCTTGTGTGCGTTTTTTTTTCCTGCGATAAATTACTTTAATTGACTGTTGTTGTCGTTTCTATTCAGTCACAGTCAGTGTATCTCTAACAGGTCCAGGTGCAGCACGATGATTGTCTCAGTTAGTTAGCGGTGGAACGAGTGAGGCGCAGTGCATTTCCATACGTCGAATCATTCATTTACTGTTAATTTAATTACACAGAACTACAACGGACTGTATACTTTTTATATATTGAAAATTGTAATCAAAGGAAAAAGATCATTTCCTTTTGCACCTCATGAAGCAAAGTAAGGAGGATGAAAACTAAATGTGTCATTTTTAAGCTGGCTACTCTACATCTGTAGCTAAACTACATTTCTTATGGTGTACCGCGGAAAAGAAAGAACCCTCCATAATATCGAGTCTTTCAACAAAAGGATTACTGAGAAACCTCTTAAAGGCCTTCTCGTTCCCAGAAGATATGGGCTTTACCAAACCGGACCACAGAACCAGTTAAAAGGATGAGAGGGAGGGTGGCGTACAGTTACAGTCAGAGCTTCTCTGCGCCGCCTGTCAGTGTGCTATGAGCTCATGGGATGGGATGAAAGATCAAACGCAGCCATGCAGATAAACCACTCGAGTGTTCTCCAGTGGGAAAGGAGGCAGGAGATCACTTTAGAGCATTACATTCATATGGCAATTCCTTTCAACTCCACGCAGAGCATGAGAAGCTGGAATGAGGGAGGGGGGGGGGGGGGGGGGGGGGGGGGTGTTGTGAAGTGTCTCTGATGGAAAAATGAGCAACAACCAAAGTGTACTTTGGGGTTCCACTGCTTCCTAATGTGCTCCTCTCCCACACGCCCGTTTCCATCTAAATCCTCCCCGACTCTCTTTTTCTTCTCCCCTCTCATGTTCTGCTTATTTGTAATCTGCCAGAGCTCCCTCTGCTCTTCACTCTGACCTCCTTTTGCTTTCGCGTTATTCCTCTCCTCTTTTCCAACGTAATTAACAAGACTCCCATTTCTTCATGCAATTTCAGGAGCTCTGTCCATTGTGTGAATCAATTAGCATAAAAATAGTTTCATCCAGAATTTAATTCCATTGGAATTAAACACAGCTGAAAAGACGCCAGCGGGCATTCTTATTTCAACACCATTACATGCTAATTCAACGATTTAAGAAATGAGAAACCTTTATTGTGAATGCTTTTCTTCAAGAAGGGCGATTATTTTACTTGCTAAATCAACTTAGGTTAAACAGTACGACAGTGAATATTGACAGTCAATTGAAATGTGGCTGTTCCAATACAACACTAAACTCATTCCAGCTAACATAAACATCATGTTTTACCTGTTAGTGTCTTCTTCACGACTGATTCAAATCATTAAACTATGATGGTCAGCCCTTTAAAAAGACAAGATGCTTTGTGTTTTTTTAAAATCTGAATTATTGACACATTTTGTTTCTATTTTTTGTCTTGGTTGCTGCACCAAACGAATGAGCAGCTCCAATATCTGAGATTACACCGAGCAGGTCTGACTACAGCTCGACACATAACCAGATGTTTTGATTTCATTTTGGAAGGATCAATCTCACAAAACAGCAAACCAATTAATGGTTGCTTGAGTGAGCCAGTCGGAGCAAAAAGCCAAAGCACACAGCAACACTGTGATCCCGATGTTTCCTCTGCTGTGGGTCAGAATAATGCCAGGGAAGTAAACCATCAGGCAGCGATAAACGCACCGCCTCTGATCTCTCCGCCAATCCCATAAACGCTGCCAACACTTCACAGCTGGCTGGCCCAGAATCTGCAGATGATTTCATTGGTTGGACCCCCACTCAAAAGGGCCTCAAACGCCATTCAAAGTTCATTCATTGTCCAGGGCCAAATAGTTTGGGATGTCGGAACACAGCTGGCGACGGAAACGCTACAAGAGGGACCTTGATGGTGGCTGCATCCTGTACAGGCAGGAAGAACCCTGCGGCTTTGTTGTGGTTACTGCCCTTTAGTCAAGTGTTAACATGGAAATAGAGGTGATATGATGGAAGGAACAATGAGGAAGAGGATGAATAGTTGATGGAAAGAAGAAATAAGCAAGAAGAGAGTCATCAGGAGGAAAGAAATGTAGGTCAGAGGAAGACCGTCAGAAAGAGACTGAGGTGAGAGGGTAAAGTGAACAAACCACAACGAGAGCAACAGGATACTTGAGGCACATGTGACAAGTAATAATGATAACATAAAGGTATTTTGCATAATAAATAGGACAAAAGTCAAAGTCATAGCAAGAAGAGGAAGGAAAGCCTCAAAAATGCAGAAGAAAGATGGATTTGATGGCTCAGGATTGGAGAAACCCTGGGGAGAAAAAGGCATGATAAGGAGAGGAGAGAAGTAGTGGTGACTTACCAGCAGGAAAGTCCTGATGTTGGGGATCTTGTTTAGCTCCATGAGAAGTCGTAAAGCCTTCTCATGGTTACTGCAGTACTCGCCGTACACCTTGAAACTCTCCTTCTGCAAAACAGGAAGAAAGAAAGAAAAAAAACACAGGTCAGGATTGCAAACCAGGGGACTAATGCTGCGTTCCAGTTGAACTGAGAAGTAGGAAATTCTGAGTTCCCATTCAACTGGAAGTGTCAACTGGAACGTCCTCTGAAGTCGTTTTTTACGACTCGGAAAGTCGGAGCAACTCGGAGTAGCCCGAGTTAGAATCCAACATGGCTGCTACATGCATCAACTGTACATTAAAGCTGTTAATTAGCCACCTGTTCCTCTTTTTGTGTGATTAAATCAATCACATCGATAGTGTTGTGCATCACAGAGTGTGTTCTTATCGCCTGGCTAACAAAACAAAGGTTCCCCTGGAGGTGTCCATGTGGCTTTTCCTACATGCAACTGGAACACGCTCAACTCTGGTGTGACGTCATTCCCAGTTTCAACTTCCACTCCTGAGGTACGCTGCCTTTGCAAGCCTTAGCGCCTGTGTCTACAAACAGTGCTCACAACCTCCCTGCTCAGATACATCCACTTCTGTTTTAGGGTTAGGGATTGTGTCCTGGCGTTAGCAACAGCTCTAAAAATTGGACCCAAAAAAGAGACGAGTCTGATGGTATTTCCTCTGCCACTGTTGTTGACAAAGTTAGTATCAGAAGTCCAATATCTTCTTCATTTTTATTGGTCGATGACGGGAAAAAAATGACATGCACAGGCACGCCATTGTTCCAAAAGTTGAGCTATTTCCAGCTGAGTGTTAGGAGGTCAGTGACAAACAGCTGATTTCGAGGGAGTTTTAGGATTTAGAACACTAAACTGTGTTTTTTGTTTTTGTATAGAAAATGGGAACTGCAAGAGAAAAAAAAACTTGCATGACTGGATACAGGCCATAAAGTATGAAAGGTAAAGGACAGTAAGATGGGTTTATGTTAGAGTGAGCAGGATAGGTAGTTACAGAGCTGGGTTAATACTTGTATAAAGGTTGGAGCCAGATATGTGTGGAGAGCTATGGGCATTGAATGTGTGCAACCCTTTAAAATCAGCCAGCTCACAGCTAATCTACAACAACTAAGTGTTAGTAGTTCAGTACTGCGCAGAGGACCAGATAAAGCACCATTTAAAAGAGGCTAACGCACCATTATAATCGATGGTGCTGCCCCACATGCCCCAGAAACACCTCACCTGGGCCGCAGTTCACTGGGTGTCGTTAAGTTCAGTGTAAGAACAGCAAAGCCGGCATTATAACCTGCCCATTATGCAGAATTAATGAGGGATCTCTGCATATAGAGGGCTCATATTTCACAGGCTGGTTTTCAGCCTTGAGGGATCGTTTGAGACAACTGACAGGAGGAAGATTGACGGGGCAGAGCAGAAACTGAGGAGACAGCAGTTATAACAGTCAGATGAGTTTCAGTTGTACTACAGTGAAGACTGCACTTCCACAGCTGCCATAGTTTATCATTATGAGCAGCGCTCGTAGCATCATTAGCTTTTTCAATGCCAGGCTGTCATGCAGAAGTGTTACTGTGACACTGATTAGCCCACCGACCCTCAAGGCTTTTTTTTTCTCTTTTTTTTCTTTTTTCTTTTACTGTTAGTCACACATGTCTCCACACTTCTCTTTTCTGAAGTAATGTCAACATTTCCTCGTTTTACAAGGTGACAGCATCACACTGCAAAACCAGTCCAAACAACCCTAAACCCAATGAAGAGCTTTTGTTGAGCTGTCATTTACTCTTCTTTACCCCGTGTAATACAACACCTGGGCCTGATGATGTACCGAATGCATTATTCATAGATAACAGTGCGAGTGCCATAGGTAACAATGTCTACTCGGTATCACAGCTGCAGATTAATTTCCAACCCTGAAGCTTGTTGAAGCCTATTGTATATTCTTAACTACGGGGCATAGCAGTAATCGGGATGTGAAACTGTGTGTGTGCTGCAGGTCTAGAAACTGAAACTGTCATTTGAAACAGCCTCACAGGTGAAATCCAAAACTGCAGGTGCCTGGACGCCCGCTTTCATCCTTAACTAAACTGCTGCAGCCCGGGGGTGATGACTTCAAAGCAGGATCGGCCATAACGCTAAATAGGAATAATTGTTTAGTTTCTGCAACTGATCAGAATCAAATGATTGATAGCATATGGTATGTTTGTTAAAGAGAAGGAAAACACCTTTTAAAATGTCAATAGTTACCGAGCCAGCATCCTCGAAAGGCACACAAACTTAACGACACAGAGCTTGTCCCTGCACAGTGTATGTGTGTGTTTGACATGGTAACCCAGCAGGGGTGACAGCAGCAGCCAAAACAAAGCCGACAGCTCTTTTTATAGAACTCTGTCTTTTCTCGGTCGGTTAAAAAAAATTGTTTGTACATGTGTAAAAACAAGAGAGCGACACAATGTAAACGGTGGGCTGTGTTAACCACACGCACAGGCCGGACCCCAAACACACCCAAAACCACGTTTGGAAGGGGATTCCAGTCCAGGCACCAATGGGAGCAACAGCTGCGCCGGCATATGGTGAGAAACCCCAGATACTGTCAGGCTGAGTTAGTACACTACACAGAAAGAGGAGGAGAACACGGGGGGGGGGGGGGGGGGTGAGATTGGTCAGGAAGCATGGACAAGTCTTATCACTTTGTTCATGTCATTTCGTTATCTGTATTCATTATAGTTCAACCGCTGTATCAAATCAAGACTTAGCTGATGGACTATTTTGATGTTTCTGAACATGTCTGTACAAATGAATGTGCGGCCACTCACCTGTGCGCCGACGCGAGTGGCTGCACATTCAATAGCTCCGTCCCTGTCGTACTCGTCTTGATATGTTATTAGTTTGTTTTGGCTCTGTGCTAACTTCTACTTTTATAGTTTTTATAGTACACTTACAGTGTAAAACTTTATATATGCTATGGATATCCTTTTCGTGTTTTCGTGGAAATAGCAGCGGAAATCTTGCTTATTCAAGGGAGAAGCTGCTCTCACTCTGGACAGCGGGACAAGCCGGCATCGTTCAACCGATACCTGAGGAGCTGAGGCGGCGGTACAGAGGCTGCAGAGCTGGCGCTAAGCTAAAGGCTAGGCTAGCTGCTAAGCGATAGAGGTACAAGCCCTCAGTTCCGGTGATAGTTATGGGGACATCATCAGCAAAAAGCTGCTGCAGATGTTCTACCAGTCTGTGGTGTCCAGTGTCCTCTTCTACACCGTGGTGTGCTGGGGAGGAAGCTGCATGCAAGAAGAGGGACGCAGCACGCCTGGACAGACTGGTGAGGAGGGCTGGCTCTGTGGTGGGTACAGAGCAGAGGAGGACTCTGGACAAAATACTCTCCATCATGGACAACACACACCACCCTCTGCACAGCACCTTCACCGGTCAGAGGAGCATGTTCAGTGACAGACTGCTGTCACAGTCGTGCTTCACGGACAGACTCAAGAACTATTTTGTCCCCCTGACCATAAGACTGTACAACACTTCACTGTCACGTCAGGGAAGAAGCACCCGGTGAACCCAGGACTCATTTTTCACTTTTTTCTCACTCCTCATCTGCACTGCTGACCTCAGAGTCAGCCTCCAGTTGGACACTTCAATGCATATTGATAGTCACCTTACTGAGCACTGGTCACTTTAATAATAATTACCCTAATTATGTCTGGTTTCAGCCTACTGTACTGTTATGCTCTGTAAGGGTTGACATGATCACCCTAATTAGGTCAAATTTCACCTTATTGTTTTGGACACTTAATGCTGATTTCACCTTATTGTTTTGGATACTTAATGCTAATCACTGCTCCTTTATGTTGCTGAGCATTTTAATGGCCCAATCTGCAACCCTAACTGTCTGCATTGACTGTTTAATGACTGTACTCACACCTCTGGCACTACCTCAACACCACTGTACATGCACAAACACTAGTTTCTAGAAGGTCAGCACTTTGTTTCTAAGGCTCTTTAACTGTTTACAAGTCTCTTTTAACCAGCACATGTTTTTCTCTCCCTCACAGGTTATGTACATTTATGTTATATAAGTTTAAGTCCAATGCTAATGTTAACTGCACATGTTTAACCTGCAATTATGTTTACTCTTAGTCATATAGGGGGCTCCTAAATCTTGTTTGGGGCTTATTGTATACAGAGGGGAGGGGGACAGCGGTTGTGTATTGTAACTAATGTCTTGTGACTGTTGGAGCCTGTCTGTATACTGCTACTGGATGCCTTGAATTTCCCTCGGGATCAATAAAGTATCTATCTATCTATCTATCTATCTATCTATCTATCTATCTATCTATCTATCTATCTATCTAAAGCCTGGCCGATATGTTGAGAATGATGATTTACATGTTGTTGGTTTTGTTTCTATAACGTGAGGAGACCAAAACAGCACAACACACACAAACAGATTCCCTCCACAAACACTTCTTCTCTCACAGTCAAACGTGACTTAAGAATGAACGTTCATGGCGGAGGACAAGCAGAATTAACTGGCGGTAGTTGTTGGATGACTTTTTTCCAGGAGAACTTTGGAGTAAGTCATTCATACGACGTAAACACGGGCTGAACATGTGACAATGTGAGCTGCAGGTGAGATGTTTGCTCCCCCGATCTTCTGTAAAAAATCACATTACTCCTTACACACCTCCCACGACAGAGAAATCTGGCAGGATAACAATGAAGGGCTTAAGGGTTGTTGTGACAGGGTAATCAGGCCAAAATTGGTCCAATTATCTTGTAGTGATCTAAAAGTATACAGGGCTTCCTTTGTAAAACCTTGTGATGAACTGCAGACTTCCTCATTTATTTCAAGGATAAAACAAACTCAGAAAACCAAAGTGCTCTCAAAGAGAGAAATTCAAGGAACCTCGAGATTTTCAGCTTCATGTAAAGCTCATTTGTTGAAAAGAACATTTTAAAGTATTTTTTTAATAAAGCAGAAAACAAACAGCCAGGATTTTGTTTAAGACCAAAGAATAATTAAGAAGCGGATACAGCCACTGTGACCTGACCAGTTAGCTTATGGATTACTGTTAACATCAAGCAGTGAGTTTTGGCCAAGCTAGCTCGTTTGATTCGTCTGTATTTGGGGGATTGGTGTGAGCCGGAGAAGAGCAAGGGTTTAGAAAACAGCCACATACTAAGCTAATGCTTGTGCTTACAAGGCTAGCACAAACTGCAATCCAGGATGTCTCAGTGTGTTAGGACAACTTTCAGGCTTTCTAATACAGCGAGTGGACTTGTCAATGAAAGAGTACTGAAAAGAAATGCTCAGACCAACAAACAGAGGGGTCGTTTCATTTAAAATACAGCTACAGATCAGTTAACACTAAATTGCTCCTGGATATGGTGTCACCTCTGAAGCTAGCTGCACCTGAAAACAGCCTGCCTTTTTGTCGCCATGTTTACAACCCCAGCCCACTCAAGGTATTTCCTTTTTCTCAAGCAACAACAACTGAATAGTCAATTCAAGCTCTCCTAAAGGTCTAACCAGGGCCAAAGTGTGGACCACAAAGTCAAATTTAAACATCAGGCCTACTCCTGAAAGACTGAAAGACACCAGTGTACCCAGAATAGCTCAAAGACTTGGGTTGTCCCTTTGATAAACGTGAGTCTTTATCCAAAATCTTCATCATTTGGTATGTTATTTCGGAGGTCTAGTTAGTATCACACACGGAGAAATCACAGAAAAGTCAAAGCATAATGGGTGTAGTTCAAAAACTGCATAATGACACAACTGTTGCTTCTTGCACTGAGCTCATGTACACACTCACAGGAATAGAGCAAATATTGATGTCTCTGATTTCTCCACTAACACGGGTCACTGTTTCACCTTCGCAGAGGACAAGTCATCTCACGCATGCTGTGATTTAAAATGAGGGATATACATCTATGTGTGACTTTTTTTCTCCACTCGAGTTTCTTGGAAAATGATTAAGCAAAAATATCCTGAGTTAATAAAAGTAAAGAAGAAACATTTAAAACAATGACAACTGTTGTATTTAATTGAACTCAGGATCAAAATCTGGATTTTTGTTTTTTAATTCTCTACATCTGCAGCCTCCCGAACAATCTTGGCAACATCTGACTTTGAATAGCAATGAATCTTCCCATTTATCTTCCCTCAATGTGAGTGGCAGACAGCCTCGTGGAACAATGCAGGAGGTTAATCAAATCCCAGTCATGGTGTTGACCTCTGGTCAGGGTCAAGGGCTATGGCTGGGGGCGCCAGACGGGCCCAACGATTGGCTGTGAGGAGGCAGTGTTTAAGGAGACAAAGCTCTTTGAATGGATCTACGGAGAGTTTAAAAAAACCCAATGTGTCTTTTAGATACAGCAGTGTATACACGTGTAGTGAATGCTTTCCAAGACACCATGTTGGAGTTGTAGGAACATGTATGGATGTGTTTCAACTTGTTAATGGACAAACCCATTTCCTAAGAAGCTGAGACGCTCAAAAACATTGGAAAACATACGTAACTGAAACATGCATAAAACAGCAAGTCTTATTTCAAAATACTTTATTTTGTTTTGGAAGACTAAAAGCTCATCTAAAATTTGATGGCAGGAACGCCATTTGAAAAAGTTGAGACGGATAATTTACCATTCTGTAGCTTGACTTAGTACGCGTTTGGGAAGTGAGGAAAGCAGTTTCTGTCATTTTAAGATGACAATGTCAGTTTCCTTTTTTTATGGGGGGCTATTTATGCCTTTATTTAGAAATAGGACAGTGAATAGAGTCAGAAAGTCATTTTTTTTATATTTGACATGCGGAAGAAGAGCCACAGGTTCAACTTGCAGGACTATAGCCTCTGTAGAGGGGGCAAGCGGACTGAAAACTGGCCTACATGCAAACTCATGTTGTCCCAATATTGATGTAGAATTTGAATTTGTAAATTCCTTTTTTAAAGATTTATCCTTGGACTTTTTAGGGACAGTGAATAGAGTGGGGAACAACATGAGGCAAAGGAGTCACGAGTCGCCCACCCCATGTAGCCTCTCTACATGGGACACACATACATTCATACACCGAACGATCTCATGAATCCCTTTTTGTTCTCACAGTACATCTATGTCGATGTACCTGAGTTTAGCTACACAGTTAATTCTTGTTAGAACAAGTTATTGTGTGGTTTATTGGTCGATTTCATTTTATAGATTTATCTTTGGGCTTTTATAGCTTTATTATAAAAGTATAACAGTACATTACGTCCTCCTTACATGGGCAGCGACCCCGCGCCTCAGCCATCAGCCCCTCGTGTGACTGAGGTCTTTTTATGGGATATTTAGTGTTTAAAAATAGAGGCTATTGGCAGCTATTTTATGATTCAACAACCAAATAATGCAAGGGCAGAAACACGCTTCTTGGTTTTGAGTGATCCCATTCATATTTTCTTGCAAACCTCAAATTCATACAAACCTTCACCATATTAAAACGCTTCACAGCACATTTTAAATACGTCACATAGCCTCTGTTCGTACTTATTTGAAATATAATGTATGAGCTGTATGCCATTTATTTGGATTGACTTCAATACTGTGACTCATCATCATGTGGAATGGCACTTTGAACCACAGGTAGCTTTATTTCTTGTCTTGTCTCAAAGTAAATTGAAATCCAAGCGCCTGCAGCTTTCATTACCCATCCAGTCTGACCTCTATCTCTCCCAGTCTGACCACGGAGCGATGGAAAAAACAGGCTGGGCTCCTTTAATCGATTCTCTATGGTGACACTTGGCCTGCCAGATTGAATGACCATAATGACCATATGTGTGATGGGAAGATTTGATGGGCCAATTCAACAGCTACCCTGATATGAGATTAAATTGAACTTATGCAACCAGAAAGTAGACGATATAGGGGATGGGTTGATAGACGTGTAGTGTGATTCATAAAATGGTTCAGAGGTTAGATTTTTACATACAGTCATTTCTTAGAGGCAAAGCATATCCTCGGAGACTCTGGGATCCAATCTAATGGTGCCGTGCAACATTGACCTGCAGGCTGATACCTGGCTGAGGTGGTGTGTGCCTCAGTGAAAGTGTTGGAGATCAGAGCGAGACAAACAGAGAGAGAGAGGGAGAGAGTTAGAGAAGGAGCTTGAGATTGAGTGCTACCAGCAGAAGCATTGTCCCCTGCACTGAGTGACACACCATCTCTTCCTCCCCGGACACAGACCCTTCTTTGTTTGTTCCCTGAGGCCAAACGAGTTCAAACAGAGGGGAGGAGATGGGGGGGGGGTCACAGAGCGGAGAGAGGAATCTTTGGATGGAGGGATGGAGGGGAAAAAAAAGACGGAGATGGCAGAGACAGGGACTTGCACAGACTGATGAAGAGAGATGGAGGGAAGAGAAACTCTTTGGCCGGACAGGATGTAAGCCTGTTTAGAAAAAGGAGAAAAAGTAGGGAAGTGGAGGGGGGTTGGAGGTAGCCTGTGTGAGTGAATTTGTGTGTGAAGGGGTGTTTCGTGTGAGAAAGAGAGAATTAAGGGGCATTTTCCCTGCAAGCTTTGCACGCTTTCCCTGCATCTGTGGTTACGGGTAGCCCATGAAAAGAGTTTGTGTGAGGGCTTTTTGCATGGAGAGAGAATTCCCCCACATGCGTGTCCTTGTATATGCGTGTGATTGTATGCTTTTTTTGTGTGTGCCATGTACTTACAAACTGCAGAAACACGTGTCCCAGTGCATGATGAGGATGGGGTTCGGGCTGCAGACTGGACTCCACTGTGGACAACACCTCTTTGTGCAACTCCAGGATGTCCTCAATATTTGAAAACAGAATCTATAAACAGAGAGATGATGTAAAGGGGGAGGAGATGCAGAGGAAGGAAGAGATAAAGAAACAGGATGGAGGAAGGAGAGGAGAGGAAGAAGAGCAAGGAAGGGACCAACAGATGGTTGGAGGTTGGGGGGGAAAAGAAAGCAAATCTGTCATTAAATATTATATGTGAGGACGACAATATCCAAAAACAACTGGATTATTAAAAAGTCTTACCTTCACGTGTTCAGGTGAGAGACACTGCTGGTCATCTGCTGTTTGTCTGATTCTGTGCAAAAACGCCTGAAAAATAAAAGAAACATTGCTTAAAAAAAATCTGTGTTAATGATGATAATAAAGGCACATTTCCATCCATATAGCTGGACGACCACTGACTATGAATCAGGGGTATAAAGAACTGTTAGGTATCTTACATTTGGTTCAGTATGTGACTGTGTAAGCCGGCTGTACACCCTGTGACCAACAATCATGTGTTTGACTTTACAACTTGCTCTGACGTTACAGAAATTCAAAAGGTTATCCGGAGACTTCCAGTTGTTGTCAAATAATTTAAGCATGCTAATCCCCTTATTAGGGTTTGTTAATCAAGCCAGATAATCAAATTAATAAGTTAATAAGATAAATAGCATTCACATATGCTGACGTTATTGAGCTAAAGCTGGATGTTCAAAAATGTTACTCATGACGGTAACACCTGAATGTGTCCATGAGGAGAGCAGGACAAAAGCAGACTGGGAGGAAGATTATCGGGCGCTCTGCTGCACGAGGGGAACCTTTGAGGTTAGCCAAAACAACGCTGACTATGACTTATTAAAGCAACACAAAGACCCATTTCTTATCTTTGGAAACCTCTTTCATTATCTTCTGTCAGAGATTTCTGTGTGCACACAATGCAGGAAGTGGAAGTCCAGGTTCCTTCTACTGATCCTCTCAGAGTGAGTCTGTACAGTAAGTGCTCTTTGCTTTGAGGAAACACAAACGTACAGACATGACTACACGCGAGGACAGACAAACAAACACGGCTTTCAGCTTCCCACCATCACATGTACACTCGCATAAGACTGCTTTTCACGGCGCTACGCTTCGATGTGTCACAGTGGCTTTGCCATCCCTTAGCTAGCACAGAGCTTTCCACTATGTGACATGTTTTTTCATCACTGTCTTGTGACACTCACAGCCCACCGTATGGATCCTCCGTAGTGGAAACTAATGCACCTGAGCATTCATCTGTAAGACATCAGCAAAAAATAGCTGCTTCATTGTTGCAGTGTCGACACACACCACTTCACCGAAGACGCCCATAATAGGCTCATGTCAAGTTGAGAGCTGCTTGTGTGTGCAGTTTTATTTGTGTGGGAGTGTGTGTGTGTGTGTGTGTGTGTGTGTGTGTGTGTGTGTGTGTGTGTTTGCCAATCAAGACTTGATAGAAAAAAAAACGGATGGTGAAGAGACTGGAAGTGAATCTGTTTCTTTTATTCTCTGTTCCTCATTCTGCGTCGATGGGCTAAACCTGCCTCTGTCTGACTGTCTGCCTCATCTCGGGACGCCAACACTGTCTTAAAAAGAAAAGGGGATTGAGGAGATATGAATCCCCCGCACCACTAAATGGTAATAAAAAAAACCCTCTTCTTTCTCTGGCAGGCTGCTGACGTTGTCTGCCAGCATGTCAGAGCCTAAAGTCTGAACACTGACTGCGAGCCACGTAGATGAAGGGTTCGATAAGGGGAAATAAATACTGGGTACAATGATGAACAAAGATAGTGAGGATCTAGTTTGAGTTGAAGGACAGTGATTCAGATATAAGATGGATGAAACCTGCATCCTGCAAAGTGAGAAACTAACCGATGATCTGTATGCGACGTCGCTGCTCGCTCATGACAAAGACACACTGGTCTGGATGTTTGTGGTGGTGTTGGTTTTGATTGCTCAGGTTTTGTGATTCTCTCTGTCCTGGACATATCGAAAGCAGAAAAACAAGTTCATGTTTTGGTGTTCACCGATGTCAAAATAACTCCAGAGGACAGAAGTGCTGCACTCTCGAAATAATGTCCCAATTAGTCCGTGTTCTGAGCTCCTCCGTTTTGTTTTTTTTTAATAAAATGTCAACACTTCCCAATTAAATGTGAATTTAGTGCCAACAGGGATTTAAGTTGAAACCGTTTTTGGATTTAAAATACACAAATCATCTCAGTACATCAGTGTACTTTAGAAATGGAAAAAATCTCCAAATTTGAACAGGAAACAGTTTAACAGAAGAGGAATAATAGAAAAACATCTGGAGAAATAAAAAAGAGATATAGGAGGTAATTCTTCTACGCAGTATTTTTACACACCATTTTTAAATGGTCGTTCAGTAGGACCCTTAAATTGATTCCTTAAGGACCTAAATTACTTCGATAACTTCAAGAGAACACGAAAACAACAAGCCTTTACTTTATGCAGCTGCATGTTTGTTTCTTATTTATATCTTATTGAGTTTGATGAACAAAAAGCAGAACTAAGTAGCAGAACCTGCACCTCATGGAGTCAATAAAGACAAAGCTGCTCAATGCTGCTGAAAATGTGTTGACGTTATTGTTACTTTGCATTTCTCCAAACTTGATGCCCTTTTTCAACACATTTTAAGAATCAAAAGATCGTCTTTATCAATGTTTCTGGTTCTCATCTTCAAATGACTATTCCACTAACTGTCAGTCAGAAAAAGTACTTTTGTTCTGTCGTTTGGCTGAGCTAACCCTGCGTGCTCTAAAAAGTCACATTTAACACCAGCTTACTGCATGCGTTACTGACTGTAAGTCCCTCTGCGTTAATGAAAGACTCACACTCATAATCACACATTGGCTCTAAAGATAGAAACCAAGGCGAGCAGGCAGTCAGGCAGCAATCATATCATTTCCTCAGAGGCCCAACACTTTGGTAGGCTTGTCTTAACTTCCTCCCTCTTCACCAGCTTTATGCGTGGGTCGCACCAAAATAAGATGCAAAGGTCCTCAGCAGTGGAGCGCGACCTCGCTAATTAAGACCAGTATTAAAGGGAAGCAGAAGTTGTCGCGTTGTTGACTGGTTTTTGGAGGGAGGGAGCTGACTGAGCTTGAGGCGTATGCTAATTAAATCTCCCATATGGTAACTTGTACCGCGTCCACACTGGAGGAGTCACTCATGTGAGAGATTGCTCGCTGGCAGAGAAGACAAGAAGAGGCAGGAAACAGGGCTTTCCCTCAGTCGCTTTTCAATTGTGGAGAGCGGAGGGAGGGACAGGGACTGGTGAAGGGTTACAAGAGAAAAAAAGGCATCTTGAACTTCAAATCTGCCTTTTCCTAGACATCTTCGAATCAAGACAAGACTCAGTCCTGAAATAAAATGTGCCACACAGATGTGGTGACAGTGGGGAGGATGGAGAGGAGGAGGAACAAAGAGATCCTTTCAGACCACGTCCTGTTCCAACACAGCTATCCTCACCCAGGGTTGTATTGGCTGTCTTCATTGTTCCATCACAAAGCACACACAGGTTTCTTTGGAGAGCAAAATTTGAAGCTTTGTCAATCCATCATCTTGACTGAGACACTGACTTCAGCAGACTCGGAGAGGACAACAGGACGCACCATAAACTGGGCACTCACACCGAGCATGTCAACGTTTACTTGAACTCAGAGGGTTTTGGCAGCCCGGGCTGGATTTTAGAGCGTGATCAGAAACCAGAACCAGACAGAAAAGATGGGTCTAATTTGAAGGATGCTGACACATGATAGACAGCAGTGTGCTGTGCTTGGCAAGCTGAGCATCATAATTGGACAAACTGCCGTCTAGACAGATTTTCAAATTTGGCTTTTTCTTGAGCACTTAACACTAATGACCACCAGTGAAAAGCAACTTCCTGTTTAGACAAACACATCAGTCATACTAAGAAGAAGAATCAGAGACTGGAATGTGAGACCCGTCCCCTCCTTCTCCTAAACCTGCAGCTGGGGGGCTTAACTGAGGATCCATGAAAGAGTTTGTGTTTATTGTCAAATGAGCTATTAAAGTTGATGAAGTTGGTGAAAGTCATTTCTTCTTCTCTTATGAACTGCATGCCGCTGATCTTTTCCTGAGGACTGGAAGACTCCCACACTTTGACGTTTGACCACAAAACAAATCAGAGTTTTAAAACAAAACCTTTTTTCTGAATCAGCATTTTGGCCTACGAGCCTGCTGGCTTTAAATCGATGCAACACGACAGATAAATATCTGCACGTGATGCTGCATGCCACATTATTTGACAGAGTTTCGGCGAAATGTTCGACCGGCATATCAGTGCATGAGTTTGAGTATTTCAAGGCCAACCAATGCACACTGTAGTCTATTATGAAAGCATGTGAGCAAGACAGATACAGATACAACAGTGACATAACATTCAAATGAGTCCTCAAAATAAACTTTGTAGAGCAGATGTGTCTTGATTTGTATCTATTTATACTGATTTTAAAAAGTGAATAAAGTGGGTCGGAAAGAAAACAATCATCCCCTCTTTAAGCCCTTTGTCAATCCCTAATGCTTCTTTTACTAAGACGAAAAGTGTGCACAAATGCAAAAGTCGATATGTCATCCTGGAGATTGGACAATACAAAGGAAGCAGATGTGACTGCAGCATCATATAACCCTCAGCACATTACAAGTCATGCATCATTTTCATGGAGAGGACAATTCCTCAGAGCATTGCACACAAACACTGACATTAAGGAGCGAGCTGAATATTAAAAGAGTCCTCCTCTCCACCGTAAGCGGCTAAGCCCGTTGTTATTGGAAAAGACTCAATCATAACAGACAAACACAGCAGTCATGATGACAAACAGTGTAACTCTACTCCTCTCTGTGGATGACACGGTGGAGCTCATTACTTCTTAATCAACACGCAGAGAGGCTGCAGGATGCGGCTGATGCTCCTTGTTTACTTTCACATCTCCATCTCAGGTGACCTCTGCTGCTCTTTGATGGCATCAGCACGCCGTCATCAGTGAGCCGAGGGTGTGAAATCATATTGAGGGAAGGATCAGGCAGGGATGAATAACAGTAACTCTGTCTGCGTCTGTTGAGATGGTCAGAGTTTTTCTCCTCTGCCTGCCTGTTATTGTCTGAAATCTGACACAGCTGCCCGACGCTGTCTGTGAATTTGATCAAAAACGAACGAGGAGATCATTTTGCTTTTAAAGTCCTCAGACTGAGGCAAACTGTGCTTCTAATGCATCTGCACTGAAGCCTCTCCTGCAGCCGGAGTAGCTCCAAACCGATCGTGTGCATACAGATCTTTAAAACCCAGAAACATATATCACTCAACATGTTAACAGCTTCCATGGTCTGCTTATGTTTTTAGGTTACCCTTGGACTCATAATGAGTGAGGGTGGATGACAGCGGGGGCTCAGCTGCTGCACAGAGCACAGCAGGGCCGACGGGCTGTTTAGGGGGGGAACTGCTCGTCATGATGCAATCCCACAGAGACAAGAAACAACAACCGGGAAGCTTTTTCAATGACCACAAAGTAGCAGCACACACAACACGTACGAAGAACTGTAGCATGGAGTAAAGCTGCTGGACTGGCATCCATTCGAGGAGAAAATATCATGAAATATCCCCCGTGTGTTGCCTATCAGAACAATAACTAATCAGTCCAGCATCATCCTTCTTTAAACGCCTGTCAACGTGTTCATTTCTGCTGTAAAAAACAAAAAGAAACAAGTACTGAGTAGAACATCTCTATAAAGGTGAGATGAGAAATTTGTCTGACTAATCTCATTGAAACCAAAAAAAAGGGCGAGTCTAACTGACCCGAGGTTCCCGGCAACAGGCATGCGTGCTTTGTATAACACACTTGCTTTTGGTTACCACAATCACAGCCAAACAGGCCCACACCCCTTCCACTAGACTTTCATATACAAACGCTTGTGCGCAGGTGTTTTCACACTCAAACTAACAACTAGCAGTTTGGCCCCCTGAGTCTGTGTGTGCTTAACTGCAAAATATCCTGCAGTGGTTCATAAAAACACAAAAGGTGAATGCCAACCACTCTACAAACAACCGACCTCCGTGGAGTGAATCGTGTGAAACAAACTCCGCCCTTTTTCCTTCCCTCCTGAAGATGCTGTTTGCTGAACAAGGTGCACTATCGTAACATCAGGACATCAGTGATCCTGAAAGCACTGACGCTTAGTGTCGAGATGTGATGTCAGCATACAACTTGTGATATTTCAAAGGATTCTGGTGCAAACATCCGAACTCACCCCTGTCAGTGGGCCGAGTGACTAACAGGCTTTACATCAGATGCTGAATGTGCACGTGAGCGAGTTGAAGTCTGGCCGGGAGATCCCGCAAAGCTGAGTCACTGCCGACTTTATTGCAACAATTTATGCGCAAGAAAAACTGAAGAAAGTTTAGAAGAGTTCAGCACGCACTCCTCTGTTTGTGTGTTTGTGGCACGCAAACAGGAAGTGAACACGGGGCAATCACAAGGAACAAAAGCCAACAGGGTTTTTTTTAGTTTTTTTTTTTTTAGGGACAACCAAATCATTGAGAAGACTTTAGCTTCTTTTCAGAGCAGATAGGCAGAGGTTGAACTCAGCGGGGGGAAGGAAACAAACAAAGTCTGCAGAATGAAGCAGACTGTTTCTGGACAGGAAGTGTGGCTTTTTTGTGAAGAGGAAGTATGTGACATGTTTGACTGACCGCTAACTCAACTGTGTTTAAAGTGTGCTAGCTAAGCATGCAACCAGACTGCAACTAAGTTATAAATATTATCCACCTACTTCAACTGTATTCACATCAATTCTGTTTATTTCAGTGTCCTTGTCACTGCTGTCTCCAAATGTTACTGAAAACTAAAATCTGCATGTCTGTACATTCTTTACCTTGTCAAGCTCCTTGTGCTTCTTACTGTGTAGGTAAACTGAGAGTCAAATGTATGTACACACACTCAGCCAGATTGAAGTTGTTATTGTTATATGGTGCACTGTACACTTCAGGACTTTGACATTATTTGACATTTACTTCACTGCTCTGCAAAGACACAAACTTTAATGTTAACAGAAATAGAAGATGACTCGTGGGATACTACCATTACATCATCACTCCAGGAGACTCAGACCAGTCAGATGTTTTTTGTCAAATTAAATTTATTTCAAGCTGAGTCATTCTAAATATGTTTTTTACTCGCACATTATTATTTACAGATGTCTTCTCATCTCCAAAACAAACGTGGCCCAGTAATCAGCAGACTCGGGATGCGAGCAGAGGCCGAGAGCTGAGCTGCTGCTCATTTTTTTGGAGCTTCTCTTGGTTTGGGTTTTTTTTTTAAAGGATTTCTTTGGTTCACACGGTTTTGACTGGAAATCCACAGAGGTCCCGCCCTCTCCAAAACAACCGATGTTTGGATTAAAAGTGTTGGTTTTAAATAAAGATAAATCAGTGTAAATCAAGCTCTTCGTTAAGCTTCGGGGCCTGCAGGCTAATTTTAAGTCACTACTCAATATATTCTAAATCCAGTCACATGATTTGATTGAGTTAAAAACACTGCTGACATGACAGGAAGGACTAAGAAACTGCTGGAAGAGCTTTACCGTCTGCATGACAGCTAGAGCGCAGATGAACGAGTGTTTGAAAGCTAAATCCAGAATAAACTAAAGATGGGCTTTGGTGAGGCGCTGAGTGGATGAAAACAATCACAAGCCAAGCTTTGAACTGAGCAGCCACCTCTAAATCTACTGACACAAACTGTAGTCTATACAGAGCTAATAAACTGCCACCCTGTGTGATCAACAGTGTGAGTCCTGTTTAACAACAGTATCCATCTCATCCCATATCGTCTGATACGACCCCCAGCCTGAGGCTCAGACGAGGTTTGGGTGTTTCCTAAATGTCGAGCTTTATCCGAGCGAAGAGGAGTCAGACAGGAAGGTGTGAAGATACAGATGGACCATATGCTGGTGTGGGTTAAATGTTCGCTCCACTGGACAGAGAGTAGCAGGCATGCTGCTGACACGTCTGCCTCGTCTGCTCCTGAACAGAGCGGGACAACACAATGGTTTAAAGTCAGTCAGGACGGCGTCTTAAAACTCTTCTTCACTGGCAAAATGTAAGAAAAATACACATGGCCCCAACTGATAATCAATCTAGTCTATATCCTGGCCATCTCGGATGTCTCAACAAGTGTCAAATGTTGGCCACTTACTATTCATTTTTCAACACAATAAACTCTATACAGCCATTTAACAACAGCTAAAAGCAAGAGGGAAATAAGAGGAGAGAAGTAAGAAAATGCCGTGATTGTCCAACGTGGTTCAGTTGCATCACAGCAGTAAATCAGATGTGTACAGACAGACTCATAGTGCAGGGTTGAAGCTTTAGGAGCTGCCGTCACACTGCGAGCAGGCAGGGCGATGTTATCTCAAGGGTCGCTCAGGCCGTGGATTTTAATGAGATTTTTGATTTGCCTTTACCTCCATCAAAGGTTAACCGATTAAACATGGATTAATGGCACGATGAACGTCTCTAAGATCATGGCCTCATGGCACCTTCACTGACATTTAGGACACCACGGCAGAGTTTTAGTTGATTGCATCATACTGGAGAGGCGGGTATTTCTAACATTATGTACAGGAAAACTACAGAGGAGAGACACGTCAGCGTTCTCCAAGTTCCCTGAATTACCTAAGAAATGTATTTAGTCCAAAACAGAGTACATCAACATTTAAAGTGCACATCAAACACATCTGTGCTCTTGGATTAAGAGACACATGTACTTGTCTTTTACTTTCTACACAAAGAGCTCAATGTAATCATTTGATTCTGATGAAACATGCAAACAGCAGATTCATTATGTTGGTTAACCTTTCTTTGGTTATACTCTTGGATAAACAGTGTGCCAGTGACCTGATGGATTTTATACTTCCTGCTGGTCATCCGAGCAAGTGGACGTGTTCATGAAATACAAGACAACTGAATAATGAGATGATGGTGTAATAAAGTGATTCCAGAGCAGAGGCTCTAAACACAATTAGTCCCTTCTTATAGGATAATCACATCGCTCCATTCCAGCCGCATAATTACCTCAATCTTCATTTTTCTTCTTTGTGAGTGGACTTCTTAAATTTCAAGCAGCTCCTCCATAATGAGTCTAAGGATGGCATTAATGGGGACAAAACAGGGCCATTTTCCTGATTGCCAATGGCTACATCAGCATTCACTCACACTGCTGCGCCATCTCACTGAATTTAGATATCTCACACACACAACAGACCGCCGTATATCAAGCACAAGCTCAAACACTTGTCAAGGTTTTTCCCGCAGGCCCTGAGAGCCCCTTTTCACTTCTCTGTGGTTCCCACACCGCCTGAAACAGCCCTCAAACAGAATCCCAGATCCACAGATTCAGGACTTTTCTATGCAAGTCCTCAGGTCACCAGCCTCACACTCTGTACCCCTCCTTATCCAGGAGAAAACAACAACAAGCTAAAAACAATGCGCCCATTAAGGGTCTCTCTCTTTTGGGAGAGGACTGGGATGGCCAGGGCAGTTCTGGATTGGGAATGGGGGCCATTTTGGGGTCGACATGGCATGAAATTGAATAAATAAATGAAGAAATCCCCTCTTTGTGGCCTGAGTGCAGCGGAGAATGGCCCGTGGTGTTGCCACAATGAGGGACCCCAGCAAACCTAAACAGACTTCTTTCTCTCCGACGCCGTAATTCACATCTCTCCCTCCCTCCAAAAAAAGCTTCCCTTCACCCTCCAACCAGCCCCTCACTGTCTTCCAAGAGAAACCCTTTTTGGCAGAGCCAATCACCAAAAACACAAAGTCTTCTTTGAGTCTGGTCCAGTTTTTTTTTTCCTCCCACTTTCTCTCACTTCCGCTTTGAAGGACTTGAGAGCTCTTTGAAACGCACACATGGGCGGAAACTAAACCCTACAGGGGGATGAGACTGTGTCTCAACCGCAGAAGACAGACGGACAGCACTGGACCAGAAAACTTCCTGAGTAAGACTGCCTACTCATCAAGCCCACTTCAGCTCTTTTGCACCACTGAATGTATGCGGTGAAAACTCTCTGTCTGGATTTGAGCCTTTTTGGTCCAAAAATTGTCATGGCTGCAAACATCTGACTCATCTGTGCATGACTTGTTTTTTAGGGGGGGGGGGGGGCATGTCTTTACGATGTGGTACATAGTAAAAATATCTTCAGTGACATCTCCTCTTCCTCACTTTCGTCACACAATTAAAGCCTCATTCCCATTTCTTCCACTCTTAGCAAATCAAAACCGCCAAGTTGACAACTTCTGTTCTCACATATGCTCCCAGTGATAATGAAAATGGAAATAGCTTGTGATGCACTGTAGCGTGCTGGATCATATGTCTTAATTTCCTTTTTTTTTTAAACTCTTATAACCAGCTAGCAAGTTCAATGCACATCCACTAAATCTGTTAAAGTGGTCAAATTCTATCTGCATTTGACGTCTGTGCTTTCATCCATATCTTTCCTTAAACCAAATATGCTTGGCTAAATGATCACCAAATTTTATCAGGTTTTTCAAAGATTTGTCTTTGAGTCCTTCTCCGAATGACTTTCATGTTGAGGGGTGACATGTGGCGATCAGAAGATAACATCATGGGCCAGATTGTCAAGGCCATCTGGACGTTTGGATGTGAGTGTGGCGAGTGTGGCGTTGAGTGAGCTATCAGAGACCTGTGAAGCAGAGCGAAGAGCGGCTGCGGAGAAAGATGTATTACACCAAACTATTTCAGCTGCATGCAGCAAGGCACTATCCTCCACATATTCCCTGTAGAAATGAGTAAACATATGTTCACCTTGTCCTTGCAATGCAATAATTATGTCTTAATGTAAATGAGAAAAAAAAGTCATGCAAATATTAATTTCTCACCAATATTTGTAGTCTGAGTGAGTAATGTATCTGACCTATGTTGCAGACTATGCATGAAAAGAAACTATGACCCTCTTTGCACTTGGTAGCAACAGTGCGCTGATCACAAGTGGACAGCACTTGAGTGAGAGTGTTGATGCTTCACATTCAAAGAGTAAGCCCAGTGTTCACTTCTGAGCCCTCAGGGGGGGTGCTGTTGTAAACAGGGCCAAAAACAGTATAAAATAAACTAGAAGATTCTGACCTAAATCTTCAAATCTTAAGATTTTATATTTCTGTTTCATTGTATTTTTAAGGTCTGGTTAATATCATCATGGTCAATCGTAAAACAAAGTTAGACCACACTTAAGGGGAATGACCAGAGTTTTACTCACATAAATATATTAATGATCACATGGAATGAAGACAGTATTTGGTGGTCCACATGCTTGTAAATGCATTCTGCTGCTGCACCTGAAATGGTTTTTAAAGGGTTTTTAAATCTATGTCCACTACACAAGGTGCCATGGATGAAAGGGTTAACTTTTGGAACATAACCAAGAAAACCCAGACAGAGAGAGCCACACCTGGCATTCAGCTGGGCAGACATAAACTGTGTCATGGACGCAGACTAATTTGGTAAAAAACCAAATTAGTGTCCTACACTACACCATAATGGTGATTTGGCAAAGCAGAGTGGGATGATCACAGAGGACACCCACTGATTAAGACCAAAACACTAATTTACCAACTCCATAGAGAACAGTATTTAATGGATGTACAGACAGCAGCTAGTTGAAGCCATTTCCATCTATAAAAATGCTAAAAACACTGACCTACATTCTGTCTCAGCTTCTCCTTTTGGCAGCCACTAACGCCACTAACACTTCTGTTAGACTCCCGTTCTGAAAGTGATGCTTCCAGGACGATTTTGATTCACAATATTCCAGCTCGTTGCAGCATCAAAGTGTTGCAGAGAGATGACACAGAGTGGAACTTCTCATTGTGAAAGTAGATCATATTTAATCAGACTATGAAAAGAGGCAGTCCTGGTATCCCAATTAACTGTGAGAGGGCTGCAAAAATGGTTCACTGGTTCCTTAAATTGATATTTTGGCTCTCAGGGAGTATTTGCAAATGATTTTTTATTTTCTGAAAAAAAAATCTGTACATCATTTTAAAATGAAATTTAAAATTTCATATTTACAAAAAAATAAGATATCTCACTTCTTTCCAGAAAATGTGAACTCAATGAACACACAAAACATGATGGTCCAAATCGTTCTGGATGGAAGAACGTAAACATATGCTGACCTGGATGAACACATTGAATAGGTGTTTAGACTTTATAGAAACACAGCACCTCACCTCTATTATGCAAAATATTATACTAGATTAATAAGCTAGAAGATTATTAACCAATAATACTCTAGCAACAGCATCATCGATAAATACACATCATGATGAACTTAAACATGTCCGTCCCTGAAAAATAAAAGCAGGCTACAGCTATGAAGTGTTCTGTATGACCTCATTTGAAGCAAAGAGGATGTCTGGCAGCAGCCAGTCGGGTTGAATGTTGTTTTTAAACACTTGTAAAAAGAGCTCCTTGTTTTTCTTTTGCTCTGTGATGAATCCATTCTGTAGAGCGTCATGTAAATCACAGCTGGAGGCAACAACAACAAAAATCCCCCCAAAATTGGCCGTGGCTATACGCCATGTCAAAACTTGGTACAGTTTCCTAAAAGGTTTCCTGTCAGCACAAGTGAACAAAATGATCGCATTAACGGCTCGAGCATGTATGACTCAGGCCTTTAATCATGCCATGTTAGCTGGCAAAAAAATGTCAACACACTGGACCTGTGCCAAAATACGAACCCTTCAGCGAGCGGGTCCAAGAGTTGGCCAGCTGCTGTCTTGAACACTTACAACGACAAAGTCTGCAGCCACTCGGAGTTATTGGGTTTCATCACAGAAGTAGGACAGATTTCCATTCATTGGTCAAGTCCACTTGTTATCTCAGAGTCATTGTTGACCTTTGCACGACATTGTAATTACTATACACGCACTTAATATTCCAACACTTTTGTAAATGAACCAAATGACATAATTCAACAATGTTCTGTCTGATCTTCATGGTTCAGCACTCACGCTGGCTGACACACACTCAGCATGCTCTGTTGGCACTTTTATGCTGAACAATCCTCAAGTCAGCATGCTAGGCTGACTTACAGTTCACCTGAGCTGTCACACCAAAGACAACATGGATGAAAGACGCTACAAGACCCAACTGGATTGAAGCTCAACCCACAGATTGACACCTTCAACCCATCTGTTTGTCTTTTAATCACGATCTTAAGTCCACTGGCACGACTTGACACCTTGACACCCGTTCTAATGGGAGGATGGGTTTTGGATAACCGGGAGGTAGCATCCATGGCTATAAATGAAGCCAAAGAGGAAGTGCCAAAAGCCGCATGTCTCATGAGCGGCTACTTGCGGTTTGCTCTAAAAAGGAGTCAATACATGCAGAGACCGGGCGGCGCCAACTCTACAAAATAGAGAGCAAGGCGCGCTAGACTGACGCATACAGCATTACCTGCTTCCATCATCAGTGGATGGATTAATGGTTGCAACTAGTTTCCACAAGCGGCGCTGAGGGGCGTTACAAGTCCAGCCGCATTAACTAGGTCATCGACTCCGTCACTGTGAGGGATCTCATGGACCCAGTACGGTCCAGTCGAGGTCCCACTACAGAAAGAGGGGAAGTCTTTGGTGGCTTCATCTTCATCTGAGAATTCACTTGATGGCTTTTGGTAGCCTGACCGTTGCTCTCGTCCGAATATGTTTTATTTTGGCTTCGTCTTTGCGATATGCTGCTGCAGTGTCGCAGAACAAGTGACAACAGAAGCAGTGGGTTGATCGAGTGTGATATGGGTGTGACACTCCTTTGTCCCATTGTGTTAAGGCTTGTGTACAGTCCAGCTTCCTAACTGGACAGCATACAAGCCGGATATTTACTCGGACCTGCTCCGATCAGAAAACAACTTCAACAGTCCTGTAATCTTACCCAGACTTCATCCGACATCGTCGACACATTCTCTGCCTTTAAGAAGCCCTGTGTCAAGATGTTCTATGGTGGATTTGTTGTTCAGCACCTCGAGGAGGTGAATGACCTCTGCTCCTGGAAGTAGCCACACATCTGGTTGTATTTGAGAACGCAAACAAACATTGTAAGGGCGCTGTCACAGTTTGTAAACCAAACAGGGAGCTCCAATGGGAGAGCTCCTCTCCTCTCCGTCCTGTTCAGTCATCTGTCAGGAGCGACCTCATGAAACATGCTGCAGCCGGCGTCCATCCTGAGAAAGAGCGTGTCCTAACTTTGTTCAGGTCAAGATATCCGAGGGGACATTAGAGATCTCCTGTTTCTGTACTTCAACAAGTCATGCCAGGTCAGCCGTCTGTATCATATATCAGCTTGAAAAGCACTTCACAGAGCTTTTCAGATACACTGTTCTCATATCTGCTTATTTGTTTGGCTTACTCAAGTTGTAAAAAAAAGTCTCCATTAACCAAACAACAACTGCAAAGTCTGTTTTGCCTGCATTCTTGACACTACATGACCTGCTGCTTGACACAGTGAAGTGCCTGATACAATGTTCATGAGTTCTTCTGGTACATTTTTTCCCCTTCTTCCACACCACTCAGATATTTAAAGTACCGCCTTCTAAATAGTTTCACTTTAACTTCTAGAAACACTTGAAAAGAAACGTGTAATCTTTTTTAATACCTATGACGGCAAAGTCGACATTCATAAAGACATCCTGCTGCCCCGATCACGTCAAATGACTTTTCTCCTACGCTAATTCAAGCTGGAACAATGTGCAGACATCTCCAGCGGGGCGGGGTGATGGTAAAGGGGGGTGGGATGTTGACATCATGCCTCCGGGTGTTACAGTGGTTTAGACTTGTTAACTTGAATTCTTAAAATTCCTGCCACAGTCTTATGCCTAAAAGAAATGGCTTATCAACACACATGACTTCAAAAAAAAAAAAAAAAAGATTAAGTTGGAAAAATTGGCACAAGCTTCCTTTTATGCAGCAGCCTCCACTGTAATGAGTCGGCTTCCCCGGATGGAAAGGTGCACAGTGACCAACACTTCATGTTCATAAAGGTATGTCAGTGGTTTATGATTGGACCTCAGCTGAAAGTCAGGACAGGGCGCTTTATTTATGTAACTTTTACAAATCAACAGAACCCAGAAAGTTCTTTACAGTCAGGGAGGCTGGGTTAGAATTGGGCTGTTCATGTTCATAGTCAAATGAAAACAGACAGTTGTATTCAACACAGCAAACAAAGAGGGAAACAGGCCCAAAATATCATTAAATCAACAACCAGCAGTAAGAGGACCCGACAAACGGAACTACCTGGAAGAGAAGAGCGAGTCAATGATTGTGTATTTCAGTGCTGCTGTCTCTTTTCAAACACACTGCCTGCATTAATAAACTGCTTTTCTTTTACTTTATCAGTGGATCTCTTTGCTCAGGGAGGATAAAAAGCTGTGCAGTGATGATGGAAGATATAAAAGTAGATCCAATCATCACGACTGCGATAACAAGAAAACGTGTTAATCCCACTTATGATACAAGGTAAAAGTTCTGTCTGTTATTTTATTTGAACATCCATATCTGCCTCTGCTGAACACCACCCTCGTGATTGATGGTTTGACTCTCCATAGAGTCTGTATACAGTTTCACCAACAGGGATTTTAAAGGCCAGTAATAATAAAATCCTCACAAAAACCCCAGTGGTCTGCCATAACTCTTCTACCTGCTGTTGGTACTCCACAGGCTGTTTTTCCCCTTTTTGCTATTGCTATATATGTGAAGCCAGCCTGTGTTTGGATGACTTCAGCTGGGCTGAGGTTGCAGTGAACTGAAACCACCAGCATTGTGGCCAAGATGAGAGTTAGAATCTGAAGCTATTTATACCCACTGAGCCCAGAGAAACTTCATCCTGGTCTTTCCCACCAAGTGGAGGGGAGAGCTGAAGAGATGGGGGGGGGGGGGGGGGGGAAAGGTAAGAAGGCGCTCAAGCTAAGAGAGGAAGCTCAATACTGGCGTCCTGCATGTGTGTCTTCCTGGGCAGGAGCCGGACGATGTGTGTGTTTGAATGCACATGTCATCCTGTTTGCTTAGCAAGTGTAAAGAAAAGGCAACAACCGAGAGAAAAAAAAGAGGAAGGGGTGTGAAAAGCTGCAGCTTTATAGTGTACGTGCATGCACATACAATAAAACGTCTCCACAGGAGGAAACCTCAGCGTAGGACAACATGTGTAATCTCACTTGTGTGTGGGCCAAAGCTCGGGTCAGAGGGGCAAGATTTCCAGATGTTTCCTATTATCCTGCAGCCCTGACAGGACCTTCCTGGTCACCCTACACTCTCGTTCATACTCTGAATTAAGAAGGAAGGCTGAAAGCTGGCTAACTTTACGGCCACATGATTATTCTGTTGGCTTTACCGGAGAGGATTCAGAAAGGGACGGGTCAGTGTGGTGAAAAGATGGCAAAACCCAATTCCTACAGTTCTGCAGGAAAATCCCTCACATGTGTGGGGTGTGACGTCAATGCCCCTGTTCCTGACATAGACAGACTACATTTTGGTGGATCACCACGGGGAAAATCCAGTTGCTTGGATTAAATCAACAAAGCACAGCCCTGAAGAAAATCCCCACTAATCTATGGCTTTAAGAAATTATCAATTCACACATAGCAGGGATTTTTTTTTTTCCTTCAACAAAAGCAGGAAGAGAGCAGTTATCACCACTGACTGGGATTTTAAAAGGAAAAGGAGTCTGCTTCCACTTGGTCTTCAAGGAGAAACTGATTTGGAGATTTGCAATGACAACAAAGCGCAGACCCATTCCTCTAATCCCTCCATTCACATGTCGTCTCCCCCCCCCCCCCCCCCCCCCTTCTCACCTCTTCTCCTCCCCACACCCCTACATGCTTCCTCTCTGGCGGGGTGAGCTTGTTGGCGCTGGTAATTGCCAGGGGATGAGTGACATGCAGAATGACTGAGATGCCGAAGCCGGGATAAGCATCTCTTTTGTGTGTCATTGCAATCGTTGCAATTGAGGAACGATGCCGCACGGGGGGCTAAAGATCTATCAGGTGGAGGAAGACTACAAAGGGAGGGTGAAAATAAATCAGTGATAAGGAAATCCAGATTGGTGGCTGTTCAATTTCTACTGACATGAAACCCCGAAGACACTGAGCTGAGCTAAATAATCAGCTGTGGACAGATAAGACAGAAGCTGGCAACAGAAGTGAATCCATAGCATGTAATGCTAAGCCTGGGTAATGAGATTCTGGACTTAAAGGGATACAATGCAATATGATGATTTTTGCATCACATGAAGAAAACTTTCAAGCAAAGAAAAACACATTTTTCTCGTCTCAGGGCAAAATGAGGGCTGGACTCACGACCATTCAACACTACTACCATGTTTCTAATGATGCACAGCTTCATGTAAATAGGTGAAGTATCCCTTTAAAAAGCGAGACATGACCTCATCTCTATTTTTTCTCAAGTGTTACTTCAACTGAACTGACAGCGGACAATGGTTTACTGAGCTATTTATCAACAGGATGTCATGTGTCAGTCGTAAAACCGGAGGAGAAAGGAGGCAAAACAAACAGACAAAGATGTCTCTGAATGTCTTTAAGAACAGCGCTCAAAGGGTTAACGTGCCCACCAAAACAATGCAGCTAGTGTTGCAGAGATGTCTCATATCATTTTAACATGATAAAGAAATGATTATGTTGAAGCCTTTTTGTAAATAGTGTATATTTTAGACAGTGGTGGCAAAATTGGCCGCCTTTTAATGTTTTGGATTTCCATGACTGCTTCAGTGGAGTCTGCGCGTCATTATCTTTACTGATTTCCAGCAAACAAGGAACAAGATTGTGACCACAAGCCATGTCCTGTTTTCAGCCATATAGGTGCAGATCACTTTCACTAAAAGGGGAAACACCTCTCACTGTCGAGCTATCACTACACCCGTCATCGTGTGCATAATTAACTCACAGAAGATGAGTAATTATACCAATTATTCTCAGAGATGTTAAATTCATTCAGAGAAATGTCGGAACAATCTCACTGACTTACATGTGTGACAGATCAATATCTCTTTGAACTGAAATAAATAATATTCTCCATAGCAACTCATTCACTTTTCATTCCCCATCACTACTTTGGCCTCTTCCATCTGAAGGGCTAGGCCTACCCCTAACCACTCTGTCCGTATCTTTACAGAAACCATATGTTGTGAGCTCCCACAGCCAGACTTCCCTTATCAACACCACAGAGGGCTGCATGGGGACACGGCCTGGGCTCCCACAGAGGGGATGAGGAGCAGGCTCAGCTGGACCCTGGACAGGGCGCTTGGGAGGGATTTGTAGAGGGTCGGCGTTGGTTGTTGGACTGATGTTTTCTTTCCTTTACTTTCTGCATGGTCCTTAAGCAATCAAAGCTAAACTGAGCGCCGCACCCCCAAAACACTAAATCCTCCGCAGTGATTGTCTTTGGGGCCTTGGAGGGGAGTCACATGACAACACAACATACATTACCACATATGGGGATCTTTAGTATAGAGCAGCATGCTATGGCATATAAGTGTGTCTACACAGTATGAGAACATATGTGAGCATGAGTGGTAATGAGGGTAATGATATGCACCCATCCCACCCGACAGAAACCCCGAGAGGGAAATTTGACTGCTTTTCTTCGTCACTAAATGTGAATTTGAATTAAGGCTGTGGAAATGTTTCTATACTCTTATCCTTCTCAAGAACATGTGTTTCAAACAAAACGCTTATTTTAATGATTTACTCAATTAAAAAGGAGTGACGCGTTCAAAAAAACTTCAGAAAATCTAAAAGTTGCTGCAAGCGAAAAAGAGAGAGCCCTGTCTTAAATACATCAGCAATGTTTCAGCATAGTGTGCATTGGTGCCAGCAGTACTTGTACTTTTGTTGCCATGGTATCCAAACAGCCATGATGTCATAGTTTTTTCTATTTAACTTAATATAGTGGCCACCCTTGTTTAGAGATATGGTCTGAAAAACTCTACAACTGCTTCTGATGTTCTCTGAATCTCCAGGATGCTGCCATAAAAAAAAAAAAAAGATTTTCCTCTGGTAACCAGTGTCACCAGTGAACACATTTAATGGCCCTTGAAGAACTTCATTACATTATTGTTCAGATTTCCAATCTCCCATTGTTGCTTACATTGCAAACAAGCTTCAAACGTTTCTTAGCATGCGAAAGGATCCCGACTGCAGAAGAGTTAGCATCGAAATCCCACCAAAGAAAGTATCTGAAGAAGAGCCAAAAGCATGCAATGGATCCTTGTACACGTATGAAGACGTAATAGTATGGCTTAATTACTTAAAGTGACTACATTGACTGCCAACACTGAAGCATCTCCACATGAAAACGTGTGACAAAAAGATGATAAAAACACAGAGCTTGCTATCAAGTTGCACGTGACATTGTTGAATTACAAGAACGTCCGTAGGTTAATATCGAATAGAGACAAAAGTTCCAACACAGGATCATAAAAGGAGGAAATAATGACTTCATCTCCACTCCTTTTAACCACAGCCTTTGCTTTATAATCGGCATGCTATACAAAGACACATTGATAACATTCCCCTCCAGCCTGAGCGAATCACTCCCCTCTGGCTATCACCGTATGGCTTAAATCAAGACATGCCAATTGATGTAATGTCGGGGAGGAGCACGCTGGAGGACACCAGCACTGACAGCTTTCAGATGTTCACAGGGGAAAAAAAGCTTCCAGGCTTCAATGATAAAAGACTGGGGCTTTGTCTTTATCAATACGTCTGAACTGACTTTTTGAGGAGGGGGGGGGTCAAAGCGTGTCTCGCTCTGCTGCCTGGTCTGTCCTGTTGCAGAAGATAAGAAGAGGCTGCCTCTCCTCGGCCCTCATGTCATTTTCAAAAAGGAAACCAAAGAGATCGACAATCCAAAGTTTCAACGTGTGTTGTCTTTTTCTGAATCTGTTCTGTAATTTTAAACTCTGTGATGTATTTAACCCTTCCAGATTATTTCCTATCTTTGTGACACTCGAGGTGAAGAAACTTTGAGGAAGTTCTTCGACACATGACAGCACGAGAGGAAAAAGGAACCATGGCGAGGTTTGACGAATACTTTCCAGCGGTTGAAATTGTGTCATTTTACTAGCAGGTCATAAAAGATAAAATTCAGTCATCGCCTTTTTCAATCTTTTGACCCAGCAGGGGGGCAGAGGAGGTAAAAGATACCCTGAAATCCCCACCAGTTTCAGGGGTGATGTTTAGTATTTTACACTGACCTTTGACCTTATTATGGAGGTGGGGAGACAAAAAGGGGGGTTGCCCCTACTTCAAGCAATAAAGCATTATAATATAGTCCCATTGTTGCTGTCATATTAAATGCAGTCAATTTGGAGTAAGTCCCACAGTTGTATTCGTCTCAGCTGGAAGCAGACAACCACCTGCACAGTTCAAGTACAACAGATGACAAGGCACGGATAAAGGGAGGAGACAATGACAAAAAAAAGATGTGACAAATTGAATAGTCTCCTGGCTGCAGGTGGGAGCCAGCTCTGTCTGGCTGAAAGTAGCATAAAAAATTACCAGGACAATCATTCATCAAAGGCAGCTGATGCAGCCAACAATGAGAGAATAAGTAGGCTAACTGTGCCGAAAGTGCTTCTTATCTCAGCCTGGAAAAAAGGGAGGCGTGGTGGTGTTGAATGCTCATGAATAGACTACCTAATTATTTGCAAAGCCAGTGTGAATTGAGCTCTCCTTTGATTGTTTTCAACCTGAGCTTTAGCACACAGGGGAGAGAGGTGTGAACGATGCCTCGAGGCTCCAAGTTGAACACATTTACAAAAGACCATTTCTCTAACATACATGTCATAATTCCATTGATAAAATGAGGTCTGAGTTGCTCAAAGCTGGACACAACATTACAAGATAACAAGGCTGTGCGCTCAGAAGAAAGCTGGCCATGTATGTCTGTGAAGAAAGACACATTGTGCAACAAACAGAAGCTGTAACCCAAAGCTATGTCTCACTTCCTCAGCCTGTTATACCACAACACTGAAGGTATTTACAAATTAAACTACTATCTGATAAACAACTCGTGAGTACCAAACGTCAAACCAAAACCTCTGCGAGTTCCTTCTTATTTAAGCTCAGCCACTAAAATGTGGACAACACGTTACGTTTGTTATTTTCTTGCAGATGTTTCCAGCTTCATTTGCTCCTTGCATGCCGAAGTTGGCCTTTAACTCATGTCATTTCATTCAGTGTCACATGTTGTCTTAAATAGCCTCTCATTGACCAAAACAAGCGATGGCAAATTGACTTGAGAGATTTTTAAAGGGAGTTTGGCGAACTGTCCAGTCCACGTCTGAGGGGAGCTGAACGTCCACACAAACAACGTGGAAGGTAAATGTCAAACTTACCGACTGAAGGAAAAGCAAAGTCCGCACATAATCCCTCTCTGTGTTCAGCAATTCATTCAAAACACAAAGTCTGAGGCGCTGCTGCCGGTCCGAGTCCTTGGTGGCGTGGATCCCGTTCTCATGATGCCCGTCGTCCTCTTCCATGGTGGGGATTCAACGCGCAGAAAGGTCGCCCTCTTTACTAATAAAACTCTTCTTTTTCTTGAGTATCCACACTCTGCTGTGCTGCTGCTTCAGTCCATTTTGCAGCAGCAAGTTTTCCCAAATCCGCACGCAGACAGAGATGCGCAGAGAGCCACAAGACTGGAAGTAAAGTTCAGTTAAAGGAGCAAAGAACAAGCGGAGAGCCGGAGTGTGTGGTCTCTACACCAGCTGAGGGAGAGAGAGAGGGAGAGAGAGAGAGAGAGAGAGAGAGAGAGGAGGGACCCAGAGCCAGACGCACACAGGAGCCAGAGATCACTTCTGATCTGAGTCCTGAGCACACAAACAAACTAACACATGCACAAACAAATCTGGACCCACATTAACGTTTAGAAGACCTTAAAGTTTGTATTACTGTAATTACTGTGGGAGATTAAACAGACCACAACAAAACAAGACTTTATTCAAAGGAAGTGTTCATTATGAACCCATGTTATTATTGTAGTCTTTTTAGGTCACGTATTTGGAGTGAGTCCAGTCAGTATATTAGAAATGTCTTGACTATTCCTGGCATAATGTAGCCAGCATAGCATGCACAAATTGCATCAATAAAAATATCAGTAATTTACCTTAACGATTGATCAAGGTTTTTAGAAAACTGTTTGTTTAAATTCCTTGTTTATTCACACACTACATAAATAGACCTTACCATGTGACAAACATGGCTATTTAAAAAGGGGTTGTTTACTAGAGAATCAGTTTTAAAGGGCTGCTTTTTTTTATTTTTGGACTTCTATTAATTCGATGAGCATATTAATTGTATTAGCTTATTAATTTAATGTGAAATTATTCTTCATAATCAAAAAGCAAACACATTTTAGCCTTTAAATGTGGCTGATTTTCATATTATGTTAGTATTGTTCCTACAACTGCAAGCTCATTGCAAATTATGCTCAATGTGAGCAGTAAAGGACACAAGGAGGCTTTATTACAAAAAATATATTAAATGTGTTTTTAAAGGCTTGTAATACACAGTCAAATAAATGTAAACATGAAAAGCACTGATTGTATCCTCGTTATAATCTTAAAATTGGAGGCTATGTTTGGCCCCTATCTGTCACAAGAGGTCTCCCCTTTAGGCAGCTCGTAAATGTAATATGAAGGCGGCGCCCCCTGGTGGCTATAGGGACAAGTGCAGTTTATATTTTCAGATTCAGCAGTTCTCTCTAAGGTTTACGTTTATGATGAATTACATCCACTTCAGGTCGTGCACTTGTGATTTGAGGCATCACTCATTAATGGAGCTCCAACAAGTCAGTTAACATGACTGTGTCTCGTTATTGCTGTCGTGTACTACATGCATTTTTAGTCACACCAAGTTCTGTCCTTATCACAGCCTCGGGGCTTTGGAGGCACACCCACTTTCGCACGTCTCACCCGTCAGTGGTCTCACCCCGGATAAGGGTGTTTTTCCGACCAAGAGATATCCTGCTTGTTTCACACTGAGTTCATCAGACCACTGTTAATGCCACAGACTACTTTCATTTAATCTGTGCAGTGAAAACAAATCATTGCAGAATAACTGCAACGTCTGCATTAGTAGGACTTAATGAAGTTGCTTCTTTTTGGCCACTTTAAATACAGTACCACTATATGTATTCTCTGTATACACTACAGAGAACACTACTTTCCATCTCCGCAGTGTATACTTAATATTTTTTATAAAGTGAATACATTGTAATGTCATCCTGGTTACTTCTATGTGTCCCTCATATTTCACCTTCTGCTGTCTTTTATTTAACTGATCATTCTGGGTTTTTTTATTTTGTCTATTTAGCCTCCTTTTTCTCAAATGTTTTAACTCCTTGTGTAATCTCTTGTTTGTACATAGACAGCACCAATTGCTCCAAAACAGATTAATAAAGTAGTTTGAATGGAATTACTATTTTGGTCACCCAATAATGTGGTTATTGTGAATTTTAGTGTCCCTTATATAATGTTGTGTATTATTGTGCAAGGCCTCCATACATGCAATCACTCACTTTGTTTATTTATCATGATTTCATTTGTATATGTGGTGCTGAGCAGGAGATATATTGTTCCACAGTCTTTCACTCTGTAGTCTGAGTACTTTGTGCTTTGTTGGGTGAAGTTTGTTTTGCGTCACTTTCATGTGATGCCTACAGATGGAAATCACCGACGAGCAACATCTGGTGCAACCATCTTTTCAGGGTTTTTTGTATAAATAATCGCACCGTCCCCTGATGAATAAATGAAATGATATCACTATAATTTTAAAGAGAAGCAGAGCGTCTTTTTGTGCCTTATAAACACCCTGTGAACAAAAGTCAAACATTAAGAGTGGGAGAAATTAAAATGTCAATAATAGTTTTAATTGATGCATGTTACATTCAATACCCTTTGTGATCCTCACACACATAATTGCATACATACATTTCTATTCTGGCCATCTCAGATGAGGAATGCAACAGACAACTTGTAAATGCCTTACACTATCATATATTTACACATCATCCTCTGCTTCTGTACATGACAAGTCCTTAAATATGATCAAACATCAGAGGAGTAACATCGTATGACTGATTGTATGTTCAAACATATTTCATGTACTTTTTTAAATTCCTTCCAAAAAGGCATGTGCGTAAAGCACTCTCGTAAAAAGTGAGTCACACGGTTCGACGCGATAGGTTAAAAACTCCTCTTCTTCATTCGTATTTCACAAGATAAAACTCTTCCTTCAGCTGGGACTTTTTTTTTTTCTTCTTTTCTTTCAAAATGCGCAAAAAAGTACAAAAAGACATGTAAGGTAACCAAAGGGGAAAGAAAAGAAACATGTGCTCAGTGCATTAAGACTTTGCGATGTAACAAAGAAACTAGAGAGGTGTTTGCCCTGTTCCATCTCTGTGATAAATAACTTCACATTGTTACAGGCAGACAGTGAGAGGGCTTCAATCCAAAGCAAAGTACAGTGAGTCAATGAGTGAATCTAATTGTGAGAAGGAGGGGGGGGGGGGGGGGATGTGCGTGAAGGCAAACTGCATGTTCCTATAATAAAAACAGAATAGAGCTAAGGGGTGAAATCGTCTCTTTTCGGGGTTTTGAATGAAAACGTTGCAGCTCGGATCAGACAAGGTGTCGGGGTGTTTTTTTTCATTGTTGGCTTCACTGAGTGTTTTGGCCCTTTATTTCATCACTGTCGATTTGTTTGGAGGAGCGAGACACTTCAACTGTGCTGTAGTTCTGTTTGCGTGAACGTGCCACCTGCAAACATCAAAGTGCAAACCCAAAGGAGCTCCGTCACCGCTCTCACCATCAGTAAACTCAAACGTTACCAAGCTGGAAGAGTAAACAAATGCAAGGATTACATTTGAAAAGCTGAGAGACTTTTCTCTTTGAATGCCATCTACGGGGCTTTTTGTAGGAGTCAGTGTGACTCCTTGTAGTGTTTCTTACTAGCTGAAAAACAACATGCCACTCGCTCACACACACACACACACACACAAGCTGCAGCAACTCAAGCGAGACGGGATGACTTTCAGACTGGCACTGAGGCAACGCAGATGTCAAAAAAATAACGTTCAAATACAGAGTACAACGCAGGAGTCCTATAAATCATGTAAAAAAAACAAACGTGCACAAACAGCAGTATTTGAGTGCTCAGTCAAACGCTGTGATGGTTTGCACTAGGAAGACTTTAGCAAGTGTCGGCATGGTGATGTGTAGTCAAATGACACTATGGGTTAATGCTTCCAATCGTTCGTAGCCAATCGCCGTGAAGCAGCAGCGATGTCGATGAGAAAACATTAACGTCTGACGGGTTTATCTCCTTGGCAAAGATCCAACAGAAATCTGTCCGACCAAAACAAAAACAGATAAGCGTGTAAGGTTTTATGACACAACTGTGTATTACCAAAGCATGGTGAAGCCGACTCAGTTCACAGAGTTTAAAGGACAAAGATTTGTACAAGTTCAGAAAGGCCAACAGTGTTACTATTGTATTGCAGTTAATGACAAGCAGAAAGTCTTTGCCACAGAGCGTGGAGCGAAATGCAGAGAGACAGTCACTGTTGAGCCTCAGACGTTCCATGAGCGGCTGAGACAGACAAATGTAGCTTCTTCCACCTTGGCATGGTTTTTGACACTTTGCTCTCGGAGTCAAAGGCAGACAGTGTTGATATTGGTATAAATAACAAAACAGTACAGTATAAATATAAAGATTCTGTGTGTGCGTGCGTGTGTGTGTGTGTGTGTGATGTGTAAATGTAGTACGAGTATATGATAAGAGCAGGGTGTGTGGCTGTGTGCGTTTGTGAGCCAGTGTTTGGACAGGTTAGAGGTGGGGCTTTCCTTCCCCCACCTCGTGGAAGAGCGAGGTGTAAAACTCGGGCTCCAGTTGCTTGTTGCGGTAGCGCTGGACAATCTCAGTTATTTTCTGCTTCCGCCTCACGTGAGGAGGGTTGTACAAGTCACTCTCCAGGCGCTTCCGACGGCACACGTTGATGACCGTTTGGCGAACGAGAAACCCTGAAAGACGAATGAAAAACAAAAAATAACTCATCCGGTCGGCTTTGCCTTAATGTACAGTATTCAAAATGTGTAAATAAACTGATGAGACAAATCAAGAGACACGACAGGCGTTAACATCCTCCTAATCCACATTTCATCTCCACACTCCAATGTAATCTTTCTTAAATCCTAATCCAAGTGATGGATATACACAAACTCACTGACCACTACTTTAAATAATTAAGAAAGTATCTGACACATTTTTTGAGTTTGTTCATCAAGGATGGAGCTTTTTTTTTTTTTTTTAGCACTTCATGACCTCTCCCCCAGCTCCATCTCTGACCTCCTCGCTCCACATTCGACCCCTCGTCCACTCAGGTCACCAACCCTTGGCTGTCTTACACTTTACTGCCAACTCTAACAAATCAACATGGACACATTATCGTTTTAGTGAGCTCGCCAATGATCCTGATCGATTCCCTGTAAAAACCACAGGATACATTTATACGTCCTTCTCCTGTTTCTCTTTATGAGGAGAAAGACTCATCTGGAGAGATAAAGAGAGCGAGTGAGCGAGAGAGAGAGAGAGAGAGAGAGCGAGCTATGTAAGCCTTTACCTAGTGCTCTGCGGCTGACCACCATGCCGTCCACCAGGGGAATCACCATGCCAAATTTACCCACAGCTCCATGCAGCCGGACCCTGAAGAGTCCCGTCTTCAGAGGGTGGATGAAGATCAATGGTACATCCTTCTCAAGTAGCCCTGACCTGCAGAGGAAACAAGAGAAACAGAGAGGAAGATGATACAGGAGATTATGCACAAACTAGACGGACACATCAATAATATACGAAAAACTGTTCCATCTAAAAATAAGATAAGCCTCAAAGTCAGTGAAGGTGCAGTTAATCTTGACAAATCCAAACTCTTTGACTAACAGAGCAGTGAATTCAGAACAGTATTCTCCTCTATGCCACTTTACACTTTACACACACAGCTCCGTTTCTCTGCCTGCTTTTGCACACACTGCAGGTTCTACTTCCTGTTTTGCACTCTGTTTATGCACAGTTTGTTATTCTGCATGACAGAGGTCATTCTTTTTCTTTTTTTTTTGTTTTGTTTTGTTTAAACTGTCGTTTTTGGGGCCCCACAAACCCCAGTTCATGCAGCACATGCTCTACATACTTGTAGCAGGAAGTGCTGCGAGTGTAAACTTCTGAATACCTGCAGGAAGTGCTGTTGCTCATGCTGGCTTCCAAGCCTGTGCTGGTTTCCGCCAAGAGATCAGTTAACGGGAAGTGCTCTAAAAAAAAAAAAAAAAAAACAGAAAAACAATGACAGTTGTGACAATGACCTATTTATGCCGGGGACTAACTTCTTAAAAAACATCACTAACAAATGTAGAAGTCTAGTCTCAGCTGAGGATGAAAAGTGAGGGGGCAGTGTGGTGAAGTCATTGCCTACCGATGTCATCAAAACGCTCCACCCAGACCACAAACACCTTCGTCTCAGGACCCAGAGGAGGGAAAGACTTCCCAGTCGATGACCTTTTTGTCTTTACCAAAGGACTCAGCTTTGAGTAAAAACAAAATACACAGTGAGTTTAAGCAAGTTTTCCATGCCCATTGAAAATCACAGTTAGTGCAGCTCAGATACAAACGCTACCTTTTTGGCAGACTCCAGGTTTTCAGAGTGGTTGGGGAACAGCTCCAGTGTGAGATTGGGTTGTTTGAGAACACCAGGCACGAGGTCGGAGTTTGTGTCGGCCTCCACGGTGGAGTCACTGTGCACTGATGACTCCTCTGGGAAATCAAAACACAGAGATAATGTCTCCGTCAAGCCTGAATTCCTCTGCGTTTCATTTCATTTTTTTTATCACATTCAATATGCATCATTTCGTGAGAGCGGATGCTGACCAGAGTTTTCTGTTAAGGATGGAACCACGAAGGCGATCTCTGTCAGCGCGTCGGCATAGTACAAAACCTTCTTCTCCCCGTTGAACACTGAACCTCCAGTGTCCTCAGGAGTCGATGCTTCTTCTGTAGTGGCAGAAAAAGTCATCACTTCTTATCCAGAATAATAAAACACGTGTATGAATACCAACAGTTGTGACATGCACTCTCCTGAAGACCTTCAGAGCTTACCTGTTTGGTGTATATCATTACTGTCAGAGCAGGAGTTCAGGGACCAGCTGGTATCTAGGTGTCCGGTCCACCCTGGGTGGCGTCCGACGTCCACGGGCCAGCCCAAGGACATCAGGAACTCTAAGAAGTGAGGCTGCACGCTGGACGACGACTCCACATTCCTCAGGATCTGATTATGACAGAAACAGGAACACAATCCTTCTTAAACAGAGATTTATTTATTTTACATATCACGCTCATCACGAGTACATTTTCAAGGTAAGCCATCATTTCAGTGTGGATACAAAAACAAGCCCCAGTTCTACACCATTATACTTCATGCTAACTAATCAGCTAAAGGTTGGCCCTCACCTCAGGGCTGCTTTTCTGTCCTGCCCTCACGTAGAAGACAAAGACGGTGTCGAACGGTCGGCAGGGAAGCAGGTCAAGGTAGCTGATGTCATCAAAAAAGCCCGGCAAGGACGACTCCAGACCAATCAGATGAGGAGGTAGACGACTGTTGTTGGGCTCCTGTTGAGAGAAAATTTAATATGATAATTGTAAATTAACTAAATTAACAAAAATTAAAAGATTTTTTTGTATCTAAGTCAAGAATAATGAAATGAAGACTTTCAAACAATGTTTTTGATCTTTACAGAAACTTCCACCTGCCAGATTTATTCTTCAGTAATGAAAACTAAAAATTAGATGAGCTACATTTTCCCACCTTCAGCGCCTCCAGAGACAGAAAGCCAAAGTGGGAGAGGAAGAGGCGTGCTGTCTGGAACTCCTGCGAGGGTGGGGGAGGTTTGCAGTCCGTCTGTGGGTCGGGGAAATGCTTTGACCTCCAAATCTCATCGCTGTGGCGCTCCAAAGCGTTCTCGTACTCGATCTGCTTGGTCATCAGAATACGGAGCTTGTCGTGCTGAAGTTCCAGCTGAAAAGCAAAAAAAAAAGAGAGACTCAAGAGATGCTATGTCCAAATGTTGATGAGAAGAAGGTGATCAGTGTACAGCTGCACTGTGAAACCTTTAACACTAATAGAACCACCGCTGCTCTACATCTCCAGTCTCTGTGAAGCTTTTAATGTGCTTCCCTTCTCGCTGTGGAGGAATTTGTTCATAAAAACTTAAGTCTGTTAACGTCGTGCACTGGATTTGAGAAGCTGCACACAACCGTTATCTCGTCACCCAACCAGAGGATTTCACCCTTCTTCTCAAGTGACACCCGAGTGAAAAGTCATCTCTCATTTAACTCACGTGTCTGAAATTACCCGAAGCTCTTGAATCATCCTGCCAGCCCAGACGACACGCCTGAGTTTGTATAACAAATAGAATCAGTGCTTTGTTTACTGCAGGGCTCCGTCTCTTTATTTCATGAGCTCATTGCTCCTTTTAGAAGAATCCTTTATGATTTCATATGTTTGTGATGAGTCAGCATTTCAACGGGAAGCGGATCTCACCTCTTTACTGACAATGTCATCCAGGTCGGGGATGCTGACATCAGCTTTGACCAGGGGAATCTTATCCACCTCTTCGGGGAAGGGCCGCTGCTTGACGTTGTACTTGATCCCCACGTCGTTGTTGGGCGTTGGACGGCCCTCCGGGACGAACACCTGCTGTGGAAGGAGAGACGTCGACAGATATGGAACAGGAGTTGTGTTACATGCAAAACCGACGAGCAGCTTTGAGAAAAACACGACTTATTTACTGAAGCTTTTTTTTTTTTTTTCACATGACACCGGTGAAGCATGGTGATGCAGTAATTTACAGCGTGATCTCACCCTCTGATTGGCCCGAGCCCCTCTGGGTTGGTGGAAGAGCTGCATGGTCCAGGCATGTCTACCAGCCGTCCCTCGGATCAAGACTGTCACTGAGGGACTGGGATCTGTGAGGATAGAGAGGATCTTATTTATTGCATTTGAATTTTGTAAGCCACTGGTACATGCCATGTGCTAATTCAGCCGTCATTTTTTTATGTTTTTTGCTGCAGCAACAAACCAGTTCGACCATTAATGATCCAGTTTATCTCTTAATAAACTAAGTTACTCTATACTTCTCCACGATATGGTAACATGTAATGCCTAATAAAGTGGTGCGACTTCAAATGACTGACTCTGCTCGTTGCCGAGAGGCTGCTCCAGCATGGCCAGGATGACCGAGTTGTCCAGGACGAAGTAACGGAAATTGCTGGCTCCTGTGGCGCTGAGTCTAGCATAGCGAATCAAGGTGTCCTCGTTGAGCAGGCTGCAGGTGGAGGCAGGTCCACTCGGGGAAGGGAAGGCCCCCAACACCTGCATGATACTGGGAAAGACGAGCGTAAACATGAAGGAAGTGGGTCAGTAGGTCCAGCAGGTTTACTTTCAAGACGCCATCTGTGTGCCACGTGGAGAGGCAGAAGAACTGAGGGTAGCAGTTCACTGGAGCAACAGAAACACTTTAAGGCCAAACACAATATGAAAGTAACATTCAATGCAGTGTGAACCATTTGTAAATGAAAAGGCTTTGGCAGGGAGAGTTCTCACAAGTCAGCAGAGACAAAGTGTCACGTTTGACGTCATCGACACCACTGAAGCTAATTTCAGTTCCTAATCATATGTTTGCATGTGCGTGTCAGCAGTCTGGATCTCACTCTGTCAGCATAAAACGTGTTTTTTACAAAGTGTTTTAAGTGGAAACACGCTAAAAGACTGTTCTAGAATTGATGCAAAGAAACCTTGTGCGATCAAATACAGAACATTTTTCCCCCTTCGATGCTTCTTTATCTCACTAAGAGGCCCAGAAAGGAACGAGTGTACTGTTCATGAAGTTTTTTTTAGTTTCGGCCTGTTGTAAGAAAAGATTATAAAAGGGAAGATTTTGAACAGCAGCCAGCACTTTGCAGGGAGTTCTTCGGGTCTCACCAGGATAGAGTGGCCTCAGCAGCGTCCTTCACCCTCATGGAGGCTGGGTTGTGCTCCTTCTCCCCTTTATGTCGCACCTCTTGTTCCTGTCGAGACTTGCTGCCAGATATTCCCAGCTCCACAATCTCCAACACCTCCACCAAACAGTCCTGGTAAGAAAAAAATACGGGACACAGTTTTTAATGAAATGAGTCCCAGACTGGAACACTTACCGACGAAGTCTTGTGTAAAATTCTGAATGAGTATTTTGAGTCATATCTTCAGTACGATTTCTCGGAGCAATGTCGTCTGTCACCAAACTAAATATCTGAGGCAAATCTGTGTGTAGTCTTTAAGCGTACCTTCTCATCCAGCATGTCGGGGTGCTCTGTGAGCCAAACGCACAGAAACTGGAAGGCAGCTACGATCATGGAGTGGAGGTCTCGGGATTGAAGAGGAGCGGGACGGCTACACTGGTACACAATGTACCCACATATAGAGCTGACAGCTCGCTTACGGTCTGCAGAGTCTACTCCCACCTTGACCTGTGCAATAAGATGCAACGCAGTATTGTCAGAGAAAATGACCTGATGTCAGTGAAAGCTGTCACTGAGAGTCTGTGCTGTATGGACAGAGCAGCGTTACCTTGGCGAGGCCAGCCAGCAGCTCCAGTGCAGCCAGTGAAATGCTCATGTCCTGCCTCCACTGGGAGTTGAGTCTCTGAGTGACCAGGTGGATGCTTCGCACCAGCAGGCCTGCCGCCGTATCTGGAAGAGCTAGACCATATAACACCCCCAAAATACCAAACACCGCAAAGAATAGAGCAAAGCAAGATTCAGGCAACACAGCCAAGATAAACAGAACAACAGGAAAATGTCCAGGATGTCAAGTTAGTAGATATCATCTTGGTATTTCAAGCATGCAGTTTTGAAATCAGTAAAGCACAAAGACAGTCTGTAGAATAGATCAATAATTAGTCCAGGAGCGGGGCTGAGCGATCAAACTTTGACTGAAGAAACATTTTGATTGGATCATCTAAAAACAGACTTCATTCATTTAAAGTGCTGATCTGACAGGACAACAGACACGACCTTTCAGCCTCTGCCTTCTCTTTTAATGAAGGAAATTAATCTGATTGATAAAAGTAGAGCAGTATTAGAGTTAGTGGACGCAGCCTGAGTGATGTCACCTGTCACTGACGGGGGCTTTTAAAGTCTGCATGCTGAAGATGCTGTCTCACCCTAACTTTCAATCAACCAAACAGCAGGCGAAGAGCTGCTGCTGAGGCGGGTCTTAATCCTCTTGACAATCGCCCCCGCCCGTCGATCAGGTCAGACACGCAGAACTTGTACATTTCATCAAATCAAAGCGGATGAGTTACTACATTTCCCAACTATTCAAATCTGACCATCAAATCAAAGAGGATAGAGCAGCTGAAATAAACGTAAAGGTGCTTATGTTGATGTTGGAGATCTGACTCAAGCTTCAGATTCATGCTCATGATATTCAAATGTATGATTAACATGATCAGCATCAAATATCCTTAGTCATGCTAAAATGGCTGCAGCGGATCAAGAAGTGTTTCTAGTCTGCTGCCTACACATAACTCCTGTTTCCTGTCCGGCACTGAAACAATGCAAACAGGAAGTCTGCAGACGGCCATTTCCTGCAGGAGAAAGCTTCCTATAAGCAGCACTGACTTCAATGAAAACATACGGGAGCTTGCTGGCAAACAAGAGTGGTTGTAAACCAGAAATATTTCTGTCATAATAACATTGAACACTTTCATTTAGTCAAACATCGCTCAGCCCCCCTGTGGAGAATCTTTGAAGTGCTTCTGATCAGGAGACTGAAACAGCTCGAGCACTTCTCCAGAGACACAGCATCACAGCAAACAGCTTTTACTTCACCTACAGAGACATTTCACCCAGCGCTTCTTAACTCTGAACATCACTTTAACCACGTTAGCTAAAAGGAACACGTGTTAGATCAGCAGGTAAGAATCACAGTCCAATGCGGGGGGGGGTGTTAGTTGATGTGGAGCGGACTCGGGCCTTACCGTAGTCTCGCAGCAGGGCTTGGGAAGGGCGCTCAGAGTCTGGGCTGGTGGCCTCTGTGCTGCCCCCGCTGTTGAAACTAATGCCACTGTTGGTGCGACTGTGACTCTGGCTCCTTGAGGTTATTTGGCTCCCATCTATACTCCCCTAGAACCACAAAAAAAAAAAAAACACAGCACTCTTTAAGTACGGTCCATCACTCTGCTTCAAACATCATGAAATGTTTCCCAGCAGTGATCTGAGTCTTACCGTTTCCGTCTGTGCACCGATGGACTCCAACAGTGCCGAGTCTTGAACAATATTGAGCATCGCACCTGAAGGCAGAGAAATGAGGGATCCGTACGGAATCAATAAAAACTGTTTGCAAAAATGATCCACAGATGGAAAATATATACATGAAAAAAAAAAAAGTGAAGAAGAAGTGGATACCCAAGATGAGCTGTGTGTTGGTGGGATCAGTCTCAGTCTGTAGTGCTCCGATGAGGACGTTGACGAGACGCAGCCTCAGGGACAGGAACGACACGGGCTGGTCATGAGGCCAGCCGTCCTCCTCATTGAACTTTCCTTCCAACAGGACCTACAGCCGAAAACATTACCATGGTAAAGAACAGTGTACTTGACCTAAAGCGGCTTTATGCTGCGGATGTGCCTTCAACAGGAATCTCAAAAAGATGCAGTGAAAAGCTGCAGTGACAAAAACTGCAGCAAAAAATAATTCAGCTTATAAAACTGGCAGCCTAGCGGTTAGCATGCGTGCTTCCTGTCCCATGAGGGTCAAGTCCTCGAGAGCGGGTGAACCTGGTTCCAATCCCAACTGTGGCTCCTCTCTCTCTCTCTCTCTCTCTCCTGGTATGTGACTCTATCCACTGTCCTGACTCTAAGATCAAGGCATAAATCCCACCCTAAAAAAAGCTCGAGAAAAATAGCTTTTCCATGAAAAGAAAAAAATGTAGATTTTACAAATGAAAAAAGGTCAAGAGGAAACAGTTTGGACTGATGAACTCTCCTTATCTACTTTTTCTTTTGTGGAAAAAAAGAGTTTGAAAATGTTTTAAAGGGGATTTTTTTATCATTGGATGAATTTCTCAAGTGTGTTGTTGTTATACTCGATGCGGCCACAAGGGGCTGTTAAAACAACTCTAACTGATCTGAGTGCATTAAGAAGGTCGAACTGAACGTGAACATTTTAGTCATGTTTAAACATAACTAGTGTCACAGCTGAGCCTCCTGTGGCCAGAGTGAGCATTACAAAAAATAAACACGCAGAACAAAAACAAAGGCCCAACACGTTTCTCTTCAGAGTCATTGATGAAAATAATAATAGAGGGATTTTCATGTAACTCTTCTTTTCCAGCTTTTCTTGGAGAACATTGTAGCTTTAGCAATAAAGTGGCACATTTAAAAAAGTTTTACCTCGGATTTGATGTTGCCAAAGTGATGTGGCAGAGGCAGCATGGCGAGCAGGATGTTGATGGAGGCTCTCCTCAGGTCGGTAGGATTTACATACATCTTGAATTTGGACAGCTCTCTGCAAAGAGAAAAACAAATCATATAAACTTCATGAAACACATTCGAGTATTCTCTTAACCTCTGAAGAGAAATCTCACTAAAACCTTACAGTCTGATCAAGTTATCCAGTAACTAAAGGACTGTTAGTGCATGGCCAAAAGATGTAATCAGAGTACCAGTCTGACCTGTCTGGTACAATAGTCTCCAGAGCAGCTATGAAGTACGGCACCACAACGTTGATGCCCTTCAGATCAGTGCAGAAGAGAGAGGAAGAGTTGAGAATAATAGAAGCCAGAACTGGTCTACAGATGAAATCAGAGATCTGGAGGCCTTGAATCAGGATCATGTAGAATCTGTATAAAAGAGAAAAAGTATTAATTACAGTAAAAAAATATATATATATCACAGCGTGCATGCGCACAGTTTGGCTTCTGTTAGTTCGAACTGGCTGGGTTACCTCGACAGGTAAACGGGTAGAATATCTTCGCCGGTTTTCTTGCTACAGAAGATGCGGCAGAGAGTCCCGCATGCTTCGGCTCGTCCTGCCTCGTAGCTCTCTGGAAACTCGTTGGCGTCAAACATGGGGTTGGACACCATGGAGTCTGTGGACATCTGCGAGCCCTTCCTTCTCAGCTCCAGACCTACTTGAGTGGCGATGGCTGTAGAGAGTAGGAAGAGACGGGAGAATGAAAGGACACTGAATTGTGAAGCAGTCTTTAGGACACATGCACGTATGAGACATGTTAACACTTAGCTGCCGTATGCACACTACGGTAAAAGTCGACATTAGAAAAACAAAAGCTCCATAAAGCAGACGTTTAATCGCTTTCACAACAAGAGGGAACAAATACTCCATGACTGCAAACACACTCACATCTTTGAACGGCATTCAAAAAAAAGGAGCTGTGACACAAAGAGTTTGCCATAGAAGTTAACAAAGTGAAGCGTGCTGCTAGTTAAAACGTTTTTCCACTGCAAAATCTCTGTGTCAGCTCCTGCGCTTGTTGCAATTACATGACTGTCACTCAAGGTACAGAACATTCACTTCATGCATCGAGGCACCAAACCAATAAAAATCAAAACTCAGGAGGACTGACAGTAAACAAGGAAATTTACAAGAAACAAAATATAAATGCTGAACTCGGGGGAGGGAGGGGGGGGGGGGGGTAATAAGGATTAGTGTGACCCAATGGATAAGAAAATGAGAACTTAAAAGAGGGTGGCGTTGTCACAAACTGGCAACGTTTATGGTCGAGAGCAGTGGTCAGTTGGTGAAACCCATTCCTTCACCTTTGGAGAAACGCTGAGAGAACGCTGGTGAAACTTTGATATATGACAAGCAGTGGAAACAGAAAAAACGATGGCAATAATGACAATGATCATGAGGAACTCAACCACAAAAAAAAATAAAACAATAAATAAAGCAGGAAGATTTTTCAAGGAACGCAAATCAAGTGAGGAAAGAAAAGCTGCTGTTCCTACTTACAAGATTTATAAGAAAGGAGAATTTGGATAAAAGAGGCTGCAAGATAACAGAAATAGTGGAGAGACACAAAATCAAAGCAGGTCCAATATTTGGGGATCAATTCATATCAGGCATGAATTGTGTTTTTTTTTTTTTATCTTTGTTCTCCTCAATACATGACCTTGACAAATTGGTTAACATTAATCAGACATGGTAGACACGAGCAGGACACTTCACCAAAAAAAAGAGGAAAAGAAATAAAAAGCCAATGACGAGCCAAATCGCTTTAAAAACAACAACAACTCAATATGCTTTCATTGACTCCTCTAACAAAGACGCCACTCATTTTACCGCTGCATGGTGTCTTTAATTGGCAGGTGATCATCGTGTTTATGCAGATTTATGCACGTTTCAATCGTTGGTAGATGTAAATGGATTAGAATCAGATGGAAACCTGGTATCAGGCCACTTCTAACCAAGCCCTCCACGCACAAAACCAACGACACAAAGAAGTCTCCGAGAGAATGGTGAGAAAAAAAAAAAGGAAAGGACATCCCGACGACACACAGTCAAAAGAACAGAAGACACAGATAACTCCACAAAAACACACTCGAATGGACAGAAACAAAACACCCACCTGCCCCCATGCATTTGTGGAAACACTACTAGCCACCGCCTCGCTGCTTACCGGTCATGCTTGGGTCTCTGCTGAGGCCGCTGTGGAGCTTACAGTGGACCAGAGCAGCATCGAAAAGCCACTGGCCAAACAGGTTGAGGATGCTGTTGACCTTCGGCCGTGCCGGGGCCGGCAGGGGTCGGGACTCCCAGCTGCTCTGATTGGGGCTGGAAAGTAGAGTCGGGGAGGACGAAGTCTGCTGCTGCTGCTGCTGGGACGCTTTGGTTGGTTGACTCCCACTGCTCTGAAGCGTGGACAGGGACAGAGTAAGATATCTGACTGGGACTGAAAAGATAAGGATTGTAACTTACACGTCAAACAGACAGAAAGAGCGAAGAGCTTTCTTTATGTGTAAAAAGGGCCAAAGAAATCCGAGGAGGTTTTAAAGCTCCATCGCTAAAGGGAAAGTCAATAACAGTGATAAACTCTGGACGATATTACCAGATCAAGGAGATTTTCACGCTGCAGGAATATCAACAATAGTGAGAGCCGAGGGTTTTTGGTTGGTACAGTTGGTACACTTCCCCTTCAACAATGCAAAGCAGTGAAAAGGATCGAGTGGGAGAGAGGTGGGAAAAAGCAGCGTGAACTCCAATTATCCTTGTTAAACTTCAAATAGTCACTTAACACAGCGGCTCAGCTCGCAGCCTCCTCAGGTACGCTGAGCTCGCCAAAGAGAATCGAATTCTAAAATAAATCTTTGTTACTGTAGCCTCTCTGTTCACGAGCTCTGCAGCAGCTACGGGTCATGGTAAAAAAGGAAGGCTTCACTTACAGTTGAACTCTTGCTCGTGGTTTTGGTGACCACTGTATGGCGTGGCTTGCGGCTGTGCGGGGGCGTCGTGTTGGTAATGGAGGGGGGCGGGGACATGCTCATTCTGTTGACAGGAGTGGGCGGGGCGCTGTCAGCTCTGGGACGTGAGATACCTGTTGACAGGAAGCTCAGTTAGTTGGTGTATTTTTTTTTTTTCTTTCTGTCGTCCGATGAAGGCGGGAAGAAGATTTCTGATTGGTCTCGGTAAACAAAACAAATCATTTTCATCCCAGAACTTTTCCAGCGGACAGATCCTTTCTGGGCAAGTAGAATCATTGATGCCAATTTCCCCATTTCTGATGTTATAAGAGAGAAAAGAAAATGAAGTGGCTTCCAGTCAGGAAGATGATCAGAGACTAAATTCATTTGTAGACATGCAGGACGCGGTTAGAGACAAATCAGCATTAATTGAAACATCCATCTATTTGGATTGACTTTTTTTCACAAACTAAAGAGCCCTGGTTTATGATCTGGTTGCTTAGCCTGAATGCTTGATGCATATTATTTTCCCTGTGGCAATAGTGAGCCCAGTTGTTAATATCATCATCACCAAAAACAACAAAACTCCATCCAATCCCCCATGACCATGACATTATACGATGTGTCAGCTGACGTCTGTACCATGAGAGAGCATCACTGGAGAAAAAGAGAACACCCTCTCCCGTACAGCTCTCTTTTTTTCAACAGAGACACCTGAAGCGTAAAGAGAAAAATACACACTGACATGTTTCTATACAGACGTACACAACAGACACACAACTGACCGACATCTTCTCTTTGATTTTAAGCAGGAGCAGAGCCTGAACAACGACGGAAGAAGGAGTAAAAGTCAAATTAAATCAATGTTTATAATAGCCGTACATATGACTCTTTTTCTGTTTTTGCATATTTTACTGCTAATAAAATTCACATCTCAACTCTTTGGATCATTTATGAAAATACTTTCCTGTCCTCGAGGACCCCCTCGCATTCTTCTGATTTCAAAACAGGATAACAATCACTGAATTTTTGTACATCATGCCATCAACACATCGATCACAGTTGGACATTTGTCAAGATGGCTTTTCTTATTCAGACAAATTCATAAAGTTCTGCTCTGTCTCTTTAAAGGCAGGGTTGGTCATTTGGTAGCATGATTTCAAAAGTAGCATTCCCTCAGTGCTCCATCTGCACCCGCCCCCTCCCCTCAAAAGCCACGCCCCTCACTTACATGCACGAACGCCGTCGCTCCAGCAGTTGACTTCAGCACGCCGTTTGCAGCGTGCAGAATCTACTTCGTCTCATTCAGCAGTAAGTAAACACTAAACTTTATCATAATACATGTAAAAATAATATTTTAAAACTTTTTTACTACTCACACCGGCCAACGACTAACTCACGGTATAAACTCTGTCATCGGTGACGCTCTGAGTGTGGGCTCGTGCACACAAGGGTAAGAGAACGAGCAGGGAGACAGCGAGGCTGTGATTGGTTCATCAGATTGGTACCTCGTGGCAGACATCGGTCAAAGTTGTTTACAGATGAAGGATTTTCTTTGTTTCTTTTGTTCGGAGGACGCGAGTTATTAATTTGTGTCAGGACCTAAAGACAATTTAGACCAAAATCTTAAAAAGTGTTTCTGGAGAAAATGACCGACCATGCCTTTAAGTTCACACTGTCTGAATAAAAAGATAAATATTCGATGGAACAGAACTTAGGCTCAAGTGTGCAAAAAAACAGTATGAACCCACCGACACTTTTTATCATTTCACTCCGCTGTTGGCTTTGAACCTTAACCCAACATGACTGTGGCACACGGCGGAGCTTACATGTATTACTTCTCTCACCTAAGAAGGCGTCCACGAGGCAGCTGATGCCTCTCATGGCCCTGAAGAAGATCTGCGGAAGCTGCTTTAAACACGGATGCAGCACCACTTCATGAGGGATGCCGCTGGAGTTGAGGAACTGTTCCTGAAACTTCGGAGTGGTGCTCACGACCGCAGGGTTGCTCAGGTCCACGGGGTTACTAGAAACAGAAGAATAAAGATGCAATCAGACACATTTTTGATTTTTTAGAAAGAACTAACTCATGATTCTATCATTTACACTTTGACTTTAACAAAGTAAATGTCCTCAAATAGACAATTTATGATACAGCACTAGTGTTGTAGTCAAGCCCAAACTAACCGAGACCAGAGTGCTCCGAGACCAAGACTTTAGAGGTGTAGACAAAGACCAAAGCAAGGTGAGACTAGGATGAGACCAACATCATAAATATCAATGATGATCAAAAATCATCATCTCGTGTGCAGCAGGTCACTTAGACCTTAACAGGACGAAGGCTGGAGCCGTAACCGGGGGATCAAAATCTAATTATGAATGAATTAAAAATATCTGTTGTATTATTAAAAAAAGAAGCGACTCCTTCTAATCACAGTAATGACGTGGAAAAACAACCTATCAATGCTGGTCTTGATTTAAAGTCTAACCAGCCTGAAGCCAAGTCAAAGTTCTTACGATTCTGGGAAAAGACCGAGACCTTCAAAAAGTGGTCTTATTACTACAAAACTAGACAGCACAGAAGAACACGTAATGGTAAAAGACAGACTACAGATATAACAGCACAGTATTCTGTAGCAGGAACCATTACTAGAATCAGCGTCCAGATAGAGGAAGTCGAGTACAAAGAGACGAGAACTAGAGGAACTTGAGTGAAGAGGAGACTGTGTGTCCATCTATTGACACGTTTATTTCATTTAAAACACGTTTCATTTGATTTAATTGGGGAAAGAAGTTGTTACAAGCTGGAATGCAGAAAAACATGGTCCATGTACCTGAGCATGTGAAGAAAGCGGTACCACGTCTGTGCTACACAGTCATTGTCCATTTCTAAAGGAATAAGGTTGGCATCTTCATCGGGGACTTTGAAAGGCGGGAAGGACGGTCCGTGGGTGAAGCGTAAAAGTCTGGATTGAAAAAGTGTCACAGAAAGGCAGAAATGATCACACTTAAGAAAGTTCATATTCTATTCAATGTTCTTCTTTACAAACACGGCAGAAACTACAAGTTTAAAAACAGGATCATTTTAAACAGCTGAGGAAATCAAACTGAAACTTCTAAACTAAACAAAAACTCTTAAAGAGAGAAGTCTGTTTGGATGTCTTTCCAACCTTGATGTCAGGGCGCAGGCGACTCTGCTCCACTGCTCGACCACAGGTGGGTGGTGTCTCCAGTTGGCCAGCATCTCCCGTGCTGTCTTCCAGTACGGTGGCGTGGGAAAGCAGCGTGCACATGCCAGCAGCCACACCTCAAACAGAACTGCCATGAGTTTCTCTGCCAGCTTCTCTGCCACCCCAACTGAAACAGGGGAAGGTATTTAAGAGATGAATGGAGACGTTCATAAGATTTAATTAGCTGTTATATGAAAAGAAAAAGAGAAAGGGGGGGGTGATACCTCCAACTGTGGGCGGTGCAAGTAATGTGTCGTTGATGCGCAGCAGGAAGAGAAGGAGCACCTCCCAGGTTTCCCTCACCATGGATACAGACTCTCGTGCCAATTTCTGAACTGCAGTCAAAACCTGCTGGCAAAGCCTGATGTGGTTCAGACTGTGCTGCTCAGGTCTGCATGGAGAGACGGAGCGATGCAAATCAGAAAACAGCAGGCGTTTAAGTGACATCAGCACTCACGTAGCTTCAGGGTGATCAGCTCTGACGTACCTCGGGACAAAGACGTTGTAGAGATGCTTGAGGATGGTCTGGACGTACATGTTGGGCTCTTTGACCACAGGCTGAGGCATCGAGTCTCTGGGGGACACCAGGGCCATCATCCAGTCCGTGTACACGTCCACACACAGTTTGACCGTGTCCCCCTCTAAGGGGAGGGTGAGACCGTAACACAGCACCTCCATGGTCCACTTCACCTACGAATCAAACACATACACACACAGCGTCGTTCATTTCTGCTCATGTTTTAAAGTTAAAAGCAAACAAAGTCCAGCTGAACATGGCACACGAACCACAGCTCCCGTTAGCAGGACTTTGTTTTCCTCTCTGTGTCATATCCTGCGAGTGTTGCCATTCTTCTTTATACAGTACTGTTCCCCTCATGCACAGCTGCACTGTATCAAGTGAGAGACCTTCAGAAGCTTAACACGTGATTTAGTGTCTCATAACGAAGAAGGCCAAAGGTTTACGGTGAGATGATGAAGGCAATAACAAATTCACTTCATCTCTCTGCCCATAAAAGGTCACAACATTCAAAATAAGATGTGAATGAAAAACTATATTTACACACACAATGTTTTACATTTTTTCACTGTTTTGCATATACATGTATATCAAAAGTGTAAGATCCCAGTGAAGACAGACGATCACCATCATATCATATCCTAATTTAATTCTTCACATGTTCACTGCCTGCAGTGAGCTGACATCATCCGTGTCAGTTTCAGTCTCCTAGATTCTTTGTTATTACTGTTGTCCATATGAGCGAATCAGTGTCGATCAGCGGCGGCGAGAATGTTTATCTAAGCTTTCTTCTCAGCGTGAAGTTCAGGTCACAGCAGCATCAGCCAGTCAGTCGCACGGTGCATCTGAAAAATATTGCTCAAGTATTTTTAACCCGGCACATCCTCTCGCAGCCCTTCCTGACGCACGCTGCGATATCATTAATTGAAAGCCACTGGCTTGCTGTGAGCTCTGCAGCTCATTTGCTCACAGCAGCGCTTGTTAGTTAGCAGACACAGAGCACACAAACAAAACAATCTCATCTGCTTTGAACAGCCGATTCGACAATCCATCCAAAACAGCTCGAAACAAGAGACAGTTTGTTTTATCAGCAAAACTCCAAGCTCCTCTCAGGGATTCATAAAGCACTCTCACTGTATCTTCCCTGAGAAACTGAGATATACAAAAGGCCTTCATCAGGGTTTTTTTAAGTTGCATATACAACGCACAAGATGCAAAGAAAAATGTCTGCCATGTCTCAGGTCTCAGCCTCCTGCAGGGAGAAGCAAACTCTGCAGCAAACTCCATCTGTGACACTTTAAACTCCACATCTTCTCCTGACTATACCGACACGCTCACACAAACAGGCGACAGCCAGACTACTTTTTGAGCCTTTTCAAATCGTCTGTACCATATAGTCATTAAGATCCCATATAGATAAAGTTTGAACAGGATTAAAAAAGAAGCAATTTAAAAGAAAGCAAAGGAGAAACCTCCAGGATTAAAGTGTAAACATTGAATTCTAACAAACTGAAGAGTCACTCTGGCTGTACATTTTGACTGTATTTTCTAAAAATGTGTCTGAAAATGCGTTCAAATGAGCCTTTGCAGATTTTGATAAATATGCAAAGTCATGTTAAGCATTTTTAAGGATTGGTTGTAACGATCAGACTGCCTGTAATCCAACTTAATGAAGTGAGGGAAACAGGAAGCAACACATCTTTTTACAAGTGTTTCTATGATTTGTGTGTTGGTTTGTTGTAACAATAATGACATAGATATCTATATCTTCAATAAAGTTATCCTCTGTATGCAGAAGTGCAAATTATGTGGCCCTTAAAACAAAACAGACAGCGTAGGAGACAGAAGGCCAGTCTTCTATATCGATCACTGTTCAATTTACAACATGTTAAAACAAACACAGAGGCAACTACCGTTAACAGTTTGATATGCACCTTGTGTGTGTATCTGATGTTGTCTTGTATTCATCTTAAGACAGGCAGATGAGGTTAATTCCTCTTACATTATAAGGGAAGACGTTCAGAAGCTGACAGGCTCTCTGAAGTGTCGGTAACTTAGCTTGAAGCAAAGCAAACCACCAAAGCACTAAAATAACATGCGACACATTGATCCAGACAGTGTGGGGAGTCTCTCTCACCTCCTTGTCTGTCTTGAGGATGTTCTCTGTGGCCACGGGGCTTACAGCTGTTCCCAGAGGCTTGACCACAGCATTTGCCACCTCAGTGCCCACGCTGGTGGGATAGGTGTGCAGAACACTGAGGTGGCCCTGGTCACTCTGCACCACCAGCTGCAGCGAGCGCCACTCCGAGTACATGCTGCCGATGTCTTGGTACAGTCTACTCACGCCTCCTGCCTCCACCTGCAGACACAGAAACACAGAAGTCAACTCAATGGGACAAACTGAGAGAACTATGAACAGCATACATGGCCGAGAACTAAAATAAACACAGCTAGGTTCCCTGTCGCTGCATTACTTCCGCCGAACAGCTGAAACAAAATGTATCTGTAATAATACAAGCTTAGATAATAAAAGTATGAAGCTTTAATCTAATGAATGCGTGAACTCTTAGAGAGCTAACTAGTGTATTCTGGAGGAGGGAGGATGCTGAAATAAAACACATTGCATTTAAACAACGAAGTTAAACCACGCGAGATTACATTAAACGTTAACTTGGCATTTAACAGCTTGTTTTAATATCTATGAGAACAGAGCATAAAAGCTTTATTAACACATAAACTGCTTAATACAAGCTGGTGTGTTTGCTCTTCATGTTAAGTTAGGAAACACGCACGCACACACGCAAACGCACGCGCACACAGTTTGTTTCCTGAACGATCGTCGATCAGCCGAGGAACCAGGAAACGATTAGCATGCTAATGCTAGCTAGCACTGACATCAAAACAGCTCGCACATCCCTGTTGATGACATGAGCTTATAAAGTAAGCATCCGGCTGCTGTCTGCGACACAACTGCGTGTGTCTCTTGAAAAGATGAGAAACTAGTAACTCATCGTACTTGGTCAGAGTAGAGCCGACAGCTTGCAGCTAGCTGTGCTAATAAGGGCTGCGCTAACCCGTCCGTTGACATTAGCTCGCTGTTAGCCGCCTAACTTCACCAAGCCACGCGACCAAAGGTGTTTTCTGTTTACCTGAACCAGCTGGATATGTTGTCATAACAGATCTCTGAAAACCTGCAGTTGGTGCTTTGCTGTGTTTTCCTGGTCTAGACCAAAGCAGCCTCCATCTTCGCAATGTCAGGGCTGCTTGTATATTGAAGCCTGACGGGCTAAAGATTTACGCCCCCTGCTGGGCGGACACTGGGACTACATCAGCTGTGAAACCTGTTTGTTTTCATTAGAAGCAGAGGCGATTCTAGAGTCTTTTGGGGCCCTAGGCAAGAATCACAAGGGGGACCCTCCAACCAACGCTCATCGCCTGATACTTTACTAGTCTTCCTGTCTTTTCCTGTTTGCGTTTTTCTCCCTTATATCCCATCAGCACCGCTTAAAAAGTATTTTAAAGAAGTTACAGATTCTGCTTTATCTCCTCGGGGAGGTGAGTTCACTTGCTCTACCTGATTAAAACTGTTCTGAGGCTCCTTTACTGTTAAGCGGTCTCTTTTAAATTGCACATTCTTTTTTTTTCCTGCACAGGTGATGTACATTTCTTTATACAAGTCTATTTTTAATTGCGTAGGTTTAATTTTCAATTTGTTTATTCTTTGTCATATAGGGGGGCTTCTAAATCTAAATGTATCTATCTATCTATCTATCTATTTATCTATCTATCTATCTATCTATCTATCTATCTATCTATCTATCTATCTATCTATCTATCATCAATGTTAACTTTAATGAGACTCACAAGGCAGTCACACAAGATCTGTCACTGTGAAATAAACCTGCTACAAAATGAATGTAACCAATGTTATTTATAAACGTTTTATCAACACTCCTGTAATTTGGTAAACATTGTTAATACACCTGCTGATCAGTTGCAGTTGCTTCCACTCTCCAGCAGAGGGCAGCATTGACACAGACGTTTCCCTTCTCTGTCGTTCAGGACTCCGGAGCAAGTTTAACTGTGGATGTGCTCAAGTTGTTTCACCACACGTTTGCTTGATCTGTGCAAAGTATCTGAATCAGTGAAAGTGTGTTGAAAAGCCTCACAAACATTATCATCTACAAATAACAAGTCGAAAGCAACTCCTCTCAAAGTAGAGTAAAACAATAAGATCAATCTGTCATCGATGTGTTTAAACAGCATCCCTATGTGATTAAACTGTGTTATGACTCTTCTTGTACCTTTCATTTACACCCTTCTATGTTTAGGGTTTAAAAACACCATTCAGGTCAAGCATGTGGTTTATAATGCACTTTGAAGTACTGACATGCATAAACATTTATGGCCTTGTTGTACGGCACCTTCGACAAAGTAGGCAGTGACTTTCAGTTTCAATGGGAATCAAAGTGTTTCCTCAACAATCCTGTGTTTGTCTCTGTGAGTGTTGGGATACAAAGGTGTTTTTTTTAAGTTTTCAATTTGCTCAAAAAGGTTCAGTACACAAACAGACACATCTTCACTTTCTGAGTCACTATTCTCAAAACTTAAAATAAATACAACGATGTAAAATCAGTGAATTCAGGTGTCGCTAATCTCAGTCTATGATAGCAGATTGGACGATCAGGGAAAAAAATACATGTGTATAAACAAAATTATTAAAGGACTTTATTGCAAGCTCATGTTAAAATTCAAAAGTAGTGAACCATGATAAAACCTTACATTTACTTTGAGAAGCTAACAGTCAACGATAAAGATCTTTTCAGTAGGTGGCAGCAAAGACCGGCCTAAAAAAAGGTAACAGTCTTAAAAATGTAAACTTCCTGCCTGTAAATACAGTATGAATGTTATTAATTCTTACACTTACATGAATACAGATTAATAAATATGAACGATAGATCTATGCAGAGACCTTCTCTCAGTAAAACTCATTGGTAAAAGATGCAGCATCTCCATCGTTTCAGGGCATGTCTGTTTGTAATTTTGGAATAGTTCAAAGCAATCCTGAAAATCCTGTTATTAAGGATGTGAACGTTGTAATGTGGCACTCCAGTGTGCACACATGCGAGTATCAAGCATGTAGCAGAGAAGTCATTTAAGTACAAGTCATAAGTATCCATTATAAATGTAAATCAGATGTGCTCAGAGTGTTAGCAGGAGTCGGAAAAATATGCAGCGTTGGACTTCAGGCCCACATATGGAGGAAAGCCATGTCTCCAAAAGAAGCCACATAAGACATCCAACATTCCCAGCATGCCCTGCTCCGTAGCTGCAAAAACAGACCTAAGTAATTTTGAAAGTTTGCACTTTTAACTGAAGTGTTATACATTTACTGCAGGTGTTAACCAGATGAGACGCAGGGAAACGGGAAAGCAAAGAGCGCTCTGTGTAGCAGATTGTAGCAGTCAACATGTGGTCATATTGTCCCAGACCACTATTAAGTGTCTATGGCTTCCACGTGAGCGCTCAGCGAGCCAAACCACACAGCCCTCCTGGAGGATGTCCACAGAGGGGAGAGGCAGGAAAAGAATTATGGATGAAAGTAAGCATTCTTCTTGCCATTCGTCCCTCCATGTTTGGTAAGGTGCGCTTGCAGTTCAGGGGTGCTATGATTGGTAGCCGTATGCTAATGCATCTAAAAAAGATGAGGAAAGAAGGAGAGAACAGAAGATGAGATACGTGGGTTTAAGTCAGAGTGGAAAAGTCAAAGTCAGATGTTTTCGTCCGCTTTATGAACACAGCCATCAGAGACTGAAGCAGCAGATCATACATCAGTTTAAAACTCAGTTCAGTGTCTGAACGATCAAACAGGAATTTAAACACATTTTCTTTCTTGCTTTTCTTGGTATCTAAAGGAGTAGACAGGTGATTGATTTCCTTCTCACCTGAGTGAAACTGTGCTGTGCAACACAGTCCCTCTCCCCGCGCTGTCCGATAAACGGGTGACACACACACTCTTGCTGAAGGAGGGAGGTGTGATAGGCGTGTCGACAGAGAGTCAGGCGGCAAATAGAGGGAGGAGCGCTGGTCAGGTATCGAGTTCTGCTGCCCCTCCCAGGTGAGCCAGTAGCCCCTCAGACCTGCTACACTGCCCTTCCAGTCCACCTGCACCGAGTCGCTCCCCACCGTGGTCAGCTGCAGGTCTGCCAGGGCTGGAGTCACTGCAAGTGAGACCACAGACATTCAAGTCAGAGTAAAAAACAAACTGACTGATCTGATCAAATAAATCTCTTACAGAAAAAAAAATGCAACTTCTTTTAAATAAAAGCCACTCTCGCTGCTCAGGGAGCCCCTCAAGTGGTCAAACCAGTACGACAATGCAGGTTAATTATCTGAAATGTAAGACCCTCAGCGGAATAGGCTGTGCAGGATTAGGATTAGTGTGCAGTAAATTGATCCTCATTCAAGTTTGCCAGTGTTTTCTCCTCATAGCTCACCTTCCTGAGTACACACTTTGACAGACATGGCCTTCTCCTGGCCGGTAGCGTGCCGTGCAGTAATGGTGACGAGGTAAGTGGTGTCAGGCTGAAGGTCTCTGAGGAGCGTGGAGTTTTGAGTTCGCCCCACTGTGATAGCGTTGAGCTTCCCCCTTGGCAGAGCTGAATACTCGATGTAGTAACTTGTGACCCTGTCAGGCTGAACAGGACCCCAACTCACCCGGACGCTGGACGGGCCTGAGTCAGAGATGGTCACTGTCGCCGGGCTCAGCACCTCTGGTGTGTGTGGGGAGTCCAGAAAAAACACAGTCACTCTGACATAATACAAGAAGGTCTCTGACCAATTATAGAAAGGTGTAGGTTCTGACAGGTGTGAATTTTTCGTTTCTACAAAAACTCGAACTAAAGGAAAAAAATGGGAAGGATTGTTACACCTCAAATGAATGCATTTCAGATAACGTGCAGAAATAGGTGCAGTAGGTCAATGTTCAAGAAACCGTGTTTCCAAACTAACTTTTATCATTCATCTCTCTGGGAAGGAGACAAATCTGCAAGCTCATGTTTGATTAGATCTGGCAGATACAACTGGCCTTCTCCAGTACCAGTCAACTTGATTTAAGTCAGGCCAATCACAACCATGTATCTCATATGTGTTTGACAGAGAAGGTATTTATGTAAACAACACAAATGTCTGCTGCTGCTGCTGCTTAGAACCCTTTGTATTGTGTCAGTAATAAACCAACCTGACGATATATACAACTCATAAGTGTGATGAAATTAGACCTTTTTAATTTCCCTATAAAGTGCCAAAAATAATACAAAAAAATCTAAATATTCACTTTACAGGGACAAAACGCATATAAGGAGCAAAGTCTTAAATTTGAAAGTCTGGATCCAGTAAAGTGTAAAAGGATGTAGGCGAACCTGGTTTTGTTGTAAAGCTGACAGAGAGCGTGTTAAAGGATTGTTCATTGGACTCTGGCGTCAGAGTGGCGGTATAGGTGGTGTCCGGCTTCAGGCCTGTTAGCCTGGTGGTGCTGGAGTCTGCAGACTGGGTGATTCTCTGGTACTGACCACCACCAGTGCTCGGGCTGGTCCCAGTTCCGCCTGTTCCACCCGCTCCCGTTCCACCTGTAGGAACGGGGCCGAAACGGATCTCGTAGAATCCCGTCAAACCGGACAGAACGGGTCGCCACTGCAGCGTGGCGGTGTTGGTGGAGACATCGCGGACGTTGATTCGCTCAGCTCGGATGATCTCTGTTGGGAGTCAGGATAAAGGTGAAATCACTGCGTGCATTCCGGTCTGTCCAGAGTTATAACTCTGCAAAGACATGCAGAAAGGAAGGTGACAGTGACAGGACAGCGTGCTAAAAATGCCTTGGCTTCAGACTGCCACCCACGTAGACAGCCAGACTTGGGTTTCTGGATGCATTCATAACGGCTGCAATAAGACAACTTGAAATAGCTAACCCAGTGAGGCCCTGCAACATAATAGCAAATGCCAAAGAGGCATTGATATTTTTGATATGATCCATTTAGCAAAGACTGGTGCATTGCTGCTTGTTGTAGAACAGCTTTATTTATAGCACGCATCATGTCTTACAGCTGCGGTTCATACTGTAGAATTGCAGAGTTTTCCCCTGTGAGTGTTATGGCAGTAACCTAAAAGTGGGTGACCGCCCTCTCTCTCTAAATATACATACATATATGTATCATGTCTGGCATAGTGTTGGATGATGCAGTAAGGCGATTGAATCATTAATCCATGAATAGAAAGCCCTATCTCATTACAGGGACTCTGACACGCTTGGTTCAATTCAGTCCCACTGTCTTCAGTATGTTTGGAATGAGGGAGAAGCCCAGAGACATGACAACGAGAACTCACGGGTTGGGCAGCTTGTGTCTGTTTGTTTTGATCCAAAGGGCCGGACATTTGTTTCGTTTTGTGTGTGTGTACGGTATCTATCTGCGGAGGCGGTGTGTCTTAAACCACAATAAAGACTTTACTACTTTGGTAAATGGTCCATATGAGGACTCATTGTCTCTGTCAGGGACAGTTTTTGTGGGAAAGTACCATAGCAATTTGGTTTAACAGAGGACAGAGGAAAACAAACGAGTCAGAAGTGTTTTTGATATACTGTAATAACATGTTGTTTTAAGCAGTCACACACTCATATCACATTAAAGTCAAAAACTACCATGGCTAATATCAAGTCCCCTGTATGTGTACATCCAGTAGACCGAGTGTTTCTGTTACACAAGTCCAATGTTGGTCCACCTCAGTGCTCTGTTTAGGGCTTCAGCACCTCCAGCATATAGTTTTATATCTTCCCCATCAAGTTTTGACTATGTTCACAAGCTCGTTACAAACTTTGGCTGCTGCTTGGCGCTGAGTGCTTTGATTATGTTCCTGCTTTAAAAAGTTGGAAACAAGCTTTATAGCGATGTAAAAGATGAAAAGACTTCATGGATGATGAATAATGACGAAAGATTGGGCAAAAAAAATGCTCAAAATCTTCAGTAGAATTGAGCGGAACTCCAGCAACTTATATCGTTGAGATTTTGGAGCTTTTCTTTTTTGTATCATCACTAACAGATGTAGATGTGTTGATCAACTGTTATTTTTTGTATCTAAAAATGTTGGACATTTCATTGTGCATGGGTATATAATGGGGACAACAGTACTTTTCACCATTTGTGTGAATATTGGACCCAATTCAAATCTGTTAGTGTTTACTTACAATTAAGACGTTCAAATAAAACCAACAAAAAAAAGAGTGAATACAATGCCAAATAGGGACTGATTAAAATCTAATGTATGGAGCCCCTGATGTTCCAAAAAGATTGGAAGAAAATGTAGTTTATGGATTCTGGGGCTCCATACTAATGAAATCGAAAAAGCTAAAGCTAAAAGTTATTTCTTGAAAAAATAAATACCTTCTAGAAATGATGAAACACAAAAAAATGACTTTAAATTGTGACACAGTTTGGTCTCCCTCCATTTCACCCATTGGTTCTCACACTCACCGATGATGGCGTTCCGCAGGTCCTCTGTGATGATACTCATGTCATCGATATCCACAAAGTACAGATTGTCCTCCACAGGCGGGCTCACCACTTCCCTTAACACGAGATAGTTGCCGTGCCCAGTGGAGACCACCAGCACAGCCACACCCTGGTCCCTCAGCTCCTCCATTGGTCCAACCACATCACCCGGTTTTACCCCGTCTGTCAACCACACCAGCACCCTCGGCAGCCCCGCCCTGGCCCCGCCTGCCGCTCCGGGTCTCAGCACCCACTCCTTCGCCATCTTCAGCGCCTCCACTGTGTTGGTGTCCCCCCTCAGAGGTTTGGTGTTCTTCAAAGCCCCCTGGAGGCCACTCTGGGTGGTGTGGCTGTCGAAGCCAAACTCAAGGCGTGGTTTGGTGCCCACCTGCAGCAGTCCCACCCTCACCTGGTCCTCCCCCAGAGAGAACGGGAGGAGGAGCTCAGACAGGAAGGCGAGCATGCGGGAGTGCTCGTAAGAAGACACACTGCCCGAAGAGTCCAGTAAGAAGAGGACGTCGCCCTCGCAGCAGTTCAGCACTGTGATGAAGGAAGCAGAATCATCATTTCTCCACTAAAGCAGAGTCTCACCTAATGTCACGTTGATCATTTCGATGTGATAGCTTTCGAAACGACACAACCTTTACTATATTTGTACAACTGATAGTATGGAAAGTACTGAAGCTTTAAAAACACCCACAGATCTCCAGTCATACTTTTAACCAAAAGCTAACTTAGTCCTCTTCACTTCTTTGTTTTCTGTTGAGGTACCAGCACTGATTATCAGAGGAAAAACAAGATTACTTTTACAATTATATTTTGTATAATCATATGTATATAAAAAATATAATTTTGTAGAATTATATTCTATCCCGTGATTGGATAGTGCTGACTGCTAAAACTTTGCTAGCTCTATAGCTAACATGTTTCTGTTTGTTTGATTTGTGACTCTTGAACAGTGATTGCTCGACACAGTTATATTTAATAGTGTTGATATGTGTGCTGCAGTTGTGCAGAAGAAATTATGGTCAATATTTATTGTTGTGGGATCGGTGCGTATCCTGATTGACCCTTTTGAGACCTGATAACATATTTAAGTCAGTCCTGTGGGGCATTTCTTATCAGTAACACGAGCATCGTAACATAAGACAGAATCAAGATGAAAGCAGCAAAGTAGACATTTAGAAGCAAGTAGCCTAACAACAGCACAGATAAGAAGAAATGAAAACAAACTGAAATACAAATAGATGTTGGCAGTATGATAACTGTGGCCGATAAAGGATGAAAGACCTTTGAGCACCGAGCCGTGGAGCTGACATCCCCCCCCCCCCCCCCCCCCCCCCCGAAATTTCCCTATTTCGTAACTGAGGCAAAGTTAAAAGTGAATGTAATGAGGGGACGACAGGAGAAAGGGAGGGAAAACAGTAGCTGCTGGGCATAACGAGGAGAAGGAGCGGAGAAAGGAGGTGGGACGAGGGGAAATAAAAGGCGTTAAAAGGAGAGTGAAACAGAGGGTGGGGTGGGGGGGTGGGGGTGGAGGGGGGGCTCGCTGGCGGTTCCAAGTGGGAGACGAGGAGGAATGTTGGATGGCCATACTCAGAGCAGGCAGAGAGTGGGAACGAGAGAAGAAGCAGCAGCACAGACAGGATCTAAAAGCAGTATTTAGATGCAAATCTTCAGACTGTGCGGTCATTGCATAAACAAAGTGCACACTGTTAAAATCTGAGAGCAACGCTTTTAGAAAGGAAGAAAAATAAACCTGTGAGACAGATGAAGCCTGCAATGAAGATTAGATTGCCTCTTGATTACTATGATTCAGTAATGATGCTGTTATAGGCACTGAGTGTTAAACCTTGACACAATTTGAACCTCCTTGGATGCTATTTTGACCAAAGCTCAGACAGCTCAGACAGCAGCTAAGCATGCACAGTCACAGTAGAAGATTTTTATCCTTTGATTTGATACTACTAAGAATCAAATGATAAGCGCGCCCAGTGGCCTGACGGTTTCGTCATGCACCCCATGCATGGAGGCTGTCGTCCTCATGGCAGTTCAAATCCCCTTTGCTGCATGTCACCAGAGGCGCTGCTTGTCAACAGGAGAGGTAGGAAACTGCTTGGGGCCTCTTAGGGCTCACAGACCGAAATCAAAGCAGTGATCCAACATGTGAACATTTTTGCAATGACAGTAGGAAGCCTCCCTGAGGGGGCCCCATCTGGCAGGACTCACTCTCCTTGCCCCTGCAAAGCTTCACATGCATTACTGCTGCAGTGAAAACCAAAGGTTGTCAATGAAATTCAACAAAAGTGAAGAGAAGTGAACCGTCTGTAGCGGAGAAAAAAAGAAAAAAGAGGAGGAGGAGGACATGATGGCGATGAGCGTTGATTGGAGGGTCCCCCAATTGATTTATGCTTAGGGCCCCAATCAAAAAGGTATCAAAGTAGGGACAGCTCTGACAACCTTATTGCATAAACACACACTTTAAACATGCACACACACACGCACACACACACTCACGCATTCATTCATCAGTCGAAAGAATTCCTTACATGTCTATCGTTATTCCACTCAGGAGCATATCAAAGCCTGTCTACCGCGAGCTTTGTGCAGGTAAGTCCTTATCTAAAGAGCACATGTTGACGTCTGGAGATAGTGTTGACGTCTCTGCAGTGTTTATCTAGAGACAAGACGAGTTTAAAGGCAGCCCCGGTGTTATCGTATGAACAATAAATATGATTTATCAGGTGCACTATTAGCTCTGAGGTCTGACGTTACGGTGGAAAAATGAAGCGTAAAAACCTCACGTGGCTTCAGTAAAACACCACGGGGGCAGAGCAGGTCGAGCAATCTGACGAACACATGGGTGCATTTTCACTCACACATGCAAAAACAAACTGAAGTTTAAACAATGTGTGCAAAAAATGTAGCGTGAAAATGAGGACCACAAAATACAAGTCTGAGCCTCGGGCTGCAGAACATCAGAGGAATTTGAACGCTGGGCTTTTTATTCCCAGAACAGCTTAAAAATCTGCCAACAGGATGAGAATCCCCTCATTGTATCATCCAATGACACAGAATATGAAGGCATTCCTCTCAAACATCCATCTTCTAAACTGTTATTAGCTTTAACAAAAACTCAAAATGACAACACACCATGTCTTCTTCTTCTTCTGTAAAGGTTTGTTGTGAGGGCTGGTATGCTCTCCATTATAACTGGACGGCACATAATATGTTGTAATATGACATGCATTAACAGCATGAGCACTTATAAAGCCTAATTACTGTAAGCTAAGTTGGTTCGGTCTCTCAGGTCTCTATTATTGGAAACAGCAAAATGACAGCATGTCCCTCACTTCTCTGTGAACAGCGTCATAAAGATCTGCTCGCACAAACACCACCGCCGCCGAGTTTAGCCCGTCTGACACTTCATGGTCATGAGCTCGAATGCAAGGCGTGTGGGCATCATGGCTGCCATCACAATAAATCACATCAGTGACTTGAAGATGTTTGAAAAAAAGAGTAAATAAAGTCAGTGAGGGCTGTCTTAACGTGTGTCTTTGTTAGACGGTTAGACAGTGCTGCAGGCAGCGATTCAGATTACCTGCACATCACAGATGTGTTGATCATGGTGCATGCATTTATGCATATGTGTCTATACATGGAAATGTTCTCTTGCTAAACAATATAACGCAGAAAAAGATGCATGATTTAGAAAAGACGTGTTCACATAGTCTGTCCAGCAGTTGGAGCCCAGACTTGACATTTATATAAGGCAGAGTATTACAGCTCGGCACACTTCCTGTACTTTAAAGCTGCTGTGAGGAGTTTTTAGTGTGTTATGAAACAGACTTAAATCTATACTGAGGCCTCTTACAAAAAGAAAACAAATGCACACAGACTATTTGTATGTAATAATTGTTAAAGCCTGTCGACAGTATGTTTCCTTTACCAGAGCAAAGATGTAACGTCTGTGTTACGTTTGACTGACCGATGAGATTTTTGGCAGAAAACACGACTGACGCATGGTCAGAAAGAGATTTTTATTGTATTTCAACTTTGTTTGACCAGGTTGGACACACTGAGATTAGAAACATCTTTTTCAAGGAAGACCTGGTCAAGATGAAAGATGAACGGCTTTCTGGAGATTGTCACAAACCAAACATTCCTCACTGGAGAAGCTTTTATAAATTCATCTGTTTATCTTCTTTTGGTGTAAAATCCACCTGATGAAGGTCTATACTCACATTGTAACTTAAAATGTTCCCATATTGAAAGCAACTTTGGCAACTTGTGGGATTTAAATTTTATTTGGGGAAATCTATGTTGGACTTTTAAGTCTGCTGAGATCTAAAAGAGAAAACCCTTCATGACTTGCATCTTAAAACATACTACTTCCTAATTTAGAGTAGATTTGGGATAATAAAACCAAGGCTCATATATGTCATTCTTGATTTCTTTGCTTGTTGTATTAAAGCTACAACAATGAATCATGTGTTATAAGTGACTCTCCAGGTGCTCTGCTGTCTGCTCGTTTCTTCCCCTGCATGGCTAGCAGGTTTCATCACTAAATAATAATGGAGGAATTCCACCCTTTCTTTGACTGTTACAGTATGAGAGAGCACCTGAAGTTTTCCATAAAACATGTCATGGGTGGTCCCTGGTTATGCCCCAGTTTTAGGAACCACTGCCCCAGGCTTAGGGCTTTCATCAAGTCACACATCAATACTTGGACTCTTGCCACTTAACTGAGAACATCAACCCCACCCTGATCCACCCTGAAGACAGACAAACAGACAGGCAGGCAGGCACACAGACTGACTGATTCTCATCTTAGTCACTGCTTCTAATAGACATTTAGTAAAGTTATCGTTTGCATGGGCACAGGGTTGTGTTCAATCTGAGAACATGTTGGTCAGTGTGTGGAGTTCTTAAATCACCACAATAGTGTCTTAACAGTGAATATTTCCTATCCTAAGAAAGATGGACACAATGATCTCGATCCTCCACTGCAGTAGATCCCTGGCACTCATTAAAATGGCATTGCGCTGCAGTCGGGTCCATGTGAGGGCGCTTACCTCCTTCAGGTGCGGGGTTCTGTGTCGAGGATGGCCGCAGGAGCAGACACAAGAGCATCCATAACACCGACATGTGGCTCTCCATCACAAAGTTTAAGAGTTAGGCTATCTGTTCAACCGAAGCAAAATTACAAGCGCGGATGTTAAAGGTTCTTGGGTCAACCATAAATCCCATGCACAGCCCGGAGGAGCGCGCTCCCTGTCAGTAAATCATATTCAGTGGAAGAATATTGCAATGAGTCCCATCCAGCCCGACTCTCTTATTTCACTTCTCCTCTTTCTTCTTCTCTGAGCATGATCAACCAGCCGCAAGAATGAGACGCAGGAAGTTCAACTTCAACTTCAAAAGTTCAGTCCGTGTGCGCAAAGCCCGGACGCTCCCAGTCTGTGGCAACGCACCACGCTCGAGCTGAGCGCGTGAAGCGCGTGAAGGTGAGAAAGTGAGCCCGCAGGACTTCCGGCAGGAACATTCAAAGTAAAAACTCTTGTATGACTATGTTCTCAGCATTAGTCAATGGCAGTAAAACATGTTGTTATTCCAGCATAAAGAAAACAAAATTCGGCTCACTTTCCAAATTTTAATCCAGAAGTCCCAAACTGTGCCATGCCAAGGATTCAGCTTTCTGCAGCTTTCTGAAATAGCAGTGTGACTCGTAGCTGTCTAATGAGCTAAAGCGACATGAAAACACATTTATATATTTACATTTTGTTTATTTACCCCCCTCACCCTTGCAAGTTTCTACAAACCCTGGCAACTTTGTGAAATGCATTTACTCATTAATCAATGTAAAACAAGTTATTGTTTTCTAAAATGTGCTATTTTCTTTCTTCCTTTGGCGATGCATTCGTTTTTTAGCTGTGACCGTCACCACTAAGTCATGTCACCAATATCCAAGAGCATGTGAGAAGACGAATTAATCTTGGACCTACATGGTACCTTTAGCTCTCAGATAATAATAATAATAATAATAATAATAATAACAATAAACTTTACCCATAAAATATAGAACAGCAGATGTCTAAAAGATGTAAAAAATACTAAAATTCTGGTTGCATAAACCTTTATAATAAACCGTTTTGTAGACAAATGATGATTATTAATCAAAGTAAGCAATCACTAAAAGTGTTGATTAAATGTGCTCTTATTTTGAAAGGGACGTTTGATGAGCTTCCCTCTGGCTTCTGCAGCTCAGCTTGACACCTGAGAGTCTCTTGTGTACCTCACTCCTCTCTCCAGCCTCCCCAGTAACTCAGTATATTAAATGTGTTCATCCAGGCGTCAACACTCTGGATCTGAGCCACAATTAGATTGAAGTCTTCATGTTACCTTTTTAGATATAAATGGAGAACGTCACTTTACAGCTTAGCCTTTAAAAATAGTTTATATATGTGGGGAGATTTAACACATAGTTACTGGGGAATCAGAAGTCAAGGCATCGTATAACTTTCATGATCCCAAACATGTTTAAAGTTTCTGTCAGAAATGTGAAACTGGTCATGAAATTGATTGAAATTATTACTGATGCCTCTTTATGGCCTACATAAGCAAACAGGACTATCACGTTAGAAAGATCGATTGTTTTTATTGACTTATTTTGAAGTTTTTAACAGCTGACACGGGGTAGGTGTCAGACATGATGATTTACATACGCTACAGTAACAGCCCTTTTTTAAACTTTTTTATTTCTGGAGTGGGGGAGTGGGCTTTTTATGCCTTTAAATTGGAGACAGGAAGGTAGAGCGAAACAGAAACGGGGGGGGGGAGGAACTCAAACCCGGGCCAACCGCTCTTAAGATCTAAGCCGCTATAAATGGGGCATACGACTAACCATTAGGCTATTGACGGCACATCTACATCAATTGTGCATAGTGACAAACTGCTTTGGCCATAACTAGCACAAACAAACATATCCTCACAAGAGCTTTAATCTAACCATGAGGAATTGTAAGTGGATATTTTCTTTTACTTTTATGATTCCTGATGTCTTATGTACACACTGAGTCAGTCTGCAGACAGTCTGAGTATTATTTACGCATTGGCTTTACTTATTTTCGGAGGATTTGTAATGATGAAGACAACCAAGAATTCCAGCTATCCATGAGATGTAGGAAACGTTGGTTCACCGAGAAGAAACCACAAGTACTCGCAGCACTCAAACCACTGAGAGTTCATCTTTTAAACTGTGCAGAGCACATGTATTCCTGGAGCGGAGAAGGGTTAAAAGCTTTGCATGTTGGCGTCTTTCTGAGGTCAACCACTCGGCCCTTCAAAATAAAGCAAGATTTTCCCACAGAAAGTGAAGCGATTGGAGAGTTAGGCAGAAGAAGAAGAGTGTTTGTTGTGGAGACAAACAAAAACGGAGACAAAGGGGGTAGGAGGGAATGAATGGATGTGAGCGGACGCAGGAATTCAAAGGTCTGGATTCTTCTTGTCCAAATACTTTTATTGTTCCAGGCAGACATTGACAATAAACCCACCCTTCCTTACACACACACCTAGTAATCAAACACTAAAGTGACTGCACTGTAGGGATTTGCAAACATTATGACAGCAATGTCTGACCTATATTTCACTGCTTTCATCTCAATGGAAAACTACAGATGTAAATACTGGCACAAGCATGTTGTTGTCCTTGAGAGTCTGCTTTTTGCTATTTTCACACATGATGGCAATAATAGTCTTGAAAGAAATGACAATTAGAGGATGTGTCTGGCTTCTGAACATTTAAATTTTATGATCTGTTGCTAAAATTGCACTCTGAATCTCTGCAGAGTGAAGTTCCCAGCTGCATCTTGATCCATTTACACCCTGCTGCTACTGCACGACGGACATGCAACATTGATTTATTTGTGGTTTTTGTGTACCTCCCATCCAGTGCTAAACGAGTCCTCACATGCACATTGTTTGGCCCCCGGAGCTCACGGTCATCGACTTCACAGTGCTGTTTGGATATCACTACAGATGGGAGTTCTCCTCCTGCGCTTGCCTTTACAGTCAGCGAGCTGTAAATCAGTTAGTTACACACAGCGTACCCCCACCTGGAAAAACTTGGCGCTGCTGTGTGAGAAAGCTGTAAAATAGCTGAAAATGCATGTGCACAGAGAAGTTAGATTTTTCTCTGCATGCATGTGAACATGTTTCTTGATGTATTTCATCATGTTAAGCATTGCACAAGTTGTGCAACTGACGTGAGAAGCTGTTGCTTGTGATGGTTTTTGGATGAAACTGACAGACTTTTAAATCTAACACAGTCCTTTTATGTCAGATGATACAACTGAAGCAACGATCTGTTGCTCCTCACTTTCACATACATCATTGTCCTGGTGGAACGACAACTGAAAGTCCTTAAGGAGGGAAAAAATGACAGTAAATTTGACCTTCTGGCTCTGGGCAGGGCGGCAGAGGCAGAGGGAGCAGGGAGGAGTGGGAGGAGAGGCGAAAACAGTCAGATGTCATCAAGGCGATGGAAGAGTTTACGACATTTTGTTCAAAACATCACCGAGGGTGTGATAGCATGGGAAAAGCGAATAACAACACATCCTTCAGGAGAAGGGAACACTTGGGCCTCTTATACAGTAACTTGTAACTTAGTCCCATAAAAACAGCCTTGTTGTAATTACCCATTAAAGTTTGGCTGTAGGAGATTTGGCTTCCTGTGTGAATGCCACTGTCAGTGGTTAAATTCCCCAGATCTATATATGCCAGTGTTTTCCTTCTTTCGGCGAGTTTATGGTATTTGAGGTTTGGTTTATAGAAAACCAGAGTTTTGTGCAAAACCAAGGAAGAAAAGCAGAAATGTTGCCACTCTCTAAATCACTGCTTCCTGATTTAACTTCCATGGATCCCCCTTCTTGTCTCTATAACGAGTGGAGACCCAACTGATCAGGATCCGCACTAAAACTGACACAATCCTGTCAGAATAAACACACGTTTAAATGGTTTTCATTGACATAATTACAACAGAATAGGCTGGCACACACCTGTTTTTACTGAGAGGCGGTTGTATAAACTATCCAGTCAATGTGTTATCAAGAATTTAGTTTAGTAAAAAGCTTATTTCTAACCTCAGAGCAGCCAAAGCCTCACGCTCCCTCCTGAGATTGTTGGAGTCCACCACCAACATCAGCATCCACTGATCTACATACTGTAAAAGCAGCTCGAGCACAGTGAAGTGAAAGATAGAGAGGACAAAGAGGCTGCAAAAAGACACTGATAGAGAAGATCCTGTTATGGTAAATGGTGATGCAGGTAGAAGAGAGATAGATCCATCCATATATCTATACATTATCTTTTCTGCTGGACAGTCAGTCTCAGCTGTCATTGGGCGAGAGGCGGCGTACACCCCGGACTGGTCACCACGTATAGAGACAGACAACCGGTAACACACTGAGTTCACATCTACAGGCAATTTAGAGTCACCAGTTGTCCACTGCAAATTCCCCACAGAAACAGGGATTCAAACCAGGATGCTTCTCGCTGTGAGGCAACAACGCAAACCACTGCAGCATCATGCAGCACAGAGAGATAGATACAGAAGATAAATGTATAGGGGATGCTTAATGAGTTTGAACACAGACAAAATATTTACCAGATATATTTGCCCACTTCACAATTTGTTCCTTTCAAAGTAAACAGGACAAGAGCGACCCTTGTGTAATGGACACGCACATAAATCAAAGCCATTAAACTAAAAATACAGACAAGGAAGTTGCAGGGATTTCCCATCACTGGGATGTGCAGAAAACCAGAAGGGAGCCAAGTGCCCACTGCCTTCCTGAGCAACACTGACACCTCCGGTCCTGCATGCGTCAGTGGTACTTTCCTGCCTCCTCTGATCAGCATCCTGTGTGGGTCTTGTCTTTAAACGGATTTCCTTAGCTTTTAACTACCAAAAACAATTTGTTGTTATTTTGCACGACAGGGGGGGAATATCTGACTAAAATGTTGATTCTAAAAGATGCTGCCTTAAAACGAATCTGCTGATATCTCTCTGCATTCCAAAAACCCAAACCCTAAACTCATCCAGGCCAAAAAGCTCCATCCTTGCCTCTCCCAAACAAATATGACAAGTTACATTAAACACAAGCAGCCGTCCAGTTCAAGGCAGGACCACATCTTCACAAAATAAATCAGAGTGTGTATTTAACTTTAGACGTAAGCAACCGCGTCTGCTCACTGTCTTGGAGTAAAATCTGGTTGCACAGCTCGATCCATCTCTAGTCTCTAGTTGGAACATCTGTTTCGCAATAATCAACCGTCAGTGAGTCTCCATGCTGCATGATGAGGCCAACACCCACTGCAAGTTTCCACAGTAAAATGTCACAGGCTGCCTCTGGTTCTGCCAAGTTGGGTCAGTAAAGCTGGCTCGGCTCCCCTTAAGAGGTCCGCTCAGACAATGGTCTTGTTGTTTTTGGGGATTGGCAGAGGGACGTGATTTATAGATGATGGATAAATGCACTCATCCCTCTGGCTCAAAGAAAAACTGATCAGGACAGGTTGAATGAGCCAGGGAAGATGGCTGTCTGATAGCGCAGGTTCAGAGATTTGAAGTACAGAGTGTCATTATTCATGAAAGAGCTTGCAGAACCGCATTTCATGGCTGATTTTTAACAGTGCATTGGGGGCTGAGTCCTGTGGCATGTGAGAAACTTTACCCCTAATGAGCCTGAAGTCTTCTGGGAAGACTGCTTGTTTCCAAAATATCTAAATGAAGTAACTGAGAACTAAGAATTCAGACTAAAGTTCAGACATATATGAAAGGGAAATTCTTTTCGCAGCTACAGGATGCCCTCATGTGCTCTCTTGTACTGCACAAAATAAAGGCCTTCCATCCGAAAGCACAAAGCTGAAAGAACGTCTAATGGTGGCTATAAACCGAAGAACTCTGAAGTCTCACTTATTCACAAACCACATGAGAAAGGTCAGCAGCGGTGACTCATCGATGTCAGAGATCTGTGGGAAGGATGGTGGGCTACAGTGAGCTCTCTCACACACACACAAAGAATCACAGTCCAGTTCTGTGATGCAGTGTGTGCGTTTGTGTGTGTGTGTGTGTGTGTGTGTGTGTGTGTGTGTGTGTGTGTGCGGAGTCACATCACGAGGACTTTGCGAAATCATTTCTTCTCGCCCTCTATTCGCGTCAACACTCCCTTTATTTTCTTTCATTTCCTTCAATAAGAGGAATTTTGAATATGCGTCTCAGCTCAGCGACAGGAACTCGTTGAAAACCTAAATGGCCAAATTTGCAGTTTCTTTGACCGATGATTGGTATGTGTGTACCAGGGCGAGAGGAACACCCTGCACTGATTGCCAGACAATCACAGGGTTGACCAAGTACACCTACAGGCAACAATATGAGCGAGCTCGGACTGTGTGAGGAAGCTGGAGAAACTGAAGGTAACCCTCACATGTACGGGGACAACATGCAAACTCCACTCTTAAAGGCTCCTGTCTGACGGCTGCAGGGTGGTGCAGCATTAGCGTATATAACTCTTTTTCATTCATACAACTAAAAAATAACCAGAATTGTGTCTAAAATGGGATGTGTCTCCTCCTCACTTAAGACTTAAGCTGACTCATTTTTTGAACAGCTCATCTGAACTATCACTTTCTTTTCCACTTCATCCTGGGGAGCCGGCTCGCCTGTGTTTTTGGCCCCGGTGGATAGCAGCTGGATTCTCCATTCTCTCCTCCCTTTTGTGATTCCTCGCCCCCCCTCCTAATGCTCCTCACCCCACACAGCTGCCTTCCACCCTTAGCAACACTCCTTTCTACTGTATAAACACACAAGCATGCACACAAGTCCTCACATGTACACCGACAGAGGAGCGCACATGCATTTAACAGTATAAATGCGAACGTGCGCCGAAGCATATGCAAACACAAAAGTGAGTTGAAGTCACATTCGTGGTATGTCTTGAGGTTTTGAGAAGCAGGGATGTGTTGTAATGACAAGTGCATCTGAATCTGTTAGGGCAGGTTGAGTCAGGGGAGGACCAAGCAACCAATCAAAGCTCAGGGATTGCACAAATAAAACAAAACAAAGGATGGGGTGAAGTTCAAAAGGTAAATGATTCCCACCTGGTCAGATGTGACTCTCTGTTTTTGAAGGGCAGATATTGTTATTAATAAAGAAGATAAAACTGTGCTGCAAACTTTTACTCAAACACCTGACCAGGTGTGATGAACATCCCATTGACTTTTAATGATAGACAGATGACAACCTGGCTGTCCGGCCCATCCTGCCTGTTAACACAATCACCTGTCATCTACATCCGCTGCCTCCCCACTTAACTCGCTGCCTTTCACTTCCAGGCAAGTTCTGCACGCGCTCATAGTTTCAGCTCCTCTCTCTGTTGTCTCTGTCCCAACTTCCTGCTCTTTCTTTTTAACTCTATGCACACAAAACACTCCCTGCTGAGTGACCCGAAGGTCAAACAGTCCACTCTGTCTCGGTTTCACTCAGCTCTCCTCCGGTCGAGCGTCAGGGTGACAGAGAGAGAAGAAGCCCGACATTGTCTGTTAGTGATAAGGTATGGGGGAGTCTAGGGGGGTGTTGTGTTTGAACTTGTCTGCTGTGAGCTCTGCCTGTCTGCTTGTCTGCCTTTCAATGAGTAATCCATTGTAAGGCTGAGCTCACACACATGCGAACACGCTGGCAGGTTGTGTGACATAGCTCAAGTACAAGAAGGGAGAGGAGATGTAGCCTGAGGGAGATTGATGGGTGAAGTGTGAGACAGGGAGGCTGCTGGTTAGGTTAGAGAGGTCGTATTCTTCCTATGGAAAAGTTATTCAAGCTACTGTGGTTGAAAAAAATTATCAATATCAGCCCGGAGGTAATAATACACACCAAAAACAAGCAAAGCTTCACACCATTACTTTGACATCTGTGATGTCCTTGTTGTTGTTTTTTACATGGTAGCTCAATGAAGGCTTGGTGATTTCAATCTGAGCTGATTGATAGAACTCAGGACATGTTTTATAAAGTGCCATTAAATATTTACTCTCGTGCTGATTGTAATACATTTGCCAACCTGCTGTCTTCTACACTTCAATAAATCAGAGATGCAGTTTGTTTAAAATCCATTTATTTCCTCACACTTCCATATATCTCTCTGACACGTCTGCACAGAGATGGTGTACAAACTAAACACATACCTTGTAAACTGTAGCCTGCTGATGTTGGCATTACCTCAAACCATCCAAGTGCCAGCACACAGACAGACAGAGCTCGCTGTAGATATTTACCTGTCATGCGCGGTGGTGTCAGAATACCTGGAAAAGAGAAAAAAAAACAGTTCTCAAAGAATTTCCTGCAAAGCATGCTGATGCTGGGCATCATATTACCACACTCCTTATTACTTCACATATAGCATTAATCTTTTACCCAAATGATGGTCGATGATCAATGATGTTATCTTGCCATGCATGTTTACTAGCGATAACAGGTTAAAGGAGCAATACGTAAGATATCTCCTGAAATAATACAATACTGCATCATCAAACATAAAGGGAACATGCTGTGTTGAAGCGTCCGGCTTCTTTGACAACAATGCAACAGGCAGCATGTCCTCCTAAGTTCAGATTCTGGTCCTGAGTGGTCTGGATTTGTTTGGACCAGAGAAGGTACCTTCACATGGTCGTTTTGGACGCCCCTGGGTTTGTCAGATATGAGAGCAGTTATGAGGTCAACAGGTGTTGCAGCGATGGAAGCGGGCAGTGGAACTGCTTCAGATAGAAGTGATTGTACCCGAGCTAAAAAGCCTCTGCATGTTTCTAATAAGCTCCAGCAGCAGAAAGCTGCTCAAACTATAGAATGAGTTGACTTGTACATGAGTGTACAGACCTGATATCATAAACAAAATGTTTGCTTAATATTTGGGAACTTTTCATTCATCATTAAATCTGTGCTCGTAAGTCATTTGTAATTTGGTGGCTTTCAATTTGAAGCAACCAAGAGCAGAAAATGAGAAACAACAAACAGGATTTGTTGTTGATCTAAATGTCATAAACTGAAGTCAAAAGAATGACGTCCCAACTCTGGAAAAGGAACCGTCCACAGAGCTCATGCAGAGTAACTTTCTGAACTGTAGGATTTTTTTTTCTTGGCGACTGAAAAGTTAACATCTGGAGAATGACATCAGCAATGAATTATACTGTATTGCAGCAAACAGAATGGGTGAGATATTTGTAATATTTAAATGGTGGTGCATCTAAAAGCCATCTGTCCTGAATTCATTTAAGGCTTAGATAAAAAAAAAAGGCTGATTGCACAGAGACGACCAGTCTGCAGCAGAGATGGACGACTTTGTTTTGTTCTCAGTGCCAGACGGACAAACCTCATAAATTAGATAGACGTGCAGTTTGTGCATGTTGTTGACAACTCTGGTTGAAATCCTCGGTGACAGATTTTGTTATGTCTCCTTGATCTTTACTATTGACTGAAGCTGACTTGCAATAAGTGAGGAGGGGGCTTCATGCGGCTCTGCCAGTCGCCCACTTCTGGTCTACGGAAACACATTTATATTCAGAAAAGGTAAATTAATAAACCCACAGGATGCAAAAACTAACGTCAGCTATGAATGTAATTAAGTACAATGAAGAGTATGATGGTGCTGCAAGCTGGAAGTCAAGAATGATATTTTGGATCTTACTAACATTACGAGTTTCACCACTGATTTTTGATATCATCACAGATATACAGAGGGCTTTCCAGTGCAGTATTAGTACAACAGAGTATATACTGTAGTTACAGCATTGAAAAACAAGTTTCTTTATTGTAATTGTGATTTGTATGAAGGCCCTTAATAAAAAGATTTTATAAACAAAAGAAAAACAAGTTTATTTTCAGTGTTGCTGACACTCTGCCCAATATTTCTTTATTATTGTGAATTTTTCATTTTTGTCGTTCCTGTTTTTTTTTTTTTTTGTGTGTGACTTACCCTTTTGTCCAACTTCAAGATGCCGCTCCTCATGATTCCTAAAGTGTCCACCCAGCTCTCATTGAACTCACCTGCGTTTTATTATCCCCTGATCATCTGTCCTTTCAGTCTCTGTGTGTCCTCCATCTTGTTGCCAGGTCGTTGTATTCCCTAGTGTTGTCTTATCTGTGCGATCTCACTGAGTTTTTCTATTGAAGGATTTTGCCTTTCTGTTTGATCCGCCTTTATCTACTGCTTTTGGATTTTTTGTGTATCAAACCCAGACTGTCAATAAAACCGACCTTTACTCTACCTCCTGGTTTCTGGCATGCATTTCAAGACGTCTTTATTGCATAAACCATTATGTATATTTTTATTTTTTTTACTGCAACCATTAAAAACAGAACAATGCATTGGTAGCAGAGGAAATGTAAGCACAGTTTATCAAGGACTCTCGGTGCATGTGAATACACAACCTGACTTTTATGAAAGACACAGCAGGAGTTCTCCTCAAATTATCTTTTCTGTCTCTAATTTTTTTTAAACACCTAGTTTTCAAAGTCAGACTTTTCCATGATCACAAGCCTGGGCAAGTTGAAAAGGTGTACTCTGTTAAACTTGATGAGGTCCTATTCAACAACACTTCTCTCTGTATGCCTCTTATCTGTGTATCATCAGCAATAAGTTGTGTATGTTGTACTCACTCTGTTTAATATAGAAATCATTATTTATTCTATGTATGAGAGGGGTTCCAAATAAAGATGAACTGTTGTTTATTCTTTGTAATCAGGCCCTGGTCTCGCTGTATTACACCTTGTTTATGACACACGAGGTACTGTTCAGGAGACTGTATAAACAGGATGCCTCTGAGAGACAGACGTACAGCACAAGTAGGTTTGGAGATTCCTCCGGGACAAGGCCAGCATATTATTTTGACAAAGTTCCCCCTCACGGCTCTAACAGTTCCTGCAGACAACGATGACCTGCTGCGAGTTTAATCCGCCCTTGTCTCTCTTCCTGTGTTGCCCTGATCTCTTGTCAGCGTACAGAATTCAGACTGGAAAATGTGAATGGAGACGAGAGCGGTGCCGAGTGTATACAATAAATTGGAGCTGATGAAGCAGATGGGAAGGGAGTGGGCGAGAAAGGAGCAGCCAAACAGGCCGAAAATACTCCAGAGGAAGTCAGAGATCAACCAAACAGTGCTCACAGAGTGTGTATGAAAAGATTGTACAAGAAAACAAAGAGTTCTGTGTTCTGTGTTGCTGCCAGTTTGAAGAATGTAATATTTTAAGAGCACATTTAAACACAGGGTAAGTTTCAGTGTTCATTTTCTTTTAGACGGAGTGGAGGATTATATCTGTGAAGGTGAAAGAAAGAACAATGAAAGAAATAATGTTGAACAAATCAGAACAATGTCAAATGAGTGCCTATAACAGGCGCTTAAACGTTCCCTGCTAACATTGGGCGAGACGCAACTGTTTTTTGATAACCTAACCCTATCTGGTTGGAGATACAGCAGCTCATATGTTGTTCATGAATAAGAACCCCACATCATTCTATGAGATAGATAGATAGATAGATAGATAGATAGATAGATAGATAGATAGATAGATAGATAGATAGATAGATAGATAGATAGATAGATAGATAGATAGATAGATAGATAGATAGATAGATAGATAGATAGATAGATAGATAGATAGATAGATAGATAGATAGATAGATAGATAGATAGATAGATAGATAGATAATTTATTGATCCCGAGGGAAATTCAAGGAATCCAGTAGCAGTATACAGACAGGCAGGACACAAGACATATTATATCCCAGTTATTCAAAGGACTTGACCTTGAGCTTTTGCACGTGTCTCTCTTTATGCACATGACCATGAAACTGTCAGAAAACACATTCATACAACACAACATTGCACAAAGATGCTTTCTGTTTCATTGTAAGATGTGGCAACATCTATTAAACAATTCCAGCCTGTGTCCTTGGCTGAAGCTGTTTCCTTGAAAAGTCGAAAGACAACGGACTCGAGTCCAACATACGGTTGCTGAGCATCAGAGAGGAAGCCTTTCCTTTGTGATGGACAGAAGATAAAATCTTTGCAATTTCACAATTCAGAAGAATCAACATGATAAAGGGAACAATTCAGCAAATCAAAGAGACAACAATAACAATTGTCATAATCAGAGCTGTAGAACCACCACTGCAGAAATATTGAATACAAAATATATGTTACACTCACACCTACTGGCCAGTAGCTGTACTGGCTTTGGATTCAGTGGAAGATTTCCCTTCTCAAACAGAGAATTTTTATTTTCTAAAAACACTGATATAATGCTCAATTTTAACAATATTTTTGTGAGCATATATTAGTGTCAATTCTTCTACATAATGTCTTTATTCATTGCCTTTGTTTTTGTCCTGTTTAAAACAGGATTTACTGTTTTAATGGTTCTTTTTGTTGTTGTCATTTCATCTTCTTTAGATTAAATCGATGTATAGATGTTTGGGGTGGTTAGAACATGCACAATGGAAGTGTTGTGCATTTATCCGAGAAAGAGAAAAGTATTTACAAAATATTAAAAGCAATATAAAAATAAGAGAAAAGAAAAACAAATAAATTGCAATTAAAACAGGTCGGTAGTGAAAAAAAAAACTTTGCTGAAAACTTTGCTGTAATCATCTTAAAAAATCGTTTCTCTTGTGAATGGACCCCTGCCCCGTTTTAGGCGTACGTGGAAGTTACGTCACTCAAAAAGTTGTAGGACGACGGTGCGTTCATGTACAGTAGAAAATCTTGTATAAGGAAGGGTTGTTTTATTCATCGTAAAAAAAAAAAAGACGCGTAATCCCTCAGATGTTTGCCTTGTCGTTAAACGAGAAGTCTTATTATGTGTTGTTAGTTTTCGTTTCTTGTGTTTTTCCCCATACATGAGCACATTATCTCTTCATGCATGATTCTAATAGGAATTCTTCCTCTTCATTTTACATAGCACAGAGTCGCTCTGCACGGGTTTATATAACATAGACTAAAGCATAATTTGCAGATTTTTTTATGCTGTTTTGGTTCTGGATTTGAGGAGTTTAGCTTACTTTTTGCAGGATTTTGTACGGTGCCAATGTCATTTTAATGCGTAATTATGAGATTTCGGAGTTTGGGGGAAGCACGTGAAGGCAACAAAAGTTCAGTCTGCAGAGTTGTGTCATCAATGGAGGAAAAACAGAAAAGCACGGGAACAAATTACACTCCAGGTACAACATATGATCCTTTAAATATTTTCTAAGAGTGCTCTTTCAGGAGTTTGTTGAATTGACGATGATTATTAAAAGGATTCTAGTTGCCTGTGAACCGTTAGAGCCCGTTAGACCCGGAGGCAACAACAACAGAGTCAGACAGCTGGCTAACAAGTAACACAAGTGTTATGTGTTGTTTTGATTCACTAGTTTCACTTTTAAACTATCTTAATGTTAAGTTAATATTTTGACATTATTTGGGTCTAACATCCTGTTATTCAGGTCAGTTCATCAGAGACAGTAGAAACCTAAAGTTAGACTTCATTTAGCCCACTTTAGGAGAGGAAATGAAAACCAAACCTCCGACAAATACCAGGAAGTTAAATAAACATCACATATGTCACAGTCACATGTTAATATTTTTTCATTGGGACCTATTGGTAAATTAAAATTAATTGGTAAATTCATTTTAAACACTAAAAACAGTGTTTAAAATGAATTCACAAGGACAAACACAGTCTATGTACCCAATCTGTCACAATAATAAGATATAACCACATAATAGATTTCTTTCACATGTCTTGCTTTGTCACTTGCATTTGGTTTCCTCTATGGACTTTATATTAATAAAAAATAATGAATACACACTCAGTGTTTTCCTCTATTTATGTGCTTGAATCTTCACGTTAATGATTAAGCTTTGTCCATGTATCTACCTTAGATCCTGGGGGAGCAGAGACAGCACGAGATGTCCCACGTGACCAAAGGCCGGAGGACATTATCAGCAGACAGTTGACAGAACAAAGCCGCTTTGCTTTTGCTGCGCTCTGTGGCGTCTCTTTGGGCCAGTTGTTTGCTGGATCTGAAAACAGGTAACACAGCCACAAAAAGATAATGTCACCATGACGTGTTGTTTACGTCCCCCAAAGTCTGCAAACATGAACATGGGTGTGCATGTGGCTTCGAGTTATTTATTCTCTCTGAAAAGCGAAACACCAAACACCAGCCGACAGCCTTTAATGATCACATGTAAGCATGTGTGTTTCAAACACAGTCACTGAAACTCTGCCAAAGCAAAACGCACGACGTGCAGCCGATAATTATCTATCATTCAGTCAATAAACTTTCATCATTTATCATTTTTCAGACACATTGAATTGTTCAAAAGGTTTCACAAGTGAGTGGAAAAGTGAGGGAGAAAAGGTGAATGTTAAAGGATTTTAGAGACCCATACATGTGACTTTATAAAGTATTACAAATGACAAAACGTTCGTAAAAGTCGTAATAATGGAAATGTTTCCAACCTTGAATTCAGTGTTTCTATTCTTCTTCAACTTCTCTGATACGTCTGCCTTTGATAAGACTGTATGTAGGAGTGAGGAAGTGTGTGAGGCGCTTCTTTCAGGAGCAGCTCGAGGTGAAGAGAAAGAGAGAGAGAGAGAGAGAGAGACTCAGAGTTTGGTGGTTACCACAGTAACTGACCCAGAGAGAGGAATGATCTCTGCTTCAGGAAATGAAAACCTAAATTTACCTGAACTCAGGGTTAACATTCACTGCTCCTTCTGTCTGTAACCGGTGTACTGGGATGATTTATGTACAAAGAAAACACCTTATTCATTGTGACTCGAAGGTCTCAGTCATCTGGGAAACATTCACTTTCTCCTCTATGCTCAAACTGCACGGTTTCTTTCAGATCAGGAGATGAGCTGTGTGTGTTTGTGTGTGTGTGTGTGTGTGTGTGTGTGTGTGTGTGTGTGTGTGTGTGTGTGTATGTGTTTTCTCAGCAGGTTCAGGGAGCAGTACCTGCAGGGTCTGGTCGGCTGGCTGCACCTGGACGAGTCGGTGATGCCGGTTATGGGGGCTTTCCTGTCGGGCCTGGGGTTCGAGGGCTCCGACACCTTCCTCTCCATCCTGCAGGCTGAACCACTGCTGGCTGATGGGGCCACGCCCGTCATCCAGGTATCAATGCCATGCTAATAAAAGATATGATTACATTCAACTTCGGTGTTGTGTGTGGAAAAACACAATTTTCTTTCTCCAAGTACATCTAAGTACAACGACTTTGACTTGTTTTTTTATGCAGAAAAAGAGAAACATAAAAGTAGAAAGCTTGCAAGCTGTTTATTATTTTACACATCTTCAAAGATTTTGTATTTGAGTGATTTGCATTTTTTAGTTCACATTTAACACATATTGAATGTTCCACAATTTCCCAGTTTGAGATCAATAAAGTACATCTATCGATTTATCTATTTAAAATATGTATCAGGTGTTATGTGATGCAAACAGAAACTTTAAGCTCTTCTTGAAAAAAAAAAACAGGATTTGAAGGATGTTGTATTTCTTTAAAATAAAATCTGTTTGAACGAGCTCTCACTTTGGTTTTTTTAGGATCTGGTGTCTTTTTCAGTCAAAGACGGTAAGAGACCTTTCAAGAATGAATAATCATCAGGTTTGTTTGTGTGAGTTGTTCTCTAACGTCCACAGCTTGTCATGCTCACAGGTCAGTATGATGCCAGAGCGAGGGTCCTGATCCGCCATGTCTGCTGTCTGCTGCGAGTCCTCCCTCAGCAGCTGGAGGAGTTTGAGCAGACGCTGGGAGAGAGACTGCGGGAGGCCGGAGAGGAGAGCGAGTAAGATGGATGACTGGTGGATGTGTCTGAGTCAGCAGCTGGATTTACATGGTAGCTTTTACACCAATAATAATGGAAAATCGATTCACTTAAAGCTCCCGTGAAGAACTTTGTGTTAGTCATTTATGGCGCCCCCTGTGGCCCAACTTGTACACGTAAGTTAAGATTTTATGGTTAATCACTACATCTGAAACCTGCCTCACATCAGCGGGTTCAGACGTTCAGAAATAGTTCACCTGGATACTCATGGTCTCGTCTGTTGTTGTAGCTAATAAAGAAGCATGACCGTTGACATCTGTCTGTTTCTGCCTCCATTAGAGAGGAGTCCTCTCGGCGGCAGAGGAGAGAACGAGGGCGAAAGTTACGACGCTACCTCCTGATTGGTTTAGCCACGGTGGGCGGGGGAACTGTGATAGGTGATTATTCCTGCTTCATTTGCTTTTTCAAAACAGAACTTTTCAGGGTGTTCTTACAAGCCGCTTTCTTTTATTTCTCTTCATGACATTTAAATCCATCAGAAACATTCGGATGAGAAAGAAATCTCAAAGAAGGTGGTCGTGAGATCAGGTCATTCATGCAGAGAGGTAATTACTCCCTGCATGCTGAAGTGGCCACTGAGTAGCTTTCTGTTCTCTGTGCCTTTGCCAGGTGTGACAGGTGGGCTGGCAGCTCCGCTGGTGGCAGCCGGGGCCGGGGCTGTGATCGGGGCTGGGGGGGCCGCTGCTCTGGGCTCAGCTGCTGGCATTGCAATAATGGCCTCTCTGTTTGGAGCAGCAGGAGCTGGATTGACGGGTAAGGGTGTTGGATGACACGTGATGGACTAACTTTTTTTTTTTTTTCCACTTTCTTCATTTCATTTCAACACGCTGTCTCTCCAGGTTATAAAATGAAGAAATGTGTCGGGGCGATAGAAGAGTTTGAATTCCTGCCTCTCCGTTCTGGGAAGCATCTACACCTGACCATCGCAGTGACAGGTTGGCTCTGCAGTGGTAAATACAGTAAGTGTGAGGCCTACGCATCCTTTATTTGCTTCTAATAATTTACACATTTCTGTGTAACCATGAGTCGTAACTTGTTCGATCTACGAATTTAAAATCTTTGATAGTTATTCTGAAAAATATAACTTGTTAGAAATACAAATAGATATTACCGTGATGTCCTCTGGGAGCAAATTGTTTCGAGGGTTTGCTGGAGTTCAAGTAGTTACGTGCAAAAAAACCATTAGGGAGTGTGTCATAGTCAAGACTGCACAGACTGAGTGCTGCGACACCAAGACAAGACCAAGACTATAAATATCAAAGAAAAATCATCTTGTTTGCAGCAGGTCACTCAGTTCAACCTTAGCTACAGGAAGGTTGCAGCTGTAACCGGGGGATACCGATCTAATTGACATCAAACCTGGAGTCGGCTCAGTCTGAGACCAGACCGGGTAAAAATACCTTCAATTACAAGACGAGAACGACTGAGCGTAGTACACATGTAGAAACGTCAAACACTTAGACCTGTGGTTCTTTACTGCTCTGGTCTCAGGACCCGTCATTAACTCTCATGTGAAAAGCTGTGGCCCACGTTTACAATACTTTTTAACCAATCAGACTGAAACGTGATGCAGTTTTTGCCTTCAGAAGATGTAACTAAGAAAATGACACACGAGGGATGAAAGTCGACGTTGTTTGGAAGTTCTGCGATTATTCAGACGCCAGTGTTTTCATTTCATTTCATCCTTGTTATTGAGACTGCTCTGAATGACGTCCATAAATGTGGGACTTCTTCTTCTTCTTCCCACCTTTCACACTCACACCAAATGTCATTAAAAAAGCACAGTGGCAGTACACACCAACCCCAGCTAACCTTCTGAGAGGGGGGAGCATGTTTGCTGGGCAACAGCAAGACAAACGTTGTTGACAAAGGATGAAATCTTAATGATGTTCAAGGTTTCCCATATTATGTTCAGAAGCTATACAGTTGAGCCTTTGCAATAGATTATGCAAAAAAACAGGCACTCAAGTTTTGTGTTTGCATATCGCTGTGCAGCTCTCTCCCAGTGTAAAAAAAACCCCCCAAACACTCAAGTTAAAAGCGGAGCGACGTCTTCATAAATAATGCCAAAAAAACACTCAACATAAGTGCTGCTTCCTCTCGTCCTTCCTTAAAAACATGACGACTGTCCTCCAGGTTCGTTCCAGGCCCCATGGAGCAGCCTGGGCGAGTGTGGCGAGCAGTACTGCTTGGTGTGGGAGTCACGTTTTCTCCGAGATCTGGGATCAGCCATGGCCTCTCTGCTGGACGGGCTAGTCAGCATAGTGGCCCAGGAAGCACTCAAGTACACAGTGCTCTCAGGTAGGGGGATTATCAAGCAGAGAGCACTTAAGTCTGAGTGGATCCTGGAGGGCACAGGAGTGTTTGTGCCCATGGTGAAATATTTGTTGTTCTAATCTGTGAGCGAAAAACTCGAATCCTTGTTGCGTTGATTGTGATTACCTTCTACCTGTTAAACAAAGCTGAACATCTTATCACGCCGCCGTGCTTTCGCTGTTTTGGTTCTGCATCACTGTTTTGTACACCGTCATGTTTCAGGCATTGTGGCAGCTCTGACGTGGCCTGCGTCTCTGCTGGCAGCAGCCAGCGTCATCGACCACCCCTGGTGTGTCTGTCTGAACCGCTCAGCAGAGGTGGGGAAACACCTGGCTCAGGTTCTCAGGAGCAGACAGCAGGTAGTGGACAACATTTAACCCTTGTTACAACACACTTACTCAAAGAGGTCCACAATATTATGTCAGCTGTTGATGTGGAAGGGAAGTTAGTTAAGTTTGTCTGAAGATGATGGAAAAAAACCTGGAATGCTGTTTTCATTAAAGGGATACTTCACCCATTTACATGAAGTTGTGTATCATTAGAAACATGGTAGTAGTGTTGTAGTGAAGTTTTCTTCATGTGATGCAATATGACGCTTTTTGCATCACATGAAGAAAACTTTCAAGCAAAGAAAAACATATTTTTCTCGTCTCAGGGCAAAATGAGGGCTGGATTCACGACCATTCAACACTACTACCATGTTTCTAATGATACACAGCTTCATGTAAATGGGTGAAGTATCCCTTTAAGCTAGAAGAGAAAATGTGACCTGTAACACAAGGAAGACTGTCTTTCTTTCTGTGTTTAAAGGGGAAGCGCCCTGTGAGTCTGATAGGTTTCAGTCTTGGGGCCAGAGTTATTTACTACTGTCTACAGGAGCTGGCCAATGAACAAGGTATGGACATCTCTCCATGCATAGAACGTATAATGAGAGAAGCTTAATGTAGCGAGAATCTCAAAAGACGTGATGTACTGTGATGTATATTGTATCGAGACACATTGTTGTGAGGTTATATTTCAATCTATTGAGATCCAATTAGTATTTTCTTTTTTTTCCCTTAAATTTCGGTAACTACTCATTGTATTTAAGGGGACATATGATGAAAAATCCACTTTGACAGTGTTTACCTGAGTGTCTACAGACCCACAACATGTGAAATAAACCCATCCAGCCATTTGTGTGTGGTCTGCAGAAGTCTTGTAACACAGAGAAAAATGCTGAGTTTCAAATGTGCTCTCCTTGTGATGTCACATTTTGTCTCTGTTTTTATAACTCTTTATATGTATATATATATATATATATATATATATATATATATATATATATATATATGTGAGAACTCTTTCTGATAAACCTGTTGAGTCCTGTGTTGTTGTAAATCCTCAGGTAGTGAAGGAGTTGTGGAGGATGTAGTTCTCTTAGGCGCCCCTGTGGATGGCTCTGAAAAGGCGTGGGAGAGAATTACCAAAGTGGTGGCTGGAAAAATAGTCAACGGTTACTGCAGGTAATCCAACAGAGCTTCATTCAGCAGTTTCCAACTTTAAGTGTTCTTGTTTTTTTATATACTGGTCTTTGTTCAGTCAGGAACTGTAATTTAATTATAACATAAGATTTTCATACCTGTCAGAGGAGACTGGCTTCTTGGGTACCTTTATCGAAGTTCGTCTGCACAAATGTCTGTTGCTGGGCTACAGCCAATCAACATCCAGGATCGGCGTCTAATCAATGTCGATCTTTCTTCCGTGGTGAGTCACAGCTTATATTTATATTAGACCCTCTTAAGATATCTGAATGAAAAAAACACACCTACAACCTGAGGTTGGGAGCATCTCAAGGTCTTTGCTTTTTAAGAAAACTCCTGAAGCTTTGAGTCATTTGAAGGAAAAAATGTTACATTTGTGAGCTCGAGCAGTAAAATAGGAAACAATCTGATAATATAACAGAGCTTTGTTCAAAACATGATTGGGTAAAACGTGACAGGTATAGCAAGAGCGGCCTGTCTAACAGGGCGTCATGTAGCTTTTGGTTTGGTCTCACACAGCTGCTAAATGCTCCTCCATGTTTACTAGCTTACATACTCAATGAAAGCAGGGAGAAGGAATCAGATCACAAATATTGGCACATAACAATGACATGTAAGACCCTTAAACACACTGTAGAGCTCATTTATTTGTTTTTACTTTTTGCTATTGATGCTGTTTATATTCCTGTTTTTGAGCAATTATAACGACAACATTTCCCCCATTGGAAGATCAATAAATGAATCCTTATTTTTATAGCACTAACGAGCCTGATTTAAACTTCTGCATTGAATCAGCATTTCATTTTGTCCGATATCACAGCCATATTCAAAATTCTGCAGAGGGAAATACGCGAGAACGTTATTGAACAACTCCAAATAAAACTTTGTGTGCCCAGTTTCCGTCACCATGGTTTCCGGTAAACAAGATTAAAGAGAATAAATAAATAAATAAATAAAGCTGAACTGGAAACTGGCGTCATAGCTAGCATAGAAATCACAATGCCATGGAGCATTTTTAGTATTGCAGAGCTATGTATTACTTATGACAGTGAAGGCCACTACAGCATAGGTGTGATGCAAAAGTATAAAACCAGGCTTTATTTAAGCTTAGGTTCATATAGAGTTTTTGTTTAATGCAGCACATAGCTTGAGAGATTTTGATTTGAGTAATTGATTTATTAGTCTTGGATAAAATGTGGTCAGAGAAACATTTGCAATATAAATACAGAACTTTATTGGCACTTTTAAACAGACAGTTGTATCATTACAATCATTTTAAAAGGTTTAAAAAAAAAAAAAAAAAAGTAAGGCCCCTGCTGGCACAGCAATGACTTCACGCTCCAGTATTATTTATCACGGGAGTTTATTGTTGAACCAGGTAAAAATGTCAGAGGCTTTAAATATCACCCAACTGAAGAAAAAAAAACGGAGTAAAAATATTCTTGACATCCGAAGCACCGTACATGGTATACCTGCTCAGGTACATTTGTTCAAATATGATTTCAACAAATGTTACACTTTTATTTACAAAGAAACATGTATTCCCTTTTTAAACCAAAGACACCTAACTGTCTTGGCTTCACAGGTGAACGGCCACCTGGACTACATGCGTCAGATGGACACCATCCTAGTGGCGGTAGGAGTTCCTACTAAAGAAGTCCCCGGAGCGTCTTTAGTTCTTCCTCAGCCTGAAACTATCACAAAGGAGGACGTGGGAATCGCCAACCAAACCCCTGATGAGAAACAAGTGACTGAGACGCTTGACCAGGCTGAGAGTGAGGCGGCTGTGCCTCGTGCAGAAGACGCTGCACACGTGACAGAGGATGCTGTTGACGGTTGGGATATCCCTGACATTTCTGACCTTCTAGACTCGTTAAATGACACAGAATCCCAGAGTCAGATGGAACCGAGAAACAATTTAACTTTGCCGAGTGATGCCACAAATAACAGCTCGGCCTCTGATTTAAACAGCCGGCGTGTTGTTGAAGATGATTTTGATAACGAACACGCATCATGGAGCTGGGATGATACACAATGGACGACAGAGCACACACACAAACAAAGGCAGCCGGACTTGTAAAGAGCATGTTACAGCACCAGCTGCTTCCCCCGGGAGAAGCATCGTGGCTTAATCAAAGTGAATTATCCCCTCTCAACACACTGACATAAAAGAGATGGGAGTCTTAATGCACACATGTGGCCTTTAGTGAAAAGCCAAATGATGCTATGAACCAGTCTCATGATTTTAGTTCAGAATTCTTGTCAATGAAGTAGATTTGTGTAAAAAAAAATGTAAATAGTGTTTGATAATTTATTTTCGAACCTCGCTGTGACATCGAGTAGCTCTGAATAATGTGCGTGTTTTGAAGGTGTTGGAAGGATGTCTGTGATATCTGTGTTCCTCCCAACCTTATTATTGTCCGGAGAATTCTCAGCTGCCTACGGATATCATCACAGTAATTTGATTTCCAAAAGGGCAACAGAATGTCTCTTCTTCAAGGTCTATGTAGAGTTTAGTTACACTGTGAACTCAAGACGACAGTTTTTAGTCTTTACCCCGGACTGCAGTGCCTCGGGAATGTCCTCATTTACATTCCTCAACAGTCATTTATGAATGGAAATAATAATGAGTAAATATGTGTCTGTAGGAGTCCAACCATGATAAAGGGTCACTGATTAAATGGATACACATGGGCTGATTAGAAAACTCTGGTATTTTTAGTTCTGGCTTATGAATATGAAGTTTTATAGAAGAAAATAACACAGAGAGAAAAACGCTACAGGTGATTGAAAATCTTCTTTGTTTCTTCGTTAGTACAACAGAGTGCTTAATTCTCAGCACTGTCTGCAGCTTCTGTAGCAGAGCGTCACCACTGAGCCGTGTTTGAAAATGCATAATAAGGTCAAATATCTTTATTTATTTTAAAGGGGACAGCCGATATCGGCTCCCATGTCAGTAAGTGGTCAAATGTTAAAACCAGTTTTGGTGTCAGTCTCAAATATTCCCATATTGGTCTGACTCCAGTATCCAGTAACATTTTCTCTAAGACCATTACGATTATTTTTTCAAGTATGATCCTCTCTATGTCAAAACCTCGCTTAATTCGAGGTGAACAATTGCTCACTCTTTTTTATTGTTGGACAGAATCGCACATCGCTTTCTGAATTTGTGTCTGTGGTAAACAGATGTTCAAATGTAGAGTACGTCGTTATAACACAATGGTCTTTTTTTCCACCATCAGTATAAGGCATACGATGACCACATTTTTAATCAAATACAAATCTCTTTATGCCTCTTTATCACAGTCTTAGTACTTAAACCCTGCGCAGCAAACATTTCTTTTTTTTCTTTTTTTTTACATAATTGGCGTTTAATCAAGACTCTCGACCTGATTGGGCAGCAGCAGAGGCAGCTCGATGCCAGCGTGTTCAGCATCCAGCAGGTTGACGGCATCAGTTGCGGTGGCAGGAGGGTGTGTGGGGTCAGAGGCCAGCGGGGAGGCGGGGCTGCTGGCATTGTTTGGCTCTCCTGAGTTTCTGAGAGAGAGAGAGAGCGCTGGTGAGGGTCTTCTGATTGACCTTGAGAAACAGCAGGGCAGGACCTTCCCCAGAGCCCGCTTGAAGTCTCTCATGAACAGCGGGTAGATGATGGGGTTCATCGTGCTGTTGCAGTATCCCAGCCAGGTGATGGCGTCAAAGAGTGCAAGAGGGACGCACTCGCAAACTGCCTGAAAGAAGGCGGTGGAAATAATTGAAGGAATACATTAATGACAAATTGTGGATCATTAATTGCAGACATTAATCTGTGGATAACAAAAAAGGGAATTTTCAACCCTTGATTTGTCTGATGTAAGATACATACCTGCAAATGATGCTCAATTAAAATAGCAAAAGCAATGGTTTAACAAATGTCTAATGACAAAAGAATAACAGTGCATTTCTATAATGTTAGTGTATTTATTTATATGCCAAACACTTTATGGATTCAGTCACTATGAATCCAGAATCGCTTTAAATCGAAAATAGATCCTGAATCGAATCGTGACCCCAAGAATCAAAATTGAATTTTGAGACACCCAAAGATTCCCAGCCCTAAAGCACATAAGAAATTAGAACATTCAATAATCAAACTCAAATATAACACGAGAGAAGAATGCATCATAGGAAAATACAATAAAACAAAAAACTGACATGTCATTGTTCAACAAAAGTCTAAAAGGTTTAAAGGTTTAAAATGTTTTTGACCTAAATAAATGTCAATTTAAAGCCAAATTTATTTTAAAGAAATTAAACATGTATTTACTTCTGCTTAATGGATGAGTTTTTGTATTTTTTAAGCCAATCGTTCACATTCATAACGTCTGTCATTCATTTAATGAGCTTGTTTGTTTTTTCTGTCTAAATTTTGTGTCTTTATAGATTTGATGGAGCATGAGTCTAACAAAAACACTGAAGATAGTAATTTAGCTCTGAAGGAAGTATACGCAGAGAGGGAGAATTAGATAAACAAATGTAAAATGATTCAAATGTATTCCCATATTATCACAAATCACTTGCCAATCCCTCCATGTCTTTCTTTGGAACATCTCATTTTCCCTGAATAGGACTTTAAAACAAATTTGTGTTTTTGGTTCAAAGTGTTTGACGTTTGAACCTTTCGATTTAGATGAGGTTTAGATGAAGGAGGAGACAGCTGTTAGAGGAGCGCTTCCAATACTATCAAGATGAGACGGGGAGGCGGTGGGAGTGGGACGGAAAAGGAGGGGTGCGTTTCACACACCACATTGAGTGTGAAAAGGAAGGAGAGAGCAGACACAGTCAAGTCTCTGTGCTCGATGTTTGCAGGGGAGAAGCGAGAGGGCACAGATGGGAAATCAAAATGACTGGATCATTGAAAGCTTGAAAAACAGGACAAGTGTCATTACCAATTTAGATGAAGCTGTTTTCTGACATTCATTTACTCTCGCTCAGGTTTTTCCGTGTCCGCCTATGTCTGCCCGCTGAGTAATGAGTGTGCGAGGTTGTCTAATCAGATCGAAGTCAACAACTCAAAAATAAGACCAATTATTAATTGCACATCAGTGTTTATTGTGTTCTTTGTTTTGCTGTGAGTCAGCCACACAAAGCTGAAATGCCAATCTATTTCTTCGTTGGATCGCTTGGCGAGGATGTGACGCCAAAGATGGCCATTACAAAAATAGAACAGTATCCAAGTGTGTTTTTTTTGTTGTTGTTTTTGCGTGTGCTTCTTTCTCCTTTTTGTTATGCATTTAATCCACACTGTTATAGTGCCCACCAAAGCTGTGAGTCACTAGGACGTATGGATCGGAAGAGCTATTTAAAAAGAGGAAATAAACCTGAGGCTTTTTGAACAGTGCTGAAAATTGCTTTGCAAAGATGAAACCCTTGAATGGGCACATAAAGTTAAAGCCAACCTGGAAACTAAAAGGCCAATAACATCTCCAAATGTGTTTATCATCCATGATTTGTTTTGTGCACCAGATTCATATTTCATGTTTCTGGATGACATACAGTATATCTCCCTCGAGTGTGACCTCATTTTTTGTGACCTACCAGGGAGGTCAAATTCAGTAAATTGAATAAGCTAATGTGCAGCTTCAAGCCCATAGCTGTCCAATGCCCTTAATTATGCACAACTTATTATGCACAAACTATTTTTAAAAGTTTTGATACTGCAATTGTTTTTCTTTTAGTCTGTATGTGAGGTTATTGGTGCTGTAAAGTTGAATATTATAACATGGAGGTCTATGGAATGGGTTCTCTTTTGAGACAGCCTCAAGTGGCCACACAAGGAACTGCATTTTACAGTATTTTGTTCTTGGAGACATTTTTCAGCTGCAGAGTTTGTGACTTGGTTTCTTCTGTGTTGAGTTTTATGTCAGGTGGCAAACCCAGTGTCTGGTTTCTCATCTCACCTGAGCCATGTTGGTGATGAAGAAAGGGAGCCACGCACTGAAGAAAAGTCCCAGGAGGACTCCAAGTGTCAGACTGGCCTTTAGCGCTCTCCGACCCTGCCTGTGAGCCAGACGGCGCTCACTGGTCACTGAGGCCTGTGGACAAAATACAAAACAGTAAAATCGTCTTCCCTTCACTGTGTGTTAAATTAACTTGTGATATAGTCTATGCACTGGAGCAAGCTAAAGAAAAAATGATTTATCTTTTTGGGTAACAACAACAGATAGTTGTGCTGAATATAAATCTAAAGAACAAGCAGTGAGCTCGGCTTAGTTACGCTCTAAGACATGAACAGCCTCAAGCACATTAAACTTGTGAATGTTAAATATTGTTTGTTATATTTATGGAACAGCTGGAGAGTTTAAGGAAGATTTGAACGGAGTTACAAGCTGGAACATTTTGATGCTTTAAGCCTAAATGTTGCGTTTTCATTTGTCTTGCTATCGAAAAGAAATTAAATCCCGAGTGCTTTTAATTTAACGTGTTGCACAACGTTAGCCTTTATGCTAAGCTAAGCATCTGCTTGCTTACTCCACCATCACTAACACATAGATAGATAGATAGATAGATAGATAGATAGATAGATAGATAGATAGATAGATAGATAGATTCTGCAGCTTCTTTGACAACCAGATCAGAACTGATTGTTCTATATTGTGCGCGAGTGAATCCACTGACTGCAAATGTGACAGACGACGTGGCTGTGACCCTTTTAGACGAGGGCAGCACATCTGACACGATGTCTGTAATTTTCTCTGCAAGCTGTCATGACAGATTTCAGACCTCTTTACTGGGTCCACTTTTTTAAAGACACTTCGTGGTATAACTAACTAAGGAGCAAAAGGTTTTTGACTTCAAATCTTCTACCAACTTCAGCAGAAACATTGACATTTATTTATGGATTCATTTCTGAATTAATAAAAGTATAGGAAAGACTATCTCACGATTCCTGCAGTCATACATTCGTCTGTGTTGGTTCATGTTCAGTGACATGCAGTTATGAAACAGCCTTCGCGTCACTTCTCTTTTATAACTGAAAAGCGTCGATTGAGAGGACGCTAACCTTCAAACTGAACCTTTTCATTGAGAAGGTGAACATCCTACACTGCAATGATAAGACTCTCGTGTGTGTGAACACTTTTAAGCCTTCACCATGAAGCTGCACACAAAGAACTTTGCACAAACCAAGTACAAATGGGATTAAATTTTATAATCAAACGTAACAGAAAACTCAAGTGTATTTAAACTCAAAATGTCCTGTAGGTCCCGGAGAAGGTAAAACGGATAATTTGTCAGATAAAAGCAAGCTTTCCAACAGCTTTCTAAGAGCTTTAACAATCAAAAGCAGCAGTGGCTTATTGTCACAAAAATGAAAAAAGGAAGAAGAAATTGCTGCACTCCAACAGTACTGAACAGGATAATGGATTTTAATGGTATGATTTGTATTTTTGAGGAATGGTAAATATGAACTGGGTTATGTAAAACTTCAAAATGTCAAGTTTGAGAACTCTTAGTGTAATTTGGTTATGATCTTTGTGCAACCTTCCCCCATTACAACCTTTTTAACTCCGACTCTCATTAAGTCTGCTATTTTCAAATCACTGCTGGGGCATGACAGTCTGGCTTCTTTGTGGAAATGTACTAGAAATTGAAATTGTGGTGTGTCCGGCTAGTTCAGTCAGCAGAGCAGGTGTCTCATGTAGAGAGGCTACAGTCCTTGTTGCACTGGTTGAAAGGTTCTACTCCCAGTACTGTCCCTATTTGATGCAAGGCATTCTCACTCTACAGCTAGCAATATGTAATGTTTCTCTCAATCTTTCCTTTCTAATAAAGTCATAAAAGCTACAAAAAATAAACTTTAAAAATAATTTGAAATCGTTCATCTTGAGTAGTTTGTTAGTCCCTGTTTCTTACCGGTACATTTTGAGACACAGGAGGCTCCTGGTGACTGCAGTCGTCTCCGTCCTGCTGAGCAATACCTGCTGCCATCCCAGGTGAAGGAGGCCTGGAAGGTTCCCCGAGTGACGGATGTGGGTGTGGTGGGTGGCTCAGTGCTGCGACCCTCTTTGCTTGCCTTCTTGCTGCTAGAAGAATCCGACAGTAGGTAAAGCAGATTGCGCTGGAGGGCAAAAAGAAAGTGAGTACAGATGCCACCAGGGCAAAGGGAAGGGTGACCCGCAGACGACACTGGAAAGAAAGGCCTCCAGACGGTGACAGCTGAAAGTAGGATGCAGGGTACAGTGTGTCAGAGTACACGCTGGTGTTGCTACTGCTCAAACCTGGAACAGACGAATGTCCACTCCAGTGACCTAAGCTGTGCCATTTCATCTCAATAGGCAGAAAGGAGGCCATAGCTGCCAAACCCCAAGCAGCTCCTACAAGAAGCAGCGCCCGAGGTGGGGTCATCCTCTGCTTGTAGCGCAGAGGTGAGATGATGAAGAGGTAGCGGTCCAGGCTGATCACACACAGGTTGAGGATGGAGGCGCTGCAGCACATGACGTCAAAGCAAAGCCAAATTGGGCAAAAGGCTGGCCACAGAACCCAGGCCCCGCAGAGCACATTGAGCATGGCTGGAGGCATCACCACCAAGGCCACCATGAGGTCAGACAAGAACAGAGAGACAAGGAAACAGTTTGAGGTGCAACGCAAAGAGCGATGGGCAAAAACCAAAGCGATCAACAACACGTTCCCACATATCGTCATGAGGATGATGATCGTAAGCATGAAGGCCAACAGCCAAGGCCCGCTGCCAGTGATGTTCCAAGCACTGGTGGTTGAAGAGTTGCTGTTGTAGCTTCCCACAAAACTGGAAGTGTAACCGTCCGCCATGGTGCTGGTTAGCAACAATCAATGTAGCAGCTTCTGGAGGCTCTTCTTCAGGCAACAATAAAAGTTACAGACCTAAACTGGTCCTTCTTAACAGCTAACACTCTCACTAAAGGTTCATTGTCAACTGAGGTATTGTGTTGAGAATCCATCCAACCCTCTTCCTTTAAAAAACTCTTCTCCTCTGGTAGAAATCACCTTCTTCCTTTGGCATGAATATATCCATAAGCCCTTGGTTTACTTCCACTGCCTCCAATATCGTGATCAAAATACCCAACACAGTTTCACTCTTCTCTCCATCCTCTCCAGCATGTCCCTGACTGATCCACAGCTTGGAGCCAGAATGAGCGATGACTGACAGAGGGGTTTTCGAAGCAGCAAGTCACAATGATGACAGCCACTGGAGGAGGGCACACGGAGAGAAATGCTCGACCAGGCATTCGAGAGCTGTGCTGCTGAGAGGGACAACTGAAGATGAAAAAGAACAAGGACCAATTCTCAGAATTACACCTCGCCTCAAAGAAGTGGGCTCGTACAGCTTCAGCAAGTCCTTTGCAGAGCTGCTGCTCTTCTGCCTTTCACAAATCCCTTTATTCTTCGAGACCCTGAAAGGGAAGCAATATCCAACAGAAAAACTGTGCAGCAATCATTTGCAAGCAAGGCTCCGTTCATAAGTGCTCCACAGGTATCATGCTCCTTGTAATGCTGCCTTTTTATCCCTCGCTCCTGTTAATCCCTGTGTCGGCCACTCCAGCGCGCCTCCCAGTCAGAGCGCACAGCTTCTCAGAAGGAGCGTGTCAAAGCATTGCGCTGTTAATGCATAACCATGCACAATCACAGCCAACAAATGCTAATTTCCCATCATAGGAGCTGGTGTGGGTGTTTTTTCTTCTTCCATTTTTGGTCTTGGTGATCTAAACAACTGAGGTACAGCTATCCGAGCGCTCCTGTTGTTTTATTAATGGTTCTGATTTGACTACTGTTTCCTGAAATGTTAGATCTATTTGCAGAAATGACTTACTCTGAAATTATGCATTCTCTTTTTACATGTACAATTCATAGCAGAGTGAGTCAGATCTATGAAAGAAGTCTTCCTGGATTTTTTATGAAGTGGTAGTAATAGGCTCTATTCAATTTACAAAGAGGTGGCACCCTCCCAACTTTTTAATAAGATTGAATTAAAATGATTAAAATGAAGCTTTATTGTGCTCTATAGTTCATAAATGTTCTTTTATTGTTTTGAATTCAGTTATCTTGTTTCAACACCTTTGTCCCCTCAACTGAGAATAAAGGAGAATTAACCTTATCTCACCTTTGAAAGCCTCATGCGGATATGCATCCATACATTTTATATCTTATTGTCCAGTGACAATGAGAACATTGTTGTTTTTTCCCCCTCAACATCTAAACTTATTTGTCTTCTTAGTATAAAATCAGATTAGCCAACTTCTCGAGGAAAAAACAACTGGAAATAACCTTATCACAGGAAACCTGAGAAAAATAAAATGTGTGGATAACAAACACAGCAGGGGGGGTCGCTGTGTTCTTCATATCCCTCCATTGGCTCCCAATTGCTGCTCGCATCAAATTTAAAACCCTGCACCTTTGCACTTACAAAATAGCAACAAAAAATGTCTAAAAAAGCGCTGAATGTGACCTCTTGAATGTCCCAGTAGTAGATTAAACATGATGAAGCATCCTCCAGGGTGCCCTCTTAGCTATAACTATTCCACTTTTTGCTCTAGAGCCCTGCTGCATAGAGCCGGTGCCCTTCTGATTAGTTTCGCCCCTGCCTCTCAAACATCCTGAGTCCGGCAGTGCTGTCCCGCCCACAACGCTCTGCCAATGAAATACACCTGGTCCAACCTTCACCACAGCGCCCTATCTAGCTAGACTTGCTCCTCTGCCGCCCCCCAATGGTGGAATTAATTAACAACCTGCATCCAATCTGTCCCTCTCTACCTTTCAGAGAAAGCTAAAGACCCGGCTCCATCTTGATCACCTACGCACTTAATGAGACTGATGGGACTAACAATAATGATGATAGCGATGACATTGAGAGCTAAATAAATTTTAGAATTGTAAGATGTAGGGACATATGTCCACTCAGGGCTTCCAGGCATGACACAACTTTATTACACACATGATCTCAGTGTAGCTTATGTGGTGAGTGACTGAATGAAAGTGACAGAATAAATTAGGTGCACAATTAGAGTGCATGGATAATTTTTTTTTATTTTTTTTTTCTGTCAACAGCTTGAAAAAGACATCTGAATATTTCATACAACCATTCATTTAAAATAGAGTATACATAATAGCGTTAGTGAATCGATAATTTGGGGGTAAATAATTCCAAATGACTCTCACATTTAGCCTTAATGAACAAAGGTACGCCCACTAGCACAGATCAGAAAACAAAGACCACCTCATCTCGCCATTAGTTCCATTAGACAAAAATGAAGAGAATGATACTTATTGATATTCTTATTTTTCTCTCAACAGGAACACTTCAATATTAAATAACATGAAACACCCTACAGGGTGTAAAATCCAGTGCACTCCAGCATCTCAATAGCTTTGTCAAATACTGAACAAAATATGCAAAGTTCTCAATTTCCATGCCCCCACATGACTGACTAATCCCCTCGATTATAACGCCCCTGTCATCTGCCTCATCAGATCAGCTGCTGCCGACCTTCTGACCCTGTCTCACCCACACTGTAGCCCACCACCTTATGGGAATGCGTTTGCAGTGCAGCCTTCTCCTTCCTCCACGACACCTTTCAGAAAGGAGGAAAAAAAAACACTCCCACTCGCATTCAGAAATAAACTGAAAGCCCCACCTTTTCAAAGCTGCTTTTACACTTGACTCCAGTGACTCCCTCAAGTGCAACCATTTCCACCTGGAGTGTCAAAGCAGAATATATCTATTTCAATTCATGTTAATACTGCTTTGTTGAAGGATTTTTAACATGTTACACAGCATCAGAGAGAAAGAATGACTCATCAGCAAAGCATTTGATTATTTTATTAAATAAACACAGACTGTCCTGATCAGGCACGTACAAATCATACAGAGTCATACTAGGGATGGATCGTCCAACAGGGAGACGAGGATCTAACTGCAGTGCAAATGGTGACTCTCCCACAGACAAAACAAACAGAACAAGTCCAAAAAAAAAATTAAAAAAGACAGTCCCTCTATGAGTTGCAGCTACTGCTCCTGTTGGGAGAAAAGATATCAAGACGTCACTAACATAATAGACACGGTGTTGTTATTCCGAGGTACAGATCATAAGATTCTACGTTATTTTTATATTGTGTTCTTTTGCACAAACCAACCTTTTCACTTCTCTGCAGCACATAATGTGACCGCAGGTCGTTCTGACAGTTGGCATATGCCATCCCGAGTCCTGCTCCTGAGCCCAAAGAAATAGGCCACGTGTGCCCTGCGAATCAGACGGGTACTTTAATGTCTCACAGAGATGCACTTCACGCTACGATTTATTAAAAAATAAATAATTTAAAAAAAAACACTCAGCAGAGATGGCGTGTGAAAATCTTATTCACACTTCTGTTGTGACACCTTGTGTTGTTCTTAACATTAATATTCACATCATGCTCCTCTTCTGTGCTCTTCTCCAAATAAAACCATCTGATTACACTACATTACTATAAAGGCAGATCAGAAACACTTCTTTTAATGTAGCAACAATTCAAATATACTACTACAGGTTATCTCCCTGTCTCTGGTCCTCTTGTCAAAGACTTCCGAGCTAGATTACAGGTTAAAGGCACAGCACAAGAACCTGTTGAAAATACTCACGTTTGAAGAACAGAACAGATAACACGATTCCTAACCCAAGCCCGGTACCTTGAAAAAAAGAGGAAAACATTAATACACTGATATCTCTGTCCTGTTCATTGACACGTTTATTTTCTACTGGTACAGTCACTTTATTTGTACATTTAATTAATTCCGAGTGCATATGCTTTTCATGCTACCCCTTGCTTATATCAGGTTTTATATGTTTGTGTTGTTGCATATAGTACCATCCTATTTCCTTTTTTGATTAACATAATATGACAACAACTTTATAATGTCATTCATAAAGCAGTGTGATAAGAAGTGCAGCACTGTTCTCATGATTTATAATATAGTGTCATGTCACCTGTCACACCTGTCTAACACTTTGTTGTTCAGTGTGTTTTCAGCCTGTTTAAAAACCTGGTGTGTGTGTCCTTTAAGAGCTGAGATGACGTCACACCAAACCTCATTCAAAAATCGTCACATTTTATTTTTACATTCATCGTAACTGTAAATGCCCATGAATCTAGTTTGTAGTGTTAAGTTATTGGATTCAGTAGCCTCCAATAGAAGTGTTTAAAAAGAAAACACCTTATTTGAATAGATAAAAAGCACAAACCAGCTCCTTATCTATATATTAAACCGTGTTGGACAGCAAGGTCTACGCAATGGAAAGTTTCTGAAACATTAAAATAAATGGTGTTTTTGAGTTTATATGCATGCCGAATTTAAAGGTAAATATCTTATTTGATTACAAGTATTTACATTTATAATTTAAAGGATTTACGTTATGATACAGCTGTAAAGAAACCATTTCATAATTTTTTAAAGGGGGTTTCGCATAGTTTTTTTTAACACCCAAATTCAAGGTGGATAATAATATTTCACAGTAACCTCAATGAAAAATGAATAAAGCTTGAGTTTAAAAGCGAAAGAGAAACAAACGTAAATAGATATGTGACTGGTCATTCAGTTGTCCTTTACGAGCCCTTATGACTAGCTAGTTAGCTTCTCCCAGTCAATGACAGATGCACACTGCGGTCAAAACTACAGCTTGTTTGCTATCCGACTACGGACACATTAAATTGTTTTCATAAGAAAAATCGTCGGGATATTTACCGAGCTTAATGGCACCGTCTGCCAGGCATCGGTCCCACTTTTTCCCCAGCTCCTTCTCAGACATACTGGACATTAGCTTGAGTCAGGCTAGAAGTGTCAAATGAAGCTAACGTGCTGCGTTCAGGCACAGTGGGAAATATTCCTTTTTCTATAATTTAAATGCTGCGGTGCAAACAAGTGCAAGAATCCGGTGTGTGTGTGTGTGGGGGGGGGGGGGGGGGGTGGTTAAAGCACCCGAGTGCTATATAATGTTAATGTAACTTTTCCTCTTTTATTATATGGTTTTTTATTATATTTACACTAGTTATGTAAATAACACATTGTATGTGAAACCTAATTTACGCGTACTGGCATGAACGCAACATTACGCCAGTATTGCAAACAGTGCGACGCCTCATACCTGAAGAGGCTTAAAGTCTCCATCGTGTGGTCAATGATAGAATAACAGATTGTAACTAATTGTAGTAACTGTAATAGATTATTGTAAGTGCTGTATGGACATAGACAAATTAGACTTTCCTATACGCTATACTCTTTATACGGCACATTTATATATATATATAAAAAAAAAAAAAGTTACATATGTAGATCCAGCTAAAACACAGAGATGGACGGCATATGATACAGAATTTTAACCAAATTACTCTAGATTAAAATACGGGACAAATAGAGGCACACTCAATGCTTTTAAATTATAAGAGAAGAGTATAACTTGGAAAAGTCAGACTTTTTAATTTTTTAAGTTATTACAATATATCTTGAAATATTGGAAAATTGGGGAAAATTATTAAATAACTTAATTGAACAGTACAATTAAGCATTAAGGCATGCAGTGGTAGCACTATATCCATCTTTTCAACACTTTACCAAGGGACTACAAGAGGCAGAGGATCTTGCACAAATTATTTCAAGGAAAGACGATAAAAGGAACTCATTGATAAAATACAGAAACATGTGGCACCACTATACTTGTCTGTATGTTGTGACAGGCGAAGAAAAAACACATTTGCATAGATTTTTATATTGCAAATTTATTGTTAAGTTTCTACACGAAATCTTATTTGACACATATCAGTAAACTGTCATGAATCATTACAGCATGTCCAACCTTTTAACACTGATTTCCTGAGATGACAAAATCTAATTTCTCACAACATACAGTCTTCAAACATTTGATACCGATTACACGAGAAGTTTTTTCCAAATAGTTAAATAAAGATGTTCCATTACTCTGTATCCAAATCTGAAAATTACAAAACTAGTATTCAATGCACAGAATCAAAATACCAAACATGGAAAATATGTTGTTGTTATCTGTGAACTCTACAAACAGACTGACGGACATATCAAATTCATAAAATGATCAGACAATCACATATAAATGAGCCACTGCCACTCCTTAGCAGGCATACTGTGAAACAGCCAAAGACATATCGTTGGCAGTGATTATCCAGCACATCCTCCAAACATTGTGAAGAGTACAAGTTGGACTTCAAGTGAAGAAATAGCGTGGGTGATGATGAACACTTTGTGAATGAGCGTGGGGCACCAAAGAGGTAGAGACCATCTCCTTGAAGAGTAAACCACTCTTTGCCCAAAATAAAATGAATCCCCTTTGTTTTTAATTCAGCACAGATTTGTGTCTACTGATTTTTTTTTTGAGTGATGACCAAGACTTTCAATCAAACGTCAAAGTGAAAGTATGAAAGTCTCTCTACCAAGACTGCAGTGATACATCACATGCTGAACATGTATTAACAATAGCTACCGTCAACAGAGAACCCAAAGGTAAAGAAGGTGCTGTGTTTGAGTGGCCTTCACGAATAAAAAAATATGCTGTGATTCGACTGCATTTCCCCATACGTTAAAAAAATAATGTGTTGAATTGAAGTAAAGAGAACATCCACCCTGTCTCCTGGTCCTGGAGGTGTCATGTACCCGAACACAGTTTATTTCAAAGTTGCTGTTTACTCGTCGTCTGCTGGCTCGGGGGACTCTTTTTGTTCTTGTGCCGCTGCTGTTGGCTGGTTAGTTTCCTCTCTTGCTGTCTTTACCGAGGCCTTGCTGATGACCAGGAGGTCTCGCAGCTCTTTGTTCTCAATCTGAGACAGACAGAATGTTGTTTTATTAGAGGATTTAAAAAAATCTCAGACAGATTCTTGTGGGATAAACGTACAATTTATCTAAAATACAACCTCTAACATTTTCAAGTGGGATATATATATATACACACTGCTAGACTGGTGGTTCTCAACTGGTGGGTAAGGACCCAAAGTGGTCACAGAGCCATTTTCAGCGGGTCGTGAATATGTGTCTGGAAAAAAAATGCTGTCAAAAAGTCCATGAAACACATTTTGTTTTGTTTAATTTCTTTGTCCTATCACTCGTCGTGACAGCATAATATTTCTTTAAATACATCAGACTGATTGAAAAATACAAGAAATTTGGGTCAGGATTTTTTATGAAGGAGAAGTCGGTGGGTAACCAGTTGAGAACCAATGAGCTGGAATGAGCTCGGTGGAACAAATTACATCCACGTCTTCAATCTGCAGGGTCCCTTTAAGAAAAAGCTAAAGAATGATCTCTTGATGAACACCTACACACTTAATTATATTAATGATAATGGTGACGATATGTATGGAGGGAGGTCTCAAGAACAGCTGTTGATATCTTTGTTGATGACGATATTTTAACTAAAGAGAAAAGTGCTCTGCCTTTGTACATTTCCTGTCAGCACCTGTGTGTCCGATCTAAAGCTTTTTCTTTGCACTCTCTGATGTCGTTTCCTCCGCTCTAAATCCTCGCTTGTGTCGTTCTTATTCTCTGATGTTCGTCGCTTTGGGTAAAAGTGTCTGCTGAATCAATTTTAGAATATTAATCATGTCTTAAATGAAGCTCTGTGCTTACCTCAAGTTGTGCAAGCCTCTCTCTCACAGAGCAGTAGTGCTGATCATCCACCTGCACCGCTCTTCTCATCACCTGTCCCATCTCACATATTCGTTCCAACTGGCTCTGCACTTCCTAAAGAAAAAACAAAAAAAACAAGACGGTTCCAGGAATCAAAGCACTTTAAAGGGAGATAAATAAAACAAACTACAACAAATTCATTTTTAAAAACTTCTAACAGCAGGTTACTTTGGCATGGTCCTCATGGAGGGTGAGCACAGGTTTAGTGTCCAGCTCTTTCTTCGCCATCATCAGCTGGAGCATCTGCTTACGGTATCGACCCATGATTAGTTCAAGTGCATACTGGTGCTCTTCAAGAGACAGCCACAGCTCTGCAGAGACAGGAACACCGGCATTAGCAGAGATGTTTAACACCAGTCACTCCAAAGACAGAGCTGTGTGTGTGTGTACCTTTATTCTCCTGCTGCAGCTCCTTGATTTGTGTGTTTTCCTGAGTTAAAAGGACATGAGGCTTGTATTTGGTCAGCTCCTGGATCTCTGAAGTGTCTTCTATGTGCTTAGAGGAGAAAGTACAAGAAATAATTAATCAGGTGTAGAAACACATGTGGCTCTGATCTCATATTTTCATAATAACAAAGTAAATATAAGTGGGTGGGATTCACGGCCCAGGATAAATATATAATTCTGTGATTATTGTTATGTTGCAAGACACTCGTATAATAGTAAATCACTATTCAACTTAAGTGCAGGATTAATGAGCTCATTCAATGTAATTTGGTACCAATTTCACCTCTTATTACGCTCCATCCTGAAGCTACTCTTCGACATTATACTGCTGTCATGATCTCCTATGAATACATTATTTTTCATTTCATTTTTTCCTTTTTCATGTCACACACATTCCCGGGAGGAATCCAGCCTCGGTGGCGCAGTGAGTTAAATGTGAGAGATAATCAGTTATATTTTGACTGCAGTAATGATGGGAACACATTGCTCTATTGATAATTTGTCCCACAACTAGACATCAAATTACTAACGTTACTAACGTGTGGTGCAGATGTTGTAAAATCAATGAGTAATACTGTTTCATAATAATGATCTCAATATCAAGGTAAATAATCCTGATAAAGATTTTTGTTTTTTTGCAAAATCGCGCAGCCCTAATGTTTGATTATTTGAATAAAATCTGTACTTCACTGTATTCAGCCATATTTCTGGTTATGTTTGAAATCAATAAAGACCTTTTGGGGCCATCATATGAGAGTTTGTCCTTACCTTTTCCGGGACTATGTTTCCCACCTCCTTCATGTCGTGCACCCTCCGGCTCAGGAGTCCGGACTGCTCGATCAGTCCCTCCGCCGCCGTGTCGTGCTCCTTCAGCCTCTCCAGGAGGGTCCGGGCATCACCCAACACTTTCTCAAGAGTGCAGGCCATTTACTGAAGGCTGCCAGCTCCTGTAATGTAAACTAGATACTGTACAACAACAACAGCAGCTTACGTTTGATTTAAAAACAAACCTAGTAAGGCTGAGCCAGCTAAAGATACCTGAATGTCTGTAAAGCGAAAAAAACCCGTTTCAGATCCTGAAAATATCTGATAAAAGACAGATTGTGAAGTTAATTAAATTACAGGACAACTATTCACTAGCGATTGTTGCCAAGGCTATCGTTTCCGTTTGACACTGAACGAATACGTCACTTCCTGTCCGTCTTCTTCTTCTTCTTTGATGTTATATGGCGGTTGACAACAACGAATTAGTGCATTTCCGCCACCTACTGGTATGGATCCGAATGTCTAACGTTTTTTTATTTCTTTTTAATATCTAACGTGTTCTACTTTCTGGAAGTAATAATATGAAAGGGAAAAAAACAAATAAACTTTGTTTGTCTAAAAAAAATCCAATAAAATTCTGAATCCTTCGTTTTCTGAGTTCTCTTTTTAAGATATCTATTACATTGAAGGATAAGGATAGTCTTTATTGATCCCCCAATGGGGGAAATTTGGGTGTTACAACAGCTCCAAAAACAGTAAAACAGGGAATATAAACAGCATTAATAGCAAAAAAAGAACAGCTATGACTCAGTTTACATTAATTAAATAAGGGGGATAAAAAATAGAAAGACTTAAATAATACAAGGCATAAACATAAACACTATGTACACTTTTGCTCGTGGAAAGACAGGAATTAAAACACACAGTGTGTAACATTAATGACAAGGTGATTACAGTACAGAGTCATGTCATGTGGCGGGATGTTGTTAAACAGTCTGACTGCAGATGGGATGAATGACCTGCGGTAGCGCTCAGTCTTGCAGGGTGGGTGTCTCAGTATGCTGCTGAAGGAGCTGCTCAGAGACCCCACAGTGTCATGCAGGAGAGGGATTGTCTATGATGGATGTCAGCTTCACTAACATCCTCCTCTCAGCCACCTCCTCTACAGAGTCCAGAGAACAGTCCAGGACCGAACCGGCCCTCCTGACCAGTCTGTTCAGCCTCTTCCTGTCTCTCTCTGTGCTCCCACCTCCCCAGCAGACTACTACAAGATCACAATGTTTTGTTGTTTCTTAGTTGTTGTTTTTTTCTTGCTCTTGAACATATTACAAGTACAGACAAACAAGGCACTTTCCAACATCAGGATGTCTGTCATGTGCCTCATGTTAGGTGAGAACAGCAGAAATAAAATGAAGAACGTATAATAAAAATATGAATAACTGAATGAAAAAAAGAGAAACGATATAGCCCATGACGTTTTTTTTTTAACTTAACCTAATCAAATCAATTTAAGTTATTGCTTGTCTTAAACAAGTTAAAATGACTAACTTAAGAGTTAAAGCCATTCCTCCACTCGTTAAATCTTGGTTTATAATTATCTGTATTTCTAAATAAAAAAGCACAACTTCCAGTTTAATTGAGAAGTGTTGTGGCCTTAAATGACTTTTCTTCACACTGGATTTCGTTCTTGAAAAAAAAAAACCAAGTTGCTACGTGTGCTCTTGGAGATTCTATTGTAGGAGAAGATATGTCACTGGGAAGAGTTTCTTTTGCTGGGTGGATCGCCTTCAGGTGACCGGAAGTTGTGAACAATTATCTGAAAACAATTTACATAAAACATAGATGTACAGTTACGCAATGTTTGAGTCTAAATAGTAATCTAGACGATATTACAACAACTTCTACGCATCTGTATGTCCTGTCACCCATATCTTTGCAATTTAACAGCATCAGCAGCGCAGAATACACTCTTTCCTTCGATAGACTCTCTGGTCGACCAGACGCTGTCAAATATCGCGATATCCGCTTCCTTAATCACTACGTAATGTGCCGTGCTGCTTCTAGCGGCGCTGGTGACAGTGCTGAAAGCTGTTGGGGTGAGTTTATATTAATATTTCGTTTTAAAGCAACACTTTATACTTCTTTTTGCAAAGGCAATATTAAACGAAGCCTTTTCCTGAACCGTATGTGTATTGAATTGAACGGGATATCTTGAAGAAAGTCGTAGGCAGATCTGGGGCCTGGGTGGGCCGCCGTGTTTTTTCTCCCCATAAATCACCACACATAAGAAGCCTGCTAAGCTAACTGTAGCAGCAGCGGCTATTAGCCACGTAGCTTTAATACACGCCCCGGTCTAAATGAGGTGTCAAACGTATTAATAGACAACGCCGTGTTTTTAAAAATATTGCTCTTTGTATGTGTCAAACAAACAGCACTTTGTTAAAATGTGTGTTTGGGACATTTCTGACACGTTAGGATCAGAGTATGTGTTGCCATAGCTCCTTTGTTGTCCCGTCCTCGTGCTGTAAACTGTCCTCCCTTTTAACCGTTAACGGCAATATTACAATCCATTAATCATAATGTCAATATAGTTTATCTTTCTACACAAAATAGTATTTAAAATAACCTAATAGTTCGGTTTTAGCATCAGTCCGTCGACCCATGTACATCTTCTATGCACCACGGCAGTGCACCACTCCTACTAAGTATGATTTATTTACAATTAATTAACGTCGAAATCTGAAGTGTACCGACGTTTCCATGACGACCGATGATTTTGTGCTAAGCCTCAGAAAAATTGCTTTTTTTTAATGCAGTCTGTTTAGTGCTGACTTTTTAGACGTACCAAACTTCAGCATGCATACAATCAAAAATAAAGTGAATAAATTAAATAATAAAAAAAACTACTCAGCTGAAATGTGTTGATTTTCATGACGCAGTGAATTGATTTTTCTTTTGAGCTTAAAGTTGGAAACGCCCGGGGGTATCTGCTGTTTACCACTGTTAGCACGATGCTAATCAGCCTGGGTTCTTTTTGTCCACTGCAAGGTCATTAAGACGATTATTGTGACTGTAAAAAGCAATACATTTAATAAGCAGTATAACAAAAGAGCAAACGTCCTGAAATGTGGGATTGTTTAAAGGACCCTAACCCCCCTTTGTTTTATTTTACAAATGTGCCCGCTAGCATAGATAGTGACGTTTTCAGCAGCTTTCCTGCCGCAACGTGTTGGATCAGGCCGTGTTAGCGTTTCCAGCTGAGGATGGCGGATTGCTAGGAAGTCACATGGCTGCTGGTCCTGTCAGAACTGCTGTTTGTTCAGGACCACATAGGGGTACAACCACGATAGACTATTGATATTATATTTAATCATTTGGCACGTTCCCCTGGTCTTTATTTTTTTGTATGATAAGCAAGCTAAACTGTAGTTTATTATTTGTTAGTATGTGCTGAAACGGCCAATCGGAGCTTGTGGTTTTGTGGGTGGACTGTTTTCCTGCTTTCTGCGTCACCAAAGCTGAAAGAGGAGCAGAAAACCCCCCTCTCTCCTCCCAGGTTGTTTTTACTAGAGTCGTTTCTTTTCATTGCTCACAACCTTTAGCCTACTTCGCTGACCCATCTTGTGTTAGCTGACTGTACTTTTTGTACTGTCACTGGGTCACACAGTTTTAGATCTTGTTTATCATACTCTGTAATAATCTCCTTTTATTGCGAACAAAACGTATGTTGTTTTTAACGTTAATCTAGATTTGAAGTTTTAATCTGATTGCTTTTAAGCGTGCGCCCCCACCCCCCAATTCTGTGAGGAATTAATTTAAGCATTGTATGGTCTTAAAAATTAACCTTCCAGGAAGTCAGAAGAGGGGGAGACGTTGAGACACAGTCACAGCAAAGCAGAAGAGATATCATGTGTCCCTGGTTGGCTCATCCTGCTTGTTTTCAATGCTGAATATGTAGGTCAACAACACTCCAGTATAACCTACTGACGGACAGTTTCCAACAAAGTTTAGCAAAACATGCTCACAGGGTACACACGCACAAACCGGCATGTACTGTCAGGTATGCTAAGGACTGTTTGGGCCACAGCTCTTCCCTGCCTGTCAGCTGCCTAACACTGTGGGCTGTAGATCAAGAGGCATCTGAGGAAAACCTATTTTTGTACTTGTGAGTCTGGGGGCCAAGAATGAAGTGATCTCAAAACTTAAAACCCTCTGCGGCTTGTGGGTTTATTGTTGTTCATGCTGAATGACATTCATTTAACAGTGTCATAGAATTTCTCTGTCTCAATGTTAAATTGTTTAACAACAAATATTTAAGTGAAAGTAATTCGTCCTTCCAAGCTAACGTATTCTGCTTTTCCTCTCCGACAGTATGAAGTGACACGGAACTGAATTTTTGTACCATCCGCAACTGCTTCAAGTTCAGATCACAACAAAGAAACTGAAGATCAACCTTCCAAAACAAGCAAAGTTGCAACACCGAAGACACATGGAAAACAAAATATAGGATCACTTCAAGGTTTAAAAAAAAAACACAAGAAGTAACCAAATCCTTAAACGACCAAAGAAGACGCACATCAGCCCAATTGAAACGCGGAAAGAGAAGCAATCCAACACCCAAGCATATTCCGAGAAGAAAACGACTGATCTGAAACCAGAAGTTTGTGCCTACTCAACAGCTTTGACAAAGCACACGTCCCAACGCTGCTCCTAGCCCTCCTCATCCTCACCACACCACCGACTCACCACCGGGGTGTGGAGTGGGCTGCTGTCTGCTAGTTTTTTTCCCCCCATAGATCCCCCTGTTTTTCCCCCCCCTCTACGTCTCCCACTGTGTTCATTATATTTTCTTCTAAGCAGTGTTATTACACCTGCATTTGCCTTTTTTGTGCTAAGATTTCGCCCCCTTTTTTGCTTTATGCAACCATCCAGAACTTGTGCCAGAAACCTGTAACAAGTGTGTGTGTGTGTTCAGCTGTGTGCGTGAAGAGATCTGCAAGAACCTCCAAGATTCAAGACGACACATAAAGGTTGGTTTCAGTTGTAGTCCCTTCATCATGTAAATAATGACTGTACATTTAAAATGCTGTTTGTTTTCATTTGTCTATTTTTGGACGATTTCCTCACTCAAATTGCTGAAAATATATCAATGTATCCGCGTTAATACTCCAGATAAAACTTTTGATAAGAGGTATTGAGACTTTATTTGACCGCCTAATATCCAGACCATAAACAAAGATTGCGTAACACCCTGTTGTGATTTTGGTTTGTAAAGCTGTGCTGATTTGTCTACGTCTATATGGTATCAGTTTATTTGAAACGCATTTAACTTGGACAAACAAACATCTGTGGTATTATTTTAAAAATGTCTTTTAAGTATTAAAAGTTTATCCATCGTTGGAATCTCGTCCATTAGTCTGGGCCTCGAAATTTCAGGTTGTGATTATGTAAAGCACAACCTCAGGATGGCAGTGTCATAGAAATGGTAAACAAGATGGGGGGAAAAAAATCAAAATGACAAAGATGTAATCAAAGGATTTTGATTGAAATTTAATAAAATATAATTAATACTACAACTTTTGAGTTTAACATCTCGGTAACCTCTACATTTCTATTTGCCGAAAATAGTCCTTCAGTGTAAGCCAGCTGAACTGGCAGCACCAGCTCCAAACAGTTAAACGGGTTATTCAATTGAGAATGATTTGATTGCCTTCCCACACCCAGCACGCACGTTTTCCTCTTCTGCTGTATCAAATCTTGTCCTCCCTGATTTCGGCCTCTCCTTGGGAACAAAAGCCCGCAGCTATTTTCCTTTTGTTTGTGACACTTGGCACACTGGCTGACCTATCTGCCTTACCCGTTATGTTTGTTCCTTCTCTTCACCCTTGCAGACATCCAGCGGTGTATCATTTGGGTGGTTACATAGGAAATAGAACTTAACAGTGAAGCCAAAAAAGAAAAAAAGAAAAAAAAAAAAAACAGACAAGTAATCAAGTTCAGCAAGTGCTCGAGCAAGTTTGGGCCGAGTTTATGGGAAAATATGGGCAGCCCCTGGAAAGGCTTTGTTGAGTTTACCTTGCCTGCGTCGCCACCCACCGCGTTTGTTAGCGCTGACCTGAGCAGCACCTCCCCTGTCGGACTCAGCCTGTCGCCATATGGCCGATCCGTAAGTTCCACCTTCCCACCTCTTTTTCTACGTGCCCCACCCCATTGAACACCATCCACCCACCTTGCCCTGCATTTCTCTGCTGTCAATGGCCTAACCTCTTCCATCCTTTTCGGGCTCCCGAGACAAGCCTCTATTCAGTTTTGTTGCAGGGTGAGGGGTGTTCTGGCGTTAAGACTTGTTCAATTTGACGTTTAGGTTTTGTTTTACAACTCCTAAAGAGTCTTCATTGATTTAAAGAAAAAACAAAAAAAAGTTCCATCTTAGATTTATTTTGCGTCACAATCTTGAGTTATTTCGCCTTGGCAACAGACAAAACTATGTGGGGCAAAAAAAAAGACTTTACCTATTGGTCCAATGGGAAATTTTTAAGTAAAGTTTGCGATAGGTCCTAAAAGAAAAGAGGCTGCTCTGGGACCCCACTCATAACCCATCACCAACTCTGTCCACTGTAGATGCACCGCTGTCATTTGCATTTTCTGATTCTCCATCTTAAGTTGTTTTTTTTTCCTTTTACTCGACCTTTAGTAAACTTTGCAACACTCGACTTAAACTACTTCCCCATAAATTGGCAGTGCAAAGATGTTGGTCGATATTTTCAGTTCTGTCTTTTTAATGTTGGGAAACACAAGTGTCTCTTTAATGTGATTGATTACTTAGTCGTGATAAAGGAGGTATCGTTTCAGAGCGGTCAAATGGACTGCTGCTTGGTCTTTTGGTTTCAGGAACTCCTTTTTAGGGTTTTGGAGAAGGTCATGAAGGGCTTCTGAATATATAATAAGACAGCAAATGTAGAAATCTTTGTACACGGAAGCATCTTGTGCTTCGCTGTGACTTCGCTGAAACATTTTTGTTGGGCCTTCGAAAAAAATTTTAGATTTACTGTTCCTGCAACATGGCATGCTTTATCCATGTCCAGTGGAAGGCAACTTGAGCTCATTAAACGGGTTGAAGTGGGGCAGCTTGGCAAAAAATGTGAAATCATCATGACGCTGCTGCCTCCTTCCAACAGCATATTCCTGCCCTAACTCCAGCGTCAGAAATGGAAAGAGGCTCTTCCGAACCACCAGTGGCGCGCAACACTGGCCCCACCCCCTCTTCCTCTACCGACCCTGTGCCTATACCCCGCTCCCATTCCGTCTCATGTCGTCCCAACCCTGGAAGTAAAAAACACAAGCGGACTCCTCTGTATCAGAGATCAGTAAGAGGGCATGTTTGGTGGTGCAAACACTGACTCTAACAGCCCTGTGAGCAGCTGTGCTCGTGCAATGTTTGTTAACAGCATGGTGTGAAGTGTAACGGGATGATTTTAAGTGACCTTATCAGGATTTGTTAGTGGGCTTGTTGAGGAAAGAGGACGTTTTTCAAACACTTGTCTAACATGAATTGCATGACATGATGGTGGTGTTGGCGTTTTTTTTTTTTTTTAGGTGATATGAGACTAAAATCACTTGACATTTGAGTTGACTTTGGTTTCTAGACGTCATGTTACTTTTACACAAACTGTCGTTTTCTTGTTTGTTTTGAAGATTCAAACAAGTTTGTTCCAGGTATTATCACTGTTTTCCTCTACGGAAGAAAAGACCCCCCCCCCCCCCCCCCCCAGACTGTTGCTTTTCTTTCTTTCTTTTTATCAACTTTTAAAATGTGCTGAACCTGCATGATTTGAAGCGTTTATTTTTTGTTCTTTAAGGTTGGCCTTAAACACCACATTAAACGGTTTTTGTTATTTTGCCTGCTTCATATTGAGCCCTTGCTGGATCCATTTCAATACGTGCTTCTCTCTCTCTCTCCCCAGATGAGTTTTGACCCTGGCATGCTCCATAACAATGGACACACTGCATATGCCAACGGCACAGGGCCTGGCATCAGAGAGATCGGCGTGGTTGAGAAGCTGTTGACCTCCTATGGGTTCATCCAGTGCTCAGAACGTCAGGCTCGTCTCTTTTTCCACTGTTCCCAGTACAATGGCAACCTGCAGGAGCTGAAAATAGGAGGTGAAAGTTTCTGAACTTGTCCTCGGATCTTAAATACTTAAAACACCTGAGCTGGGTTACTGAAACATAAGTTGTCTGTGTATTATTAAGCAGAGTGTGTTAAGTGTTTGGTTGTCTTCTGCTTCTCTCTCCTCAGATGATGTTGAGTTTGAGCTTTCCTCTGACAGGCGCACTGGCAAGCCCATAGCAGTGAAGCTGCTAAAGATAAAGCCAGAGGTGCTGCCAGAGGAGCGGATCTCGGGCCAGGTGGGGCCAGACCTGCACGCCTATCCCTTTACTGTGCTGCATGGTTATATTCATCCAGTTAAGGAACACCATTTTATTTTTGGTTCTGTCCTTGTCTGTCCACCTAATATTTATATTTACATGGCCCATTGTCTTTTCTTTTTGGGGCAGGGGATGTAATTTGTAAGTACGTTGTGAAATTAGAAACCCCCTCCCCCTGTAATCCCACATCTAAAATTTCAGAATAACTTTATCCACAAAGTTTTTGCAATTTTACCTTCAGATTTGGCTTGTTGTGCTGACATGCATGAGTGCTGATTAGTATAGAATGTCTATTGAACAAATATAGTCAAGTGATCCATTATAATTGGTGTATTAATTTCTCATTGAAAAACTTATATAGAACTCAAGACTTCTCCGAAAATGTACTTCATTAGCTTGAGCTCAACAGGGGCACTCGGTGCTTTTGGACTTCTGTACTTGCCTCATTATTTACAATTAAAGTTTACACGGAAATATAAATGTAACACAGAGAACAATGTGACTAGGTGTAGGGCGTATATCGGAGCCAACATTTCTCAGTGAAGAAAAATCATAAACGGTCCGTGCCGATAACTTGTGGATGGTGCACCACATCCGTGACACTTGACATACTTGTTACTGTGACATTTGAAATTCAGCCATTTCATCCATTATCTGTGCATTAGTATTTTAGTTGGGCTTCTTTATTTACAATCAACATTCTGTCTTCGATTGGAAAATCTTAGATTGCTAACCGTTTTCACCTTCCTGCAGGTTGTCTCGTCCATCCCCATGCATTTGGATGGAAAGTCTGCTCCTGGCCAGGTGCCGACTGGCAGCGTTTGTTACGAACGGAACGGGGTAAGACGAGTGGCGTGGACTGTAGCTAGTTTGGTAAATGAAATGCAGAATGAAACATTTAAAGCTTCCTCCAGCCAATACCATCTAATTTCTTGTATGTCAGGCATGGCAATGTTTTAATACACCAAAACTCAAAATGTATAGACAGATGTTGTCGATCATGATGCCATTAGCCTCTCTGAGCTGCGTCTGTTTTGATTTGATTAAGGCATTATCAGCCTCCACATCACACAGCTTACTGTCCTAGATGTGTTGGCGTTCTCTCTCTTAATGGATGGTCTTAAATGTGAAATTCCTTAGTTGATTTTGTTTTTACTGACTCCACAGGAAGTCTTCTACCTAACCTACACTCCTGATGATGTGGAAGGTAATCTCCACCTGGACACAGGCGACAAAGTTAGCTTTTACATGGAGACCAACAAGCAGTGAGTCTGAAATTCAGTTTAATGATTATTTTAGTTGGTCATTCCAAGTTTGAAACTAGTTTCTATATGTCACTCTTTTGTTTTGTGTTTTGTTTTTTTAGCACTGGTGCAGTTAGTGCTCGTAATATTCAACTTGTGAAGAAAAAGCAAATGAGGTGCCAGGGTGTGGTGTGTGCTACCAAGGTAAGGGACACTGACATTATACACCTGCTTCATTTAGGCTTATCTTTGACTTCCCTGTTAACCCAGCGTTGTGATGCATTTTCAGGAGGCGTTTGGATTCATTGAGAGAGCGGACGTCGTGAAGGAGATCTTCTTTCACTACAGCGAGTTCAAGGGTGATCTGGAGGCTCTACAGGCTGGAGATGACGTGGAATTTACCATTAAGGACAGAAATGTAGGTGTAAAGCGTTGTTCACCTTTTCTTCCAAGAAGCTACCTGGTAGCAATTTGACTCAACACATAGTTACTGTATGACATCCACCACGAAAACTGAGGGTCATAGTGGAGACTGAACACATTAAGGGGGGTTAAAACGATTGACCTTCATTTTAAAAGATAAGAAAACATTTGCAAAATAAAATCAATCAATAAATGCAAAGGGACTGGAGAAATATGGGAAGTTGCTGGGACAACCATGCAATGTGCAGTGGCTCCTAGCCTGACTAACCTGGATCTAGCAGAGGTATCCGGCCCAATGTGAAACACATTAAGTAATTAACACATTTGGTTTTATAATCATGGGAAATAAGAGGAAAAAAGACAAATGTCCTGGAAAATTATTTCAAGATTTTCCAGTGAGATGTATATCCCCACAACTGATGCCATTGTCATCTGACAAGGCCTGCACATTGTTACAGATCTTATAACGTGGTGAAGATGTTTATGGACTGTGGTATTGTGGGCATAAGCGTGACGTCACACAGTAACACCTGCAAGATGGATGACGTTCAGGTAACTTTATATCGGTCATGGCTGACCATCAAATAATATAGGAAATATAATGTTTCTGATGTTTAAAAAAAAAAAAAAAAAAAAAAGTCCCTGTCGGCTACTTGCTGCAGTTTTTCTTTGTCAAACAGGTTAACATCTTCGTCTTTGTTCCACGGTTAGATAATAATGTTCCGTTGCTAGCTCGCTAGCTTCGCAGCTGAAGGCTTTAAAGTTTGCGATTTAAATCCGCGTCTCGGAGCGCTGGTTTTATAACGTGTTTGGCATTGTTGATTTAAGAGACCTCGTGGTTAAGAGCTTTGTATGGCAACCAAACCGCGAGTGAGTCGACCGCCGGCTAGAAAAAACTGTCGAAAGGCACTTAAGAAAACAAAATCGTTGTTAGCGTCGTGTCATCAAACCGCGGAACTGTAAAAATGGGCCGAAGCGTTAAACAAATGTGCAACTTCAAGACTTAATATCACAAGTCATGTATCTTTAGAGTCTCGGCTTTTGGTTTTAACAATCATAGTGTGACTTTAAGATTTGCTACGGTCGTTATTTGCTAATTTTCGATAAATAATTGACTTGCAGTGAAAAGACGAGACGGGTGTGTCTTCACTATAGCTTCAAGCAAAAATGGTTTTACATCCTTTTCATAGATGGAATAATCAGTCTGTTAATAATCAGTGTTGTAGAGAAAAGGGAAGACAGATATGAATAAGACCACTGCTCTTATTCATATCTGTAATGTTTAGTGATTTAAATTAACATTTGCTGTCATTATTAGTCATAAATTTAAGTAAGGTGGGTGCGAGATGCTTTAGTCTGCACTTTTTATGTGGAAAGGTTTTGGGTTTCTTTATAGGAAACTAAATGTTTAACGTACTTAAATTCATTGGTACAGTGTATTTGCATTATTTTATGATCATTTTGTCATCCTTTTATCAGCATGTAAGAATTCATTTTATCTGTAGGAGGCAGATCTTTTGATTTTCCCCAGAAAGGAACATGATGTGCATGTATGAGAATGATGCCTTCCTGTCAGACCAGCTAAATAGTCACAAATTATCTCTTGAAAAAAATGAAAGGAAATCTAAAACATGCAGAGTGGTTCCTGCTTTGGGAGAGAAAATGAAACCTTTTAAGAGGAGAGCCAAGCACTCCTTACAATACTTCTGCTAAGTGTGTGTGCGAGCCAGTGCTGGTGTTCTGACAGAAAGTTCTAAACATGCAGCTCTGTGCAGTACCACAAGAATATTTGATCGGGGCAAGATGTAAATTGCCCTGAAGAAATTATTTCATGGTGGACATACAGATGACCTCTGCATTCGTTTCACGCTGTGGTAATACTTTTCAACGAGGCAGCACAATTGACAACACTACCTGCAACTCTAAATCACCTCCTCCATCTTGAGCACTAATTGGACTCAGGTGTGCAGCTCCCAGAGAGAGGACACAGATCTGAGCTGCTTGTAAACGCACACATATCCACTTTGGACCCACTTTGACATTTTTTGATTTTCCTGAGAATGTGTAGTCTTCACATTTAATGTGCTTGTGTCTGTAGGGTAAAGAGGTGGCCACAGATGTGAGACTGCTCCCCCAGGGGACAGTCATCTTTGAGGATATCAGCATTGAGCAGTTTGAAGGCACTGTCGTCAAGGTCATACCCAAGGTTCCCACCAAAAACCAGGCAAGTAGATTAAAAGTCAGGCATGTTTAATTCTCTTATTTGTGAAAATTATTTTGCTGATAAATCAAACATTTTCACTATGAACCACCAAGCAAGAGTGTGATATAGTTTTTCAACAAATCTTTCCTTCCATAGAACGACCCTCTCCCCGGTCGTATTAGTGCCCGGATTGGTTTCACTGACAAGGAGCTACCGTTTGGTGAAAAGGACACAAAGTCCAAGGTGACTCTGCTGGAGGGAGACCACATTCAGTTCAACATCTCGACCGACCGCAGAGACAAGCTGGAGAGGGCCACAAACATCGACATCTACCCAGACACCTTTGACTTCACAAAGGAGACCCGAGAAATGGTGAGATATGCACACGAACAAAGGAGACTAGCGTCAGACTACGAGAGGCATCCTGGGGAAGATATGTTTCATGTGAACAGAGATGTTGACATCCTGTCCAATAAGGATGGCGGATTAAAGAAAAATAAATACTTAGTTCCGTTTTAGCGTAACAGGATTGTACTTTCATTCAGAACATAAACTTTTCCTCTAACAAGGATGCACGTTTTTCTTGCATTGTTGTACAGATGAGGGACTTTATCATATTGAAGGGGCTGCGTTCATGTAACTGAAGTGAATGCTCCTTTCAGACAGCATCTTTACATCAACCCGTCTCTTTGCAGGGTGTGATTGCAGCAATCCGCGATGGCTTTGGCTTCATTAAATGTGTCGATCGAGACGCAAGGATGTTTTTTCACTTCAGTGAAGTCCTAGAGGAGAGTCAGCTGCACATCTCCGATGAAGTGGAGTTCACTGTTGTGCCTGTAGGTCCTCTTTATAACCTTTTCGCAAAAGTATGTATCCTGGATGGTCATTTAAGCCGGCACATTTGTATCATCTTTCATGGACTTGAATGTGCATTCTGTAAGCGGCTCTTCTGTTGTTGGCAGGATATGCTGTCGGCTCAAAGGAATCATGCAGTGCGAATCAAGAAGCTGCCCAAGGGCACGGTGTCCTTCCATACCCAGTCTGAGCAGCGCTTTGTGGGCGTGGTGGAGAAAGAGCTTGTGGCCACCTCCAACAAGAATACCAGTCCCACCAGGGGAAAAGAAAAGGTATAATATTGAACAATTGTGACACATTACACAGAGCAATACCTTGGTAACGTTTAAAACAGACGCATTATAGTTACTCACTCAAGTCCACTACCTTTCTTTTTTTAATTGTCTTCTTTGTTTTCTTCTTCAATGACATCATCCTGTTCATGCTGGTTAGAAAAAAGACAAGGTAGGATGTGCATGAAGCAGCAGTAATGATTAAAATGCTCATTTGTTAGTACAAATCTTAGCATTTTGATCGTCCTAACATTTAGTCTAAAACAAGAATCAACCAATACAGCAGTTTAAGATCACCGGATTTACCAGTGTGATGAACTATTTCCTCTCTCTACTTTTGAAGGGTAAAGTTGTAGAAAAGGTCAGTGTGCGTGCAGGCCTCTGGCCCGCTGATTGCCTCTTTAACCCTTTTGTTTTACAGCATGGTATTTGACCACCATTTGATAACATTTAGAAACGAGAACTCTTTATTCCACTGAGTGTGTCGTAGGGCTGCACAGTTACTGATCAGACAGGAATCCCCATTTAAATTTCAGAATGATTTCTAATTAAACCACTTCTTTCAGTCCTTCTTAATCTTAACAGCAGCTGGTCGAGTGATTCTTACTCCACCACGCTCTGGTCTTAACGTTTGTTTTTTATTTAGCTTTAAGAGTTGATTTTTACACTGAAACAATTAAATTATTCAAGTTTGTAGCAACACACAGCATATTAGGGATTACAAATTATTCACGCAGCTTCGCCAAAAATGAGTAATTATGCAGCCCTGCGTTGTAGGCCGTATCTCAGAGCTGTTGCGGCAGACCGAGCTAACACTAACCAACTAGAGTGACATGCCGGTGCCTCGGGTATGCTTATGTAGGCCGTCTGCACACCATCTTTTAATCAACTACATGCGCTCATCTCATTGAATCAGTTATGACACGAGGTAGTGTGCACCGGTTTAGTTGAGGTGTAGTGCTGACAAGCAAATCGGCTTTGCTAGGAGCAACCGGAACAGCTTTCAAATTTTGTAATAATTGGAAAGATAATGGTTTTTGTTTGGTTTCTGTAGGAAACTGAGGAAGGAACAATTGCATATGAAGACTGTGGAGTGAAGCTTACTGTACCGTTTCATGCCAAGGACCTGGAGGGGGGAGGTCTCCCACAAGCCGGAGATAAGGTACTTTAAGTCAGATGGGATTTGAATCAGTATGAGGCCTGCTATTTCTATAGTCCCATTATTTTCAGAACTGTGTTGAAAATTGTTAGACTAAACTTAGCAACAGATTTTTATTTTCCCCTCGGATTGTGTCTGATCACGCTCGTCCTTTTTCAGGTGGAGTTTTCAATTAATGAAGTGAAGCGAACCGGCCTGCAGAGTGCAGTCTCCATCAGAGTCCTCAACAGAAACTCCTCCAACACCAAGAGACTGCATGGATTTGTCGCCACGCTGAAGGACAACTTTGGTTTTATTGAGACGGCGAATCATGATCAAGAGATTTTTTTTCACTACAGGTAACAAAAACAAGACGCATGTGACTGATTTGTATGTTGTCATCCAAAGATCTGTAGATTCATGACGGTCTGTTTTCGTCTTAGTGAAATGTGTGGCGATTTGGAGAACTTGGAGCTGGGTGACACGGTGGAGTACACTCTCTCGAAGGGGAAAGGAAACAAAGTCAGCGCTGAGAAGGTTACTAAAGTGGCTGCAGGTATGAGGGGGATTCATTTCTTTGATTTAAGCATTTCCTTTTAGACATGACGGTGACTATAAAAGCCCACGTTTGTACTCTTACAGTGAATGGCATTGGTGACGATGTTGTGGCTACAGTGATGATGGGTAAAGTCATCCGTCCCTTACGCAGTGTGGATCCTTCACAGACAGAATACCAAGGGCTTATCGAAGTCGCAGAGGAAGGTTGGTGTTAGATTTATGAAGCGTATGCTGAACTTGTAGTTGCTTTTTAATAATGATTTTGTGGTTATTAAATGTGTTTCCTTGTTTCAGGTGGGGTGAAAGGTCAGAATTATCCCTTTGGTATCATGGGGATGGCAAACAAGGCAGACTGTCTGCAGAAAGGTGAACTTGTGAAGTTCCAGGTGTGCACAGTAACCCAAACTGCACAGAAGATGGCGTGCAATGTGGTCCCTCAACGTAGAGCCATGGTGGAGTGTGTCAAAGACCAGGTAGAGATCAACTTAACTAAAACTCAGTATAGATATACTCGCACTCACTCACACACACGCTCTCTCTCAATGCTGGAGACAGCAAATGTCCATGAATGCTGATGTGTTTTGTTTCTTCTAGTTTGGCTTCATCACATATGAAGTTGGTGAGAGCAAGAAGCTGTTCTTCCATGTGAAAGAGGTCCAGGATGGCCTGGAGCTCCAGACTGGGGATGAGGTGGAGTTTTCGGTTGTCCTCAATCAACGCACAGGAAAATGTAGTGCCTGCAATGTGCGACGAGTGAGGTGAGGGCTCCTGCTGACGATGCCGAACTTACTGTCAACACATACGAGTTGACTAATGCTTAAATTGTCATTACTGGTCTTTCTACCACCACAGTGAGGGGCCTAAACCTGTTGCAACTCCACGTCCTGATCGTCTGGTGAACAGACTGAAGAGCATCACTCTTGACGATGCCAGTGCTCCTCGTCTGGTCATTGTAAGACAGCCCCGCGGCCCCGATAATTCAAAGGTAGGACCAATCCTGTACCACTGCCACATTTTGTCTTTGCAATAAAGTAATTTCTTTGGATTGATCTTTTACCAAGTGCATTTCTTTGTTTTCTTTAACGCTCTCTCAGTGAGGAAACTGAACAGTTGTTTCACTCTTGTGTCTGCAGGGCTTCAATGTGGAGCGCAAGACGCGCCAGCCTGGTGTAATCGACTGAGCAATACAGAGCCCACCCTGTTTGGTGTTGTTGGATGATGTCCTGAAAGGCACAACGGGGTACGAGGGAATATGATTTGACACATGCTTGTACACAAACTCCTTAAAAAAAATAAATTAAAAAAATTCAGAAAGCGTACGCACACATACAGTAATCGGCATGTGTAATCTTTGTCCCCATTAAAACCTGCGCGGGAACTTCTTATTCCAGCTCCCTGCCTCCCATGAATGCGGTTCTTGAGTTCCAAACTGCAGTGTACATGGGATCTCTGAGTGTGTACGTGTGATGTATCCTAAAGTCATTATAGTGTGCAACCGAGGTATTTGTTTCTGAGGGTCGTGTCTCTCTAAATCAGAGTGGTGACTGTGTGTTTGTCTGCGTCCTGATCGTTTGAATCTGCTTTGTCTGGAATTCTGCACCTGTAATCTGTCCCGTGTGAGTAGAGTGTGACTGTTGGCATGTCTTTAAGCGTCGGCTCCATTTTTTTTTTTCTTTCTCTCATACTTTTGCTTACCCCTGGAAACGCACAAAAGTTTCCACTACTGTATGCTTTCCTATAAGACGCATAAAGCAAAGTTCCCTCCATAAGGAGGATCATATTTCTCATATGTGCGAGCTTAAACTGAGGATTCTTCTCTGCTCGGTTTTTTTGAGCAGTTTTTAAAATGCTTTATTGAAGAGCTGAAGTGAAAGCATGGTGTGTGTGTGTGAGTGGGAGAGCGATGTAATCTAATGGGATTTACTTTAACCCATCTGGAGCCTTTAGATACCTTTTTGGTATTCACATGCTCCACTTAAGCAATTTTTCCCAGGTGCAGAATTCCTCGTGGCATCTTATATCTGCAGTTCTTTTATACAATGTTTTTTTTCTTGCACATATTTTTTCTTTTCTTTTTTTTTTCCTTTTTTTTTTTCATTGAAACTCAATCTGCTAATATTGAATAAAGTAAGAATAATAAGGTGCCTAAAAACTACAAGCAAAAGGAAATAAAAAGACAAACATTCAGAACAATCTTAGGGTGGCTTTTCTTTTCTAGTAGAAATAATACTGATATGCATCCCAAACCTGTGGGTTGAACTATACTGTATGTATTGTGTGCTTTTTTTTTTTTTTTTTTTTTTTTTTTTCTTCTTAGTGAAAGTTCAAACTTGAGATATAATGAAACAAATTTAACTTAACAGAGAGAGAGAGAGGTAAAGTAATAAAAATCCAGCAAAAAAAATAAATAAATAAAAGCATCAAGAAACAGGTTATCAGTTATTGTGCTCTGCAGACTCGGTGGGGATGCTGTTGTGCCTCTGCACATTAAGTAACAGTCAAAATTAATTTCAACTTTGGAGATCACTGGGTTTCAGTTAAACCACGTACAGAGGTTCTCATGTACTTTTGTTAATGGTCTTGAATGAAACAAATTAAAAGTTTTATGAAAGTCATGACATGTTTTGTGTTTTATTTATTTCCCAGTCAGCTCTCTTTCAAACTGCACAAAAACAACTTGAAGCTTCGCGGTGAAATCGCTTCTTGTGTGAACCTTGCACACTAAAGGCCTTTAGTAGAGAGGGGTGCAGTGGTTGGAGCGCACGCCTCGTGTGGTCTTCCAGGTGGGCTGGTGGCCCAGGTTCTCGTCCTACCTGTGGCTTCTTTCCCGACTCCCTGATTTCAGACTATCCACTGTCCTATCTCAGATAAACGCACAAAAAATAATCTTACAAAAAGGTGCATAAAGGCAAAATAATGAGAGAAATATGCAATGTAAGTTTAGATTGTTCTATTATGGATAAAATGAGGGTAGATATGCAGGGGGTTTTTTGCTTATAGAAACTTTAAGCATTTTTTAATCTATTTTTATTACACGGGATCAGTTGACAATTAGAACATTCCAGAAATCCCTGATTTGAAGAGCTTAAGGTCGATGTGACGTTCAACAAATCTGAAAAACGACTTAAACGCCATTTGATGCTGATTAATGCAGAACAAATTGACCTCATTTCCTGAACAGTTTCAGTTCAGTTGCTTCCTGAAACAAATACGTTTTTACACCTGATGTTTTCTTTGCTATTTTACTAAATAGGGGATCCAATGTCTTATGTATTGTTTTATTTACATTTTACTCAACATACCAACTTCTGGTCGTACAACTCTAAAGGTCTAATTAATAAACAGGTGAAGCAATAACTTCAATGAACCCGATCTCTAGAATTATCACTGCCTACACTCTGACTTTCAGAGACTCTGTCATAGTGTTCAGAAATCTGGTTTGTTACTTCTTCTGAAAGCTCCTAAACTAAATTAAAATTTATGGAAATCGAAGTAGGCATTGTTTCCTTATTTATTAAAGTGTCATGTACAACATTACATAATAAAATTGTCTAAGTTGTGTACTATTTGGAAAGTATTCCTATCTGCACATTTGTTTTTTAACTAGACAAGTTACAGTTACGTTTTTAATCTTTTTGTATCTGTTAATTAAACATTTTACGTTTTAAAAATGCCAGGTACACTATTTTCTAACGTGCAGGTAAAAACATTTTACAACCACAGAATCACTGCCCCATCTTAACCAGTAGGGGGCTACCTTAACAAAAAAAACAAGGGAAAGCTGTATGCAATACTGGAAGTGGGTGAGAATTACAATCACAGTTTGGGATATTAAAACAAAATCCTAAAACTGTTTAAAAATAAGACGTGTCTAATACCTATGGTCTGTGTATTTCTGACCTTTGGTTTTAAACCTTGGTACTGCCCAGATAAATGGTGAGCTCAGAGCGGTGAATCACCTTTTTTTTACTCTGTGCTTGAGAGCTTTGGGCTTCAGACCAGCGTGTCCACCACTCCCTCAGCTCGGTTGGTCCTGTGGGCCGTCGCTCCTTTGTCTGGCTGGGAGCAACTAGAGCATGACGAGGGTTCGAGTCTTCTCTGGGCAGGAACTTCCTGTTAGTATAAACTTCAAGGTCCGATTGTTTCTGATTTAGGTTTGTAGTTTGAAGAGCTGAAATCTCAGCTGCGGCTTCTGACGCTGTCCCTGAATCCTCTTGAATAGTGTTTTGAGAAGCAAAAAAATCAAGTCCTTGCGTTCTTCGCCTGTACTCCTCCAGCTTTGCCTTACACTCCACAGCCTTTGCCTTCATCTCAAGAAACTGACATTGCAAATCTTTCTCGAAATCTTCCTCTGCCTTTAGTTCATTTTCCCAAAACTGGATCTGTTCAATTTCCTCTTCAACCAGTCTTTGCTCTGCCTCCTGTTTGGCTTGTTTGGCCTTTTGTCTTTCTTCAAGCTCAAGAATCAGCTTGTCTACGTCCGCTATCTGGACCTGCAGGTCCTGCAAAGAAACAAGCTGACGTATGATAGTTTCTCTCAGACTTATTTTTTCATCTTCACCTGTAGAACATTGAGAGATAAACTTGCTGTCTGATCTTGCGTCATGAGTTTTCTTGGAGTGTTTGCTTTCTTTACCCCTTGTCTGGCTTCCCATGCAGCAAGATGTTTGATGATCCAAGTCTGAATTGAAACTTTTCTGACCCCTAATTTTGCTACTTCGACTTGAGTTCTCTTTCTCAACCGTGAGAGAGACATTCAAAGAGGTACGATTCCTTCTATCAGTCCTTCTGCTGCTTTCCTTCTCACCTGCAGTACTGTAGACCTTGCCCTTCCCAAGACTCTCCAACCATTCCCAGGCCTCCTCCATGAGCGTCAGAGATTTTCTTTTTGGCCTTTTCAGTTCCTCTCTTTGCTGATCCGCCTCTTGTCTTAAACAGGGCAACGGTGGCAAGCTTTGACGATGCAAACTAAGCGAACTGCTGCCCCGTCGCATCCTGGGGCCGGCATCCTTTCGTCTAAGCGGTGGGCAGGGCTGGTATCTGCCAACTTTTGTCCTGCTCATTTCATCACAGACCGAGGGACCGTTGTGGAGCAGTGTGAGTTGTACCTCCTTGGCTTGCTCACCATACTTCCGAAGAGTCTCCAAAAGGCGTTCGCTGGGCGTCATGCAACGCTCGAAGTCTTTAAATTTCTCCCTTAACGTGTAACGTCCAGGTTGGCCTAAAGAGAAGGACATTTTTGTCAGCATGAGAACATAAATCTTCATACAATGTAGAGCCACAGGCATACTTTACATACCCAGAGCTTGAGCCAACACCACAACAACATCTTGGCATGTTGTTTCCTCTGTAATGCCACAGACAACACGTTGAATACCATCCACAGACACCTTGACTTCCATTGCACCCACTCTGTCATTGAAAAATGACATAAAGTCTGGTCAATGCATTAAACAATTTGTGTGACACAAGTTCTCTGTGAGACCGTTTGGCAGAAACAGCTACGTAAATGACCCAAATTAGCAATCCCTGTAATCTGCTCATAATACATTTGTCAAGCTTGGGGGCCGTTCAAAGATACAGTGCCACAGCCCCATTCATTTTAGAGTTAAAGCTAAGATTTTTCATTGAATGGTAAAATGCAGGAAGGACATACCTTTGACTCCTGCCTGTACAGATGCTCAGACCTCTCTGCTCTGAAGGAAGAGAAATCTTGTTGGGAGGAACACTTGAGCAATTAAGACCAATTAAAATTCCTGAAGGCATTTACCAGTGGAAAACAGATTACGATCCCACCCATATTGCATTGTTTACATTCATCCAGCACAAAGTACATATTATTTGATCTACGCTTAGAGAATACAGGAGATGTGTATGTAATTGTAAGTACTTATATACATGCCGTTAGCAGAATTTGAAGTAGGAATAAAATGTTTTTTATTGAATGTGAGCATCCCCATTGTTCCAAGGAAATGAATTGGTATTTGTAGCCATAATAAAGTATTAGCACCAAAGACACAATGTCCTGTTTCTGAAGATTGTTTCAAGCCTCAGTAGGATCCATGTAGTGAAGAAGATCTTCCTTCTAACTTACACAAATTGGACCGTGAAAGAAACTGTCCATGCTCATGTTTAAGTATAAAGGTCACATATTGTACTACTTCTCAACCTGTTTAAACCATTCTCAGAGCTCCCTTAAACATGTGCGTGAAGTGTTTTGTTGTAAATCCACTCTGATTCTGTATTCGATCATACCTATAAACCCCTCTATATCAGTCCTGCTCAGAACAGGCGGTTTCTGTGTCTGTAGCTTTAAATATGTAAATGAGCTGTGTCTGACCACGCCCCCTCTCTGAAAGGTCTTAAGTCGCTATGGCTTTCTCGCTCCATGCCCAATTTTTTACGATGAGTAACTTTTTAGAACATATGTGCTCAAAGAGGCCGTTTGGAGATTTTTCCTTCATGACATCACAAAGGGCAGTAGCCCCTCCCCCCAGGTGGGTGAGACTCCCACAGCTAGGTGTTTGTTCTGTCCTCTGAGGACATGGAGCGAGAAAGCTCGAGACACCTGAGCCCTTCCAGAGAGGGGGCGTGGTCAGATACAGCTCATTTACATATTTAAAGCTACAGAAACAGCCTGTTCTTAGCAGAGCTGAAATAGAGGGGTTTATAGGCACGATCAAATACAGGATCAGAGTGGATTTAGAACAAGACAATTCACACACATGTTTTAGGGAGCTTTGATATAAATTTAAACCTTTATGCTTGCATAATCTAGTTTTTAATTAGCTTTTGATAAACCTTGAGGAAGCTTTATTTGCTTATCTACAAGTTATATTTTATTATACTAAGATATTCAAAAGGTAAGACATTTCAGCCTCTATTCTTGATTGTTCAGGTGTGAGAAAACCTCATCTAAACATAATTAAATGAATGGTTAGTATGAATTCTGCTGTCCTGAAAACTGCCGGTGCATTCATCAGTGATGATGCAGTCGTGCTGTTTTTAGCTCTGGGTGTTCCTCTTTATCTTTCCAACAGGAAGGGTGATCACAATCTCAACAGAACATGGAAACAGGCTGAACTTGCAGACCGCTCACCACCAGGAATATACTCACTCTACAGTGTGTTTTCCACAGTTTTGTATTTAAGTTAACAAAAAAATCTCTGTACTCTATGTGCACATGACAAACATGCTGCAGGGTGTTGTGTTCTTTCTGCCAGAAGTGTGGCTGTATATGCAGAAAAGGTTTCAGATTTCTTCACACGTGAACTTGACCCCAGTAAAACTCTAAACCCAGCAAAGCCTCAAAACAAACGTTGAAGTATTTATGTCAAGAATTCAAAGGTGTTTCCTTCCAATCTGTTCTTCCTGGTATTCATGTGACTCATAATCTGGCCTTTTATTTTTTTAAATGCAGACTGGATCAATTTGAAAGTGAAAACATGGAAATGTTCCAACACAGCCAAATAACTCCCAGACCAGAAGCCGGTCATGGGCGCACCTGTTGTAATTTGGTAATGTTTGGCATCACAAATGGTGATGATAGGAGTAATTTGAGATGTGAACTTGGACTTGGTGCTCTCTTCTGCCTGTGTAAACCACATGTCTAGCTCAGATTCAGGTTCAGGAAACAGTCAGATCCACACTAAAAAGGAATTCTTCAGAGAACTGTTCTTCATAATGTGTTACCTCTATCCTCGCATAGATTGTCCTTCAAGTTAACTCTGATATGGCAACATATATGCACAAATTGGATTATGTGACAATATTGTTGATTCAGTAAGAGCACACTGTATTTTGCTGGATTGTTTTCATTTTAAAGAAATACTTACTATATACTATATATACTATAAAATGCATAATTTGAAACGGATTATCTTTTGCAAAAAGTACCTAAAGCTTTTTAAGAAGTTTAAAATCTCTGCCTGGCATTTTTTATATCTCATCATTACACTGACAGACTGCCCATTTCTAACTTGATCTCCTTAACTAGTTGTGCTTTAAGAGGAACTTTGACATTTAGAATCACATTCCCTAAAAATAGATGGGTTGTTAAGGGTCTACATGCTGCACAGCGTCCCAGGATGAATGGAGAAGCAGAAGTGTGTTACACAAGTCAGAGTAGCTAAGTCCTAAATTAAGACATGATATTTTCCACCCTAACAACCAAAAACACAGCCATTTTTAAGAATCAAACCAAAGGTGCATTCTCTTACTCCCATATCCTGGTTTCCAAGGACATAATTTAGGTTGGAAACACATTCAAGGCAGAGTCAGTACCCTCTTCCTAAAATATATACTATAAACTTAAACAAAAGTAATCGCACTCAATGGCGCTGACAGTTTTTTTTTTTTTTTTTTTGGGGGGTACAATTTCCAGATCTAGTGTGACTCTTTTACGACTCCTCTACATTCTGTAATATTGGTGATATTTTGTTGAATAAAATCATATATATATTAACATAAGAGGTAAGAAGGCCCACCTGGTAGGTTAGCTTATCTGTGAGGACATGGACTCGTGTGTCAACAAGGATTTAACTCTACTGATGAAAGCCACCCTTAAAAAGTTACTCATCTATGTCTCCGGGCATCAGCAGGCCAATACCACTGCCATGCCCCAGTCTCCCACATGCAGGCAAGGTTCCTGTGTTTCCCTTCTTCTTGCAGATCTCCCAATTCAATTGTCTGGAATTTTTTCTTGCCAGACCCATAGTACAACGAAGTCAGTGGGGAGTCTGTATGAATGTAGCAGATAGTTGATGGTGTTTTTCACCTTGTGTAGTTTTTCAGCTTTACCTTCGCAGTTAACAATATTATTTTCCACTGTTGTGTGTGTACTGCAGATATTACTTAACCTCAAACAGTCACTATTACAGAGGATTCCTTCTTCTCCTGCACACTCTAGGCACACCCGACCACCGACACAAAAGTGGTGAGAGATGGTCAGTGAAGGTGATAATGCCACCTTCACTGACCATCGACAGTGAAGTTTGACATGATAAAATGTTATGAATTCATTATCAGGTCACCCATCAGCCTCATGCTGCATTTAAGTACAGCTTTGCAGGGTCACTAGCAAGAGCCGCTCAACCAACTCAGTGGCAGAAAGGTCTCCTAAGTTGGTCTTTGGGGGGCGTTAACAAATTCTACCTACTATACATGATCGATTCAATCTTTGTTTTTTAACTTTTAGCTGTTAACTACGCTTCAAAGAAAAACAAAAATTAAGCCTTTATATTTCTCTCAAGCAAAACATGAGTTTTTTCAGCAATAACATGTTGCACCTGTCGTATTTGTCATGAAAATAACACATGTACCCACCTAAAAACCCTCCGACCATGGGCATAGCAGCTCATACAACTATCAGGTTGTTATATAACATGAGTTCCTTTGCTTGTACACACCCGTGTCTTTGTCTACACACTGTACAGTGTGCACATAGACAACTTAAAATAGAGTTGGACACATATGAGTTGCCCGTTGAGCCAGGCATGTCCCATGTGGGCACAGCCGGTTTATGGTTACACTTGAGGCAGAAGGGGCTTAATATTGCACAGACTCAAGCTCAGGGTTCCACACTTCCCTTCTACAGTGGGTCGAGTGGTTACCACCAGTTACCAGTCCTCAGGGAGCGTTGCATTGGAACAGCATCATCATGCCTAAAGTCGCAGTGCCAGGTGAGTATTGGCAAAATGACTTTAGGTTTGCACAGACAATCAAAAAAGAGTTTAAATTTCATTTATTAACAGGTTGATTGACATGGAGTACTCCAAAAATGTACTCAGTTATGGGTGTCTTATCTTTTCCTTTGGCTGTTAAGGTCAATGCATGCATGCATGCAAAAAAAAATAAAAAATAAAAAAAATTATTCCAATGTCACCCTTATTTCTTCTTCTTGACATGATTGAAAACAATGGAGGTGTAAACTTCCTAAACGTATTTGTATGAATATGTATTTTACAGGGGTCACACCTCTCAGCCTCTTTTGAATATCAACAACTGTTGCGGTAATAAATTCCTATCTCTATGCCAGTGGGCACTCAAATGGATGGCATTGACAGCTCTAATGACAGGTTTATTGGGGTTGAAAAGCACTGGAGTTCAAGTACAAAGTCTGTTATGACTAAGACCCCGTGTCCACTTAGCGTTTTTTTCTTTCTTTTCTGAGCAAAAAAGCGCAACACGTCCGTCCTGTCTCCATGACAACAGTTTGTTTACAACAGCCTCTGTATGAACGACAAGGCTCCGTTACTTTTCACTGCATGTTTTATTATATTGGAGATTGTTTGTGACCTTTACTATTTGTATCAATCGGAATATTCTTGCCCTCCTACTTTGTCTGAATGATGAGCTTCATAAATAATGGCGGCCCCGCTATCCCGGCTCCTATCAGACACGGAACAGGGAGGATGTGGTTACAACATCCGTAGGTCTAATAGGAGACAACAATACGGGGTATATCAGCGCCTTGTCCGGGAGTTGTTACTGGATGAAGGCCGGTTCCAGTCATATTTCAGACTTACTAAAATTAAATAAATGTGAAACTGAAACGGCCAAAACCAACTAATCTTCCATTGTTTTTAGTTGCCAACATTAACCGTGTGATTGGTTCGTTGAAAAAAAGCGCTGGTGAAGTCAGCAGCGCCTTTTTGGAAAGTTAAAAGATTGGGGTTACTGTTAATAATGCAGATATCCCAAGATGTGATTTGTTTTGCATAGGTGAACACTGTTCTATTAAATGGAGTTAACCTTCTTCTTTTCTTTTTTTTTACCTTGCACCAAAAGGCTTTCATGAATTTTCAGATAAATTGGGCGATTCCAACATCTTGTGCTCAGTTATTGTGCATTCAATTTGCGATCATAGAGTCCATTGGGTCGGTGTGTCAGCTTGCATCTAGAACGTGTGCTTGGCCTGGCTGTGAACTTGTCAAAAGAGGATGTTAAGATGGATATGATATTTCAGCAGATTCTCGACGTGCGTGTGTAAATAAATGTAGGAGCTTTTGCACACTTTGTACTTTAGGTGTTAACTTCTTTCGTGTTCCTTGTTGGAGTACATCTCGAGTATTTACTGTGTCTGTGACTGTTATCTGCTGTAATGGTTGCTAATTATAGTTTTACCATTACCAGACACCGGGCAACTGGCAAGAAGTCATATTGTGCCATGAAGAGTGAAAAATAGAAGAGCAATGGGTTTAACAGCTGCTGTTTGAAGAGCTTCATTTCAAATGTATTTGGGTGGATTAGTTGTAATGATTTAAGAGGCAATGGTGGAGAATGGGTTTGAGACTGTTTGCACTTGTTGTGATATTATGGTGTAACTGCAGACATTTAACATGTGCAGGCAGTTTTATATGAGCGAGCGGGATGGTGACCTGTGTGAAAATCAGATGACTCATATTCATAGGCAATTTGCCATAAATTACAACAACAAAAAAAGATCCCAAATACTTTTAGTGAAATTTAGCCATTGGTTTACTTGGCAGAGTTTTTGGAGTGCAATGGAGACAAAATGTTAAGGTTGCATTCATCAAAAATTTAAAAAATGTAACGAAACACGTCCAGAAAACTCCACAGAGATCGCTTCGGATTATTTTATGAATACTCAAAGTCAAAAGATGGAGAATTTCTGTGCTCATTTGCATCATTAACGTTTTTGCTTTGGCATGTAACCACACTTGTTTTGTTTCCCTCTAACCTGGACTATTCCACCATGACTGGGACTTTTTACTTCCTCATCAGAGGGAGGAAGTGAGTACAGAGCTGAGAAGCTACCAAAGGAGCTGTGGGAAATCTAAAGCATTTCAAATGCATGATTTACGGCCACAATTTTTCTCCAAAGTGCATTTGGATGCAACCTCGAAGGTTGAAAATTAAATTAGTGGTTATTATCTCACTAGAAACCCTTTATTAATGTACTGTTCACATTCAGTATTGTTTCTCTGCGTCATTACATTGTTTTTGTAGACAGTGCTTTAGAAACAGAGCATCATTAACCAGAATAGAACTGAAAGTGAACACTTACATAAATAAATGACTTTTTGCAGGCGTCTCTCTGACTGTTTCATCATAGTAATGCTTGTCATTGAGCAAAGCAGCACACAAACAAGAGCTAATGGACCTGGACCATTACCTTGTTTGATCCATTAAAGGTGTCCACAAAAAATGCATTTTCTCAATCAACTCCAAGTGGGACCCAAATGGGCGAATACATTTTCTAATTACCAACTGGGAACATGCCAATTTTGAGGCCCCTCATGTGGCAGCCAAGATGGGTTGATGTGTCCCTGATTTGCTTCACACAAGCCCATTGAAGGATACATGTAGCCAATGAGGAAATCCAATCCAACTTTATTTAATTAAGCACTTTTAAAACAACCACACCTGACCAAAGTGCTGTACAATAAATTAACAAAAAGTAAAAAAAAAAAAAAGGCATAATACACAATACACAATAATTTAAAAGATATAAAAACATGACTCATGGTATGCTGTAAAATAAATACAATATATAAAATAAATAAAATCAGCATCACGATCAGGAAACCATTCAGTACCTTTTGATGTTTATGCCTATTTCCAATGCTGGCTTCAACAGCCAAACCATATTGACGCCCACGTAAGCGCAGTAAGAGTCAATGTTCAATTGAATGGTGATACCCATTGACATGTGTAACCATGCAGATCTGTGCAGTACAGGAAGCATTATTTGATAGGAGCTATTCATCTGTTGCTATATACTTCTTCTAACATCTTAAATAAACCTTTTAATGTGATTCTGTACTGGGAGAGTGTATTGTCCATTGCTACCCCCAACAACTACCAAAACTTGTTCACCTTACTCTGACAATTCATATAGAGAAAGTTGTGAATGAATTTAATGATATTTTGTAGTGTTTGGTAGCACTATTTGATCAGAGATATGAATAGCCTCTGCTATCGTTTAACATTGTGGTTGCATTAATCAACAAGGGAGCACATTTCGACAGAACACCGACTGAAGCAGGAGTAAGCCCATTTGAGCCAACTTGGACATATTGATTGGGCTCACATACATTGAGATGATAGCGCTGCAATAAGAGATCCATATCACCTACATCCTTCATTTCTGACTCAGAAAGATTGTAAAACTGAGACCACAAAATGATCCCTGCATGTTTTGGGAAGATGCTTATACCAAATGTTTTGTGCAGCATCTTACTTCAATATTACTGTGAAATCTATTAAACAAAAAAATGTGTTCTCTCCATTTCTTATCCTCACACTGTATGTTTATCCTTCTTGTCCATAAGTTCTATGCACTGATCCATCATCTCACTCCTCTCCATTTCTGCTGTGATAACAATTGCATGCATATATATTTTGGAAAAAGTCTGAACTATTAATAATGTATCAAAATGAGTAGTCTTTGTTTTTCAAATATACATTCAGAGGTGCATTTGATGTATTTTTTCCCCCAGTAAATTACAGCAAATGTTTGTGTGTTTAAATTATTTCTAATCAATTATTTGTTATGCTTTTTTTTATTTATTTTTTTACTTTTTATTCTGGTTGGTGGTCTTTTCTTGCTGGACATAATCAGGTCAAGAGAGTAAGTATGGGGGATGAAAAAGTAGTGTTGTCTTCAATGCAATATTGTAGTTCTTGTCTTAGAGCAGAGAGACTGAACTCTTGGCTAGTTTGTGCATGTAACGCGTAGAGAATGATCTCGAAAGTAGTTCACTGCAGTCAGCATCATGTCATTGTCCTTCATGTAAATTGAATGCCTGTAGAAGTAATGTTGTATATACAGCAGATTGTTTTTAACTCCAGTCTCTTTGGACTCTTTTTTCCTGTAAACATGTTCATCATGTTAATCAATTCAGATCAGAATATTTGAAAATAACACCAACTTTCGATGATGAGAAATTTGGGTCTGGAGTTAAAATGATAAATGACATTGTTTTGTTAAAATGGTTCGAGCCAACTGTGTATGTCCATTTGCCTCTTCACTGTAGTTCCTCTGTATGCATGGGACTTTTTTTGTCTGCAGCCCAAACTGGAGGTCAGAGTTGCAGACTTTCAGTGTCTGAGTCAATCTTTGGTCATGTGTATAACGCATGTGCTGGAGTCTGTGAACACCAGGTTGGGTAAGCTGTGTGCCATTTATGTTCATGATGCAGGATGTCCTGTGCACCATTTTGTCATTTGTCATAGTCATGTAGCCTGTATGAGTAGAAATCTCGAATGTTTGTTCATTGAAATGTAGCTCGCCTTGTAGCCTCAGCAGAAGTGTAGTGCTGCATGACGTGACAGTTGCAGAATGGGTATTTGTAATTGACTGTATCTTCGCTGGGCTTGACAGAGACCGATGACAAGATGCGGGCCTTCGCAGAACAAGTCTTTGCCTCGGAGACCAAAGGTGAGGACATCCGCGATGAAATCTCTATGTTTGATGTGGCTGACGACTGTCCCATCCTCAACGAAGAGATGGCCCACCATCTGCAATATGAGGATGATGCTGAGAAACGGTGAGAGGGGAGATGGCATGCGTGTGCTTCTAAGGATTAGTTTGCCAGATTTTCCTGGAGTGTGTTAAGAGCCGTTCAATCCATGAAGAAGATCATGGCTTCAAACAGTTCAAATTTTATGATCTGATATCCTGTTAAGTGGGGAACCCCGAGGGCAGCCGAGCATGCACTCCCTGGATTGTCTCGTTGAATAAAATGATAGATTGTTTAAAGCGAGCTGACTGGATTATGAGTTAGGGGTCTCATTGACTTCATCTGTGTTTTTTTCCTTGATCATTGTGAATTTTGAGTCCAGAATCTGCCAGCTGTCCATTATGTTTGCTTGATGAGCAAAACTAGTTAATCTATCATAACTTCGCTTCAGATGGGTTCTGTCACATTTTCATCATGAAAACATTTCAGTGTGTGCTGGGCTTTACTTGATTCATATACTATCTATTGCAGAAGGACATCAAGTAAACTCTTTTTTGCTGTTCGCTTGGTGGTTGCATTTAACATTTCAGAAGTTTCAACAGTGCATTAAGTCAACCTCTGCTTTCACTAACTCTTCTCTGCAGCAAGAGGCACCAGCGCTGTCGCACCATGGCCGTGCCTGTGGTCAGTGCCAAGGCAGCCACTGCCACTGTAGTGTCGGTGGAGGTGGACACACCCACCTACCTGGAGGTGCCCGACTTCCAGAGAGTGGCCATCATTGGAGACTACGCCTCTGGGGTACTGTCTAGTTCAAATTCATTAATTGAGTCTGAATGTTTGCCTCGATACTTGAGGAAAAAATCGTTCATAAAACCACAGCACTCATACATGGATTTAGTCTACGAACGATGTGATGTTTACAGGCTTGAATCCACAGATTAAGATCATTTTCTGCAAGTTTTACTGAGATTCCTTCATTTTCTGCCCAAACTTTTATTTTAATTGAGTATCATGTTATTTCTTGGTGTACTATTTATGTTCCCTGAACTTTGGAGTTTCAATCATGCATCTTTTCTTTAAAATGTGTTTGAACGTGCTTGAGAATCTGCAGATATTACAACCCCTGTGCATCTTCTTCAATTCAGTAAACTTCAGATTGCATTCATTTAAAGCTGACTGTCTGCTGGCTGAAGCCTTATACAGAATGGGCAGATGTATGATCAGCATCAACCATAAACCCCTATGTTATGCAACAGTTGTTTAATTGTGGATAATTAGTTAACTGAATTAAAGTAAGGGTTTTGCCTTTTGGTAACATCATCAGTGTCTGTTGTCATGTCACAAGGTCCAAAACTAGTCTGGTGTCAGCTGGAAATGATGTTGACTTTGAATTTCACTGACACTGTGCGTCTGTGGGTCAGTGCCCTCACGGCCCCCCTTCCAGGAATGGAGCTCTTCTGAGAGCAGGCGCAGATTTAGGTTTCATGACTCTGAGTTTGACAGGGATACTCTTCAGACCAGCTTTGTTTTTGGTTTTTTTGCCCAAGCAAACACAAATCCCTTTCATGAACATGTTAGTCTGACCACATCAGATTTTTTAATGATATTGCTGTGAATTTGAGGCATCTCCTGTATTAAAAACGTGGGGAAAAAACATGTGCACAACTGGTTGAAAAATACTGCTGATAATGCATACTGTCAAAACCAATCCTCTCCGTTTTCTGCACCTCAAATATAAATAATTTAAATTAAAGCTTTTGCATCAGAGCTGGTGATGTATCTTGTTATTAAAGTGACTGCTTGAAGATATAAACTTATGTTAGCTATATTTAATTCTAAGGTTACAGATGTGTTTTAACAACTTACAGAACGATCTCCTATATCTGTTGTTCAGGTGACCATGGATGACTTTGAGTTGTCCTGTAAGGGTCTGTACCGCGCCCTGACCATCAGAGAGAAGTACATGAGGCTGGCCTTCCAGCGCTACCCACGCACGACCTCCCAGTACCTGCGTGAGATCGAGGGAGATACCTTCAAAGTTGAAGATCAGGAACAGCCAGGTGAGGGAACTTTGAATTAATTGCCATAATAAACAATGGTTTTTTTTGCTTACTTTGGGTATCCAGAGTATTTCATTTAATATGTTACATCTATCCGACAGTTTTCACATCTCCACCAAAGGAAGGGGAAGACCCCTTCGAAACCAAAGACCTGCCTAAGAATCTGGGATATGTGGCTCGTATGAAGGATGGTCTCATCTACGTGTACAACGACGCTGCAGCTGCTGACAAACATCAGCCCAAAGACCTGCCCTGCCCCGACTACAACACCTTCATCGATGACATGAACTTCCTCATTGCTCTCATTGCTCAGGGACCAACGTGAGTCCTGGGAAATGTCAATTAATTAGTTTATCCAATTAATCCATCATTTAAACACCTTTATTATTGCATAAGCTAACATAGCTTACGGCAGCCTGTACATAATTCATAAGAATATATATATATTTTTTTTAATGAGCAGTATGTAACACTTCAAAAGACATACTTCTGTCCACATTGAAAACATTGGAGAGAGCTGTCTCCCTGCATCCGCTCCTCCCTAGCTTTAAAGCACCTACCTTCTCTGGTCCAAACAAATCCAGACCATTCAGGACCAGAATCTAAAGTTAGAAGGACGACATACTGGCTGCTGCATTGTTGTCAGAGAAGTCAGCACTTCAACACTGCACATGTCCTTAATGTCTAACATTAGTAAGCTAACTTTATTATTTAATTAGTAGATATTCTACATTGGATCTTTACACAGCGACAAACAAGAAATTATACAGAGCTCGAATATCGACCTGACCTCAAATGAACACTACACAGTGTTGATTATTCTGGCTTGAAACAGAGATACAATTTTATAATCTCATATTCAGTAACCTTACGTTGTCCACTTTTTCCATTTAAAAAAAAAAATAAAAATTGTGAAATATGTCTAATGAGGGCACAGCTTCTGTTTGACAGTCGTTTCCTTTCCCAGGTGTAACCATGTGTTGATATAGCTCTCTTGCTTTGCAGTAAGACTTATACTCATCGCCGTCTGAAGTTCCTCATGTCTAAGTTCAACGTGCACGAGATGCTGAATGAGATGGAGGAGATGAAGGAGCTGAAGATGAACCCTCACAGGGACTTCTACAACTGCAGGAAGGTCGTTATAAACAGCTTTTGGACACAGAAAGAGTCTTTAAAACACTAAAGTGAGCCTTAGGCTGTTTGTTATTTGAAAATGAATGGGCATAGGAAAAAGAGATGCATTATGGGTACAGGTCTCAGAGGGACTACTGACATGCCAAACCAATGTTTTTCCTCCTTTTTTTCTAAATAGGCAGAAGGATGCTGTGACATACAATTAAAATAGCAACACCTAACCCTAATGAGTAAAAAAAGGAAAAAGGATATTTTTTATATATACTGAATAATTATGAGCTGTTTCTCACTTACAGCTGCTGTGACACGTGTATCTTTAGCTCCCTCTGCTGACCCAGATGAGTTATTACAGCTCCTTATAAAACACACCAAACGTTACTGATCCTTTCTGTCTCTCATCAGGTGGACACTCACATCCACGCTGCTGCCTGCATGAACCAGAAGCACCTGCTGCGCTTCATCAAGAGGTCTTATCGTGTGGACGCCGACCGTGTGGTGCACAAGCTGCAGGGCAAAGAGGTCACCATGAAGGAGCTGTTCCAGTCCCTCAACCTGCACCCATATGACCTCACTGTGGACTCCCTGGATGTGCATGCTGTACGTTACTCCCTGGTTGTTAGATGTGTACACAGAGAATAGTAAAAATCCCAAAATCAAACTTGATGATGAGTTTCAGACATTAGCATGCAGGTTAGAATAAGAGACGATGTTTCTGTTCTGTTGTAATTAATCAAAACAATATGGTTGGACACATATAGGTGGAAAGTACTAGACTCACTAACTTCAAAATTGAGAATTATTTTCTCCCTTAAAATGTGTAAAAGTCCTTTAACATACATGTTTATTTCTGAATTGATCATTTTGTGATACCAACAAAGTGTTCAAAGTTCTGTTTTAGTAAAGGAACTGATTTTGGTAAAAGTAGTGAATAGAAACGTGTCGTCAGTCAACGTGTCCTGATCTCACACTTTTCTTGTTACTTTGTTGTTCCTCCGAAGGGAAGACAAACCTTCCAGCGTTTTGATAAGTTCAATGCCAAATACAACCCTGTGGGTGCCAGCGAGCTGCGTGATCTCTACATGAAGACCGAGAACCACATCAATGGAGAGTACTTCGCCACCATCATCAAGGTCAGCTTGCATACAGACAAAACAGGAAGTAGTTCTGGATTAAAAAAAAGGAACAATGTTACTGGAACCAGTCTGACAGCATCTGTTTGACACATGCAGTATGTTGAACACAGGAGATGTTTAGATGTCTACTTCAGGTTATCTATTTTCATACCTGTGACCTGAGTCTGATTTGACCTTTACGTAAACCAGGAAGTAGCCAGTGACCTGGAAGATGCCAAGTATCAGTATGCTGAGCCTCGTCTGTCCATCTACGGCTGCAACCCCAGCGAGTGGCACAAACTGTCCGGCTGGTTCGTCAAACACAGAGTCTTCAGCCCAAACCTCAAGTGGATGATTCAAGTTCCCAGGATCTAGTAGGTTTTCATTCATCATTAAAAAAAAAACCTTTTTTTGTCAAGTACTTTATTTTAATTGATTAATATTAAAAGGATTTTTTTTTTGTCTCTCTTCCGAATCTTAGCGACATCTTCAGAGGCCGGGACTTTGTGCCCCACTTTGGCAAGATGTTGGAGAACATTTTCCTGCCCGTGTTTCAGGCCACCATTGACCCACACTCCAACCCTGAGCTCAGCATCTTCCTCAAGCACGTGAGTCTGAGGGAACTGTGTGAAAACTCTTCATTTAAAGGCAAGAGGGCAGATTTAAACAGCTCAGTGGGGATCTTAGGTTCAGTGAGGTGGTTGGTGTTGGAAGAAGCCGGCCGACTGTTCAAAATAAATGAAACATTTTATGTGTTGACTAAAAGAAGCTGACGTTACATGAATACATTCCAGGCCTTTTAAATACATCTTTGCCAAAATGTGTTTGGCTATTTTTCACACCTGTAACAAGTCTGAAGATGAAGGCCCTAAGATAACTTTAAGAGGAAAGTTAAACCAGTTTGGAGGCGTCTGTACCTCCTTTAATATTCTCTTGCCCTCCTGGTTTGTAGGTGACAGGTTTCGACAGTGTGGACGATGAGTCCAAGCACAGCGGTCACATGTTCTCCACTAAGAGCCCCAAACCAGAGGAGTGGGACATCGTGAAGAACCCCTCCTACACCTACTACATTTACTACATGTATGCCAACATCGCTGTGCTCAACCAGCTCCGCAGGTCAGTCCTCTCCTCTCTGTACACGACACACAAACTTAGAAGGGTTAGAGTTTGGTCATCTCGGTCCTTTTCACACTTCTCTGTAATCTTTTGTTTTGCAGGCAGAGGGGGATGAACACGTTCACGTTCAGGCCTCACTGCGGTGAAGCCGGCGCCGTCACCCATCTGCTCGCTGCCTTCATGACCGCTGACAACATCTCTCACGGACTCAACCTCAAGAAGGTCAGACGTCTGCTGAAGAAGTGAAATGTTGGATGGATGTAAACCTCGGTTCCCTTTTTCTTTTTCTTTCCTTAAACAGGAAAAAAAGCACAAAAGACCTGGTTCTATTTACTGGACATTTTCCTTGATAGTATCTTGTATGCAAAAGTACAGAAAGATGTTCCTTCTTGAAAACATGTGGTGAACTATCTTTGAACCAAACATCTGATAATGATTTGACTAAGGATCATGATCTTAAATATAACAATATAAGGTTGTACTGATTTTTTATTGTATCATTATAACAATAAGGCAGTCCAGGTTTTTTTTTAAACTGCATGGTAATATGGGTGTAGGGGCTTATTTTTCATGCTTTTCATTCATTCAGTTTTATATCAAGTGTGATATCAGATCTTAGATTCTATAAATAATATCAGAATTAACACATTAATTAGTGCCGTTTCTGTTTTTTTTTCTTGTTTTATAAACCCAAATTAAAAGTGAAGAAAAAGGCTGAATGAACTTGTTGTAAAAATCCACCACTCCTCCCCCTCCAGAGTCCTGTGCTGCAGTATCTGTACTTCTTGACCCAGATCCCCATCGCCATGTCCCCCCTCAGCAACAACAGCCTGTTCCTGGAGTACGCCAAAAACCCCCTGCTGGAGTTTCACAAGAAGGGTCTGGTGGTCTCTCTGTCCACAGACGACCCCATGCAGTTCCACTACACTAAGGTCAGAGCGGGACCTTTGATCCTCGTCTACACAATAATACATTCTGTGTTGTATAGAGCAGATATTGTTTGTATGTCTTTGTGTTCATGTAGCACAGGAAACTGAATGTACAGCCCAAACAGAGACAGAGTCTTATACGCACTGCAAACACATTCTCAGCTTTCACTTAGTATGATACCCATAAGACAATAATGTCCTCCACACTCTCATGTTGAATATATTTACAGTCAGTGTAAGCAGTAAGTAAGTATAGTTTGTTTATGAAGCACCTTTCAAAAACAGACAAAGTGCTTCACAATAAAGACTTGAACAGAGACCTTACAAACAGAGCGTCACATGAAATCCAACAAAGACCAGATGGGTCTTTAGCTGCTTTTTAAAAGTGTCCACAGAGGCTCTCTTTTCTAAAGGGAAAACAGGTCCCAAATGTAGGTACAACAACCTCATAGGAACAGTCTACTTTGGTTTTTAGCCTCGTGTGAGGAACAACCAGCAGACCCTGATCGGAGGACCTCAGGGACTCGCTGGTGTTACTTTGCTGTTGACACATATTGTTCGTCTTTATAGTAAACAGAAGCAAGAGTGAACAAAAGAAGAGAAAATGAACATGAAGTTTGGCACTTTAAAAACAGTTGACATCGGGGATTGGCTCCCACTGCGACCCTGAATGATTGAAGTGGTATAGAGATCGTGGAAGGATGCAGTCTGCTCAACAATCTTGCACAATTTTTTCTATTTTTGCAGATTGTGTTTACATTTTTGCAGTTTTCTGTTTATTAATATTTGCATTATTATGAGGATTTTTTTTGTAGCTAATTATTTAATTATTGTAATGTTTGTATTGATATACTGCCATGTGTTCTCGTCAAGGAGAGTTATGTTTATAGTATATTTGAATGTATATGTTGAGGAGTTAACAAAAGAGTGACCATTACAGAGTTTAAATCTGGGATTTTTTTTTATCCACAGGAACCCCTGATGGAAGAGTACGCCATCGCAGCCCAGGTGTTCAAGCTCAGCACCTGCGACATGTGTGAGATCTCCAGGAGCAGTGTGCTGCAGAGCGCTTTGTCCCATGAGGTACCAAACACCAGAGAGAGAGAGCTCTAAATGTTTTGAGATCTGGGGACATTTGTGCAAAAATGTGGTTCATCTTTAATGCAAAGAAAAAAACAAACGCTCTTGTGGTTTTCCTGTTCCAGGAGAAGGCTCACTTCCTGGGTGAGCACTACCTGAAGGAGGGTCCCGAGGGCAACGACATCCGCAAGACTAACGTGGCCCAGATCCGTATGGCGTATCGCTTTGAGACCCTGTGCTACGAGCTTAACCTCATTAAGGAGGGCTTGAAGGAGTAAACTCTTTACAGATCCAACTCTGAACTCATCTCTGTTGTGATTTGTTTGTCATAGCGTCTCTTTAAAACAATAAAAAAAAAGTGAAGCTTAAAGAAGTCTACCTTCTGATGCACTGATGTTCTCCCCTTGGGACGATAACGCTTGAAATGTCTTCACTGCACATTTCCACATATGCAAATGAGGAAACATCATGTAAAAGAATGAAAGGAAATAAAATGTGAAACAACGCAAGTCTTTGCATTTTAATCGCGTGTCTTATAGTTGAATGATTATTATATGCTGCAGTGTTTACTTCACCTGCAGGCTCTTTTCTCTCTGTTTATTTTGCAGAGCTACCGCTGCTTAGTTTATTTTCACCTCGAACATATAAGCTGCGACTGAGGTTCGTTATACACTGAAAAACATCTTTTTTTCTCGTTGTATCTTTTAGAAGTAAAGCTGCAGAAATATTGGGGATGCACAGCTAAATGTTGAATTTGTCCATATCTAATACGAACATAGCTTCAACTGATTTTGTCTAATTGCTGAAACAAATAACATTTTTTCTGCATAATTTCAGTGATCATCAAGTTCCTACTGCAGACATTAAATACACAGCTCTTTAAAGTATTACTTGGGTGAAAACATTTGCACACATGCAAAATGCCATGTAACACTATACAGAGATGCTGATAAGTAAGTATGTACTTTCACACTGCGCGCAGTGTTTTGCATAAGATCAACTGAACAGTCAACCTTTAAGTCACAAAGCATCATTTTATCTGTCATGTCAGCAGAAAAGATCATCTAGAACTGATGCTGATATTTGTATACGTCTATAATTCACTGATACTGATGATGTGCTGATGTAATCACACAATCTTGATGGGTTTTAAGTTGTAAATGAAGAGGAAATGTGTGCATCTGTCATGCACAATGAAAGCTATATGAAGGCTGCTTGAGTAAATCTGTTCTCTGTTATTTTGTCTGCTGCTCAAATGAACTAATAAACTAATAAACTAACTGCTGTCTCATGCACATCTTTTCTTTTAATCTTAAGTCTGAGGTCTTGCAGGAGTGTAAACACTAAAACCGGGATGGTTGTTTCCATTGTTCCTGTTCTAAATTGGGATCAAATGTGTTCAATGAAAAGGTTAAACTCTAATTGGAAGTCCTGTCAAAACACATAAGGATAGTTGAAGACAAGTCATCCCTGCAGGCAGTGGTGTTTTCAGACACGAAAGACTACACCGCCTGAGTGTGCCGTGACTGTGAGTGCTCTGTGGGTTAATATCTTCTTCGACTAAAAAATATTTTCATAGATTTTGGCTTTATTTCAACGATTTCCTGTCTGTTTCAGAGCTTTCCTCCACTGCTCTGCAGCTAAACATCGCATCTGTTCTTTTATTAATGTCAGTGAAGTGCCAGTCAGACGCCAGTAAATGGGCGCGTGGAGTCCCGCAGGTGCAGCTCATAACGCAGTGTCCATATTTCCCAGGACATTTGAAGACAGCAGTGTTTGTTCATCGATGACAGCTGCAGGAGTGGATGTGATGACGTCCTCCCTTTTGGATCGGGAGGATTCATGCAAACTTTCTCACAGTCAAGCTGGATGAAGACACCCGCACTGAAAGCGGAAGTTAAAGGACATCCGTCACAAAATAATATATTAAGGTGGAATAACATTAAACTACTAAACAGAATACAGGATACTTAAAGTGGGCTCGTTTACTGATATACGTTTTTATGAGCAATGATCAAGTAAAGTCAGTATTTCCAAATCCAGGGATTTGATAAACTATTATTAATGTAATGCATTTAAAGGGTGGTGTACTGATATATCTTACATAACATTTTAAGACACAAAACAATTTCTCATCAGCAGTTTCCCCCTGTAAATATGCAAAGCCATTAAATTGGTCACAAAAATACCTTCAAAATATTAGGGATGTAAATACTATAAATATGAATTTCAATAACATGGTGAGCATCAGCAGCTGTAGAGCAAGACTTAGAAATTGAAGACGCACCATCATCTTTTGAATAGATAGATGATTTACTGATCCTGAGGGGAATTTAAAAATTGGAAGTGTTGAAGCATTTTGTCTTCCTAAAGACATAAAATGAAAGAGGTGAGAAGATAACAGACACAACAAAAATTGTGTGCAAATATCACAAGAAGACAAGAAAGTCAGTTTCATTAAGTAAAATAAATGAGAATCTTATCGTGATGAATTATATTGTATCATGAGTTGAGTGAATGATTACATTCCTACAAAATATACAAATCTAAAGCAAGATTACATTGACACTTTGATTTGTTCTTATGTTTTCTTTTCTCTTACATGATGTCAAATCACTTTGTAAATCTGTGTTTATGTGTGTGATGATGCTTCTATAGTAATAAACTAGCTTTGACATTAAAGGTTTTATTTTGGAAGTAATAACCGGAAGTGACACACGTTCTGTCTGACTTGACCCTGATTGTCCACACAGGAGGAGGAGGAGGAGTGTGTAGCTTTACTTTTCTGTAGTCTTTGCCCTCTTTCTTTGTTGTTGTGTTTTCTTATAAGAACTAGGAGACGTTTTTTTATGGCCTGATAAAAGTTTGTGTTGCGTTAAAATGACTAATGTGAATTGACTGTGGATTTTAACCCTCACGCGCGCACACACACGCGCACACACAGGGACGTTTTCAAACCTCTCCAGATTTTTAAAACGATGAAGGCGACTGGACACGGAATGTTTTATTTCATCAAGAGAAAATGAAGATACATGAATATAACTCATCAAAACACGACACGTAAGTCACCAAACATGTTGTGAACGTTTCTAACTATTCTGTTAATTATTTAAACATCTTTACACAACTTCTCTTACTGACCAAAGTTTGTTTCTTCTCCTATGAAGTGCATGCACATTAAACCAGTTAACACAATAGGTTATGTACTTTGTCGTATTTAGTAATTATATATATATATATATATCATTTGAAAATGAGGTAATTTAAATGTAATATATTATTTGCATATAGTGTTTAAATTAAATAACTACATTAATCACATGTCTAACTCTGTTTAACCTCATTCGGTTTGCTTCTAAAATCTCAAAGGTTCCCTTAAAGAACAGTCCAGAACATCACAGTTCAATGAATCATTATTCATGTCTTTCTTCTTCAGCCACATCTCGGAACATTTTCCACATGCTTAGTGTTATGCAAGTAACCGAGGTTATTATTGACTTGATTATTGCCAAATTAAAGAGTACTTCTTACTCAATAAGAGCAACAAGTGAGTTTTTAATTCAGTGAAAGTGAGACTTAAAAAGCAGTAGTGACACGTTAACTGTGTGTGTATCAAACTGAGATTGGCATGTGCCTTCATGTCACTTAAAACATGTTTCCTCTGTCTTTCTTCAACTATTCCCATTTTTACTGCACCAAATCCAGGTCACAGGGTGAGCTCAGGTCATTGGCCCTAATTGCAGGGAGTACTGCTTTTGCATGGAAAGGTGCTGCAGGTGTTGCCAAATGTAGGTAAATCAGCGGAGTTAATAAATGACAGACTGACTGAAAGCACATGAGATGTAAAGGTTACCTTTTGCCATCAGGGCTTTGTTGTAACAATGTTCAGCTGACTGCAAAATATGAGCACATTTGATATGTTAAAGAAGTTTATGACGTATTCAGAGATATTTTGTCCCACAGGTATCGACAACCGCTGACAAACAAATGTCTCTAAATGATGAAACTTGTAATATTTAAATGGTCCATCACTCTTTCAGCAGCCCGACAACACTGATGTCGACATGTTGCTGAGGAGGTTGGCGATGGATTGGTCATTTTCAGGCACTTCATCTTTGTGTGTCCTTTTTATGTTGTCATTTAACAAACCCACATTTTTCTTTTATTATAGCTTGAGCTGTCACTGTTGCTGGTGAAGCGCAGTCGTACGACACCTCACCTTGGGCGTGTTGAATCATGCCGTACGAGGGCGTTTTTGTGGTGGTTTTGAAGGTGTGATTAGACTTGATTTAGCTGCCAGGTGATGATGGGGTATTTCAGCTTCATGGGCCCTCTGTCTGGTTTGTTCATTGGTGAGTCAGCGAGTTTCACTTGAAGATACATGGATACCTAACACAGATTTGACAGCCTAGTCAACAGAAGCGTAGTTGTTTTTTTGTATCTCTCTCCCCCCCCCCCCCCTCACAGTTTGAATTTGCTTACTGGCAATAACAAGAGTTGATTTAAACATAACGCCACAGGAGAGGGGACTGACAGTCGAAGATGTGTTTTTACGCGTTACTGTTTCTGGATATGTTGACTTCAAAGACAAAGTTTGATCACCATAGATGATCTAAACAACTCAAATCGGTGGTGAGTGCTGGCCACAAATCTGTCTGCACCATAATTATGGACGGTCTGCTGATCCGTCTTCCTGCATGTCAGGAAACTCAACTCATGCCTTCCTGTGCACAACATACCGCATGCAGACAAATAACGCAAACGGGTCCTTTTTGGGAGCTGCATTGTCACTGCATGGTCTGGGAATGATGAAGGAGCTGCATTCCAGTCCCCACATACATCTTGATTTAGGTCAAACCAAACAAAGGCATCACTTGCAACGCTGACTGACCCACTGTCCTATTAGTTAAATGTATTCAGTGAAAGCCCCCTCCCCTTCTTTTTGAAGAATGCACTTCATAGAGTTATTATGATCGTGAGCTGCGTGCGCAGTGGAATTTTACCATGTCTCCCCTTCTCAGCTTTCTCGCAGCCTAATGTGCAACGTGTCCAAGTGGTTTGGTTCCAGCAAGCCAGGAGCTGTGAGCGTACAGGGACTGCATTGATGTCCGCTGAGCGAGCATGAGGCAGGGTGGATGCAGCTGCAGAGCTTTGCATCAGGCGCAGTGTCTAAAAGCGTTTGAAGAGGGGAAGTAAGTCCATACATGAGGGCTTTGAACCGTGCATATTCTAGTCCTTGCACAAAGTCATCAGTTAAGCAGAGTCTGTAGTCCTGTGTTTTTATCTTGATGCAGCTCTCTGAGCAGCTATATTGTGTCATGATAGGCGTTGTTCAAATGGACTCCATAATTCATCTAAAAATCCCTTTTGCCTGACCTGCAGTATATCAGCTGGCCAACATAAACAGCCCGTATGAGCCGAGCACAGAAACCTTTCAGTGTCTGATATTTAAGTTGTTTTTGCAAACATACAGTGCAGAAACAAAGCGTTGGCTGATAAAGACACATCTGTCTTCATGTAATGTGTTTGCAGAGAATAGTCTGACTTCATAATTCACAATACTCTCTTTGTGTCTGGTGGAAAGTGTCACATGTGAGCAGATGAGTTTTATAATGTTGACCTGACAGAAATGAATCTCTATTTGGGGCCAAATCGTTCTTTTTTTAGTTTTTCTGAAAACGTGGTAATGGTTTCAAAAATCCCCCGGTTGTTCTGCCTCTTATTGTCATTTGATATGTATGCTGTGAGATTAATGTGCTTTCTTCCCTTTTTTGAAGTTTTTGAAAATTCTTCTGAGTCAATTGAAAGAACATCAGATTCGATTAGATGTGTTTGTTTTATTATTGGCATCTTTTATTTGGAAGGCTCTGCAGCTAAGGACAGAAGCTACAGAGAAGACATAACTTCCCCGAGGCTACGAGAGGAGGCTATAAACACAGACACACTGCAGGAGGAATGTGTGCTTACCTTGTTCCTGTCACTATCCTGCCTCTTTTTTCACTGGATTTATTTTTGGCAGCGGACCCTGACAGGAGTTTGTCCTTCCTGACCTTCCTTCTCTCTCTGTCCCTTCTGACTGCTTCAGATGTGTTCTAGTTTTCAAGTAAAGTCACGTCTTGTGGTGCCGCAGAAGTATCCCTTTGACCCTGCACTGTTTCGTCTGGGCTTGTTTGTAAGTGCACTGATTGATGAGTAATTTTCGTGCCTTGTCTTTCTCTTTTCAGGTTGTTTCCAAACGGAGACGAGGGGAAATGACACTCTGCTAGCAGAAGAAAGGGGATAAAGACATAATCGCAGAGTTTGGACCATAACATTTGGGGCCCTCTGTTTTCACTTATTAGTTCTGGATTAATCAAGAACAGATCAGAAACATCCTGTCCAACTTTATGAGGAAATTCCTGATGCATTCATCAATGGAGAAGTGAGGGTGAGCTGACACTTGCCCCCCTCTCAGCATGCTGGCTCTGAGGCTCGAGCAAGGCAAGCGAGGGGGCGGTGATGTCGATCGCCTGCAGAAGGGGGCCACTGTGGCTTGGCAGTCAGGGAGGCCCTGTTCGCAAGAGCGCCGCATTAACATCAGGGAGAAGATCTCCCAGTGGGAAGGTCGCAGTCAGCAGGGCAGCAGCCAGGGTGCCGGGGTTAAAGCACACCCTCCAACTGTATCCCGGAGTCTGTCTGGGGATGTGCTGGGCAACGGGTGCTCCAGTGAGGGATTAAGAGGGGGGCCTCACGCTAAAGCTACCCTCTCAAAAGCTAGGAGCCTAGATTTTTGGGAGTCCCCGTCCCCAGCTGGACAGACTGGTAGAAAGTCAGAACCTTTGCAGAAATGCTCAACAGAACTTTCAACTCCAGGAAATAAACCACTACCTGCACAGAAAAAAGCAGAGTCTCCCAAATTGGAGGCTTACACCGTCAACTCTACAGTTAAACAAATCTACTCTGCGAATGGCGACCGGAAAACACAGCGTATATTGGACTTTGAAGTAGTTTCTAAACTTCTACCTCCATCAACCGATGACCAAGACGACAACATGCCCGCCGGAAACTTCTACACCTCTCGGGGTTTCTGGCGTAAGCTCGAGGGTGACAGGCTGCTCTGGGAGAAAGGCAGGACGTCGTTAGGTGAACCTGACCCTCCTCCCAAACCTCAGCGGACATTCCAGTATCAGGGATCCAAAAACGACAAAACCAACATGGAGCACACGACACGCTGGGAGAACAGATCCCCCAATAACAACCACTCCAACGGGAGGGGCAGGAGGGCAGCTCAACCACCCAGCTTCCCCCCGCCTCCGTGTCCAGGAGGAACGGTCAACGGCCTTTCAAGGCATAAAAAGAACAGGTGAGTCCAAACACTCGGAGCAGAGCATCACTTCATGCTACTCTTAATAAAATCTGAATCATGCCTTTGGAGAAAACCCGGACCATTTTGTGAAAGTTCTGCTCTGCTTTGGACTGGAACTGAACTGAATATGAACAGATTGTTTTCAGGGCAGTTTTTTTTTTTGGGGAGGGGTACCAAGTCTAAAGCTGGCTGGAGTCCTGGTGTGATGTCACATGATATCTGGCAGCATTGTTCTCTATTGTCTAGATGTGGCCTAGTTCCTCAACAGCAAGCACCCTCACACTCCCTGTCATAGTGACGGCTCAACAAAACAAGACGTAGCTCTGTAACCCATGTACAGACTCCACTCTGGACTTAATACGCTGCATGCCTCTGTAACTTGGTGGTGTGTCAAAATAATCCAAACACCCTCCAGGAGTCACTCCAATCAAATCACATGCACATATATGAACAGTCTGTAACAAAACAAAATTTAGTGTTTAAGAAGTGTCTCTTAGTCAGCCCCAGCTCACACTGATGTTAATGCAATAAGGAACATCCATGTGTTAAATTTGGTTTAGTTTAAAGAATCACAAGCTTCATCTTCTCCCCCCCAAAAAACACACAGTTGAATTACCGTTTCTTTAAAGGTCACATTTTCTCTTTTTTTTTTTACAAGTTTAAATCAGTGTCAGAGCTCCTCTTCAACATGTGTGAAGTGTGATGTTATAAATCCCCTCTGATCCTGTATGTGATCATGTCTATAAACCCCTCTATTTCAGCCTTGCTCAGAACAGGCTGTTTCTGTGTCTGTAGCTTTAAATATGTAAATGAGCTCTGTCTGACCACGCCCCCTCTCTGGAAGGGCTCGTTGTTTTTTTTTACAAGAGCTCCTTCGTTTTTGTGCGACTGCTCCGAGCGCCCATGTTTTCAAATCGTTCAGCTTTCATCACTGATGCTGTTTTCCAAATGTATGATTTTTTGCCCCCTGCGGATCGTGTCTTTTACCAGCATCCTCTTTGCTCCATGTCTTTTGGGGTAAAAAATGATCTCAAATATAAAACATTCAGCAAAAAGTAACAGAGCCGTGCCGAACAACAGTGGCCAATGCTTTTCTGCCTGATAAAAAATGGCTGGGTGGACCTGGGGCCTTAGTGTTGTCATTAAGCCTTACAAGGGCTTGTAAGGTCCTTTACCTGCTTTTGTAAAGTGTCTCGAGATAACGCCTGTTCTGAATTGACGCTATATAAATAAAGATTGATTGATTGATTGATTCTCTGCAGCGTAAAACCTTTAATTGGGCTGGAAACTCCTCAAAGTAGCCGTAATGATCACATGACAGTGGAAACCACCACATTCAATGAAAGGAAAACACAACCTGACGACACTGCACACGGACGGAGATGACGTTTTTAAAAGAAATAAATCTAGAAAACTCTGGAAGCTAAAGGTGACTTTATCCTGTAAAGTAATAAAGTTATATTACTCTGACTACACTTAATACCTCTTAATACCTTTTTAAAAAGGCTTAACCATTCTTCTTCTCGAGTTGACAGGGTGATCTCTTTGAGTTTGTGTTTGACCTGCAGCCCTCCTGCGTGTCTGTACAAAGTGAGCGTAGCTCTTTTGCTTGGTTTGTTGACCGACTGCAGAGGAAGCTCTTAACTGTCACTCACTCTTGTGTATTAGGAAATACCTCAATGGGGATGGGTATTACATCACACTGAACATGAGTCATGTTTCAATCTGCCAGAAAATGTTTTGTTTCAAAACAGATCAAGCAAATCTCACACTGAACTCGTACTTTAACCTCTGTGATAGTAAACCAGCTGTAACACGATGAAGCGATTTCTTTCTCTTGAAGGTGTTCCAGTGAGGTTTTACTGACAGTCGACATTGTCATATTGCCGGCAGATATCGCTGTCAAAATGCTGTTACACTGTTTCCTTGTTTGGCTTCTTCCAGCCGTTGTTCAATATGCTCAGTCACTTCCCCCCCCTGACAGTTTATCTCACACTCTCTCTGTCTTGCTGTGTTTGATATCAACTAGAGGAAAGTTGTGTTGTCTATGTTTGGGACAGCAGCCATGCTCCTCTTCGTTGCTTTTTTTCACTGCCTCTCTTTCCCTCTGCTGCAGGAAGTCTTTTGAGTACGAGGATGCCGCGCGTCTCACGGCGAAGCCTTGCACGCTGCAGGGAGACGACGGGCGCTCCAGCCTTTACCATGCTTACTCTGATGACAATATCTATGAGGACATTGTCTGTAAGTCCAACTCCCTGTGTCGTATAAACGGAGGAGGATGTGAATGAAGCGTTGATCATTACACCCCCTGTGTGGCAAACTCTAAATGTAGCCCTCTTTTATTTTAGAGTCATAAAAATGGAAGTTGTATTGACTCTTGGGTGCCTGTCATTGTTTATGGGTACAGTTTTGACCTAATGTTTATGATTAGTTTGACTCATTTTTAGAGCTTAAAAGTCTCAAAAATATCTCCATGTGAGTCTCCGGTGCTCTAAATGAAACATTGGTTTGGTTCAAATATAACATGAATCAAGCACCAGAGGAGGTTTTTGACCCTGTAGAAACCAGCTTTCTCTGAACGCTCCGTTTTGGGGTGTGTGTCTCTTTAAATACAAAGAGCCCTCGCTGAGTTCTCTCGGTAGACATCACTCCTTCACGAGCGAGAATAAAAATAGCGGACCTGAATAAAAGTTATTGCTCTGGACTGGGGGTGGAGTCTATGGGTGGAGATACCAGGGGAGGGGAGGGGCTTTATTTACCACAATCCCACTGTGACATCACAAGGAGAGCACATTTGAAACAGAGCTTTTTTCTCTGCGTTGTGAGACTTCTGCAGACCTAAAACAGAGGACTGGATTTATTTCACATTTTGTTTGATGACAGACACTCAGGTTAACCAAATGTAAATTCAGAAACATTGTAATAGTGGATTTTTCATAATATGTCCCCTTTAATATAAAACCACTGGGGGAAAAAAAAACATTAAAGTACAACAACATTTCAATGGAAAACTGTGAAGATGCTCACACATTCTTATTGGTCTAAATGTTTTATATCAACACTCATCCACTCCTCTGCTCCCTTTTTAATGTTTTTAAAGGATGTTTTTTTAAATGAATCAGTTGAAGTAACGTCATCCGTCTGTATTCTTTCATCCCTCAGGTGAAGGGAGCAGAGATAACCCCTATGAGGATGTGAAGCTGACTCCCATGTGTCTCCCAATTTCAAGGCCTCAACGCCCTAAGGTACGGGGCTCAAAAACAAAAATCATTCAAGAAGCGTTTAATAAGTGATTGCCTTCTAACTGGACACTCTGACAGAGGAGGAAGATAGTGTTGAAGTTTGATGCTGTGTAATTATTTTAATCTTCTTGACCTCCAGCTGCCTCTTAAACCCCAAACATTGCAAGGACACTCTCGAAAAGTGGAGAGGAGGAGGTTTCAGACCATCGCACCCTCTAAATCCTCGACCCTCGCAGAAACGCCAAAACCGGCGTCAGCTCGGCGCTCGAGCACTCAGAAAACACAGAGGACGCCACAGGTAAATGATAATCATCACTAATAGTTCAAACACTGTCACACTGACTGAGGTTTTTTTTTATTACCTTGAAGAGTGACAGAGAAGCGGTATGTTGAATGACGAGTCGTGTGTTACATCAAAAGAGAAGAAGAGGGGAGGTGCGTTGTTGAGCAGGAAGAAGAAGAAGACACTGAAACAAACAGATAGTGGCAGAGCAACATGTGTGGAAGCTTTTTTAAGATTATGTCATGTATTTAAATAAACGACACATGGCTGGCAAAAGAGCAGAAACGGGCAGGAACTTTGACAACAAGGTAGAGTAAAAGAAGAATACGCGTATTGACAGATACATGTGTAAAGCTGAGGAGTTAGTCAGGGTTGTTGCTTAATAGCCCGGGTGAAATGTGTACTTTATGTAATAGCAGGTTAAACAATGCAGAAGATGAGCCGTGTTCTCATCTGTTTCTTGTCTTTTATATAACATTTGAGAAAGAAATAGTCAAAGACTTGTTAAAACCGTAATCACACTCAAAATCTAGTTTGCAAAACTGTTCGAGACAGTAAAATAGTGTGTTGTATTGTTCTGCTTCAGAACACTGCCATTATCTTCTTTCTTAATCTCAGCTGGAAGTGTTCCTCCTCAACGAGCAGTTTTCTTTAAAGATACATTTCCAGCTTCCTGTGTGTGTCTGTTTCTTTATTGTGATCCAGTGTGTGTACTCATGCACCGAGTCCATCGTCAAACAAAACTGCAGGAATCTAACCCTGAAAAATGCTGAAAATCTATAATATCATTATGTACTTAGAGGCTGTTATATGATGATTCCCTGTAATCATGATTCTATAATGGATGTGAAATTATGGGCCTGACAAGTACCTGTGTGTTCTCAGTACGTCAACAAGATCGAGACCATCTTTGACGACAAGCGAGGGAGGAAGAGAGTCAAGAACCAGGGCTTAGCAGTGCGAGGTAACACACACACACACACACACACACACACACACACACAGTGTCACAGATGCCCTCATGTCCACCACATCAACACTTGAATAAGATTAAGCCTCTTAATGTTATGCCTCTTGTTGGAAATACCCAGCTTTTGATGGTACACACATGGCAAGCCACTGATTATGAAACAAAGGCTGACTGTCTGCATCTGATTATGGCTTCTCAAGTTTGTTCCATTCCTCTGCCCCCCCCCCCCCCCCCCCCCTTTATTCATATCAACAGAAGAGACCAGCGGGACCGAGAGCGATCCAGAGGACAACACAAAAGGTTTGTCTTTAAAGTGCCTTTATGTTGGGTGTGCTCCTCAGGTTCCAGTTTAAAGGTCTGTACCAATCAATCTTTATTTGTGGAGCGCCAATTTGTAACAAATGTTATCTGGAGACACTTCACAAAAGAGCAGATAAAGACCTTACCGTGCTGTTTTATTATCTACAAAGACCAAACATTAATCCGTCATGAGCACGGCTCTATGCAACATGTACCAAAGAAAAACGTCCCTTTAAGAGGCAGACACCTCGAACTCAACCAGACTCATGAAGAACATCTGCTGAAACTGCGTTTGTTCAGGAAAGTGAGACAGAAGGAGAAGCAGTGGGGTCTGGGCAAATCAAGGATCAGTGTTTCAGGAATCAGACAATAATCATCGAAAACTACGATTGAAGGATTTCCTCCGACAGCCCCAGAGGCTTTCTGAAGCTACAGCTTGACTTTTTATGTTAACGCTGAAGTTAGGACGCTAAACATGCTCACACTGCTAACAGTTAGCATATTAAAAGTTGTTGATTGGCAATACAAACACATGGACATCAGAGGCTCAGATGATGTAGTGTGCAGCACCACATTTAAAGCCTCATCATTTGAGCTGTTGGGGCGCGAAGAAGGTCTGCTGATGTCGTCTATATTAGAAGCTTAATGGGGATGAGGGAAGTCTTAACTGAGCTCCTGTCATTAGGGCACCTTGTGTTTGTTTCAACTGAAGAGACGAAGGCGCTGTAAGTAAACAAGTGTGGATCAAAGTTGTTTCGGCCATCTTTACATAAAGTCTTGCTTGGCAGCTGTGGTTACTGTTCAGCCTCCTCAGAGAACTGAAATACCAGAAAGGCACGCCCAAACTCAAGTTATTAAAGACTGTATTTCATTAACCGAGTAACTTCATGATGCAAAGTACATGTATTTTCCAAACGCCTCATGTTTCCGCCGTGTTCTGGATGGGTCACAGCCGAGGAACAATCCTCATGGTATCATCTCATTGTGCGATGTCCAGCAGGCTCCAGAAGATCCGTTTACAGACAGTCTACACTGAAACGCCGACCAGGCTACCGCACCCTGGAGAGAGACCTGATCCAGCTGCAACAGCAGCAGCTCCTCCAGATCTTTGTGGTCGTGTCGCTAAGGAAAGGCTCCACGGGAAACACCTACTCTCCTGAAATCACGCAGCAGTTCCCCAAAATGGTTCGAAAGAATTCTTTTGCATAATACCGCTTTCTCTGAGACAGAACGGTGTGTTCTTCTGTACGAGACGGACTGTCTGTAAAATAATCTTGTTTGGTCAAATTAAATGAAGACGACCTTCATAATACACGGAGGGGAATTTCACCACTTTACATAAGTCAGGATTTTTTATAGAGGCCAGATTTTTCTCATTTTTCGTTTTTATTCATAAATCCTAAAAAGTGGTAAAACGACTGGTGACAAGTCAACATTGAAGAAGTCTTCTCCAATTCTCCCATTAGATTATTTCTATTGACTCACATCCGTCCTCCTGAAGGAAAACACTGCTGAAACTGCTCTCTCTTTTTTTCAGTTTGAAAAGTCGTCCCGGCTGTCCAGAGAGGCCGAGGATCAGCTGAAGGTTATCCCCAAGTTCTGCTTCCCCGATTCACAGGACTGGAAGCCGTCTGCACACATGCCGAGGTCAGTGAATGCACCACAGATTTCTTCACGTGAAGTGACTGCATCTAAAACACATGCATGACCTTTTATGGGCCATGTTTGTCTTCTGAACACATTAATGTCTTCAGTACTTTATTCAGTTACCTTACTGCACCAAACACCAACCTGGTTTCCTGTTTATCTCCTCAGCGGTCAAATGTTACCTGAAATTTGTTCTTTCAGATTCTCACTGAGATAAAAAACATTTTCAATGATCAGTTCAACGTTTAAGGACGAAGGAGCACTGAGCATTCCTCTTCTCTTACTGTTCATGCTTCATGTTTTAATAAAGGATATCATCTTCATACACACAACATCACTGTCCTTAACTTCCAATATTCACAAACTCGCCGTTCACAGTCACGCTGGTCAACGTTCTCGTTTCCACAGCCAGCAGCGCGGTTTGTCTCCTGAACGTGCCAGCAGCGCCATGCTGTGCTTCAGTTCACATACGCTCCGAGTCTGTTTCAGACGGAGCACGCTGCAGGCACGCGTCAAGCTGGACAGAAACGAACGACTCGAACAGGAAACACTGCATCCAGTCAATTTCAAAATAAAACAGTCCTGATTGTATTTTCCATTACGTTATCGCCGTTATGTCAAAGCAGTCGCATAATAAACAACAAAGCAACATTAAAAAGACAAAGCCACATGTTTTCTTCTGTATGAAGGTGTGATGTGAGTCCAGCTGCTCATGGTCAAGAGACGGAGCGAGTGGGCCCTCACTTTTTGGAAATGAGGAGTAAAACTTATCTTCAGTGGAGCACTTGAACTGAGTTTTCTTAACCCAGTTACCTAATTCATCTTATTCTGAAATCCAGAAATCAAGATTCTACTTCCTCTTTCTCATCTTTTAAGGCAGAGAAAGTCAAACTAATGACAGAACTGTTTTGATGTCGTGTTCACAGTGAAACCTTTTCCTTCGTCCTGACCGGAGAGGACGGCAGCCGCTGGTTCTGTTACTGCCGTAAGATCTTGGTGAGTGTGTGTGTGTGTGTGTGCTTACACAACATCTCAGAGGAGACGTGAATCAGTACATGTGAATCATAGACCATAAACCACTTCTGAATCAATGACAGAGTGCAGGAAGAATGTTTCCCCTTTCTCTGCCTCACAGCGAGAGCTGCTCATACATCGGATTATTTTTAAACTCATTTTGTTGGTTGAAATAATGAAGCTTGACTGAGTTTTAAGTCGTGAACATCCTTCGGTCGTCGTAGTACTTCACAACAGTGTGTTGATCTTTAGTGAAGCCTGTGAGGTCAGACCTTACCTGTACGTGTGCTTACTGCTGCTCTCATGAACAGACTGTAGACTTTGTTTTATTTAAAGAGTTCAAACACGTGCGCGGTGCAAAGGCCTTCAGGATGCATCCCATCCTCCTTCTCGCTGATTAAACACTGTTTAATCTCAGTCCAAAGGATGCTGCCATATTCAGTCTCTCTGGGTGTGTTTTGTTCACACCCATGTATAGTGTAGTGTGTTGTGGAGCTGCCCATGTCAGCTCATCTTACCACCTGAATAATGCTTCTGTTAAAGGAAGAAAATCACTGCGTTTCTTTTCTTCCTGAAGAGAACGCTGCACCTGACCACGCCTCATTTATAGACCAACACACCTGCTTTTTACAGCCCTGTCTGTCTGAAAGGAGACCTTTACTCTGCAGCTCTGTGCACATGTTGCCGATGGTAACTTCACCTTATCGACATAGATGTTAGAAATAAACAGGCATGCATTAAAAGAGTACAGCGGTGGGTCTGTTGTGTCAAAGATAAATCTGCTGTTTCCTCCTTTATGACATGTGAATCTTTGTGTTTCTTAAAGCCCAGTGGAAAAGGCAAGAGGCTCCCTGAGGTGCACTGCATTGTCAGCAAACTGGGCTGCTTCAACCTGTTTGCCAAGGTAAGGCAACTGTACAGTACAGTCTGCACCCCAGCGTGCTCTGATAGAGACCTTTGTGGCTTCCTGAAAGGAGCAGGAGTCGTTAGAGCGCTGTTCTAATCCTCTTGAAGTGTATCAGAGCTGCTGTCTTGAAACTCCTCGTTTGTGTTTCGAATGAATGAGGCTGCAGAAGAAGATAATCCTGAGCAATCCCCGGGTGTGTTTTACACACACACAAAAAGAATTGTATGCAAGCAGACGCGTCCCACCCATTTTTACTTGGCTCGGGGAAATTTACAAACAGTTAAGCGTGAATGTGCTAGCGTGGAAAACTCCATTTACATGCGGAGCCGCATCCTGCCTCTGTTGTTTTGTTTCGACTTTAATCAACATTCGTTCCTTCAGGACACAAACAGTGTTTCTCTGCTTCTCTCTGTTCAGATTTTGGAGGAGGTAGAGCGACGCAGGGACATTTCCCCAGCGCTGGTTTATCCTTTCATGCGTAGCGTGATGGAGGCCCCGTTTCCAGCCCCTGGACGTACAGTCACAGTGAAGAGCTTCCTCCCCGGCTCGGGGAATGAGGTAACCCTGAAACCAAAAGAGGAAATGTTGATTAGTAGTTTGGTTCCTCCTAACCACTCCTATGTGCAGAATTGGAGTGACTCACAATGTGAGGTTATCTGTAAACAATAAGGAAAGCTGTTTCAGTTTGGAGGGGCTCATTTCGGGAAGCTATATATACTGCAGCGGCCCACAATAATCAGTTTAGTCATTGCTCTGTAGTGACTCAGATAAGTGGAGAAATGATCCGTCTTATACCAGGAAATGTTACAAAATCATCAGTTAAATTTCCCTAAAGAAATGACGAGTGAAGTGTTGAAGCTGCATCACACAGACGTATTAGAAGTTTCAGTCTGTGTTCACACAGCAGCCTGACTCCATGTGCTCCTGTTGTGTGCTCAGGTTTTGACTCTGTGTCGGCCCGTGGACTCCAGGCTGGAGCACGTGGACTTTGACAGTCTGCTGCAGTGTCTCAGTGTGGGGAAACTCCTGCAGGTGTTTGCCTCCATCCTGCTGGAGAGGAGGGTCATCTTCATCGCCGACAAACTCAGGTAATTTCTATCAGCAAATGATGACGAGTTCAGAACGAGGCACACGCGATGTCAGGATGGTTACTCCTCCACTCCTCGGTTTGATTCTGTGTACCTTTCTCCCTTTGTAAACCTGTGGCAGTTTTAGAAAGGCAAGTCGAGGCAGGTTTATTTGTACAGCTTGATGTGTCTTACAGAGTCTCACTGAGCTGTACGGGGAGAATAACACGATAGAACAGCCCACGCTGCTTATGTTACCACAAAGAAATGAAGGACCACAAACTGTAGATGATCTCCATCATTAAAGAAGGAATGAGAAGATTTGTTGGTTGAAGGGAGGGAGCGGCCTTAGCGAGTAAAAAAAGGGACAATCAAAACATTATTTCTCCTTTTGTGTGACGGCGGTGTTTTAAATAAACACAGCCGCACAATCCTGCCGCTGCTCCATTTTTGTGTGGATCCAGCTCCAGCCGAGACAGAAATGTAACCTGGTAGCTCACATGCATCCTGCTGTTACACCTCCAGTATGTGTGACACTCATCTGTCCTGAAACAGAGAAACAATAAACACACATGATATCCACTACTCTGCTTTTTAGGACAATCGTACTCTTTACTTTGTGAATTATGAACTTTGACCTAATTGTTAGGCAGGTAACGGAGCAGACAATCATGTACATAAGAAATATTACAATCAGCACCATGTCTGTTCGGGGCGAGTCGGCTGCTGTCTTCAGTAATAAATGTTCAGCGATGTTTGAGGAATTGTAGTTGAGAAATCTGTTTAAATGGAAAGAGCCAGAGTTGTATTTGTTTTTTTCTTAAGTCTACTTAAAGGACATTTAAATGAAAATGAAAACGACCCCTGACAACAGTCTGGGGTCTAGAAGGCAGGGAGTGGTGCTGTGAGAAATAGCCGAGCTCAGCTTCCACACTCCATACTAAAATGTTCCATTTTAAAGGGAAGTTGTTGAGGGGGTTTTTCAGTATGAAGCAGCCGGACATGACGTGTCAGCAGAGATAGAAGCAGCGTGTGTTAGTGTAGGTCAGTTGTGTCTTTGTTGCACTCGTTCACACGCCTGTAAACGGCTGGCTGCTTTGGAAACTCGCTGGTAAAGTTGAATAATCTTGAGTCAGACTACTAGAATTGAGTCACACGATCTGTGTGAGAGCTGAACCATGTTTGTGTGTTTCTCAACGTCTCTCCTGGTTGGCTGCAGCGTGTTGTCTCGGTGTGGCCATGCAGTGCTGGCGCTGCTGTACCCCTTCACCTGGCAGCACACCTTCATACCCGTGCTACCAGCCAGCATGCTGGACGTCAGCTGCTCCCCCACCCCGTTCCTCATCGGGGTGCTGGCACCCTGCCTGCCGGAGCTGCTGGAGCTGCCCATCGAGGAGGTCGGTCAGAGTTCAGTTCAGCTGTAAACAAAGACTTGAGAGTATCCTGCTGAGCGAGAGTCGTGGAGAAACACCCTGAGTAACTGTCATTCTTTTCTCCCCAGGTGCTCATCGTGGATCTGTGTGCAGACAAGTTTGTCGTTCAGGTGTGTACACATAGCAGTGCTCAGTGGGGAATGAAAGGTGTGGCCCCACTCATTACGATGGCTTTGCCCACACTTGTCCCTGCTTTGCATTCAGAAGGTTTTTGAGGGCGACAGAAAAGAAAAAAACGCAACAGCCAGAAAACCCAGCAGGGATCAAATCCCATTGGATAGTGTCATGATGAAAATAGCAGATAAACAGCTGATCTCGAGCGACAGTTATGTCAGTAATGGGTGTCTATAATTCATGTGAAATGTTATATTAAGTGTCTTAACCTGTCGGGGTTTCTGGCTGAATCTTTGTCCAGTCTCTTACTCTGTTGTGGTGATTCCAGTATTAGTAAACCTCATTTACGACATCTGCTGAATCTGAATGACTAATTGGAGTTATGAGACAGCCTGTCATGACTGCGGCAGAGAGACTGTAACGTGTCTCCATTTGGTTCAGATTTGATAAAGTATCTCACCGCATTACAGAAATAATCCACACAGTGAAAACACATTTTGCTCCTCATAAAGATGCAGCAGTATTGATTTCTGATTGTTTTATAACCGGCTAAGAACTCCTCACAGGAGCTGTAAGGTTACAGCTCTTATTGACCAGAAACAGATGTTAGCCTCCAGTTAGACCTCATCCAACAAAAAACACGTTTCAGATTAAATCATTTACATATTAAGCAATACTACAGTTCTGTTTTGGCAGTGGGCCCATCAGAGCATAAACCTTCATAGAGGCAAATAAGGTGAACAAACATCTGGAATGACCCTCACAAACAACACGGCCTCAACTGGTCAGGTGGAGTTATTATCTCACAAACTTTTAAACTTCAGTTACACAAACACAAACTCATTTACCAAGTGACCCGGTTTAGGAGGTCATAGGTCAGAAACCATAAAGATAAAATCAGTTTTTCTCAATGGAATCTGGTGACTGTCAAAAGAAAAAAAAAAAATCAAAACTAAATATATAAAAACTATAAAAACTAGAAGTAGCTCTTTTTAGAGATTTCTCATTAACAGATCATGACGAGTAAAGGCTCATTGATCGATTAGAGATGTCTCTTCATGTTTTGACACATTTAACATCAGAGCCAACATGTGACTAAAACACTTATCAGACTTACAGTGACTTTGTTACAAACACTCATATTGCAGCAAACAGTGTCCAGCAGCTGCATCTGGAAAAATGAAGAGGAGCAAACTCGTGTGTGTGTGTTAGCACCAGCTATTCATGTAGCCCCCAAATATGTAGAAAATAAGGTCTCGGTTGGAAATCCCCGACCTGACCACCAGTCTGAGTACAGCCTTGCTTCAGGGCGTCACGTGACTGTTGATGAACGTTACATGTGATGTTTGACAGCTTGGAGACGAGGACTGCATCCTGCCCAGTAAGCTGCAGGCTGCTCTGCTGCAGATCCTGGAGGAGAGGGAGGAGATCCTGAGACAGGAGGATGGAGACAGAGGAGGAGGTTTGTACAACGGAGTCAAACTGAGAGGAGCTTTAAGGGTTTTCAACATCGTCTTTAGTCACTGATTTTGTGGCTTCGCAGACACTACAGTGTATCATATCGGCTCTTATGATGCCTCCTCTTCTACAGATAATCTGTTTGTGCACCAACAAGATAAAGAAGTGTGTTACACATATCTAAGCCCCTCACAGGGAGTTTTAAAACATAGATCTGTTATATAAAGTTGTAAAGCCACAGAACTGTTCTGAATCCTTTTTTTCTTCTTTTCAAACTTTGTCCCGTGCAGGTCACCAGGCTGACCTGAGCTCTTTGGTGTCCGAGGGTTTCGTGCGGTTATTCGTGGAGCTGGTGGGTCACTATCCTCTGCACATGGTGGAGTCCTCCAACGGGAGCAGGGAGCTGCAGCGCGACAGCTTCCGGAAATCTCACCCGTCCCGGGGAGTTCGCCAGTTCCTGCAGTTCTTCATGGAAACTCAGATGTTTGCAGGATTCATTCAGGATAAAGAGCTGCGCAAAGGAGTGGGGAGAGGTGAGTGTGTGCATGTAGCACTCTTAATGATATCGTTTGATAGGGATCGTTTTCTCTGTTTATGATGCAATATACTCATCAATTCTTAACTAGCACGAAGAACACTTGACGCACATGATTTGTCGGTGCTCAGTTTTGATCACACTCTGCACTGAACGTAGCTCTCTATTTAAACTCAGATTTGTGGATTTAGGATTAGCATTTCTCCCTCATCATCTTCTATATTGCTGGATGGCTCAACATGTCCGTCTCCCTCTCAGGTCTCTTTGAGTCAAGAGTAGCCGAGTATCTGGATACGTACCCTGAGCCGGAGCCGAGCGGTGTCAACAAGTTTCTTAAAGGACTGGGTAAGTGACGCGACGTCATCTTCTGTCGTGCTCACTTTTAAGGAATCTTGTTTGACAACTAATGCTTTTATTTTATTTTATTTATTTATTTTCAGGAAACAAGATGAAGCTCTTACAAATCAAATGAAAATCACCCCGGCTTTTAAAAGACTTAGTACTTTCAAAGAGAAAACCTGCTGCTGCTGGACTTGCTGAGGAATTGAATGTGGATGAGAGGCTGGCGTCTGGATTTCAACAGGACAGCGAGGAGCCGACCCGGCTCATCTTTGAGTCATGTTTTTAAAACAATGCACTTTTTAAAAGGACCACAACTGGAAACAATCAGTGAGATTTTAATTTCCATCACTTTTAATGAAGCCTTCAGAGCAAGTCTGCAAAAGTACAAAAGACATTCCTTAACCTCAGCCTGATCCACGTGTGGACGGAAATGTTCTCTGTATAGAAACATGTTTACATGCATGACTTCAAGGCTCCACGTTTACATTAATCTCCTACGCCACGAGTGCTTTTTAGTGCAAAAACAAGTTAGCCACATTTCAAATACATAAATACGTTTAAAGAATAATGTGCATCGTTCCAATCTGACGCCTGTCTTTGCATTTTTATGTCAGTGTTTCGTTCCTCAGCACAAACTGTACAAACCTTTTTGTTTACCGTTTTTTATTGAAACATTCTTTGTTTGAATTCTCGGATAAACCACTTCAGTCAACATGAGGACTTACATTTGGAGATGAAATGTTTGTTTTCCTTCTGTTCGGGATTTTCTGCGAGTTCACTGTTGATACTTTTTTTTTTTATGTTTTGCACAGTTTTGAGAACCAGTGTACAGTATTCGGAGTATTTTTGTACTAAAGCATGACATGTCCTACAAACGCTACTTTTTAAAATAAAGGGCTCCTAAGGACAATATTTCAGGTTTCCTGTTACTTATAAATGCCTTCAAGCTCAGCTGCACCTTGAGCCTGCAGAACACGAGTTCAGGAACATGTGCAGGATATGTCATAGCTGTCATTCATTGGATAGGAGCAGAGCAGAGACGTGACGCCCCATAGCTGGGAAAATTATTTGCATATATTTAAATGCATCTCTGAGAAGGTCTAAAGATTATTCTCTATATTACAGTCTCAATATAATAAATAATAATAATAAACATGATCACAGGATAAAGTGTCCTAAAACGACCGTTAGGTGATGAATTAGGTTGTACGTATGTTTAAAATAAATTCTATTATACGTTCCATACACAGATGGATAGTTCATTTTGCTTCCCCTTCACTCACATTAGTAATGGATCTGTTTACAGCCAGTGAGAACAGAAGAGAAACATTTCATCAAGTTCACCCTTTAAAGTCCATATCAGACCTGTTTCCTTTTTTTAAATAAGTTTGATTTGTGTGCCATATACTATACTTTTCTAATAAATCCATTTAGAGTCACATCTCTTTCAGGCCAGAAGGGCAGCAGCAGCACATCAGAAATAAACATCACAGTATTAAGAAACCACTTAAAAAGTTAAGAGCAACAACAATTCAAACATTCATTCATATCAGCACTTTTTTTAATTTTTATTTTTTTAATCCAAATCTTTTCCGGTTACAGCACATTTAGTAACAAAATCAGACTACAGGTGAAACATCACGATTGCATTGTACTGTACTGTATGGTTGTATTTACCTCTGAGCACTCAGCTTCTCACTTCATTATGTCCAGCCTGAAACCACACACACACAAAAAAAAGAAAAGATGATGAATAAGGCTTTAAAAAGCAGATGATGATCCTGCAGAGGTCAGCTGTGGATTGAAGGACACACCCAGAGAGGGATGAATGAAAGGAGCAGGAAGAACAGGTTCTTCTGAGGGGAGACATTTTTCCCAGGCAAAACTTCCTCTTTTGCTGCATAAATTTCCAAGTTCCTCTTTTAATTTTCCAACAACGACCAAACACCTGACCCTATGTAGGTCAACAAATATAACACAATAAACACGATTCACACGATGTCAAACAACCCGGAGAGGCAGATTATAGTCAGAAGTATGACTGATGTTATTCAAGCATGTGCCAACCATGACCACATGGGGGCGCTGTCTCCACACTCTTCCACAGATAGAAAGCAGTCTCAGAGCTACAACATCTTTTTAGGAGAATCATTTTACAAACATCTGAGATTTAAGAGGCTTAGAACTGAAACAAATGAATGTCTGGATTATGAGTCTCTTTGATTCATTGGTAAATGTTGGAGTCTCCTGGTGTTTCTGTACATTGTTCTGTATTTATTTGGACCACTTTGTATCATCAAATATTCAAAGATGTGTCTGAGGCTCAGGTTAACCAATTTCATTTCTGTAATATATACACTAGGGTTAATCTAAAACAAAAACAAAAACTTGGTATTTTATTGGAAAACATAAAACCTAAATCTGTATGTTTCATCTTTTTTTTAAATTTATTTACATAAATTAGGAACCAATAAATAATCAGTAATAATTCAGCCATTCTGTTCATTTCTCAGTCCTTAAGCTTTCGCACACGTTTCATCTGCAAACATTAACCTTTTTTTCAAATTGTATTTTCCCTTAATAAACAGCTGTGGCCTCCCTTTAGGAGAGACTCGTCCTGAGGCTGCAGAACTAATACATCAAGTAACTGGTTTGTGCAAAGTTCTTACAGAATTTATACCCAGGACACAGTTACAACTCTGACTGATTGTTAGAGACTAACAGCTTATTGGACAAAACCTAAAGATCTCTTTGGAAAAGTAATCACGATAATAACGATTCAGACAGTTAGCAATAAAGAAGGAAAACTCACTATTTGCAGGAGAGAGGTGGAAGTCTGCAGACGAGGATCAGACTGAACACTGAACACACCTGGAGTGAGTTAATCCCATCAGTGGAGATATACTGGGAATACATTGATGTGTGGCCTCCAGGGGGCAGCAAAGATGTATTCATGACCTGAGAGACACCAAACTATCGATTGAATTCATTTAATGATGACACGTGAGAGAGCCACACGGTACTCTTTGTTCTGTTACTTCTCTTTACATTAATAAAAGCAGCTGCAACCCCCCTCTGCCCCTCTGGAGAAAAATTAAGTATTTATGATTCTGATATTACCTAAAAAAAATATTAATGCACCATAAAGGAAACTCAAAGCAACAGAGGTAAGAAAACTAAGAGCAGGAGTAGACTCACGGGGAACAGAGACAGACAGACAGACAGACAGACAGACAGTAGGACAGACAGACAGACAGTAGGACAGACAGACAGACAGACAGACAGACAGACAGACAGACAGACAGACAGACAGACAGTAGGACAGACAGACAGACAGACAGTAGGACAGACAGACAGACAGACAGACAGTAGGACAGACAGACAGACAGACAGACAGACAGACAGACAGACAGACAGACAGACAGACAGACAGACAGACAGACAGACAGCAGTGAACATATACTAGCAGTCTCAACTTAAATAATGATAATCGTCATGTATTAATAGCTTTGTACTGTGGGCCTTGTGAGCAGGATAGGTTCACATCTTTATCTCTGCTGGCTTTATCTCCCTGCAGGTTCACAGTCAGTCCCACCTTTGTCTCGCAGGCCTTTATAATATGAACCCTTCTTTCAAAGAGATCCTCAGTTTGGATAAGGAAAAGTGACTCTGGCTCGTGGATTAAAGTTAGAGGACGAAGGCGATGAAGAAGAAGAAGAAGAAGAATCTGTTTCCATTCACATTTCTTTCATGTTGTTTTGTACTCAGGGTGTTTGTATGTGGGCTAACATTAAACCACATTACACTGTATGAGCTCAATACAAATATACTGAACTTACTTGTGGCTGCACAGCTGTTGCCTCATCAAATCCTTTTTAGCGCGGAGCCTTTCACAATCAGAATCAGTTTTATAGACGAGTACATTTACATATAAGAGGAATTTATCTTGGTGTATTGGTGCGGAAAAAAACAAGGCTAAAATAACAACTACTTAAATAAAATAAAATATGAGAAGCCATTACCAATATATAAAATAGAATTTAAAAAATCATGAAATATAAAGAATAATAAAAAAAACAAGTGTGAATGTGAGTGTTGCTGGTTTACTGTCTCTGCGTGTCAGCCCTGTGATTGACAGGTGAACAGACTCCGCCTCTCGCCCCAATGACAGCTGGGATCTGCACCACTACCGCAAACAGGAAAAAATGGTCTCGTGTCTTGCCCAAGGGCACAATGGACATGTAGTTACAAGAGCTGGGGATTGAACCTCCAACCTTCTGTTTGACAGTTGAGCGACTCTACAAACTGAGCCACAGCCGCCCCCATTAATATATTTAAACCACAACATGACTAAAGAAATTTAAGCTGCAACCATTTAAAAAATGGTTACTTTAACTTTTCACTTTGGTAGAGATAGATTTTAATTCTGTGTAATTCACAGATACACTAATCCTAATTTAACAAGTGCTCATATTGTTCTGACTTCACTTAGAGTCAGTAAAGCTGACACAGACACTTTTTGGGATCAGTTTTTATCAAAGTGATATCTGTGTCTATCTTTGATGATGCTTTATAATCACACAGATCCTAAATGAATCTGACCCCGGTGTCCTCGGGGTGCCTGTAGTTAATTCAACCTTGTGCTCTGCTATCTCATTTGAAATCTATCTTCTCAAAAAAAAACGTTTAAAAATGTGGATTAAAGGTTAAGTCTGTATTGTTAAAGTGTTTCAGCTGTTTCTCGACTCCACAGAGGTGAACAATCTAGGCCAAAATCCATTTGGATCATCTGTTAAAGCTGCTATTATCCTCTGTCAGTCTGACCTAGCAGAATCATGTGGTGTTACAACAACTTTGAACACAAATATCCTTTTTCTTTAAGACAGTGGAAAACTGCAGTGGAGGGTAAGTAAAACAAAGAGGGCAGTTATTAGTACTAAAAGCCTGACGCAGGCAGTGAAGGCCTCATATTAACTTCAGCTGAACTTTAAAATATCCTTTTCACACAGAGCGAGGACTGTGGAGTTTGTTTCCTCACACTGGATTCACATTGAGAAGGGATTTCTGTGGGATAGGACAAGACACCAACTATTCAGCTGTCGATACAGACACGTGAGTATTTCTCTGTTTTCATCGTCTCCTCGGGCTGTATGACAGGATGCGTGTGTCCACAGGTGATTTTTTTTAACAACATAACAATAATTTTTACCAAAATGTAATTATGCAAAAAAAAAAATACACTTGGCAGAGCTGCAGCCATAAAAGCCACATGTTGTCAGCTTGTTTGAAAATGAAGATCTCGAGCCAAACGGAAACATTGCAGGGTTCAAAAGTGCGAGCTGTGTTATGGGAAGATATTTTCAACTTGTCATAACCTGCTGTAAACGTGAGTCCTGTGAGTGTGAGAATCCGAGAGGACAATTTGCACCCTGCGTATGTCAGTAACTGTCTGTTTATTTCTTGATTGGACCGATAAACGCACCTTGATAAGGACTATTTTCAACGTTACGACGAATACTTTCCACTTCCTCAAAGAATGAAGAAAACAGAGAGCTCCACCGAGCCTTTCGAGGCCAAAGATTACTTGAAGAAGAACGTGACTGTTTTGCAGTTGTGTGTCATAAAGATAAGCTGATGACCCGAGCTGGCCGACAGTAAACTGTGTATCAGACCTTCACAAGCTTGTAAATCAACGCCTGTGTTAACCTGCTTTGTTTTGAACCTCACCTGTCAGACAGAGATAAGACAGCACCGTCAGAAAATATAGTGACTGGACCTAAAACCTCACATTCACCAAAATGTGAGAACATTTGATGCATCATGATCCATACCAGTAGACTGCATGTACCCCTTTGTTTGCAATAGAGGAAAGTATGAGTGGTCTTAACCTTTCATTTAAATCTGCCAGGAGATGACCAGCTTTCAGGAAACATTTTCCATGAGAGTGTTTGACATGAATGTTTAAGCATCTACTCGTCTCCATTAAATTCCTGTTCCCCGCAACTTTTTTTATTGCGTTTTTATATCACGCAGGAAAAAGGTTCGGAGGGTTTTTATAGTCATATAAATGAAGTGTTATTAAAAATCGAGATAAGAACGACTAGAACGCGACTCTGGATCAACTCTGACCGAGCCCGAAGCTATAACTGATACCCACTTCATGAACCTGTTGAAGTAGACTCGTGTATTTGGGTCAGATGTGTGTTATCTTTGTCTGTTTAGGAGGCTGATAACAGTGTGGAGTTTTTTGGTGATTAAAATAATACATGTTCCTCTGGAGTCCATATCACCTATAGGGCTTGAAGTAGGGCACTAAACATTCCCCTGAGGCGTGAGGCAGAGACCTATCAAGTCTCATGTAGACCTCAAAGCAGGCGACCCGGGTTCAAATCTGACTTGCATCTCCTTTCCAGCAAGGCAAAATACAAAAATACATTGTGTCTGGATATGATACATACTAACTATTTTAGATATTTAATGAGCGTAATGAGACATTTTTGTCCAGAACTAGTCACAGTTGAAGTATTTATGGGTGTAGACATAAGGTAAGTCAATGATTATAGAAGTCTTTTTCTTTTCTGAGAAATGTTTCTTTAAATACTGACTTACAGTCAAGATAAGATGAGAAGAAACATCCTGCTGAGGAAATGATTTCTGGACTGTCCTGAAGTTTTACAGAGAACATTACATTCATAAAAAACATGACATAAAAACAAACATATAACAATCCAAGCAACAATAAAACAACCTTTCTTATGACATAAAATAAATTCAGAGAAAGTTTACGCTCACTAAAAACGTGTTCTTTGGATTTCTCTCAGGGATGCATCAGTGTAATATCGGCTGATGTATCAGCTGTGTGCAGAACCGATGTTTGTCTGTTGTGTCGAATCAATTTAGTGCACCTCACGACTGATTCAGAGAAGAGTTTTTTCATTGGTCAGATGAAGTTACCAACAAACTCTGATCTGTATTGATGGTCAAACATGAGAGAACTAGACGCCATATGTGGGAGTCTTAAAGCAAAAGAAGTCATGAAAAAACATCTGTGTTGGAATCGGCTGAAATTGTGATTATCACAATTAGTGTGTTCCTAATTTAAAGGGATTAATACACAAGAGAACAAGTGATAAACACTCATCGGACACTTTATTAGGTGCACCTTGCTAGTACTGGGTTGGACCCCCTTCTGTCTTTCATTCTTTGTGGCATAGATTCAACAAGGTGCTGGAAACATTTCTTTAGAGATCTTGGTCCATGTGGACGTGACAGCTTCGCACAGTTGCTGCAGATTTGTCCGCTGGACAACAATGACATGAGTCTCCTGTTCCACCACATCACAAAGCTGCTCTATTGGACTGAGATCTGGTGACAGTGGAGGCCATTTGAGTACAGTGAGCTCATTGTCATGCTGAAGAAACCCGTTTGAGATGATATGAGCTTTGTCCAGCAGGAAGTAACCATGGTTATTCTGTGGTCGTACTGTACTGTAAGGGTCGGACATGAACAGCAACAACACTCAGGTAGGATGTGGCATTTAAACGATGCTCAGTTGGTGCACAGGGGTCCACTCCACATATCTCCTACACCATTAACCTCCCACTACCAGCCTGGATCATTGATATGAGAAGGGATGGATCCATGCTTTCATGTTGTTCATGTCAAATTCTGACCCGACCACTTGGATATCACAGGAGAAAAATCGAGACCGATCAGCCCATGCAACCTTTTTCCAATCCTATATTGTCCAATTGTGGCGACACTGTGCACACTGTAGCCTCAGCTACTCTGACCTCTGACATCAAAGAGAACACTTTAGATGGTTGTGGGTGAAAATCCCAGTACTAACAATTATTGAAATTGATATTTCACTGCTGTGCATTACACTTGAAGTTTTAACCCGAGCATGACCTCAAGTGTTCGGATTCGACCGCGTGGCTGAGTGTAAGAGGTAGAAAATCTGTTTCGTCGGAGTTAATGTGGACTGAGTGAACACACAGTAAACACTGTGTCATTTTTACAGCCTGCCTGCACACACAGCTTCTCCGCTCACGTGTCTCTCTCCCCATCCTCATCAGCAGCCTCACCCCTCCCTCCACCCTGCAAGACAACTTACCGTAGCTCATTTCTCTCACCCAGCCGCCCCCTAAATCTCTGACGTGTTTATAATAACGGCCGGTTCATAGATTCCAGGCAGGGGAACAGCTTTTTTATTGTATTCCTTCTCCTTCCTCAAAGCACTCACAACTCCACACCCAATAAATGACTCTGCTGATATGATACAGCAGTATTTGTGTTTAAGTTACTGAATAACTCCGTCAGATAGACAGCTGTTTGGGCCCATAGTCATTAGTCATTACCATAAAATAAAATAACTAATCAAAGAAAACATGCTAATCAGTCTGTTCCTGGAGGTTGTTTGTTATTTTTATGTCCACTTCCTGGATTTAATCATAGAAAAATGTTCCAAAGGCTTTTGACTTACAGATGTTTTGGGATAAATCCTATTTTCTCGTCACAGTCTCATGAGGAGTAAAGTGGAGTACATTTAATTAAACAAGCAATCTAACAACATGTGGCTAACACGGTGGCTAGTTGGTACTTAAACGCCATTGATAATCGCTACTCATTCATGTCATTCAATAACTTTGTTCCTTTCTCAGCGTTAACTACTGAGGCTTAAAGTGTTTTTTTAATGTAATTATGTAATTTATTTTATTATATTATTAAATGTCTGATAAAACAATCATGTTACATTTACAGAAAATAAAGTGCATTAAACTGTAAAAAATAAGTAGGATACAGTATCAGATCCATGGAGTCTACATTACATGGGAGTTCCTATACCTGCTGCAGTTCCACCTCAATCCACAACCCCTCGACTCTGAGTGCTACATACTGTATATCATTAACAGTCTTATTTCATCGTCATAATATTACAGTGAATCTGAGATCTGCTCAACTTCCCCCTTTCTAATTAAACGCTAAAAGGACTTGAGCAGTTTGGGGTGAGATGTTTTGCCTCAGGACACATCGGATGTGTGGCTCCGTCTCTCTCTTCCTGCATCTCTTAAGGCCGCACAGTTTGAGCAGTTGGTTGTTTCCCATGATGGATTCACGTTGGGTCTTTGTAAATAATTCAACAAAGAGTTTGCTCTTTTACCTCCTTGTGTAAAGTATCTTGAGATAGCATTTGTCATGAACTGGCGCTACGCAAAGAAAGACTGATGGATTGAAATGTCTTGTTGCCGAAAACAGTTTGAGCCACCGTGCATTCATGTTATTCATTAACATGGATGCACAGATGTCTTTGTTTCAAGAGGAGGCTACTGAAAAGGACCAAAACATGACATCACACCTACATTTACCCTTTAAGAATCATTGGAGGATCTTTGAACATTCAGGCATAAAGAGGTAAAAACATAAAGCCAGGAACATTTGCATCACAAATCTGCAAATTTGAACTTCCGAGTGTTTAAACACTCAAAGCCGACTGCACGCGTCTGTCAAACGTGACCAACTTTTTGTAACACAAGTTCAGAGTTTTTTGCCCAGAACTTTTAAAAGTCACTTTGTTTAAAGATTAATTGTGCTTGGTGCGATCACCCCGCCCAGACTGCAGTTCCTTGAAGTCCAGTTCCTTCGGTTAGCGAAGGATTGGGAAGGTCAGTTATTGTATTTCAGGGTGGTTTGGATTACACATAATGTTTAGATTTTTATTTTACTTTGTGCTCTCCTTGAAGTCTGAGTCATTTTGTTTCGAGTCATCCTAAGGAGTAAGGAAGGAGACGGTCACTTTTATAATGTGTCTGGTTTCCCCTCGTCTAACCCTCGTTAAAGAGTTTGTTTGCTTGTGAAACATGACTTTTAAGGTTATTTAATAACTTTTATCACATGCAGGCTGCACTCGTATAAGGCTCACTTTACGTAATGTAGTTGTGATCAGCGAACTGAACTGTCCAAAGGTAACTCCAAATTGGACACAAGCATTTTCTTTCAGACATTTTGAATTCTAAATTGTGGATCCTGACGACCTCTGATGCAGTTTGGAGTAATCGATCCATTTCCCCCTTTTTCCTTTTTTCGTTTACTTCAGGGCTTTCACACCTTTAGCTTATAGAGTAAGACGTCAGGAAGAGAGGGTGGGGAGGGATTTGTGAGAAAGAAACATGTTGGAGTTTAAGGCCATCTCTCGGCCATCTGTGCCCCCAGTTTCCAGTCTTAATATAATAAAGTGACAGTTAAGTCATTTTCAGTGCGCCCCGGTTTATCTTTTAAAAAATATCTGAGTCTCAGAAAAGAAATAGAAGACCCACCGGTTAAATTTGGGGGAAAAAAACGTAAAACTGTTAAAAATTGATGGAAATTTCACAAGACCTGGCATCCCCTGTATCAGTCTGTGGAAGATTCAGTCTCATTAACTAATGACTAACTGAGAAGATGACACCATAGGAGTGACATGACGTTTAGAACTGGGGAGGGGGGAAGGAGTTGTGTAACCTTTTTGTTGTCATCCTCTCTATTTCCTCCTTTTCCATGTTTGTCTTTCCTTTTCTTCCGTCTCTTATCGAACGCTGAATGTGTTTGTTTTCTTATTTTCAACTTCTCCAACAAACATGACATCATTATTTTATCGTAGCCAGAAACATTCCTGTTGAATTAATCGTGTATGGAAAAAACAAAAGCATGAGTTACAAAGAAGCTCTCTGGAAACATCCAGGATTACAGTGTTGATGTTTTTAGAGACTTTGTATGCAGGTCAGGAAGTGAAACAACGGACTAGTGGGAATCTCATCCTGATGCTTTAACAGCGATCACGTCGAGATGTGGTCAATGATCTTTGTGCGGGAAAGTTTGTCCTTAAACATACCGTGTTTAAGGACAGACCGTTTCAAAATCTGGGAGATTTATTTCTTGTTTGTTTAATGTCCAAAAACATACAGAGTGTCACAGCAACGTATGACTCACTTTGTTTGTATTTCTTCATTCTTAGTTCTTGGTTAAAAAAGATGCAGTTCTCTTGAGTTTACTATGAGCGGGTCATTAAAGGAATGAAAAGGAAAAGTAAAAGGTGGCTGTCAGTTAAAGGATTCATTACACTGCATGTGTGTGTGTGTTTGTATATTGGGCCTGACCTGAGGGGAGTTTGCATTTTTTGTGTGTTTTTGTGAGAAAGAGCAGAGGAGGGGAAAATATATCAACATAGAAAGAGACAGCGAGGCGGGATGAGAGGGCAAGAATGTGTATTAGTCTCCTGAAGTCTACCCCTCCTCCTCCTCCTCCTCCTCCTCCTCCTCCTCCAGACACCACCTCAAGGCTGAGACGCTCTCCCAGGACATTTGCATAAAGTGCTAAATAGGGAGCTGATGGAGCAGAGCAGGTGATACCGGCCAACGGACACACATGGAAAGGAGGTCCTATAGCTGACACTCACAAAGACTGAGCTCAGAGCACACACCTCCCAACACACACACACACACACAGACACACACAGACACGCTCACACCTGTGACTCAGGCAGAGAACTCAGACCTGCACAGAGGAGGACTTATACAAACCTCACGCTCTCCCCTGCTGGGATCTCAGAAGTGTTTGATTCCAGAAAAATGTATTTTGGACTTCCACAGGAGTGAGCTGGGAGAAAAACAGATCTCACATTATTCGACAGGTAAATGTAACCTTTACTCTTAATGTTATAGAGTTTTTGTGCTTCAGTTTGTGGCTTAACATGTCTAAGTATTTCAAGTACAACAGTTTTTTAATTTAAGCATCAAAAGAGAAGAGAACACCTGGTTTCTTTTAAGAATTACAGTACTTAGATCTAAGTGATAATTCTCAAAGCTAACACCAAGAAAACCTCATCCTAAACAGCTGGATTAAAGCATTGTGCCTCTTATTATCTCTATCTATCTATTTTTATTCAGTTTAAAAAAAGTAAACCATGCACATGGATAAAAGAAAAGAAGGAGCAGCTGCACGAGTCAGTTGTCACATTTCTTCAGTATTTCCAGTTTGCTTTCTCAACTGGCCTGTTTGCACATCTATCTGTTCCTGTTCATGTTCAGTTGAACTGTCGGTAGCAGCCCCCCCCCCCTCTCTAAAACAGCAGGTAGATCGAGTTTCATTTACTTTTCAAACTCAGAACAGGTAGAGCAGCATCGGGGACGATGGGTTTAACTGAACGTGTATATGAAAGTAAACACAGCTGAGCACAAGACAAAGGAGCTAAAAAAAACATGACGGTTGAATAGAAATTTGTCTAATATACAAAGTGAGTCTTGTGACCAGAGCTATTTGTATATTAGTAGGTCAGTAGGACAGGTAAGAGAAACGTGCCACAGACTGAGATAAGGGTTCATAAATGCAGCTAAAAGAAGGAATCTATAGAGAAATAATTAAAGGACCTTCATGTTTGACGTTTGGATGTCTTTTCTAGATCTGGCTTAAAGTAAAGGCTATGTACTCTCAAGACCTGGAATAAAATGTACCTTATAGAAACCCTGCTTTGACCAACAAGGACAAACAACCTCCAACTGACCTTAATGCATGAGGAGAAAAATGTGTCAATTCATAAAAGTAAAAAACGTAAAGTAATGCAGCAAGTATTAAAACAAAGCACACCTCCTGCATGTTTTCTGTGTGTTCCTTAAATGTCAGATACTGATATAAAACAACACATAATCCACTTTACAAACAAAGACTGACAGGAATTTAAACTGACGTCTGTGGGAGGTATTTACGAATCCCTCTTAAGAAACCAGCAGACATGAAACTGTGAACCGTTAGCTTAGACTGAAAATTATTATTATTATTATTTAGACCTCACACAGTAAAGGTCACATCAGGTACTGAGCTAATCAGGTGTGAGGTTTGTTAGACCGGAGTTCAAATGTAATAGATTTTATTATAAGCCATAATTAAGTCAAAAAAAGAGGCTGTAAATGCATTCAAGTCCTCCTGGAGATTTTTTATTAAAATGTGTTTTATCCAATATAACACATAGCCTGTCTTTGTGTTGACTGTTTGAGGAATCATTAAGGGTGCAACAAAGCGCAGCCTGAAGCACTCGCCAAAACTGCTTTCAGCTGGTTGATTTTTGACAATGTGAGACTCTTTTGTTGCTCAGTCCTCCCAAGGTTGCTGTTGACTCTGTTCAACAGGTAACATGGCCCGAGGCTTTGGAGAACAGTTTATTTTTGAAAAGACCTTGAGCTTGATCTCTCTCTTGACCCGTGAATGAGGAGTGTGTACTCATTAACCGTTTATGAACCTCTATAGATCTGAATAAACAATCCTTAAATATGTCAAAGGTAGCATGCATTTCTGTGGAGAGTGAAATACAACATTTTAAACTAAACTGTGTGTTGGTAATGTTTGTCCAAATATGAATTACTTTATTCAAGCAAAGTTACCATACTGTTTCTATAGGGTGCCATTAAAACAGCCTAGTAGTTAAGAGTTAATGCATTTGTAAGAGAAGACATTATTGCAATTGCATTCCTTTTCTGTCATTATTAGATGTAAGAGGGCACAAATATAATATGTAATATATTTTATTTAAAAAAAAAAAAAAAGATGCGTTACATTGATTTATATTAGTACAAGAAGCTCCAGAAAATTGCCATACCTGATAATTGAATGTCAATTTTTGCAACAGGGAAATCAAGAAGAGATCTGTGCTGAGGGGAATCTTGAAACTGATAAGACAGGTGTAATTATACCGAAGAATCTGTCCCCATCCCACTAAAGCATGTAAGAATTCAGCAGAGACGAAGAGAGAGCGAGAGTTGGCGGTGCAGGAATTTCAAGGGTAGATGGAGCGATTAGATGCAGAACAAGCGGGGACTTTGTGTAGAAGGAGAGTTCTAGGGCAGGCCGGACCATGAGGGCACAGAGAGGAGAACACCTGTGGTCAGGCCATCCTTCATCCCTAACACACAGCCTCCTTCACATTAGGGGGCCTTTAATGTGAAACCTTTGACCCCAAAGTGACAAGATATTAACTGGTGAAAACCTGAACATCATCTTAAGAATGAACGGCAACAAAGAGGTTAGAAATGAAAAAAGAGAACTGGTCAAGTGGTGCAAACGTAACAGAATCCAAACATGGTCCAAGTTTAATACATTCTCTTTCTAACTTTCTCAAACATTCATGCTTAAAAAAGTCAGAGCAGCCTCCTGTGTTGGTCCCTGATGCTTTTCCAGGTCGGGGTCCTTTAAGTGACTTGCTGAAAAACGTTCTTCCTTCAGCTGATTAGCGCAAGAGAGGCCTCAGGCTAGCTCGTAGCATGCTACGATGGCTGACATTAATTCAAACTGCTCATTCAACTATAATGTTTGTGTGTGATAACCGTTAGCATCAGAATAATTTGTAACTCATAACTTATGTATTTAGTTTTAACTTAGTCTGATTGTTTTAGTACAAAAGTAAAACGTTTTTTTTGGTTAATAGCACAATCAAATTGTTAGCATTTTTCAATTTAAAATCCATGGCGGCATGTAAGCCTCTGCTGTTTAATCCACTGAGTACGTAGCTGTGACAGTGGAAAAAGATTAAACTTTTGTAACTGTTGTCTTATAAAGATGCCAAGATGAAAACAACATGCAGTCAACCAACAAACTTTCAAATTTGGATAGACGCTTGTGAAAATAAGCGCTTCGTCTACATTTTTGGTGTAAAACTAAATTAATGAAATCTAGGAATAAAGGTAGCTCACATTGGATCTGCAGAATGTAATCATCCTATTTCAATACTGCCAATTTGTTCCAGCAATTTCCAACACGCTAACTTTTTGGGCTGTTGTATTTGAGGCTAAATCGGGCTAATGGTTAAGCTTGCTATTATGATTGCATTAAGGAAGAAAGAAACATTAGTATGACGTAGCCAGAATAGTTAAGTAAAAGTGAAAAGACAGACTACTTTTTACCTTATTTCTGGCACGCTAACACTTTGGCTTCAGCATTTTTCTTTGACACTGCTAATATATAAGGTTGTTGAGTCTTTTAAAACCGGTTTCTCTGCAATGGTCTAAGTTTTACTTTTTAAAAGAAGGTTCCAGCACGCAAAGGATGGAAGCTAGCAGCAGCACTGAAAACGAGTAGCTTAAAAGAGCTAGCAAAACTTTGCTACATTCTTTTAGCGTAAATACACCATTTACTTGTTTGATTACATGTATTCTGAATATCACCACCCAAATTGATATTGAAATATTTGAAAGTGCAGATAAACCTAAGAGAGTGAGAGAGAAGCAGTACAAACATAACAATGTCTCTTTTATTACCAGATACACTCTGTACTCTGAGACTGTGAGGACAACGTTTGCCCTCTACGCTGAGGTCATGAGCAAAGAAACATGCACTTTCCTGCACACTACTGCTGGGCGCAAAGGGAACATGAACGATTCAATTTTGCACTTGTGATACAACACTGCTCAAGAAAAGGCTCATTGTTAATTTTGATTGAATAAAAAGGTCTTACATTGTTCTATCTTGGCTTGATACTTGTAGTTATGGTTGCATTGTGTGTCCTTGAAGAACCGTGTGTCCTCAATAATACATCATATTTCACACAGGAAATCCCCAACAACGCTGGACAAATTTGACCTGTTTTTTTACATCACACCCGTGATTGAATTACTCACTGACAGACCGAAATCCTGTCAGCTTTGTAATATCATGTATACTCTGCATGAAGGTGAAACTAGTTCAAATTCTACATTGTATGAGATTGAGTCAAAGCTTGTTGGGATTATGATTGTTGATGACAAAAATGGTTTGCATTTGCTTGGGCAATTTTCACGATGCTTTCAGCAACATTGAATCTGAAGTGTAAAAACTAATCTCTACTTTTTATTCTCTGTTTTTAAAGATAATCCAGACCAACAGTAGGAGAGAAAAAGGCCTGTCCAAAGAAGGCTCAACAAAGGAAAGGGAAGTCTTATATCTCCTGAAGATGGAACAGTCTCCTCAGATCTGGCACATGCAGGTTGACAATGCTGGAGAGCTGCAAAAGAAAGTGTCGATCGCTGGTCAGCCAGAATGTTCAATCTGCTACAACACCTACGACAATGTCTTCAAAACACCGAAGCTGCTGGAGTGCACCCACACCTTCTGCCTGGAGTGCCTCTCCCGCCTCATGGCGTTCTCCCTTGCAGACCAGGAAAATGACGGCGGCAGCGCTCACCTCTCCTGCCCCTTCTGCCGCCAAACAACCACGCTGCCTGAAGAAGGACCTCCGGCTCTGACCACAAGCCACGAGGTCCTCTGCAAGCTGCCCAGCCACCAGCAGCATGAGGAGCCGGTGTGGCTGGAAGGGGAGAAGCTCTGCTACAAAACCAGACACAACGCCCCGGACAGTCCCACAGCCTTTTGCGTCTGCATCGACATCGGGGCCAGCAAGTCTGCCGCGCCGGCCCAGTCGCAGCCCCGGACTTCTGGCATTCTGGACCGGCTTTCTGACTGGAAGAGGATGGTGCTGTTCGTTGTACTCATGGTGCTGCTTGTTGTCGTCGTATTGTGGCCTCTACAGTGCGTTTTCAGCACTGGGAGCATGCGTTGCATGCGGGAAACAAACCCTCCAGAACCCACTACAACTACCACCACCTTCAGCCCGCTCGCTCGCTCTGATCTATCAAATTGAACTTCTAAACTCGTTGGACTTCTCGGTCACTTTCGACACAACCCTTAGGCTAACCCTTTTACATTCTTTGCTCATAATTACAGAACGGGTGCTATAAACAACTGTCAACACTTTTCACCTGCAATAGAGCCACAGATTTGAGACAACAATTCAAACCTGGTGTTGGGCGAGAAGTCAGAGTTCAGCGCCGCTCAGTGTTGGTTTTAAAAAGGCGGTCTGGCGAACCCCAGACTGTAATGTGTCACTGTAATTTTGAGTTTTGGTTACCTATGCAAGTAAAATCAGTAAAGTGTTTAGCATCTTTCATACTCATATAAAAATTCTACAAACAGCAGCTTTAACTGGAATAAATCCCTCTCAAGCCCGTCACCAGCAGTCCTCTCTATCAGAGACTCGAAGCACGTTTGCACTTGAATCAACATCTGTAATGGGAAATGACGTACGACTTTTTTTGGTACATGCTGGACCTTGATGTTATAGTGACACTTTGCTGAGGATCAGAAACAGAGAACATGAGTGGGTTGATTTGTTGATATAGCCTGCCAAACATGATGTCGAAGAAGCTGGCTTTATTTATGCCAAAAGTTGTTTCAATTGATTGTGAACTTTGCTGTGCAAATATCCAGTTGGCTGAAGAACAACAAAAAGTCCAGATCGTAAAGAATGTAATCACAATGTGCCAACTGAGAACTCAAACTGTTTATATATTGTATATTTGATTTGTATGTTTTGATATGTCTTTGTTTACAGAACTATAATAAAAGGTTAGATTTCAGCTTGGGTCATTATTCTAGATCAGTTATGCTTTACGATTTTTACACAGCAGGTGCGGTAAATTTCCCTGAAACACCACCCAGCAGGTGACGCGCTTGAATGCAAATTAAAAAGTGTTAGTTTCGACATCAAGTTTTAATTTCCTCCCAATGTGAACCTTAGACCCATGACGACAAGAGCAAAGCCTTCCTTTGTCGTCTCAGGGAGTTGTGTTCATTTACACCTGGATTAGGAGCGTCACATGAAGGACAAGTAAAGGCTGTGGGGGTTTCCCGACGTTCTCATCTCTGACACACACTTGATAAGAAGCTTAAACGTATGTTAAAATGTAATGTTCATTAAGGAGCAGCTGTAATAAAAGTGCGACTTCCTGAAGCACCACCAGGAATCATGGATAACTAATTTAATGCAGGAAGAAAGCCTCAGACATGGGCTTGAGAAACACACAATTGTTTCCGTCAAAGTAAATGCAGATTAAAATAAATAGTAGGAAGAATGAACACTGTATGTAGACAAATTGAATAAAAGCTTCTTCTGATTTAATGCCACTTTGCTCCGGAGCATTTGAACTGCACGCCTCCATAAAAAGAAACGTGTTGTTCGTTCTCTCCACTAAAGGAGAATAAACAGCCGTTTTCCTTTTGGACACCAGCCACATAAAACACTTTATTTTTTATGTTTGCAGCTCTCGTGTTAAAATGCTAAAAATGACATTTATATCAGCCCTTATTTCAAACTCACCACTCCTCCAATCCTCTCCTTCTTTACTTGAGGTTTTACAGAACTCCTCCTCGGGCTACTTCAGGAAGGAAATAAATCACCAGTACTTTTAAAGTTCATGATTATGATGTTTCCAATTAAGCTTTACGTTTGTTATAGTGCAGAGATATTTACAATTAAAGAGACAGACGAGGGGAGAAAATGAACAGAGAGCAGAGTCTGACACAAACAGCCATATATAAAACACTGTCCTGTGTTTTTCTATTATTCAAGAGCAGGGACTGAACCTTAGAGAGTCTTGTTAGACGTTTTTGGTTTTGTTTTGGAGTACAGTTTTCATTTCCCTCCTCCAAATAGAAAAACTTCTCGATGTTCACTTGCAAAAAGAAACGAGCATGGTTCACGTGTGTGTGTTGTTTTTTTTAGTGCCATCATAGATTTTTATTCAACTATATGACAATAAAACCATTTGGATGCCATTTCTCGCAGCTCGTTACATCATCGTTGTACAGCAAGAAGGCGTCTGGGCAGAGCCAGTGCAAGAAGAGGAACAACACTCAGGATACCATGACACACTTCAGGCATACTGGGACCGTCACAGGGACAAAAAAAAAAAACAAACAAACATCAATATCATGTTCAAGTACATTTGAGAGGTTCAGCAGAGAAATATTGTGTCACTTCTGCATACCTGTGTACACTGTTTCACCTCAGAGCCAGAAGTGACTGAACCACAGTGAAAGGACACCACTCATAATAATAAAATAATAATAATAACTCAGACACATATAAAATGCAAGTGTGGATGAAATAATTAATCTTAAAACACAATTTGAAACATCTACAAAATATAAAGAAAAGAAATGAAACACTGATGGCAGAAAATCTAGTGCACTACTCAAAACACGTCCACAGTCGACGGGCTTCATCCACACAGCCTGAGGCCAAAGATTCAGCAGTTTCACACTTTCAAGTATTGGTATTTTTTTTTTCACCGTATCATAAAAATATGACCAACAGAGGCAAAGTACGCTATAATAAAAACTCAAAATCATCGACAGCGCGAGAGGGTTCAAAACATGGATACAACAGTCAGAGGGACAGATCAGAAAAAAAGGTACAGGTGAAGAACAACAGGATTCAAACATCTTCATTGTTCAAATTCCACCTCAGAAATGTCATCAAGTGGGGCGGCAGATTCCCGACAGGCCTTCAGAAACATTTCAAAGCCACTTGGAGAATCAAACATTTATGTACAATGGCTGAAAAAAGGATCCAAGCTTACGATCCAAAAACAATAAACTGAACCTGATGGGACTAAAGTTTGGGTCATGTTTAGTCTTTAAGAAATAGTGAGAGGTCTTCCAGAAGTTTTTTTTAATTAACTGAAGCACTGAAAGGTTATGTTTGTCAGCCTATGGAGCAGGCCTTTAAAAAGCTGCTCCTGGTTTTCAGAAAAGACTACTATATCTGAAATGTCAATGTTATACTGATGCAGGCTACACTCCTACTTTATTTGGATATCACCCACAAGGTAAAACATATTTTATTACATGTTTTTTGGGTGCAATAACTGAGAAAACATATTTCTTGACAATCACAAGCTGCAGCTGCATGAACTTGCGAGCTGAAGAAAAACAAGATGATACGAGCCTGCGAGTGTCCTTGACATAGTCGCATATTTGTCTTTTTAGAGAGAAAGGAATGGACAGGGCAGAAAGTGCTGCACACTTATGTTTAGTATTTAGACCTTCAAAAAGGTAGACAGAACAAAACAACCTGAAGAAGAATAATCTTCCAGTATTTTACTGTCTCACAAGCTTTCTCCTGAAAACATCGGTTTGGGCTTTTTGGGCTGATTTCATAGCGAAACAGTTGATCATTTTTAAAACTATAAAATAACATTTGTTGTTGATAAATTCCACACAACCCCACAAAAAAACGTTCATATTGTCAACTGAAACGTAGAAGCAAACTGGGTGCTGGTTTAGCTCAAATGGTAAAGCGGACGCAGACCGCGTACCGAGGCATCGCCCACAGCACACTTGTCGCTTCTTCCCCTTCCGGCCCGGGTCAGCGTTTCCTGCCTCTCTTCAGCCGTGCTATCAATAAAAAATGTGAGTAAATACGTAAGAAAGACAGTTTATTATGACATCATTCTACCATGTGAGACTTTGTTTCCGATCATTATTGCTTTGACACATTTGGGAAATCAGCTGTATTTGATTATTTGAGGATCTACATTTCAATGTGGAGGCTAAAAATAGCTCACAATCTGCCAGACAGTGCAGAGGGCTCAGTGCTCCACGCCTCCACTGTCTTCCTTGTCACGTCAATGACACCGGCTTACACGCCCGGCGATCATCAAGCCTGGATTACGGCCATCTTCTAAATTACTTTTTGGAGACAAATCTATTCTTCAATCTCAGGCAGATGGCCATCTGGCCGACTGTAATCGTCCCCCCCCCTCTTCCCTCGTCTCCTTGTGACGATGTCGTCCAACAGATGTTGAACTGCTTCAGACCTGCTGATTACTAAGACAGCCAGTCAAACAACTTCCACTGCAACCATCCATTTAGGAATCCACACAACCCGTTTCCTGTCAAATGTGGACATCAATAAACCATTACCACCAGCTGCTAAATCAAAATGAGGGATGGGATTGCGGCCTGAACAATTGTGCTTAAACATCTGTTTCACCAAGTGTTGCTCATAAATATATAATTCCTGTATACATATATTAAGATAAGTCTCATATGTTACACAACCATGACACCAAAAGTATCAACAAAAACACCAACAAAGAAAATCAAACAGGCTGATTTTAAAGGACAGAGTACGGAAAAGAGAAGAAAACAATTGTTCAAGAATGAGTTGATACTCAAAGTGGAACCTAAATGAATGTGAACCTGTTTTTTAAAAGAAAGGAGGACTTGCTTGTGCCTCATATGCCCTCATTACATAACCGCCCCTGCCATCAATCAGCAGCCACATTAATAACCACCACAGCTGGAGAGACCGAATGCAGCAAAAACAGTCTCAGGTTAAAGTTCAAATGACAAACCACCAAGAACAGAAGCAGAAGGGTGCAAAACAAAAGGATTTCTATGGACACACAGCTTAGTTTTGACCTTTCTTGGGTCCGGTGCAGGTCTGCTCAGTGCAGGTGGGGACAGACTCTGTTCTTAATCTCTGTCCCACAGAGGAAAAAGCTTCTCACGTCAACTTAGGTTTCCAGGGTTAGGAAAGCAGCAGAGATGCAACAGCAGGTTTTTGGGAGGCTGGATTACAGACACATCCTGTAGCAAGGCACTTGTTCTGGTCGAAGGAGAAAGAGCGGGGACAAAAAGGGTCCTGAGTGAGAGCGTTACGCTGTAGAGTCCTCCTCTCGACGGAGGGTAAGGCTTACTCCGGACGAAGAGGTCCAGCAGGACGGCAGCAGCAGCAGCAGCAGGAGTGGGGTCAGCTCACAGCATTCAGCCCCAGCAGGGTCCACAGACATGGGGGGGGGTGTAGTCCGAGTAACGCACTCCCCCCTGAGCCGAAGGATTCTCAGGCGCTGACGAAGCGACACTCTCGCTGAAACTGAAACAAACACAAACAGAGTCAGTGGCTTGAATCAGGGGGTCTGAAGAACTGTTGTGATTTATGATGTTGAGTTAAAAACAAGAATTACTAAACATACACTCTACCCAAGCTTGTTGGTGACTATAAAGTGCCCGTGGGTGTGAATGTGAGTGTGGCTGGTGGTCTCTAAATGTCAGCCCTGTGATTGAATGATAAACAGTTCAGGGTGTGACCCCGCCTCTCGCCCAATGAAAGCTGGGATCGGCTCCAGCCCCCCGCGACCCCGAATGTGAAAAGTGGCAAAGATAACGAACCTGACAGGACATATGTGAGACGGTGCAGACGCAGCTGTGTGAACAAGGATGCTAACGTTACAGTCACAAATCAAGATACTTTACGGCAGTGACGTGCGAGTAGCAGTACACACTAACACTCAAACTTTAGCTCACACGCTTTTAAATTGAACTACTTCACATTCATAGTTCATTTTTCACATTTCACCTCAGTGACTTATGACTCAGGTTTGTCAAAGAAAGACCCAAAAAGAGAGCGACAGAGATTTGTAAAGTGTCTTCATCCACTAAACTAAACCGTCCCGGACATTAATACAGAGGCGGGCGTACTCTCATCACAGATAAAAACCATATCAGGCTTTTACTTCGACAAACAGCAGTGTTTCCTTGCTTTTCATTTCATGTACTGGACTTCAGGCGTTATCATGTCGGCTGCATGCTGTTTGTCAGACTTCGGCACGCACCCGTTGAAGTGTGAGCGGTCGCTCAGCGTCTCCTGAAAGAACTACGCTGAAATATCGTTCACGAGTTAAAGTTAAACGTTCAGATCATGGAATATAAGAGCGCATTGAATGAACGACTTCCTTCAGAGCGTTCAGACACTACACTGTTTTATATGTATTTAAATGTGTGTGGGTAGGTACACACATATTCGTTGTCGTATTACTGTAATAATACATTCTCATAAAACAGTCAACACCCTTTATGTCTCTAACAGCTTGAAATCTTAGTTACTGTATTCCTTCACAGCAGTAGACAAAAGGAGAGTAGAGTGCATACGATATACAAATGAAAAAACGAAAGCATCATTAGACCGATCCAGAGCGTCATTAGACAGAAAAAAAGCATTAATGTGCTTTTTAAAAAAACAAAAAACAGGAAGGACGTAAGTCAGCCATCAGTCATTCAGGAGGGATGGCGTCTGATAGCAGGAGGCCGGCTTGCCCCCCGTTTTCAATCTACATATATGAATTTGTAAAAGAAACCATTTGGAGGATCTTAAGCTACACTGCAAAGAGAAAAAGCGTCTTTTGATGGACTCAGGGGCCAGTCCTGGTTAGCGTCCTGATGGGAAAATTGGGGTTATGTTTACTCTTTTGTCAGTATAATTGAAGGGTCCTGTGGCAGCATTTTAAATTAACTGAAGCCTGGAAAGGTTATGTTTGCATTCGGATGAGCAGAGTGAGTGAAATCAGTCTAAACAGAAAGAGTGATGACTGTGTCAATGTTGGGTTCTTTGGATTCAGAGAGCAGTGAATCAAAAAGATTTGTGAAGGTCAAATAAGACATTTTTCAAGAAATATTTGTTTATTATGCCCTTATCTTATTTTGTACTGGATAATGATAACAGCTCAAAATGTATAATAAAGCTAATGCTACATTACTTCCTGTTTAGCTACAGACTAGCTTTTATTTTGAAAGAGGACAGAAGGAACTTGTGGTTTGCCTTTATTGGATAGGAGAGCTAAAGAGATACAGGAAATGTCGGGAGGAGAGAGAGCATGGGGGACGCGTGCAGCGAAGGACCAACGTCGGATTCGAACCCACGGCTGCTGAAACGAGGACTACAGCCTTTTGAGCTCATGTTAGAGGGAACATTTCATACCATAGTGTACGGTTAACATTTGCATCTTTCATGTCCCGGTATGGCGGCGGACAGAACTACTTTTTGAAACGAACACTTTTTACCCAGAAGCTCAGAGATAGTTATTCAAATATGAAAGACTCAAACATTTTAACCTGGTGTGACTTATAACAACACAACTGGAAAAATAGAACTCTGAATTATAAACGATTTTACCTTCAATATTTAAATAGACCTCAAAGAAGATATCTGAGGTCAGTCCCCACTGAATAAGGCATTGGATGTTCAAATGCATTAATAATAAGTCGAGAGTTCGAACATGAAAGGCTGATCTATAATTGTACGACCTATAATTTGAATTTCTCTTGAACAAAAAAAGAAGTGCTCACAAGATGTCCTGATACTTTCATTTACTGGCTATTTTACATGAATTTTCCTCGAGTCCTGTGCTGATGACTCCAAACCAAAGCTAACACTCTCTTAAACACTGCTGCCGGGCTCCCTGTCTGCTTTATTAATCACTATGAAAGAGAAGAAAGAAAAGTAACCACCTGCGAGGATTGAGGTTGATTATAATTTGAACTTAAATTGAATCTTTTGTTGCTTTAAGGGGTTCTCCGCGCTCTCTCCTGGTACCTTATAATTTAAAGTACAAAAAGAGAACAATAGCCGTGCAAAATGAATTTGACTCACTGGCAGACATTTTTCTTGTGTCAGTGTAAAAGTTTTAATAAGTTTGTAAAAATGTGTCAAGCTCCAAAGGAGGAGCCAAACGATCCCTCAAAAGATTTTTAAATCCTTTATCGTTTACATCCTCGTTGAGCAGAAAACAACTTGCAATCTTTTTCCTCTAAAATGCACCGACTCCTCCGAGTGTTTTCCAGAAAAACACTACTTTGGATTTGTAACAGCTCACAACAACAACAACAACAACCCCCCTCCTCTTTCTTTCCCTCCACTGTCATGGAGAACCTTTGCAAAGTGCCACAGTAAAGAAGAAGATTCTCGAGCATGAGAGATGATGTTTGAAAGAGTTCTTCGAATGAGCAGGAAAATCAAAATGTTCAGGTCATTTTTACTGAAGGGCATGATGGGTTTTTTCCCCCACATCATGAGATGAAATGCAGAAGGTGGAATAGGATTGATGACGTACTTACTGAGAGGCAGACAGACAGACGTGGAGGTCCACAGCGATAGTTTTACCTCCTGGTGTTGCTGCTAAAAGACGACTGAGGACTTTTAAAGTTGATGTTTTCGTACACACTTGACGAATCATCATTTGTCATCCTGAAGAAAAAAAAGAAAAGAAAACAGAGAAAATGTGACTTTTTCCTGACTTTCTGTTGACATATTTAAAAGTATTGCCATTTTAGCATCCAGTTATACTCACATAGAAGAAGAGCGAGACGATGTCATGTTTGATTTGGACCTAGAGTTGGTCATCTGCGGATATTTGATATTGGAATATTCTCTTTCCTTCAGCTTACTCCTCTGCAAAGACACAACATATTATTCATTTGTTTTTATTGGCCATAGCAAACACTGGCCTAAATAAAACTCAAACACCCAGATGGTCTCCATATTCAGTGTTATGATAGCAGTTCAGGGGCGCCGGTAGCACACTGGCCCAGGGTTCAAAATCAGTCATCGGCATTATGAGTGATCTATAACTGCATCCTTTCAACCCAGTGAACATCCCCAAACACAGTTTATTTGGCTTCATAGCGGCAGTAAGCAAGATCTCTGCAGACTTCTGACTCTCGACACATTTACCAGAAATGGACAGTTTGGATGTTCTGACAGACGGTTGTCTGTCTGAGAAATAGACAAAAAGCCGAGATGGTTGTCATGCAGATATTTGCCTCAATACAATGGCTGCCTTTACATTACTCACCACGCACTGTCTCTAGATTGTGAGCTCAAACGTGTTAAATAAAAAAAGTCTGATAGAGTTTTAATGGAGCATTTTAGGAATTGTTAGTGATTGTGACCCTCGTTAATATAAAGTACCTGCTCCTCCTCCAGTCTCTTCTGAGCTGTGTCTATGTACTGCTGCACAGCCATGTAGATGAACTTATACTGAGCCTCCGTCTGCACCATGCCCGACCTCTGCTGCCGCACTCTCTGGATGGTCTTAGGGACGTCAATGTCACAATCTAAACCTAGAGAACACACGTGCATAAAAACAAGGGGATTAGCTGAGTTGTTTACATCAATACGATTAAAATCATTCTTATTTCAACTTCACTGTCTGCATGGAAACTGAACAAAGTGATCCGATGAAGACGTGCATCTACATGCATTTAACACTTAATGAGAATGAAAAATAATTTCGACATGTTGTCCTGCCAGTCTAATCTGCTCCAAAAATCAGCAAAATAAGATGCTTCTTCCTGTTTACATGAATAAAAATGTGCTCTATGTGTGTGTCACTCAAGATTTTTTCAGAGTGAGTTTTTAATTTCAAACAGAACTCAAGTCCAGTTGTGAGTATATTCCTCTTTTAATGTTTACAGTCTAGTTTATGTAAGCACACCAGAGTTAATGTGTATGTGGACTCTAAACAAACCCACTCAGGACAACGGTTAGCGGTGTCGTTTGGACTCTTTTTTTCTGAATGAGCCGGATTGGATCAGTTCATGTAAACATAGCTAGTTTCATATCTTGATCTCCCACCTTGGCGGTTAATGATGTCAATAAGGATGTCGATGACGATGATGGTGCCTGTCCTGCCGATGCCTGCACTGCAGAAACAACAGAGAGAATATTGAAACAAAGTGCTTACAGTATGTATGTATGTATTCAATCGAAAAGATTGGACCTTATCAAATCAGTCATAAAAAAGGGCTTTACGTTTTTATAACCCTCACAAGAGATTTTAAATCTCTGCTTATGAATCACAGACTTCTGTCACTTATACAATGGTGTAAGATCTCAATGGTCTGTTTTTCCCCCCCAAACAGAGCCTCATTCAATCAGCTGCCATCTGATCGATAAAGTGACTGAGTCCAATGTGCTTTCTCGATCAGTCCTCATGTTTATAGAAAATGTTGGGGTGGCTCTAGAAAATAAATGGGCAAACAAAATATAAACAAATGATGCATCATGTTATTTTCCCCTGCTTTATGACCCGTTTGAATGAAATACATTTCTTTGTCTTTTTTTAATTAGTGTAGGTTATTTTGCTTCATAAGTAGTAACATATGTGTAATGTAATATGTACATATTATACAGATCAATAACTCACCACAGTAAGTTATTGATCTGTATAATATGTACATATTCTGTATATTATCTGTACACTAGTATAAGAATTTTCTCTGCACCTTAATCTGTATATTTAACCCCCTGAATACACTTATATTTATAGCATTTATTTATATTTATAGCATCCCAATAATCCATCCAGCCATATATACCTAATAATTCACGTTTTCTTTAACTACATCTGTAAATTTTGTAATCACTGTACATAGCACGAACTCTTGCACTTTCTGCTTATTTGCACTTCTGGTGAGATGCCAAACCTCATTTCGTTACCGTATACTTGTATATGTATAATGACAATAAAGTTGAATCTCATCTCATCTCATCTCAACATGGAAGTGCAAACACCAGCATATATATATATATATAGATATATTGAATTTCCCTCAGGATCAATAAAGTATATATCTATCTATCTATCTGAACTATGAAAGTTTGAAAGAGACCGCTGAACCTACAGTAGGGCACAAATTTAATTACAGCGCACCCAAGTGGCTGTTTGATAACTTTTCATTTGGTTTCAGAAGACAAAAGCGTTTTCATCTCATGGGGAATGAAGACAGCATTGTGAGTGATACAGGAGCTATAAGACCCATGTAATGACGACAGTGTGTATGAAGACGTCTCTGATTCTGAACATGGGGGAGACGGAATTTTCCCCACAGACAAAAAAGTGAAACGTTTGAACTGACAGGAAGCAAACTAAACACATAGTGAAGTGCTTTTTGAATATCTTCTTTTAGAATCTGTTATCTTCTGATGTAGAACTCCTCACTCGTTCTCGACATGAACCCCTCCTTCCTACATCGACCCTAAAGCCGAATTACATCTGCATCTCGTTGAACAGCTTGTACCTGCAGTGGACAATGATGGGGCCGGTGTGTGGAATGCTACTCTGAGTGCGGTTCACTTCCTCCAGGAACCAGAGGACCCCTCCAGGTTCATTTGGCACGCCGTGGTCCGGCCAGCTCAGGTATTGATAATGCCAGATGTACCTCAGAGGCTCCCTCTGCAGAAAAATGACAGTAAGAAGATAATTGTGAACATTTTCTGTTCTCAAAGCATTTTTATACATAATATTAATAATGTTGATGCATCTATTTTCTCTAGAGCGGTCAGTGTGAAAAATGGGGGACAAAATATACAAGAATACTCCAGGATTGATATCTAATGTAACCATGTACCATTTCAAGCCAGTTTAAACAGTACTTTGATCAAAGTATTGATGCACACTGTGTATACACAAGTCACAGCCAAGAGTTTATTTTTATTTAATTTTATCCTTTAAGTCTTTAGTCAAAGGGTTTTGTTGCAGTAGTCATAAAAAGATGTGCTTTAGATTTTTCCCCCGATCTGCTTCTAGTATTACTGAGAGCCATGCACACACTCAGACTCTCATTAGCTCACGCATGTGCAGTACAAGAGTGTGTGAGTGTGAGTCTGTGTGACGGGGGTTTAGATAATCTGATCCCAAGTCAGTGGGTCAGATCTCATTGAGGACACAGCTTTCCCTACCCGGTCCAGACGGGTCACCTCCAGCTTTCTCAGGATGTAGTCCTGAGCCGGCCTCTCGTCCACGTTTCTTACCAGCACATTCCCAAACTCCTTAGTGCCGTGGATGTCGGGCCAGTAACGGACACATTTGTTCTAGATGAGAGGAAAAACAGAGAGAGAGAGAGAGAGAGAGAGAGAGAGAGAGAGAGAGAGAGAGAGAGAGAAAGAGAGAGAAATGGTGGGGGAGGACGGTGAGTATTAGACAATTGAAAGAACCAGCTCATCACAAGCAGCTTTCCAATCAGCTTAACTGTCATACCATCCTAGTCAGCTGTCTCCCTCCCCACCCCCACACCTTACACACACATCCACACCCTCGTCATCCCTACCACACATATGCACGCCTCTCTCGTAGAAACAACTAATGCCATCAAACACAGACTTTGATCTGAAACTGCAACTTCAAAATGTTGACTTCCAGTTAAAGCTTTAGAGATCTGTGAGCGTTAATACCAGGACATGTCATTTACATTGAGACATTTTGGTGTCACACACTTCATGTCCTCATCAGGATCGGAAAGTTCACAAAACGACACCTGGCGTTGCAGTTGTAAATGAAAGGCTTTATATCGATCAAATTAGATCAGATTTGATTGAGCTCATCACCAGATTATAAAACGTTCCACCTCTTGTTCTGATTTCTTTTATTTTCTCCTGCAAAGCTAAAGCTGGCCATTAAGGAACCTTTGAGGTTAATCAAACTTGGTGTGTGATGTTTTTTTTTTTCTTTCTTTAATAATTGATTTTAGATGTCAGGCTTTTTGTAGATCACCATTATTACATCGTTACAAGTAATCGGCAGCATTGAACCCAAAGGAGAGCAGCAAGGACAGAAACCTTTCAGGAGTCATTTTAAGATGATTACTACAGTATATTGTATAGTTCAAGAAATAATCAGAGACAATCATCACATCATAAAAACAGAGGCCCTGGCCTCATTATACCACCGTACATTTGAAGTCCGTTTAATGCTAAATGCTCACCCGTCCTCGCTCCACCTCCTTCGTGGTCATGACGATGACGTGTGTGTTCTCCTGATAAACCATCTTCCAGAAGTCAACGACTGTGTTCTGCAGGCACCCTTGGGTGGCAATGAAGACTTTGCCTTCTTCCACGTGGCGCCCCTCTTCATGCATACTCTGTACAGTGTGGATATTAATCACTGAATGAGGCTATAGATTTAGATTTGTAAAGATTATCTAACTATGTGATCTGAGTTTCCTGAAAATAAAGTTCGATATACAGACAGCGTTGTCGATCCTTGTACACACAGGTATCTGAGGAAATCCTCACGAGCTTTATTTTTCCGTCACACAGCAACAAATCAAAAAGGTTCTTTTGACATTATACTGTGGTCTAGTATTGAAAAGAACCAGACTGATAGATGGGCCACCGTCTGCCTTTAGATCCTGTCAGCGTAAAGTCAAGCAACAGAAATGAAGTGCAGATGTGAAAATGTATGTGTGGCCCATAGCTCCTTAATCCTTTACTGATAGACTTCTTTAAAAGCTGGAACCTTGTGCACACTACAGCACTGTTTTAAAATGGAAACTACAATTAATGTACTTCTAACGATTCTTCATCATTCAAATAAAATTATTCAAATATTGCACGTTAAAGAGTGTGTGTGTGAAGTTGTATTATATTCTAATTGACACAGTGTTTGTACTGTGCACTCCCCCCCCCCCCCCAAAGGTTAACTTTGGGGGGGGGGGGTATTTCTGCTTCTTTTTTAAAGTACGTTTAGTTGTCCTGGCCTTGTATAACTTTGAACACTCACTCGGATGTAATTTGCATTGATGTAGTCTGAACCGGGAACTTCTGGGTCTGCTTCCATGATTTCAACCCGAGTCGTGTCAACTGAAAAAAAAAAAATCAAAGTCAAGCAGTCATGAATGTACAATAAACTGTTTCCTGAGATCACAAGTGATGATTCTGTAATGTCAACTGGTAGCTGTGAGCTATCGGAGAAGAAGTCGATATGCTCTGCTGTGGTGTCTGTTGTCTATTTGTGTCATTCTTTCCACAGGAAGAAGGAGAGACAGGAAATGGCAGGTTGCTGCGTGCGACTCACACGGGAGGATATTCTTGTATCTGTTTTTACTCTTGTTTTCTGGCTTCTGGCCTTCTTTCCGGGGATACAGCAGTTTGCACTCCTGCTGCTGAAGTACCTGGTAAATGAAGACAAAAGAAAGATAATGGCACATTTTAATGCTGACGAGTGCCAGGAAGTCACAAACAGAGTGGCATTATGGGGATGATTCTCTGGGGACAATGCTTTTATATCAGCCAGACTCAGGTTTCAACTTTCAGATTTGACTTAAAGTTCCCCGCAATGTTAAGACAACTCTAGAAGCACCACGAGGCGCTACGTCCCTGAGTTACACTAAGTCTGTGAGTGAGAATTATTAACACATCTTCAATGATCAAACGGAGCCAGATATAAACTAAAACTGGCACCAACAAGGTAAGGCAGGAAAGAAAAGGACTGCAAGCTGATAAAGAAGGATGTACCCTCTGCATTTTGGTGGGTAGAACACTTTAAAACAGGCTGTAGTGCAGTGAGCCTCTAATACACTAGGGGTCGCCCTGTGGTGTTTTCACAGGAACACATTTGTAAGGTTGTAGACCTAAGAGGAAACATTTCAGCGTGACGTTTCCTTAAATACTACCAGAGCTCAAAAGAGTGACACTTTTAGATAAAATATGTCAAGCTATAAGAGCACTTATCTACACGTCTCAGGCTGTGATAAAGTCTCTGCCATAAATATAATGTCAGTGTCAAACGGATCTGAAAACTACTGTTCCCTGAATTTACAATCAAATAACTCACATTGTGGGACTCATCTATAACACAGCATAACGTACTGATGTTATGTCACCCTGATTATCACAGCAGTTGGACAATATGAAGAAGTCTTCTTTATAAAGACTGTGGGCAAGGATCTACTACTAATCTCGATCATCGATCAGAAATGACGATCCAGCAGTTAAATCAACATTCAAAAAAAAGAAAAAGGTGTATTTGACCACAGTCAATTAAAGGCATTTGAAGGATGATGTGTCAGGTTGTAGAAGCTTTGACTGATGACTTACACTACTGTGACAAAAAATATTTGGATCTGTGTTTTACATCTGTAACTCTTGTTATGTGCTGCTGCCTGTCTTGGCCAGGACACTCCTGAGATTCAATAAGGTCCAAGTGCACACTAGTCAAGCCTGCACTGTGCAATGCCTCCAGCTCTTAACTTAGAACGTCTCATCAAACTTATACATGTAAAAATCTAATTTAAAAAAATGAAGGATTCTGACAGCTTTCTCTCTACATACCTCAAATTCTTCCCAGAATCCTTGCTTGGGTTTCTCAGAGTTGTCTGCTACTTTGTTGAGCTCACGTACCCGATTCTCAATGTTGGCTGCATTTATCCTTGTGGCGTTGAAGGGCTGAAGTCGTCATGTGGGGACAGGAAAATCTGATAAGTCAACAGGTCTCTAGAGGATGTTCTCTTATTTTCATGCTGTTAATTAAACTGGAATATGACAACACAATCAACAGCTTTATGCTAAGGGTGTACACACAAACTTCATCAGATTTTGTTGTTTGTGAAACTATACATCACACATACCTGTTTGAGGTGCACTACAATGCCACTTTTCTCCACCATGGGGTTCTTCTTGTAATGATCCACCAGGTCAGCCAGAGTGTCAAATCTCTCACCGCCGCCCACATCGTATTTACCGTCCTGCTGGGGACAACATAAACAGTCTGGCTAAAGGGATAGCTGGTGCGAGGAGCTCTTAAGAGCAGTACAATGAATCATGAGTTCCCAAAGATACAATTACTCTGACTTGAAGCATCAACAGTATGAGATGAATTTAAGCATCATGAACTTCTGACCTGTGTAACCTCACCTGGTAGCGTATCATAACGTGGGTGACCTTTGTCTTTCGGTCCAAGTTCTCATGTTTCTCCTCGTTGGTGAGAACTGAAAGCACAAAGTCGCCTGGTTTACTCTGGCTCTCCCGTACGAGGAAGCTCCCGGCTTTGCCTTTCTCTGTCAGCAGTTTCTCTGCATCCCTCCCTGAGAGGTGCCCGTGATACCACCTGAATACCAAAGAGAGGATTCACACATTTTCTCAAAGTGATGTTCGGGACATTTAAAGTCAGAGCTGTTTAGTTGTGGTCAATACAAAGAGCCGAGTAAAAACAAGCATCACACAAAATCTGTTAAAAGATAATTAATGTGTCATAAACTCATTGGGAGATTAAGACTAAGATTCAAACTTAGCATTAAACTTAACAGGCTAAAGGATATAAAAAACAGGGTGTGGGATATTTCTTCAACAAACTTTCTTCATAACATATTGGGATAAAAAATAAAAAAAGATTAGAAGTATATAAATGCAGTGTCCACCCCCTTCTTCTTTCATCACATACTGGGCCAAGCTCTTTGACAGCAGCTCTATCACACTGATCAGGATGAGGACACGTGCAGTGTCACGTTTCTATGCTAGCAGCATGCACGTGCACAATTCAGGTAGTTTTGTCTTCTTTTTGACAAAAATATCTTTAAACTCTTTCAGCTAATGAAAACTCTTCTCAGTCTGGATGTGCTTGTTGAAGCGATCGTGCTCTTTGACACTTTTTCTTTTAAACTTTGAAACAATTTCACATTGTTTCGCCTCCTTCTACAACCATTGTGTGGAGGCAGAAGCTCATTCTTCTGCTAGCTGCTTTTTTTGAGGTCAAAAAAAAACAAACAAACTAATGAGACAAGTAACAAGAGTTGAGAAGGAAACTTGTCAAACTGAAGAGGAGGACAGGCAACATGCTTCCTCCCTCAAGAGGAAGGAGGCCCAGAGTGTAACTGTAGGGTTTTATATAATGTCTATCTATATGAACTGTACATTGTGAGCCCTGACTCCTACTCAAGAATTAAAGTGTCTCTCATGTAGCTGCACCCAGTCGCTGATGATAAAATGAAAAACCTGCATGTGTGCGATTTTTTTTATTTGTTGCGGTGAGGACGAGCGAGTAGGAGGCTCTGACAAGAGACGTACATGTAGAATGGAAAAACCACACGAGCCAAAACCAGAGATCACAAATTGTTCTTAGACCAAAACAGAAACTGAGATATAAACAACAGAATGAGAAGATGTGTAGAAAAGATGTTGTAAATAACACCCTCAGAATAGGATAACACCAAACACAGCTGGAAAGTGATTATTTAAACATGAGACTCTTCTGAGCATATAGGTCTCTAAAAGGCTTCCTGTATGTATACGTGAGTGCGTGCTTGGATTCCTGGCAGCCTGGGCTCTTGTCTCCCATTTCAGCGATGCGTGTAGGTGTGATAAAGTGTATGGCTGTTTGAAACCTGCGCGTACTCTCTGGAGAGCGTTACATGTAGACACTTGGCGCACATAAACAAAAACAGCAACACCGCCCACTGAGCTTGTTTGAAGTTGCATTTGGGAATATACAAGTATTTATGCAAATGGATGAGAAAGGCATCTGAATTTATTGTGTGTGCGTGTATTAATGTACAATAATATAAACTCTCTACCACAGTGTAAACACGTGCACCGGGACCTAACTTTAGTAAACTACTGGTGGATTTATCACTATGTATGATTTCGCAAATCCTGCTGTATAAATAATTGCTTCAAAACAAAATGCACAAATCGTTTCATGAACTTTTACACTTCAAATATTTTAAATTTTTACACTGAAATATCTAAATTAATTTAAAAAATCGACTGCACCTATGTTGTTGTTGATGAGTACTTACATGACCTCAAATATGTCCAACAGTTATCACAGCCAGAGAAATCTGTACTTTTATAGTTGTGTGACGTGTTTTGATGTGGCTGCCTTGAAAGATGCAACATGTTTATTGTTGCCGCGGAAACAACGGATGTTACCTCAAAGTTACCTAAACTGTATAAGGAGCGAGAACTGCAACTGGAAGCTGCCGTACTGTTCCTGTATGTGCTGAGATAAAAAAAACGTCATGTAAATTATACTTGGGTTCATCATCAGTAAACATATTCTCTTCCTCAGGTCTGAACTCCCATGACTCCCGACCAGCCTTGAGGTCATCTCTCGTTATTGTTTGGTGAGAGATTGTACATCTATTTTTTTGTAAAAAAAAAAAAAAAAAAAAAGCTAATTGATGCTTGTTGTGAAATCGTTTTTCAGACAAAGTAATGACCTGCTCTCATAAATGTTCTAGTGTTTTCCAGCTTTTAACTTTGTTGTTTGGGTTGAATCTACTTAACCGTCTTTCCAGTTCTAGTAGACAATAGTAGAAAAAAAGGGTCTGAATAATCCAAGAATACCTTTTTAATTCATTATTTAAATGTACAGTTTGTCCAATCTGCAGCTAGGGGGCTCTCAATCAAAGCAAAAGGTGAGGTCGAGGCTCGTGGGGTATCATGGGAGTTAAATAATATATAATAATATAATAATTTAGTGCCAGCTTATGCAGAGGTCTTTGATGTAACATCCGGTGTTTCCTTGACAACGATCAACATTTCGTGTTTGTCATGGCAGCTCATCGTGGCGGCCGCCTACAAGACACGTCCCCTAACAACTATAAACTTACGGATTTCTCTGCCTTTGATACCTTGGAAATATTTGAGGAAATGTAGGTACTCAACTAAAAAATATATATAATATGGGTTCAGTTAATTTTCAATTTAAGCAAGATAACTTCATGTAAACATTAGCATGACATTCTACAGACTGTACCTTTAAGAAATAAAGCAGGTTGAAAGAAATCCATTGACGACTTCATGCAGATCTGACCTCACTTTCTTTTACATTGATGACAAATAATCAAATTCTACATGATTAACTCGGACTATTTCTGTTACCCACCACGAGACACATGTAGCTCTGATATAAGTGGCTCAATATACTGGAGAAGCATCGTGATCATGCAGAACTTTAACGCTTTCACTTCATTTGAAAAAAACATCCTGCAGAGTACGTTGTCCTCTGCAGTGAAATCTAGACGAATGACATCCTCAGGTGGTTTCGCTGCTTCTCATGGCAAGATGAGGCTTAACAGTCTGACAGCCCTGACACATTAAGAATTAAAATAACGGTCTGTGGTCAGGGAGATCAAATCCAAGTAGTTTTAATAAGTTAAGCACTTCAGCTAAACTTGATGTATATTTGTGTCTATCAGCCTGAAGTTTTCCACATCAGGCCCGGTTGTCTGCAAGTATGAGCTTTTTTGAATGTGTGGTGTCAGCACCTTTCAGAGGTGGGGTCCTTGCAGTTGAGGGGGTACTTGAGCTCGATGACATGGCCGTTCCTCTCGCGCAGGAGATCCTGTTGCTCGGTGTAATACTGCACCAGCTCGGCCAGGGTGGCAAACTTCTCACCTCCATACAGGTCGTAGTAGTCGCCTGAGTTCTGTATTTTAATGTGGGTCACCTCATCGTACCGCCTGAGCGTGAAAAAAACAAACAAAAAACAACACAGAACCTTAATGATGTAGCTCGGTTAGTTATCATTCATATAACAGAGACGATTGTGCTCAGAAGAAGCAGCCAGCCTTTTTTTCTTTTGGTATTTTTGTTCTCTTGAACACTTGCAGCCTGCAGACAAACTGTGAACACTGACAGCCACCCACACACATGTTCATCCAGTATAAGCTCATACTTTATTCAAGACTGTACACACTTTGTCGCCCACACTCAGTCACAGAGCATTAATGCATATACACCATAACGTTTTCCAGCTCATCAAGCCATCTGTTCCCATATTTACACCTTTTCTTACAAACACGTCACAGTGATTTTTTTTTTCCTGTTCATATATTTCAAACACCAATCTGCCTTATTCTTATCATAACTTATAAAAAAAACCTGATCAAATACAACGCAATACAAAGTGTTTCATATTTAATATTCTAAAGAAATGTCAACACGAGTAAAAAGAAGAAAAAAACACAACCTATTACCTTTAATAGAATTGCCTGAAAACCCCACATCGACACACAGTGCTTTAAAAACAATGTTTTTCACTTTAACTTCCATTTGCATACAAAATCTTCTCACGAGGGATCATCCCCCTTTTTAATACATTGTAGTTTTCATATCTCATGTATTCTGGGGGGAAGCTATTCCGCACACGCAGCTGCCCAGCTCAAAGACTGATAAGCCAGAAATCATTTGGTAGCACTTTGCATATTCAAAGTCCTATGTCTGCTTTGAGTCGGTATATACGACTCTGAGTTCAACTCTGATATCTGTCTGCAAGCTGATGAAGAAGCAGCACAACAGCCTGAGTACTAAATCTACTTATTTTCCCAGTTTCCATCTCCACTAACTTCATCCGGCATGTTTCTCCTGCAGAAATAAACAAAAAAAATCTTGTAAATCTATTAAATATGACACACACAAACATACAATGAGTTTTCTTAACCACATGGGAGGCAGCAGGGCAGTCAGAGCAGACTGATCTGCAGGTTGAGATACAGTAGTCTCCCTCTCTTCCCTTGCAAACTGATTACAAGCTAATGGCCACATCTGATGCCTCAAATCCTATTACCTCCATCACTTTTTTGTTGTTGTCCTCACTCATTTCACATTCCTGCTTCTCCATTCTTCCCATCCTTGCACTCAACACACTGTAAATCCTCGGCCTTTTGTTCTCGTCTTTATCTGTCCGATAATCCATCATTCTCTTTCCCTCTATCCCTCTTTCCCAGTATTTCCGGGTAATTGCTTTATGGCTGTATAAGTGGATGTTGGCAGGGTGCCACAGGTCTTTGGCCCCATTAAAGGGCCCTCCTCGACTGTCGGGCCAAAGCCCCTTTTCTCTCACAGTTTAAGACCATTAACTGTGGAATGAGTCACACATGGCCGCTCTGAAACAGCTCGGGATATTTTTCAAGTATTGACATCGTCAGTACCGAAACACTGAAATGGGGTCAGCATCATGTCTGCTCGACGATGGAAATCACTTCTTAATGCATGAAAGATTACTTCATTGACTTTTGCTTTTTCCTCACATGATTTTGTGAAAAAAATAAATCAGAAAATAAATTCTCACAACTCTGGCTCTTTTAATGATAACTGAGCCAATGACCAACTAACCAATAGAAGAGAGTCTGCTTCATTCTGTATATGTAAGAAGAGGAAAATGGAAATAGAAGAACACTTCAGTACAGACTTCTGAGAGGAAGATGGTTGGTCTTTTTTAAGTAACGTGAATTCGGCTTTAAGATCAGTGCCGGATTTCTCATCAATCCCATCATCAATCTCACCAGTTTTACAGCCTGCAGATTATATTCATCAGCAGGAAATATAAAAGTTTTATCATGATGAAATTCGGCTCATAATCAGTTAGATCTAGTGATAAAGCTTGAAAACCCTCAGCTTTACTTCCTCACATTCAAATGAGAATCAAATCAAAAGGAGGGGTGAAGTATTATGCTTAGTTTAAATAAAATGCAAAACAATATACAGCGAGTATATATATATATATATATATATATATATGTATATGTATATATATATATATATATATATATGTATATATATATATATAGAGAGAGAGAGAGAGAGAGAGAGAGAGAGAGAGAGAGTCAGGAATCACTGTGTAAATCATCTGATACCAAGGTGTTTTGCTCTTGTGAAAAAACAAACTAATAGGAGCAAACAGATTACATCGAAGTGTGGAATTAAGTGTTACAAATGTTCAACCTTTTAGCCAGCACTGAGTCAGTATGACTACGTAGAAAACAAACTGATACACTGGTAAGATCAGGTGAAGAAACAGACAACTGGGGCATTCATTGCTAAATATATAAGTATGCACATGCAGACAAAGTATAGACTCTATTAAATAATGCTAGTGTTGCCCTGAAGCTATTCCAAGCAAAGACTGTCACTCACTCAATACAGCCAGAGAGTAGTGGGGAAATCCCATTTACAGATCTGGTACACTTATTAAATATACAAGGGGATTATATGGGCAGATGTTTGATTTTCCTTTGCCTTCTCCCAGAATAATCCATCGGTGTCTCACCTCCTGACGGTGGTATGTTTACATGATAAGGTCCATAAGGTCAGACAAGTCGGTTCTAAACGGGCTTGGACTACTTGGGTCAGGTTACACCAGCTTAAGAGCCAATGAATTATCTAGTAAAAAGGAGAAATCTTTTTTTGAATACTGTATGTACGCCCTCTTTGCAACCCACCTCAGACAAACAGGTTATCTTTCTCTAGGAGCTAAAATGTGTGTTTACCTGTGCTGACTATTTGTTACTTTGCAGTCCATACTTTGTAAAACTAAACGCCCTCCACATTTGAATTTCTACTTTTGGTGCTAGAAATGTAACAGTCAATGTTTTTGTTAGTGGCACTGTATGTGTTATCTGTTTGATGTTTTCATCCTGCTCATGTTTAATTGTCATTTTCCCACGAAAAAATCTCATCCTCCTTCCTTTTAACCAACAAACTTAGGATTCATTGTGAATCTTTTCTGTAGTACTTGTACACAAAAGCTTGTCCAAGCTGTGTGCTGAAAATCACTTTTTTCGACTTCAATGCTAAACGGAGAAGCTTTCATCAGTCCACTTTTACATCCAGAAATACACACACATGAGTGACATGCAGAACAGGGCACAGCTACAACTGAGCTTGTTGAAATGAGCTGTAATGATGTTGAAGGTAAGAGTTCTGATTACGTCAATAAACACAGCTTGAAGAAACTTTAGAAAGGAGGTTGGAAATGAAAACTCAAAAGACTTATTAAGTTCAATACATTCAACGCTCATTGATCAACTTGATATCCACAAACACATTGTTCTTTTAACAGACGGTGTAAACCTTTAAATAGCCTGGCTGAAGTGGAAACACATCTAAGTAAACCCAGACTTTCAGAGGCTTGACAAAATGCTCTCCGAGGTAATTTGCCCAGCAAAACTCTCTCTAAAGATTGCCCTTAAAATTCTTCCTCAGGGTATTTAGAGTTTCTAAAGAGCATGAAAAATGAGAAAACTTGACCGGACTGCTCTCCTTATGGAGTTGGACTATAAATTAGGATGAAAACTTTTTCTTCGAAAAACTTTCTCTTTCTCTCTCTTTGAGCTTTGTGAAACTCTGAATTGATTACAATTTTCAAAACCCTCAAAAAAGCTCTCATTAGCAGCTCAGGCTTCAGAGCAGCAGATCTGTTAGACCGCTGCTTCTGCTGTTCACCTCGTGGGCCAGAGAGAAGAGAAGGGCTGGAGATAAGAGGAGGACAGTCAGAGAGAGGAAGATAAGACAGAGAGACAGAGGAGCAATAGACTCCCTCAGCGTCCATCAAAATCTGAACATTCCCGATGACTTTCCTGCTGATAAAGGCCTGGGTAAGATGAAACCTGGCTAATGACTGGCTAATTAGCCTCTGTTCTGATAAGGTACTTTGTGCGTGTTTGAGTGTGTGTCTGCGTGTGTGAGTGAGTTTGTAGGAAGCGTAGTGGAGATTGCATTAGGTATAGTAGGATATGCTCACTAAGAATAGCTTCTGTAGATAAAGGATAACTATGTACTTATCTTCACTACATTTCATTATTTTTCTACATTTGACAAACTTTATTTAACTCAGTACAATCATTTTTAAATGGAAAAAGTTCAAAAACCGTCTGGGATGTAATTACTCACTTTATATATCGTTCATTTGAAAAAAAGACTTGAATCTTCGTAGTTTCTCACTTTCTTGAGAAACAGGATATTGTCTCTGCTCAGCCATGTTGCCCCTCTGCCTCTTTTTAAGCTTTGATGATGCAGGTTTTTTCCCCTTTGAAGGTGTATTTTATTTGTATTTTTTTTTACTTTTATGGTAAAACATGAATAGTTTTTTGTTTATGCTAATTGACAACTTCCAAAAGGATTATTAAGTAACTCTGACATATTGCACTAAAAATACTGCAGTCCAAATTGAACACATTGTGGAGAGCCATCGCCCCCCTGCACCATGTTCCCAAGAGTCGATATGCAGACACTGTAGCTTCAGTGTTTAGCCAGCTCTGCCTCGGTCTGTGAACCTTCCTGCTGTCTAAACTCTCTCCTTTTTTCAAAAGCATCTCCAACATTGATCATAGCTTGACCATGTTTCTGCTCGTGGTGCGTATTCAAAAAATGTCGAGGGTTTTAGTGGAGCATCCAGATCAGCTGTGTCTAGGGCGTCTAAAAACGGACTTCCTCGTCTGGTCAAATAAAAACAGACCATTCGAGACTGGAAACTTAAAAGGAGGACATGCCGGTGATGTGTAACAGTTACTAAATTTATCCCGAGCCCAATTTGAATCATTTGCTGAGTTTTTTTTGTAAGCTAAATGACTCATTATTGCCATAAACAATGTGTTTGTTGACATGTTGAGAAATTCTGCAACAGTTTGTTTGATCATGTAAGAGTAAGGAAACTGGCTGTGTCTTTTTTTTAAAGTTACATAGTCTCTGTTTAATAAGAACTCTGCACCCTCCTCCTTCCTCTTGGTTCAATGTGACCTACCTTCTCTAGCAGGTGCTGAGTGTCTGCACAGTGACCACTTGACCTCAGAATGTGTGTGTGTGTTTTTAAGTCTGTCAAGACCACAAACTGTGGCTACAACTCCCCCCCACCAGCCTTCCTGTGGACTGCGTGATTTATGACACTGTCCCAAATTTGAACACACACACACACACACACACACACACACACACACACACACACACACACACACACACACACACACACACACACACACACACACACACACACACACACACACACACACACACACACACACACACACACACACACACACCACACACCACACACCACACACACCACACACACACACACACACACACACACACACACACACACACACACGAAGGCCAAACCCTTAACAGGTCCCTCACTCTTTAACCATATTTAAAGTTACTGCATGTCTGTTTCCCTTTCCTGTTTTACTTTTTTTTTTCTCTATAGTATCTCTCTCTCTCTTTCACACACACACACACCACACAAACCACACACACACACACACAAACACACACATCTATCCATGCAAACATGCCAGCTTCAGCTGCAGTCACACAGTAACAAATGCTTTTGGGCCTCGTTCCAGGCGCTTGGCCGACTGATGTATCTCTTAAAAGCTTCCGTTGCCAAGGAAGAGCCACTCTATAAACTCTCTCTTCTACTTTGTCAGTTTTTCCCCTGCACTCTGTGAGCAACACAACATGTCCTGCTGAATCCCCCTTCTAAGAAATTTCAATAAAGAGATCAGAGAGGGCTGTGTTTGGACATTACTTTCACAGGGTGTTCAAATCTGCTGCTTACCTGACTCACCTTAAGGGGAGTACGCACTACAAGATAATCACACTGATTTGGGGCCCGCTTCCCTCTTCTGAATAAAGTCACCAAAGGGCCGATTATCTGATAGTTCCATAGATTGTCTTGCCAGACTGATATTAACATCCCAGATCTGCTCAAAAGACGATCGGGGCTGCACCCATTTGAAATGAAGCTGACTGAAGCAGGAAGCACAACAAGCAGCAAGTGCAAAGCGTAAAGTTAGACGGACGTCAGAGAGGGAGGAACACACAAATGTTTGTACAATGTGTCCTAGAAAAAAACACCACCATCAAAACATGTTTGTTTACTTTTACTTCTTGGTGAATTAATCTGTGTGTGTGGGGTGACGAGTCACTCATCTCACACCACAAGAGCAAAACTTTTAAATCTGTCCTTCATTTTCAAACAGATTCTGGAAAGTCTCAGGACAAATTCTAATCGTTTAGTATGTGCCACTGCCAGGCTTTAGCTCCATCCAAATATGGATTCTCAGTCTGTCATAATTTGATCAGATCACACATTCTCAATTGGTTATCAAACACTCCAAGAAACCCTCACACAAAACAACTCCTGTTTTAAAGGCACTTCTTCCATCTAAGGCATCATTTTCGTCACTCCATGATCGTCTTCCCTCAGGGAGGAACTCTGGATTCTCCTGCTAAGAGAACTTCCCAACTCCATTCAAACCACAACAGTCACTACTTATTTTGGATATTGGATAACTAAAATGGTTTTATAGAGAACAATGAGATACATGGACAGCTGAACAATGTATTACAGCTAGTTAGGCTGCAGGTTTTCCAATGCAAAGCACTGTGAGTAGCAGAAATGACAAATTATATAACAAGGTGTCAATTTTATGTAACTTCAATTTCTAACCATACGCCTGCAGAACAGACTCAGGGAGACACGAATTCTAACATGTAATCTGCTTTATTTAGTGTCTTAATTCTTGTAGAAAACTTTATTTTAAGTGTGCCACAGAGGTTCAAGTTTTTTGTTTTTGATGCTATATTTGGTGTTTTACTGGTTTTATTTACCAGATCAGTATGTTTGGAAGAGGAGGAGGCCTCTAAAAATAACTCCATAAACCTTGAGAATAATAAACAACAAATAATCTTATTCTTTACATTTTCTTGTCAGCTCAGCACTTATTCTTTTAAGTGAAATGGCTTTAGACTGAGTTATGTTCAAAGAAAAAAAAAATTGGTTCACCAATTATTTTCATTATTATTTTGATAAAATCTTTTTTTTTTTTTTTTACAATCAATACACTTGTGTTACCTTTAGGATATAAACAGGATACATTTCAAACCTGCAGCATTAGCAAAACATGCATCCCTTTGTATGAAAAAAAAATCGTATTATTTATACGTTTGCCTTGTTGCTCAACACTTGTTAGGTGCCTGGCTGTTTGTTTGTACGTTCTTCTTGAGGTCTTCAGGCTTACACTGTTGGACACTTTAAGTCTCAGTGAACTTGAACACTTTCAAACATAGAAACTTAAATGTCATTACGATTATTTTCGAGAGGGACCCAAAGTAACCCAACGGAGCATTGCTTGTCCTCAGGACTGAACTTTGTCATGGGGAAAATAGTTGAACAGAAAAGCAACAAGAAATATAGACACAAAGTGAGGGATGTGTAGGCGAGGACTCACCTCACAGAGAGGGTGAAATCCCCCGGGTTGCTCTTGCTTGGTCGGGCCAGGAAACTGCCGTGGACGCCCCGCGTCAACAGGAGCTGCTCTGCCTCGATTCCGGTGATGTTGGGGTGGAACCACCTAATCACAAAGGGGAAACAAGATTTACTGTTAAACTCCAGAGATATCGATTTGTCGCTGCTAAAACTATCCAGTCTGTGTCCCATCACCCACCAGCTTCCTTTGCGTGAAAGACAACAAAGGCCCGACCACAACAAGACGTCCTGAACGCAAGTCACTTTTACAAACATTAGAAACAACACTAATATATCACAAGCCTCAATTAGGAATGTCAGTCTTATTAGCAGAATCAAAGGATCACTCATAAGACAAACTGAATGTATAATCATCAGGAAATAAGAACCATTGTGTTTTGTCATCTAAGAATGGGCTCCTTCACAGAGGGGGAAGTTACCAATTCTGATAAGATTCATAATATATTGTGTCTGAGTTTTGTTGGAGAGCTGTGGTTAAAATCTTGACTCTATTGAAATCCTAACTACTTTCAACAGCAGGTCTAAAAGTGAAACCTGTGCCGTGTCAACAGGACTTAAAAAGGTTCTACTGTCTGTCTAGAAGCAGTTCAATGAGATCAGAATCGAACCATGATCATCGACACGTTAAAGCTTTTTCCAAAAATAGCAATATTACAGACTCTGCTAAGTGTTACAAACTAATCGATTAGAGTTTTTCAGCTGCGCAAAGTTTTACTTAGTGGTTAAGACAAAGCTGCCAATTGGTCAAAATGTAGATCTCTGGACTGTGTTTTACTGCTTTCATACTAAGAGCAGCTCCGTCTGGTGTACAATGAGTCATGTTTAGTGAAAAGTTTGTCATTTCATTTAATAAACAATGTTTGCATTATGTCCGTTAGAGCTAGACTTGACAATTTCTATAACTTTAACATCCCATCATCTTTATTCTCTTATTCTCCAGGATGTAATCCCAGAGTAAACTCAAACGGTGAGAGAAGGACGTTAAGATTTACAGCACTGCCAAGCCAAAGCTAATGATTACATGTTACTTCCTCTGTTGCAAAACACTACAAGCAAATATTTATCCAATCAACTTCTCAGGTAGGTTGACAGACTATCTGGGTTGTGCACTCTTATCAGCGTGTTTATCACTGCTGCTTATCCTAACCAAATCACAAGATACATTATAGAGAATACACATTCACGAGACTTACACCCAGTACACCTGTCCTCACACTTGCAAGCTTAGTGTTGAGAAAAATAAATGTGTTTAACAAGTGGAGGACTTTGCAGTGAGTAGGTTCCACTGCAGTGTTGAAGTGAATGGCTGAATGTCAGCTGTGTGGATTAAGAGCTCATGTTTAAGCAGGGATCATTGGGTTAAACCTCCCTAACGACTGTGTGCTACTGCTGCCTAATCCAATGCACCATTAGCTCCAGGGCCCCATGAGTGTGTCAAGGAATGGAGTTTGACTACACCGACACAAACCAAAAATGTGTACAGTCAGTCGTGTGTAGCCTGACAGTTGTGACACAGTCGTACGGTTCAGGAGCACGGGCTTGTCTTATTTTGTCTGGCTGGCTGAAGAAACACTTGAACACACAGCTTTGATTTTTTGACAATGTCACAGGATGAAGCCTTCTAATGAGTGGAAATAGGAACTGTCCGCTGAATGCACTTTGTGATACAATAATAATTATTTATACTTTATTAATCCCACAATACTCTCTGTTTAATGGACATGAACACACACTGAATTACACGTTCATGCACAAACATGATCCTAGTGACGTGCATTGATGGGGAGGTCTCAGAGTGAGGGGGCTGCCCACAGCGAGCGCTCCAGAGCAGGTTTTGGGGTTTGATGCCTTGCTCAAGGGCACCTCAGCAGTGCTCAGGAAGTGGACTGGCACCTCTCCAGCTACCAAAGACATTTCCGGACTTGGTTCTTGCCAGGACTTGAACCGACAACCCTTCGGTTCCCAACCCAAGTCTCTACAGACTGAGCTACTGCTGCCCCAAAAAGAGGCAATGACGCAAACCTGGCAAAATTCTTGGGTTAAAAATCCAAATCTATCACAGCGGGTTCTAAACCAGACAGGAGAGAATCAGTGAATTCTTACCTTGAGGAGAGTCTTGCACTCTCTAAGCTCTTTTCATTAGGATGATTCATTTTTCAAATGCATAATTAGATTTTAAGTAGTTATTCAATGTTTCCAACAGGCGGTATTCTAAGCCTATTTATTCATTTGTTATTTATGAGTAATGGAAATAAAAAGTCCCCAGATAACGCACATAATAAAGGTAACCTTTATGCAGCCCTTGACTAAAAGAAAAATGCAATTACATGTCAGTGATTCAACAAGAATGGAAAAACTGTCTTTTTGACAGTGATATGTGGACTAAATGAGTCATTGAATTCTTGAATATCACATCCTAAAATGAAGCTTTTCAACACCGCCCCAGGATATGACAAAGGCTTACAGTATTTATTGATGAATGTAACCCAGCAAGGAGCACGCAGGGGGCGACACAAGAGTGCCTTCATGAGACCCATGCTGAGAAGATACTATCTGAAGTTTAACAGTGGTTTGAGCATTAAGGCGTTTCTGTTTTTGCACACTGGAGGACACAAACTCATGACAGTGTGATAAAAATAAGACTCATGTGTCAGCTCAGCAGATCTTGTGTCACATCAGAATGGGCACATTTAAACTAGAATAATGTCGTGGCCAATCCTAATACACAGAATGTGACAACTCTTTCAATCCATTCCTTTAACAACCACGTTACATACATGGTAAAGCTGAGCGATAAATCCATTTCATCAACACATCAGGTTTCTAACATTTTCTCTTCATCTTTCTCACTCGCTCCCTTTGAGCTCCTGTCGTTCACGTCCTCCCCTCATGTTTAGCGCCTACAGAGTGGCCGACTGCTGTCATCTGTACTGTTGCTGTATCCTGAAACTACACAGTTCACTTTTAAAGAGCAGTTTGAAGCTTGCGCCTTGAACCCTAAAGAGAAATTGAGGTTAATTTAATTATCCTCATGGGAAAGTCACTTTGCTTTAGTTACATTTTATTGATAAAATAAAATAAAAACTTATTTTCGCCCTTTCTTTCATTTCTTTGTCGTTTGTCATTGTTAATTTCAAGAATAAAATCTAATAAAATGGTAGATCGAGTTTACTGTGAAATATTGCCCAGCCCTAAAAGATCTTAATTATAATCAGAGTGCAAAAAGGAAGTCATCCTAACTCTCGACAGTTCAAGTTAATGTGTATGTCTGCTGTTTTGACTTTCAGGGGGCTTCCAGCCAAGGTAAACGTGCTATATCAAAGCATGTGACTATAATTGCTTGTTTTCTTGACTGACGGGCTCAGACGGTTTTACAAAGTGTCAAATGACAGAATGAAGTCCTGAAAAGCAACCGATTTTGAGGAGCCATTTGTTTTGTCAGAAACACAACAAAAAACAACCTGTTTTATTCTCTCCACGGCTGCCAGACTCTGTCAACAAAACCAGTGATTTTCTTTTCCAGAACACCAGCGTCATTTGTCAGCCGCTCCCTTGATTAATCTTTCCATTTCTACACCACAGTTACACGTTTCTAATCAAACTAAATGATAAAGTAACACCTCCTGTGTTCTGTCAGGTTCTATTATTGTCATTGTCAATGGCGTCAGGTTGGGACCGTTAAAATAAGCAAACAGTGTGGCTCGTTGAAAAAGGACCTTACCTGGACAAATATCAAAATGAAATAAAATGTTTCATTCTACTCTGACAGGACACCTATATCAAACATTCAGATAAAAACAACTGAAAATGACATTTGCTTATGTAAATTGAAATAGGCTTGAATTGTTCAGGCGCACTAAATGTAATTGTCTGATGTAGCTTCTTTAAGATAAGAAACTACCAAAATGTTACATTGAACTGATGAATTACAGCAGGGGTCCTCTACAGGCGGCCCGCGGGCCACATCTGACAAGCAGTGGTGAGGTTCCCCAATCCAAGCGTCTTACAGTGCACAGGCTGTCGATGGATGAGACGAGCGTGATAGGTAGAGGAGCGCACCAGAGGGGACTAGCTGAGGGACAGATGAGCAACATGAGAAAAAGGAAATGCCCAGTTTAATATGTAATGTTGGCAAAAAGAGGGAAATGGGAAGACCGAACGGGTAATGTTAAAATTCTTTAGAATGGAGAGGCTGTGAATGTTCAGAAATAATTGTTTAATCATGGTGTTTCTCTTTGTTCACTATTTTTGAATAGAAATCCAAAATAAATGCATGTCATTTATTTTTCTGTCATTTAAAACATGTTAACTGGTGTGGAGGAAAAAGCGGCGTTTACCCTTCTTTTATTGAGCCCATGTCTCCTCCTAACTGCAGACTGTTGTGTGTAACACCGGCTCCTGGATTAGCAGTAGCACGCTCCTTTCAAAGGTGTTAAATTCAGACTGCTTCACAATCACAGTTTTTGCCTGGCTGGGTAAATAACAATGATTGTACTAACCTAACTTCTTAGCATTTTCCTCCCAGCATTGATTAGACAAACTAAAAGGGACAATACGTGTTGTTTTGCTCATATGAAAGACAAAACTCACTGCACGCTGTTAGCAGATCTGATCGCAAACCTTCAGTAAATCAGGCCCAGATAAATGACATTTTATTTTAGTAGTTTTGTTATCGTTTTGAATGTAAAGGACAGCATTATTAGATGTGCTCTGACCAACCTTAATCAATGGCCCCCCAAGTCATTGAAAAAATTCTTTGTGGCCCTTTAAGACTTGTATTTGAAGACCCCTGAATTAAAGCAACACCCAGTGCCTGTCAAGCACAAAGCTGCTCATCCTGTTTGGATTATCACAGAGAGAAAACATGAGAAGAGTGGAAAGAGAGACAGATACTGAAGGGGAATTATAAACACTAAATGTGTGATAGGGTTGGAACTGGGAAGAATAATACATGATGAATATTGAAAGAGGACCGTCGCGGGGATGCTTCACCTATCCATTTCGGTCATGGATTATTTTCTGTTGTTGGAGGTTAACCACAGGACTAGTCCAGTATTAAATAAAATCCCCAAATCTGCTTGATCCAAATACAAATATCAGTCCAGCTTGCATGACCAGGGAGTCTTGACTGATTAATGCAACCCTAAAGCAGAAAACCTGGACTGGAGCAGCTTGCTGTAGAGGTATCACTATAGAACAGACCAGACATCTGACCCAGACTGCACCTGACCCTCTTATCCTCAGCGGGGGTGTGTGTGGAGGGGGGGGGGGGGACAAAACCGATCTGCTGTGCTTTCTCTCATACCACAGGCAGAGGCAGCAGATTATAGAAAGAACTTGACAAATAACCGGTTACAAGGGGATTAGTCATTAAAACATGTCAGAGACATTGCCCTCCCATGACATTAGAAACATATCTAAAGGCTGGTGGTGAGCTCGGAGGGTTGAACTTGGTAGAGATTTGTAGACATTACTTGAAGAGTTGGATGGAAAGTTTCAACTATTATCCCAAAATCTCAAAGAGTACCTTATCTCTTAAATATAAAACAAAAACACAACTGGCTTTGAAAGGTTATGGCTAATTTAAGACTGTTTGCAGACAAAGGGAAACCGAAAAACAGATGCAGTGTCAATGTGCTCCCTGAAATGAATTCTAATCTTCTGTTTGTGTGTCTGTGAGAGGCCAATCTGCTGGGATAAGGAACCCCCTTCCAAGGAGTTGGTGTCAGATTTTGCACAATACTTTTCATGTAACTTTTACACCTTTCAAATCAGTGGCGTTGAGACATTTGAGTTTCAGTGTTGAGTATGATGACAAGGAAGAAAAAACAGAAAACAAAGAAAATGACTGTCTGCAAACACGTGCCGCCCACTCAAATACAAACACTTACCGAGTTTGTGTCTGCAAAAAAAAAAAGTGTTGTTGCATTAACCAACATAAAGACTAAAGCATTGGATATCCTTTGTAAGGTTCTTTTCATTCTGGGTCAGGAATAATGGACAGTGCGGCTGCATGCAGAAGGTCTGTTTAGATCAACAAAGAATTTAAGAAACTATTGATATTTCATAAAGCCCAAGTGGAACGCCCTTCCAAAAAGATCAATCAAAAGCGTTTCAAGCACTACAGACTTATGATTGGACCAAAATCAATAACTGGAAGTTTTATGGGAGAAAGAAATGCAATGATATGAGTAACATTAACACTGAGTAAAAAAGTTTCACTTAGGCTCATTTTAATTTCTTGATTTGAATTTTGACCTGGATAATCCTTCTTATGAAAATAACATTCTCAATGGTATCAGGCTAGGGACAAACTACATCATAGCATCACTCATAGATATCGGCATGCCTTTAAAGCTCAGAATCTTACAAGAGCGTACTGTGAGCTCAGAGATAGTTGTCTGAACATCTGTTGTACTGAGGGAAAAAAATGACAGTAGGGAGAGTGAACAGGTAATGTAATCTACAGTTCATTTAGCAGAGGCTTTCCAGCAACAACACAACACAAGCAAGAATCTAGAGCGACGCAAACAAACAGCTTTAAGTGTGATCAGACACAGGTGCTGACAGGCAGTGCTCAGAGCCAGAGCACTTTCTTTTTTCTTTTTTAAATCAGTGTCAAATCGTATGCATGTCCAAACACTGTAACTCTGAATTTGAGCAATTTTTGCTCTGTGGAGGATTTGTTCTCAATTTTCATGGCCTTCCTTAAAATTCAACAGAAGACGACACCAAATTTAGGTTACTGTACTGAAGAGCCACCGACAGGTCAGGCATGTCAGCTGGTGGACAGATTACTGATTGTACTGTCTTTTAATCCCACACAGATCCATACAGAAAAATAATAACAGTGGGTCAAAAAATGCCTTATGTCACTAATCCATATCTAATCCCTTATCACAGCACTGCTGCCGCTCAAAATTATCTCAACAATGGAAATGGGCTACAAGCAAGCAGAATTACTGGACCAACACTCAAAACTCAAAAGCAAGTTGGCAACAGCGATTTCTGCACAATTGTCCACCTACGGTGTTTACAGATAGGTTGAGCCAGAGAGGCACATTCCCTGGCACCAAGTCACGCACAAACTGAGCTCAGTCCTAACTCTTTCGTTACCAAACGTCATTAAATTCCCACCTTAACAGCAACACACACACACACACACACACACACACACACACACACACACACACACACACACACACACACACACACACACACACACACACACACACACACACACACACACACACACACACACACACACACACACACACTGTTCTTGATAGAGTACTATGCATGCATACACAAATGCTCTAAGAAGTTCACTAGTTATCCTTCAGCCCTCTTCTGTGCATTACATCAAGCCAACTGATGCAGAATCAAATGAATTATTTATGGGAAGAGGAGAACATCAAAAGTGTGAGCATTATGCAAAAGCAAAAAATACTCAGAAGTTGAATGTGAACCTTTCTGCCCTACCTCACCATTCTGGTCGAAGCCTGCCACAGCCCCTTGCTTCAGCAGCCTCAGAGCTTAGTAATCCAGCACTGGGCAAAGTTATACAAGAGAGGGAGGGAGGCAGTGAGATATAGAGACGAAAGGGAGAGAGAGGGGGGGGATTGCTTGTAAAAGTATTACTGGGTTAGATTGAGTGAGACAGAGACAGTGAGAGAAATGACACGGGTTGCTTTGTAAGAGTGTAAGAGAGAGAGAGAGAGTGCAGGGGGGAGAGCAAGGAGGCGGGGGCCTTTTAATCTTGGATTTGGATGAGCGTGAGCAGGCCTGATACCAGCACCCGTCAATGCTATCACCCGTCCCCCTCCTAACCCTCTCCGACCTCGGATGAATGTGACAGGCTCTGACAGACTGGTCCCAGCAGCCTCTGCTCTCCTCCCTCGTACCCTGAGAGGACAGCGGTCATCAGATGGCTCTGCTCCAAAGCCCCTTCTGTGATCCTAAAGCTAACAGAGCTTTCTCTGGCTGTAACACAGACCGGACCAGGCCAGATCAGGGTGCCAGAATCTCCGAGAGCAACAAGGTCTCTGCTATCTGGTCGGAGGCTAAATGCAACAGCTGTGTTGCTTGTGTCTGGAGATTACACCTAATCGTGCATTGCGTAGTTACACCGGATCATAGTTAGCCCTTGCAAGGCTAAACCCCCCCCCCCTCCCGATCCAGCCAATTCAGCAGTATGCCATTAGAGCTATTAATTTTCCATTGCTGGGTTAGGAAGCTTTGCAGATGAGCTGGAAAATAATTGCAGAGAAGGAAAGCACAGCAGAGTAACTACTACGACTGAACAATAACCTGCAGCTCTCACAAAGCAACATCACTTTATTTAATCCACTTTTTACATTACACTACAACAAGTCAAACCAGAACCTTCCCACATTTAGAAAAAAATAATTTAATGTGGAATTTTTAACATAACTTACAACTAGATGGATGGAAAAAGAAAATGTTAGGTATTAGACATGACATGGCTGAAGATACAGTCAGGAAACAAACTTCAAGCTTTCTAAAATCGACGTTCTGACTGAGATAGAAAATAGGCAACATGTTTCCTGGAGCTATACATGGACTATTCTTCACTAAAATCTTAGCTTGGGACAGGAGCATTGCATTGGCTTGATATTATGTTCTAACTTTAAGTTCTGAAAAATTCTCAAGATGAAAGTTCATTGTACTCTTGCACTTTGCATTAAACTCTGTAACGTTAGGAGGATTTCTGAGAATGCCATTGCAATGAAAGATTACACAACTTCACGACTTTTAAAAGTTACTCTCATTTTACCTTCTATAAATCTGCATTTACTGAACGACAGAGACGTGTGTGTCCTGCTTAAAAAGATGCTTTCTTGCTGATGACTGAACACTTCTCTGATTTGGCTCTGATTCCAGCACCGTCCTTTTAATAAAAGGTTGATCAAACAAGACATTTTATCTTTATTGACCAGACTCACAATTCTCTGAAAATGTCACTTATGCAATCTTGCCTGCAGAAATCTTGGTAGGTTTTCCAAGAAGCCTTTTAAAGATTTGAAGTCAACGATTATTTTGTCGTCTGGTTGTCTGTTTCTAAGCACAGAACAAAATGGATTTGGCCTTTCTCTTCCAGCGTGCTGCTGTGTTTAATGATTAACCTTAAGGACCTGAGTCACTGAGGAAAGCTTTTGGAAACAGACCTGGTTAGTGGGAACCAGAGAGATTTATTTGTCAATGTTCTATGTCATATTTACCAGTTGCTTTAAATATGCTGATAACAACTCTGACATCCAAGCAGCATTCAAAACATGCAGCCAAGCAGATGAGCTGTTAGCTAAAGCCTCAGTATACTGTATACTGGTGAGACTTTGGTGGCGATTGTGAAGTTGGCTAGGGAGGCGTCTCAGGAAGAGCTAATAACCTATACTGTGTATTTTATGAACTTACAGCAAGGAAAGTATTAAGGTGAACAGGTAGAGCCATCAAATCGTTTCTGCTTACAGTCAAGTGAGAGGCAATGATCCTGGATTTTTTTCCTGTCTGTAGTCAGAGACTTAATTCCAAATTCCTTGTCATAAAAATAACAGACCACCTAGATATTGCTTTTTTTCTCTGAGTGAGGAGCAGGCAAAATAAGATTTATTCTTTTCCCTGCTGCTTTCTGAACATGGATTGGGATAAAATTAACTGTGAATCATATTCTGTGAACATTTCGTGTTTTGACGTGTGCTGAATAAATCAAAATAGCTGCAGTGGACGATAATTAAATGAAAAAGACAATGTCAACAATTACATGAAATGTCTCTATTCATTTTCTAGCTGAAAGGCTTTCTTTTTGAATTGAATTGTAAATCTTTAAAAGACATTTTACAGCATGTACTTCAGATCTCTCCCTCCCTCTCCACCTCAGATCATGACAGCAGGAGTGACTCAGGGCTTTCCAAGAATAGGGTTCCCTTTGACAACCACCACGCTCCCCATTTCCCTGCATCTGGCCTTGGGCAGTGGGAGAGAAAAACACAAGACGTAGAGAATGAGATTTCAAACAACCAGGTCTTGTCATTTTCAGAGGAGAAGAAGAGATTTAACGGAGTGTACTGCAGGAGAGACAGAAGCAGCACGGAGCTGCAGGTTAAGCCTTGAGCTAGTTGAGGGGGAAACAGACCCAGTGTGCATCCAGCCACCACTCTATCCTCTTACATAATGTCTCAAGTTCAATGCAGCCCTGGCCAGCTATTTAAAGCTCGCCCGTCTCGGCCCTCTGACAAAAAGGTGATATTCTTAGTAGCCACAGCCCAGCATGAAAGCCTCTGCTGGGGTTATATTGGTCACAGACAAGCCCTGGGGTGTGGATTTTGGTAATGTCGCAGATATTTTTAGGCCCTCCGATGATCCGGGGTATTTACATGAGGTGCAAACCTCACACACCCTGTGTCACTAGATGCTACCCTTCTTGGTAGCACCAAGGCAGTCAGCTTAGCAGAACTAGTTAAATCACCAACTAATGCAATCACTGGGCACGTGCATGAGTGAGAACTCAAGCTACTGTTCAATAAAATGTTACCATGGTGATTTGACAAATGGTTTAAAGCTTTAAAAAGGTAGTTACAGTCATTTAATCCAGCAAAAAAAAGTCACAAGATTTTCATGAAGCACTTTGGTCTTCACATGGAGTAAACAGTACTTATTATAAAAGAGAGAAACAGCAGCTTTGGAAATATTTGTTAAAGAATAACTGCAATGTTATTTCACAGACACATCTGGCCTTTTTCTAACAGACGACAGGGAAACTAATTTCTGAAAAACAGATATGAACTAAACTTCGATCACACTTTGGGTCCTTTGAGGGTGAAAGCACACCCATAACGAAGAGAAGAATCACACTTCAGAGTGTATCTCCTGTACAGAACGACAGCCTATAAGTTGCACGTGCATCAAAAAGTTTAGTCAGTGCAAAAGAATGATTTTACATCTTTGCACCAGTGAGGAGAGACAGAGACGTTTTATTCTGTTTATTTTTATGTATGACACAGAGAGAGTGGTAGGTTTGTGTCTGCGAGTCAGGCTTGGAAATGAGCTCCAGTAATAGCTGGAGATGCACAGATCCGATTCTGGTATCAGATGTCGGTGCGATCCTGACCCAAAAAACTGGATTGGGGATCGGTGACAGTGTGTATACACGCATAGTCATTTTTCTGAACTGTCAGAACTGAGTGTTTTACTCTTTGCTCGTTGTCACTTTTAATTTTTAACCAACCAACCTTTTTATCATAAATAACTATTCAGTCAGCTTACAAATATGCATTTATATTTATTTTGTGTTTCAATGTTGGGAAACCCTGATTGTGCCTTACATATAAATGATATCCAGTCTCACCCTGTTAGCCAAGAATACAGGTCATTAATTCAATACTTGTATCAGATCAGTACTCAGTATCGGTAGATACGCTGGTATCGTATCGAAACCTTGAAAACTGGATTGGTGTATACCTAGTGAGCAGTGTCGGATGAATTCAACTCACCGGTCAGTTCTACAATAACAGTTCGTAATCTTCTAAATGTTTTTTGTTATGAAGCAGCCGTATCAAGAAATGGTCTCAGCAATAGCAACTTAACACAACTTAGATATCTGAAAATAAAATTACAGGAAAGAAACAACACTTCAAACCACACAGGTTCAGTTACAACACACTGAGCGCCGAACACACACAGTGCCTGGAGCATTTCAAGGTGTTCCTATAAACCAAGCTACAACTTTATGTCTCGTGCTACAAGACTATCTCTGTAGCACAGGTGTTATGGGCAAACTAACTCTATATGCTTCCAGCATAGAGAAGTTACAGGATGGTAGATTTTAGTTTGTTGTTCCTCTTAACCATCCTGCTCTTTCAAAGATGGTCAGAGTACTTCTCACTGAAGTCAGACGAGTGCGTGACTCATATTCAAACTCAGTTATCTAATCAGATGACACAGGTATTTGTAGCAGCATTAACCTGAGCCTGGACTTTAATGACTCAATCTGACTTGAGTGCAGGTCAGATTTTTTTAAACATGCAATAGTTGACATAAACCAAGAAAAGTGTCCCTTTTTCTGTTTTAGCACTGTTTTGGCACTCATGTTTGGAGATCCTGAGTATGTGGAGCTTTTGTGCCTTCTGATAGTTTGTTTTTTGACTGAGTAAAATGAAAGAATTCAAACCATTTATCTGGAAAAAAAAAAAGTAACAGTTGGTTGAGAGCACTCCTGGGAACGTTGGCAGTGCTATCTTATTCCTCCACATGGGCTGTTGTTTTCCTGTCGGCTAATCGACAAAACTGACTCACTGTTCTCAGCTGGTCCAATGAGCTCCAGTGACAGATGAGATCTCCTCTGTAGACAAAGGACGGGGGGCAGAGGTGGTTTCCAATAGTGGAAAGTTTGTGGCACTACACAGAATCAATTGGGAAACTAAAAGTAGAACCGCAATGAAAAGTGATGCTGTGTCATTGTAACATTAACGGAACAAATACAACAAGGGATTGTATGGGGTTCCTTTATTGCTAAACTGTAAAAACAATACAGGTTTGTGTAAACTCCAGACTGCCCTAATAGCATGTTGAAGTTAGATCCTTCCTGTAGCGAGGAGTATGAATGCTACTATCAACAGGAGAGCAAGTCTGTCACATCATGATGGCACGCACGGCGGTATTGTTCCCCTGTGGTATTTCAGTTCAGGAAGTACATAACAGACCACTGTGAAACAGTCTTGCTTGTTTCAGTCGGCGGCACACCATGGAAATTGCCAGCGATGAAAACAGCTTTTAACTGTCTCAGTGTTTTCCTCCATCTCTGAGCCTGCTGGTGGCTTCGGCCCCTGGGGCCACTGAACGCATGGCTTTCTGTCAACACACAAGTGTTTATTGTAAATGTCTGAGAATTATAGAGACAAGTTGCAAAATTTGGGCTGAACAGAACTGACAATTCAAAGTAGGCTTTCACAATTTTCCCCTCATTTCAGCCCAAATCAAAACTTCTAAATCATCCCACCTAAATCTTGTTTCCTTTTGAAAAGCGAGCTTCACGCCAGATCTCAATACACTTCAGCCATCAACTGTTTTAAACACATTATTAATGACTGTATAAACAACAAAAATAAATGAAGGATTTCAATCATCCAATGTTTAGGTTAACAGCAGCTCAGCCTGCAGTCCTTAAATGCCCTGACTAGGAGCATTGGAGAGATACCAATCTCTGATGTGAAACTGATACGGCCAGTGCTCTCACCCATCTTAAGGATGTCATGGTTGATTTGTAGGAATCCCAATCTTTTATCAAACTAAGCACAAGGTCACACGCGAGCAGTAGCTCATCTTGAAGCCCTTCCTGGCTCATCTGTCTGCCACAAAGAGTCTGAAGAAAGTCTGATACTTAACCAACCCATTATGGTCTACTGTACTTTGAGGAAACAACACTTGAACATTTTTGGGTATGGTCCCAAACAATCAGATAGAATCTAATAATCTGAACCACAAACAGTGTAAGCAAGTGGAACAAGGCATAGTTTAAAGTTTGAGGGACTTCCAAAACTAGTCTTGAAACAAGATGTACCAATTTACTGGTGCACACACAGTTAGGTTAAACTCATCATCTGTGGGGGGTTTTTATAATCAAAACTGAATATGGGAAAAGCTTTAAACAGAAAAAAATAACTGGTTTACATCACATAATAGTCTGAAAAAATATCAGCCACTATAGCAAGTTTAAAAGGATTTGTATTTTGTTCTGAAGTCTTTGTAAGCTGAGCCCACTTCATGCTGTGTTTAATATGTACATCCATGCTTTAGGGTTTAGCAAGAAACGTCTTGTCCTTAAAAAGTTATATGATGTTGTGTGTTGTTAAAGATCACATTTCCCTCAGATGAACAGGCCAGCCAGGCAGCTCTCTTGTTTCTGAACTCTTTGATACGCCCGAGGTCTAAGCCATATAAAGCTAGTTTTCTATTGTGAAAGAAAAAGACTTTTAAAAAGAATTTAATACGCTTTTGTTCTGCCAATAAATACATGTTATTTTAGTAAAGTGGGATTATGCTAAAATACATTAAACCGCCTCAAAGTTATTCATTCACCTTTGCAATTTAACCTACCAAAAGACACACAGGAAACAGCAGTGAGAAGCCAAACCATGCAGATATAACATATCAGTTATATTTTCCACCCATATACCAGTAGACTAGTTGTTTTAACAGTAAACTCTCTGACTGCCAACCTTGCATTTTTCTTATGTCCACAACATCCATAATGGTCAAGACACAAGCTGATTTTTTTCAATCATCTTTTCAGAGGTCACCTTGCATAAACGTGCATAAGACAAAGAAAATGTTCCAATTGTGCAGCCTATTATTTTATTGACAATCACAAAAGTATCAAATATATAAATTATTTATTATTATTAATTAATATATATTATTATATATTATTTGTATTAAATGTATTGCTTTTCCTGATGCATACAACAGTTTATGATGTTTGGCAGAGCCTTCTGTTACTCTTCATTTTTCACACACTAAGCTGGTCAATGTTTCAGTGAGATCTACAAATGATTACTCGGTCCATGGATTTACATGTGGTTAATAATAAGTAGAGAGAGGACAGAGTTATTGGTAGAATGAGTGGACACACTGTACACCACTGTGCAACGCTTTGAGAAGATGTCAGGGAAGAGCAGGCCTCTGTGCACGAGTTAAAAAAGGTGCATACTTTTTTACAACACCTTTTTACAACACGCACAGATTTGGCAGTAGTAGACACATTGCTTTCATATTTTGAGGTGTTTTGTTCGGCCTATTCTAAGATACAGTTACTCATCTTATGCACACTTTTATTGTACAATTGTTGTAGTTGCTGTTAAATTCATGACAATTTTGACCTGCAACTCATGTTGCTTTAGTGTTTTAAACATTTTGCTCTAAGTGCCCTTAGATTTTTGTTTTACGTTTTCCACAATACTTTTTGTATGGCTGGGATTCAAAATAAGAATAATTAAAAGGTGCACTGGGGAGTTTTGGTAGAGAAATGTGAACGTTGGAAAATGTACAGATGCTGGAGGGTATGTACACAAACTGTCCTCAGAGGAACATTTGGTCCCAGTAACACTGTTTGAAGATAAAATGCTATGCAGGTTATGATGGTGAACAGTGAACCATAACTCTCCTGGTAGCTTTATAGCTCCAAACAATAGTTCAGGGAACTATTTGATCCTTTGAGTAAAGTTTGCATATTCAGAATTGTTTCAGTGCACCTTTAAATTCAGTTATTGCACGTTTTATTTAACACTCTTTGCAGTGTACTTGATTTTTATTAGGTTAACTAACCTGTTCTAGCATCTTGGTCACTTCTAAATGCAATAACGGGGAGAACACTGCAACTTTTAGAAAAACGTGACAATAAAAAACCAGTCCACTGTCATAGTATATAGTAGCTGCTAGCTCGCTTGAAAAATAAAATGTGACGTTTAACTCTTTTTTAAAGCCAAAGCGGTTATCAATTTGTCAACACATAACTAAGCAAACAAACTTCTTACGACGAGTAATTTCTTTGAATAAATGTAATATGAGCGGTTAAAGTTTGTCTGTTAGAGGAGAAAGTTCAGGCTGCTTTTTTTTCTCCTCAGTTTGAATCTCCCGTTAACCGTCTGTGAGCGCTCGCGCAGTGTAAATAAACGGTTAATTATTACGGTGGGGTTAATGTCAGTCAATAAAACAAAACAAACAAAACAAAAAGGGACTCTACCTGCGAGATGTCATAGCAGTCTCTGAAAGCGTTCAATGATCCTCAAGCGTTTTCCCTTTTACCTCCGCTAAGTCGCTCTGAAGACTGATCTGTTGAACCTGCGCGTGCACTGCAGGCAGGCAGCTACACGTTTCTGTTGACAAGACTTCCGGTCGTGGTTTTCAAAACAAAGGCTCTATGAGCAGGCGTAAGTGAAAGGCAGTAGCAGGTTGATAGCTACATTTAAAAACACTTGATTGATAATAACTTCCAGTATAGCTATTTATTAATTATATTGATCACATCTTAAAGAATCAGATAAATCTTAAATCATTATATTTTTATTATTTTTTCTATTTGGAGGTTTTACAAACCTCATGTTGTGCTTATTTCTAACTAATTACTATTTTTTTTCCATTTTCAAGAGAAAAATATAAACATGTATAAACCTAACAAGACTAACAAGAGAATGGTAGAAATATTGTCCAAAACCCCACTATAGAGCAAACAAAGCTTGTTGCTTGATGAAATACATTATCAGAAGCATGTTACATATACAGCACATTTTAAGACTATGGAGTACATTGTAACCTCATGTTGCTATGTTTTTCTGCTGTGACTTTTTTTTTTACTTCGATACAAAGTATGCACAGCTCCAAACTTCAAAAAGTTATATTGAATGTGATTATTTTACACTGTTATTTTCAACAAGGTTTCTTTCCTGGTCTGTTGTGACTTACAGCAGCTAACTTGATGCTGACATCTTAATAATACTATGTGTAAGTGTCGAGGAAAGATTTGTCAACAGGGTCACACCTAAAACATCTGTGACTGCAGCTGTGAGCTCACTGTTAAGTGTTTGATGAAAAAGCAAAACACAATCTACATCATGTTACACTGTAAACATTGGAATCTTAGCGGGTGCATTTGTCTCATTTTGAGTAAAAAAAAAAAAAATCAATTACACTTTTTCTGGACTTGTCAGTTGAATGTGGTTGAAATTAAATGTATGCTACACTAGCCTGTTGAATGGCAGTTTAGGATGATTTGCCTAAATAAAAGACCAGTTGGCTTTTTTTTACTGCTATTTAAGTGATAATGCTGATAATGCAATAACAAAAAATGGACTGTAAATGACACCAACAACAAAATTTGACAAAACAAATAAAATTACAAAACAGCCTTTACTCCATTGCATTGAGGATGCTAACTATATATCTAAGCCATGTTTTTTCACCCTTGATGCAATTAACCTGCAGAGTTTTTTTTTGTTTTGTTTTTTACAAGCTATGGTTAAGCTCTGCTGTTGTCTTGTGAGAGATAAATGTTTTTTTTTTTAGTGTAATACCCTCCTGATGGGACAGCCTCCCTGCTCAGAGGATGGTGTTGCTGATTGGGAGGGAGGGGGGCAGAGTAGTAATGGAGGCAGAGCAGCATTGACGTCACCCGCTTGTGGTTATCAGCAGAGGTTAATCTACTGGGGGATGGATGGGCTTATGCAATTGTCTGTGAGCTCACAGGCTTCACATGTATAGATTTGCTTTTCCACTGTTTGACCCACTCCTGAAGCTTACACACAAACACAGAGGCGATGAAGGGGGAGTTTCTTCTTTCAGTGGAATTTCTTGCTGAAGTAGATGTTTTATTTTCTCTGCCAGCTGTGCCCTGCTTCAGGCTGGATAGATGGATTTGAACACAGGGTTTATTGTTGGGACCTGGCAGTTAAAATGATCCTGTCACACAATGGGAGGACATTACTCTCTGATCGATACTTAGTGGAAATTGATGAGGTGAGTGAGAAATGGCTGAATTGCAATTGGACAAACACAAAGTGCACATTAACTGTTTCATACTAAATGTGATTGTTACAATACTGAGGGACTTGAAAAACAAAGTCATTACCATTTATTGGATGATTTTGAAGATGATAGGACACCTTGGGATTCTTGGGTTCTGACTTCAGGCACATATTTTTGGAGATAACAAGAGATTATTTTTGAGGCTCAGCAAAGCAGTTTAAGTGCATTTTCATTTGCAAACTCTGTGTTGCATTTGAAGAATTGTTGTACACTGGACTGGATTTGAAAACCTTGAAGAAACACATCTAAAATAGTAGAACACACATTATGCTCCTAAATTTCAAGAAAGGTTTTAGTTGAATTTGAATCCAGCTTGCACAGTAAGTGCACATTTAGAGCTTCCACCAAATTTATTTGATACACGTCTATGAACAAGAGCCATCATCATTATAAGGGGATTTTATGGTTCCTTGAAAATCTTGGGAAAATGTTGCCCCTAGAAGTGCACATTTTAGGAGGTAACTGAGGGAAAGGATTTTTTGCGTGTACTGACAGCTTAATGGATGATAAAAAGACTAAACTGGATCTTAAAAAAAAAAAAAAAAAAAAAAATCGATAGAAAAATTATCATTTATTTTGAGGCATTCAGTGTACATTTGAACATAATGGAAAAAGTCATGCTCACTATTGGAGAAATACGTTTGTTTTTTGTTCAACATCTTGGAGACCTTCGGATCAACTAATTGCAATTGCAAAGAGCTATCAATCGAAAATGAGAGCTGATGTGTTCTGTTTGGATATTAATTTGATGAGAACATGCAATGCATCCAAATATGACACTCTGGAAACATAAAATCCTTTACATTTAATTTTCAAACCACAAAAAAGCCAACAACGAGGAAAAGCAGGCACAGAAGTAGTCAAATGATAAATTCAAATGTTAGATTTGATTAAGAGTGTGAACAAAATGAGTGGAAAATTGAATAAAGGAAAGTTCAAAGGTAAAGAATGTAAAAAAAAACAAAAAACAAAACAAACCCTGTTTAATGTTCAAAAAGGAGCGGGCAGGGTAGGCAGGGAGCGGGCTGGCCAGAAAAGAATCCACAAAGTGACGCTGGAAACTCTGCACCTGAACACAAGTAAAACACAGAGAAGAACAAAAAACAGAGAACAAAAACTAAGCAGCTCAATAATAACAGAAATCATGTGGAGACACTATATCGAACAAGATGGAATTATCTGGCAGCCTAGTGGAGTGAAGACCAGGCTTTTAAAGAAAAGATGATTATCTAAGTGGAGTCAGGTGTGCCTCGTCTGATGCTGCGTGGAGAAACAAGCCGCACCCCCTGCCATGCACTCACATCCCTGCAGGAGAAAGAGAACAGAAATGGGAGCGAGATAAAGTACATCAAATAAAAATTAAAAAAACAAGAAAAAAAACAGAATCATCACAATGTTTTGCTTTATACCAAATGCAATTAATACAAGACTGAACTAAAAGAAACTCTGTGCTAAACCTAGAAGAACATCATTAAGAGTTAATAGGGGAACATTATTCTTGATGTGTGCTGAAATATTGATGGGAAAAGATTACAGCGAATTAAAATATGGTATTTTGTAAAATAAAAGATTTACATTTGATTATCACACCATAAAAATCTACTTGGGGAAAATGTGTGTGAGCACATTTCCACATTTCCAACTTTGATAAAGAGTGTCAGACATCGCTGAATTGTAATTGTCCTATGACGATGACTAAGTGCACATCAAGAGCTGAAATCCACAAGACTCAAAACAAAGCCATTATTTTTTATTGGTTGATTTTAATGTCCTTGGAGGTCTTGGGACGTTTTTGTGCTGCACCTTGAAGCTCGCATTTTAGGAGATAACTGGGGGACATTATTTTTGAAGAGTGGAAAAGCATATTAAAAATACATCAATTTCTAAACACAGCACTACAGCACAAAAATAGTCAAACTGAAAGAAGCCCTAACGACATAATGAGGCCTTGAAGAGCGTTAAAATGCTCAAAAACATAATGGTGGAGTTGGATGAAGGATGTGTTCACTCAGGACAACGTAAGGAATGGAAAGGTATGACGAGGTTCCTGAAGCATTCACTTATAATCAACATGCAGACTCATGTCCTGTTGAGTCTAGGAGGGACAAAAAGACTCAAGAGCACAAAGCAGAGTTTCCCACCCAGGGACCGCAAACCAGGATGTCCCATCTACCCCGAGGTGGCTGCTTCTATGGGCTTGTGACCTCTGCCCCCTTTTGCCTCCAGACTTTTAAATCTGTCTGTCCAGAGACTGAAAAAAAGAGTCTGCAAGAGGAAACAAAGAGGACTTATACTGCGAGATGCAGCTGGACAGCTGGAGCCTTGTCACAAAGAAAGCACTTTTATTACCATGTGGACATAAAAAGCAGTGAGAGAGGAACTTTATCTCACCAAATGGGTGTAGCTTGGTAGGAGGGAGGTCTTTTATTTTCAAGTTACGAAACTGTCTGACATTTTTAGAAAATATTCCTAGAAAGTAATGCAGCGATTTTCTAAGAATAGTTCCTTTCATAACGGATGATGCTGTGGACTCTTTTTATGGTTCAGGGCTCATATTTGGCTCAGGTTTGAACATCTGATGAAATTTCATCCAGAGGGTTTGTTGCATAATTCATGTATTCCACTTTGACCTTTTGAACAAACCTCAGTCTCTAACATGTGATACAAAAAGACATCTCCAAATGCCTCTGAGCTTCAGCTTTGGGTTGCTGAAGACATGAATCAAAATGAGCGGTTCTGTACCAATCCCGTGTCCTCTCAAAGACATATTTCACCATGAACCGTCTCCCCTGGGTGGAGGCCAAGCAGAGAGCTTCAATTTCATGATCTGGTTCCATGTTTAAATATTGCATTTTGTTCTGATTTGACTTCCTGGAAAGAACTTTGATGAAACTACTCACTCTTATTAACTTGAAAGCGATCGTTCCCCAGATGGATCCCTCACTGAGCAAAACTATTTCATCAGCACCATTTTAATTAACACAACACAAACACGCAATGTCCTTCACTGTCATTAGCGAGGAATAAATCAAACTCATTAAATCTCAGTCTTAATGAAGAGCGCTCGGCACAAATTTGGGATGTGCTGAATGATATATGAAGCTGTGCAGAGCTCTTGCAGTTTTGTTTTTTTTGCTTGAATTCCAGGCTTTCAATTAGCGCTGAAGTACCAGAGAGTGCTGCAGGTGATTTGAATGATAAGAGGTAAATATCAATAGTGCTGTTTATTGATATGTGCATGGGTGCGCGGGCATCTAATGCTTTAGATTTGTAGAAACAGTGTTTATCTTGGAAATTGCAATCAAAGATGTGAGCCATGAACGCTCATTAAGGCACTGAAGTCTTAACTTATAACTGCTTGAACGTGCAGATGTCTCTTAGGAATCTTTAAAGGATTAAAAGACTGATTGCGAATTAATCTGAGAACTTCTATCATATTTTATATAGCAATTATCCTTATTTTTTGCCCCCAATAATAATACTCATTATTTCAGGGAGCTGGAAGAACCTTCAAGAAACTCTGCACACTCAGGGCGCTGGATGGCTATGGATGGTTATGTTGTGCGCCCCCTATCTCCTACCCCAACATTTCCTGTATCTCTTCAGCTGTCCCATCTAATAAAGGCAAACACATTTACTACACAAAACAAACCTGACACAAGTACTGCTGGTTTTTAAGGAGCTTTTTAGCTCATCTCAAGCTCTTCATCAAGGGCGACTGGGGCTCAGTTGGTTGTCAGTTGTGTCTCAACCGGAAGGTCAGGGGTTCGATCCCCAGCTCTTGCAGCTACATGTCCGATGTGTCCTTGGGCCAGACGTAACCTCAAGTTGCTCCTGCTACTTCATCAGCATCGTGCAGCCATTTTACATAACAAACTCTATCATCATTGTGTGAATGTGTAGGTGTTACACGTGATGTGACGTAGTCCTTTGAATAGTCCGAAGATTAGAAAAGATAAAAGCTTAAGTCCATTTACCATCATGCAGACACAGTTAGCTTAAAGCTGTACTTCTCATCGCTCTCATGGTCTTTAAATGTGTAAGTGGTGTGTTTCTACAACAAATCTCATCCTGTTGTCTTCAAGCTGTCACATAAATATCACTCGCTGAGAATCATTGCTGTGGAAATGTATAACAAAAGCTGTTCCTGCAGTGTGCAAAGACTCTGACACCTACCAAGCAACTGGGGTTTCAGCCATCAAAAATATCTACATAGAGATAATCAATCTTTATGCTGATGGTCTTTTTTTTTTTTTTTGCTTTCGTAGGTCATAAAGAAGCATCAATATTAAATTCAGTCTGTTTTATAACCAGATAAAACTCCTCACAGGAGCTCTTAGTGATAAAACTTTGTCATCGAACGAGGGAGCCGGTCATAAAGCAAGACTCTGGTAATAAGACGACAACCGGAACATCTCCATCCAAACTGAAAAAAAACCCCAAACCCTAAAACATTATGCACTGATGAAGCCCTTGAGAAGGGACAACGCTGCAGAAAAGGCGTCTTTTAAAAACAACTTCCAAACGTGACTTCATGCAACGTGTAAAAAAGAAAAGTGTCAGAATGGACGTTATTTTTTGGCCTAGAGGAGAAGACTGAGGATATGCACAATGTTCTGTTAATAAATCCCATGAACTGTAAACCAACAACAAACTGACCAAACTGACAAGATTGTCTGTGCATCTATAGCCTGGTGTGGATTTTCCCACTGTGAACTGTTGAAAACAAAGCGCTCAAATAATGCACTGTGTGAAGTAGGTTTACTAACTATCCTCAAACTCACGTCAAGATCGAAAGATGCATTTCATTTCCAGATTTCTGCAGCTTGTTTAAAGTACTTGACAAAGCGAGAAAGTGATCTAATGAGAAGAATTTCTCAAACTTACATTTGCAATGAGTGCAGATTGTTTACTTCAGGTGCCATCCCGATTCCAGGAATGATCCTATATGTCATTCACAGGTGAAAAAAGTCTCTCCTTATGAGCACTTTTAATCCTGATTGGGGAGGTTAGTGTATGCTAAAAAAAAACTACAAAACCCAGCAGAAAACAGAAGAAGGCATTTGTTATTTGTTTTATAAAGATGTATGGCTTCAGTGAGAATGATCCAGGACTTTGGGTTGAGAAAGAAACTAAGGAGGATGTGGAGACTTTTAGATTGAGTCAGATTCCCTTATTGTTAGGCTTTTCTTCCCCAGAGGGTTTGTTGACGAAGCTGAACGAAGACGACACCAGCACGCGTTCTGTTTTTAAAGAGTTGCTTGAAAACAAATGAACTCCAGATGATTAAAAAAAATCAGACGTCTGACAAAGAATGTCTCCGTTTGGTTGACATTTTATTTCATGGTGGTAGGAACACAAGACAAAGGTCATAAAGTTAGTAATGCTCAGGTCATGCCACTCGTACTCGGTGCTCTGCCGTTTGAGGAGGGGGGTTTTCCCGCAGTCAGACAGTAGTTTACAGAGGCCAGACATGGAGGGTAACCCACATGGAAACATAAATAAGGAACAGAAAATAGAGTCATAAAACAGTAAATAGGTTTCTGTCAAAAGCCAGGGGGGTTATTTGCAGAGGCCCCTCCTGGGTTTTTTTTTTTAAATGTGTGTATGAGCATTATTACTAATATAATCATCATTATTATGCATTACTCATTTACATTATTGGGATGAGGCTAATACACTGGCTAAAGTAAGGAAACAGTTATATGGATGACGTCTTCGTCCCCTGCTAAGAGTCCAGGTGATGAGTTTTTAAGGCAATTCAAAGTTTCCACGCAACTGTCTTTATATGTCTGAAGTCCTTACAAATACACAGCAAACTGTCCTTTATGAAGTGTTGCCACCTGAATGCTCCAATTGAATGAACAGTGTGGTGGATAAGAGCAGTCTGAGGTTAACAGAGTAAGTAGTGGAATTCAAACGTGTACTGGGACAGAAGTGTTGCTTGGTGTGGTGTGGACACTCAGAGCTTCATCCCACACAGTCCCTCCCCCATGTACATGAGTATATCATCGTGTGGGCACACAGACACGTCAGACACGGTTCCAGTGTATATTACTAAAAACATAAACCTCCACAGATCACACATTTGCTAAATTTACACTTCAAAATTGCAGGGCTGTACAAAAACAGGTCGTCTGATGATTGAAGAAGGAAAACATAATTAACAACTTAAGAGAGAAAAGAAAAAAAAAAGTACGAGACCATTTGATACTCGACCACGAACAAGCATGATTTTGTCTTAAGATATTGCCAAGGTTCTCATATCAAAACAAGAGTCTTTTAGTCAGTCGCCGCAGCTTATTGTGGTCCAGCAACAACGACTCCACGTTGCGTCTGTTCACTGAAAGTTACAGAATTTGCACTAGTAATACAAACCCATGCGTTGCTATGTTAATTTGCAAGTACTGTAGGTTTATGCATCTTTTTTTCCCATTTTTGCAGCTGTTATGGCTTCAGAAGGTCACAACAACATCACAGTCTCTCTCTCAGAAACAGCCGAATAAAGACTCCTCCAGGAATGCTCCGAGGTCAAATAAGAAAAGAAATTAAGTCTCAGGCAGAGTTTTTTTGAAGCTTTTTTTTTTTTTTTTTTTTTCTGTTTGTGTTTACTGTTGTCTGACAGGATGTTCCCAAGAGTAGTTCTCCTCCACGCAATCCTTTCTGTCTGTCCTTTTCTTCAGTCTTTGCTTTCAGCACCTCCTTAAGGTCAGATATGGTTACAACTCTTCCCCGGATGCACCATTCAAAGTCCCGCAAAACTAACTGCTCCCAAACAAATAAACAAAAGGCCATAAGAAGATACAGGGAATGAGCAAATAGAAAAACAAAACTTTGTAGTTTGTGAAATCACATCAGAAAAAAAGGATCCTTTTCAAAGTCATTGCAGAAAACAAACAAACCCCCAAACAGTGACATTTCCCCCGATAAGAAAGGGTTTTTGTTTTTTTTTTTGAAACAAAAAAGTGGATATAAAAACAAACAAATAAAAACCAGATTCAAACCAACACTGCAGAAGTGCATGCATTTATAGTGGTCATCATTAGTTCATCTGCTGATTGTAAAACAGAACGCACAATAGTACATGAGAAGCACAATTCTCCAAAGAGAACCCATCGTACATATTCACAGTCTCAGGTATTATTTATATACTCTATATTTATAACATTTATTCATGTCTATGATTCATGTCTTGACTTATGACTAATGATATGCGAGTCATGGAGGAATGCAGCGCTCTCTCCGTCTCCATCATGTCGGCTTGCAGTGTTAGTGAGTCATATTTCAAAACTAAAGGCTCTGATGGGATTCAGATTGAGAGGAGAGGTTTTTTTTTGTACTTTTTTGGGGGGCGCTGTGAGATGGGTGTTGATCGAGTGGTTATGAATGTGTACTTTCTCACTGTAGCAGCTTGACTGATATCAGAAAAGTCCCATTAGGAAAATACAGAGGGCTACAGAGGCTGAATACATAGTTTTTCTTTGACTGGATACACCAGCTGGCTGCAGCATCAAAGAACTACACACACCAGACTACACTGAGCCCAGCTCTCTCAAGGGGGAATGTATGTCTATATATTCATGGACGTATAGGCCATGCTTGGGGAATGTGGACGATAGATATGGCACCAAGACAAGGCAGTAGAGATCATCTGCGAGGTCCCCCAGTGTTCAAGTAATGAGCGAAAAATATAGGAGCAGGCTTTTTTTTTTTAAGTTGGCATTTGTTCTAAAACAACAAAAGTGACCAGAATAAAATCCCTGTTTTTCACGGAGATGCCTGCACTGTTAAAAAGATGAAGGGTTGGAGCAGTAAAGAAAAAAAAAAAGAAAAGTGTTTTGTGAATGGAGGTGCAGAAGAAAAAAACCCAAAATATATATAAACAAAAATGACATTAATTTTCTTTCCATATAAAAAGCGATGAAAAGTATACAAAAATAGAAAATAATTACAGCAGGAGACATGGGCGCTATGGAGGGAGCGGGTGTGGAGGTTTCTTTTTTAAACGGTTTTCTCAATATATTTCGTCTCTGCTGGGTTATTTGGCGGCAGAACATTGTAATATTTGGGGGCTGTTTAAGGCGTCCTCCACCAGGTGGAGATCCAAGCCGTCCACCATCACGTCCTTGATGCAGCCAACGAAGCCGGTGCTGTAGGCCTTGGGCAACCGACGAGTCACTGCCAGCTCCTCCAGACCACCTGAGGGCGACAGAGAGAGAGACAAAGATGGGTCAGACTTCAGACTTCTAACGCTCACATTAAAGCTCCTGTGAGGAGTTTTAAGACGGTTATAAAAGAGACGGGAACTCATGTCTCTTTAAGACCTTCAAAAGCAAACGAGACCATCAGCATAAAGACAATTTCTACGCAGTTATTTTAATGTTCAAAAGCCCTGCTGCAAGGTAGGTTTCAGACAAAGTCATGAACATTTTACCTTTCTTTCTATGCTCCACAGCAAAGATTCACAGTTAGTGATTCATTTATCTTTAAAAAGAAAGCAGGATGACGTTTTTTGGAAAGAAAAAAATCTGCAAAAAGATACAAATGGTTCCTCCCTTTATCCACAGGGGGCGCCAATAAATCCTCCATCTAATGCATGTTAATCAATCTTTTCTCAGAAGTACGAACTTTTGTTTTGGTTAAAACGTGTGCTCCTACATTCTTCATGATACAGCAGACAACATTAGCCCAAAAAGATGCCAGCATGACACTGACTAACGCATCAGACAGAAAAGAAGATGCAGTTGCACAAAACCCCCCCCGCTAACATCCAGCTTACACATTTATTCTGCACCTGAGTGATGGGACATAACGTCCATATCAGCAGTAGAGATGGAAAAAAAAATCGATTCATGTAAAAATCGAGATTCTTCTCCACTAAGATTTGAAATTGATTCACAATTCCTAAAAATGGATTTTTATTTTTCTGCTCTTTAAATCAGTAGGACGCCAGATAGAGCAACAAGAAATTCAGCCAGTCTCACAGATGACATGAGTAAACCCTGCAGCACGTACCAATTTAAAAATAGACATCAATCCATCAATCAATGAATCCAAAATTGTTTTGAATGGAAAATCAATATCTTGATCGACATCAATTCGAATCATTAGACACCCAAAGATTCTCAGCCCTAATCAGCATGTCGCTAGAGTCTCCATGAAATATTAGATAAAGAAAAGCACAGAAATAGGACTACTGCACATCACTCAGAGAGCTACTAAATGGGCTGCTTCTAATTACGAATGTCTGATAGAAAGGTTTTAAAGGCTGTTTTTTTCTGTGCAAGAATAAAAGATGAGTCGTTTTCACTTCTCTGGTGGTGTGTAACATGTTCATTTGAAGAACAGACACAAAGCTTAAACTGGACGCTCATAGACAACAATGGTCTAGGATTTAAAGTGAACCTTTAGTGAAAGGGCCTGAAGGGGCATTTATCTGTCACGGAGGCTTTCTGTTATGGTTTTCAAATGTGAAGCCCGAGCCAAGATATCCCCCGATGACATCATTATTGGTTATTTTCTCTGCTTCTTCAGATCACCAGAGGACATTACACAACAGCTGCTCCGGTGTGCTCCGGTGGAGATCAAACACCCGGATGAAGCTTTGCATTTCAGTACAATCTAGACATGACTAATGCCATCAAAGGGATGTACCGGAAACATTTTGGTAGGAGTATTTATATTTCCAGTACTTGTCTTGTCAGGCTTTGTCTTTTTTTGCTTGCTGACATCTGTCGAGCGACATGACAGATTAACGCTTTATTTGTCAAACCAGTGCGATCAGAGTGCTGAACACAGAAAATGAAGGCAGATGAAGAGAATGTGCTTCATATGTGACAGGCTTTGACATAAAGGGTTCAAAACGGGCGGACAAGTAAAAGGTGTTAGAGTATCAAATCATGAACACTCACTGCCCAGCTTTGACCTCTTTAAAGTATCCGTCCATCGAGGAGTGTTTTCACTACTTGACTATTCTTACCGTGATACATTTATTGACTCCCTGACAGCTCAAAACATCCATAATTTATTATTAAACCAAATATTTCCTGCTTGTCTGATATTTTCTCCCTGGAATCGATGGTCCACATGCCAAATAACTCTGAAATAACCCAATCTGAATCTTGTCTCCCTCCAAGAAGAAGTCCCTAAAACAAAACTGTTGACAAGTTCTGAGAGTGTCTCAACAGAGACGCTGCCAAATACTTCATAAACTAAAATACCAAATGCATTCAAGACTGTTAAAAGGAGTCGAAAAACTTTTTTTTTCACAGAGAACGACCCTTCAGACGCTTGTGATCTGATCTCACTGAAGTCTTTTATCTATTAGTCATAGAAAGTTTAAAAACAGACGTTTCTCGATATGAAATTTTCATGGATTTCTACTTCAAAGCAAATGTTTCTGCCCCTTGTACTTTCCATTTCGTTTTAACTTATTATTTCAAATCATCTAAACCTTTTTTTTTTTTTTTTTTGTTATTTCAAACCTCGTCTCAAACATCTTTTGTTGGAGACTTGATGACCTAATTGCTGGGTGTACAGCTGGCTCCTTCTTGGTGTTTTGAGTTACTCTTTCGAGCCAGCCCAACCAGTAGTAGTCATTAGTGTCGCTTTCAATAAAATCAGCATGAAACATCTTTACTCATAATTTTATGAGTTATGTTCTAACTGGGAAAGAGGTTGACCTGAGCCTTTTGATGTTTTACCTTCCTGCCATCGTTGCTCTCTCTTCCTCTCTCGTTCTTTAATCCGTCACAATCTGTCTGCGTCCTGTCTCTCCATATTCTGCTCAAAAGACTCCCCGTTTTAAACCCACATTCCCCCTCTCTGCTCCTCTTCCCCGTTTCCTCTCCTTTAATCTTCAGAGCAGAGGGTTCATATGCCCGTCGAGCTCCTTACATCCCCTGTCCCTGCCCCCTTTAATCGGATTGCGTGCCTCCGAATCGGGGATCGACAGGGCTAATTTCATGCGAGTTACAGATGAATTAATGATGAGCTGTGAAAAGGGGATTTTAAAAGGAGACTGGGCTCTCGATGGGAGGGCTGTGTGAGGATTATGTATTCTCGCTGCAGGCCCTGCTCAGCACCTGTTCCAAAGCACTGCCTCCCTGTGTGCGTGTGTGTGTTTGTATACGTGTTCCCCAAGTACCCAAACGCCCCTCTACATGCAGCGTGTCTTTTAAATGTCACTCACACTACCTCTCCTCTCCTCTCCAAAGCCTCACGCTCTGCATTTTGAAAGAAAGGAGAGTCCGACTGCAGCATTGCTGCCAGCCTTTTAATGTTATTTCCCCGGGATGTTCGATCCTGTGTGTTCTCGAAAAAAAGTGATTCCTCAGAGTCGAGCTCCGACCAAATTGAACTCAAGGTAGATAACGGGCCAACTTTAGTCGTTTTCAATTCAGGAGAGCAGGCAACTTTTGAATATGTCAGATAGCCTTTCATTTCTCGGCTCAATACCTGAATGAGCTTGGATGTTTTTTCCTTTTTGCCCAAACTGCAATTTTTCCCCCCTGCCTGAGACTTTGCTTATCCTCTGCAACGCCAATGAGTCCATTTCTCATTTTCGGCAGCCTTCCACTGGCTGAATGAAAAAGTACTACAGAATTACAAGTTTTGCCCTGACATGATGTATGGCACTCATTGACACATTTCCCAGTCAGAATTATGGACTGTATATAAGAAGTGGACGAAGCATTTGGTCTAAAAAGTGTTTAAAAGAAAGTAACTCCACTTCTTTGGGTTGGATGCAAACAGAACCAACTTCTCAGTAATAATACTCCATATAAAAATGTTCCAACTGAGTTTGTGTTCTCATTTGTGGGTTTAAAAGTGTCCTTCAGTAGAATAAAATCTTTATCTTTATAATAAAGTTTACATGTTAAATGTTGCAACATGTTAATGAAAAAGAAAAAACTGTTTCCAAATATGGTGACTTTTTGCACTAGACGCTTCAGAAAGCTGTCGCACAAACCAACAAATGACGTCTCAGTGGCTACATCCACTGTTTTAAATGAATGTAAACGTTTGGACACCTACCCAACCAGAGCGCTCCGTCTGTGTCCAGCTGTGTAGCCGCCAAAGGTGACGAGCCTGTTACCGCCGCCTCGTTGCCGACCTGAAGAGAGCCGTCTCTGAGTGCTCTGAGGAGGAGAAGGAAGAAGGGAAAGTTATAGATTGAAGTCAGTGTGATGCATGGACGTCATCTGATGAAGGCATGAGAAACACCAATGTGTTATTATCACTGTGCTTTAATAACAGTGAAACAATTCTGTAGAGATTTTAAACTTTCTGCAAGAATCTGAGTATTGGTACGACAATAATTCCTCTGAGTCAACTTTCTTTAGAAACAATTACTCATTAAAACAAACTCCCTTTAATGTAGCATGCATCACTGTATTACCATTAGGCTATATTACCATTATAAAGGGTGTCATCTATTTGATAATGATGACAAGGACCACATGTGAATAGATTCCTCTTTAGTCACAGATTTTTTAATAGTTACTTGAGGAATATTTGGAGCGCACAACAATGTTGCAGAAAAACTGACTTTCAGGTCCAGAATCTGGGAGACGTTCTGCAAATCGTCGTTTCATTTAATCTGCTCCTCTGCCATTACACTTAGCATGCACATAACCGTCTTTGCCAAGCAGTGTTGTTAATGTGCCTGTCTACAAGCTAACAGATGCCGTGAGAGCACCATTCATTTGTGGTGGCTCTGCATTAGCGCACACTTAGGAGTTGTGATGATGGGGCTAATTTGAAGCTATACAGATGGTTCCCAACAGAGGGAGTGTCATTAGAGGCAAGCAGCAAGCACAGACAGATATGTAACTTCTGTGAGCCGCGCCTTCCACCAATGCATGAGGTCTCCTCTCTAAGCCCCGGGATGAGATTTTGGCCAAATCCCTGTTTGAAATGGATCCAGGGGGCTTTTTCGAGGATCGATTATTCTTGCCTTACATGATGAAACAAATCTAATTATCCCCCTCTGCTTCCATTCACAGCCATGATGAAAGCAATAAAGCAGATATCACGTGGAAGGTGTTAAGTGGGTCATTTCTAAAGTTCAGCCAGTTAATTTGTTTCTAATGAAGGGATCCATTAAAATGACATCACTGTGTGGCAAAAAGTATTATGTGCCTTGTTTCTTTCTATTCCTATATCTATGATTATTATCCATGCTCTCAACTACTCCCTGTTTTGTTGTGTCAAATTAATGGATGATTAATGCATATAGTGTGGACACATGCTATATGTGTACAAGTATCGTGGTTGACAAAACTGAACTACCAATCAATGAAAAAACACAAGTTGAGACACACACACACACACACACACACACATTTACCAAGAGGCATCAGAGTTCTTGTAATACATTGTAAAATTGATTCAGATGATGGGAACACACAGCACTTAAGCACAGAGTGATCTGACATGATGTAAGAAAAAGACTGTGCTCTCATTTGCATATTCCTTAATTAATCTGTGTTGAATCAAATTAACCAAACAGCAAACCTAAAATCACTTTCAGAATACTGCACAATGACTCGCGTCGCTTTTCATCCAGCTTTTTGCTTTATCCTCTTATCCTCTGTTTAATCATGTTTTTAAATGTTGTCACAGTATATTTCTCTACACAATGACAAACTTTGACTTGCCTCAGTTTTGAAAGGTTGCTTAATAAATAAAGACACCTTGTCTACTGTACACAGTGTACAGTCAGCAGGGGGGTATGTGTGTAGGTTAATCCATCCATGTATGTCATGCTATTTCCTTTAATGTCTTTAAATTTTTTTGGGATGTTGCAACATGCTGTTCATTTTTGTACATCCATTAATTTGCTTAAACCATCTGATGTGCAGCGCTTCATACTCGTGCATCACGAGGCGTGAAAATAACCTTAATCTGAGGCTAATCAAAGTCATCTCAATGCAACGCATCCCTGTGTAGCAGAGGTGTCATGCAACAGATCACACACGTTTGCAGCAGCTAAAGTACAATGCGGATTAAGTCTAATCCGGGTTTAAGTGTCAACATCAGCCATTTTACCTGCTGGCCTTGATGCGTATCCAGCGGTTGGTGTTGACGCGCACCGATGAGCGCAGCACCACGGGCTTGGAGCCCAGGTCGTATGTCATCTGAACGTGTCCGTCCACGATGGCCAGGGCGATGTAGTCGGATCGCTCCACGCCCTTCCCGCTCCACAGCACCAGACCCTGTGTTGCCTCTGTGCGGATGCTCAGCTCGAACTTGTTCACCAGCAGAGCCTTCTCACTACGAGAACAGGGATAAAACATCAGTTACATTTTGGTCTAATTTCTCACAATGCGATCCAACACTTGATGTAGCCGACGCTGATCAGTTGGTGTGTGTGACATTTGAAGTTGCAAATGTGAAATGTGCAAATTCGTGCGACTGGCTCGAGGGTAGATTACCCATGATTCCAGAGTGACATATGGTTCTGTGTGCAGGCACATGTAGTCAGAAAGCATTACAGTGATTTTTAAGAATGCAGGCTGAGTTTAGGAATAGCAGGGGGCTGTTTTGCTATTAGCGCTCCAAATCCCTCTGAGCCTGAACTGCTATTTCCTGTGTTTCTGTGTGTATGTGAGTGTGTGTGTGTGTGTGTGTGTGTGTGGGGGGGGTTTAAGCAGCTGTTTGATCTTGAATCTCTTGGCTGCTACAAGCTGCGGGGGTGATTTGGAAGCAGGGACTAGGCAGCTTCCACCTTCCCTTAAGAGGCGCTGTAAGTCACCGTCATACAGAGAAGCACCTCTACTGTATTTTCAGACACACAAAGTACAGCACACATCCAATCCTGCATTCAAACACACACTTACAGATCTCCTCTGTACCTCATGTCCAGCAGAGATTCATCACACACATACCTGCGTGTTTGTGTGTTTGTGTGTTTGTGTGTGTGTGTGTGTGTGTGTGTGTGTGTGTGTGTGTGCGCGCACGTCATCAATCAAGCATTTGTGCAATTGTCTGCACATCTGCTACATGGATCTGTTTCCTGAGCGGGTATTTCAACACAAAGACAAGGACAAGGTGAGGACACACACAACAAAGAACCAATGACAAGTGGATCAAATGAAAAGACTGAGAGCAGCACAGAACTGAAGATACAGAGTAGACAAGACGAGACAACAAGACAAAGGAGTCAGCACAGCAAGCAGAGAGGCTCATGGGGGCACGAAAAGAGGACAGGAAATGGGAGAGAGAAAAGAGTCTGGAAACATCTCCTTACACTGTAAGAAGTATGTTCACGTTTTCTCTGAGGGTTTTCTCTTCATTAACGAGTGAATAAAAAGAGCAGCAGATACAAAAGCAATGGATATTGTTGAACTCTGAAGTTCTGTCCTGTTGTGACGCTAAGCACAGGAATAATGTTGGTTCACTTCAGCAGAAAAGTAAGCAGAACCAAGATCTCATTTGATTTCCTTTCACAAAAATGCACAGGTTAGAAACTTTGACCCCCTTGATGAACTTAATCCGCTGAAGTAAACAGGATGAAAAAAAAAAGAAGCCTTAAAATGTTGTTGTTTTTTTTTTTTTCCTCCAGAGAGAGAGAAAAAAACACATATACAGCTCAGTGAACCCTCTCCTGGCAAACCCTCAAAGAGCTTACAGGGCTCGATAAATCTCCATCCGAGTGGCTTGTCAGTGATAAGGTCAAGGTTATTAAAAGTGCTGAATATCATGAATAAAACATCACAGGCACACGGCTGTCTAAAACTCATATACACCTCTGGGTTCTAAGATTTCTGGTGTGTTGCTGTGTTTTTTTTAATGTAGAGATCCTATCTCCTCCTTATATGTATTCAAACTCTCAGATGATTTTCCCAGGGTGCTTTTCTACATTTTAACTCTAGGTGGCAGTAGTGGTTAGAATAAAAAGAAGCCATAAGGGAGGCTGGCTGGCTGAAGCTCCAGTTGGTTTTGTGCTGTCATCGAAGCTCCAAATCTCAGAATTAATTGAAGCTCAGAGAGAATTGGTTCTTAGTTGTAACTTTATATTAACACTAGTAACTCAATTGTTTTGGTGGAGGAGGATTTAGCCCTGTGAGAGGTCGGAAGGGGTTGTCAGGAGAGAAGTGGAGCATGACGAGTTAAAATGTCGGTGGACTGCATCAGAAAGTGTCAAAGCTTTTGAGGAAACTCACCTCTGGTCAGATGGGTTCTCCAGAGACTCAGGACTTAAGGGTGCAGGGGGGGAGAGAGTCAACGGCATGCAGTGTAAGCGCAACAGGCCATAAGGAAAGAAGGAAGGTTGGAGGGAAACAAGAAAAGACGGAGGGAAGGAGGAAAGGAGGTTGTGAGCACAGTGTGTGACTCACAGAGGTCGAGTTAAGCTGGAGCTGCAAAAAGAAAAACTTATCTGCTCTACTAACATATCGACTGTGCGGACTGTCGATAACAACGGTTATGTGATCATAGGAAGAGTGCAGCTCGCCCCGATCACAACACAACCTCAGAGGAAGGATGACTAATGCACCAAAATGCCTTGTGATGAAGCATTTTTTAAACAACATCAAGATTAAGTACATACATGGTCAGTGTCCACGCCCCGGTAACAATGGCTACTTTAAGTCAGCGTCCAATTATTGAACAACCCGTTTATATTTATGGTGCTGCACGCCACTGTGCAGCAGCCATTACCTTCTGTCCAGTGATGGAAGTGTTGAATGAGAAAAATGGGGTAATTGTCAAAAAATGGGGTCAAGCGCCGTATCAGCTGAGAGTCAGGGCCAGATGTGATTTGTCACAGAAATAATGGGGCTCGAGCAAATCGAGCCGAGCGCTCAGATATGGGTAAGGAGGTGAAGGTGGGGCTACCAGAGGGAGCTGTAAATAGTAACAGAAACATTAACTCAAGGTGAGCGTTTCACATTTTGGCCCCTCGTAGCTCTAAATGTCCTCTCGAGAAATTTCTTTTCTAAAATCGAATCACGCTGAACTGATCAGCGGGCCTTCAAAGCGCTCCGGTTTGCTTAAATTCACGCTCATTGAGGCTCTCAGTAAATGTGACATCCATTAAACTTTCGACAGTCTGGCTCCAAGGACCACTGTCCCCCTCCTGCTAAGTGAGATTGATGCCCATGGCTGCACACTGCAGAGAGATCTCAATTGGAGGTCTAATCTACAAAGGGAGACAAATCTGTGATTAACATGTCGCTGCCTCTCTGTACAGCCGACTCCGTAATTATTCACAATTACAGTTAGAGATCTGGTAAAAATGCCAGATGACAGAAGCCCTGGCATGGATTGGAACTCTGGGCTGAATCCAGTCGACTTAATTTGAACTGAATTCTGCTTGGACGTATTGTGGGACTCTTTAAAAAGAGGTTACTTACCGAGCTAATGAGCAGGAAGAAAAAAAGAGTCCTGAATAGCTAAGTCATGACCGAGGGCTTTCCCGAGCAGAGAGTCCACACGGGCTCCAGAAACTGGGTTAAGGGATGTTTAGTACATCCTCCTCTTGCAGTGTTCAACAGGGTCTCATTCATTTCCCACATGACACATAATGCCATTCAGTGTAAAGTGCATGGCAATTCATTTTGTTTATGATTGAGTTACAACCATGCATAAAATATTGCACATTCTTCGCGTAGCAATTCATTTTGTCTTTTCTGAAGGCTGAGCACAAAGCTTATCATGCACACATTCATGCTTCTCTTTGCACAGGGAAACAAAAAGGAGAACGTATCTAATGACTCTGCAAAATGTATTCAAAAGAAGGAAATCTGTCTAATTAAATCATGGAGATGGAGCTTAAATGGAAAGTCTGACTTTGTCAGAAACGATGGATTCTGTTGGTTTTTTTTTAATGAATGTGCTTTACTCTGTTCTGTTAGGTTAACTATTAAAACAATGGCGTTTTAGCTGTTAGTTTTGTTTGATTTGAACTGGGGAAGCACCCAGTCTAAGAGTCTACTTACTCTGGGATCTCATTGGTCAGTTGGCTTGGGTGAGAAGGAAAGACAGTGAAGGACATTTACATGAGACACAGACAGAGACAGAGACAACCAGGATGGTCAAGGACAGGACAAGGTCAGGCAGCTGGAGCGCCAGGAACGCAGACCGACAGCACGTAAAACAGATTTAAAAAAAAACACACACATATCCGAGCGAGATCTGCAGCCAGTTGTTTCTGACTGAGCGTGAGTGCTGAGTGTGATGATCCGGGCCGCTTTTCACACCTCCGAGTGTTTGTGTGAAGAGCTGTGAGACGAAGATATAGAGCCGTATGCTTGATGTCTTCTCAGGTTCATCATATAAACAATTTTTGTTGGTGCAAACTCAGGAGGGACGCTCTTCTCTTGCCAAACCTTGTCGACGGATTGGAGAGTAAAAACTGTCTCATCAGCTGCCTAAAACAGGAGGATTACTTTTTTTTTTTTTCCCCTGAACCTGCTCCAGAGACCACTTTACATTTGCGTCATCATCTTTTTTTGAGTGCGCCTTAACGGGCTGTTGAATATAGCAGGAGGTGTTTCTTTGGAGGCTGGTTTTTTACAGAGAATACTAACACACTCAAACAGGAGAAAAAATGTAATCACACTTATGTGTGTGCTTACTGCAGCGTCCAATGTTCACTAAGCAGAGAAAACCGAGCATGCTCAGGGCAACTCTGTGATTGTTAAGAATCTCACTAATTAGAAAAACCCAAGGCAGGACTGTTGTGGATAGAGGGTGCGAGCAATCAGCAAAGTGACTACTTCACCCTAAAGCCACGGCACTGATGATATCATCAACTCAGTGTCATCGTGGCTAACCAAAGGAGGAGATGGATGGACAGAAAGGTTATTTGGCTAATAGCTTTCATGGATGAAGATGATCTCCTTGTCCTCTTCCTTACCTCTTTGTAACGGCGTTGTGGTACTCGATGAACGTCCGCCCGTCAAAGGCGATGGCTTCGGTGTCGCCTGCAGACTTCTCGTAAATGGCTGTGGAAGAGTTGGGGAGGGGTGGAGAGTGGAAAGAGGGTTTTTTTTTTTTTTTAGAGGATGACATCACACCAATCAATAAGACAGAGCGTTCGGTTATCAGAGGCGATGGATTCTGAGCAAATGGGGCGGTATTGGTGCATTTGTAGTTTTAATTAAAGTGAAAGGGACAGCGGGCCACAGGACAAGGTTAATGGAGAAGGCGGTGACTGAGTGTGTAAGACTGATCGGGCCGCAGTGAGTCTCTCTGGCAGAGTGACATGATGATGATGAAAGGGATATGCAACTCTTGAAAAGAGCATTTCATGAATATTTAATTGACAGCTTTCATCATGTTGATAGCTGCCGCTTTAGTTTGAAATAAATATAGGGCTGTTTGGATACAGATACTGAAACGCCTTGGATGAAGACTGTGTGGGCTCTGGCATCAGAACGCCAGTACAGGCATCAAACCCTGACTGATGTTTTTAGCCATAACTCTGTCCTTCACCGCAACATTAGCCTACTGTAGGAAGCACAGATGCTCCTTATAGCTGCCCTAGTCTTACAGTACGAGGGGCCAAGGAGAACTTTTTGTTAAAGCTCGCAAAATGTTAAGAATCTGTTTTGTCCACTCTCACATTTTTATTCGATGTTTTTCTTTTCAATATGAGCTGAAGGTAATTAATAAAAACAACACATAAAACAGACTTAGGCTGACATGAAGGACTTGCAGGGTAACTCACAATAGAAAATGACAGGATATGAAACGTTAATGTTATCATACAGGGCTTCAGCAAAAAGTCATATATTAAAGACACTTTATCAAAGATCACTTTATTTAATTAAGGAAAAAAATGAAGTTCAGGACTCCTGTAATTATTATTTACTGCAACAAGGTGTCACTTCCACCTCACCTCATGCCTCGTGCTTTTACAGATATTATCCTGCTGTCTTATTCTCAATTAATGGCCAATTAACTTAGATCTACATGACCATCCCCCGTGTTACAAGCGGAGTCACGAAGACGTGACGCGCTGAGTCAAAGTGGGAGGTCAATCTGTGTTTTCATTAATTAAAACGTTGATATATGGCACCAACGATTAGTTAGTAATACTTCCTGAGCCCAGCCAATCAAACACCTCAACAATGATGTCATGTCGAATCAGAGTTAATAAAGTTATCTTCAGTGTGTTATGGACTTTTGCATTATTTTTTTCGTGGTACGATCCTGCAACCGTCTGCTCGGGTTTAGGCTGAGCACACTGTTCACTACAGTTTGTATTCAGCACTTTTGCACTCTGAGGGGTTCCTTAATATGGACTAACTCTCAGGTCTTGGTATAGGACTCAGTATCAAATAGAAAATGTTTATGACTGATTTCAATCAGTTACCTTAAAGTGAAACACAGAAATTCTTGTCTATAAAACAAGGTTTAAACTAACGTTTTAAAAGCTGAAAAATTGAGGCCAGCTCCTCTTCTACGAACAAGCTGTGTTACATAAAGTATGAAATGCTGCCATCGTGTTTCCAAAGTTTAATACCCAAAGGTAAAAAAGCAGCTCACACACAAAGTAGATTTATCCTGATTTCAAAAGTGAACTTTGTTTTGAAGGTCTGTGTTTGTGTGCTACATTTTACCTCCGAGTATTCAACGTTGGGATTTTATGACTCTGGTTTAGCAACACAAACAAAAGAACTGGGAAGGCAGCATCGTTTCAAAGCGCTAACTCCTGCTGCCATGTATCCCTCAAGAGTCAAAGCAAATAGTGTTGGAAGAGGAAATGGGACAATCTGTACACTTACAGTGATTCATTGCAGTTTCGCACTGCTGTGATAAGGTGATCTCAAGCCAGCGAGCACGCCCACACCAATCATACTGATACTTACAGATCAAGATATAATAGTGTTGTGAGGATAGATGAGAACATGAACCACGGGCAGAAACACTCACTGTTCTGACAGCGTCCCCCTGAGAAGCCGCTCAGGCACACACACTCGTAGGTGTCCAGCTGGGGGTTGCAGCGGCCGCCGTTGTGGCAGGGCTCCTGGGAGCACGGGTGATCCTGGAACATGGCGACGTTGCTGGAGCGCTGGGCGTTCTCCTCCCTGAGGATGGGGGTGCCCATCAGGATGATCTAAGAGCAGGAAACACCGAGTTAACAACGGCTCTTAAATACATTTTCACCTAGTTTGGTTACTCATCAACTGTCAGCTTTGGAGTCTTTTCTTGACTGCATATTCAGCTCTGGAGGAGAAAACATGATTTTGTCAAGGTCATCTTGATCTGAGCTTTCATACTTCAGACACACAAGAGAAACTTTGTGTCATCAATTAGAGTGGCGTGGAGTTTGAAAGAATACCAACAAAGAGAGATTAATAAATGTTATAGTGTGTTCACCGGAAAACAAAGTCACACCTTGACTGGGGAGGCAGAGAAGACTGAAACATGTCTGCCTCTGGGAGTTTGATCTTTATCGACTAAACAGATCGCTTCTCAACTTTTTCGAAAACAACAATTATTTTTAAGATTGTTTTTAAAAAACTTGGGGATCAAACCCTCCACTTTCCAGTTGAGACACGTCTGAACCACAGCCGCACAAAAACTATTCAAGGCGTTCAACTCAAGACTGATTGATATTCGTTAAATACAGGCGAGATATAGTGAAGAAAAAACATGTTTGTTTTTAATGACCTACAGTCTGAAACTCCTGTGTGAAGAAGCCAACAAGCTCTTTCTCAGACGTGAACTTTGGTTGTTGCACAGAAACATTTTAAATCACGACATGTATGTTAGAGAATAAAACAGTGTAAGACCAGTTAGTCCAGAGTTATGGTCTCTGTAGGTTTAGTTATCATACAACAGATATTTTTTACGACCTGCCTGCAGGTTTGGATGTAAATGAGCAGTTTCTAATTAAGCACCTCTTTAACCTTTTCACTTCACCTGTGCTGATGGGACAGTGTAAATATAAATCGTCCGTGACCTTCCTCTGGAGCTTTACCGTCCCTTTTCTTGTCTGGCTTTTAAATCTCTTAGCTCCTCTTCAGCGCTTTTTGTTGTCACATTTATCTGATTTAATTTTCCCTCCTTAGCAAAACACTTGAAGATAATCATTTGTTAGCACTCTTGGTTGTTGTCCAAGGGAAGGCAGCGAGGTACGGGGCTTTGTGTTTTCTGCTGAATGATCATTAAAACCTCATTATGCCAACACACCTAAACAACTGAGTACTGTGATACTGTGGACTCATTTACATGTCTTCTTCCTTTTGAATATGTATTCCACTCTGTAACCACACAGGAAAACGTCTCACAATCCGCCGTTGTCATGACGCACATGCTAAACAGGACATCAAACTGAGTGTGCAAACCGTCTTCCTCATAATTAACTATTCCCAACAGGCCAAGTAAGACAAACGCCACATTTAGCTTTTGATTTGCTCGAAAAACTGTCAAGGGAAAGTTTGCAGAGGAGAACTAATGACAAGTTTGCACAAACAGTAACATCCTGCCTTTGTTCTACCGGGTTATTTTTGGCGTTCGGAGATGAGCTTTTGCTGGAAAGTGTGAAGAAAAAAAAAAAACTGGAAGGCTGTCAGAGAAAGATCTGAGAGGAGGGAAAGGGAGGGACTTCAAAATGTGTATTCTATTATTAGTGCATGCTAATCCAAATGAGCAGAGTCACTGGCCGTCTCACAGCCAGTTTATCACGGAAAATGACTCAAAAGAGGGTTCTGTAGTTTGACAGTTGGATAGCTTAAAACTTATCTTTAGCACAAGTGTATATCTCAGGGCGTAAGAGTCACTTAAATAGCACACACACACACACACACACACACACACACACACACACACACACACACATACATCAGTAGACTTTTGCAAGATTTGGAGGCTTGTTAACACGTACCTTCTGGATCGTTCCCTTGAATCCCTCTGTGAGTGCGGCGCTTCTTGCCAGTCGGCTGTAATCAGGAGCTCCACCAACAAACAGAGACTCTTTCAGGTTAAGATCTACGTGCAGGTTCTGATGAGACAGGGCACAAAGAGGTGTCAGTGGCTGAGCGGGAGCTGTGCAGACTCGAACCCAAAAATGTGCGTTCAAGTTCAGTTATATACAGATTCTATCCACCACAGTTTCCCCTCACTACGACCATGTAACTGTGGTGAGGGCGGAGGATAAAGCACTCATTTTAAGAGTGGAAATATTGAAAGAGTGCATAGGCTACCTTTAAAAAGAACACATCGTACACTAACATTAAACAGGAGGGACATAATAAACCATGTGGACGGTGTGAAGGGGCTCTCAAGGCTGGAACTTCAGCTTTGATTTTTGACAAAATGGAGTCAGTTCATCTTTAAATTCAAGATGATGTTTGTGAAAACAAAAATTCAGTCAAGGTGTTCCCGAGATGTCCTGTTTACATAAATGTGAGAGATGTAATGACCTTTTCTAGAATATGATGTTGTCACAACTCAGTTAACCTTTAACCTTTTAGGAAATGATGGTATCCAGTCAAACATTTGTGTCTGATCCAAAGACCAAAAGTGAAAAGAAAGTGAGGACAAACAGCATTTCAGTTTATTTCTGAACAAGTTGTAAAAGGAGCTGACAGTGAGAGAGCGGGTCTCTGCTTTGAAGGACTTGGAGGCAGGTACATGTGGCTGCAGATCAGTGGCTTCATTTTTGGATTTTGGTAGACTTTGGACATTATTTCATTATAGTGTTTTACTTGGTATTTTAAGATTTTCTTTATACTGTATTTAAGTCATGCATCCTTTATTAGATTGTATAACTGTTTTGAGTTTCAGAAACTTTGTCCGCTCTTCGACCAGGACACACTTGGAAAATGTATTTTTTTTATCTCAGTGACTTTTCCCTGAGTGAAAGAAAAGTTACAAATGTTACGAACCTTGTTGCCAAACATGGGGCGATAAACTCCACTTGTTCTGTACGTATTTCATCTTTGAGAATTTGGACGCTTATGGAAATAAATGCCTTCAGTTAAAGAGAAATGTAAAAATCTGCTCATATATCTTTGCAAAACACCCAACTGAATCTTTCCCACAGCACATTTCACAGGTTTTCTCCTCAGGATGGAACAGTTTAAGGTTTGTCTCTAGCGGGTAATGTGTTTGTGTCCAGGGAGCTTGAAATCAGCCGTATCCTTTTTTTTCAAGATATATGTATGGAGTGAGATTAATAAAGCACATTTGCAGACGTGCCACAGTTAAATAGATTGTCTCGTAAAAAAATAAGGATTTTTCCATATTGTAGCCGGCAGACGCTTTAACTGCACATGCTTGCCTTCTTTCTACATCAATACACTTAATGTATTACAGTGTAATAGATTTCTATGTCTCTCAGAGAGAGTGGTCAATTATCCTCTATCTGTGAGAGATAAAAAGACACTACAAAGGGAAATCAGGAGTAGGCTGGACCTGAGCTACTGCTGCTTCTACACAGACCTCTCTAATGAATGGCTGATCATAAGAAGCGACCTTTCAAACGCTTGAGTGTGGAGACACATTAATTGCAATTTATTTGCACTGTGACGGCTCTGAAATTCATTTTTTTTCCACCGAACCTTGGGAGCGATTGCTTTGCAATAGCAAGGTACCACTTCTTTCTTCATTAAACAGACGAGTCGGTCCACTTCAGAAAGAAAGAATGAATGATCTTTATTTTATGTAGAGCAGTAATTGCCAGAGGGGTAAAGTGGAGTTAATTGCTGGAAAAATAATGGAAGGGGCCAAGTAAACAGGCTTTGTGAGAGACGAGCTGGCATCGGCTTCTCTTTTATTTAGGATGGGATTTGGAGTGCAGGAGGCAGCAGTGCTTGGCTGAAGCCCGGCGGCTGTGTCACTGCACCTTGAGCCCCTTCCAACTGAGACGGGGTGGAGACCTCGGCCAAAGCTGCTGGACGCGCTGAGCCTGCTGCCTCGAGGCTGAGCTGAAAGTTGTCACCAGCAGCAGGGAAGAGTCGTCCACCTCGGGGCTCTTATTGTCGACATGGCAGCTCCGCTACACTTTCACGACACATTAAACCTACTGTAACACTATTTATAGAGGTGCATACATTCACCATCGACTAGCATTAGCATGTATACTCATAGCATATGGCCTCCTTATGAGTTTTCTAAGAGTTTGTTTTTGGACCATATTCTCCACTGGTATGCTCTCTAATGACGTCTAATGTCGTCCCCAAAAAGCTTCAAAATGCTCGGATAGATAAGTTACTGTTGGTCATGAATATGCAGCTCTTATAACTGTTGATCAACGTGCATAAATTAATGATTACTGAGGGAAACACTAATAGCCTTGTAGTTGTAAAAAAAAAAAAAATAATAATAATTTGATCCTTAACTGTGGGAAAAATAGCAGCAATCATGCTGTAAAAACAGCCCGGTGCAGTCACTGTCTTAATTAACAGAACAACCTTGTCACAGAAAAACTTTTCACTCAGCTAACTGTCCATTCCTGCTGAAGAAAGGACAACACTTAGGAGCCCCGTGAGCTTTATTCCATTATTTCATTTAGTTTGGTATTTAGTCTGCTCTGTTTACTGTTTCTTTTTCTCTGTGTTTTCAGCTGCACTGCTACAGCTTTCAAATCATAAATCAATATTATTTCAGTCTGTCAATCAGAACTGAAACTGGCTTTGAACTCAGAGTGAACAAACATCGCCTTGGACTAGTTTGCATTTGACAGACATTTAATAATTTAAGATAAAGATACTTCATTTAAAACTGACTTCTCTGACTAACATTTCCATTTTTTTTAACCCACTGAAGCACGGATTTCACGAGTGATGCAATACAGATTAGAAATCAACATTTACAGAAAAACCTTGTTGACACTAATGAGACATGAAGAGCCAATATGCTACACAAATACTCGTGTGTAAACGCAGCTTGTAATTGGCGAATACTTGTAGGATATAACGGGTCATTAAGCCTGCAGATGCATGCAGCACCTGTTCCCCAGTACGTCTGAGTTTTTAAGTTGTTGGAGCTTCTACACGGCAACGATTGTTCAATCATGGTTCTTAAGAAGAGTAACTTTTCCACCACTCATTTACGAGAATGACATGCAATGAAATGATGTGTCATGCCTTGTTTTTTCATGTAAACAGATAATAATAATCTGCACCTGGTGCGCGAGTGATGCTCGCTGGGTGGTGTTCAGTGAGTGTTGTTTGTGTTGTTATGGGAGAGTGAGCGAGTGAGTGGGTGAAAGAGTGAGCGACTTTATGATTTCATGGAGAAGTGTTCCTGTTTCCAAAAAGAAGTGTGAGCAGATGACAAAAGAACAGCCCGGCTTGGCTTGGCACCTCACATCTCCTCCAGTATATTTCCTCCCCTGTCTTCGCTCTCACTTTTTTTTTTCCGACAGCCACGCAGCACTGGCGTGATATCCCCGCCTACGCCGAGTTAATGAAGACGTTTCTTTGTTGCTAAAAACAATGGCCGCCATAAAGATGACTCTGTCCTTTCCTTCTTCCCTCCCACCTCCCCGCCCCCTCCCACCCCCACGGCAGATGGACCGAGGTGAAAGCCAAACCGTGTTCTTTAAGAGCATCTCCACTCCGGTGCCGTTTGTGTGCGTGCATGAGCTTATGAGATGGCAAAGTTTTTTTCCACAGAACTGGCACCTTTAAAGCCGCCCGCAGCTCTGCAGAAGTACCTTCATTTTAACTGAGCTGTTGTTGCATGGAGAGGTGGGGGTGAGAGGACGTAGTGAGCGACTTAAAATGAAATATGGGCTGAGGTGTGGCTGGGACTTGTCTCATTACCTTTCGTGATTTCTTATTTCCAGACAGCACATCATAGAGAAGGAAAGAAAAATCGGGAGGAAGAGAGTTATTAGGTGAAGACGAGTAAGTGCCTGTGCACAGAGAGGCATGCAGAGCCAGGCAAGTGCTAAAAGCCCACAAAACATTCACACACACATACACACACACACACACACATAACCACAGGCGGCATCTGTAGGAGCATTAAACACAGCTGCAGGGAAGCACAGACGAGTGACATAAGAAAAGGGAGAGAGATGTGTACCTTGCATTATAGACACATACAAACTTAAAGATGTGCAAATGTGTGTTTACACTTAAAAAGGGGGGGAATGCAAATGAGACAGCAGGTCTGAGAGCTTCATGCATGAAGCAGATGGTGCCACTGACAAAGGGTACAAAGAAAAAAACTTCCCGCAGGAGAGACAGTGAATAGTGCCACTTAACCCAACATCATTCTGCACTGCTGCCATTCAGTAAAAGGGGAGTAGATTTGTATCCCTCCTGTCTGTACCTATGTGCAATTTGACTGAATGTACTGTACTTCATCATGCTGGCCGCTCGAGAACACTCCAAGCACACAATATGCGTCCATGCTCGGGCTCTCAAAAGTATCCACGTAAGAAAATGTTTTCAACAACACATTTTTAAAAGGACTCAACCTCCATCAATTCTTAAGTTTGATCGTACAGAGGGGTAATGGAGCTTTGTAAATCATGTTTTCAGACTAAAGCTGCTGTGAGGAGAAAAACATTGAGAGCCGCGTTGGTCGACAGGAAACGGAGACGGCGATGTCACCTTGTCGCCACTTTTTTTTAAGTCTCCAGATAAGGAGTGTTCCTGGCGAGGGGCTTAACACCCCAGCGAGATATTTAATGCCAAGAAACTTTCCAATCAAGTAAAATACAGACAGATGGCAGATTCTCTGTGGTTACAGAAAACAGCACACTCCTCTCGTGGGTCATCAAGGATGACTAAAAATGAACATTAACTTTGAGTCTGTACATCACTCTTTTAAAGTAAATTCACACTCACTACGCCTTCAAGTTGAATTAAAGAGAGGACTAGTTTTAAAGTGTGGCTACGTGTTCAGGGAACTTTTCTGTAGCAGCCACAGACTCTATGAAACATGCACGTATAGTCTCAGTGATGTCATCCATTGTCATCTGCTGTCTGTTGATTGGTCGAAAGAATCACCCCTTCCTGTGCAATCGCAGTGTAAAGGAAGACAACGACATTAAACACCGCATGCAGGTCCTGTGGACTCCAAGAGAGTCCCTTGAAGGCTGTTTTGTTTTTTTTAAATTGTCATCCTGTAGAGCTGCATCATGGATGATGTCGGAGGGGCAGAAGTGCTGATTGGGGAGGGGGGGGGGGGGGTCAGCTTGACATATCTTTCATTTTAAGTATTAAGTCTATGCAGTCTCGAAAAAAAAAAAAAAAACATATTGGCTAAAGTTATCTATTTGAGGCATTCAGCTTACCTTGGAATTAATTTTGTCATCGTATGGATTGAGTATCAAGTCTAAATATGTTATTAAAGTATCTTTTAAAGGTTTAAAATCCTTACACAGTGATAACACTCATACGTACACTTGTGTTTGGCCACTTCTAGACTAATACGATGCGAGTGAGCGCTCACTCCCTCCATGCTCTGAAAGCAGGAGTGGGAGAGAATTAGCTGAGAGCCATATTGGATGGGGTCTCTGCGTTGAGTTCCATAAGTAGTCTCTGCTCATCCCATGAGTCCCCCCCCCCCTCCCCCCAACCCCCATCTTCGCTTTCCCCTTGCTCTCTTCTTTAATACGATTTTCTGCCTCTGTTGCTGGAGTAAAACACAATTATCATACTGGCAGTGGGGGGAAGACAAAGCGGCACGGGAGAGAAAAAACTAGGGAGCGTGTCACGTCTCAGTGAAAGATGACCGAGTTGACAGCGTGCATGCTCGTAATCACACATTACACTCTTTAATATAATTGGATGACCTGCAGACTTATCAAACTATTAGATCGCCTTTCATTTGGAAGCACGTACCTGCTTTATTGGTTTAGACGCAGGGCTGAAGGGTTTCATTACACTCATCTCGCTGCGGCTGCTGCTATCTCCTTAATCTGCCTCACTTCCCCAGGCACCTCCTCAAAGGCTGCATTTATAAAATCCACTGTATACCAGTAGTGTAATTTGATTTTGCTTTGTGTTTGCAACACCAAAGTTTTATCTCCAGTGTGTCAGCAAGCCGAAAGGCTGAGGTACAGCAAAACAAAACAAAACAAGGACTTCCAAAATTAAGACAGCTTGTCAAACCGGCCCTCTTCATCTGGAGCTCCCCCTCTTACCTTGACGGCTGTCAGGAGATAGCAGCACATTTTCAGCAGACCGGGCAGGCAGAACCGCATGTTGTGGACAAAAAAAGTTTGCTGATACAACCTAGTGCCCAGCGGCCAAATGAAACACCTCTAAATGAGCCAAAAGGGTCCGCTAAAGCTCGAGATTGTGGCGATGACATGGATAACACAGATGATCAAACAAACACGGTTTATAACGCACAAGCAGGGCTAAGCATAGAACAGGCCCATCAGCTCTGCATGCTAAAAGCAAGATAACCTTTAGCAGGAGGCTGGCAGCTCGCTCTTTCTTACCGGTGCCTCTCCGCGGACCGGGTCCTTTTTGTTCACCATGATCTCTCCTTTGCGGTTGGAGCGCTCCAGGTTGACGGTGTTCCACACGTTGAGCTGGATTGGATCCTTACTCCTGAGATACGCAAACAAACAGAGGAAAGTTCAGAGTAGAAGATTAGCATTAGCATTAGTGTGTTTTCTTTCTAACCAGTCCTAATAATAAAAAAAAAAAACGTGTTGTATTGTTTTCTTTTTTGTCTTTTTGTTCTCAACTGTGATGACAAAGAAGACACATTAACAGCTACGTCACTGACTGACGGGAGGTCAACATTTTGTGTCTCAGAGGTCGGCATGAACTCTTCAAAAACAGAAAACAAAAAGGATCAACATAAAACTAATCCGCAGTTTCACCCAGAAGTCTTTGAATTTTTCGATTATCTCGGTAGAAACACGATGAATAAACTCGATTTTACTGACATATATATGACGATCACACCTCTGGGATGATCCTTACCTGATGGTAGCAGGTCCCTTCCCCAGGTCGTAGCGGAACTCCAGGATCCCCTCATTGAGGGAGAGAGAGATGAAGTCTCCTTTCCCGTCTGATTTCTGGCCGTTGTAGAAGATCAGACCGTTGGAGTCGTTGGCCATGAGGATCACCGTCATGCTCAGCTTTTGACTGCAAGAGAAGTCAGATTAGTGGTTGTTTGTGGCCGCTGCGCTGATATTCTTCGTATGAAAATGAGGCAGAGATATCCTACAAGCGAAGCCGAGATAAAGGGCTGTTTCTAGAACTCATTGTTATTCAGTTCAGGCTCACAGGCAGAAGCTCTGCCTTAAGGCCAAGAACAAGCCTATGAAAACTACATGATTTCGTGTGTTTAGTAATACATACATAAATCTCCAATGTTTGGGTTTCATGCAGAGACTTACCGCAGGTCATGCCCGTACAGATGGAGCCCCTTCAGCTCCAGGTAAGAGTCTCCGTCGAAAAGCGGCAAGTAAGCCCCTCTCCTCTCCGCCACTGTGGAAACAAAGACACTATATTCATCCTCAGGTCTAGTTTTTTGTTGCTGACAGAATTATAATTCAGGGATAGTCGGTGCATCTCTGAGCGACCTGTCAGCATAATGGAGAGACATGGATTTGTGTTTTTGTAGCCTTTGGGATTAAGACTTTTTCTTGACAGACAGTCAAAGAAAAAAAAAGGAAAAAAAATCAAACAACCATACGTCAGAGTGATTACACAGCCCGCCACAGTGCAACAAAGAACCTGTGGAGACGAGCAGAGTTAAACACTGCAGCAGGGACCCATGAAATAATGCAACCGCTGTATCTTTTTTTTTTTTCCTTTCTTACAAATTCCTGTCGAATGTGCGATGGGTGTGCGTCTGGCGGTCCCGTTTCAGGCTGTCTGGAGTCATTAGGACAGGCACCGTGCCATCTCTCTAACAAGTGGTTTGACATTAAAAATCATTCAAGTGTCACCCGGGGGGACGTGTTTATGGTGTTGTTTGCACAAACTACAATCATTCAGTGACATGTGCGATGCCAGAGACGCTCACGCACACACACACACACACACACACACACACACACACACACACACACACACACACACACACACACACACACACCTACGTAGCCGACAAGAAAGCTTTTATTGGTAATTGGCAGGGATTAGCAGAGTGGAGTCAGGATGGGGAGAGGCAGACGGAGATGAGAAAGCTAATTAGCAATTGTGAGGAACACTGCTAATAATGATGGCACGCACCATTGGGGAGGGCGAAAAAGAGTCCACACAAGAAGGAATCCCTGCTGCACTAAAGTGAACTCTGAAGGAGCTGCTGGAGGAGGGGTTGTTAAAGAGCGCTTTTCTCTTCCTCGCCTCATGTTCCGAATGAAAGCTTCATGATCAATATGTCACCAGAACACCAGACGAGCTGAGTGACCAGGATAAACCCCGCATGACGAGCGGAGCTTGACCACCAAGAACGTTGAACTTTGGAAAGTGGTCCTTTTGCTAAAACTCAGAAATAAAGAGCTCGAGGTCAGAACTGAAGAAGCTGCTGCATGTCTGCTGAAGAAGAGGCTCAGCTCTGAGCTACTTTGTTTATATTAACATTCATAATTAGTATTTGCAAAGAACGCCATCACAACACTATAAATTACATAAACGGTGGAAACAAATTTCAAAATAAAAGCATTGTCTCAGAAGAAGAAATGCAATTCAATCAGAGCTCCTGGTCCGACCCTCTCTCAATCAACATGGCTGCTTGCATTATTCAAAATATCAACACTGCTCTGAAAACACACACAGGGTGGGAGGCTCTAATGCTGATGTAATGTTGTTGTGCTGTAGCAGGGAGAATACATAAAGGTTGAGTGAAGGTCATGTTTTATTCATTTCACTGTTCTCAAATAATAAAAGGGTAAATAGATGTAAACATATTTCAGGATTAAACAACATATGATAACCCATGATTGTTTTTTTTTCATGTTGTTTGAGCTTCTAACCACAGGTCATTTTCTGTCACTGTGTGATGGACAATAAAGTTTTTTTTTATAAACTTGAAGACAACAGCTGCCGTTACCACAACGATACAGATGAAAGTTTCTCTTCAAATGATTACGGAAAAATGTAAAAATATCAAGGCTCATCTTGGAGACGAGCATTTAGGCTTGATATTTGAATAAAGTCAATTAAGAACAATGAAACTGTAACAATGTTTCCTAATGCAAGGTCATGAGTTACCTCATGTTAAATAATGTCCGGCTAAATGTTCTCATCCGTCTTCATTTAAAGTTCAGGTGGATGATTGTCAAGTGATGAAAAGTGAATAATTGACCCCATTCCTTACTACCATAACACTGCAAACAGCTGTAAGACGTTATAACAGCATTGAAACATGAAGTGTGATGTCAGAGGCGTGAAAATGGTGAATGAATCAGATCCACTGTCTCTCGATCCGTCTCTCACACGTGGAGCTCAGGGACTGAATAAACCTCCTCCTGCGTCGTGGACCGTCTGAGTTCCTGTGATGCTGCTCTCATTAGCACACTGTAATGATTTACACGATCACAGAGCGCATGGACGAGTATGCCATTCAATACCATCGAAACACCCTTGAGAAAAGCCCTTGATGGCAGCAGTGAGCTGCATTGACAAACCATGGTGGAAATGAACTGAAATAGAAACCGTACCTCAAATGAATGTGCACACTCGATAGGTTACACACACACACGCTCCAAAATACGACTAATTCAGCTTAAAGCTCCTGAAGAGTGAGCTACCTGTCTTTGTAACTGTTCTCAGCGCGGGCCTCAGAGGGCGCGTCCGACTGACTGCCGCCGTATCTGTGAGCTCCTGTCGGAGGCTGACACTCCAGCTGACTGACGCTCCCATTAATCACGGTGGGCAGGGAGGACTGATGCGATTAGTCATCTCATTGATTCCTGTGGAAAAAAATCGCCTTTTGGAAGGGGAGACGCTCTCACTCACACCACATTGATTTTGGTTCACCTCAATTTATTTCAGTCACCTGCTAACTGTGACTCAGGGCCAGGAAAGACGACCATCCCCTTCTGTTTTTTTTTTTGTCCCCTGAACACAAGAGAGTGTCTTTTCTAATGCATTCTCTTTCATTGCCGGTTTGAGAAGTCGACTTCATCATCTGCTAAGACAAGGAGGGAACGAACATTGGGAGACTTCACATTGTGACACCAACAAAAGTGCTTAAGATGAACTTCAAAAGCTGGTGAGTCGTTATCTGGTTGTTTCCCCAGCTGCGGCCCGGTTCTGCCACGAGGAACAAAAACAACGTTTGAACACAGCACCTGTGGGCGGACAGGCACAGAGGGAGGGGAGGAAGAGGAGGGAGGCTGCGGCTTCACTGCCGTTTACACGCTAACAAGCACAGCCGAGTCGATGATGTGAACGGCCCGACGGGGCCAATCATCTACCTCAGTTCAGAAACCCTCCCACCCTGAAGGCTCACCCCCCCCTCCCCCCTCCGATCTCCCTATTCGACCCAGCATGGATGGAAACGTCACAGAGTAGAAAGAACGAGGAGGAGTCCAGAATGGAAAACGATGCTTCTCAGAGCGAACGCTGCGGCCCCCTGAAGAACTCAGGTGAACAGCTGAGGTACGAATTCACGGTTACAGCACTTTGTTTGTTGAGGATCATTTGCACAGAGTAAGTAGTTATATGTTAAGAAATAGTGACAGGCGAATGCAAGAATTTTCTCACCCATCTGCTTTTAAAAGCCAGCAGATTGTATTTCATGTCACTTAAACTTCTCCCTTCTCAAAACAAACAAAAAACAAACCTAATGATGAACCCAAACAAACATTTCCAGTGATGGCTGAGTGAGAGAAGGTGAACGAAAAGTCACGAATCAACGCAGCACCTGGTTCAGGTTTTCTGCCCTCAAACTGTCAACGTCTGTTGACGTTTTCTTTTCCAATTAGTGGTTTTTGAACACTGCCACAGCTGCTAACATTGTTTTGTTGACTATTTACATTATGTTCCTTCTCGCACTTTGACGACTGCTCTGCCATCTTTACGCCTTCCTTTTTTTTTTTCCGCTGTATTTTCTTCTGGCTGTGTGTCTGCTCCACCTCAGACCTGAAGACGCCATCATTTACCAATCAGAAAGCTTGATTTCAACACAGCCTGGTAATAAATAATTAGATTACCTTTCTCGCAGTGCTTGCCTTCACGTCCCATGGGACACTCGCATTTGTAGCCTCCCTCGGGCAGCGCCTGACACTGGGAGGACGGGTGGCACCTGTTTGGCTCACACGGGTCGTGAACGTCGGCGCACGTCGGACCTAGAATCACACATTCCCATTAGCCACCTTTAGAAAACCAGCAACACTTTATAATTCACTTGAAATAAAGGGCGAGGGGAGGGGGAGACCAAAAAGAGGGGAGAGAGGCGGGTACATGGATTTCCTCTGTAATTGAGGTCATTTTCTAATAGGATTTGGAAATATTACACGTCCAGATTAAACAGTGAAGAGCCCCCGCACCATGCGGCGTGTTTCGGGGGCCAGCGCTGACTGTGGGAAAGGCTCGCCAGCGTCTGCTGGATGATGCTTTTGCCCTCAGCCTCAGCTCATCTGAATTCACCCGTCATTACTTTAGCAGTCAGATCCTGTGGTGAGCACAGCGCTTTAATGAACCCCAACCCCGCTGAGCTCACTGGGCTCCCCCCGTTTTCGCCTCACTGAAGCTTTTTGGAAGCTCCCTTTTATCCCTCTCCCTTGCTCCTTCCCTACCACAGCTCTATTTATCACATCTCTCCCCTCTCTCCCGCTCTTTAGCTCTAATACGCTCTCGCCGCCCTCGTTCATCAGACTGTCCTGACATGTCCTCTCTTTAACTAAAAAACTCCCCTCCCATCTATTCCGTCCTCTGTGAGCGGTCCCTCCCATGGAGACGGGCAATCTCGGCTACTTATTAAACTGACACGAAGACAAAATAAACTTGAGTATGAGTCTGCAGGCTACGCTCCAATTGTCATTATCAGCATTCATTAAACGACATGTTGCCAAAATGACTTTGATTGCAGTGATGCTTCCTCAGAGCGGACGGTTTTTTCTGCTTCGTCTCAATAACAACAAAGCATAAAAGTAGTTCTTGTATAAAAGGCAATAATAATGTAATGTGATGCTTTATTGATCCTCATTTTAAATTCAAGGGGAAGGGCTCTTAAAAGTTGGCTGAAAGGTGCTTCCCCTAACCACTGAGCTGCCCCGATGTGAGTATAAAAGCCTTTACTATTCAAGCATAAAAGTTATCTCTGACAATTAATTTGGTTCCAGAGTTTAACTTTCTGCAGCAGGCTGCGGTACGAGCAGCGAGGGGCACGCTCTGCTGGGCCCTGATGGCGTCTGCTCTTAACTATATCTCTCAGAGTTGCTTGTTAGTTGGTGTGAGCGCTGGAGGGAGAAGGATGTGGAAGAAGAGATAGGCCAAAGGCCGTTTACTGAACATTTGGTGGAAGTTTTCTTCACAGTGTTAACATTTAATCTCTCATTTCTGTGTCGGACACACAGATTTGATGCTGTTGGTGTTTACAAAATGACTTTTAGCGCTCCTGCTGGGGGCACCAGATACACTGTCAAATTAGGCTGTCAAGCTTACTCAGGATTTGGGAGGAAGTCATGACCGCGGTGAATCCCATAAGAGAAGGCGAAGCAGAGATATAAACATAACTTTAATGCCTGGGTCTCGGGAAAGTCAGCGAAATTCAAATCTGAATTTAAATATTTTCCCTCCCATTTCCCTGCACTGAACATCGGTGTGAACCTCTCTGTGCAGACATCCCACTTTGACAGTGAGACACTGCTGAGCTGCACAGCGTCTTACCCCAGAATCCTTTGTTGCACTTGCAGTGGAACATCTCCGCCTCTTTAACCTGGCACGCCGCACCGTTCTTGCAGGGATTCGGCTGGCAGGGGTCGTTACCGCATTCACCTACGCCGCTGCCGTACAGGCTGTCTCCGCCCCTCTCCTGCAGGTTGAGCACCCGGTTGTTGACGTCGAGCAGACGGATGCAGCCGACCAGACCATCGGACACTCCTGTTCTCTCGCTCACACTGAAAGAAAAAAAAAGGGAAGAATTTAGTGTTCGTCAGAGCCTGCGGCGAGATTCTTTTTGACCCTGATTTAAAAACAGACGATGCTGTTTACTGATTGTATCACATCACCATCAGGGATTACGAAGGAGAACTATTTCTTATGTGTCCAGTTGTTGATTGACTCCTTAGTGTAATCCAAGCTTATTCATATAGGCTCCCTTATTATAAAGCATAATATGTACATGTATAATACGCACTATAAAGCACAATATCAGCTGATATGATGACAGCTTTAAGGGGGGTCAGGCTAACTGTCTCCATGTTTACGTCACATGTTTGGAGAGACTCGCACATGTGACCGCAAAGTTTTACCTTCAGGCAATTTGAACTTTCTGATTAGTCTCTGTGCTGGAGGGAGACTACTTTATCTTTCAGGCCCAAATTATCTGATAATTTCTACCTAATCTGTCAGCGAAATGGACAATAGTAGCAAACAACATTCAACACTGGACTCCGAATGTGTTTTATTTATTTCATGACTCATCCTGAAAATGATCCTGACTGTGTGACAGCAGATTTTAAGGTCTTACTCGGATCTCATTTCCGCCGGCACTCCTCCAATCATCAGGTGGGTGTCCAGGTTGAGGCCATCTGTGCCACGTGGACTCTCGCCCTCGATGTGCTCTTCGTTGTCCACGCTCAGCATGGCGTTACGCCGGTTGCGAGTCACCACCAGTTGATGCCAGCGGCCCTGCGTGATCTCCACTTTGCTGACCAACGTGCCTGGGCCTGAACCTGTGTTGAACCTGAGAAGAAGAGAGGGAATCGGAGACTCTGTTTTTATACCTGCATCACACTTCTTTCAAGATTACAGGACTTGGGGAAGTTCTTTTCCACAGATATTTCTTTTCCCAGCAATTAATGAGTAAAAATCGGCTCACGTTGCTCAACAAGACAGAGATGGATGAAAGAAAGAAGGTACAGGAGTTCCCATCTGGGGTTCCAAACCATGTGCATGAAACAAGGCAGTAACTCTCTTAAAAAATGTCTTTCACGCCCTCTTTTTAATTAAACCTTCTAATGAGTTTTTGTTGTGAAAAAGGCCACATCGTCACAGAAAGGAGCTGTTGTGTATGCGCGCCCACACACATTGCTAGCATTAGCACAACCTGCGAGCAATTATCTGCCACAAATAATTAGTTCTTCTCCCCACGTCGTGGATTTGCGGAGCGGTGGGTGGTAATCTCACAGCTGTATTTCTGGAAGAGCGGCAGAGCCCCATCTGAAAACCAAAGTGACTAATGATCTCCTCCAGTTTGCTATTGATTTCTTTTTTGAATAGAGACATTTTAACCTGACTAGATCTCGAGGAAGCGAAGAGGTTTCGAGGGGTTACGATGAAACCCGACTGATCAGGATTGCCGATGGTGTGAAATAATAAAATACTGAGAATAAATAAAGACGACGTGCAGACTCTCTAAGTCCTGAAGTCCCGTCCCGCTGAAGATTCTTCTGAATGAGTTTATTGATACAATCCCACTGTGGGAGAAGAGAGGGATACTCAGTGTTTCTTAAAGTTTGAAATAGTCCAGTTTAAACCCATCCGATGAATATTTTGTTTCAAGTAAGCCATCCAAATCAGGAGGTACGAGCCTTAATAAAACGGGTCAGCTTCGAACCCTCGCTCCTTTCATGACAAGTTTTTGCGTGGACAGCTGAAGAGAGACGTGAAATGTTTGGAGGAGAGAGTGTCTTTCAGCAAAGGGCCGAGGACAGATTTGAATCCCCGACCGCAGCTACAAGGACTTTGCCTTCTGCACATGGAGCGTGCAACATAACCACTAGGCCATCCTGTGGCCCAGAAATCTATATGTTTAAAAGTTCACTATTTACCCACTGTAAATCCCCTTTCAAATAAGTCCCTTAAATAAGAACTAACAATCAGCACTCATGATTTATCAGAACAAAAAACCCCAGAATGTCTCAGTGTGAGTGAATGAATATGACTTATTGAAGCCCCACTGAGGGGACATTTAGATACAGTATATTACAGTAGACTAACAACATTATCAAATATTATGTAAATAAAGGAACCCTTAATCTGAGAGTTTAGGGATTTTAAAGACGAATGGGTTTAAAACAAATGACCAAAAATGATCGAATGGGGATAAAAGTACTTCAATTTAAAACCCCATAAGGCCTTAAATCGTCCTTCTCGCCGAATTACAACACTGCCTATGATTGCCTGATGTAACTATTACTGTTCTAACTGAGGACTTACATTGATGTAATAAACCCAAAATGAGTTTACATGTGTGTACATTACCTCTTTATTTTTCCTGTTTCCTGATTGCACAGTGTGAAAGTATTGAATATTCATGACGAGCCTTTTTCAGGCACATCAATACCAACATAATTGTGCATACAGTATATGTTACCAAAAACTGCACCTCACGTTTAAATCCGGACATGGACACATTTCTGTCCATATGTTCACGGGCCATCTGCAGACGTGATGATGTGAGCAGCTTATTTACATGTTTGAACATATTTCTGAGAGCACGTCTTCATGGTCGTAAGTCTGTCAACCAGCTTCTGTGTCTTCATTTGTTTTTCTGGCCATAATGTTTGCAACATGTTTTCCATGCAGTAATCATTTGCCTCATTATCTTCGGCGCTCTCTATTTGTTTTATTCTTATCTACATCGTCTCGCGGCTTGCTGCTGCTGCGGTGACCACGTTTCCCCAGGGGGGATCGTTTGAGTCTCATCAAATGTAATCAAGCAAAAGCAGCAGAATCAACAGCAGAACAGGCCGTTAAAATGTAACCGCACTCACTTGAGCTCTACTTTGCCGTCGACCAGGGCGAGAGAGATGAAGTCCTTCTTTCCTTCCTGGCCGTTGTAGAGCAGAATGCCGGTCATCTCCGAGGCTCGGAACTCCATGGCGATGCGGACCGTGTGATAGGCGCTCATGGTTTGGAACGCCAGGTACGAGTGACCTCCAAACGAAGGGATGAAGTAATGTATCACTGTGGAGGAAAAAAGAAAACAAGCCCTGCCATTACCACATGACCTGCTTTATGCTAGCAGAACAGTCGTTTAATGTGGATAATGAGGTGTGAGCGGAGGTGCTGTGTCACCGGAGAAAACGAGACTTTCTGTCGGTTTATTTCAGGAGTGACGTTCTCCTGATGAAGTTGTCAACACTGAGAGGAGCCAGAAGAAAAACACTCTCATGTCACACACATTCATGCACTCTTGCTCATGACACACGCACACATTCGGAGAACCTTTGTTTTTCCACCACTCAACAATTATGATTATTATCATCTATTTTCTCCCCCGGGCTCCGTTTCTTTCCGTCCATCTGTCTTTCCGTCCGTCTCTCTCAGGAGAATGGCAGCTGATGAGCTGCCTCTTTTCTAATGACTTGATTGATCTGGGGGAGGCTGGTGTGCATTTTGTGTGTGCGCGTGACTGCATTTAGCCACTCTAACTGAAAGATACACACTGATTCTCACCAGCTAATCCCCATCAAAGCAATTACTGTCAATTATCTTAAGATGCAGCTGCGTGAGGTCGATTCTCATCCCCCAAAATCCCAAAGTAGGCTAAGAGGGAGGAAACAAAAGAATTGAGCAGCTCAGGAACTTCTTCTTGATTTATGATCTTTTTTTTCTGTGGAGCTGATTGGACTCTGCGTTGCCTCACGTCTGAGGTGTTGAAACTGTCTGAGTCATAGATAAGTCTGAAGAGCAGCCACAAAGGATACATCTTGCATCTGACTTCATCACAGCTCAATGCTTTGTTCTCAAGTTGAAGAAAAAAAAAGAAGAATATCGCATGAAACAGACTCTTTGTTCTGAGCGCTGAATTCTGCAGAGCTCCGGGGTGATCTGATATAAGGACATCATTATGTGCAGACACAAACACGAGCGAGACGCACGCTCACGCAATCTCTCAGGACGCATTTGGAGAGGGTACAACGTCGCCTCAGTACGGCTGATGTCAGCGAGTGCCGGGCCTCGTTAAAGAACGTTTTTCTCCGACCATCAGGCCATCTTTGACGCGCCTCCGTGGAGCTTCCTCGCCGCTGTTAAGTCGATAATAGAACCCGTTTACGCCCACCGCTGCGGTCACTCAACGGACGAGACACGCTAAGCTCTGTGATCGGAGAAACCGGATCTCTGTGGTACTTTTTTATTCATCGTTTTCTTATTTTACTTTCCAAATCACGAGGTGGATGACTCCTTGATAAGCTACTCTCCTGACAGTTTTGTGTTTTTGTTTTTCACTCTGTGGTCTCACTCAGAGCGTCACGGAAGCGACCGACTGCTCTGCAGAGGATCTATAAATAGTCGTTCTAGAAAAAACTACAAAAACATTAATAAAAAAAACAACTAACATGAGTAAAGTTGATACTTAGCCACATCCTGGCAACTCGAACATCTACCAAGTATTTAAATGCCAAATTGTTTCCTGCAGTAACCTCCATGTTTGATTCACAGTAAATGTCTTGTCTATCAGGGGGGAAGGTTAACATCGTGTCCCTGCTTTTCAAACGCATTACTTCTCCACTGTGTCTCGGGAAAACCTTTAATGAATCGCACATTAAATACACCCATGGCGATTCTTTCAATCCTGCCAGGTGTGACCAGCTGTGACTGGAGCCGTCCATTTGTGATGAGAGGACCCAGGACACATGCTACAGCAGTACTATGATGTTAACAGGTGAACAAGCATTCATATATTCCAACACCTCAACTTAACGTGTAACTTGGCAGCCTCTTTAAATATTATAATGGTGTGTTCTTCTCCTTCATATGTATCGAATCACCTGAGGTTGTGGTTAGAAGTGATTATGAGCACCTTAAAGGTGTGATTTACATAGTGGAAGTGGAGTGCCTTAAACCCTCGTCGCTGCTGTAAAATCACTGTTAACGGCAGCCTTTGGTGGCTACTTTGATATCGCTAATTGCGATAGCACCAATAATTAGAGTGAGAGTCGATTCAGGCTCATTTCTCTAATATGAGTTTGAAACAAGCTCCGACTTTGAAACTTCTGATTGGGTGAAGAAATGGATTCAGTCGTATAAAGAAATAAAGATGACTCACCCTTTTCACACACGGCGCCTCCTCGCCCTGCAGGACACGTGCAGCTGAAGTCGTTGCCTTCGTCCTCGCAGGTCCCCCCGTGGAGGCAGGGGTGGGAGCTGCATGGCTTCTGGGTCTTGTGGTGGAGCCTGCCCCTGATGTGGGAGACGGTGGTGGTTGGATGCGGCGTTGTCATGGTGACGGCTTCCATCTTTGTGGGCCGCTGCGTCGTGACCGGCGCTGAGGTTGTGGTGGTACGCCTGGTGCTGTGAGGGCGGCGGGTGAAGTAAGCGGTGGTGGGAGGAGGTTTGGTGGTGGTGGTGCTGGTGCTGGTTGGGGCTGCGGTGGTGGTCGCAGCTGTGGTGACTGACGCCGTGGTGGTGGTGGAAGTGGTGGTGAAGAAGGGGACGGAGGAGAGGCCTGAACACACACGAGAGAGGACGGCGAAGATTGGAAAGAAAAAGAGAGTTCAAACATTCAAACAGTCAGGATGAACAAATATTTAGCTTCAAGAGAGATTTAAAGTTTTCAGGATCACCATGATGTCAAGTTCCTGTATCTTCTTTTAATTAGAGAGGATGTAATGATAAAAAAAAAAAAAGACGGCTATCTTTGTGAAACAGTAATTACACAAATGGTATAAACCTGAGGCTCAGTAAATCTTTAGTAAGACTTTCTCTCTAAGACGTCTGTGTAGGTCATCCGGGTCATAGTCAATCTGAAGCTTGATTCAAAGGCAGCTGGACTTGGCTGAAGAAGATTTCACCTCTCCTCCGAAAGGCTCCGTCAGCTCTAAAGGTGGACACAGCGTCTTACTGAGACTTAAAGCTGCGATTGCTAAGAAGTGGAAGAATTGAACCAACCCTGTCGCAGAGGAGGATGATGCTGCCTTCACTTACTCTTTGGACAACAGAGAACCTTTGACTGCATATATATGTGAGGATTCTTTGAAGCTACGGTGCCTCCATGAGGTGTTCTTTGTATGTTTGTGTTGTTTTTTTGTGAAAATTGACGGAGTAAAAGTGAAATAAGAAAAGAGATCTTAAGTGTCTTGAACTCTGTTAAAGCTTTCTTTTTTTTAAACTTAGCTCATGAATATATTAATCCTTTTTTTGTTTTATTAATCCCCACACTATTATGTTAAGTCCACACTGTATTACCATAATTGGTGAAGCGAATGTTCTCGTCCTCCGGCTTCTTCACGGCGATGCTGGTGTCTTTGGAGGCCTTCAGCTGTTTGCGCAGGGCTCCTTCGATGTCCTCCACTGTGTTCTTTGTATCTACAATAAACAGGAGGTACAAAAAAGACACGACCTATGAAGAGCACTTTAAACATTCACAGGCACCGAGCTTCTGATTTTGTAGAAAAGGATATATCAGAACGGCCAGAGTACGACATGTGGAGGGTCTCCTTGGAGCACTTGTCCTCCATCCGCTTGTCCGGCCTATTTCCGGATGAATCGCTCTCATAACGTTCACCGCAGATGTTCGCCCTTACTAGCCATGGAGGAGCGCCGTTTAACGGCGTCCCTCCCGTCATTTCAAGAGCATAACGCCGCTCTACAACGCCCATAAAAATATGAAAGGACAAAAGGAGTTTAAAGGCCCAGTCGTGGTATGAACTGCATGATTCAGAGCTACACAGTGACAGGACTTTTTCTAACCAATGAAAAGGTGAAAATGTGTCATGACTGATGGAATAAAGAGTTGAAATGAGATGAATCCGGATTGAAAAAAAAAAACTACAACCTGTTGTATATTTACCTTTAAACCTGCACACTCCTGCAGGGAACTTCTCCTGCCACTTATGAATCCCAAAAACATATCCAAACCCAAACTTTTTCATGATGTTGATTGTTTTGGAGACACTGTGCCAAACTATTAAGTTGGCATTGAAAAGAATAATAAAGAAACAAATGATGAAGAGCAGCATTTAGTGCTTGAAAATATGACGAGGCAAATAAAAAAACAAGTAGAAAGCACTCAAAGAGAGCTCGGCTCTGCCAAGGATGCACACTTCACTGCATTTGTTCTGTTAAAAACGGAAATGATTGGAAGTTTTTACCTTCATTAACATCAGAATAGTACTAAAGCCATTACGTTTTTTGGCAGATCCTTGAACCAGGTAATCCTGGCAAAAAGACGGCATGTGGTGAACGTTGCAAGTACGCTTCAATTTTGCGGAAGTAATTATAATTGTTAAGTACAGATATTATCATGTCACTGATGCAAAATTATTTCAGCTTGAAAAGAACTGTGTGACTGTGTGGGGGCTGCACAGTGGTGGTTAGCGCTGTTTTCTCACAGCGAGGATGTTGGTTCAAATCCTCATCGGACCGAAGTCTCTCCTTGTGGAATTTGCATGTTCACCCCGTGCACGCGTGGGTTCTGTCCAGCTACGTCAACTTCCTCCCACAATCCAAAGACATGCTCGTTAGGTCAGCTGGTGCCAGTAGGTGTGAAAGGGCTCTCACCCCCCCCCCCCCCCCCCCCCCCGCACAGGAGAAGCAGTAAAGATAATTGGACGGCTAGATGGAAGAACGTTTGATCCAAAATGTTATCCACCACACTTATGAACGCACAAATTGTGAAGCAGATAATGAACATTTAGATAAACCTTACAGGAACAGGAGGGCTGGACCAAGGACCAAGAAAGACAATTTTGCCTCTCCTCCTTATAGTCCGAGAGTTACTATTTAAAATGTAAAGTGCTTAGAAAATGCTGATAGGCGGGCTTCTTCTGCATGAAAAATAATTAGGTCTTGGAAAACTCAATTCCATTTTGGTCGAGCAAGTCATTTTTGAGATGTCTTACATATGGAAAGACAAAGAGGAACAAACCGTGACTGATTCAAACCTCATGTTTAAATCATTTCTTTTTCTCTTTTCCACATCTTCAGCTCTCGTCATAGATTTCTCACCTGGTTTGAAGTGGGCCTCCACAAAGGCAAGGATGGAATTGCTGGGTGCCAGGTTGCGTACACGAACGCTCATGAAGTCTTTGCGCACCTCCGACTTCCTGAACAACTCGTTGAGCTGACAAAGAGAGAAGAGAGAAAAAAGAGAGAGAGAGAGAGAGAGTGGGAATAGAGAACAGACGGAGAGAGAAGATGATAAATGAGGCTGGTAATGAGCTCCATGCTATCATAACACAGAGTCCAATTCCTGAAGACTGTACTGTATCTGCGAGGAAGAAAGACTGCCTCTCAAATTGGCTGCAGAGAAAGAAAACGTATCCAAAGAGGGCGCACAAATTGACATTTAGCTGCAGCTGTGGCATTAATTATCGGGACAAGTTTGCAGGAGTAGCTAAGATAAACGCTGCGCTATACCCTGACATGTGCTGCTGATCACTGAGGACAAGCTGTAACTGCCAGAAGAGCTCCCTAATAAGGTGTGACTTAAATTCTTCTTACGCTAACAGTGATTTAACAGCAGTGAGACTTAAGTTGCCTTTAGCCAAACACATGCCTTCATATTTCTTTTAAAAATTAGGGCCTTTTTTTTTTGGGTTGCACGAAACTCAACTTGCAGATACTACGTGTTTCTGCATGATTCTCTTCCTATCAGCAAGATTCAGGAAATAGCAAGACAAAAAAAAAAACAACAAAAAAAAAAACATCACTTCAGCTGCTATTTAAAATCACAAGAGCCACAGGGCCTGATAACCCACTTTACAAAAGCATCGTCTGAGTGGCTTCTTTCATTGTTTCCATCCAGCACTCCTCCACACTACCAACTCCCTTTCTGCATCTCACCACCGCCAATCATTGAACACGAAATGAACACGCATTTCTAAATGTATAACATCCCCAAAATTCACTGGATACATCGTGCCATCTCCAGACACAAAAGCTGCTGATGAGGCCGTGAATGAGGAGTAAAAGGTCAAAAAGAAAATCCTCCACAGCTGGCTTATGTACGTGGAAACAAACTCTGTCGTGGACATGTTGTCCTAATAAACCTCCTGATGTTTCCTTCCTCTCCTTCTTCTGCTCTTTCTTACTTATCAGCTAATTGTAGCAGGTTGCTGCGTTGCAAAAGAAATGTCCTGCGGCTGTATGCTTGGTGTGTGAGTACTGTATATCTATGCAGCCTACATGCTGTGTGTGTTGGAAGATGAAGAGAGGGGGCTTCTGTCAAGTGGTGCACCAAGCTTCAGAGACACACAGGCTAAGAGCGCTAACGAGACACACACACACACATAACTTGCTGTGAGGTAGTAGATTAGGTCCCATTGGGGGTTTGTGACACTGATTCAACAGCTGGTAGATGTGTACTGTGTACACCAACACACACACACACACACACACACACACGCACACACGCACACACATGCCCCATTTCATCAGAGGAGCGAGTCCCTGGCTTGACAACAGAGACGCGTGTTCAAAGGTCTGAGCTCCTGAGTGGAGCCGTGGCACCTGAGTGAGTCCAACAGGCCAAACTGTGATTACTGCACACGCCCTGTGCACGCCGGGGCAACGACTGCTGCATCATAACCACACAAACAAAGACGGGATTGTTTTAAACATCTGCAAAATCTTAATGAAATGCAGCTTTGTGCTTCTTGTTTGACGAACAGCCTCATCACAACTCTGCTTGTGGTTGTTTTCTTTATCAAACTTGAATATAACTTTGCACTAAGGTTCGAAATTGCATGCAACACTGAATTCTGTATTAATTCCTTATTAAATAAGTTAGACCTGATGGGTTGTCAATTATCATGGACTTATGGATGATGTGGAGGCTTTAAAATTCTAATAATAGACAACTTAAAGGGCTTCATCCTGTCCAGACCTCCGTCACTTTACGTCATGTTTTTATGTATCCTTCAGTCAAAATCTGAAGTTCTTTCACAATGTATATCTCCTGTGGGTTCAACTATTCCCTGGAACATTCAATGTTCTGACATGTTCTGTATTTTTGGAGCTTTTTGCCTTTAATTAATAGGAGAGTTGAAAGAGTAGAAAGGTGGGAAAGGATCCACAGGTCAGACTTGAACCTGGGCCGTTCACATGGGAGCAGCCTCACCACGAGGCCACTAATGCCAGTTAGCTCTTAAGTAGTCAACGTCTTAGTTATGACAAGAGTGTGAATGTACAGGTTTAGAGGATCAGTAGATGTCCATGGTCAGGAAATAATGGACACCCTGCAGCCAATGAGAAAACAGTATTCAGCAAGACCAGGATGTAATAGGCAGTAAATGTGAGAACAATCAGACTGCCAGTATCCTCCTCTTATCAAAAACCCCCAGGTCATGTCGTCTCCTTCTCGATGATGTATGTTCTCCCCTGACCGATGTCAGAGAACATTTTTTATCAGTCATATTTTTCCATCAGTTGTTGAACCAGAAAAAAATAAATCAGTGCAGCCCAGCGTGGAGGAATATCACTCGGCAGCTTCAGGGGCTGTTAAAGCCTGCAATGAAGCCTCGCTGAGCCTGCCTGAAGGAGCTCAAAGAATTAGATTAGTCGGGCTCTCGCTGAAGAGCTTTAGCATCTCATGATGCTTTGAATCTTGTTTCAAAAGCTTTTCCACTCCTGACATGAAGATTCGAGGGAGAAGTCAAAATTCAAACAGAGACGAGGCAATATTTGTCGAACAGTGTCCACAATCCGTCACTTTGTAAGAGGTTGTTTATTTTTGCACTTGCAGCAGCAGTATGAGCGGGAACTCAACACATGAAGTGTTGATACACATAATAAACTATAAATTGTTATTTAAAACATCTGCTCACTTTACACAGAGCAACATTTGGATATTTGGATTCCTGATCTTGACACCTAAAGATGGTCGTGACCTCCGGCGGAGCTCCGAATCAGAAACCTTTATTTCGAGTGTTTGTGACTGAACAGCTTCGACATGAGGACCTAAAAGAGGCTTCAGATGGCCATGAGGCCTTTTAGAGAGATGGAACTGCACAGCTGTTGCTTATTCTTTGTCAGTTTTGTTATTACCAGTACCTGACACTGGTCCATTGGTAGCCTAGTGGTGAGTGTGCACGCTGGGATAGAGGTGAGCACCCTGTCACTTCTGCCCTGCATGACATTCCCCACACTCTCTTTTTTCTGACTCTATCCACTGTCCTGTCTCGATAACAAAGGCATAAAAAAGCCCCAAAATAAACAGAAACACTTAATGTGGTCCTTTATTCAGGACCTGTCTTTGCTTCCACCAAGGATACATTTTCATGATTAACCAATCAATCGTTAAGTATTTTTAAAAGTGATGGAAAAGTGATTTCCTCAAAGTCTTTAATTTCCCTAATTAAAATTAACAAAGAATCTTAATGTATAATCAAATCTGAAACAAGCCAACAGTGAAATATTTAGTTGATTAATCAATTTAAAATATTAGTCAATTATCAATAGAGAATGATAAATCTTCCATCTGCAGCTCATTGATGAATCAACTCATAGTTTCCATTAACAGAAATTGTTTGCATCAACTCAGGTTCATTCCTGATCGTATCGGACACATTTAAGATGGAAAAAACAAATTAGGAAAGTGTTTTCTTTTGCTTTGGTTCAACTTTTCCCTTCGATGAAGATTCTGATTTTTCATCTGTCGTGAAAAGTGAACGTGAACGTCTGCATCTCACACTTGAACGAGACTACACGCTCTGCCAGCGACTTACAGCGCTCTCGATGCTGCGGGCCGTCTCTCCAAACAGCTCCGACTTGGGGTCCTCCATCTCTGGCGTGTAGAAGACCTCCTGTCCCTCCACCTGGTCCAGGTGCAGGATACCGCTGAACCTCATGGTCGCTGCCGAGAGATCAAAACAAGATGTTACAGTGAAGCGCTTCTTCATCACTCTGATCCTGCTGCCTTCACACAGTGCTCGTTTTGGGGTTGTGCCAGTTTTGGGGGTTAGTGATGGATTGTGTGTTTGTGTGTGTTTGACAGGGGGAGGTTAGTGAGTGTGCTGCTGATTGTGTATGGGTTTAAAAAGGGCGCAGGAGTTTGGCCGTTAGAGGAGGGTGGAGTGGTGGACGAGGAGGAGGTGGACTGTGAGGTATGAGAGGAGAAAGACAGGGACATAGAGGGAGGGACAGGAAGGTGGAAAAAATGGGCCAATTTTACCAGACTCGTCCCCAAAGCTGACCGAGGCACGGTGGGCTGGGTAGAAAGACAACATGTTAGACACACACACACACACAAAGGAGAATGGACACACACATTAAAGAGGAAATATCCCACAGGCGCTCTCAAAAAAGTGCCGTCTTCAGCAAAGAGAAAGCCTCCCTGTGCGACCTTGGGGGTTATGTTGTCCGACATTTATCAACTCTTGATACGCTTTCTCCAGGAGAGGATAGAGCCTGAAATAAAGCTGAAAGTGGAGTGTGTAAGTGTGTGTGTGTGTGTGTGTGTGTTTGTGTGAGGTGAAGAACAGAGGAGCATGTGAGGCGCTGATGCCAGACTTCCGCGCCGCTCGTAATCAGCAGAACAAATTGCCCAAATCAATCATGGCTGCCCCTGCCTGAGCAACGGCAGGGAGAACGGGGAGAGCACTTGTATGATTATCGTGAAAGATAGGCGTAATTGTCTCTTTAATGCCGCCAGACCGGTGACTGACACAGCCTGCTTAAAATTGCATGAAAAGGACAGAAGCCACTGCCGTCACGCTCACGTTTCCTCTGTCTCCCCCTCTTCGCCTTTACAGTACTTTCATGGGGAAGCGCACATCGATTCAGTGTGACGGTGGCCCATAAAATAGAAGCAAATGGGTGAGGTTTGGCCGATAAGACGAACAGAGGGGAATAAAGAGAGGGGGGGGGGGGGGGGGGCGTCGGGAGAGATCTGACTTTTAATCTGCAAGAAGACAAACATCAGAGAGAGTGATTTTCCAGCCCAGTGCTGTGACGGACATAAAGAGAGAGAAGAAAGAAAGGGAGCGATAAAAGGAGGGTCGGACCCATTTGACTATCTGATTGTAGTGAACTGTAAAATGTAATGGATTTGTCCGCCTTACATCGGCATATGGAAGAGTTTACAGTAGTTGGAGCTTAGCGTGCCATTAAGTTTCATATGAGAATTGGTGGTGATTATCTTTGATGTGTCATGAACGGCACAGCCTCGTCTAAGTGTAACATATGGAGGGGCCTGCAGTGACTTTTTAACAACACGTTTGGCCAAGGAGGAACCTCTGGTGCCCTTTGGTTCTTAGACGACAGTACAAGCGTTATGAGAGTTATGAGATATTTAAGACTCATATCAATTTGGATTTAGTGGGGGGAAAAGACTGTAAAAATATCACTTTTCTGAAGTGCAGGTTTGAAAAAGGTGAAATATAAAAAAATGTGTAAATGTGGTAAATGTGATTGCTGTTTCACAATTGTTGGATATTAATAGAATAATTAATACATTTTCGTCATTGTAAAAAGAAACTTTAGATTAAAGGAAGAATGTGTGATTTCTTGATCCAGTAGGTGTCGCCCTTGAGCACCAGAATGAAAACTATGGATCAGCTTTAGAGAAAACTATATAAAAAAAAAATTATATATATATATATATATATATATATATATATATATATATATATATATATACACACACACAGTATGTATTTGAGTGAACAGACCCTTTAATACATTCCTCATTGAGGTCTATCATCTGCTGGAGCTTTACAGCAGCGTACACAAAAATGCTCACGGAGCTCCTGGAGCTCAACCTTGAGCCGCTGCAACATGTGACGTCTTCATCAAATGTGAAGATCGAAAACTGCGAACAATTAGTCCTTTTCATTGTGAGACGACCGACAGCGTCAATAAATTGAAGAGCAAAATGAAAAGGATGGATATTCCAGCATAAGTGGCATCATGCCATTTCATTTCTAATGAGCGGAGGATCGGCGGGGCCCTCCTCATGAGAAAAAGATCTGTCTTATTGATCTGCCTATCGGGCTGCCTGCTTTTATCGGTAACACTTGAGCCAAATGAAGTATTGATCGAATGTGTGCTGTCATTGTTGGCAGGGATAAATATTTACAGGCTACAGAGGATTTGTTTCAGCATTTGTCTTGTGGATAAAACCTGTTACAGGTGTTCGTACAAAACGTGTCTATTGATATTTGGATTTTGGGTCAAAGGTCAACAAATCCAGCATCAACAGATACAAAGCTACCAGTTTCCTCTCTGATTACGAAATAAATGGCAGAAAGCTGATTCCTCATACCTTCAGATAATGTTGTAGATCGAGCAGCTGTGTACTCGGCTGGCTTATTAGAAGGCTGTGGGACATTCAACCCCAGCAGAAATGCAACTCCGCGCACTAATTTGTGGCTTCAGCTCTTTCAAGTCCTGACCTGGAGCTCCCCTGGGAGCTCGAGAGAGAGAATCCCCCCTTTCACAATCAGTCAGACTAACACCGCCGGGACAAATACAGAGCAGATTTCAACTGAGGGATGAAGGGAGAGAGAGATAGAGAGAGGCAAAGGGGAAAAAGAAGCCCTTTATCTTTATGAACTGAGTCTGGCAGAAGGCACTGATTGGTACAACGCAGCTCGTCGGCCTCTGCTCGTCTCTCGACTCTCTCCCCCGATCAACTCCGGAGAGAAATGAACTGATGCAAGACTGGATACAGATTGACTGGGAGAGAAAAGGGGTGAGATGTAGCTCTAGAGGGAGATACCAAACAGTGGCAGTGACTGATAAAGAGAAGAATGTGTTTGCAAGGTTCGTAAATTTAAAAAGAGAAGGGAGGTGAAAAGAAAGTAAAGTAATTTAGGGGAAGAAACAAAAAGAGGGAATAGATGCACGGAGGGTTATTTATTAACCATCGCACGGGGGGGCCCGAAATTTAGATACTGACTGCTTCTCCAACCAACTCTATTTAAAAACCCTGCAAAAAATGAAATACAGCACAGTGGACATGGGACAGGAAAGGACTCGTATCAGGGTCAGACTGTCCAGATGTGTTACATTTGCAAACATGCATCGCTGAGGTCGGAGTTTAGGTTTCCGATTTTTTTTGTATTTCCTGCCACCTGCCAATAAAATCCTTTACAGAAGAGGGCTGTGATTCATGCACGCACCGCTGTCGAAAAAAATACCACCTGCTCATGTGGTTGTTTAAGACAGATGGCACAATATCACTATTCCCGCTGTACACATTAAACGAGAAAAAATAGCTTGTTGATTCTCAATGCATCAACAAATTATGGTAATAAAATGGGAACGGGAGATAAAGAGACAGGCAATCTGTGCTGCGCCACTGCATTCAAGACGTGTACTGTACGTATCCATACAAAAAAAATAAAGAAAGAAAAAAAATAAAAGGATTATTATTTTCTGGTTATTTCAACTCTGAACGCCGGAAGATTTGGGACAACAGAGAGCCAGCATCAGACTGGAAGCTGTGGGGTGTTTGCAATGAAAGTACCTAAATTAAAAGACGCAAACTGCTAACACGTGACTGTTTGTGTGGATTTAAAAACAAAACAAAACGCTGTGTTGGTGAGCTTGTTATTCTTTATCTTTATACTTTAGACAAAGACAGACTGCGTTCATGCTAAGTTAAGCTAAACCTCTCAACACTTAATGCCGAGGCACGAGTGAAATGACATACTAATTCTAATACTAATATTAGATGTCATTTTTCTGTACTCAAAATAAAGTACGCCTCGTATAAAATTGGCAAAATGTGCTGCTATTGATCGGCTTGCAAGGTTCTTTAATAGACACTCTTTAGGTTATCTCAGAACACAGACGGAGCATGTTTCACTAACACATTAAAGAGGAACTTTTAACTGCGGCAGAGTTTTGTAACTAAATGCAAGAAATGGCGTCTTGAGAAGCAGATGGAGCTGCAGCGAGTTGGCATGTGATTTCAGCTCTTTTCACATTTCTGATCAATATCGTACCAACTCACAAGAGACTCAACAACACCCAGGGAGATGACCAGGTGTACAGGGAGTCAGAGGGTATGTTCCTTTAAGGGGGTATTTGACTTACAGGGGCAGTTGGCGCCCTCTGGAGTGCTGGATGGTGTCTTGCCGTCGGGGCAGCAGCCGTACTCTGCGTTGTCACAAGATGACCGGTCCTCAACTGTGGGTACAGTGGTGCTGGTCACTGTGGGACCTGAGGGTGATACACAGAGGCTTATAATTATTCATTAAACGGAGGAAAATTTATAAATTTAATCCAGCTTATCTCAAAGACCCAGAATGGAGCTGCTATTTTCCAAAAAGGCTCTGAAGACGAGGAGTACTGCAAAGAACACAACCTACAAAATGATGTGGGATTTTCTTTTTTTGCTTCTGCAGCTGGTTGTGTGTTTTCAGTCTGCTGACCTGTGATTGGACGCTGATAGAGGCATCAGTCAGGAGTGATTATATGGCATTTTCATGGGAACAGAATCTACACCTGGAACTCATTTTTTCGCAGAGAACACATAATGGGCACTGTTGTCAGTCATGTCACACACACACACACACACACACACAGACACACACACACATTGCACTTTAAATGATAAGGGGATGTGATAACTGCTCACTTCTGATTGGCTGACAGCTAGCTTTGAGGTTCACAGAGAGAAAAAAAAACATACAATCGTATGTGTATTATGGTCACTGTATATCTGGCCATCTTGGGACATAAAAGACATAAAAGAGGCCGGGCTTTTTCCCTCTGAAGGATGAGAGTGTGTTACAGCAGTGAGGCTCCGTCGCCTCTAATGAAGGTGCAGGCGGACGGGGGTGTCTTGGTCGAATCGGGGCAGTTTATGGCCGCACAGAGATTAGAAATAATTGTGGAGGCAAACAGCTAGCGGCTAAACAAGTCGTAAAGACGTCAGAGGCGAGGGACGCCCTGCTCAAGGACTCACGGTCAAAGGAGACAGAGGAGGGAGGAGGTTGGAGGGAGGGGGGTGCAAAAGGTAAAAGAGGCCCGGGTTTATAGGGCATCTGTTGGCGTGTGGTCGGTAGATTTACAGATGCTGCGCTGAAGAGGAGAGTGCTGGTGGGGAAAAGAGGGCAGAACACAACAGCAAGGGGACGCTGAATGACTCCGACGGGAGCAATGAGAGCTGTCAAATAAATACACACACACACACACACACACACACACACACACACACACACACACACACACATACAAAGCAACACTCACACACACACACACACACAGCCATAGATAAGAGGAGATTTCAACAGAGTGTGAATACAAAAGCACGTACAAACACACACTTCTGACCTGTTAACATTTATATACTCAGACAGTGATATGTGCACTTGGAATTGGACAAACTTAGTGACTGACATGAGCGGAGGGATATATTGGACTCACACACACAATCGCACACAAAAACGATAAGCTTTCAACATGCACATAAAAAGCACAAACACATTTCAAAAAGAGAGATCAGTGCAGATTTCAACGTCCATGCTGAAATCTAAACTGCCGAATCTCTCATCTGCTCTACCTCACAGACTGATGTGTGTGCGGGTACTTACACACATCTACACTCACACATACATACACAAAGACACGAGACAACAACGTCTCCTCGGCAGACATGCTCCTCGCGTCACCGAGCACTCTGGTCAGCCTCTGACAAGAGAATAAATCTGAGACTCTGGGAAACGGAGCACGAGGAGCAGAGAGGAGGCGAAGGAGAAGGAGGGAGAGCTGAGGAGGAGCATATTGGGGGCTCGATGCTCCATCAATCCTATCCCGTTACTGCGTGCTGTCAGGGGAGGTGGACGGATGGATGAAAAACAAAAACAGAAAAATAATTTACAAGAAAGAAGCTCTGATTGAAAACTCTCAGTCATCCCTTGTTGTCCGAGCAGAGGCCCAGAAAGCGCAGCCGGCTGTTACCGTCAGGAGGGCATGTCAAGATAGATTTGAGACCAGTCATGTGACACAACAGTCTCTCCACACACTCACACACCTCTCAGTCACATCGGCCTGTCAAGTCAGGCTCCAGAGATCCACAGATGCGGGCCAACAGTTTCATCCGGCCTGACCGGAGTGTATTTTACAGAGCCCGGGTTTGTTTTGCGAGCTGTTGAGAGCGAGCGCGCCGGTGGAATGAGAGAAAGAGGCGATGGGTGATATTGTATAGCAACAGTGAACCGTGCAAATACATTCCTTTCTGTCTGAAATGGAGATATACATCTTACACAAGTGGAAAACACTCACAGCATCTGTTTGCAAAGATTTCTCTTCCTCGCCTGCCTGGCTCTGACATTTGTCTCCTCAGAATTAGATTTGCATACAAATACACAAACCTGGCGCTAAAGTAACATTCAATTAACAGATGATGGCATGAATGTGTTATGATGCCAGCTATACTAGTTTAGTACAAGTTTCACCAACACACAGACTGCATATAACAAGTGGATAAAGCCGTTGTGATGTCACCTTTCCTTTTAAACGCCTTAAGTTTGCATGTTGGCCGTCGCCATATTGTTCTTTTGAGACCAGAAGAGACAATATCCAAACCTGAGGGTCAATCAGCAGAACAGATTTAACTATAACTCATGCTGTTAGGTTCTTGTGGTTCCTTGTGTTCTGGGTTTTGTTTCCTGGGTTCTTTTGGTGTTATGTTGTTGTTGTTTTGTTTGTCTGTGATTTTGCGGTGATTTATGTTCTTCTGTGTTCGGGTTCTTTGGATTATTCTTTTCATGCTTTAGCTGTTTGTCAAAGCACATTGTGTTTTTAAAGATGCATAAATGAAGTTCATATTAATAAGGTCGTACTCAAGTCATTTTTTATATGACTTGAGTACGTTTAATATGGGATAATCCATAATTAATTTGCTGCTTTTTTTCTCCTTCATTTTGTCAGTAGAGTCGCCCCCTGGTGGCCGTCAGAAAGACTGGAAGTTTAACACTCGGCTGTAGTCTCACCTGACTTCCAGGGCTACAAAAGTTAGACGGTGTTATACTGGTGTTAAGCATCATATTTGATAGCCAATCACAGACTGTATAACATGACCATTAGATAGGTCTGTCCACCTCTTTAATCATTTGGATTCAAGCTACAAAACAGTTTGGTTAGCGTTTAGCTAATAATGTTAGCTAGGAAGTGGTAAAAGGCTAATGTAACAATAGATTGACAGTAGTTAATGTATTGTCGCATATTAAACTTTAAATAGGATCACACTGCATGTCCCTCTGGGTTTTTTCACTGCTCGTTGTGTTTAGAGTTGCTGATCAATCATAAGAGGACAAAACCAGAATGTGACTAAAAACCTGGAGCACCGTGGAGTCCAAGAGAAACAGATTAGTGAATTAGCACCTTTAAATTAAGGAGGATTCATCCACTTATTTATTCCAGTCTCTGGGTGTCCCATTCTAGAAACATGACACCCTCCCACTCACACCTTAAAGCATTATGGGTAATGAAGTGAAAGAGCAGGGATTTACCGACAGGCTCCTCTGCCCCACTGGCCTCCGTTGGGACGCCGCTACCTGCTTCCTCTTCTTGCTCCTCCTCTTCCTCAGTCTGGTCGTCCCCGCTCGGCTCTCCGCTGCCCGAGCCTTCAAAGGAGGTGGCGGCATTGATGTGAGAAGGGGTGCTGCGATGAGAGGAGGTGGTGGAGGCGGTGGTGGACTGCAGCGGCTGGATGTGGATGGGGTGTACGTGGTTTGCTCGGGCGCTGTTGTGGGAGATGGCGGAAGGGGGGGTGATGGCTGGGGGCTGCTCTTCTGTCTCGGCCTCAACCGTCCTCGGAGGCGGGATGGCCCACACCTGGTTGCGGTTGAAGGGGGCAGGGGTGGTGATGGTGGCGGCAGCGGTGGTGGCGGGGGGGTTGGGGGTGGGTCTGTCTGCTGGTTCTGAGATGATTTCTGGTGGAGGGAAGGGGAGGAAGCAAGGAATGGATGAATGACTGAGCAAAGATGAAAATGTTTGTAATGCTTCACTAAACAACCCCGAACATCTCAGCAAAGGAAATAAAAACATCACCCAATAAATCATTACAAATCCACTTAATGATTATTCACATACTGTTGAAAATAACCTTATACGTCTACGTTGACTAAATCAGTATGTCCTTTTAAATCTACTCAGACTTCGACCTGATGTCATTATGAAATTACATTAAAAACAACAAACGAGAAGCAACTCCCTTCTGAAAAAGAAACCTCCGCTTAAATCCCTGCATGAATGAGATGTTAGAAAACTGTTCCCTAATATTGAAAGTAATGAAAATGCACCCATATGCAGAGTGAATATGGAATGCACAAAGTGATGACATTCAGAGTGATATGCATTGCACTGTGTTCTGCCTGCAGATGAAGCCCAGACAGGGTTAAACTACTACGGCTGGTCTCAATGCTTTACGCAGTGTTATTGTGCATGTGTACACATATGGCACGCACGATATGTGTGTTTGTGTGTTGCGTGTGCTCTGTGCCAATGTGTATGAATTATACATATCCATATTCAAATGCTGCCCTCCAGTAGCAAAGCTTTAATCACCAACAGCCAGTGCCTCCGGTGATGAATGATTGATAGAAATGGGGCAAAAAAAAAGCCGGCTTTAACTCTGGCTTCAAAGAAGGCACGCTGCTGCTCGCAGAGAGCGCGAGCATCCGTCAACGCCACCACAAACACACTGCTTTCAACACACAAACACACACACACACTCCAAACGAGGAAGAGAAGAAGAGAAGAGCCTCTCTGCAAAGAGACCATCATTACCAATGCGAGAAAGCTCTGGTGCAAAAGGACAAACCGTCTGCGATAAAAAGAGAGATAAATAGGACAAAAACTCCTGAGGGGAAAAAAGCGAGTTGGAAGGGGGGGGGGAAGCTACGTAAGTGAGCACTTCAGATTAAGCCGAGGCAAGCAGGCGTGACAATACTGTCGTTCGTTCTTTACTTCTTCACGCCCCATGAGTGTGGATGTGTATAAGAGCAGAAGATTAAAAATTTTTTAAAAAAAAGATATACTTTAGATTTGCTGCTCATTAGGATTTGCCGAACATTATGTGTAGGTTTTAATTACACCGCTATCATCGCCTATTTGATCGGCAATTATTCACCAAGGTGTCAAATGTGATACCTACTGAGACGGCAGAAAGCCTTGGAGACACACGGTGTCAGCGTAAAGCTCAGCAGATATTTGTATAGAAGGAGATTTGAAGTGCACAGAGCGGTGATGCTATCGCCACGAACGGCTGCCTGCGTTGACTTTCCTCTTGGCTACACCTGTCAGTCAAGTGCCAAGTTTAGCATCAGGCGTGTTGCTCACTTAAAAGTGCCTAATGTGTGTTTGGGTGTGTGAATATCCCAAGCAGCAGCCTCCTTGACATGGGACGAAGGCAGAAAAGACACAGACACACGTCTGAAAGAGAGACTGGCAGCACATTCTGTTCAGCTTGATGCTTCTCTTAATCAGGTTTAACACTCCATTTGCCTTTTTCGTTCTTTTCTCCCCCTCAGTGGAGCAATGGACGGTTATGTCACAGGATGGATTGCAGGAAAAATCATTGTCATCTTGGCTTGTCTCAGCTGTGTAGTTATGGTTGAAAGGTGGTTATTAAGATTGTTTGTGGTGTCAGCCACGCTCAGTGAGGAGGAGGAGGAGGAATCTGGATATCAGACCGGAGGGAAAAAAAACACGGGAACCACAGAGCTAACGAGAATAAAAATTATATGGAAGGAAAGTGTAAAGAAAGGATGTTTAAATCAGACAGAAAAAAAGCGGGTTAACAAAGCTAGCAGTGGGATATTATGGAACAGGGAACAGAATGAGGGATTACATAATGAGAAACAGGACAGGGAGGAGGGATGGTTAAGAGACCAGAACCCTAACTCCCAGGCGGAGGACTGAGGATGCCATATGCTGGCATTCGTTGCCAATTTGCCCCAAACCTACAGGTGATAACACCATATGGGGGAGGCAGGTCACTGCCAACTTGGTGGCCATTCTCCCCTGGCGCCATAATTTGCTCATTGGTCCAAACGCCCCCCCCCCCCCCTCTCTGCTGCTTGGTTGAGCAGCTCTTGCATTTTTTTTCTACAGGAGTTTCTCAGAGAGAAATTCCTCCCTCTGCTCAGTGGCGGTGCTGTCTTTGAGCTCAGAGACTTTGGAGGAATCTGAGAAACATCAGAGTCAGCTGCAAGTTCTCTGTTGCAAGCAGAAAGATTTGAAGGAGCCTCATCTGTAAGAGTGTCTCTGCCTGCCCATTAGCGGCACGCTGCAGCAGCAGAAGTCACACCCTGTGGTGGAATAAAAAGTTGCAACAGTTCAATGATGTTCAAAAAGGATCAATATTCATTCATTTATATAAGCCTTTGGCATTGCTCTCCTGTCAAACCACGGAGCAGCTTGGTGAGCATTAACATGCCACAGCGCAGAAGCCCGGCGTCTGGAAGCTCTGCATGTAAACAGCGAGAGGGAGGGCAGGCAGGACTGTGGCATGGTGAGGGGCGGAGGCAGAGCAAATGCTAATTCGCACCCAGCCACACGTGAAATGAGCTCGAGATCTAACCCCCCCGAGCCGACAGCCACAGCGGAGCAGCTACCCGCGGTGCGACCGCATCCGGGAGAAGAAATTAAAAGATCCTCCGAGCGCCCGCCTGTCTCTTTCTCTCCTGAGGGCTCCGTGGAGAAAGAAAGGAGCCACTGTGAGATGTGTTCTTGCCTTCTGTGTGCAGCAATGCAAGGTGAGGGATTACACACAACCCACATCTCCATTGCCAGGCAACAGAGCAACGTGAAACCAGAGTGGATTTTGGCTGTGTTTGCTGGTTACCCGCGGCACTGAATTTGTAATCACCAGATGTTCTGGGACTCGTCGATCTCTCACTGAGAGTATTTGGATTCTTTATCGGTTTACCTGCAATTACAATTCAGCACAGATCATGTCAGCAGCTTTGCTTCCGATGGATTTGGCCGGGTTTGGTTCTGACAAAAGAGTCCTCCTGCTCTTTCACTTCAAAGAGTCCGCTTTTTTTGGTCAACTGCAGAGTGCCCACGGAGCAACGAGGCGAATGAACATTTTTCCACCTGAAATTTCAAGACACCTGGCAGTGGCTCACCAGCAGACCCACACAGCTGCCGTCCCTCCTCCCTCCTGAGCTTCGCCGACGGCGCCTTTAGAACCCTGTTGTGACACAAGCTGGCGGTCGGGGCGACAACTTCAGTGTACATGAAAGCCTTGAACCTTTGGCCTGTGTCCCAGCACCAATTACACCGCCACAACGTCCATCAGCATCTGCACCATGTCCACAGGGAGGGGGGGGGGGGGGGGGGGGGAGTACCTTTTTACTCAGTACACATGTATTCTACATCCGCTGATATGCACAAGCAGCGATGTGTTCTTGGCAGCATAAAGCTGCAAAAGGATAGACACAGTTCTCCACAGGAGGGTTTGAAGATGAAGCCAAATCCCGACAGAGAAAAGAAAACACAGAGAGGAAGTGTCATTGCTATGTTTTGGGAAGTCAGGGCTCAGACTCCTGCCGAACTGCAGACCCCCTCAATGCCTCACCCTATTTATTATCTTACTCTCGTCCCCCTCATGATTATTCTGTCAGTGGGCAGCTCACAGGACGGGTGAGGGCAGGAATCATGCTACTGTACTGTGGTTGCTCTGAGACATATTTTCAATCAAACAATCCTCATCATGACACTGGACAAAGGGCATGATAACAGAAAGAGTAAATCGACACATAAAGGACAACTTCTCTTCATACAGTCATAAATGAGACTTCTGTCAAATCCATGAACCCTAAAAAGTCAATTGCAAAATAATACATGAAGATTTTCTGTGCGGGTATTTTAACAGCTAACTTTGCATACACGCTGCTCTGACCTTACTTTCCCCCAACAGACAGACAGATAGATGGAGGAGAAACAGCAGGTGAGGGATCATGTGAGGCCCACTGCAGCGCTCATTATTGTCTGATTGGGGCTGTGTGACGCTCGATACATGGAGGCTTAGACAGGGCTCACCTGTGCACTGTCCAAAGTGTTGCACCGTGATGTCCTTGTCCTGCCTACAGGCGATGATCCTCAGCTGGCACTGGTCGGCATAGGTCACCCCGTCTGAGCCGCACACCTGCTCCACAGCGACAGAGATGGAGCGAGAGGAGAGGGGAACACGTGTTAACCCGCTGAGGGCTGCTGAAATATTGCCCTTCTGTTTAAAGCCTGTCCCCGACTTGTACATCACACTACTTCGTTGTTAATTGTCGACAGTCGGAAGCGCCCACCTTGGTTTTGTTTTTCTCGTCGCAGTCAGGTGACGGACACTCGCAGTGAGCTTGGCCGTTCAATTCAATGCAAGAAGATCCAAAGTTGCACACCAAATCTTCACATGAAGTCGGAGCCTCAGAACCTGTTGAAGAAACGGCCTCGTGTTAAAGTGTAACCTACAATCATCATGCAGATAAGAAAACGTACAGTATCTGTTGCACATCCAAGATATTTATGATATCAAACACATTTTCAGACATAAATAAGTGAGTGGAATCTTTTGTAAGAACGGCAGGGAAAGATGGTTAAATACTGTGTGGCGACCAGAATCCCAACCAAAGACACCACCAGCTTTATTCTGGCTGAATTGTTGGAGACGGCCTGAAAGATGCCTTTTCTTCTTTCAGTGAGTGACCTGCTGTTAGCCTTCATAACCACATTGCTTCAATGGCAATATCATAATATAGTGTAGTTACCTGTACGTCACACAGAGTGAATAATTCATACTTCCATAGACCACAGCAGATCTCCCCTGAAGCGCCCCAAAGGAGCGTTTGAAGCCTTGAAGTTCCCGCAGCTGGAGAGCCCACCGTGCCCCTGCCAGGCTGGAAGTGTGGGGGTCTCTGCATTGTCGCTACATCACAGAGGCTTCGAGTACCCCCTACCTTTAGCTTGTGCTTTCAAGTGCTACCACCTCTGACTGCCTTGTCTTTTCATTCAGCAGGGTGTGTGGCGGAGTGCCACCACAACTGTGCTGGAAGTGCTGGCTTCATTAAGTGTTTGACTTCCAGTCGATATTCGATGGTGCATCTTAATCAAGGAGCTGCAGCCCGCTGACAGCACGGACTCACCTTTCCTGATACTTTCTCCGCTACAGTTTACTCTGTGAATCGAAGTCATCAGCAGGTAGATAAGGAAATATTGTGGCATATAGTTTAAAGAAAATTAAACATCAATGATTGATGCGTCATGCAGATGTCATTGGTAATTGCTATCGATTAACTGCCTGGTGGACACTTCCTTCCTGAGCCGATAAAGCAGACGGAGTTGTCTGTGAAGAGGCTGATCCACGGATCAGACAAGTGACAGGAAAAGATTTTAGATTGATAGAGTGATGCTGTGACAGAATGTGTGTGTGTGTGTGTGTGTGTGTGTGTGTGTGTGTGTGCGTGTGTATTAGTATGGTAGATTAACAATCCACCAGTTGCCTTGCTCCTCTGTCTTATTACCTTTGTCACAGCCGTTCATGCCCATCGTGCTTCCATCTGGACACACGTTACACTTCATGCCCTTCACCCCCGTCTTGCAGGAACACAGACCTGACATCTGCTCGCAGTCGTCCCGGACCGAGCCTGTAGCGTCGCACTTACACGCTAACACGGACAGGAGCGGACAGAGGGAAATGGAAAGATCGTTAGTTCAATAAAGAGCAATCACTGAAAGACAATGACAGAGACAGAGAAGACGTGTGAGGCGTCTGCTCAGATACATCTCCATAAGTGTTAGAGTCGGCTGGGGTTGACACAGCGTCAGGCGCCACAGGAGGAGGAAGAGGAGGAGGAGGAAGATGAGTATGTCACAGAAACAAAAATAAAGAAAAAACAACCAAAGAGAAGGACATCAACCCCATCATGTTCCTGGAATCCATGATGTGTTGTTGTTTTTTTCTCCCCTCCTGCTGAACCTGGTGTTAATGTGCACTGGGTTGTCTGCTTGCTGAGGGTAAACCTTGTTAAGGTCAGGCCACGGGTGAGGCACCCGCAGGCTTCCTGCTGTTGACGGAAAATGCTCTGTGGCTTTGGGAGCTTATGTCCTATCATACGTTAGCTCCAGGAAACGAGCTGGACGCCATATTGCATTACAGCGAGACAAACAAGGGGTCGTGACCCCGTTGTTCCCCTGAATACAAATGAAAAGCGCTCATTCAATACAGTTCTGACAGGACGAAAGGACGCGGGAGGATTTGAGCCCTTCAAAGCTGCTGTGAAACAGATGAGCTTGACATCAGACATGTGTCAATAATGTGTTTATAATTACTGTCTGCACTCATTTCAAGGATGTTAACGCCACAAGGACACTCTGACAGAAGTATTCTCATCAATTTCATTCATTTTACTTAAAAATTAATGTATGTGTGTTAAAAAAATGTATGCAAAATGAACGACCTCACGTGACATCTTTTCATATCTATTTTATTCTATTGATTGACTTTTCTGTTTCAGAGAGGTTTAGGCACGAGTTAATATAAGTTTGCTACAACAGTAATGTATTGCCAAAAAAACAATATATAGAAACGATCAAATTTGAGTTTCAAATCTTCAAGGCCATGATTGCCAAATAAACTAAACTCTCGTCACCATATTTGAACGACATTATTCACCATCCATCTATGATCAATAAGCTGCGGCTGTGTGGGTCGAGTCATCGTCTCTCAATCAGAAGGTTGGGGGTTTGGGGGCAGCTCACTCACTCAGTGTGTAAACACTGAATTTCCCTTCAGGGATCAACACAGTAAATCTTCTTCTTTCTTCTAAAGAGCGGACTGATTGAAAGACTCTCCAATTAAAGTAACCCAGCGAAGGAGTGACCCGCGCGGGCTGGCAGTAGGTTACTTCACAAACGTAGGCTGACAGCTCATCCGCTGTGTCATAGCTCGTACTGTAGCAGTATCTATAGTGCTTATCACGTTCCAGGTCGTGGGAGTTCAAGCTGATCCCAGCTGTCACTGGACGAGTTACTGTCAGTCTATCACGGGGCTGACTTACAGCAAACAAGGAGTCACACTCACATTCACACCTATGGGCAATTTAGAGCCGCCAATTAACCTAATGAGCCTGTCTTTGGACTGTGAGAGGAAGCCTGACAACCCGGAGGGAACACCACATTCTTCTATCTGTGGTAAACCTACAACTCAATGTTTTTATCCTGTTCCTGCACACTGTCATTTTTCAATGATTAATTGTCTGTACACCTGTGCAGTATGTAAAGCTACACCACGTCTTTGTTAAGAAAACAAGGATCTCCTCTTGTGCTTCTTCAGGCTCCTCTTTTTTAAATGTTTAAAAAAACATTTAAACAGTCGTGAGATTTCTGGTCTTATTGGGCTGTATCAATGGAATAAAATAAGTAATTGAGGTCACAGTTGAAATCTCAAAGCCGGTGAGTGATAACTAAATACAGCACACATTTCTGCATTGACAGATACAGTACCTCTTAAGGTAAGTTAGAAAATATCTTTTGTTGTACCGTGGGTGACCTGAACCGTGACGGAAAGGTTGGAAGAAAGCTCTTTATGGAAATAAATCAGAAGCAGCATGCATGAAGCGGCCAGGACTGTGACAAATGAATGCTCCTGTTTTTTAAATCACGTGTAACTACTGTACAAGCACATTTGCATATTCAACACAGCAGAGATGAAAGAGGTTTTTTCATTACGTGTGCAGCCGCTCATGTTCTCCGTCACAATGCCACGGAAGTTCCAGAAGCCCGGCTCGCAGCGGTCGCATTTCTGCCCGCCTACACCCGGCTTACAGGAGCACTGGCCGCTGGCTGGATCACATGTTCTTTTGTAGGAGCCGTAGACGTTACACTGACAGGTACCTGAGGAATGACAGCAACATGGTCGTCATCGCTGGTTTATACCTCTCAAAACAAATCTACACCAGCTGAATCCTGCTTATTATCTCTTTTAGAGCGCATGCCCCGTTAGCCCTGGTCCATTTCTAAAGAAGGTGGATAAAGTGCTTCTAGGTGAATCTCTTTGACTGAATCTCTGTATGTCCTAATTTCTTACTCTGCATTTTCTCCATCTACACAGTGTCCCCTCACTAACTGCTTGATGCAGCGTTTTCTCCCCCAGCTCTGTGCATCATCAGATGGAGAGATTCTTCTGCTGATATGGTGCAACATTATCATAATTATTCTTTGGATTAAGATGAAACATTTTCTCTTCTGCAACTTTGGCTCTATAATTGCAGTCAAGGACAATAAGCACTGTATACCATATTGCTGAAGTAGCCTGATGCTATCTGAGGCTACACTGTCTGTGTGCACATAACAAACTCAGAATTCATGGAAGGTTATCGGGGGGGGGGGGTTAAAACGGGACTAAGAGGGGGTCTTACTGGGACATCCGGCAAGTCCGACTCCCAAGGCGGTAGTCACGTTATCGAGGCAGCAGCCGTACACAGACAGACTGCAGTGCTGGGGTTCTGTCAGCTCAGGAAGAGACGAGGCTGCGATCACTGATGAGGAGGAAATAAAAAAAAAAAAAAGGCGGGGAGATGGAAGATTGCACAGGGAGACAAAGAAGAACACCAACATTTTAGTGATTATGTTAGTAAAGGGGGGTGAATTAGACAATACAATCTCCCGGCAACATGTAACTTTTTCCCTCGACAATGAGATTTGCTGGAGGGGCAGAGGTGGAGAGGCTGGCAACCGGCTTCAAGATAACAATTCTATTTGCTACTTCCTCCACAATGGCTCAAAATCAGGGGGAAAACGATGCTATTACCTCCAGTGAAAACAAACAATGTCGTCGCTGGTGAATGAGCAGCGGCTGACATTTACCACCTACTAGGAGGCATGTTCTCTTCATTTGTTCTTGTCTTCTATTACAGAAATACGCTGCTGCCCTACAACCCCCCCCCCCCCCCCCCCCCCTCGAAAAAAAGGAAAAAGAAAGTCTGCTGCATAATGTGAAGGAATGTGCCAAGCAGTTTTTCTGCCTGTTGGAGAGCTCCTTTGTCTGAGGATGCAGCAGGCTTCAAACTAGCGTGACAGCTCAGAGAGAAGAAAAACATTCAACAAAATATGCTCCCAAAAAGTTGGCTTCTCTCCAGAAATTGGAAGAGAACAGAAAACCTACAGCAGGATGGATAGGGTTTCTTCTTCTTCTTCTTCTTCTTCTTCTTTTTTTTAATGGCCAAGGCAGAAATATCATTGTTTAAATTCTCTCCAGGCTTTGCAGTGAAAAGTAAAGTTGTAGAGATAGAGAGCAGAATTCTCTCCCTCCCCTTTTATTTCTCTCTGTCTCTATCTATTCCCCTCCCGATTGCTTTCTCTTGTGTTGCTCATTTGGAGTTTGGAGGCTGGAGATACCGGGGCCATAAATCACACTGTTACTGGTGTGGATATGAGCCTCAGCCTAATGGTGATGACTCGGCTCGCTCTTTTTCCAGTGCTTTCCCACTCCAGAGATGGGCTTTGGACACAGTTCATTTAACTTGCCACTTTCCTGCGCTCCATACGGCTATCTGTACTGAGCCTATTAGGACAAGGAGAACTTTTAATTTCATGTTTTCTTCCACCCTTCAAAGGTTTTTCCTCTTCATTGAGCATTGTCCGGCACAATGCAGCTCAGCTGTGATGTGCTGTATTACCCTCACACTTCCAAGGTCTGCTGCTGTGCTTTCTCCCCCGCTGTGACTGGAACTCGTCTTCAGTGTTCCTGCAAGGGCACATCTGCACGTATTTGCTTAACTTGTAAACCAAGACGATTTCCTTATTTGACTAAAATCCCTGACCCTGACTACTGAGTTCACAGGCAGCTTTAATGGAAGGATTGAATTGCTATAGGAGGAGGACGTCGTATACTCGGCAGACATTATTTCTGACATTGCATTAAAAAAAAAGATGCATTATGTTTTCAAACTCAAAAGCTAAGCCTGTAAATAAAGAACGGATGGAGCCAACAAGAAGTCACTCATTGGTTTGTTACTTTGGCCTTTGACGTTGTGTGTACATGTGACCACATTTGAAACGAGAGTGAACACTAACTATGTAAAAAGTCAGCGAACACAGCACGTCCCTTGTTCAGGTGCTGAGTCATAAAAAAAACACTACATATAATGCACAAAGACTCACAGCTCTGTGGCTCCCTCTGCAACATGCATTAGAGAACACAACGCAGCCTCTTCAACACGTGTTGCAGCAGCCGGCTCATTTTGTTCTTTAATGCATGTAGCAAATATGGATCAGAGTGTTAGAGACCCTGAACACTTAAGATGCCATCTTAGTTGATAGGTTGGCATGACAGGGCTGTGACTAATTATTATTTTAGTTTTGGATCAATCTGCAGATTGATTTGACACATCATTAAATTGTCATCTATTCTTTAAATATGTCAATAAATGAATTAAGGCAGCCTTAGGTTCTGGCTTGTATAAGAGGACAGACGAGAGATGGGAATGGGATTTGTTTGTGTCTTATACATCAACATCATGTTTTGGTGGAGAAGACTTGAAACAGGCAACCTGTGATGCTGGACCTTAGAAAAGAATCCAGGTTTTAGACAGTCCATGGTGGCTTCAGTTATGACGTGCTGCTTTGACCACTTCCTATACACAGTTCATGAACAGAACCTCTAAAGAAAATAACAAGGTTGCTTTACCGCTCTGCTCCAAAGAACTCCCATGTTCTCTTTAAAGTTGTGGAGTGGAGGTCAAGTGAAGTTTCTCCTTTACATAGCTAATGTGGAGGGCAGTGAAATTCCCTAAGATCTGAGTTTTTCCATTTGCCGACAAGAGAGGGAGACTTCAGAGCTATGGTAGCCATAGAGGGTTCTTCAACAAAAAAAAAAAAAAAAGGATTGATTATCCATGGATGGAGGGGAAGCGTGACAGTCAGTGCCCAAGGAGGCCGACTTAGGAAGGGGAGAAGAATCTGCAGGGATGTGTGAAAACACTGGCGGCTCCCTCTTTCGCACACTGTGCTCAGCTCTCCCCTTTCTCTTTTTTTTTATTCAGACCCAGGAGGAATCAAACAGGCTGGAATGATCACATGAAATCCCTTAAGTGACTTTTGCCTTGCTCCCTCTAGCCTGTTTTAGCATGGGAGCAAAAACCTTTCACAGCCGTGGAGAGGAAGACGGCTAACCTTTGCTACTTAACGGCTGATCTGACGAATATTTCGGCTGATAAAGTACCATTCACTGACATGCGAAGAGAGGGTCTTTTTTTTTATACAACGAGTGGTTTAAATTACTATCCTGAGGAGTTAAGGAGAAAGCTTGTGAGGACAAGTTTGGTTTAAATTGTAAGAATGTCTGGGCAGGGAAAATTAATCATAATCGCTGTCAGCGTAGTTCATGCATGAGCCAATGAGAACGATGCTTAAACTCTACACACCAGCCGGCCTCAGAGGACCGGTCAGTTTCACAATACGAAGGGGAGCATTGCTGAAAAAGCTGCAAGTGAGTGGAGCCAACCTTCCCTGAGCAAATAACACAAAGACAGACATCATATTTAACCCTCTATTTCATCTGCTTACAGTGAGAGTGGAATTATATTCCAACTACAGACGATCACGAGCAGGCCGATGGATGAAATGAGAGGAGAGATGGGATGTCAATGATCATGAGTCTTGATGAGGGTGCTTCTGCACACTTTAATAACACTAACTGTGAGTGGTGTAATGCACCGACCTGGACAGGGTCCTTGATTCTGGATCAACACGTGCTCTTGTTTCTCACATCTGGCCTTCTTCAGCTCACACTCGTTGTCGTAGGTTTTTCCGTCTGAGCCACAAACCTACAAAAAGAAACACCAAATTTTTTTAATGACACAATGTTGGATTTCTCTGCTATTTTTCCAGTTTCGCTCACTTTATAAAAAAGGATAAAGATGTAGCCACTTGATACTGAAGCAACCGTTTTCTTTTGAAACTCAAGAAGAGTCAAAACTTGATGACTAGGAGGCGACATTTAACATTAAACCTCTGATCTGATTCATCCCTGAGTGACTGTAAAGTTCATCTTTGCAGGGGAAAAAACATGTCAACACAAGTGTGCAGCTGGTGTTTGTGTGCTCTGACTTGACAGCATCAGTTGTGTGATTGCCGTGTTGTTTGGAAGGCAGCCGTACCAAGTTGTGCGGCACACTCCGGCAGCTGAAGTCACAGACGCATCGATCGTCCTCGGCGTCCTCGTCCCACGAGCCTCCGAACACGCGACAGCGATCCTGTTCGCAGCTCTCCACGCCCGAGCCTGACCCTCCTGAGCCGCAGTCTGCATTTTAAACACGCCATAAAAAACACAACATCATTAATAAAACATACAAACACACACAGGAGATGCCCCTCTACCTGTGACTCGGGTAGAAGCAGCGTAACTACTTTCATTCCTCTTTGAGTTACGGCTGAACGTTTTCATTGAGGACGTCATAAAGTTTGGAAAATGTACATCTCCCTCACGCTGATGGTGGGGAGAACAAACCAAAGGCTTCTGGTAGAACAAGATAATGACCTGTAAAGAGGGCGAGAGATGGCCTAAATAAATTAGACTCAACATCTCTGAACAACCAGCGAGGCATCCTTTTCATTTCAATTAAAATCAGAGACAAAAAAAGGGAAGGAATTATTAACTTTGGCCTCGGAGAGCGCAGAGAGAATTGGTGGTTTATGGGCGCCTGCTTCCTGATATAAAAAGACGACTAATTGCAAAGTGTTCTGTAAAATCTAATTATTGCCCTCAGACTTTAAACAAAGTTGTTCCAGCAACTCTGTGACCCTGGAAGGCCTTTTGTTTGCTCTAAAAGTGCTCTTCATTAGATAGAAGGAAGAGAGCTGCTCCAGCTGACCTCATGTTCCTGGAAAAAGAGGAAACAAGGCCAAGCTCAGTCCCATAGTCTCCGTCGAGGAGTACTGGAGATAGCTTATCAACAGACTGGAAGAACTCATCTTAAGGATCACATAAGAACGAGCTTCTTTACAGTATTTAATAATTAATTAATTTAATTTACACTTTATTAATCCCACAAGGGGAAATTCAGTTTTTAACAACTGACTGATTACTTTCACAGGTTTGCATGGCCCGTCTTCCTGCAGCAGCTCTGACCTCTTAGCTCTGTGCAAATACTGCTCGGTAGTTTTAGATCCTCATGCAGGCTTTCTTTTCGTTTCAAGACACCTGCATTTGGTTTCCAGTCTCGAGTCTCTGGAACAAAGTGTCCAATAATGAAATAAAATCACCTGGGACAGTCATCCCCTTTGAGTTGAGATTTACTTGAGTTTTAATCTTTTCAAATTTAATTATTGCTTTGAAAAAAAAAATCATTATTCTTAACCTTAGTTTTCCCAAACTGGCATATGTTTCAGTTTTTCCTATTAAACCTGATCATTTTATCACTCGATTTTTCTTTTGTGAAGCATTTTGTTACATTCATTATTAAACTGCATCAGAAATTAAAGTTATTATCATAGTCAGGATATGAATCTGAATCAAGGTGCTTTGTAAATGTCTAATTTAATATGTAAAGCAGATGAAGTAGTAAAAAGCAGCTCCTCACTTCCTGCTTAATACATTTTTCACAGTTTCACAGTGTTGTTTAAAGACAACAGGAAACACTACTACATTTACTCAACTAGATCAGCAAATTAAAAAAGAGGTACTGCTGCGTCCACAGGGGGCGCCAACATCAACGCACAATAAGACTTTATTTGGATTTTTCTGTTAATATTTTCAATATTTTGAAGACTTATGCAAACTTTAGTACAAAGTAAAGAAGCTGAACTTTTAAAACACTACCTGAAGGGATAAAAAAAAAAAAGAAAAGAAAAGAAAACCTTTCCAGGGAGACTTTTTCGCAGTTTCATTTATGGAAAACAAATGGAAGGCTGGTGCAGAGTGCAGGCACAGAAAAAGGGGGAGTATCCCGCTTTTGAAGTAGCAAATTTCACCTACAGTGGAACTCCTGAGGGAGATTAGGTGAATGTTTGTGAAGGCAGGGAACGAAAGCAGTCAGCAAGTAAGATGGAGAGAATGTCAGAGAGAGAGAGAGAGAGAGAGAGAGAGAGAGAGAGAGAGAGAGAGAGAGGGGCACCCCGGGGGGCTGGCAGAAAGTTCATTTGAAACAAATTTGTTATTCAAAAATGGGAATGCAGTCCAACTAAAAGCTCCCAGCACAGCCCGAAGTCTCAAGAAACATCAGGTAATCAGGATGTTTCTCCCTCCGCCCGTCTACTTTTAGGGCTCATCCAACTCTCTGTATTGATGTTCCTTCCTCTAATGGGGAAATCAATGTCGCTGTGATGGAGGTGCCACTTAGCATAACCCATCCTCCAAAGTAGATTATTCAGCAGGTCACAGTGCAGGGGAGGGGCAGCGCAGATGAAGCCCTGGCTGTTCTTTCATATGGGTCATCAGCAATGGGCTGTGACAGCTTTGAGTGGTCGATACAGTGGAGCGGCCTTCACTTCATTAGCAGAGGAGCTGGAGCCTTGCGTAGACTTTCAGAGGCCACATCCCCCCACAAAGCATCAGGACTTGTTAGGGACTCGCTCTGTCTTCATTTTAAAACGGGCAGAGCCGAATCCTTTTTTCTCTTGGATTAGCTAGTCCTGCTATTCATCGATCGTGAACCACAAGCCAAGTTAAACACAACATTTTGTGATGGGAGCTAATGCACAGGCTAATGACTTCCCACTGCCAATGAAAAAAAAGGCAGGTTCACTTCAGATGTTACTTAAAGACACAGACCGCAAAAAGGAAGTGGACAAAATCACCATGAGGTCACCCATTGGTCTAGAAGAAGCCACATGTTCTTTATGAACGTATTTGAATAACAGGTTGGATTAGCATCGTCACTGTGTGCCCACTGGAAGCGACCAAACGTCATGGCGTTGTATCACCAAGTCTTTTCAAAGAAACAAGTTCCCCCGAGCATTATTTCACTCAGCATAATTATTGAACAGGATATATAGTTATATGAGGACATGGCTTGGGCTCTCGGGTTAGATTTTCTAATCGACGGATGACTGCACTGAGCGGCAGCAGGATAAATCCCCACGTGGACTCCAGACACCGGTAGTGCTGGCTGATGACTTGCTGAGACCAGATGGCTGGTGGCTGATGACTCCGTGAAGACTGGGCGGTGATGGGGAGGTGGAAGAGCACGAGTAACAGCATGCAGAGAGGAACTAAAGGTACGAGAGAATCATATTTAAAAAATACAGCAGAAAGATGAACGAGGAAACGAGAGACGTTACTGAATAAAAGCAACAAGAGTTCTTAATCTCAGCCTCTGAAGATGACAGCAGGAAGGTTGAGTTATTACGCAATGAAGGGGCGAGTGGGCAATAATCGACGACCTTGAATGCAAATAGTATTCTTCCTGTGTGAACTCACGTCAAAGCTTCCTTTTCTAAACAGTTCATCCACATTTTCTTTCTTTTAATATTAACTGGGAAGTTTTCTCCCCAATTCGTTTTAGACATAACTGGAGAGAAAAAGGCTCCTCTAACTGAGTATCCCAGCATGCTTTTACAGAAAAACCAACAGTTGCACGACACAATGAGTGGGGGGGTAATGTTAACTGCATCTGTTTGCTTTCAGTGTTTACACACCATCATAGTAGGGACCTGTCAATCACACGCAGCAACATTTGAAAACCTCACCTGCCTTATCATCTATTCATTATAACCTATGTTACCTGAAAGGTTACTGACACATTTTTTTCAAACATGACTTGCAATTAGATTTATTTTAGCTGCCTGCTGGTCATCAGTAATAATACAGGTTTAAGACCCGTTTGCATTGTCTTCTGTTTTTGAGACAAAGATGCTTTATCCCACTTCTTATATGAAGCCAAAGTCAAGAAAGCCGATCACAAAAGATCAGAAAGAGAATGAATAATGAGAGCGGCAGCACTGGCTGTTGGCCACTTACTGTATACTGTACGCCAGCTGAGAAGGATACATTAAAACGAATATGCAGGAGAAGCACATTTATATTCCACTCAGGCCCTCGCACAGAGACGAGATAAATAAATAAAAGAGGTAAGACATTAGAATGGAATAAATAAAAGTGAAGGGCGAAGGGGGGTCCTAATTAGCTGTTGCTCTTTGATGTACCCGCCACCCGCGCTGCCTATGAACCTTTCAATTAATACATCCCTAGCTAAGATGGCTGCATCAGCTATTCTCTCTGCACTGCCCATCTATTCCCTTTTTACTCAATCATGTCATGAGCTGGAGTCCATTTAGCCAACGGAGCTCCATTAAGAAGACAGAATTCAGCGGGAGAGAGAGGAAAAAGGAAATGAACAGCATAAGAATAATGTCCAGGAAAGACCGAGAGGGAAGAAACATTTGAGAGAGGAAATCATAATAAAAGTGATGGAGAGAACGCCGCTGTCGTGGCTTTATAGGAGAGAGAGGAAGAGGAAGGCGGCATCAGTGGGGGACAGAGCACAACATGTGTGTGATGGACAGGGATGTAGATGTTTGGTCAACTAGACAGCCAAGATGTCACGTCAACAGCGGCTCCAGGTCTGGCCGATATTCACCTGCGTGGATGTCGACTGAAACATCTATCAGTCAAAGCAAATCGTCTCTGATTGTGCCGTGTGTCAAGGCAAAGATCGAAAATGACAATGGCCTTTGCCAAAGCATGATTTGCATTTGTTTTCGCTGCATCTATCAGTCGCACCACTTGACGTTTGTGACAGCGTGTTAGTCCAAATAAAGTCGGGTTAGATAGAGAGGGAAGGAGCGTCACGCCCGGAGCGAGGGAGGGATGAAGATGGAAGGAGGAGAAAAAGAAGCTTTGGTGCCTCAACAGAAGGTTACCGCACCGGTGATGGATGAAGCATGAAGGGGAAAAAAATCTGCTGATCTCACTGAACGAGCTCTTTTCCCAAACACACCCCCACTTTGCTCTTTCTCTCTTATCATGGCCTTTTTGTCTCTTTCGCAGCCCTTATGATCCGATCGATGTGAGTGGAGCATCACGACGTGATCCTGTGCTCATAATCTTGTTTATTAAATGTCTATTCAATTAAAAAAAAAAAAAAAAAAAGGCCCGGGCACCCGTAGGTGATGCACTGCTCTCAGTCGCTACTTTGTCAGTGTCGGGAAAAGGAGCTGAGGCCAGGCCTACCGGAGTGTGAAATTAAACAGGTGATAAATTTCCCTGTATGGCTAACAGTGGGAACACTGTCATTTTTCATTACTGTTAAACAAAAGGCGGAAGAAAACAACTTCCATTTTTATGCTCTGTGCCCCCCTCCCCCCCAGCAAGACTAATGAGGATGGTTTTTAAGTCAGGTCTACGTGAGCGAATAAATCACGGTCACTTCCTCTCCAGGCTGATCGGAGATTTGGAGAGTGAGAGGGGGGTTGTTCACTTCACTGATGTAGAGCTCTGCTGCTGCCTACAGAAAAATACAGTCCTTGCTCCTGTGTTTTCTGACAGAGTGCCATGTGTCACAATATACACTCCCAATTTTGTAAAAAAAAAAATACAATTGATACATCAAGGCAGGGGTGAATATATCAACAGCAAATGCTTCTTGCTATATGTCGCATGAAAGAAAAACCTCTCAGCCAAACACAGATATTTCAAAGGGGAAAAAGAAAACAGCAACTTGGTTTTGATCGTTTTACAATCACAGCAGACTTCCTGTGGAGGGTCTGGGTCAGATTTGAGGGGGCTGAAAGGACCGAGGACGGAGCCTTCAGAAAAGACAGGACGAGTTGTCAACCCCAGGGTGAAATTTATCGATTGCAGACGATCCCATCTCCACCCCTATCTGCGAAAACATCGGTGCCCCTTTTGTCAAGAGGCACAATTTTGACAGAGAACAGTGCGAAATGGATAGAGACGAGAGTGGGTGGGATGGCGAGGAGCGGCAGGGGAGTGAAAAAAGAAAAAGAAGATTCTATTGTGTGAGCCTGATGGTTTCTCTGAATCGAAATGAGCAAGTGATGGAAAAAAGGGAGGATGTTCAGAGACAGTGTGAGGGGAGAATAAAATAAAATAAAAAGTAAGCCATCAGACATCACAAGCAAAGCAGTGCCCTTGGGGAAGTAGAGGAGAGCATTCTCATCTATATCTACTGTATATATACGAGACACCCAGCAGAGCGCGTCTGTCTGCATCATGTGCACACAGTCTCACATTTCTTCATGCTCTACATACAAAAAGGGTCACTCGTCTCAGTCAATGAAACATTGTTAAATCGAGCAAGAGAAGCTTCAGTGGCACGATTCTCCCAACATGCCCAGGGCCAGAACTGTAGACAATGGTAGAGAGAGAGAGAGAGAGGACAAGAGATAAGGAAGAAAATAGAAAAGAAAGGAACACCTCTGGCTAGCAATCAAAATGGAAGAGGATTCCTCTCATATCTGTGTTTTCTGTCCTCCATCTCCCCCTCTCTTCTTCTCTCCAGCCATCCCTCCTGCTGGCAGGTGTAATCTGCTCCCCTTCACACCTTGTCAGAGGATGACTATGATCCCTGGGATGACCCAGCACCCACGGGGGGGAGGAGGAGGGGAGAGAAGCACCCAGATGCATGAAAAGCAGAGGTCGGCGTTTCGCTCCCTCTAGAGTCGCCCTCCAAGACGGGCCGAGCGAGGGACTGTGGTATTCTGCCTCGGTGTGTCAGCGCTGATCAAGATATGATTTGCATGGTGAATTAGTTCTCATTTATTCATGATGTGGAGGAACCGAGGAGCTACAGGCGTACAAATCAGAGATCGTCACATTAAGTGCCATCGGTCACACTTAAGAGCGTAATTGGACAGAAGGGCTTGAGTAAGTGTTTACGGCTAATTCTCATTTATAACACAAACAGTCAAGTGATGGTGTTTTCAAAGCTCGTATCTAAAAAGAGAAAACGACCAGTTATCAAGGTTTAGCTCTATAATCACACTGGTGTTGCTCATTTAGAGAATTCAATCATTTACACTCGGCTATTTCTTAGCAAGTGTTTTGTTGCTGTTGGTAAAACTGTCGTGATCTTTTAAAATCTTTGTTCCAATCTCTCAGGTTTTACCTTTCAGAGCTTATGAATGTTTTTTTTAACAAGTTCTGACTGTGAAAATATGAAACAAATATTTTATGTTATCGCCCTCTTCAGGTTATTAATTTTTTTTTTTTCAGAACGAGGTATAAAGTTGGACCTTGAGCTACTCAGCAGCAGCTCAGCTGGCAGCCCCTAAAGGTCTCAGAGACTCTATTTGTTGACAAAAACTGCTCGTCAGAATTTCTTCACTCTTCCAATTTAAACTTTGAACGGCTGAAATTAAGACCCCGTTTGTCAAGTTACACTGATATTAGATTCTGCACTTGGGGGCGGGACTATTTCAGTCTGTAGGGACTTGTGGTGGGAGTCGGAGGGTCGTCGGCTCAAGTCCCGGCTCGGACCAAAGGATCAAAGTTTCTCTGAGGTGAGGTGTAAGGTCACTTTCCCAGTACTAGTCATCAAATCTCCAACTGCTCTGTTCAGCACCCTCTCTGACATCTCTCTATTAATGCACATCCACAGGTCCTGTTCAGGCATGTGTGTGATTCGGGCCTATGTGTGTGAGAAGCATGTCCCTCAATAACAGAGCGTTAAGCAGAATTTCTCTCAGAAACCAAAATCAATCATCAAATCCTGCATGACTCAGTCAAATGTGACGCAGCTAAAGGCAGAATTGCAGCAATTTGACTGACAAAATGGACAGGCTGCATTTTCCTCACTGATTATATTTTTATTGTTTATTGTATTGTTATATTTTTATTTTTATGTGTAGAAGCAGTCTAACATATCTCCAATATATATATATTTTCATATGCAGTTTGCTAAGGAGAAGTTTAAGAAACTAAAAGGTGAATTAAAATAAAAGGTCAGGAGCCTCGGCCTATAAAACTTTAAGATAAATTAAGAACCTGACAGCATGGGAAGAAATGAAGTGTAATAGATGGACAAACAAAACCGCCAGAGCATGAAAATATTTCTTCTAAACTGTGCAGCTGACCTGAACTTAATCACCCAGAAGTAATTCCTGCTCATGTAAAAGGTTCTGTTGTATGACTTTTACTCCATGTCTCTCAACTCTCGCCTGTTGGCATGCGGCTGGTGGCATATGCAACCATTATAAAAGTCCACAGATGACTGGATTCTGTGCCACAGGTCAGTTGATAAAGATAATTACACCATTTCAATGGCCGATTGGTTAACATAATTACACCATTTCAAAGTCCATTTCCTACCTTCATCACAGCTGCCGGGCTTCGCCACATCAATCTTCCTCTTCTGCATGCAGGACGACAGAAGGAGCTCGCAATCGTTGTTGTAGGTGGTGCCATCGCTTCCGCACACCGCTGAGAAGGCCTTGCCTATGCACTGCTGGCACTCACACTTATTCTGGACACACTGGGCTCCCCAGGCACAAACTGTGTTGCCGCATGTCTCTGGATTACACACAGAACAGAGGGGCCAGTCAAAAACAGGATTGGCCAATGCGGAAAACTGAAATATTCATGCAATTGTTTGGCTGTGTCTTTTACTCACAACAATCCTTAAAATGTATCTTAAGAAATCCTTTTTTAAAACGAGACATATCTGACCCCTTTTGGTTCTTCTCGTTAAAATGTCCTCCTCTAAAAACTGACACAGACTTACTCCCTCAGTAGTTCCACATCTGAGTATCTTGCATTTCAAAGAGGTAGTTAGAATATGAGCCGCCTGCCTGCAGCTGTGTGATGTTGAGTCGACTAGTATTCTTTTTTATCCACATTTAATTTATAGCTAGGGAAGAAAAGAACTTCACACATAATGCATTTTTCTTTTTTCCTTTTTGATCACGCTGGGACTCGTGCATACGCCAGATATCATTTATACTCTGAGCTCGATGTTGGGGAAAACAACTCGCGGGTAGGATGAGACAAAAAAGTGTATGACTGCAGAACTTACTGCATTCTCCCTGGCTGACCACTCGGATGTCCGTTTGTTCATTGCAGGCTTGAACGTGCAGGTCACACTCGCTCTGGTAGGTGTGGCTATTGCTGCCGCACACAGGCTGGTGGGAGTTCACACACTCCGATGGACACACGCACTTCCCGCTCTGGGCGTCGCAGATTGCACCAAAGGAGCAGTTGGCACACGCTTCATCTAGATGGAGATAGGAGGGGTGAAAAAGGCTTAGTGCTTGACATGCTAATGTGTGTTTGTATGAGTGGATTTCAGGCGTTTGTACATAAAAGAACGTGTAATAATAAAAACCCTTTCATTTAAAATTAACAAGTTAAACTGCGTGTTTATATACATTTAGCAATATGATCATGACACAGAGATCAGAAGTCTATTTATTTAATTCATTTACAATTTCAGTGCAGAATATATCACTGTATTTTTTCTAACTACATCTCAAGAAATCTGCCAAAACATTTATCTATGCAACCAGAAAATGGACACCTGGATCCCATTCATCACAGAGAACACCAAACACTGATTTTAAAGCTGCTGTCTTCAGACCTGCTTTTGCCGATTTGATTTGAGTTCATTTGAATCCTTATAGGTATTTTAATTCACATTTTTGGAAAGTTGGGCTGATGGATTGAAAAACAGAATTCGTGTTGACATCAGAGCAGCAGTTTATTCATACAGTAATCTGTGATAATTGTTGTTTTGGTGAATTTTATGTATTCAATGTTTCTTTTCAGTAAAGTAACATATTATCTTATCTTTCCTCATTGTCTTGATGCTTTTGATGTCTTGTGTGAAGCACTTTGAATGGCCTTGTCTGGAGAAATAAACCTGACTTCACTTGACAATGATTAAAAAATGACTCAGGGAATTCATATTTGCCTCCATCACTGAAAACCTAAAACTTTGCCATGTAAACTTTTGAATGAAAATGAATCGATGTATTGCTGTTTCGTTTGTTGTTTGTCTTTCTTTACACCGCAGCTCACATCTACCCATTCAAACACTGATGGAAGAGGCTGCGGTGTAAAGTGACCATCAGAGGTTCATTCATACCCCGCCACCAAAAACAGCAGGAGCAACTTGGGGTTAAGTAACTTCCCCGAGAGCAAATCGGACATGTGGCTGCAGGAGCTGGGGATCAAGCCCCCGACCTTCCAGTTGAGAGACGATTCTGCCGACTGAGCCACAGCCGCCTCAAGGTGACCTTGATTTGCTATTTCTTGATAGGCCAATATGCTACTTCAAGAGGCAGAGAACATTGTTATTATCTTATTGATTTAAAGCAAGTTGATTATGACAAACTCTTGAAGCACTGTTTGACTGAAAGTGGACACATAAAGGGGAGTGTGAAACTTCATTTCAGAGTCCACCTGTGGTAGATTCACTATATTTGAAGTACTTTTGAAAGGCTCACACCTGTCTATTAAAAGGCGTCACGGTCCACATGCATGACAGAGCTAAAAAACCCAAACCATGAAATTCAAAAAAAATCCTCTGCGCTGATAGAATTCTACTGAGGCAGATCTGAGGACGAGGATAAAAATAAAAAAAGTGGGAGCGCTGAAAAGTTCCCAGGTGCACATTGGACTTGTCACTGAAGGAATTTTGTTCCATCCCCAAACCAACATTGTCAGGAGCTAAAACTAAATAACTGAACACAAAGAGCTTCAGACACTCGGCAGAGATAGACGAGGATGCCAGAAGGACTGCTATCTCTGCTGCAGTCCATCAATCAGGACTTTACAGAGAAGTGGTCAGAACTGAAGACACTCCTGAGAGAAAAGCACGAGAAAAAAAACCAAATGACCCTGAAAGCATGAAAGAAAGATTCTCTGCTCTGCTCTGACCAGTCCAGACAAGAACTGAACTCTCTGACCTGAAAGCCCACTGGTTTATCTAGTGAAAGCCAGGCACTGCTGCGTTGTGGGGAAGCCATGGTGCCAGTGCTATCTTTTTGGGGACACTTCCTGGTGAGAAAAGTCACACTTCTCTGTCTGTATTTATCACTTTAGGTACGGTTCTTCATATCTGTCCATGAGCAGACTGAATAAGAGATGTTCTTTCTGTAATTTTTAACCAAAAAGCAGCTCCAAAATACCCACTAGGACAACAGAGCGTAGGAGAATTTGCCTTTAACTTGGTGGATTACTCTTGCACCATCTCTTGGGGAATTGCCTGCTTCAGGAAGCAAAGTGTGAAAATGGCAAGGTAGGATCAGGCATGCTGAGGGTACGGGCTGATAGCTGATGTCACATGGGGACAAGAAACAAATAAAAGGCCAACGTGAGGTCTTATGGTAAGACGAACTAGTCTGTCTACAAGGCTGGCAGAAGATAAACCTCTCCCTCTGACACCAATTACACCTGGAGGATTGCATTAGCTCGCTATAGCGCATTCAATTAGTGGCAGGCTAATAACATCTGCTGATTAAGCACTAATTGAGAGAGGCTAGGCTGGAACCCTCCACATTATTAATCTGTGTATTACTCTTTTAAGGTCTTTTATTTCCTTCCTCTCTTCATCTAATGTGTCCACTCCCTGCACAGATTAAGAGCCTTGACTGTGATCTGGGTATGGAAACAAAGGACACATAGAATATAGTATATTGCCTGTGGAAGGAATATATGCTGTTGATTATTAAAATGACAAATGTCCTGTTATCATGCATGGAAAACGACATGTATTTCACAGTTAGGAGGATTTTTTCATGTGAATGTTTGAGGTTTAGTGTTGGCCTGGGGCTTGCACTCAATTGGTTTCAACCTCCTTTTCATTCAGCTTACTGTACTGGATGCCTTAATGACAACTAGGTGCTAACATTTGGAAATGCAGAGGATTGCTTCAGCTGCCAGCTTGACTGTAATATTTCCGTCTTATCTTTCCAGGAAAATGTGCCTTTTAAAAGTATGTCCACTTTGAGTGATTGTCTTTCCATTAACGGTTTCAAAGAGTCCGTCTGAAAATTACATTTTAAAGGTACATATGTGCAGCTGCAACAACAACAACAACAATAGTTCTTTCACATTAGGGTAACAGTTATTAGATTACATCTATTTAGAGTCTGATGGCTTTGAAGAGAGTTTAGCTAGCAGCTGTTTTGTGGTAAAAATGACCTTATGTTAGCAAAGGCTTTTTTTGTAGGGATCATTTGTGATGATTTAGCAGGCTGTATTTTTTAGCTATCAAAGCCTGTCAGTGTTAAAAATAGCTAATTCCAAAGAAGTTTTTGCTTTGAGAGATAACATTGGGGCCTTGTCTTAAGACTGCTAGTTGAATATGAGTAATCAGGTCATTCTAAAAGTTGGCATCTATTCTTCATGAAGCACACCCAATATGTCAAAAGTTTTTAATTAGCTTTAAAACAACCCAAACTCCACTTAAGTACCTCAGGGTCCAATGTTATTTCAGACAATAACGCGCTTCCAATTTTGTGGCCACAGTGAGGGGTAAGTCATTTCCTATTCCAACAAGACAAAAAAACTCTGTGCTCAAGGGCATGTCCAGAAAAAAAAAAAAAGATTCTGAGTTTGGCATAGAAGAAACTGTGCTGGCCGGCACATAGCCATCCAACACTTTTGGGATTAATTGGAAAACCAAATGTGAGCCAGGCCTCCCAATAAGTGGCAGACCTTGCTAAATCTCCTGTTCGGTGGATGGGAGAAAATCCCTGCAAGCATGTTCCAAAATCTCATGGAGAGCCTCCAAGAAGAGTGGAGGTTGTTTCTGGCTGAATATTGATGCCCATGATTTCAGTTTGAGGTACTCAATTTCACATTTGTGCAAAATATGTGGGATTTGTATACACTTAACTTCCAGCCAAATACTTTAAGTTTTATCATTTCGGACTCAGACTGAGAAATAATCTACCGTCCGTGAACATGTGGCTCCGTCTATCAAGACAGCTCCAGTGACTTTAAAAATGTTGGATGCAAAAAATTAAGGAAGAAGCTCAATATGGTGAGTTGGAGCAGCTTTATATCAGGAAATGAGTGTTGTTCTTTATCAGTGTGTCCTGATGGCAGCCCTACGTCTTTATCAGCTCTTGCCCCTCGCACCCGGCTCTCCACATTGCCCTGACTCCCCAGACAACATGCATCGTAAAACAGCAGAAAGAGGCATTTCAAAGCCTGGAAGAGAGGGACATGTGTCACCACCGCAGCTAATCTTAAGACGTCCAGCTCTCTCATATTACTTTTAGTCCTTTCCAAGTCTGTCATGAGCAATTTTAAGTTTCAGGGTAAAATAGACAACTGTGTCTTTCTAAAAGAAGACAACTTCACGCACATAAGAAGTTCAGCCTTTGAGGTAGACATGTCTGTCAGGCATTAACATACATTGTCACGGTGCTAAAATAGTTACACATCATTAGAAACTGGGATCTTATTTAAATACCTTTCATGTCCTTATACAGAAAAAAGAAAATCTTCTGCCTAAAAACACTGTAACACAGTGTGTCCAATATCAAAGAAGAGCACTTTTAATACCTCATCCTGCCAGGACTTATGAAATTAAACATCAACTGTACCTCAAAAATTTCCTTGTAGATAAAATAAATCAAATTGCTAATCGTAACTCAATGAAACCCACGGAACCAGCAGATTGCAGCTCAAAACGGGAACAAACTGTGACCTGCTTTGGCCTATAAAAGCTTGCCAGGTTTGGAAATATTTTAGCCGAGTGCAGGCCCACTGAGAACGAGCTCCACACAGCAACACTTGGGCAAGCTTGAGCCAGCACTGGCATCAAGATAAGTGGACTGGGGATGATATCCGCGTGCTATTCATCACAAAACTGGCACAAGCCTGGCAACAAGACGTGCTAAATTTAGGCCCCTGTTTGGCCGACCCATTTACGTACCTGGCAAATATATATTTATAAAAGTCTGAAGCAGATCTTTACAGGTAGAATTCAAGATTAGTAACATATGGTGGGATCTGAAAATGTATTCAGTCACCTAAAATGTTTTTTCTAGCAACATCCCACGTTTAAAAAAAGCTGTCTTTGAGAACTAGATACTAGAGCGTCAGAGCAGCAGATTTGTTTCTAGTTTAAGTGCAAAAATGTCCCTGTACTTTAGGTGTTCAACCATCTCTGTATTTCTAATTTGACCTTGACCAAACCCTAACAAACCTCTTTTTGTATCCTGAGGACTAGAATTATGTCCCCAGGATTTGATGAGAACTGATGTTGGCTCTTGCAGTGTGACAGCTTCTGTTTTAGTGTTCGGTGGCAGTGCTTGTAGTTTTGGTAGTGAGAGTGTGAAATACGAGGTAGGTTGGGAGAAAAAGCGGCCTTGAAAGCATGAAGGATTGTGCCATTGAGGAGTAGAAAAAAAAAAAAAAACTAACACCCTCCAGTTTCACACCGTTTTGTTGATATCCTCAGTGGGGAAAAAAACCCCTGAATTGCTGAGGGGGTCTGGGCGGAGTATTACCTCTGGATTAAGCAGGAAGAAGGAGGCTGGTTTGTGTTTTGAAGGCTTGTGAGCATGCCTGGGTGATAACAACTCCCCTGCCGATGCCTGCCTGCCCGGCGCGCTATTAACTCTGCTCCCGACTTCCTCTGCTCCTCCTCATCTTTTTACCTCCATCCCCTTCCTTTTCCTGCATTTATTACTCCCGCCTCCCCCCTTTCTCCATCCAACCACTATCATGATGCTTGTGTGACCTATATTTCTTACTCAACTGTATATATCATATCAAACACCTGTGGGAGAGAAAAAAAGGAATTTGTTATTTTCCTTTCTAAAATGACTCTAGCTTCTCTGCTCTCATCTGTTTGGATAAAGCCGTACGAATGGCCCTTTTTTCCAAGGCGACTGATATCCAGTTGGGGCGTCTATTAACTGAGCGCACCTCTCCCTGCCTGCCTTACAAGGTTGCCGCCACTCAAGCGCAGGGGAAGGGAAAATCTCCGAATAATAACAAATGTCACTCACATTGCTATCAGGTTTGCACCTGAGCCATATAGATAACCACCATTTTTCCAGCCCGCAGGGGAGGAAATGAAATTATGGCTGAGCCCAAGAGGGACTGTTGTAAGCCACACACAAACACCCCCCCCCCCCCCATACACACACACACACACACACACACACAGTTAAGTAGACATGCCAAGTTATTTCTCCTTGTTGTGGCACCTTTCACCTCTCATAGTATTGCTGCCCTCACCTGCCTCTCTTAAGCTCCTGCTTTGGAGTCTGGAAGCCATAAATCTGACAGCTCACACATTATAGTGCATTTAGATGGAAATAACAAAACAGAAACAGAAAACGAAAAAAAAGTAAGCTATTATGGAAATCATGCATATAAAGATAAAAATCCTTACTGTTGCAGAAGTAATACATAAAAGTGTTTTTGTGTAGCTTTTGTAATATATTTGGGGGTTTTTGTTTTACATTTTCCATGTTTACTCAGGAGTAATGACCACGACAGCAGCTTAGTCTTTAGGGACTTGGATTGGTCAAGTCCCAGTTGTGGATCTAAGTATGAAAGGTGGTCTGGTATTGCAGCTGGACAGGCGCCAGGTCAATTCCCATGTACTGCCGAGGTGCCCTTAAGCAAGGCACTGAACCTCTAACAGCTATGTTGCTCCCTGTGTCGCAGCCCTACTGTGACATCTTTCCATTAATGCATGTCCACAAGCCCTGATTGTGCATGTGTGTAATTCAGCTCTATATGCATGAGAACCATGTCTCTCAATAATTGAGTTTAAAACTAGAATTTCCCCTCAAGGATTAATAAAGTATGTAAGCAGTTATACTAAAGAATACAGTAATTGCAATGTCCATATGCTCAGTCACCATCTCTTCACTAATTCCATACAGCAGAAACTTAACAGACATTTATATTAGTAAAAACCTCAGGATTATAAATTTGACAAATGGGGTATGATAGCTGATTCTCACTCTAACCCACACGTTCTTCAGCTGCTCTTTCCTTCAACTTTTAATCCCATAGTTGCAGCACCTGATGCCAGCATATGTTCATCTCCTCTCTCTCCTTTTCTGCTCCATAAACATGTAATAGTACATCAGTGGTGGGAATGGCCTGTGATAATGAGGTGAGATAATAGCGAAAGTCAGTCAGTTGTTATGGGGCTGAATAAAGCCCAGTAAAGCTGTGCAAACAGCCCAGAAATAACCCGCATTATCATGGCCATCATTCCTCGGCCGGCTCACGCCTGGCAAGCCAATGCCTCAGCGTTTTTATGGCACTGTAGCGCTGACGCATGCCTGTTCCTCTGGGAGCCAAGAACCATCCATAGTGCTGGATTACAGACAGGGCCCTCCACTCTGCCAGCGCTCTGCCTCTCGCTTTTTAAAATAAAGACTATTCATTACCGCCAAGGGACCCGGGACTGCAGACCTGCCGTCTACCTGCTGTGCGGCGCACCAAATTGAGTCAGCCTGCCTGTTCACCAAACACTGCCCGTGCTCCATTTCCTGTTGGCGTACAACCTTATGTATGTGTTGGATTTCAATTTGAGAGAAAGCTGGGAAGAGACAGACGACAGATGCAGTCGACGGGCAGGCAGACAGCGACGACCACTCCAACAACGAACCCTGTCAGCTAATGAAATTCAAGCCATTGTACAAAACAATCACAATCACACACACACAAACAACCTCATAAACTGATTGCTCATTTTGTGTGTGTGTGTTGGGGGGAGGAGGGAGGGGTAAAAAAAAAAAACAGTGGCTTAGGCTTTCAAGGAAGCGAAATGAGGCTAATTCAGTTGTATTGATCTTTCAGCTAACCGCTCAGCTTACCCCCAAATAAAGCAGCAAAGACGCCAACTCATTTTCTTGTTATGGTCTTTAAAATATGAGAGAATAAAAAAATCTATTCTAGTAAAAATGGGTGAATGAGGTTATGCGGAGTCTGGCCAAGGAAGCTAATAACAGCTGTACTTGTGCCCAGTGTGTGTGAGAAGAGAAAGGCTTGATGAGAGATAGACACGAGAAGACTCAATCACCAATCTGAGTCGATGGAAAAATTGGTCATGCAAGATGGCAATGAGCCCCAAGTGGGTTTAAAAATCTGCCCATGTGACAGGAGCTTCAACAGTACATCTGAAGATCTTATTGAGCCAATTAGAGACAAGTGTGCTCTGCATCACCTTTCATGGAGAGTGAAGTGCATCTTAACTTATAGGTCAGATCAGGCAAACAGGGGTGTTGGTGTGTTGATAGAGAGGAGCAGCAAGGAGAGATCGAGAACAATCGTTGAGTGATCACTCCTCGAGAGACCCGGAGGCGTATGATGCGTTGTTTTGCCCGCGGGGGACAACATACACCTACTCCATATGTGTTCATGATTAAAGGATGTGCATTATATTCTTTCCTCCGGGTAAATGTAGCGCAATTAATTAATTTGAGATTAATTATATATTCCACAGGGCGAGCTCTTTCTCTACCTGTGAGCTGTGATTCGTATCATTTCATGACTGCACTGCAAATGTGGAGGAACAATGAGGAAGGTGTAAGTGCACGATGCTTCAAATCCTTTGTGAGGGCCACGCATGCTTTAGGTATGTAGTATCAGCTGCATCCGTTATACTTTCTATTTATTCAGCTGTTTCCCCCAAAGAAGACATAAACAGTGTCCTTTCTGTTACAACTGAAGTATGACACTTCCTTGAGAGAGAGAGAAGGAGAGAGAGAGGGAGAGAGAGAGAGAGAGAGAGAGAGAGAGAGGGGGAGAGAGAAAGAGAGAGAGAGAGAGTTAGGTTTCCCCCTTTTCTATGTCTTTCAAGATCTACAGTGTGTTAAAGTCTCTTGAGTGTCTCAGTTAAAGTTCATTATGTTCTGTTACAGGGATCTTTGTTTTTATTGCTGTGGACCTCCCTTGAGTTTGTTTTCACTTCTTTCTTATGTGGTTTTAAGATTAATTTAGCGTTACTGTGAAGTTTCTGCGGTTTCTGATTTTAAATTGGTGACATTGCAGATGTTTTTCATTTCCATGTACGTTGGGTGACTTTTACAAGACTTTAGGGCGTTTTCATCCCACATAAAATGTGTTTCTGGTGTTGAATCGATTATTGAGCTCAGCTGAAAAGATCCTGTGCTAAAAGCTTGAAGTCTTGTTTCCTCCGTCAGCCCCGTGTTTGTGGCGTGTTTGTGTGTTTGGAGCTACAGAGTGTCATGTTTGTCTGAGCAGCTGTATGTGCTCGCTTCACATACCACTTTTATACACTATGTTAGACTTCTTTTTTTAAACACAAACGAGAGCACTAAAATATTCAATAACCCAGTTTAATAATATTTCAGAACTTTTGTATTTTGCTTTTTTCCAGGTACTCACCACAGGGTCCTTTGTGTTGGATGTGAATGTTTCTCTGCAGGGCACAACCCATCGCCCTCATCTCACAGGGGCTGCCATAGCTGTGGCCATCGGATCCGCACACCGGGTCAGACGTTTGCGGGCAGGCCTCGGGGCACTCGCACACCGGCTCGTTGTTCTTGACCACGCACACTGCACCGTGATCGCACACCTTTTCCAAACAGGGGCTCGGTACGTTGAGATCTGAAGACCGCCAGCCCAAGAGATAGAAAGCAAAGTTAGAGACTGGATACTGAACAGGACAGGAGCGAAGCGGGAGGCATATAAAGTAGAGGTTGGAGAGAGGTCTGGGGCTGGTGAGGGTGTAGGAGAAAGGGAGGTTAAAGCTTAGGAACATGGGGAGCTGCAGGTTTAGTGTTAGAAAGGGTTTTGGGGACAACAACAAAAAACATGATGGAATATGCAACACAGTCCTATTCCTGTGACACCTCTGCTTCCTATGTCATTTCCTGGCCTTTGTGCTTCTCCTGAATCTTTGAAGAGTCCGCTGAATCCGGTGGCATGAGGACAGCGGATAAAAACATGGCCCTGTAGCACAATACAGATGAAACAGCCTCCAAACAATGACCGCACAGCGCTTTTTTTTTTTTTTTTTTTTTTGTGGGCAAGTAAACGCCTGGATTAAATGAGGTTCCCTATGTGTCCCTTCAAAGGCCACCATTTGCATCTCAGTGAGAGCCACAGCTTTAGCCAGAGCTGGTTGAAGTGACACGGAGGAGTGAGAAAAAAAAAAAAAAAAACGACGAGCAAGAGGGAGAGAGAGTGAGGGGGAGAAAATGTAGAGAAAGAATCAGCCGAATAGAAGAAAGAGACTCTCTGCTTAATAATTCAGAAAAGGCAAGCTCCTGGGCAGAGGCAGATATGAAATGTGAACATCACAGAGAGGTGTCTGTCTCAGCCTCTCCCTCTCACGCAGCAGCTACAGCATGACTTCATTATAACCAGGACGGGATTTTGCACCTATGTGATTCCCGTCAGATGGGTGTAGGCTGGGATGATAAAAACCTAGCTTGATCAGGAGGCAGGAGAGGACGCCTAAAAAAACTGTATGAACAATCCTTTGATCACAGCTTCCCATGCTGACACAATCAATCTTTTTCAGGGCTTTACGTGTCAATGGAAATATAACATGTTATTGTGTGTTGTAAGACAGGGTACATTTATATGCGTTTCAGTGTCGAGTCTTCAGGGAGAAAGCCCACGCTCTGGCACAAAGAGCACTCAAAAGAAGACGGTAAGGTTCCACAAATTGATTTTTATTTTGAAGGCTTCGTGCACGAGGGGCGGATAACCTGGCTGAATGCGGCTAAATGTGACTAAATGTGGCTAAACGTAGCGTGTCTGCTGGAGCAGAAAAAGCTTCAGGTTAAGTTAGAATAAAAGGTGGATTTAATCAAAGGAACTTTTCAGTTGACCGTTTAAAAAACATGACTCGTGAGTATTTGCTGAAATCTTTTATTAAGAGTTCACAATCTGTCATGTCCTCTGATGTGATGCTGTCTTCTCATCATCTCTTTATTGCTTTTACAATTTAAGACTGTATCAGAGGTCAATCGTGATACTGGTAAGAGAAATGGCTCATTGGTGTGGGCCTAATCAGCTAAACGTAATGATAATAAGCTTTCCTATACTGCTAAGACGTAAAATGGTTGATAGTCAATTTTCATATTTAGCCAAAATAGTAATGAAAATGTTTAACATTAGAAGGGTTTCTTTGTCTAAAAGCCAAAAGGAGATAATGCTACTGATTACAGTAAACATTTTAGTTAATCACCAGTTTCAAGTCTTGTTTAAGACAGGTTTATTTATTAAAATCGATGGCAGAAAGAGCTGTCAACCAGGACAGGACATGGTGATGTCCATCCACCTTCTTGTCTCAATATTGTCCCTTTTGGTTCCAGAAAAACCGCGATGACGGAAACAAAAGGCTTCAACACACTGATACAAAAAGTGATGTTACAGACGCTACGACCAATCCCGACAAACACTCAGTGTTCTCTAATCTTTCCTTCATTTTGGCTTTCGTTAGAGGGGCGGCGGTGCTGTCATGGAAACTGCCCCTTGTAATGACACCTCCCATGGCTCCATCATTATTGTGACCATTACGGGATTAGATGGCAACACGGGGGGGCAACTTGGTGTGCATGGAGCACCATGACTCATTTATCAGCTCAGTAGCAGTCAGTAGTGGCTCTAATCATGGCGTTAATGCTGGAGCATTATCAACTGTAAACACTGCTGGATAAAATGAGCTTCTTCCTATGGGTTTAAATTGATGTGTGAGGTTCGTGAGAACAGGATCGATATCATCTAAACATTTAGAACCAATCTGGGGACCAATGACAGAGAAAGAGGTTTAGATATCCACATTGTAAGCAGTGGATTGGCTAATAGAGCACACATTGTTTAAGTTTTTTCCACTACGCTTGGCTGTAATGTAACACATATTCAGGAAAGGACACAGTCTCTCTCCTATTTGGGTAAGTGAATGTTTTAAGTTAGGAAGTGGAACAGAGCTATTGATTTCTGTGTGTTTTGATGCCAAAGTGCTGTTTCAAAGAGCTCAGAGGTGCCGCGCAAGTAAGCTGTTCACGGCTGCTCAATTTGGTACGGCTTCAGAAACAATTGATTCCTGCGTGATTCCTTTTTTGTTTTTGAAACGCCTCTTGTGTGTGTGTGTGTGTGTGTGTCTGCCAGTCATTGTGTACATGTGTGTTACGTGCGTATGCTCGTGATCCGAGCTTAACTGCACAACCTTGGCCTCTGTAAAAGTTCATCAGAGCCTTCTTCCCAAGGACAGGCTCCTGAAACACAACTGCAGCTACTGATAACGCCTCAGTCTCGCGTTCCCTTTGTTTCACACGCAGGAAAAAAAAGATGAAAGAATTCTCCTCCAAAACTAATTTTTTTTTATCACCCTCCACCTCTGGGGGGCAAAATTTCCGCCTGATTTATTAACAAGGGAGGGTGTAAGAAGCGAAAAGTCGGAAAAATAAATCAAAGAGTGTAAAAATCTTATGACACAGTTAAAAACTGAGGCTGTCTTTTTCTCTCTTTTCTCCGCACGGAAGAAGCTTTGAAATGGCAGCCTGTCACTACTAAGGCTTGTGGGATGGACTTCACAAGCCTGCTCCAGCTCCATTTCTTTCCCAGGACGTAAATACATCTCCGTCATGCATGTATCCGTGTTTCAGTCAGGCAGACCCAGAAAAAAAACCCCCAAGTCTCTGGGTTTATACCAAGCTATTTATACGTGAAAATTAGCTTGACAGTTGAATAGGAGCATCTGCAGTGCCAAACACATGTGCACGCCAACCGAGGGGATCTTTTAGTGGCTGAGCAGGTGCAGTGAGTGGTCTGCTGTGGCCGCATGGAAACACAGAAAACACACACACACACACACACACAGATTAAAAAAAGATGAATAATTCTTTCTGATCAAGGATTCTGCTCTGCTAGCGTGCACTCAAGTTCTGTTTCTGTAGCGCGAGGTTCGTGAAGACGACTTTACATTCTGTGTGTCACCTCAGAGCGTATCCTCTCCTGCCAGCCAACCGCACTGGAACTTTTCTATTTTAATTAGTGTGGTATTTTAATGGCACGGCCCTGCTTCAGGGCTCGGATGGGGATTACTTCAGGTGAGGCTACACCATGTCAACTCGCACCAGCAGAAACTTTGGCTGCCCACGTTCCTGTGATGTCCTGATATGAGCTACCCTGTCTGCATAAAGTATCATTACGCTGCGCTCAGGGTTGTTATCTGACTAGTAAGGTGGTGATGATGCCACAGTTCAAACTTCTAAGGCTTAACAGCCCCTTGTTGGGTCGGTGTGATGTCACAGCGAGCTCTGGCAGGACTCTTGCTGTGAATGTGAGCGAGCTGCAGCGAGCAGACGAACACAGTTAACCCCCCCGTAACAGACCAGCAGAATATTGGAAGATTATTTTGGCGGGAGCTTCCTCCCGTCTCCTCTCTGCTCATAAATATGTTAATTGGACTTTTCTCCCCTTGGGTCCGTGTGCAATTCCAAACGGTTGCCTGTATTATGCAGGGGCGGGAATCAGTGTAATCCAGGTGATGTTTGTAGCCAACTGGCAAAAAGAATCCACTACAACTGAAACCTCATTACAACTCAGGACTGCACGAGGTCACAACCAATGTGCAGAAAGTCCCGCCTTCTGTGTGTCTTCACCTGCAGGGCTTTGATTAGATTCCCTTTGCCTCCGTCGTGTTAAAAACAAGTGTATCATATTAGTTGAGGGAAAGGGACTTTATAAAGCATACATTAGCATACAGCAAAAGGCACACCCGCCGGCTGTGTCTGTCTACCACAGACGGCTTATCACAGGCAGAAGGTGAATCGAAGCCTCTCTTTGTGCATTTACAACTGACAACGTGCTGCTCTTTAAAATGGAGACAAGCACAAACAGCGTGTGGGAAAGAAAAAAGGCTTGCTGGGATCACTGATCCTGTGACATATTTTATCAGAGGTGAGAAAACTTCAAACAGCTGTTTTATCTAAGCTCCAGGTTTTAGCATCAGCGTGTGTGCGACTACAGAAAGTTTCAAAAACTATTTTCATGATTTCTCACAATGATGCACGCAGAAGAGAAAATATATCAGTCACAACTCAACATTTATTGTGTCTCCGTTCAAGGAAGGAAGGGCTCGGAGGAAACAGGATATGAAATGAAAAATGTCGAAATTAGAAGAACTGCATGGTTGATCACAGCCCAACGGCGGGCTACATGAACAATGCCTCGAGTCACTGCTGACACCCTGTTGACCCACATTTCTCTGCAATTCCTGCACGATGACAGCCTGCGGGCCGTGGTAAGTGGACCAGCAGTCCCTTGCTGCTGTCAATCTAGCTCCCATGGCACTTTCTCTAATTAACTTGATTAGGAAAAAAGAAAAAAAAAACAGCCCTGGTGATCTCAGGATGACTTCCACACTCAAGCTCCACAACTGTTTGTGAGTCCAATCACTGCAGCAGGTGGAGATCCTAATCAAATAAACATGCAAATGATAAAATATTCGGCACAGAGTGTTGACACCTAAGGTGACTGATTTTCCCTTCCTGCTTTGCAGAGCTCTTTGTCAATGACAATGTGTCTGACGCTGAGTGATTCTGTGTTAACCTCCGGAGGCGACAGGCAACACATTTCAAGCATCTCGCTTGCACTTGCATGAGTTTTTCCCCCCCCTACACTTGCAATCATGCACTCTCACACACTCTGCTGCGTACACACAAAATGACAAAATAGCTGTGAATAAAGAAATTCTGTCCGCAAAAAAACGAGCTCTTTCATTAGTTCTCTACCAGTGACTTCCTCTCAGTGTCTGTTTTAGTCATTTTAAAGAATTATCCTCCTCTATGCTCTCAAAGCCACAACGCTTGTGTTTCTATTTTATGAACAGCCCAAGTACCAATTTAGAAACTCTCCACTTTCTATTGCACTAATGCCAGAAGTGAGGCCACGAGCAACCGGCTCCAATGAGGAGGGCGAGCCACCTCACGCCACTGATTCAAAATAAGACGAGTGTTAAAAAATCCTCCTCTGAGAAAATGGCCTCATTAGCAAAAAATGAGCAATATCACGTGTGCACAGGCCAAAGAAGTTTCAATTAAAACATGTAAAATAATTGTACCTTGCGTGAGTACATAAAATCACCTTTTTAAAGGTTTCTTTAGACGTTTAAAGAAGTTGCTGATAAGCTTTATCCTGATGCTTCTCACTTTTAAATCTATTAACTCTTTTCACATGTTGGCTCATATTTCACTGTAGATCTTTCTGTCGTTTTGGTTTATTGAGAGAGCTTCAAACACAGAGGTCAGAGGCAACACTAAACACAGACAGATCTGAATCTTTCCAACACTCCCAGCCTCACTGTGTAGCTTCAAATATCTTTTCATCAAGCAGCAGCTAGTGTATCAACAGCAGAAGCTGAGTAGAAGCAAAGCACGCAGAGAGCATTACACACAGGAGCACGATGAGAAGGGGATTCACTCACACATTTTGATCATTGGTGAAGGTGCTGCAGAGATGCAGAGATTACCCAATTGATGTGAAGAGTTTGAAAGTATCAGAATCCATGTAGTATAAGAAATGTGTTGGGTGTTTTTAAAATCATCCCATACAAGTTTTATGCTGCATAATATGAGCACGAACTATGAACTCAACATCCAAAACTTTTACCAGCTCGTTTACAGCTTGAGCAGGACATGGGGTACTTGTCGTCTTGACTCTAAAAGGGACCTTTCTCTGACTCTGAATTACTTGTTTAATACAGCCGAGACAGTTCGTTCCACCGCATGAAATCAGTCCAAGAAGCACTTTTATAACAGTCATCCATAAGCATGACTGTCTGTCCGCCTGACATTTAAACATTTCCAGTGGACCACATAAGTATGCTTTGAGTCAAATAACAGTCCATTATCTTTACTAATTTGCTGCTTTAAAAGCACATTTGACAGAGTGGCTCAACGATTAAGTGAAACGACCTTTTTTCCCCGTGTTGTACATTGTGAAACAGAATATTTCCCATGAGTCACTTTGATTTCTACTTACAGGCAGATTGTGAAACATTGTACTTATATATGGAGCAGAAATCCAGCATATCCTGTGTTATATGATGCCGAGTCATGACTGTCTACAAAGCATGAGAAGCTCGAGTCCCGTCAGCTGTGTTGTTGTCAGAGCTGTGTTTACATGGACGGGACAGCCTTGTGTGTAAAGCTGTTTAAGTCAGGGACGAGAACAAATAAGGAGAACATGCTCACTGCTTATTTAAATATTATGTAATTGTCTTTAGCTCTCAGTCATTCTGTGTCGATTTATTTGCAACATGAAGCTACGCGTTAGCTAGAGTGTGCTAACAATAGCCTGTTAACATCACAATAGAGGTCATGGGCAGTTGAAACTCCAGTAATTTTGTCCGCCACTTAGTTACGGCACGTTGTAATTCATAAGTCCTCAGAGTGAATACTAGTGGAGAAGGGTTGGTGATGCATCTCTGGAGGAGAGCGGAGACTTCAGAATAACGGAGGTGTCGCCAAACAGCCCTTTGTTTTAGTTTCATCCTGTTGCTCAAGGGCGACATCCATTAGATCGAAAATGTGCACATTCGTCTTTGAAATAAGTCTTTTTTAAATCCTTAAATTTGTTTATTAACAGCAGCATCCATAATTCTTCTTGTCGTACCCAACGGTGCTTTACTTACAGAGATGATCCTTGTAATTTAGTAATTTAGTTGAAGATTTTCAGCATCATAAACTCAAGTTCATTGCCGTATCCATTTAACCTTTCAGATTCATGCACTTATCTAGTTTCATGAAATAAGTCGGCTTCTGGACCTCGTTGTGCAGCCAAGAGAAAGAAGAGAGTCTGATTTAACTGCTCTAACTGTTTTTATCTGTCTTAATTACCGAGGCCATTTGTTTTGAAGAGGAGGAGACCTCTGAGGATAATGAGAGCTTAAGGAGTCTGAATGTAAAAACATGCTCCTGCTACTGTACGCTCTGTAAAATAAATGCAGGTCAGTTAAAGGTCTTCACTAGTTAATCAATGATTTCTAAACTGGATCCTAATCAATTCTTCACCGACTTTTTATTTCAACTGACCAATCAGTGAGTTGTATCAGTTTCAACAGACTCAAAACAGCAAGCAAGAGAAAACAAACAGCCTTTGTAAGCATCAGGGTGCCAATGTACCTCCATTGTTTGGTCCTCCAAATATAGCTGAACAATTAGCACAACATTTGTGCTACAATAGCCCTCGCCGCATGAACACTTCCTGGTTTCGTTTTAGCTCTCACCCGCTGTGCTGCCATCATATGCGAGGAAGCCTGTCTAAAAATATTCTTTATGTGATCCATGCTGTGAGATGTCTGATCCAGACCAACTGTACTGATTTACAATGAATTTTAAATGAACCACATTATGGATATTTCTTGTGTTTTAATCCGACACTGAATGAAGGGAAGTTTTTATGCATAGCGAGGCTGAAAAAGGCTTTGAACAGCTATTTGGTGACAGCTGCATAGTTACATTTATTCTTTCCACCATGGATCTTCAAGCAGCTATGTCATCGCTTTTTGTTTTTCTTCCTGGAACACGACAGTGACACTTCTTACCTCTACTTTAAACTAAAAGGCAGCCGCCTCGTTCACCCTCTCTTCCCAGCAGCCTCCTCTGATTCACTTCCCACAAACCCTCACAGGCTCATGTGTTCTCGGACATCTCTAAGATTTGTGACCGTGTCTGGACGTTAACTTAATCAGCTAAATGCCACACAGTGTCTGCATCTCTTGAATTAAAAGAGCCGTAGATATCAATCATGCTGTTCAGTGGGGAGGACATTACAGACATGTGAGTTTTTTTGCATGTCCATTCTTTGTGAAAGGCAAACACCAGCAGGGGAGGGGTGACATTATAGGCGCTGTCACCCTCATGAAAGGAGATTTATGACGGTGTCAGAAGTGAAGAATTTCGTCCGTTTGACAGCTGGCAGGGCGATCGATCACTCCGCCCTGCGCACCACTCAGCCAATGAAACCAGCATAGAGATCATTATTTATCAAATAATGATAATTTAATAGATCAAACTCTGCTTTTTTTTTAGGTGTCTGAAACTTTTTTTTCAGAAGCCGCCCTGTGTGTGTGTGGGATTGTATTCAGTTTACGACGTGTACCAGGATGACACAGAGTTCATTGTGCAGACATCGTTTGGCACTGCCAGTCACTGTCAGAGCACGGCACAGCGAAGCACAGTGGGAGTGTGAGTCTCATACTGTATACAGTGTGTGTCTGATTGTTTCTGCTGTGAGATCAGACTCGGCTATCGATCCATCTCCAACAAATCTACACTCTTAACACTGCATACATCCCATGGGTGTTTGTCAGGTAGTGAGTATGTCAGGCATTTTGGGCAGAGCAATTAATGGGGCCAATCTCTGTTTAATCTGTACTTAGAATCAGAGTAGCTTTTTATTGCCAAGTCCATTTACATACACAAGGAATTTGTCTTGGTGTATTGGTGCGAAAGAAAAAACAAGGCTAAAATAAGTTCGACTTATTAAGAAAGAAAAACTTCGAAAGGACACAAGAGGCAGAGGGTGAAGGAGGGGAAATAGGAAAAAAAGGTTCAACAAGGTAGGAGACAGTGAATGATGTACTGTTACCATCACAATGATTTACATGTGCAATATTCATATCACAGGATGTGCGATGCCAGTTAAGTAAAGCACAGCATGCTGCCATTCATAGCAAAACCAAACGACCAAATATCTAATTTCCACAACTAATTTATGACAACGACTTACAACAATCAGAGAACTGACCGCTGCGCTTGCAGTCTGTGTCCCGTGCATTTATAAATGTGTAGACTAAAAGTGACGCTGTCGCCATCTCAGATACACTGACATAACTCTCGAGGCAGACGCTCGCTTACAGGTTTGAAAAGAGAGTATTCCTGCTCCTTAATGCTGTGGCCAAATACTGTATGTTGTATAGTTGATGGAGTGAATGTGTCGCTGATACTCTACCCACAGCTACGACAGCCGACCAACACAGAGAAGTGTTGTGTGAGTCATGAGGTACATGAGGTACAGTCACGGGACTGGCCATGTCGGCTAAATGTAACTTTGGAGTGAAAAACTACAGATACATCGCAGAAAGGAAAAATAATTTAACGTCAATATTCTCCAATATTGCTCAACCCTCGAAATGAAGGAAGGGGCAGACAAGTAAGGAAAGAAGTTGTGAAGGAAAACAAAAGGTAAGAATAAAATAAGAAAGAAGTAGAAAAACAATAGACTTAAGAAAGCTCCAAGTTCTGCACGGACACACAAATAGACAAACACACACTCACTCCTTGCATGCATATCATCTGTCTGACTAAACCAACAGTCTCTGTGGGCACCTTCGCCTCTTTTGATGTTTAATTAAAACTGAATCGCGGGAGGGGGGGGGGTGTGTGTTTGTGGCGCTCCGTTTTGAAAAATATGTAAATGTCAATAAAACGGCATTAAAGAAACATACTAGCAGTCGCTCACAGCTGCGATGCACAGGGAGAGGAAGGAGGGATGAAAAAAAAGAAAGTAAAACAAATAAGGGAATGCTGTAGGACTGAGACGCTGTTTGCCAGAAATATGAAAAGGAGCAAAACACATAAGAGCTCGCACTGCCATTTCCATGTCTTAATTTATGCGCGGTGCAGACGGCCGATGCTAATGCTAATGAGCGCTGCTGAGCCTCCTGATGCTGACAACTGGAGATAACTTTGGTTTTCAGCTCTCAACCAAACGCCTGGAGGATGGACGGATCGCTCTGCTCGTAACAACAATGACATACTGGACAGAAATTCTGGACAAGTTTGCAGTGTATATGTGGTAGTTAAAGTTGAGGAGAGAGCTGAGGTCATCTCTTATTCCAGAGAATCGTTAACTTAAATCAATGCAGACAGTCACTGCAGAGGTTCTTGGCCACATAAGTACATGTTGAGCATTGAGATATACAGTATACAGTAGAAAGTAATTGCTTGTACAGACATGTGCAGAGTGAGGGTGAATAAAACAGAGCACAGACTGAAGAGTGTTTTTAAGTTTAGAGGTTCATTCGTTAGAATTTTGACTGTTGACAGGAAAATAAATCCCATTTCAAAGTAATCGTCAACCTGAGATGCATAAAACACAATTAATTAGGTATAGTGAGAATTCGATTCTTTTAATTTGGATAATCTGGGGTTTAACTTTGGGTCTGGATCAGAAGTGTTGGTAATGATGAAAACGTCTCTCTTTATTCTTCTTTAATCCCCCTGCAGGTTCTTATTAGGTAAAATGTTTGTTTCACCAGATGAAACTTCTCTTTTTGGGTTTTTTTATGCCTTCAATTAGAGATGGGACAGTGGAAAGAGTCCGAGATTAGGCAGAGCGTGAGGAATAACATGCCACAGGTTGGACTCAAACCCAGGCCACACACTCGTAGGACTGCAGCCTTTGTACATGGGGCACTAACCACTAGTCTACCAGCTCCCTCAACAGACAGAAGTTTTGTCATTTTACCAACCAAGGCTTAGGTTAATCAATTATTGTAGTTTTGTTTAAAAACAGAAACCTCTAATGCCCAGTCTGTTGCTTGGAATAAATTTGCTCTCTGTAAACTAGTGTCTGTATGTGACCAAAGATTGGAAGATTGGGGACATTTTTTTTGCTAGTTTGGTTTTGTCAATTTCAAAAATTCAGATTTAAGTTAATAAAGAAAGAACTCCTGATCCATATGAGACTAATTCGCCTCATGTCTTTGTACATTTCATGGAGGTCTATGAGCTGGGGAAAAGCTTTTCTAACTCTGAGTGGGATAATGGTGGGAGAGTTGTAACCAGGGTGAATCTGTCCATATTGGAGCTGGGAGAACGTAACAGCGCGTTTGTCTGGGAAAATCAAGTTTTGCCAATCATGCTTTGCTTAAAATCCAATAAAAAAAATACCACTGTGATACTGATATCACCCCGATGTGAGTGAAAGTGTGCAACAGCGTAACGACGTCTGAGCTTCATTACAGAACTGCGATCTAAAAAAGAGCTCATAGTGCTGCACATGGTACACTCACTGACTGCGAAGTAAAGCCTCCAATAACTGCAGAAAACGCTTGTAAAAACAGTGTCTGAAGGTAAAGAGCCGTCGCTGTAGTCAAGAGTGTCACGTACACTTTTATTGACAATTTCCATCTCATCCTATATCGCATTTTTACAGCAACACTGTGCACACTAATAGGGCTCCCTCCAATTCTGTTTCTGCCTTCTCAGTCAACAAAGGGGGTTCAAGACCTTCCTGGAATCTGAGAGTTATTTATATTTCTTCTTCTATTAGTGCCTCACAGGTAAGCCTAATAGCATTGGGTACAAAGGATTCCAAAGGATTCATCGAAATGCGGTCGAACTCCGACCCTCGTGCAGCTTTTATTATAGTAAATGGTCAGATCTGAGCTTTGTACATTCATCGGGCGGTTGCAAGGTTTTATGAGAGAGTCCCAATGATGGACAGCGGGCTTGTTTTGTAAGCAGTGAGGTTAGCAGCTGACATGCACTCCTGCATGCAGAGAAAAGGTGAGCCGTGGTTAGACAGATGGGAACGGAAGAAGCTTTTTTAGTTCGAGAGCAGGCAGAGAGGAAGACTTCTCCAACCTCACGGATCACGTCTTTGCAGGAGGGTAAACAGAGGGTTATTGGCACAAAGAGACATATACAGAGACAGAAGGAGTGAGAGGGAAAAAAGACAGCAGTACAAGACCCCTCCTGTTAGGTCCTCTGGTAGCAAGGGGAGAGGCATCCCCCTCAGAATTCGCCTGATTAAGGTCGCCCACTGGGTGACCCCACTTTCCACCTGCAGCCAGACAGCCAGGAAGACGGCCACATGGACAAAGACAAACAGACAGACTGACGCACTGAAACAAGAAAGAAGAGCTTTTTTTATACAAGAAAAGGCAACAAAGAAGACAAAGAGACAAAGATAGGAGGAGACGAATAACAACAAGAACCACCAGAGTAGAAGACTGGTCAAAGACACGGAGACAGAGAGCGGATAAATGAGACATGAAAGTGGTGTTTCGTTTAAGGGTGTTGGACATGGAGGGATGAAGTGTTTGGGGATGAAGGGATGGATGGAAGGTGAAGAAGTGGATAAGTGAAGGCACGTTTTTTTTTTTTTTAAGGGACGAAAGGCTGTGTCGCCCCCTGAGGAGAGCATCAGTGAACTTTTTCAATCATCTTTCAGTTAAAACATCGATACAGTTAGACTTGAAAATACAGAGGAGGAGCAAACACATTCATCATTTATAATAAAAAATGCAGAGAAAGAGGAAAGGAAAACAGCAAAGACCATGTTACCGTGGTAGCTACTTCCCTGTGACGCAGCGGACCGGGGTGGGAAGGTAGAATGATATCAAAAACATAATGTTGTCATATTGTGATTAAATTCTGTATACATATAGTCCCGGCACGGACTAAGTCTGTTTAATTGGTCTGGTAACTGAAGAGGTGCCAGTCCACTTCCTGAGCACTGCTAAGGTGCCTTTGAGCAAGGCAGCAAACCCCAAAACTGCTCTAGAGGGCTCGCTCTGGGCCCTCACAGATAGTTTGGTACAGTAAATCATGACTGCATGACTTGTTACCTGGAACATAGTAAATACAAAAGTATAACAGCATCCACGCTTTCCACCCTGAGCCCGCCTTCAGAGGAAAATGGCCACCATGAATCGGCGCTCTTAAAGCCCCCAAAATGAGCTGTTAGCCCTCCTTCCCATCCTCTGGCTCTACTCACCACAGGGCCCCGGGTGCTTGATGGGGATCGGGGTCCTGCTCACACACTCCGCCTTGCGCCGCACACAGTCATTGACGTAGGTGTGGCCATCCTTGCCGCACACGGGCTTGTAGGTGCCGTCACACTCGATGGGATCGCAGGAGCAGCGAGCGTTGAGCTGCTCCACCAGACACACTGCGTTAAAGAGACACTCCTCCTTACAGTCCTCTGGAAAAGGAGAGAGTTCAAGAGAATTATTCTTCAATCTATGGATACTAGACAGATTACCAAGTTAGCTTTTGTTTGGAAGCATTTACTATGTCTCTCCGATCACTTGTTCAGCCCATTCCCCTAATTTTTCACCATCTGTACAGAAACTGATAAGGCGTTTTTCCGGCAACTGCCAATTTTGTAGCTGTGTGACAGACTGATCGCCGCAGAGGAAAGGACAACAGAAGTACTCAGCAAGCGTGAAAAACAACATTTAAGCTAGCGAAGGGTTGAAATGATTGCTATCACTGCAATGTGACACTGCTGCTCCAACCACGGGGAAATAAATCAGTTTTTATCCTCACAATAATTACATGTTAGGGTGCACTGGTGTCACTGGTAGAGCATGTAAAAGCCTTTCTTTCAACAAAGACAGAGGTGGATAATTTGACAGAATGAAAGGTTTTAATGACACACCAGAAAAAAGATATCAGTGTTAATTGAGTATAAATACAGTAAAAATAAATTCTGAGACAAATCTAACGGCTTGTTTGCAACAAAATCCAAATAGTTTGAATTGCAATCAATCAGCTTAAGTAGGAATAACAAATGACAGAACATACTGTGGGTGGGCTGATACCAAACTCATAAAGAAGAGCATTGATACCTTTTCAGATGATTTCAGTGTTTTTTTGTTTCTGAGTCATTTTTTTTTCACGTGAATTTGTGATTTTTGGTTGATAAATGAAAACTCTTATCACAGGAGCATTTCTTTGAGTTTTGGATTAGCTTACTATCAGTTTTTTACAAGTTCAAAATTAAACCTGTTTAAACACAGAAACTACAAGGGGAGACTCTAAAGACTTCTGTTGATACAGATGCTGTTTGGAAGATATTCAGGGCCAAGCATACAGAAAAACTAAAAAGTAAGGGTTAATTTCAAGAATTTGGTGTTTTTATTCACATTTTGAAAATGGACTCAAAATATGAAATAATCTTCCCAAAAACATATTTTTGTTCTTATAACTTTTCCCCCCAACATTAATTTTTTTTTCTCGCTTGTTGTCATTTAATTTGTCCCAAGCACATTTGACATGCTTTCAGATAACTGGAGTCTTCAAACAACTAAAGTTTGAGACAAACTCAAGAATTTAATATACAGTAAGTGTAGCGCTTGAATCATATAAATTAACATTTGACTCACCAAGCAGAAATCTACTGCGGAAATTAAGAAAAAGAAAGAAACTCCACTAATATAAAATGGCAAATTTGCCACTGAAGTGAGAAAATCCAATTTGCAGCAGGCCCATGTTCTGAAGGCGTTCACCAGGCTTCGAATGTATTTAATTCCTGATCAGTGGATCGAATTTGTACAGCAGTTCTTCCCTTTTCTTTAAAAGCCTGTCATGCCACACTTAATTACGTCGTCGTCGTATCTGAGTGAGAGGACTCCGAGGATGTGCATGTCATGGTTACAAGTCGAAATGGCCATTTTCATTAGATACCAATTTGTAAATTGCTTTGGGATATGATTTCATGGATCTCTGTTTCAAATTGAATCATTCTTTTATTTGAAAACAGAGCAAAGAATAAAAGGGGGAAAATGAAAAAAACGAGCAGCCACTTGCTCTCACACAAGTGTGCACACAGTGTGCACTGCCGATGTGTAAAAAAGAGCAAACAGGAGAGCTGGTGCGTTAAAAGGAGCATGTATCAGTCCTCACTGTCAGCTGTATGATAGGGCATCCTGCAGTGATCTATTCTTGTCGTTGTCAGGGGTCTCAGTAAATGGGTGGGGGTCTCTGCACATCACTTCTGTAAACTAACACATCTGTGGTTGTGGCTGCGAGACCCCGCTGACAACACAGCGGGAAAATTGGATTTCCTCCGATGGCTATCAGATGTACAGTAAAAGCTGACAGCTCTTTGTTGACTTAGGCTTAAAGCCCTGTTCTATTAGCACTGATAACAGCCACGCAGGCTCTTATCAGGCTGCTAGAGGATACTACTAACATGGATACAGTGCAGACCCTGAGACCTCAGAGTCATTTATCTCTGTGCCATGAGGGAGAACGAAGATACAGTCCAGTTTAAATGCAAGCTCACACACACACACACACCTGATCAAGAAAGTGTTCAAAGAAAGTGTTCAAAGCATCTGAAGGAGATGACAGAGTCTCATGCATGTGGCCTTTATAATAATTCTTTTATTCCTGTTTAAAAATAGATTTACATTTTCAGAGCGAGGACAGTGGATGGAGTCAGAAATCAGGGAGAGAGAGAGAGAGAGAGAGAGAGAGGGGGGGGGGGGGGGGGGGAACGACATGCAGGAAAGGAGGCACAGGTGAGTCCTCCACCTGCCTGTGTCACATCAATTCTTGTGATGTGAGAATGACTATCAATAAAAACCTTGTTCTACGTTGGAGTACTCGTATCTACATTCATATCTGATATCCGCCCTCAGGAATGCATGTGCTTTCTTTCCTCTGCTGTACTTTTAGTCCATGTTGTTTTGCTTTGTGGTAAATGGATTTTACAACACAGGCAAATTAAAAATGTCCACTGCTTTTTGGCAAATTAGGATTTTTTGTTTGCAGTTGTTGTGTAATACAGCATTTAGCGTGTTCCCAGCTGACTCGTTTACACTGCGTCTCCCTGCAGTTAATTTATTCATTCGTTTTCAGTTTCCAGTCCCAGCAGCTCTTACCCAGCCTCCTGCATCGTCCTGCGTGGATCTTCCTGAGTTTCACGCCTTTCTGCATGCCCGTAGATGTCATGGCACACTCGCTGGGGTAGGTCTGCCCGTCGCTGGCACACAGAGGCTCGCTACCCGGGGGGCACGACTCCGGCAGGCCGAACATGAGGGGCTGGCGAGTGAGAGCCTCCACCCGGCACATGGTGTTCACACTGTTTTCACTGTCTATACACGGGTCTGTGGAAAAAGAAATGACATTTGTTAATATGTCTTTCAGTACTGCAGAGTGTGGAGTACAATTTGTTAATTAGACCCTGGGGGATTAAAGAAGAAAGCTCTAATCAACACATCCCTGTCCATCTTTGGCTCCTCTGAGAAACATTGAACATCGCATTTTGGCTTGAGGACAAACATGGAAAAATAATTAATAAATACATAATAAAATAAAAATAGCAGAATTTGATGTGGCTTGCTTTATGGCGTCAAAGCGGTCGATTCTTTTCCTCAGGAAAAGTTTCTGTTTTAGATTTGGGAAGCCTGGTTGAAAAAGCAGGAAATACATGCTTGTTTTTTTCAGACCCTCACTAGCTAAACGCATTTACCTTTCCTTATATACTAGTTATACAATTAGTCTGTTATATTCAGAGAGGAGAAATAAAGTACAAAACTAAGGAAAGAAAGAGAGGAAGGGGAGACGTGATTGTCCATCACTGCTCCTCTGCAGATACCATCGGCGGCTCGGAGTGGGACCTTGGATGTGAAGCGGAGACAAGGAAATGGATGAAGAGTCTGTCGGTTTGATTTGCTCCCTGGCACCTCCCTCCTTCTCAGGGAGCGTCGGTCTGGCACGCTCGGCCGTATCAGTCCGTGATCATAATGAAATTGGTTTGTGGATGTGTGAGAATAAGGGGGGGGGGGGGTTGTTACTCCTTGAAAAAGGAGCCTGGGTTTTATCCTGCCACACTTTCAGCATGTGGGAAGACAAAGGATTTATGTTGCACCGTGCCGTGACATATCAAATCACTGCCAGGCTGCCGGCGAGTCATTCAAAACACACCAAGGATGAAACAGCCTATCATCAGGAAAAGGAGGAGGAGGAGGAGAATGAGAAGGAGAAATGCTTTCCAAAGACCTCTGGCAGGGCTACAGAGCAACAATGCAGGGACATACAAACAGACAGAGTGCTTTGGGCTCGGAGGCGGAGTGACCACAGCCAGCTCCTGCCAGGCAGCGGGTTGTTTCTATCAGTACAATGCAAAGGCTTTCAGATACCAGCAACCAAGCAAACAAACAGGGGTTTATCGTTATGCATGCAGTGCCTTGCTCGCCAGCCACACCATTATCTGAGAGAAAGACCATTACCTCCCATTAACTGAGAAGAACAGCTTCCAGGGTACATGCTCTCCTCCAGCTGAGCAAGTGGGGTAATTACAAAAAGAATGGCCTGTTTGCTGCAAAAACAAGCAGCGCGGATAAATCACCTGCATCTGTCTGGCTTGGGTTAGCGACTTGAAATAGCCAAGGCTTTAGATGAAATGGCTGCAGGAAGATTTAGAGGACCATCAGGGCCGACTTCTCCTCCGAGTATCCGCCCCTCCCCAAGGAGAAACTCGGGTCACTTTGGCCGGCTCGTCGCTGGATTTATACGACCAACCTTCTGCTGGCAAACCTGCACATCCATCTTTCATTGCCCACCCCTCTCTCTGTCTCCTGGAGGCTCCCGCTGCTCAGAGACACTTTTTTTTTTTTACGTCTGCTGTTCTTTCCTTCCATCTGGCTCGCAAAAACAAAAATACAAAACCTCAAAGTTGAACGCCTTGGGAGTAAACAGCCATTGCCTGACGATAACAAGTACAAGCAAAAAAACAAAAAAAAACCAGGGACTGATGAGAAAAACGACAGCTCTGAAGACCTACTTAAAGGAAAAAAAAACAATCCGCACCACAAGAGAACCTGCGTAAAGCAAAGTAACCTGAATGAGAAATGAGAATTAGCATAGGCAGGCCTTAAGTGAGGGGGGGTATGCGACGGAGAAACAACAAGAGCCAGGGGTGGTAATTAGTGTGAGGGGGAGAAAAGTAATGAAAGAATGGGAACGGAGAACACTAAGGGGGAGCAAAATCATTTTTTTAACAGTCATTGGTGTCATTTATTAAGAAAAAGGATTTTGTTGTTCCAGGTATTTCTAATGTAAGAACTTTTTCAAACAACAGACCAGATGTGGGTCCTTAAAGTTTCGGATGACATTGACTGAACCTGCATCATTGACATCTTTTAAGGCCTTTTTGTAAACTACGATGTCCTAATGCCTAATGTTCTTAACTTTTGGGATTAGCACCGTTGTGGATGAGGATTCATACATGGTATAAATAGTGTATTAACACACTGATTCAAGCTGTAAGAGCCTGTTTAAGAAATAGATTCAAAACAATCCAGAAGGAAACATGAGAGGAAGAACTCACCGCATGGGCCCGGATATTGCACCCGGATGTTCTTCTGGTTCTTGCAGGCGTGCTGATGAAGCTCACACTCGTTGCGGTAGTCCTTCCCGTCACTGCCGCACACCGTCTGCTCAGGTTTGCCCTCGCAGCCCAGGGGACACATGCATTTAGCGGACAGGCCGTCTGAGGACTGGACACAGGTGCTGCCGTAACTGCAGGCCACATCGGCGCAGGGGTCCTTCAGAGCTGCAGGAAGGAAAAAGACATGAATACAAGGTTTAGTCAAAGAAGCACTGGAGTTCTTCCAGTGCACCAGGTACACGTTCCCTACAGCTGCACCGCAGGAAACTCAATGCTACTGTACACTGGAGTGCATCATGCATGACAGGCCGCCTTATTTAAGTGGGCTGCTGGGGCACAAACTCAGCGCGGTTGTTCTGGGTTTGAAGAACTATTTGACACCCCCGGGAAAGGAAGCAGTGCCACAGCTGTCCACTCAAACAAGCAAGTTACGTTTCATTCTGCAGCATCAAATTGATTTACACACTTCTCAGCAGCAGATTCTCCTTTTTTTTCAATGCTTACAGAGGCTTTAGTCAGCACGGTGAAGGAGTGACCCTCTGAATATTTACCTTTCCTCTAATGAGAGTGAGCGAGGGGAGGGGAGGAGGACTTTCCACCCTAATTAAACAGCGTGCCACTTGTCGCTGAGTGACACACTCCAACGATAGGAGAAGGTGCAACTTTTTAATATAATCTGTATTGGGCCATGGTGGGGGCTTTTTCTTGGGTTTTATATGCTGTACAAAAGGCGTCCATTAGATTACATCGCTGTCATCTGGCTGCTTGATGCATATTTATGACTGTCATGGACAAACATGATCTCCCCTGAGAGAGAAGCCGAGCATCAGCAGCCCTCTCATTTCCTATGCCTTCCACTATTAGAATAAAAAAAAAAAAAAAGTTTATCTATGTCTGATTTTATCCCCTCTTTGTCACAGCCAACATGAATGAATTGAATTCAAAGACTCAGGGTATACATTACATTGTGGGCTTTTTTCATCATTTTAAAGCAAAGACAACAAAGGAATGCTTGAGGTTTGTCTTTATTGAAAATGCGATACCCTCCATCAGGAGGCCTTGTTGATGAGAGTCTGGGATGTGAGCAGATATACATGGATATATATTATGGATGTGTAAGGAGACATGAGTGCAGTGAGGAGCGCTCTTGATCAAAGGATATCCTCGCACTTCGCTTTCCTCCTCTTCAAGACACATTTCTTTTCTCCCCTCTTTCTCTTCCTGCTCTCTCCTTTCAAGTCCTTTTGAGGTTCTGTGCTTTAGACTCGTTAACGAACACTTTTTTTTTTTTAATTCTATATTTGTGCTCTATTGCAGCAGCAACTTTGAAACTAACACCACACCCAATTGACGAGGAAGACGACCCAAAAAGAAACTTCAAAATAAAGCGCCTAATCAAAGCTCTTACTATAGAAAGCTACTTACAGAAATCAGAAATCATAGTGAGGCATCGTACGGCAGCAAATGCAGACTTGATAACAAGTGTGACACTTGGCCCATAATTTCAGTTTAATCATATGAACAATGAGCCGCTGATGACCTGTGGGAAACGGCTCTGCAGTATTGACCTTGTTTTATCTACCAGAGCAGGTAAAAGGTCGTGTTGAATCACAGCAGATGCAATTACACAGCAGCTCCACTCGCTCTGCAGTCTGCACTAATGAAATAGTTTGGTCTACCTCTTGTTATGTAGCGTGCACTTCTACTGTAGCAGAAACAACCTTCAGACTGCACTGCTTCTGATGCACCTGCTGTTGTTTCCTGACAACAAGAAGAAGCACCTTGTCAGAGCGCTTGTTGTTTAGGTGGCGGCGGCAGCTTCATAGGAAGACGATGAAGACGAGGAGAAGCCCAGTGATTTCTCCTCACCTGCAGAGCGGCTGCCTCTGTTTGCTTTGTGACAGTAAACACACCCCTGCACTTCTTGATCTCATTAAATAATAGCCCTTGCTTTCTCCCTTTTTTTGTCCCCCTGGTTTCTTCTTCCTCCGAGCAGAGCTGGCGTGTTGACAGGCGAAGAGGGGTGGGGGCGACAGAAAGGGGCACAAGTGCTAGGTAGAATAGTAAGGGGGAAGGTGGGGGCTCTTGATTTGAATGCTAACACGGGCCCATTTGGATACGAGGCGCAGCCTGGATGGGGCGTTAGTGCAGATAAGCCTCCCTTCTCAGACTCAGACAAGCAGGCAAATTGCCTGGGCGAATGTGATCGGTGTAACAAGCTCATGTAAGAAAAAAAAAAGGGGGGGGGGGGGGGGGGGGGGGAGAGGGGGGACGACATAGCATGCTCAGCACAGCAAAGTTTAGGGAGTTCTCGCTTATATTTTTCTCATTATTATCTCGTGAAAGGTGGCAAAAAAAGCCGAACAAATCAGCCGAGCTGGCTTCGCCAAATTAAAACGATCCTCGCTGCAAATTAGATCCGTCTCCCTCTCACTGGAGTAAAGCTCAGGGAGGTTTAGACGGTGAGGATAATGAGGAAAAAAAAAAAGAAAGAAGCGAAGGATACAGATAGACAAAGAGATAAAGACGCAAAGTCACACAGAAGCAGCAACATTCCAGCACATACACAGAGAGGCGACATCTGTAGTCTGTGATGAAGAAAAACGAGGACAAACCAAAGAGCAGAAGGCTTTCTGAGGCCCAATTAAAACAATATGGCTGAACATACTAACGTGTGTGTTAACATAAACTTTAAAAGACCAAAGAGAAACATTGATTTGCTAATACACGTACAGTAAGGCATTGCACTATTATTCTGGATATTCTGGGTAACCCATGGTCCTGGGTCTGATTGGATCTTTCCACTGAACAACCGCTCCGGTTCTTGTAATCACAGAGCCGCAGCATTTGAATGAACAAACCTCCTGGAAAATCTACACTCAGCAGGTTTGCTTCATTTGAATCGGAGGGCGGGCATTGTCTGGCCGTCAGGGACGCACTGTGACTTGACTGCTCGTGAGCCTAATTGTGAATTCATGTGCTGTGGCGATTCCTGACACACACTTTCACCCTTCACGAGTAACAAAAGAAAATCTTAGCTGGTTTTCGCTGTGCGGCAGAGTGAATCTGGGTTCAATTTGAGGACAAAACTTAGAGCCGTTTATGATTTAAGATAGCGGCTGTAAATGTAGTCAACTGACAAGTAAGGCTTACTTTTAACGTGTCTTCAGGGCAGTGTGTTGTTGGCACAAATTAGACATTAACAAACACTTCCTTAATAAAAAAAAAAAATGCATACTTCCTGGTGCAGATCTCGAAGGCTTTTTTGACTAACAGGGAAAGGAACTCTAAAGAGAGACACAAACTTTTTATGAACTTAACTAGTTTTGCAAAAAGAAACATGCTGTAGTCTTCTCTGCCATTTTTTTCCATTACCTTCAATGGCAGGTGACAATGACTGCTAGACTAAAAAAAAAAGCATTCATGTTCCCACTTCTTGATTAAATCAGCAGATGTCCTGATTCTTAATTTATCGCAGAGATTTCGTGTGTATTAAGCTTTTATTGGATAGGACATTGGGAGGAGAGTGTTGGGGATGACGCGGCAGAGGCCAGAATCTAACCCATGGATGCTGCGACATGGTCTGTAACCTCCTTACATGGGTTGTGCGTTCTAACAGGGAGGATATCCAGCGCCTCACTTTTTCACATCTCTGAACCCAAAATTTCTATGTTGGCTTTTCTTGATGTGGATGCTTCTAAAGTAAAGCTCTTAACTAATTCCTCTGCATACTACAAACCAGTTTATATCTGTTGAGAGAATAACATTAACCCTCTATGCTAATGTCGAGCTGTAATGTAAGCGGTTATACTGTATGGGATTTAAATGATGCTTTCATTGGGTATTAGCTTGACATCAGACTTTTGGAAACTTAAAAAAGAAAGAACCTTGAGCATGATACTGAAGAGCTGGTGACTTGGGGAGGATGATGAGTCCCTGAAAAGTGGGGCAGAGGGGTTTTGGAAGAGGAGGATTACAGTGATCCTCTCTCCCCTCTCGTCTCTCCCCCCTGGCAGCCAGCAGACAGCCGAGCAGGCAGGTGGGGAGCTCTGCTGCTCTCTGATCCACTGTTTTGTGACGCAGTTTATTAATGCTTCATTAGGGACAGGGAGCTGTCAGCACCATGCTGGCTTTACCTGCCGCCACAGGAACATCAGCCCAGATGAGCGTGTGAGTGCAGAATTTGTGTGCACACACACGCCTGTGCATGTTGAGAAGCAGTCATGGAGTTCAGATAAGTCTGAAAAGTGAGTTTTGTGATATGTATGCGTGTGTATCTGTGCATGCATGCATGAGTGTGTGTGTGTGTGTGTGTGTGTGTGTGTGTGTGTGTGTGTGTGTGTGTGTGTGCGCTTCCTGTTGTGCCGGCAGTGATAAGGGAGGGAGCAGGGGGTTGGAGGTAATCAAATGCAATGATGCGATGTGGGGGCCTAGGCAGTGTGTGTTCTAATCAAGAAACCCATCCCCCACCTCCTTCTCACCAGCAGGAGAAGAAGAAGAAGAAGAAGAAGAGGAGGAGGAGGAGGAGGAGGAGGAGAAGAAGACGTGCAGTAACAACTTGAATGAGTTACGATAGTGAGAGAATTCTGCAAGAACGGTGAAGCGCGGGAGGAGAGAAAAAATGTTCAATAACAGAAAATTAAAGTAACATTGTTGTGAATCATCTTTTATTTTTGTATTGTTGAATTTCATTGTATTAAAAATGTCTCGTAGGCACGAGTACAGCTGTTCATCTGCTTGCTGTGTTTTATTTATACTGAGGCATTAGAACAAATTCCTTGTTTGTGTGAATCTATCAGGCTATAAAAGCAATACAGTATGAGATTTATGCCCAACAGTGTTCCTGCCTGGTTCAGTCTCATACATCTCGAACCTCATCAATCTAACGGCAGCTGTTTTCAGTGTCAGCCAGCTCTAATAGACACACTTAATGCGACAAACCAAACCTGCAAACAGCTGGAGATAAAGCAGGCAAAGTGGGGAATGTGTCAACTGAAGTGTCCCGATAACTTACAGGAGTTGGTGGGGGCCAACAATGAGCCAAAACAGCAGCAAATACTCGACTTTCAATCACTCTCACACAACTGATAATGGACTGCAAAGCAGAGCCATCAGTAACCCTTTATCTGACATGGGAGAAGTCTCAGAACGCTGAGAGGTTCCCATGTAAGACCCTCTGTCCTGGCTCTGGTTGCCCATTGGTGGAGTAACACGGCCGCCTTCTCGTCACCAGCCATCGGCGTCCTCATTGTTGCACGGCCTGCTCAGACCTCCTCCACACCAGCGGCACAGAGGTGTGGACAACAGGAATGCAAGGACTACAAAGGATCAATCCTTCCTGCTCTTTTGTAAAGTGTCTCGAGATAACACTTGCCATGATTTGGCACTATATAAAAAAATTATTGATTGGTGGATATTTGGTGAAGTTAGTCGTACCAGCGTTGTTGCTGACTAGAGCTTTCATAAAGTGTGTCTGGTTCTGTTAAACGTGGCAGGAGTGTTTGAGATGATCATAGTGTAGAATATGAACCTTGTGAGGCAAGGCGCATATTGGGGACTCAGGCGTCTCTTCACTGCGTGTCCTTTCATCATAGCACAACTAGCATGTGTTGTTTAAAAATTAAATTCTGGTGAGACCAAGATATTAAAGGACTGAAATGTTCATTCTTTGTCCAAAATATCTTCCTGTTTACCACCACATGCACGCACTGCGTAATAGCGATAATAATAGCAATATTGGCTGGAAGGTCTTTTCATGGGAAAAATCTCCTGGCACGATGCATTTCAAAGTCGGAAAAAAAAGGGAACATTTATTTGATTGACACATGACGCTGGGCATGTGGAAAGAAGGAAAACCACAAGAATGAGCACTTGACATAAAATCAAAAAATAACAAAATATGTGTGTGGGCGGTTTAAACAAAGCGAGCGACAAGCAAGCGAGAGAGCGGCTGAGCAAGCAAGCGAGCAGGGAAAGGCTTATGTTTGATAAGTAGAGAGGATGTGGTGGTATGGAGAGAAGTGTGTAGAAATGAGATAAGGAAAGGTCAGAATGGGAGCTTGGAAAAAGCAGTATGGAATAAACAAGATGAACAGACAAGATCAGCCCGAGATCGAAGAAGTAAATATGGAGATTGTGAAGGCAGACTTCAGAACCAAGTGATGAAGAGCAGGAGGAAGAAAGGACCGAGGGAAGGCCAGAGGATTAACGGTCCAACACACCTCTCCAACATGCTGTCAGAACACACACACACACACACACACACTATCCCTTCACTCTCTCTACTGTGAGGCCAATGGCTGGAAGATGATTCTGTGTGTTTGATGTAGTTCTTCAAAGAGCTCTGCTGAACTGCAGCTGTTGCTCTCTTTTACACGCTTTGCTGTTTTACCCTTGAGAATGGAAAATGAAGCACAAAGAGGCCCTGATCATACTCCAGTTTGCCGGCCACACTCGCAGCAAAGTGATGGTTAGTGAGTGGAGTGTATGTGCTCCTATTTTTCTCAGATTTGAGCAATGGGACGGGCGTTAAAATTAAAATAAATGAAAACTTTAATTGGATAAAAATTGAGGACTTTAATTGCTGTGTAACGTTTTAAAATGAATGTCCTTGAAAAGACAATTGTGAAAAAAAATCCCCAAAAAACCAGACGTTAAAGAAACGTTCGTGTGCATTTGTGAGGTCTTACAATCCCAAAGTAGTTCCTATTCTGCCACGTTTGTCATTTTCAAGTGGCAGATATGTCATGCTTGAGAGACGCAGTGAAGCTGCAGGTAGGGTGCTGAAATCACTGCACAGGGCCCATTTATTCTGCTCTGTGACAGAAAGAAGGCAAGATGGGATTAAATCGTCTGGATGTGGCATTTATGACAAACACAGACAGAGATGTTTGGTTCCTTCAAAGGACAGAGCACAATATTCACAGACCTCAAAAAACCCACTTCAACATTTCTCTGAAGGCTGTGAATATGAAAGAGACAGAAACGCGTCAGATGTAAGACGCTTTTTTACAAAAGATATAAAGATCATCATGACCGTATTAGTCTTTGAGTGGCGATCAGAGAGTACCTTTACTTGATTTTACTATTTCAATTCAAAAAACTCAAAAACAAAACCAAAAAAATCCCCAGGGTGAATCTTGACACCTTTTGTAACTGCCTCATGATTAATCTTTACAGTCCTAGTCGATATCCAAAAAAGGCAAAAATGCCCCTGAATTTCTTTTTTAAAAAGCTTTTTTGTGTTTCTTAAAAGGGATACTTCACCCATTTGCATGAAGCTTTGTATCATTAGAAACATGGTAGTATTGTTGAATGATCGTGAATCCAGCTCTAATGATACAAAGCTTCATGCAAATGGTTGAAGTATCCCTTTAACTACAACACAGGGTTTCAATATTTCACAGCTGATTGGTTAAAAATGCAACCATAATGCTGCACATCACAACATATGTTACAATTCAAAACACAAAAATGAAAGCTAAAATGTTAGACTTCATCAAACACCACTTCTTTTTCTCTTTGTGGTCTCCATGAACTCAAGACAGAAAAACACAAAAGAAATGGGGTCACTTGCCTGCTGTCTTCACTCCCTTTGTCTGTCTGTTTTTCTATGCTGGTCAGGTCGCATACAGTGAGTTAATCAGAGCTTATTTTGCTAACAAGCTCCCTGCTGCTGCTGGAAATGAACCTGATTAAAGCACTGATGGTGAACCACAGAGTAAAGTTGTAGGTCATAAAAAAACAACAAGAGGGTGGAAAGATGTTCAAAGCTCCGTAGAGCTGAGAGCATCAATAACTCTTTGTTTGATAATCACTGGATTGTCACCTTTCACAATACATAGAGCCGTTTGATTCATCGCTGATCTAAAACTTGATTAGACAGCTGAAGGGTTTGAAGGATTCTTATATGAAAGGATAACGCTGAGATGTTTTCTGCTCTATTAAAAAAAAACAACCTTGAAATAATCCTGGATTTGGACTTCTTTTTTGAGGACAGTTCGAGCGTCCTGAGTGTCTTTCTAAGGACAGGATAGTATCACATCAAGTGCGACTATTCACTCTGTTTCAGACCTGTAATCCGTATAAGCTAAAAGAGATAGAGGATAAGAAGAAAACCTCAGCTGATGGACTGTCTCTTTAACCTCGGGGCCTCCTTGACACATTAATGGCCGAAGGGAAAAAGTCAGTATTACCTATTGGAAAAATGTCAGCGCTGGTTCATAGAGCGGTGTCTCCTGGATTAAGTCTGAGGTCTGTTAAAGGAATAAAGAATATCTCAGTGCTGAGATAAGTTAGTGTGTGCTGTGCAGTCAGAAAAGCTTAACAGCTCGTTTGCTTACCTCTTTAAGTCCTGCACCACATTTAATCAATAATGCATTTATTTTGTCCTAAACTGTTGAACGCCACACTCTCCTGATCAAATGCAATGAGATGAAACTCATTTGACCCAGAAAGCAGATTTGGTATGACAGCGATGTTTACAGGACAGCTACGGTTCACTGGTGAAATGTTTTTATCACTTAAACCTCACTGAGAGCAATGTGCATGAGAAATTACTTCTGTGTGATTAATAGTTTAAAAGCAGGATGAATCTGATGTGCTAACCACCTTTCTGCCCACAAACTGACAAATGAATGAAATCATGGAGACGCTGGGTCTGAAAATCAATGCACTGGCATCAGACTGGGATGCATTCAGAGTCTCATCCTGGCTCTGGAAAGAGATACGAGGATTCATGTTGGCTAAGTGGCGCATATGCCACAAGTTTCCTTTCATTAGCTCCTGATTAACGGGAGCCGGTGGGGGTGGGGAGCCAGAATCAGCAATGATGTGCAGCGGAGCATCGGCTAATCATGCCTGGCCTTTGCCATCAACGCTTGCTAATGAGCGGTGGCCGTTGGGCACAATATGCAGCGCAGAGCTGCTAAAAAGTCAGGTACAGTACCTGTTTGTCCTCCACACACTGAGCTTCAATGTATTCAGGTGGACACAGATGTGTTTGTGTTTGTCCTCCACTCATAAACACATCTGTAAGAACAGAAACAGTGTCCACCTGAGCTGATCAAAGATGTGCACTTTAAGTCTGATTATTTACTCCTGCAGAGATGAATAAATGCATCTTCGCACCGAGCTGTCAGCAAAGGACGAAAGAGAAACTACACACTGCTGCTTCTAAAATATTTCTAGGTTCAGGGCGACAAAGTAAGCTGTTTGGTCACAAAGCCCAAGACCATGTGGCAAAACACTGAATCCTACATTTTTCTGCGTTGATCAGCAGGGATGATTATCTCAATATATGATTGGATAATGCTGCCAGTTTAAGAGTGTCCTGGTTATGAGCCTTCAGAGGCCAGGCGTTTGAATAGCCCGACTTTACAGCACTCGTTCTCCAATGGTTTTATCCTCAGGATCCACCACCACTTCCTCAACGAGAAACATACACCGAAATCTGTGTTATTTTTAAACCGATGAGGCTTATCAAACGAAAAATAGACTTTGGACGTCAGACGGTAAAAATACACGTGACAAAACTAAGAGACGGAAAAAAACCAAACGTGTTTTATAAGCACTTATTTTTCCAGGCGCACATTCACAACCGGCTGACTACTCAACCCAGTTTTGTGTCCCGACCCGCCACTTGAGAACCTCTGGTTGAGAGTAAAGTTTAACCACACTCCCTGAAATTGTACATCACATATCTTGCAAGGTACCACTTATTGTTCCAACCACATACTATTTTCTTAAAGCAGCAGTAATTGAAGATGGTGACAACACTTATTAAAGACGTTTAAAATAAAGGAATGTGTGTTTTTCTATGAAAGAGTTCAGCTTTATGATAAATATAAAACTCCAGGAGACAGCTGATAGATGTGATTTTAAGTCACTTCATGAAGGCTGTGGTTGCTCACATTGATTCCCAGTCTGCGGGTCAATGCTGTGAGATTTATAACAAATACTGTATGTCTGTTAAACAAGGTATTTTTTGGACTTGGACACGTTTTACCACCAACAGATTCAATAAGTGATAAACTGAGAAACAAACTTCAGCGCAGACGAAAGCTCATTGGATTGGCTATTCATTTTCAGAAGTCAGAACCAAAAGGCTAAGTCACCACTTTCCAATGATAAAAAAAATACAAACAAAAAAAACAAGCTGAAACAACAACAGCACCAGAATTAAAAAAAATCAACTCATTAACAGAGTAAAACAAAAAATTATCGCTTGTAAGCAAATGCAGAAATGCCACAGTAATGAGTTCTGCCAAAGATTGAGACTTAATTTAAAAACTTTCACAGATCCAGTGGATTATACGTCAAAACTTCTGTACAAAGACCAACGGGGCACTTCTAATTTTCTCACACATGCGCACACACACACACACACACGTTTCAATCAGATAAACGGCTCGTAACTGGTGCAATGTAGGTCCCTGTTCAACATGACAACAACTTAATTTGAGCTGTTTTGATAAGCCTCTCTGGGAGAGACGGAGAGAGGCTGCAGGAGGAGCACAGTGATGACATTTATTCAGAGCAAATAAATGGAAATAACTCTGATTGATTTCTCTCCCTCTTCTTGAGAGCATTATTACTGCAGGCAGGCCCTAAAAGAAATGAGTGAGTGCATTTCTCTTATTGAGTCGGAGATATCATATATATACAGACAAACAGGGAGGATTGACGGTTTACTGGCCTGACCTTGTGACAATGAGTTTAAAGTGATCTGGCTGAATCAGTAAACAAGGTCACACGCCGATGCCAGAAAACAACCATCATACAATTAACGTCACCGGTCAAGTGATTCTGATCAACTCTATGAAACTGACCCATTCAAACCACTGACAAACAGCGCTTTGATAACATGCTGCGCGTGTACGTCCTCAGGACACTGTGAGTGTTCAGAAAATGTGCACAAACATGGTCGTGTTTAAGAGCAGTTCACTGTCAAATGGAATAGAATCATTCAAGATGTGGCCATTATCTTTGTCTCAATTCAGGGGCCGCAGCCTAAGAAAGGTCACATTGAAGGCTAATGGCGTAGCACCGGTACGCTAAGGCCGTCACATTTTCGAAAGGCTTCCTGAAACGCTGCAGACGAACATGTGTCTTCAAACTTCTCCCAGGCCAAACAGGATGCATCTTGTGATGCCAAAGATCAACTGCATGCTCATTCAAATGAGAAGGCAGACTTTAAATGAGCCATTGATCATATTCAAATCATACTGTATATATAAATATCATATATATTCATATCATATATTTATCATATAACGTATGACCAAAGTCATACATCACAAGTCACGAGTCACATGTGGACAAGACAACTGATCCAAATCACTCCAGCTGCTGTGTGAATATGTATGAATTATAACATTTAAAACTGATGGACACTTGACACAGCCGCCTCTGTCATCAGTGTGTGAACGTGGTGTGAAAGGGTGAATGTGACCTGTGGTGTAAAAAGCACTCTGAGTAGTCAGAAAGCTAGAAAAGAGTTATACAAGCTCCTTCCTTTAACCATTTTATCGTGCAATCTTTTTTTTGTTGTTTTTTTTTTCCAATATGTCATTGCGTCTTTTTCTCCTGAGCTGTTTGGAGAGCACTGGTTGTACTTTGCTTGAGAAGTGCTTTCCAAAACGGATCATTATCACGGTGTAGCTGGCAGACTCTGCTGTGCCACCTTGCAATCAAATCGCCCTCTGCACACGCTGGATTCAAAGGATGATCTTACAGCATGTACTTTGTGGTTATTGGTAATAATTGCATCTCATTTTTGTGACTCTTGCTTTTAACTGGTATCATATAAAATAAGACACATTATCTATACGGGCATGGTAGAGCTAGAAATGTACTGATTTACATTAAAAGCATACAATCAGCCATCCAGCACAGCAGGCAGGCTCTTATTATACAGCAATCACAGGTAATGCAATTCATTAGTCACCTACTCATGTTCGCGCTGGAGGGCCATTACACAGAAAATAAAAAACCTATATTTTCTTAGTTCCTTTTCAGAGGTTAAAAATAAGTACAAATAAGTACTGCAAGTCACTGAGAGCTATTTGGCGAATTGCAGGAAACAGGCTGAAGATTTAATACAGTCTGAACTTTTCGTTCAAAGAAATCATTGAACATACTTACTGCTGTTAAAGAGCTTCAGTATAAATGATCCAAAGCAGAAGTGGGAACTAAACCTTCTTCTGATATATAGTGTGTGTGTATATATATATATATATACACATATACACAGTATAATTTCCTGTTATGTATCCTACCATGTTCTCTGTATTAAAATAGAATCATTACTTACTCTTTCATGAGCCGCAGACCGGGACCCTTGAATAAGTCATGTACATGTAAGAATAATGACATATATTCAAGTCTTCAGTATTTCTTTGCCGATGTCTTAACATTAGTGATTTATCAGGTTACTGTACTCACATCAGCCCAGATGTTAATATCAGTGTCCATTAAAATCGTTAACTTTAACACCAGCACAATAACCTCAATAACCAATGCAACACTTCTTCTTACGAGACGAGACGAGAGTGTTAACAAACGTATGTAAAATGTTTTACATGGACGTGCTAGCCTGGTGCAAGCTTTTCAACATACAGTAGCTCCAATCAGAAACATGCGAAGGATAAAGTCTTGTGAAGCAGAGTGGACGAGTTTGACACACAGTCAGGTTATATAACAGTCAGGCTGTGACTGGAGCTCTTGATCATTGTTTTTGATGCATATTTTTTTTCTACACTTAAATTTTTATCTGTTTTAATTTTTTTTGCACTGCGTGATCTTCTTCTGCTATCCTGCTTTGCTGCTGTAACACTGTAAGTGTCTCCGCTCGCGAGATGAATAAAGGATGATCTTATCTTAAAACACGTAAACTAAAAGAAAATAAATTCTCCAAATAGCAACATGCTTCCATAAAAGTGGCTTTGGCATCAATCACTGACTTCACTTTGTGGGCGGCTGTGGCTCAAATGGTGAAGTTAGCTGTCTTTTAATCGGAAGGTCGGGGGTTCGATCCCGAGCTCCTGCAACCACATGACCGACGTGTGTTTGGGTGTGACGCTTAACCTTAAGTTGCTGCTTCGTTGGCGGTGTATGAAGGGATTGGTTACTCCTCATGGTCACTTTACAGAGCCGTCTCTGCCATCAGCGTGTGAGTGGAAAAAAAGCGCTTTCAGACGTTCGGAGCGCTATAAATGCTCCAGTCAGTTTTTGCACGTCACAGCTCCACTCAGTCATTGAGCAGCCCGTCCCTGGTCGTCAGATGTTTCTACCAGTGTTAGTGATTGACTGCAGATATCACTTTGTGGACACATGGCTGTCTCTTCTATCTCTTCATACCAAAAGAGTCACTGACTGCAGAAGGATCCAGAGAAAGAAAGTTTGGATCCTTTTTGAGGACATGTGGCCACATTGTCTGACAGCTCCACACACAAAAAGATACTCCTTTACAAAAGTCGTCATTCTTGTCCGCCCCAAATAAAATAAAACATTCACTATTGTCTGCTGAGCTTGTAGTTCTCCTCATATTTTGAACACCACTCGTGCTTTTGATTTTCTCTCCTTTCCATATCTCTGAATGTGTACGCAGGAACACTGCAAATAAACAATGTATTATTCAGGAGAAAGAGAAATGCATAAATACATCAAAAAGTGTCAAAAACACAAGCCCTTGTCTGGTATTAAGCAGGTGTGTGTTAATATGGATATGTGTGTGTATGGTGTTTGCGAATGTGTGAGAGCAGATAATCGCTGCAGGTTCCTGAGAGGGTGAGAGCTGGAGGGATGAAGAAGACGGGATTTGTCTAACAAGTATCAGTGGTCACAGACGAGTGGAACAGCGAGTAAAGATGGATCGAGGATTCCAGCAAAGCCCATTATCATCTCTTTAGAAGTGTGTGTGTGTGTGTGTTTATGACTGTGTGTGTCTGTATGTGTGTGTGTGCATGTGGAGAAGGATGATAACAGGAATACATATATATTCCATATATATTTTTTCCAATCTTCGCAAAATGCCCGCAGTGTCTGTATATTTCACTAAGTGTTGCTGTGTGTACATGCATAGTATGAATACAGTTTACGTACAAACGCGGGAAAACACACACACACCCACACACAGACACACACAGACACACAAACACACACACACACACACACACACACACACACACACACACACACACACACACACACACACTACCACAGTCGGTCTGTCAGGCTCTGCATGTTATGGTTATGAATACTAAGCAAGAGTCACTGCCCCAGGGAAATGAAAGCACAGAAACCAAGTTATTTACAATGACCTCTCGCCCTCTGTGTGTGTGTGTGTGTGTGTGTGTGTGTGTGTGTGTGTGTGTGAGTGTGTGTGAGTGTATGTGTGTGTGTCTTAGACTGTGCATTCACATAACTGTGTGCAGCAATCACCCTGGAGAAACTTGATTACTGCCTGCGTCTGTGTCTGCGTGTGTGTGCATGACACCACTGATGAGACGACCAGAAAGAAATGTAACAAGATTCTGTGCATAAAATCTTAAAGGAAGGGAAGAAGCTGTGACACCGTGGTAGATATTTTTGGCTGATCCAACAGCAGGTACATAAACAGGAGGTGGGGGGTGGGGCTATCAAACGTGTAGAGAGGAAAAGAAAAAGGCAGGAGGGAGAAGGAATGGGAAAAAAAGAGAGTGATCATACAAACCAAGGAGGGAGATTTAGAGCAGGGCTGCACGTACAAATCAGTTCATCTGATAATTAATCAATGAATCTTCAGTCAATAAAAATGTCCATCCTAAGACTTCAATTACTGTGATAATAAGTAAAGAAAAGCAGCAAATGCCCTAATCTAAAAAAAAAAGCTGACAACTGTAAATGTTTGACATTCCTGCTCCTAAGAAGTCCGAAAGTAGTTTCCATTTATCAAAAAAGTTTTCTTTCGAGGGATACGTGACTGGTTGTAACTCTTATACATATCGGAAGCAGAACAATAGTCTGAAGGAAGAAAGTCAAAAACATAGAAGGAAAGAAAAAGAAAATGAGACATTCAAAAGGAGGAAAAGAGGAGCAGAGGTAGACGGGAATAATCGCCAGTAAGTCTGTGCCCAACACTCTTATCTGCTCCAGCAAAGCCAAAAGTCATCTCCAGCATCTCCAGCCATTACCACCAGGCCTCTGTCACCAGGGGCAACCGGGCGTGTCACCGGGGTAACAAAGGAGCCCGTCAGAGCATGAGCAAGTGGAGGTAGAGGAAGAAGAGGAAAGGTGTGTGTAAAAGGAGGAATAAAACAGTCTGGCTGCGATTCCCTGACTCTGCAGCTCGGCTCCACAATGAGGCTTTTGCTTGCGGGAGATTTCCTGAAACCTTCCCGGGCCATGCCGGCTTTGGAAGCCCTGCGAGGGGATAAATCAGAGCTTTTCCCGGCCCGGCCCAGAAACCTCCCCAACCAGCCAGACCAGCACCACACAAAAGAGAGAAAACACAGAAGGGGAAACAAGCTCAGGCCAAAGACGAGCATTTTTCTCAACAATGATTCAGCGAATAAAAGCCTTTGATAAACAACAGGTGAACAGGATAAAGTGTCACATTTGATTACATAAACCCAAAAGAGTATTTATAGAAGCGTGAACTGAAGGACAAAGAGAACATGCTGTTTTCAGACACATCAACACAATTCAGTCAGCCCAAATGTCCTGAGGAGAAGGAATCAAATTACATTACTCATCCACACAGGTTCTTCTTCATTTTGACTCTTTATGAGTCTCTTACTTTATGTTGACATGCATGTGCACTTAACTGTATTGGCTTAGTCAAAACACAGGATTTTACCTACTTTGACTCAGGAGACTTGAATAATAAATCAATAAGTAATAAAAATGTAGTGCACGGGGCGCTGGTAGCCTAGTGGTTAGTGTGTAACGTGCTCACTGTTCTTTATATCCCTGTACCAGTATCCTGCTTTCTGATCACTGCAGCTTATTTGCACAGACGCATATATTCATATTTGTCATATTTGTATTTTAAAACTTTCACCACAGCGATTTTGATATCTAAGAAAAATGAGACCACTGTGACCTATTGGGGTGTGGCACCATATGATGCATCCACCTTGTTTCCATGCACGGCTGTACCTCTGGTGGTGATACGTCACATGGCTGAAGCCGTGCTTACGCAGATTATTGGTAACTGTGAGATACCGGGTTAAGGCGTTTACATGCCACAGTATCCACTTTACTTTCAGAGTTCTCCAGGTTATCAAGATCAGTGTAAGAGCAATAGAAATCTTGCATAATACAAAGTTTACATGCACAAACAGAAGAAGGGAAATCAAAAAACAAAAAAAACAACAAAAAAACAAAAAAACAGGACACTAAATTCCATGTAAACAAAGTTAATGTGGACTGATTCATTTCTCTTTTTGCACATCGCCTTCTTTCCATCTCGTTCATCATTTTATGATCCTATAAACTGAAAGTTCCATAGTTCTATTTGTTATTAAGTGTTGTTGTTTTGCATGTTTTTATGTCCTTAAACTCGATCGATAGATGGACAGATAGATGGACAAAGCCAAATATTTATTACCCACTCTTACCATGGTCTTAGTAAAGAGAGGAATGAACTTTGACACTCGGACATTTAATATAGGGAGCTTTTTCCTTTGTTATCACATTACAGGCTCCTTTAACAATCCTGATGCCAATGTAAAGACGGTCATCTTTTTAAACATTACCAAATGTCTCTGAGCTCTCAAAATATAAATATAAATGCAAATCATGCTTTAGTTGCCAGGAGGATACTGGCAGGAAAATCAATCTGAACACAAACATTTTATTGGATGGATTAAATATATAAAAAAGATCAAATCCAGTGAAAAGTGTGCTTATTATGTTTTTCCAAGATATTGTTGACAAAATATGGAAGAATTTGAAAAGTTTTGTTCCTGAGAAAAATAGTTATACTGGAGAGAGAGAGAGAGAGAGAGAGAGAGAGAGATAGAGAGAGAGAGAGAGAGAGAGAGAGAGAGAGAGAGAGAGAGAGAGAGAGAGAGAGAGCAGGTAATATATTGTAGACAGAAAAGTAATGCAGCTGCATCCAATCACAGCAGAGCTCTGACATGTTTAAAATAAATCAGAAGATTAAAGTCCAAGCCGTTTTGTGTCAAAGATGGAGAGGTTAACATCCTCCTTGTATTGGGCCCGACTGCCTGCAGTATGTTAGAGCAGACAGAGCAGCAGGTGTGGAGTACTGATGCCTTTCTCCTTTCACTGTGAGGACACCGGAGAGTGTCGGCGCCGGAGAGATAAAAACCCTCTCTAAAGCACACGGAGAGAAAGAAAGAGAGAGTGAAGAGTGAAGAGTGGACTGATAGAGGAACAGGCAGCACTGCCGAGCTTAAGGCCAACACTCAAGAGCTCACACACTCACACACACTCACACACACACACACACACGTTCCCCATGCAGACAGATGCACAAAATCAATGGGAGCATTGATCACCCTCTCCAACCCCTGTTGCACGCATACACACATTCCAATTTTTTGCATTACTTGTTGCAGTCCTTCAAGAAGAAAAAGTAAAGAAAGAATGAAAAGTCCATGTTCCACAAGAGTGGCCACACAAGATGAGTTCTGCAGCACTCTCTCTGGGAGAGGGAGTGTATTTACCACTCTGCTCCAAGTCCAATATTAGGAGAGCCAACATGGTGCACGTTCCCTCGCTGATTGTAGCGGGTGCATGTCTGCGCGCGCACAAACACACACACACACACACACACACACACACACACACACACACACACACACACACACACACACACACACACACACACACACACACACACACACACACACACACACACACACACACACACACACACACACACACACACACAGTTACCCAAATGTCTCTTGTCTCGCTGAAGCAGAAAGTGCTGCTGCTGGCAGTTTCTCTCTCTCACTGCCTCCGATTCCTTCCTTTTTCTTAACTGACCACTCCCCCCCCCCCCCCCCCCCCCCCCCCTCTCTTCTTGTGTTGTTATCACACTCTCCTGCTGGGCCAATTTAAACGCTGCTTCTTCTTTTAATTTCAATAATATCAGAGGCCATTATCTGCTCCCCACCAGCACGCTCAACTGCAAGAAGTATGACCCCACCCGCTCTAAATTATCCATCTCGAACAAAAAGAAAGATAATAAAGACGCTGGCAGAGCTGTTATGAGCCATTAAGGGCTGGGTTATGTTGATATTAGAGCGGACCTCTTGGGGCAACTAAGTGCCCACACCTCAGCGACTTGAGGGTCATTTTGTTCAGCCCTCAGGAAGGGACTAGCGCCATTACGTCGGCACTTAAACTGTTGGAATAATGTATCTTTCTCTTTTCCTTTCAAACAAATTAGGAAAACCAGGGGATTGTTTGAAACTCGCAGGACTGCATGTAACCTTGCATGTTTAACTTTGTTTTAGCAAGGTTGGCAATCTGAAAACTCAGCTAACTCAGTTACCTCGGTGAGCACAACAATGGTTTTGTGAAGAATAGACCCAGAGGTCGGCCGCCTTAAAGTCTTTGAAAATAATCTGTCCAGAAGGCTTTCAATCAACGCAGATTTTTACTGTATCCCAACCTGTGTGTGTGTGTGTGTGTGTGTGTGTGTGTGTGTGTGTGTGTGTGTGTGTCACTAGTTGGATCAGCAGCCTCCGATGCCACTCTAAAACAACAACCTCTGTGAATCTCTTTGAATTTGACTGGTAACGTCATCAAACAGAAAAGTTTGATAACATAAATCCTGGGACAGAAATGACTATCTGGTCTTACACATTCATTCATGTGAGCAATAAAAGTAAGATACAGTGCTGTAGGAAACTAGCCAATCAGACAGTGTTGAGGGCAGGACAATAGGAGAGACAGAGTGGTGTGTGAAAACAGGTAGCTTCAGACTATAATTCCGGTCGATTACAGTCTGAGCAGCGCTGCAGGAAACCAGAATTTTCTTCAATAGAAATGATGATTTCTGTGTATTATGAAATGACAAAAGGTGCAATTCAACTTCTAATCAGACAAATGTTTTTCATTCTAGAGGTTACCCACAGTGCAGAGGTCAGGTTGTTACAAACGTGAGAAACCTTCTCACGTCCTGTTCACAAAAACCCACCTAAAATCTCACATTTATACACGCTCCGAATAACACACCAGCCCCCTTTAAAAATGTGGATAATCTGTGAGAGAAAAATAAATAAAAAGAGTCTTCTGTTGTTGCACTACTCGCAGCCAGATAAGACTTCTGAGTTGATTTGTATTGGACATGAAGGCTCCTCAGAACGGTAGCCAATTCACTTACCCCAATGAAAACCCACCATTCAAATCGAATGAGTCAAACGAGGCTTTGCACAAAAGCGCCGATCCAAACGCCCACACTATTCTTAAAGTTAAAAGCTGTCTCATTCAAGCTTGCCTTCTCTCTTCTTTCTGCGCTGCCTCTCCCGCTCTTCCTCCTTCCCTCCTTTGCCTCTCTCCTCCTCCATTAGCCATGACAACTCCATAATCTAAGCCAGAGTGACCTGTCCAGACCCTCTGTGCCGTGTGAATTTATTGGAGGCAGAAAGAGAATAAGAACCTGTCAGTGGGATTGCCCTGACCCCCTAACACTCTCTCTCTCTTTCACACATGCACCAGAGCTGATGAGCATCCATACAGCATCCTGCACTTTGGCACCTGCACATCTACCTTCAGCACCTCTACGAGTGGAAAACAAGACGATGTTAAACTACAAGTGCAAAATCCCAAACAGAGGCGTTTTTTGTATTCATCCGAAAGCAAAGCTTCAAACTTGGCATTGATTGTTTGTTCGGCTGCCTCTCTGAATACAGACAATTAACAGAAGACATTTAGCCGTGTGTGTCACTGGTTTCAAACGAGGCGGGTGCAGTTAGAGAAGGTAGATATACTAGGAGTCGACTGATATGGATTTTCAAGGCCAATACGATTATTAGTAGTTCATGAGACCAATAACCAATCATTTTAATCAATATACATTTACAGTAAAGCTTAAAATCTTTCTGTCAAAATTTAGAATTAGGAATGTTACAAACACCAACTCAAGACTTTATTTAAATGCTCATCCTGAGATTCTCCTCCTGCTGTCAGTCAGTGGCACCCAGGCTTCTGTGTCAAGCTTATCAGATCTGATTGTTATGGGTGGGACAATACAGGTGAGACAGAATGGTGAGTGAAAACAGACCAGGAGGGAAAGACCTGCAGTGGAGCCAAAGAAGCTCTTTTCATTTGATAAATGTAACCTGCGATGGAAAAATAAAACTCCCATATAATAATCAACCTAAAGCCTCATCGAGGGACCCAATAATTGGCCAGACAGATAATCGGTCGACCCCGATTATAAATCTACAGAAGACAGAAGTCACACACTGGTTGCCTGTTCATGCCAGAGCGGATTTTAAAGTGTTACTGCTGACTTTTAAAATTGTAAATGGCTCTGCACCAGCATACCTGACTGGTCTCTTAGATTTGTATGTGCCTGCTCGGTCACTTCGCTCACAGGGGACTGGCCTCTTAGCTGTCCCTAAGGTTCGCAAAAAGACTATTGGTGAGCGGTCCTTTTCATTCCGCGCTCCCACTCTCTGGAACAGTCTCCCTGCGGACATCAGACTTTCTTGTTCCATTGATGTGTTCAAAGCAAAGTTGAAGACCCACCTTTTCACTGCTGTTTATGCCTGATGTTTTTAATGATGTGTTATGTCTGTGTGTTGAGCTTTTAAGCTGTGTAAAGCACTTTGTCTAAAAGCGCTCTATAAATAAAATTATTATTATTATTATATTATTACTTGATAGTGACTCCTTTCATCTAATTCATAGCTACATACAAAAAAAAAATGAAAACTAGATGGTAGCATTCATAAAAGCTGGAACAATTAGCAGGAAAAGAATTATGTATCCAGCTCAGCGAGGACGCTCATTTGTTACTTCAAGTTAAAAATAATTTGTGAAATTCCACTTCATAAAAGCACTTATGGCCTCGACTCAAGATACGGAGTCAGGATTAAGTCTGAGCTCTTGGAAGATCACAAAAGCACCCATCATAAGAGTGTCTACCATCTTTGTGAATACAGCTATAAAGCTAGCCAAGAGTTCTCTGCCACTCTGTCAGTGGATACAAAACAAGTCCTCCTTCACAGCACTTCGGCCCAATGATCATATCAGGACATACTTGAGCCCTCACCACGAGAGAAATAAGGATACATGTAATCATCATGGATGTAGTCACCACGATATCATCCTCTGATTTGAAGACTGTTGTGATGAAGGCTTGACTTTGTCATTATGGCCATCCCTCCTGTTGGCTTGTTTTGCAGCATGGCTACCATCATTTGAGGAGATTTCAAAAAGCATTGCTTCACCTGATTGAATAGCGGCTTTGTCGGCCATGTCCTGAAGCAAAACCTGCTTCTAATCTACTTCTCTTCTAACTTGAACTTGAACAACTATATTTACTAAAAGAACATCCAGCTGTACTGAAGAAGACTTTAAATATTATTAAGTAAAATAACGATTAAAGGAAGTAGTTACCGCAGTGATACATCAGCACTGCGTTTTGCAACCAGTGAGGTCGCCCCCTGTTGGGCATTGAACAGAATGCACTTTTAAGTTGCTTCCACCATCACTTCCACCTTCACTTTTTAAAGCTATGAAGTTAATGGACTTATTTTAACAGTCTGTCATAGTACATGGCATGCGATGTGAAACTAAAGACTGTACTCCAGGCATCGCATGAATGTGGTCGAGTGTAGATGGTCCTCTGTAAAGTGGTGCAATATGACCGACACTAAATCTCTCAGCTTACTTAACCAACAGAGCATGGCTTGCATTACCACTGCAAAGATAATCATTTAAACAATCATTGTATAAGCCCATCTTGGCATTGGCTCCGACTGTGTTGCCAATTCTCTTAAACTTTTAGCTTCCACATTTGAACATCTGCAGATCCACAACATGGGTTACCTTACAGAATGGAATAAAGAGGCACTTCTTTGTAAAAGCCAAATTGAGGTGAGAGAGTTGAACCTTTCTTCAGCTTATGAACAAAAGCTACGTGCTGTTTTTACAGTTTCTATTTTTACAGAATGAGTATACGAGGTAGGCTCAAACATTTAACTTCTCATAAATACCAAGGCACTACTACAGGTGCTCGGTTGTTCTTTGAAAAGCAGTCAGATTCAACGCTTGTTTGAAAAAGTCGGCACAAAAATTGCCTCACAATTAGCATCAATTATTATGGCCTATTTAAAATACAAGCAACAAAGAGATGAAAAGAAAAACTGCTTGTGACTTTTTGTTTCAGAAGTGACACAATTAAAGTGACAACTCTGTTCTGAGCATGTAGTTATTATCAACAATACTATCATTAGCTCCACCGTCATCATTATTACGATTTCAAGCTTTATTTAATGCTTCTGACTGCCTGTTGTGGTTGCCAGTGGTAATTATGGTGCTGTTGGACGGCCTTAACCCTTTGCAAACCATCATTACAGGCAGCACTCGCAACACTCTCTCACCCAGCACTGACTCTTCTCCGGTGTCCTCGCTCACTCTTGCATCCTCCTGGTTCTCTAAATGTTTCATAGCTCATTCCTCTTTGAACGTTAATCCCTCCTTCCCTCTCCAGATGCTCCTCGGATGTACTCTCTGTTCCTCCTGTCCTCTCTCTGTCCTTAATATCTCTTTCCTCTCTGCCAGTGGAGAGCAGTCACCAAGCTTGCTATTAGTGCCAAGTCCAAGCAGGCGCTGTAATCAGAGACCTGGAATTAGCAGCGGGCCCCCTCACTGGCAGGCGGGCACGATGCTGACAAAAACACTATAGTTATTATTGAGGCTGCTGCAATGTTGCAGCTTTGGCAGGAATCCTTCGCTCCCCTCAGAGTCCGGGATCTTGACGGGCTTTTGCTAGAGGGGAGCAATGAAAGGTGCAGCGGGAGTATAGGCTCCCACCAGGGTCAGTGGGATAAAAATACGCACTGGATGGTGACCAATGGGCCAGTGAGTGGCATTTTTGTTTGTGAGGGTGCAGGTGGTGCTTAAGCGCTGGGAGAGTAGCCATATTGGAAAGACAATAGATGGAACAAAATGGGGACATGTTTTAGCATTTGGAGGATAAAGAAAGGGAGGAAACTGCCTGTTGTATTAGGACAGGGTGTCATAGAAATGCTTTCATAGACAATGACGGGCAATTTAGGGTCACTCAGAGACTTGCAGCTTTGTGTTTGATGTGATACTTTTCTGTCCCAAAGATCAAAACGTCTCGACTCACATTCAGCATGCTTTCAGCAGTTTATTCACCGTATACCTGACTGTTTTTAAATTGAGTTCTCACAGCAGTTTAATAGAGAGTGTCAGTTCAGGGTCAGACAGCTTTCTGAAATACCCGAGCCTCAGTGGACTCTCTGGGATTGATCTTTTCTGGATCAAAGGCACCAATTTGATCTCTTAAAATTATATATAAAAAGCTGTATGTACTTATGGTAACACTTCAAAAACACTTGCAGACATAAAGAATTCTGGTTATTTGAGAGGTCTTTGAAGAATGATATGAATCAGTCTGTTTGGTGTGTGATAATCTCATTACTCGACCGCGTGTTGTCTTTAAACGTGAAAATGCCCAATTTTTACCATATTAAACTTTGATCATACAAAAGGTATTGAATGTCAAACTTTAAATTACCTTCCTTTTCCATATACTGCTAAATTATTGAACACAATGAGAGAGAAGAAGGGGAGATAAGTTTTAATTGCTTTGCCCAGAAATGTAAGAACATTTTTTTTTTCCCCCTCGGCCAGGTTGCTTCAGCTTCAGTGTGATGACCTCCACTACTGCTGCGCAACTCATGAAACATTCCTCCTCTGAGCACATTACTATGCACTGCTTTAAAGGTGTCAGCACTCTTAATGTGTCTATTTAAATCACTGCTTTAGACTTTAATCTAACTCCCGAGTTTCTATTTATGTACTGTTAACTGACTGTCATCAGGCATGCTGATTTCATTTACTGTACTGCAAATCTAACCTTCTGCTGTTGCTACTTCTAGATTTAAAACGTTCCGATGGTGGACAAGGTCGATGATTATTAGTTGAAACTTGTGTTCCATATCAGCAGGGACATTTTTTTTTGCTGTGTGTCATTTAAAAATGGTCCTATCAAACACGTGGGAGACAATCTGCACCACCCATTGTGCACATTACATGAACATGTTGTAAAGAGGAATAGCACCAATAGTTGGAGCAACAGGGATCTCGAAGGGGCTTTAAGAGACAGGCTCCAACGGGGGTAACTAGCATATATTTAACAAAAAATGAGGATTTAAAAACTTGACCTTACAGCCCTTTGCAGAGGATAAACTGTCTAACAAGGCAGAAGAAGCTGAAATCATTGTCCTTGTGTTTAGAAAATCCTTCTCAGAATCAAATGAAAATGTGTAATTCCTTCATATATTTATCTTCTACCGCTCTTGGATAGGGGTTGTTTCGATTGGTAGGTGGTGATGGTACTTACAGCAGGGTCCCTTGCGAAGCACCTTGATGCGTCTCTGTGTGTGGCACTGAGTTTTCTCCAGCTCACACTCGTTAGAGTAGGTGGATGAATCCGAGCCGCAAACAGGAGCCACCAAGGATGGACACTCCACTCTCTTACAAACACACTCCGCCTTGGTCGGGTCTGTCGGGTCACGCTCACACACTGCTCCAAATCCACACAGCATCCCTCTGCAGCCTGCGAGAGAGGAAGATAAAGAAGAAGAAGGTGTTACGTTTGATACACAAACATGCCATCTTCTGTTTCATGAGCCTTGATATGCAACACAACAAAACCTCAGTATTTTTTCCCTCACTCATTCTAAGACAAGTTTTCCATGACTGAGTGCTATGAAAGTTGAAGTTCAAACAGCAGACAGACATGTGTGAACAGATTCAACGTGTCAGTCAGTGGGGTCTTTGTGCAGAACTTCTCACAGTTCAGACGCACAAATGCATCAGGGATTAAGTGTGATCGTGGCGTAAAGCAAACAGATGCTCTCCACTCATTCAGGGAGAATTGGTCCAGCCATGCAGAGCCTGCACAGTGTGTTGCTTGGTTTTCTAATCTCTAAACACCTTCAGTGTTAGAATTCCTAAAAAGTCAGCAGCAACATTAAAATCAATTTGCAGACAGCAGGCTGATACACAGCCATGTGGACAAGTTTGTTTTTATGCACTGACGAATCGGAGGTCTTTGAAACATCAATGATCCACCTGTGTGAACGGACACAAACCAAGGTTAACCAAACACTTCAAGGCTGCACAAGATGAGCAACAACAACTTTTCAGACTTTGATCCTGAACTTCCCACCAAGTCCTCGGCTTTGATCAAGTGTGAAACATCAAACTGGTAAACTGGTGCGGGGCTGCTGAATACGTGGAGCAAACACCGTGCGCCTGTGTGCATACGCGCTCGTGTTGAGTGTACACAACATCGACTTAGAGAGTAATTGACCCGTGTTGTGGCAGCTACAGCTGCTGTGGCTCTGCGCCCACTTTGAGGGCTGTTTGGCAGCCAGCTGGCGTGACGTCCTTGCCTCAGCATCAAGAGCGGGGGGGGGTTAAGTTAAAAGAGATGCCAAGCTCTCACAGGTAGCCAACCTGATCGTAAATCAATGGACAAAAGCACATAAAAGTCTACCTGAAGAAGACTTCTTAGTTTGAGGGGCAAACAAGTAATGTCAATGCTGAGGATATGAATGTCTCTCTCACACACACACACACACACACACACACACACACACACACACACACACACACACACACACACACAGCTATTTCTTATCGCTGGCTTCCAGGCCAGGACTAAATGCAAGGCAGCATGTCCACCATGACTCGCTGGCAGGTTGCTTTTGCTATAGTGGATGGACAGACACACACACACACACACACACACACACACACACACACACACACACACACACACACACACACACACACACACACACACACACACACACACACACATTTACAGACTCATTGTGTGCAGCTTAGACAACTGGTCCAGCATCTGCCCAAGGCATCTCTTCAGTCTCTCTTTACACCGGTGCACAGAGTTTGAGTGTATGTACTGTGTGTGTGTGTGTGTGTGTGTGTGTGTGTGTGTGTGTGTGTACGTGGAGTGACAGGCGAGGAGGCTGTTCTTGACTTGCCCACTGTTCCCTGTGGGAGAGCGCCTGACAGCTACCTGAGCTCACTCTCTTTTGTACCGGGGGAAAAGGAAACGTGTGTGTACGTGCGTATGTGTGCGCACAGAGCAATCCATGAACGCATCTGTATTCCTGACTTTGTGTGTGTGTGTGTGTGTGTGTGTGTGTGTGTGTGTGTGTGTGTGTGTGTGTGTGTGTGTGTGTGTCTGAAAGTTGTAGGCATTAGGTGTCAAACAGACACACACACACACACACTAAGCCAGGTGCTAGCATGAAGGCCTTGTCATGACTGGCCCACGGCTCTGCCATCACTTCACACCACACGCGTTGTGCATGTGTGTATGAGTGTGTGTTTGTGTTTGTGAGCGGCTCGCAGGCGAAGCGAAACGAGGAGAGTGACAAGAGGTGAAATTCAATGGAACTGTGTCAGATGGGTACAAGAGAGAGGGAGGCTGTCTGATAGCATGACAGGGGAAATGTGAACAAACACGGATCTCTCTGTGTTTTAAACATATCAGCAGCGTGTCACTACACAACACTTATCCATAATCCCATCACGCTCTATCATATTGGCATGAATGGACCAAATGTAAACTCCTCTAAGGACAGACTTCTGCTCATCTTTCAGGAGTTTCCTCTTCATAAAGCCAACAGAGCATTGCTTTATAAATAATCTACCTACATTGGCTCTAATGAGTATAGTTACAATCTGAATGTGTGTGATGAGCTGATACATGTTTCAATACCATAGTGACAAAATAATAAAGGTGGTTGACTTCTTCTTCCTTTATTACAGGAAAACATGCAGGCCCTCCTCTCCTTCACATCGATTTCTGTGCTACTGAAGAAAATATCAAATTATTGATTGTCGATGTTTTGACAGATGTAGAGCTCGACCGATTCATTTAGATAATATCAGACGATATTAGCATGTCCAGTGATTATCGTATCGGCTAATTTTAAATATTCTTGTATTACAGTAGCAGTTCTCTGTCACCAGCTGAGTGCGTTGTAAGGATTAAAACAAACACTCCCACTCTCCACAGTGATGCACTGACATGCACAGCTTCTTTTCAGTTAAGTAACCGCCTTGTCTTCATTATAAATCTTTTCCACAAGAGAACTACATTCAATGGATAGCTGCATTGATTTGATCTCTCTTCTATCTCTCTGTACAGATCAAGCAAAGATCTCAGAAAGATATCGGTATCTGATGTTTTCTGTCACAAATATCAATATCAGCCCTAAAAATCACATATCAGTCAGACCCGATTACTTTCTGTCTTTGACACATGTAGCAGAGTAATGATCAGAATCAGAATTATTTGTCATAGATACAAGTACAAGTACAAGTACAATGAAATTGCTTTGGTCGAAGAGGACCGGTCTGCAGCGATACTTCGCGCTGACCTGGCTTCATCTATGACATTTATGTGTGTAAATGGATTGACTTGCATTAAAAATATACATTCATTGATTGTCCTACTAAATATGGGGGATTGTAAATTTCCCTGATGACTGAATTCAGACCATAAGAAGTGACGATCGGTGACCTCTTTCCGTGCAAACTCATCAACTATAGATTTCTATAAGACACAGGAAAAGGGTTGTGATGTAAAACAGTAAACACACCACCTGGAGAGAACAAACATCATGAGTGTCAGCTGTGGTTTGTAACCTGATCTCTTCTGCGATGTTTCCTTATAAGAAAATCTCATTCTAGCCCGGAGCTTAGCTGCCTGACAAAAGACTGACACCAGCGCTGAGGGTTCTGTCAGAGTGAAGGTATCAAGTGCAAGCTCTGGACTGAGCCTACAAACTGCATACCTAATGCGCTGGGAAAGCTTCCTGTGAGAAATCCTCCTGATACACGAGAAAAGATGCATTTCACACTCCAGATTTCTTATGAACAGTAAGAAACCCTGGGTAGTTAACATGAACGGCCTTATCTAGCTGAAAACAAAAGGTACTCCACGTAGACAAAAAATAACTTTGTTAACAATACATTCAGACGTTTCTTGCCCTGACCTATTTTGAGTGAAAGGTAATCTCTGGGAGTCCAGACTGAAGAATAAACACACAGATCCCATGGACATGTCCTGAAGACAGAGGGCTTACTTGACAAAGACAGCAGAAGATGAAATGTCATTTTCAGGGGGGCGATGTTGAACTTTTTCCCTCTGGTAATGCACTACATTGTTGCTTATAATTCTGTCTCTCCATAACAGGATTTGAAGAACTCCAGCATTGAGAAAACAAGTTAAAGTTTTTTTTTTTTTTTTTTTTAAAGTCTTTGTTGTTACAAGACTGAAAATCCAGATCAGTACTTTGAGACACAGTGCGGACATTTTCAAAGAAAGTACAAGACGTGTTGTTCTGATGAAGGAACATTTTTTTGGGGAAACTTTTCCATTACGTGGCAATAAAATTCAATGGCATCATGGCAACATATGAAAATAAAGCTTTCCTCTCATCTATTGTTGGAGTACCAACAATCTTGATGGATGTTTCCAGACAACAGATGTGATTATAATGAGAACAACTGGGACTAATAAGAATGACCTTTGTGGAATCTATTCTCTCGTTCGACCTGTGAGAGGATCGAGGATGTGAGATGTGAGATGTGTGTGGGCAGCAGAGTCTTCTCTGCAGGTGAGTCCGAAGGTTGCACCGCTCTCTTCTGTTACTGTGCTCTTTGTTGACACTGCAGTCCGATATCTCGGAGGTGAGATTTAATACCGCCACTATATTTTACCGTTTCTTTCAAGAAATGAAACAGGAAATAGACAGTGTTATAAAATCTTGCACCTACATTATTCTTCATTCAAACTTGTTAGAAACACCTTTACTGGCACTTAGGAACCTTTCAGAAAAATTGTTCTTAAGTGCCCGTAAAGGTGTCTCGCTTTTGTGTACAGAGTAGAGCCAGTAGATTTAAACTGCAGCCATTTCCAGCATCAACGTAAGCTCTGACACTTCTTTGTGAAAATGCATTTCTGAGTGCCATAAGCGTGTGTGTGTGTGTGTGTGTGTGTGTGTGTGTATTTGCATGCCTGTCTGCACTTGAGTGTAAGGTATCTTTAGCCCTACAGCGTAAACTTCACTGCCAAGTCTTTTCTTTCTTTTCTACGAGAAGCAGAGAGAGCAAATCCCATTGGGGAGAAAGACAGCATGTCCAGTTTGCGCTTGTCAAGGCGAACTTCTTGTGCAGGTAACACTTCATCCTGTGTTTGGACGGCTCATCCATTAAATAAGACACGGTGTGGGAGCCTTCAGACTGCTCTCAATGCGTCAGTGGGTTATGAAAGCGAGGGATCACACTGTTGTGATTAAAGCTACTGAGAGAAAATGTCATGGTTTAAGAGTTGAAAGAAAGTCTGGCATACTTCTGTGGTGGCAATTTTCCACGATTCAAAATGCCAGTTGTGTTGCTTCAGGATTCAGAGTGAGACGAAGATGATGCAGTTCATTTCTTTACAGGATCAAAGCACGTGTCATTTTGCAGACAGGAGATTCTTTTCTGAACATGCAGACCGTGTGGACTCGACGCAGTCAGTGTGGACGATTCCTGTGCTTCCAAATCCAATCCCAGCTTTTATATAGTATACAATTCCTTACATGGTGGAAGTAAAATACACAATTCATGCAATGCTTAACAAGTCCCAATGGTGGCCATTTTCCTCTAAAATATTATAATGCTGTTCTATGGGGGAAGTAGTGGTCGGGGTGCTAAAGGCATTCTGGATGGATTACATCGATAATTGTCAAATTTGAAGATTTTCATATATCTTTTGGTAAATGTCCAGTTTCTCCATTTCTTCTTCATATTCTAATTATTTCTGCTCATGTCATTTAAAATTAAAAATATGTGTTTTGTTTTTAACCCTCAGGGTGACTTTTTTTTATACCTTTGTCGAGACGTGACTCAGTGGGAAACGACATACAGAAAAAGACCCGGGCTGCTCGCTTGGCGTGTAGCCTGGGTACATGTGGAGCGTGCATTATAACCTTTAGGCTACTGGTGTCAATTGACTGAAATATTAGACATTTTTCCACCGTATAGGTTCTTGGAACTGTTGAAACCCTCCCCTCTCTTTTTTTTTGTTCTGCACCACAGGAACTATGACCTGTTTGAGTTCCTAGACCCCCATTTAGAGGAACTTTTTAGCTCATGCTTCAGACTGGCGGTGCGAATGCAGTGTGTAGTTCTCAGGGAACTCAGGGATAGTTCCTCATCAAAAAGTTCCCAAAACTGTTCGGTCCAAAAACACCTTGATTGAGTGTCCAGGACGTTCAATTTGTTGCCCTGGTGTCCAAACAACTTCCATATGGACGTTTACAATTCTAGTGTCAACCTTTTTCTGTCCCTCTGGATTTCCAACTTGATTGATCACGAAGCAGTGAAATGATAATAACTTGTGACATATCCAAATGCATTGCCACCTGCCACAATGAGCACAGCGGTACAACATTTAAACAGTATTTGAGTTTCCCACCCCGAGCCTGACGTCAGTAGACAGTTGCTGCAGTGTGAATATTTTCTTACACAGATCTTAGCAGGAAAAAAGATTGAGAACACATGCACCAAACAGTCGTTTCTATTACTGGTAGACTGCGTCTTCCCTGTGGAGAAAAGGTCCCGGTAGCCTGTTTGTGGGGAGATGCTCTATCAGTTTCATTGTTTTGCTGCCTTGTTGCATTTACCTCAAACGAAGTGCAAGAGGGAGAAATGGACTGTTGTGGCGAGCATGAACGCGTACAGACCCAATAAGGCTTGACAGAATCGCCTCGACGAACTCAAAATGGCTACTTTAGGGAAAGAACACTGCTCGCCTCTCTCCGCAATACCTGTCAGGTTTGTGAACTATTACACAGAAGGCTAGTTTGTTTCAGCTGGAGAGAAAAGGAGACAGGAAGAGGAGAGGAGAGCGAGGGAAGGAAAGGGAAGAAAAGGCGTGCATGAATAATTAACAGTTCTGAACTTTACACGGGTGACAAGAAAAGCAGCTGAATTATCCAGGACAGCTGGTGCAGCGAAGCAAAAATGGCAAATGTGTTGAATAACCCGTTCAGGTGGAGCCAATTGTCCTGCGATCAGATTAAATCAGCAAACCATGGCTCCATATTGATTAATGACCTACTGACTGTCAGGGAATCAGGAAGCGGAAGTTGATGCAGGGAGATACGGGGCGGTGGCATTGCAGCGACATCGCATTAATGTTGAATGAGTCTAAATTCATTACGCTGGAGCACTCCTTGGGGAGATCTTCCACTTACTTCCTAATAAAGGGAGCCTTTCTTTGCAGCTGACGCTAAGTAATACAGATGTGCTCCTCTGCCAGCCGGCTTTTAACAGTCCTCTCCTCTCTCCGTCTATCTCTCCCTCTTTCTCCCTCTAAGAGGACTTTAGCCTCTCTATCAGTGTAGCTGAGCCAGAAGATGTTCATGGAGAGGGGACCGGTTGCTATGGCAACAGCCGGTGATGCAATCGGCAAAGAGAAGCTGAACTCGTCAGGTTGGAAGTGGAAACTTAGTGTCATGCACACAGAGGGTTTACATACACACATACGCAGAAGGCTTTAAAAATATATGCAAAGCAAGTTTGGATGCGTTTGCTGGGCTTGATTGTTCTGAAGCAGTTTCCATCACTTCTGACATCTTGAGCACTAAAGTGAGGCTATAGGTGGGATGTGTGCATGAAAAGAACAGTGATAGATTGAAGCAGCATTGATTTCCAGTTGCAGGGAACTTCTTCCCTCTCTCGTCGTTGGGATTATTTACTGCGGCAGTCCATTGTCCAGAAGTGATGTACAGCAGAAAGAAAAGCAACGGTGGGAAGCAGTTATACCTGGTAAAATATGTGAAGGGAGAAAGCACCCTACAAGGCTCCAATCGATCTCTGGTTAGTTGTCCTCAGGGGACCAATGCAGTCAATTATTGATCCCGCTGCAATCATACAACGCCCAGCATGAAATAAAGCAAACATCTGCTCACAAAGCAACACCCCGGCTTACCAGCTCGATATGAGAAAATCACTTCTTTAAACCAAGTAAATAAAAGAAAAAAGGTGGAGGAGGGAAAGAATGGAAACGCTTTCAAAAGGACTTCTCTGAAGAAAACAACTTTCCGCTCGTCCTGCTTTTTCTTTTTGTTCTTATCAGGCCGACAGCAGAATGAAGAAACTGACGAAAAACAAACCGTAAAGAGCCATTAGTTTATTTTCTCTTTGGTTCTCGGCTTGAGGACGGAGGGTTTCTGAGCTTGTGAGTTTGTCTTTGTGTGTAGGCTGGTACTCTATTTTCTCATTCCCTTGCATAAAAGGGGCAATCAATTTCTCTCTCTCTGACCGTCTGCTGTAAGTGCACACACTCGTGCTGCTGAGCGCCTGGGCCCTGACCTGGCTAACACTCAGCATGAACTTATTTACCAGACGGCAGCATCTTCTCCAGGGCTAGCACGAGTCAACGCTTTTCCGGAGAGATAAAGTTGGAGATGGCAGAGGAGGGAGGGAGTGGAGGGAAACAAATGCAGGAAGCTCGTTTTATTACAAGAGACACTGTATGAGAGATAGACAGGGAGGTGTGTGAGGATGGAGCGGAATATGAGAGGCAGGGGAAAAATACCTACAATTCAATAGAGTAGGTAAAGGAATCCTCACCCGCTGAAAATAGCTCGAAGATGCTGGCATAATTGAGCTGGAATCAATTTCCTCTTGGTTTCTAAAAGCAACAAATGTGCTCCAATTTTCTGTCTGTCTGTCGGGTTTCAAAACAGCATTGTTAGCGTACTCATTGTCTGCATCTATCTTTCTGAATCAGAAATCAATGGGTCATAGTTTGAATTTCCAGCGTCACAGCTTATTAACAGAGATTTGCGTCACTAAAACCAATCCAACAGCCGGTGGAAGCTTACATCTGCCCAGCTCAGACTGATGCAACTGCAGATTGCTATTTCCAGCCTCCCTTGTCAAATGGTTTCTTTCTTAATTTTAATGAAGTCCCACTGGCATTGAGTGTGAAAAAAACAGACACAGAACAACAGTGAGCACAAAGAAATATTTGTTCTGCAGGTTTACTTTTTTGATTTGCTGTAAGTAAGAAAGCAGTTTCACACCCACAGACACTGACTGAGAGGTGAAAAAGTGAACTCTGTGGTTAGAGACCATCCTCTCAAGGAGAACAACAGCCAGCGTTGTCTTTTTTTATTTTGATTTACATAGAAGGGTTTTTACCTGAGAAGACTTTCTGGAGCATTTGGTGTTATCAACCACGCTCAACAGAGTAAAACAGCAACGTGGAATAATTCAGTTGTGTTGTCTTTGGCACCATCTTTGGTAAAAAGGTGTAACTGCAGGTTTGTTTTGAGACCGCAACCCTGCCGACAGTTTGCCTTCATCTGAACACCATGTTAGCTGCTTTTTTATGAAGTTGCCATCATTCATTGGTTTGTTTCATTTCTTTTTTATAATTTGTTTTGAGATATCATCATATAATTCTGATATTTTTCTGGTGTTCAGTCAAAAACATTATTCACTGCTTTTCATCAGAGCACAGATAAGTTACATTGATCTTTCCTTTCACCACAGAAAAACCAACACTCTTTCAGGTGATTGCCAATGATTCATCTTTACACCAAGTTTGTACTGCCATAAGTTACTATAATCAACTAATAATAGCTAGTAGGATTACTTAAATTACTTAAAAGGTAGAACCTTTCCAATTCCTTTTTTGTTACTGTTGCAACACCTAACTTGGTGAGAAATTGTTTATTGTTGGACATCCCTTGAGATGAATCAGCTCATGTTCAAGGGGTCCAATTGTTAAGTTTAATGGGTTTTATGGAGGCCACAGTGACTTTGACCAAAGGTAATCATTAACTTCACACGAAGATATATGCAAAAATATTGTATAAATAATCTGTCTGTAATATCATTTTAGCTTCTGGGAAATCGGGCATGAAAACCCTCCCTTGATTAACTTTTGGTTTCACAAGTCACGTAAAGTTTGAGCATCAAGTTGTCTTCAGATCTTTTTTTTTTGTTTGTGCAAAGACATTTTCTGCCTCTCTCTATTTGACTACGTCCATCAACACAGAGCGTTGTTGTCACCTGCATGTGTTTTATTTTCATTCCCTTTCTTGGCATTCGACACAAAGGGCAAAGTCATTTTTCACACCTATTTGGGCGTGAGAAGTTATTCCAAACCCCGCAGCAGTTTCCCCCCTTTTGTTCACTTTGTTTGGCCTTATGAGAACACAGTGATTGCCAAAGCAATTACACTGAGACCTTGTTGAGAGAGGTTTCGAGATATGTTTCGAACCAACCCAAAAGGCTGTGTGTAGCGGCGATCAGCCTGAAACTTCACACTAACACAGAGAGTATCTTGAGGCGGGGTTACACACATTGGGATTTATTGGTAATCCTTTGACCCTTGGTAATTTAGCTGGGAAGACAATGTTTCTCTTCACCGAGAGCAGGATCAATAAGGGTTATGGTTTACTTACATTTCCACAGAGCAATGACCTAACACGTAATTACTTTCCTCCTTACTGAGCAAATACGATGTGCTTCTTATTATATCCTGAGATTCACCCATATCTACATACACAAACTGATTCCTTCTTTCTCTTAGGATTCAGAACAAAACAGGTGCTGCTTCTTCATAAATTAGGTCTGAAGTATGACAGCTTTCTGACAGCCTAGAACATCTGCCTAATCACGCTTGTTAGGGGAGAAAACAACATGACAGGTATGTGAGGACAAACTGTTGAGCAGGGACAAAAGAAAGGGGGGGGGCAGAGGGTGGACGTTATCGAGGCTGGAAACTGAACTCCCATCTTTTCAGTCACACTTAGTAGTAAAGTATGCGTACATAGTTACATTGAGAGATATCTCATAAAACCAGTTACAGTTTTATAAGAAGTGGAAAAGGGATGTTAGCATCCTAAACCTGCACTATAGTGTGCATGAGCAGCTGGGGGCTACATTGATTTCATTTGAATTGAAGTCTACCATACTGTCTGTTGATTTCTTCCCTGAGAAATCATTTACCTAAATAGATTTAAGACTTATGCACTTGTTTCAAGATTTTCACAGAAAGCACAATGTCAGTTTTTTAAATGATGTTCCTATTCAGGGTAAAGAAAAGGGCTTGGCTCTGTGTTGTTGATAAGTTGCTACCACTGTAAATACTCAGCCAGGATAGAGTGGTAGCTATGGAAGCTATATGGTCACTTCTTGCTCAAAACAACACCAACCTGGTACAGTGAAGGTTAACGCCTAACGTGAGGCTTAAAAATGATGACCAGATAATCCACGTTGGCTATATCCACTTTTTCATATTCTCAATAGTGATAAGTCATCCTGTGAGAAAAACAGAGCAGATTCTCAGTACATTCAAGACAATGTGTTTCTTGAATAGAAAAGGTCCAAAAGGGTCACCAAAGATTAACGGTCCAATATTCACAACAATAAATACAAAATGAAAAATGTCCAAAGATAAGGGATTGAATACCCAGACAGAGGTGCTTCTCTCCTGGCCCTGATGGTACTGTTCCAAACAGACTACTTCAGGGAAAATGCAACCCTGAACCCCTCGAGTTTCATTGTGCATCTCTTCTTAATGAGTCACGTGGAAGGAGAGGAGAGATCCATGTGTTTAAAATGAACCAAACTTTCTTAGCTCCACAATGTTCCAATACTTTCTTACCAGGCTTCCCTCTCTGCCCAATCTTATCAATAATGAAGGCATTGGTGACAGAGCCCTATTCTGTCACCTCACATCTCCTCCACACGCTCAGCCACAGACAGCCAGAGTCTCCACAGCTGATTACTGCTGGTCTGCAATATACATGAAGAAAAGTAGCAGAGAATTCAGTGGTGACACTCTGAATTCAAATATGAAGCTGAGCAAATATTATGAGACAAAGCTTCTTTAGTTCACCAAGTTTAGTTTACCGACCTCCCAGAGACTGACTCGTGATACAAAGTTTGGTTTACCATCACCTCCCAGAGATCCGCGACGGACTCGTTGCAAAGACTGGGTTTTATGTACATGCACAGAAAGAGGTATTTTTAAACCCGCTAATTGCAAGGAGGCTTTGCGTGGGAGTGAGAGGGACGATTCGCTGTCACCCGAAGACACAACACATGCTGCCGCAAACAACCGTGCACACAAACGCGCACACACATCATAGCAAAGTGCCAAAAGCTAACGTCATCTCAGCTTCTCCACGCCTGTCTTCTACTCTTTTATTCACAAGCTCACTCCATCTCTCATCCTTAAATGTTACATCAGTGTTGCATCTCCTCCAACTTCCTACATTACAAAAGAATGTTGTGTGTTAGTGTGAGGAGGAGGAGGAGGAGGAGGAGGAGGAGGAGGAGGGCACAACTTGCAACTCTTTGTCACTGTCACCACAGCATGGGGTTTCAGACACATTTTCTTTGCTTAATTTCCACAACAAGCACTCGAGTTTCCTCAAAAACTCTGCAGAGGGACAAAAGTTTGTGAAGAGAAAGTCTGTCCTCTCATATCCATATTCCTGCTCCCATTCAGAAGAGAGACGGCTGTGATTTGAAGAGGTCATCTGCATCAATTAGTTTAGATTAGCAAGTTTATGATGGACATCCGATTTCCCTAAAGTTGTTCTCCCTCCTACAAAATGATGAATCTATATGTGTTCATTTCAAACAACGCAGCCTCTTGCTATATAAAGTAAACTTATGTGACGCTCTCAAACTTTGAGATATTTGACCTCACAGCGAACACTTCATAAAAGGTCAGACAGAGTTGTAGATGTGGGGTTTCTTTTCTTGGTGAATAAAAAGCACATGCACCGTAACTGTCGGGCCTGATTTTAAAAATGTATGGTCAGACTTTTGGCCTCGGTGACCACGTGCCAATTAGTCAAAAGGCTGTTTAATTTACAGAACAGACACAAAGGGTTAAATGAACGTCTAACAGCTCTGCAGAGTAAACACTGTCTGTGCACTGATGATGTTTGTGTGTATTTAAATGAGCAATTATGCATTTGCCACATTTTATGCTAATCACTCTCATTGCAAAAATAGTCAAATTCACACAGGCAGTAACAGCTCGCAAAGTGGAAAGATTGCTGCCTCATGAGAGTTGGTGGTAGCTGCACCATTCATGACAGGTGTCAAACTTCACAATGATGAGGAACACAATTCTGTATTTTAAAACTGCATTTGGAAAATATACTTGATATCAAAACTAAACAACAAGGTGCAGCCAGATATCTCACAGCCTTATGGATTCATGTCTTATGCCAAAACAAGTTAAGAAGTTTGTCCTTGACGAAGGGAGCCAGGAAGTCAGGACGTATCCTTTTGACTTTCATTTCTTTCAGCAAACTTTTCTCCTCCAAAAGGCTTCAAACAAGGTTTGTTTTTCACATTGTCATCAGAAAAGAAGCTTTTTTTTTGTAGTTTTTTTGTATAACTGTCTGATAAAAATGTCTATCCCAAATTGTGTCTGCACCCCTGTTAACTAGCATTATGCAATATCAGATATGTAAGGAGGAACAAGCTCCTCAACAACAAACGACTGTTATGATTAGTTTTGGCTGAAAGTTGTCAAAGTTTCACACATCAGTTATCAGTAATGACTGATTGCTTTTTTGATTTCTTTTACTGGTTAAATGCATTTTGTTTTCCATTTTACATTTGAGAGAATCTAAGCACCGAGTCATTTTGTGAAATTTGTGACTGTTTCTTTCCTTCTAGATATTAAAATGTTGTTTTTGCTGGTACTTATGAGTTCAGTTTACTCACACAAGGGGCTAGTTAAGTGTTTGGCAACTGATAGTTTGAACATGTGACCACTTCAAGTCACTTCTTTGAATTGTAAGATCGCGCCGCCAGCTATTCCTTTCAATGCCACTGCTCGCTCTTGCCACCAGCAGTTTCCTTTAAAGTAAAGAGCTGGAGTGGAAACTGGGCCTCCATGCTGGCTCTCACGATGAAGCGAAGAGGGTGCTCCATTTTTTTATTTTTTTTCCAAGGATTTCTGGAGGGAGCCCAAGTCAGTGGCAGATGGCTGCGGGATAAGACTCAGAGACAACCTGGGGAGAGCTTGGAAGGCGAGCCAGGAAGCGGCAGCTCTCAAGTGCTGAGCTGGTCCGCACTGGATTAAAGGGAGACGGCCTCCTCCATATGCTCCCCATCGCCGTGCCTAATCACGACCAAGTGCCCATAGACTCATTGCCATTGTCACCAGAGGGAATTTAGGATAGTTGGAGAATAATTTAGCAAATTTTCCAGCCAAGGCAATGAAAAACGAGACTTAAAAGTCGGGAAACAAGCCAACTCTCCTTACGCCAGTTGCTGCAAGTGCCACCATATGGAAGAAGTGAAAATATGGTGGGGGGATCCTTCTTGATGTGTTCATTCAGAGGTGAATTTAAGATCCAGAAGGTAAAGGGCATTATCTTCCCCCAAAGCTTATAGATTAATATTGATGTGCCCGGCTGAAAAGCCTCTTCCGGAGATATTGAGCGCAGCGCTTCTCCTCATCATGCCGAGTTGATGAAAGCGACTCCTCGAGGGAGAAGCCGGGCCGGCTGAGCCCTGGGTGCCCTAGTTTCGCACCCTTCGACAGTGAACCCCAAGGGGGCTCCTCTAAACTGTACGGGGTGGGGGTGGATGGGGGTCTACTGTCCAGACAGATCCTGACATCTTTTCGCTCCCCTTCTCCAGTTTTATTCTCCTCATTCCATCTGATCAATAACCCTGATGTTATGATCGATATGGCCACAAATCACATCATTTTCTTTTTCTCCTCCCTCTTTCGTTCACTGGTGTCTCTCCCAGCAAAAAATCCAAAAACGGGCACTACCATATTAGTAAAAAAAACCTTCTCTCTCTCTCTCTCGCTCTCTCTCTGCCGCCACCTTGGTTTCCTTTTGCAACAGTCCTGAGATACAAATAGAGCCAATTAGACACCGACTGTAATTTAAACCCATTTTAAACTCCATCACAGTCCCACGTGAACACACACTCCGTCACTTTTATAGCAGCTTCTCTGCTTTAATAGCCCCAAAAAGTGAATGTAGCATATGATTGCGATATTGTCAGAAAATCAAAGTGCCGATCCATCAACCTGAACTTTTCACTGAGCTGCCTCAGAGGCCATAAGCTCACAAACTGAAAACACAGACACACACACACACACACACACACACACACAGGCAAGGAAAGGAAAGCGTGAGTAAATGATATTGAGGGAAAAAGTGCCTGACAAAGATTTAAACTCATAGGCGGCGTCCATGCACTGCAGGTTTTAGCGTTAGTATTATACTCCCCCCCCCCCCCCCCCAGCCGCTGCTGTGGAAGTAATTGCCGGTGACGCGAAAGTCGCACAAAAAGAGCCACGCTTTTGCGCTTTTCATGACCGTGTCGGGAGGCTGTCTGCGTGGCTTTGTAATATTTCTCAGGGAGAGGGAGGGAGAGGATGAAGGAGGAGGACGAAGGAGGAGGAGGAGGAGGAGGAGGGGTGCATGTGGAGGATAAGTAATACGGAGCTGACTGGAAGAGTGTTTAGCTTCTCTCTGTTCATTTGTCTTCATTTCCTCTCTTTGGAACGCTTAGCCCATCCTGACCCACACCGCTGAGCCTCCACTATATAACAGCTGTGAGTGCCAACACACAAGTAGCTGCACCTGCACACACACACACACACACACACATCCTCACACAGCACTTACAGTATGTGCAGTTATCACACATATGCATTAACACTCATAAGTGGAGCCTGGCTGTAGCCTCAGCCTGTGTGAAACACTTTGTATGCCTGTTTGTGTATGCCTGTAAAATGTGAGAAAACACACAAACAGACGAGACGCACCATGGCCCAGCAGGACATTTATGAAAAGTGCTGGCAGGGGAACAAACATCATTTTGGTTCCCCAATTTGATGGAATGATCTCCATGTTGTATTCATGATGGAATTAGTTTTTTTTTGTTTTTTTAATAAAATGCCCTTTATTATCCATGAGAAAGGGATAGAAAAAAACTGTTCTTAATAATAACACACTTTAAACGGTTCTGTATTTTACAAAATGCTGCTTATAAAGATGTGTCAGTTACCATAGTTAGATGAAATATAGGCCAGTTTCTATATTTAGAAAGAAGCATCTGCTCTGCCTTTTCTCACTGATGTCAAATAAGAACTTTCTTTAATGTGCAGATGAAGAAGAAGAGTGAAGAGGTGTCTTATTAAGATAGAATAAAAGGTGTCGATCTGCTTTGTCAGAACTGTGAATTATAATAAAGTGAGGCTGAAATTTGATGGAATCACTTTAAATCAAGTTATCGTCCAGCCCAGACCGTCTGGTTCACTGATTTGACTGCAACTGGATTATAATGATACACAGCAGAGATGAAGAGGCACCGATGGCCTCCGGTTATGTTGAGAAGGTTGTCGTCCTCGTCGCAGTGGCTGTAGGCTCTAATCCGACCTCTGCCTTTTACTGCACGTAATCGCCCACTCTCTCTTCAGCTGTCCTGTACTGCCCAAAACTGCCCCAGCACCCCCGCCAAAAAAAAGTTGTTGAAATAAAAGATTTGATGAGATGAAGAAGAGGAGGAGTATAATGTAGACAGTGCACTGCCATGATGGGATTCTAAGTTGTTTTCAAATCTATCTGGAAGTGCATTTAAGATAGTCCTGTGTCTTTTACAACAGGCCCTAAAAAAACATCCTCAGTAACACACGGCATTGAGATAAAAAAGCAAGAGCTCATTAATAAAACTCTCTCCCCCTCAGAAGTCAAAAGTTCCTCTTGAGGTTCGTTAACCGCACTTTTTATTTACACAGGAAGAGGATTTCTACATTTTTCTGCAACATAGAAAATTGGTAATAAACAGAGCCAACCAGGCCAAACACTACAATTAGGTTGCCCGGGGCAACGGGGTAACTGTTACTGTCGAGCTCCAGCTCACATTCATATCGTTCCTTCCCCCGAGCTCCCTCGTGTCTTTGACTGAGGCACTGCATGCCTGTGGATCTGCTTATCAAATTACAGCACATTCCACTCCCAATATGCCGCATATTTCCTCCATAATACGACATGTGTTTACACACCGCTACCTGCACACATGCGCACACACACACACACACACACACACACACACACATACACTTTTATTTCCTGCAGACAGCTTGGAGGTTTGGACACTGATAGAGGCTGATTTATGAAGATGTGTTTTGTGTCTCCAGAGAGGAAGGGGTGTTTTTGCTCTCAGTGCATATATAGCTTTTATAAATTGGCTATTAGTAATGAAGCGGGTGTAGATGTGTGTGCGGGACCATAAACCAGACACGAGGAGGGACTTCTTATTTGCACAAAGAAAATCTACAACTTTTAAAATGACACCAATGTCCTCTTTGTCCAATGCACGCGCCGAGTCTTAACCAGGACGCACGACTAACACATTAGTAAAAATACAAATCCATTAGCAGAAGATTCATTATGTATATTTACATTTCTATTCACACTCAGAAATATGAGCAGACAAAGAGAGAATCTGCTCTTTAATGAAGCTCTCTCTGAGGTGTCGTAACACCAGAGAGTGGAGGAGACTTTGCCTAATGATATCATTAAAGACATACTGCCATTGGAGAGGCATGTGTCTCTGTGTGTGTGTGTGTGTGTGTGTGTGTGTGTGTGTGTGTCTGTGTGTGTGTGTGTGTGTGTGTGTGTGTGTCTGTGTGTGTGTGTGTGTGTGTGTGTGTGTGTCTCTGTGTGTGTGTGTGTGTGTGTCTGTGTGTGTGTGTATGTGTGTGTGTGTCTCTGTGTGTGTGTGTGTGTCTCTGTGTGTGTGTGTGTGTGTGTGTGTGTGTGTGTGTGTCTCTCTGTGTGTGTGTGTGTGTGTGTGTGTGTGTGTGTGTGTGTGTGTGTGTGTGGAAGCTGTCTAGTTTACTAATGCCTGTAGTAATGCAATAAGATCCAGTGTGTGGTCTTAAACAGCCTTGTGAGGGCCGCGTACATTTCTATTGATTAATGCCTTTGGTTGTACTCGGCTCCTCCTCGGGGACGTCAGAGGTCGAGCTGATGGGCCGGTCAGCGGCTCCTCAGCTTGGAGGGATTCAGTGTCGACTCAAGGACGTTACACGGGAGCAGATGTTTGCTGAGACGCTGGGATGGCTGTGGGTGGGTAAAGATAGCTCCTTGTGGCCTCATAAAACATTAGTACTTGTACTTGTACAAACAGTAATCTAGCGTAAGTGGATATAATATGATCTGGGTGATAAATCTACAAGGTCTAAGAGATGACCTGCAGCCATGCTGTTAAATCTGCACTGTACAAGGTTATATCTGAATCATAGACTGAGTAATGGGATAGCTGGGAGTGGAGTTCATATCATAGTGTTCTGGCTTAACGAGACTTCAGGGTGAAGTTACTCCAAGAATCTGGTCCTTTGTATCTATCAGACTAACATCCGTAAACCTCCCCTCAATAATCCAGTTCTGTGAGGGTTCTTTGAAGCGCTGCGTCCTTGGTCCGGTTCGGTACAGTAAACCCTGATCTAGCTGCCGTTTCCACAGCTAACTGTACTCTTACTTGGACTGTTAGCCAGATAGCGATAGCCACATGTGCTATTCAACAGCGTGACATCATAGCAGAGCAACCTTGTAGTCCGCCAATAAATCCAATGAAGAAGATGAATGTGGCCCAGTAATTAACATTTGTTATCTCTGTTAACAAATTCAAACAGCAGCCTTCATCGCAGCTCCATTAAGCTTCTCAGCTTGATGTTTAAGCTCCTTTGTCAAGGTATTAAGATGCTTCATTTTGTCAGTCTTAGATCTGACTTTTTTTTTTAACATAATTAATACAAAAAAATAAAGTCTGTTAGCAAAGTGGAAGTCAAATTTGTACATGGAACTCCAGAGCAAGAGTCACCTGCGGATTCCTCAGAATCCGTGTGCGCTCCGTCTCCTCACTGTTCCACTTGGTATCTGTTTTGACGTGATGTTGTATATGTAATGTGATATCCGATTTGAAGTCTGGATATTGTGTTTTAATTTGAATTTGACCGGATGCTCCATGCGCTCCGTCGTGTGGCGTCCTGTTGGGTGCGTTCTGCTCTGTTAAGCTTGACGCTTGCTTGCAGTGTGCTCCATTCAAGGTAGACTCAGATTGATTTGGAGCGGAGAGGAGCCTGACGAACCACAGCAAGTGCAATGGAAACATGAGCATAACGAGAGAGGGCACGATCAGCTCGGGAGTGCACGGCACTGACGGATGATATGATGCACACGTTCTTTGAAATCAGCATTGTGCCTTTTTAACTTGTTCTGTGAAAAAATCTACAGTTTGATGTTTTTCAGTGTTTTTATTTTATTCTTAACAAATCTCAGGAGTCCAGGAGTTCTTGAATCAGTACAAAGTGTTTTCCTATTGAGCAGTTTTCTGTATGCACAGGTTGTTTTGTAAGTGTAGAATACTTTAATCTGAATGTAAAACAAAGCCTGTTTTGGTTGTATAGCACATGTTCAGTGAAGCCTGCGGGGAGCTTTACAAATCACTACCACCGCTAAGTGTTGGGGTATGAAGGAAAACCAACAACTGTGCCCTAATGTTGATATATTGAGTGATACAGTACACCTGCATGCAGTCATATCAGTGGCATGTGAGCTAATCTATACGAAAGCACTCATGCACATACATTGATATTGCACAGTTCTACAGGTCTGCCCCTTTTACATTACACCCCTCCAACTTGTCGAAATGTGTTTAAGTTTAAGTGTGTGTGCGTGTGTGTGTGTGTGTGTGTGTGTGTGCGTGTGTGCATTACAAAAGCTCATGGCAGGTGAATAATGGAGTGCACATGCTTACACATACACAATCTGACTTGGCATGTTAGCACCCAACATAATTAAAAGCTGCCACCGTTTTCCCCCTTTCCAAGCCGACAGCTTCCTCTGACAGCAAGAGAGAAAACAGGCAGAGTGGGAGGGAAGGAGAGAGAGAGAGAGAGAGAGAGAGAGAGACAGAGAGAGAGAGACAGAGAGAGAGAGAGAGAGAAGCTGCAATATGCTGCTACTTTGTTATAGCTCTGCACTGGAATTTAACACTGACACAGGGCAAGTGAGTGTGTGTGTGTGTGTGTGTGTGTTTTGTGTCAACACAGTGTGTGGGTCAGGGCGTGCTGTTACATTGACCTTATTTCAGACTGTATGGACAAACTGTCTGTGCACAGGTTCAGACTTCCAATCGGTGTGAAACACGGGGCAGTGAAGTCTCATGAAATCAATGACAGAGTCCATGTGAACTCATGTGCACTACTTCATTTACATTTCACACATCCTGAGAGCCCTTACAGACGAGCTGAATTAAGGACTCCCTTAATCAACAAACAGTGACGAGTCTGAGCTGGATGTGATGAAACTTTCTTATATGAAGAAGAATCCTCAGTCAGTTCATCAAACCGTATATTTTCTATTCTCTGAATTGACGGTCGTCAAGACGACCGGGCGAACCCGACCCGAGGGCGAGAATATGTTTACCGACGATGTTTCCAAGTCTAATTTAAAAGACGTTTTTATCACACCAGGACACACGGCAACAGCAGGGCAGCTTTCAGTAGCAGTTCTCACTTCCTTATGCAGCGGTCACTAATGTCACATCTGTTGTTTCCAAGGCAACGATAACGATGCCGCTTCCATCGTGGAGGGGCTGTCAGGCGGCTGCCTCGACGAGACACATCCCGTTACAACGACAGATTCAAGGATTTTGCTGGCTTTCATAACTGTTGGAAATATCAACGCTTTTTTTAACATGTTTTAGTAAACTTCTGCACATTACATGTTGAAGAGACAAATGACTGCCATATTAAACAAGGCAATCCAAATGTCCAGCATCGGAATGATCACTGGTGAACAACCACTGTGTCCTTGCAGACTTTTAAATCGAATCTCAGCACTTAATCACTGCGTTTCTTACCGACAAAAGTCAATGTAAAGTTTATCTCCACTCCATCAAAGACCTGAACCTGTAGGTTTGGTGCTTAAACACAGCGGCCACACTGACACAATTCGACAAAGTTCACCACAAGTTTTAAAATGGTTTCTGGCAGAAAGGGGCAAAAAACACACACTAAAGGCCCCTTTGTGCGTCTGTATAAGATGCCTATACAGTAAAGGACAAAGTGTTGGTAATTAACAGACAGCACCTTCTTTCTTCTTCAACATCGTCGTCCTCCTAATTAGAAATGGATGAAAGGAAACTATGAAGCATGAATGGTTTGAAGCATTTTGCGTGCACTGTTCGAGGAACATGGAGAGGTAATTAAAGACTGCAGCGAAGTTTTAAATCAAACACTGAAAAGTGTGAGGGGAGAAAAACACATTGAAATCCATGGATATCAGCTGTTTCTTTAACAGTTGATCAACAGAGCGTCTTGCAGTCACGTCACTGACAATCTGTACGTTCATCTGTTGTAGCAGGAGGGTCATTTCGCTCCTCAGCTCGGCCTGTTTTCCCTCCATGTGGACACACAAGAGCTGAAGCTGCTTTAAATAAACCAGGAAAGAATAGTAGTGATGTAGGAGAGCAATCTGAGCTAACTTTACTGCCTCTGCTGTAAAGTTCGAATTAGTCGGAAAACAGAGTTGGATGGAATTAAATCCGAAACAGTGGGGTGAGTTTTACAGCCGCTGCTTTTATCCAAAATAAAGTACAGTCCAATGAAGTGCTCCAACAGAACAGAGAAAAGCGCCGGAGTGGATCCAGATTGTGACTGAGCAGGCTAAGCAAAGTGCTGGATTGAGTTTGCAGTGGCGCTTTAGATGTCAGGTAAATTGAGGTCGCTCCAACTGGCGAGCCCACACTTTGTTAGAGAAGTGTGAGAGTCACGCAGGAGGACTCACCCTCTGGAATTAGCTGTCAGGGACAACTTTAACTTCAAGCATTGAAGAGGCAAAGTTACCGGTTTGAAAGTTGTTTGCGGAGATGAAAATTATATTAGCTGTTTGGAGTTCTGTGCCCTGATTCACACGATGCAGGTGTATTTAGAATAGAAGCACAATCAGCAAAAAAAAGAAAGAAAAAAAAAAAGGTTAACCAGAAACTCATTTCGAAATCACCGGAGGTCTTCAAAGCAGCTGAGGAACTCTCATGAAACACACACATACACACTTTTTTTGAATGCCAAGCAGTCTTGCACAACACCCAACTGTTTTGCCCTGTGGCGAGATGGAAAGCAGTAAAGCGATGTTTACTTCCATGTCCAGTGGAGGCTTGATGCTGTGTGTGTGTGTGTGTGTGTGTGTGTGTGTGTGTGTGTGTGTGTGTTTCTGTGAGAGTTAATGTGTGTTACGACAAGTGCACTGAGACAATGCATTCCAAGACTTGTCTTTGTGTGTGTGTGTGTGTGTGTGTGTGTGTGTGTGTGTGTGTATGTGTGTGTTTTAATGGTCTGTGCAGCCAATGGAACAGAGTGAAAACCTACCGTTGATCCATCCTCTATAGGATACACAAACACACGTGTGCAACAACAAGCGAGCGCCTGCAGGTGTGTGCGCCCTGCTGTGTGGGCACGTTCAAAGATGTGTGTGTGTGTGTGTGTGTGTGTGTGTGTGTGTGTGTGTGTGTGTGTGTGTGTGTGTGTGTGTGTGGTCTGAATCCAACAGACAGGTGTAACAAAAGAGATTGGATGAGCTATAAAAGGAAAAAAAAAAAAAAACCTCTTTCATAAAACTGTTAATTTTACTCCACTGCCGTACGACACGTCTTCCTTTTTTTATCAACAAGTGTGCAAAATGAAAATGTAAATGTGCGAACACTAACGTAACAAAATTACAACAAAACACAGCATTCACAGACACTGGTTCCTCTTCCTTTCCCATTCTGTCTCTTTTCACTCCGGAGCTTATCTATCACACAGTACACCAACCAATTTATATGGAAAACACTTTTAATGTGCGCTGACAAACACACTGCCTGCAAATGAGACAGGCTTTTAATACATATGGCACGCATGTTTCATATATTAAAGGCTTTTTGGCTGACTGATTCAGCATCTCCAAATGTTAGCCACATATGGAAATGCAGATAAATGTTCCTCTTTGTCAGCAAGGTTTCAGACTCGCTCTGCAGCTGATTCCCTTTCTACCTTTTGGGAACAGAGTGGGAAGCGAGAACATGTGGATGGTATTCATTTCTGAATCATCACTGACTCGACGGCATGATTTGTTTCCCCCCCCCGGAGGGCACGCTAATGATCCCGAGCTCGAGTGACATACGTCTGAGGCCGATAAGTCGGCCTCATCCTGACGACATATCAACATGGATCATGTCAGGAAGAATTAGTTCAGCTCCAGTTCTGCGGAACGGAGACGAGTTTGGTAAGTAAGACGGGTGGAATTTGCAACACCGCAAGCATGACTTCATGTGTGATCAAATTCAACATGACTCGTGGAACAAATGTAGCTTCTTGCTGCTTTGTTTCATTTCACAACTTTAAACCGTGCAGGTGGTGGGCTGAGGATAAACTTCACCGAGCAATATCTCGCCTCAAAACCTTCATTTCGGGTTCAATGGGAGCGTCCTTGGCTTTGGAAAACATTGCACCATGTGTTCTTATTTCCTTGCCAGCCTTTTGTTTTCTTTTCATATGAAGTGCTTCTCAGAAATGAATTGACTGCTGGTGCCTCGCGCTGCCTCCGAGCTCTCTTCATAAGCTCCTTTTTCCAACTTCAAACACTGCAAATGTGACTTGTCACACATTCAAGGTCTTTTAAGGTACAGGAGCCAAATGGACACTGCGGCGACGACTTAGCGGATGCTTTTTTATTTTGGGAAGCAGCCACGAAAAAGCCTCCTTAGAGCTGCACAGAAAGGGAAACTGTGTGTGTGGAAAGTTTCTCTTTCAATTCTTTTTCAACAATTGTTTCGATGTTAAAGGAGAGCCTGTTCTCACTCCCAACTCAGCAAATCTGACCCTGTAGGTAACCCGTTGGGCTCATCTCTGGACGCTGTGTCCTCGAACTTTTCAGCTGTCACAGTCTTAGAGGTGTCGAAGTCAGCCAATGCAGGCTAAAAAAAAAAGTCTGTGACTTTGAGACAGTTTACCCGGCTTCTCCTTTAACATATGAAGTTCTTCATACAGTTTTGTGTCAAATTTAAGTCATGCAATGTTGTTATGTTAATACTTATTAGGATCTATTGGCTAAAAATAACGAAGAACAAACCAATACAATTTGAAAAAACAAGGTTTGAAAACTCAAACAGGAAGTTGTTTTTTTTTATTTTGCTTACTTGATTTCTTCATATTTTTTATTTTATTTATTTTAGTTTTCCCTTGTTACTTGACCTATATATGTATATACACCTGTCCTATGCCCAATGACAGCTCAGATTGGCTCCATCCCTGAATGAACCCAAACTAACTTTTTAACCTGCTTTTGTCACAGATGAGATCACTTTTCAGACGCCAGGAAATTGGAGGAAACTCCAACCTCATGAGTCACACGTCTGCCTGCAAATTGGTGCTAAATGTGTGATAAAGATATCTCCAGCAGCACTTTAAGGCAGGAGAAGGTGACATCAGTACGTGGGTTTGCTGCTGCTAAACCAAGCACATGTGTGGAGGGTTTGTCATTGGAGAGGAAGTGAGAACATTTTAAGCAGGCAGCCTTGAAATTTAGATTGCATCAGATTCTCTTTTTCATTGAACTGAGTGCCAGACTACATTAACTTGAATCACTTATGCTAAATGTAGGGCTATTCATATGGTAAGTGTTGCTGGGTATGTGTTTTTTTTCCACTGTGGATTTATGGAGATCTGTGTAGTAAAGATATGAAAAGTAACAACTGCTTTCGTGGGAACAAACTAAGTGAGAGAGGGACCCAAGGGCCTTGTTGCACATTATGCATGCAGTGTTTCTGTACACAGCAGCAGGAGATACAAAGAAGTCAGCTGGAGTGATGGTACGTGTGTGTAACCTCTGGTACAAACGTCCAATACTGTGCTGGCTGCGACAGATTGGTGGTTTTACTGAACAATTAACACAGAAAATGAGGGAATTGTTAAGTGCATTACAGCATGACCGATTTTAGAGCGTTTAATTCTGTGCACATCCATCGAATTGCTATTGTGTTAAAATCATGTCATTTTGTTAAAAAAAAGAATTTCCCCAAAGATCGGTGCTTAAGCAGCAACATGTAGTTGTAGTATCTAATATCCAGCACTGAAACAGATTCATGTTAATGCTTCTAATTCTTTAATATGCCAGGGGGATTAAATCTGCTAATACACATGATGTGTTCCTGATAATACCAACGTGGGAAAGTTTAACAGTGCATCCATAACATGCCCACAAAGATCCATGATATGGCAGGTTTCAGCGGATATTTACTGATTATTTTCCTTTTGGCTCCTTTTATAGTTCTTAAATTAGACCACTGAAAAACTTCAAGACCACCTCTCAGAATCAGTCATAAGCTGCCGAGCTACTACAGTAAAACAGCAACAATAAAAAGAGGTTATGTACAAATCTAGATTCTTCTCTTCAAAAAAATCAATCAGAGTATTTTTTGGTCCTTTCACTCAAATAGAGCAACAAGACTTTCAGCCAGTCTCACAGAGGGCTTAAGTAGATCCTGAAGTGGGTCAATGAATCCAGAATGGTTTTCAATTGAATCTTGATTTTGAATCGGGAAATCGAATTGTGACCCCAAGGATCGAAATTGAATGGTGAGACACCCAAAAGCTTCCCAGCCCTACAATAAAGCTTAAACAACTAAAGCCCCAGACATATAACAGACAAGAAAACAGAATGCAGACAAAGATGCTTTGTGCTACTTACTGTTGAAAAGATGTTCTTGCATAACGTCTACCGAGCACGATGTCATGACATGTGGAGGAGACGTTCATCCATGTCAATCCCTTCTCACTCACAAACGCAACAAATGTGCCGCCTAACTACAGTCACGATAATAGACCACCTACATGTATAACATGAAACGTTTCGGGATAGATGTGTGCTAGATGTGCAGCAGTCTCTCTGATCAGATCAAAAATTCTCTTTGGCCATGCCTCCCTTTCTCCCTCAGCACGCCAAGAAAATACAGCATGTTCTTGGTAATTTTACAATGACACTCTGCAGCATCTCTGCGTGGGTCGATGTGGTGGCAGGGCTAATGGTAAAAGACGGAGGGGTTCGCAAGGAAAGTGCTGCACATCAGGAACGACTCCTCAGTGTGAGGGCTGAAAACACAGGACTGGGAACAACAAACCCAGAGGGTGTTGGACTTCATTCTGTTTTTCAGGAAGCCATTACTATTCTAGTAGCACACTAGGCTGTTCCATAGATAGTGACTGTACTCGACTATAGAGCATTTGTTTTGAGTGTGAAGCTGAAAGATTCATACAATGAAAATGCTGGAGACAAAAGAAGAGAAAGAGGCGAACAGAATCATAGAGCTATGCAGGGCTCATTTTCAGGGAGTTTGGCAGTATCAGACCAGCGACCATTAACATGACACTGACACAATTTTAGCCTTGGTATCACTTATTTCAGTTTCACATTTTCCATCCACATTAATGGCTTATAAGGCAAAGTAATTTGAAGCTTTGTTGATCTCACTCAAGAAAATGATTCACACCAAGGCTTGTAAATGACTCTTTCTGCAAGGAATTCTCATTATACTGGTGGCAGAGAGAAGAGCTATCTAATTCACAGCACAGCCATCTCATCGTCTACCCCACTGCGACCAATATAAACCTGCTGTGTCCTGTGAAGCTGAGAGCATCATGAAGGTTAACAATGCCAAGTGTAAAAAAAACAAAAAAAACAAAAACAAAGACCTGGTATACTTGCAATATAAAGGTCTATATCTTCTAAGATAATAATACCATGCTTGTCACGGTTGTTCACTTCACTTCTACTTTCTTTAGCTCTACTCATACTAAATTGATTTACCGGGATGTTCTTTCTCTTTTGTTTGTTTATTTTTTTTTAAATAATGCTTCCTTATTGATTTTTTTTTTTGCCTTAGTGCATTTTTGTCATTGTTAGGGACATGGCCACATTGACTGATAAGTGGATTGTAGCTGATCAGCTCAACATCTTTTGGCAATATGGCGACTGCCACTGCTGGGCTTCATAACTCCTCTGCAGAAACTGGTGGGTGACGCCACATGACTGTATCCATGTTTTAGGCAGTCGTGTGGCTAAAATGCTAATCCAATTAAATGCACCTGTATGAGCTCAGCCGAGGTCAAAGGTTGGACCAGCCCATGATGGGTGAGGTGTTTGCATATGTGTCTTGTGTGTGTGCGTGTGTTGGAGAAAGAGAAATGGAGGTTAAAGGTCATCATGAATAATATATGAGGGGGTGTGGGCGGGATCAAATTGTTCAATGTCCATCATCTCCCTGTGGATAATCTCCAGCTGCTTTTCAGGAGGGGGTTTAAGACCATCCAGACACTGCTTTGTGTGTGTGTGTGTGTGTGTGTGTGTGTGTGTGTGTGTGTGTGTGTGCGTGTGTGCGTGCGTAAATGGGAACATGGGCTCTTCCATATTCATGCTTCCACCTTTCCCAGATTTATTCAGCACTTCATGAGACCATTTACATTCTGGGAAATTGGGCAGGTACAAACGTTAGTCGATGTGGGGTTGGCTGATCTTTGACCCTCGCTTTCCTGTGTGCATGCATGGATGAGTTTTTCCGATACAGAGACATGATTGGTGTAAATAGTGTGAATTGACGACTTCGTTAGAAAAACACACAACAAAGATGGCTTCAATAAAAAAGTAATTCCCATTGCTGCCCTGTTGAGCCCCGTTGCTGCTTTTCAATCCAGCTTCATCAGTCGATACACACAGAAAGAAACCGGCTGAATAGAAGGACGAGCATTTCTCACACGCTTTTGTCCCTTTAAAAATAGTCCATAATATCCTTGCCCTGAATAGTATTTAATACCTATCCAGTAATTCAGGTACAATCTATCCATTCCTTCACTCAAATGGATCCAATCAGTTGCAGGGCACGACTGAGACTTGTGCCAGCACTGACAAACGTACAGAAAATTACAGCAAAGAATGAAATAAAAAAGGGTTTATTTTTTTCTTTACAAAAAGGTTTTCATCCATATGCAGAGCACGAGCGCTTCCCAATGAGCCTATTTCATTTTCGTTTATTGTTTTAAGCTCCCCATAATCACATGAGAACAGCACAACAGCTGGCAAATCAGGCGCATTGCTCTTAAGACTAACAACTAATCAGAGGTGAATAAAGGAAATGAAGACTTCACTTGTTGTTTTACACTGTTTTATGAGTATTATTCAGTCTGTATGCTTGCTTCTAACAAGTACTACGGCTGTCACACTCACAAGCCTAACAGCCACAAACGGGGGTAATTCATCACATCGTGGCTGTAATTTATGGTCTTGAAGGACCACTTCAAAATGGATGGTTAATTTATAAATCATGTGGAGTATAATGATCCACAGTTTATGACAACGGCTGTCTGTTAAGTCATCTGTTGCTCTGGAGGGGTTCTGACCAGACTTGGAACAATGAAACAGGCATTTATCAGACACCATCTTATTAAAGACTCTTGTGATCTGCGTTATGGGAGGTAAAGCTTCCAGTTCTTAAAGGTTAGAAAATTCACGTCTCTGCGTTAATGATCATCAACCACTAGTGTGTAATTATGTAATTTCCATGTCCTGGAAATGTAAGACATTATGGGCACAACAGGGTACATTAAGACAAGTGTAACTCAATGCACATGATGCATTAGTGAGACTGACAACCAAATCACACTCGTTTTGATTTTCAAGATGATAATCAGAACCACACAGCCGTTGTTCTATGACACTCTTTTACAGGAGCGGTAATTTATTGATGGGTTTGGTGATCTCTGTGAACCACAGAGGTGCAAAGAGGTAGCTCCACCAAACGTCACAAACATCTGGATCACGCCTGTGCAAGTGAAAGGGGTCCTTCTTTGAACTTCACTTATTTTCTTTCAGTTGAACAGCTGTGTACGCATGTGTAAAGAATAATAACTGTAATATGTCAACTGTGAAAGTACAACACTGTTTTCAGATGAGTTAGGACATTGTGTCAATTAAGACTTTGAAACGTTATATTTAATTCCCCACAATAAACACAAAACATTCTTTTGCAAATCATCACATCTGGGTTTTATTAACATTTTACACAATGTCCTAACTTTTAAATAAGTGGTTGAATGTAATCCCTCTTTGTACTATTCATACACATTAGTAAAACTAAGCCTGAAACCTCAGACATCTGATCGTTCCAGTTAATTTTTAGTATTATCAAACTCCCTGAAATCACGGAAGGAAAACAATGAGGAAAAAACCTTATTCTGCAGATTGGTGCCATGGCACTGTTTGACAATACCTGTCCAGTTAGAGATAAATATGTGAATTACATGCATACTCCACACAAACAACCCGACAAGCGTCCGGTTTAGAGAGGCACTAGAGAGACTGCCACTTCAAATGCTTCTGTGTGAGCAGGCTATAACTCACTTCCTTCTGCATCCACAGTGAATTTGTCCACCACTTTGCACATTCATATCTGCATAATTTTAAAAAACTTCCCCCCCACACACACACCCCCACATGTCTGAGTGTAAAGAATCTGTAAACAGCAGTGGCAGTTTTATAGCTGCACCAACAGCCAGTCGGATGCAAAACAGGGGAAAATTCAAGACCTCTCCTGAGCGCTGGAGATATTTTAGCACATCGTTTGAGGAAATGAATAGAAGAAAAAAAAGGAAATGAACTCAGTCCAACACTCCAACTTGAAATATGGAGATAATGGCTTGGAGAGTATCACTGATCTGAAACCAAACAGACTCAAAGTGTTCATCCTCCGGAGGGCTTCGCTAATATTCCAGCCTAGTGAAGTGTCGGTGCAGAGAGACGTGTCAGGAAATGTGTTGGACTGAGTTATTATCACCCCAGGTACAAGATCTGCCAGGTCCAACCCCCTGCTCTCCCCGCTTGCACACACCCTGCCAGGTGGAGTCCATCTGAATATCCCCATCCTGTATTCTCCTCTTCCTTTCTTCCTCTGACGCTTCAGTCCTTCATTATTAATATTTACACCGATTCTCTTTCTGCACCCACACATGCTTCAATAATTGATACATTTCCCAGCACTCTATCTAAAAATATCCTGATCAGCATCATCTCATTCACATTGCATTTTCCCCTCACAATACTGGATGCAGAGTCAAGGTTGGATTGAAGATTTCGGACACAAAGACTGTTAGAAACGACACTCATACCCGACACACAAGAACAAGCACATTAATCCTCAACTCCACGGAGGTGCGAGGGATAAAAAATGAGGACGTGAGGTGTACAATGTTGCACCTGAGGTATTAATAACTTCCTGCTCAGCACGGATCCCCTGTTGGGTCCTGAGGCGGCAGCATATGGCCCTGCTAACACCAAACCCACAAAAAGCCAATGAGACTCCATATTAGCTTATGCAACGCAGGAGCAATCCGCAATAATCCTTGACTGCCTCTTTGAGTCCGGATCCCACTGTGGACCACCGGCAGGTTTAAAAACTACAAAAAGCTTGACTTTACTTGCTGCAGAGCAGGTACAAAAGGCCTGCCTCAGAAGCCAAAGACCTTTCAAACAAGTATATTTGAGATGTAAATGCTTAACCTTACAAAGAAGGACCTCCCATCTGCATCCTTGTTTTTCTTTTCATAATTCCTTTACATCGAGAAAAAAGTATAAAAGCTACAAGCCTCACTCTTTTTTGCAGCTGAATGAAGTACTTCATGTCAGCATTTCAAGCTTGGTTATTTTAACAGTATGGAGTGTGTACTGTTGTGTAGAAGCTTTAAAGGAAGGGGCTTCAAGAGGAATGATGTTGCCAACGTTGAGATAGGAGCAGGAGATATATATATTTTTTTTTTTTAAATTTTCAAAACATGAAGATGCTTTTGTGGAATAACACAAAATCAGGAAAGAGTACTAAAACACAACTCTTGCTGTTTCACATCAATAACACAAACAAGCTACATGTTTAAACCAATTTCCCAGGAATCACTGAAATGAATCAAATAAATGAACAAATGTCGGTCTTACATACTGTATGTTCCTATTTCCAAAGATTATTGTTTTGCAGCTGTTCTGGCAAACTTTGATTTCTGATAGTCCGCAGTATCAACCAATATAAATGTGCTGCAGTGAGGGTAAAAAGAAGAAAATGAAGAGCAGTGTGTATACTATAATTACTGTGCTAAATGTTTGTTTATGTTTTGTGTTGGATGATATTTAATGTCCACACTAGTGTGTAGGTTTTCTCTATTTTCAGCGACTTGAAATGAGATGGTAAATAGCACCAGGAGAGTTAATTTTTAATAATTGTAATTATGTTAGACTCAGCTTCATCTTCCCCCAAAGGTTTAAAAGTTGCATATCGGTGTAAAATGCAGTGTGAAGAGTTTCTCTTTCCGACGATTCCTGTGCGCCTCTGCAGCTTCCAGCACATATCAGAAGGTCTTACTGTGAATGCAGATGGTGTGCACTGTTCAGTTTGTGAGCCTATTTGTTACTAGAGGCAGGGAGCAGAGAAATCCTGATCCTTACTTTTGATTCTGCTCACTGATAGAGCCCGTGGATGTGCTATCTAGGCACAGTTCATGCTGTATGTACTCAGGTAATGTTATACTGTATATCTCTATGATATACTGCAGGATACACAGTGTGAGTTGCATGGAGTTCCTGAGCTCAGTGAGATGACACAACCTGAGTTATGGCTTCACCTCCCACCTGGGCCAGCATATGTTTACTGTAAATACAGCAGAACAAAAGCCTCATTATGCTGTTGCACAAACAGATAGAGACACACTGAGTGACACCATGAAACCTGGAGTCTTTAGAGCTAAATTAGGATGCAAGTGCACTTCAATTTCCTTTAGGACGAACAACACTGAAAGCATAATGACTCATCGTCGTACAGAAATGTGTCTTGCATATGTTTCCTCCATCTGTGATTTTTAACAATCTGGACTCATTAAAGAGCCTTTTACTCATATGCTTAACTTATCCTCTTCCATCATCACATATATGGACATAAATGTGGAGAATAAATCTATAAATAAACCTTGGTATAATTGGACCGAAAGAAAGAAGTAATGTTTCAGAGAAAAACAAAGCTGGATGATTGGAGAGCAACAACAAAAAAAATCTGACACCCAAAGAAAAGCAAGATGATATAAAGTACTGTTTAGATAAAGTTGAAGAAAACAAAAGCACTAAGACGAAACAAAAGAATGATGGAAGAAGAAATCTGTGAGGGACACAGTCTTAAGGGTGAATACAGAGCAGAAGCTCTTTAGAGAAATAAGGACACAAGAAGTCTCAGATTCTGTGACTTTTTTCTCCCAGCGGCCTGATGGGAGAAGCTTCAAGAGACTAAATGTCTTACAAAATGTCATGAAATAAATATTTGATAACATGCATCACAGTTTCATGGACTACATTTCAGCTGAGCTAAAAATTAAGAAGAGAAAAAAGGTAATTTTATATGGAGAGACACATACAATGCCAAATATACTTTAGCAAGTTTCCAGTGTTCCAAGTCTACAAATCCCCAAACTATGAGAAAAGTCTGTCTTTTTTCCTGCTCCACTTTACAGAAAATGTGTACTTAAACAGGCTGTTTGGAGATTTTCTCTATCATGACATCACAAAGGGCAGTAGCCCCTCCCCCAGGTGGGTGACACTCACACAGCTAGGTCATTTACATATTTAAAGCTACAGACACAGAAACAGCCTGTTCTGAGCAAGGCTGAAATAGAGGGGTTTATAGGTATGATCACATACAGTAGATACTTGAATTTCCCTCGGGATCAATAAAGTATCTATCTATCTATCTATCTATACTTAGAAAGACACTTCACAGACATGTGAAAGGAACCTCTGAGACTGATTTAAACTTGTTGAAAAGAAGGATAATTTGTGACCTTTAAACCATTTTTGAAGGTCAAGTTAAGTCTACTTAATTTACAAAGCTCATGCTTGACAGACATAAATTAGATTTTAATAAAGAACTGGAGAACCGATTTCCTCATAAAATAAATGACCCTGCACCCAAAGCTGCAGAGTTTGCAAGCTAAATTCAATTTAATAATCTAAGTTTGCAAAATTTGTTAAACCACCCACTCAAAAAACTTTTGGTCTGACTCTAATTTGTTATGGCATTACAAACAGATTTCCAGGTCTTTGATTATGATCTATCCTCATGTACGTCTCACAGTGATGTGATAACACCCCATAAGCCCCAAACTGTGCATCAAATCCAACTGTGAGCTGCCTGTTTTATGACATTCTCATGTGTTAATCTCTCAGTATCAGTTTTAATCTTCAACAGTCTGTATTTGCTTTGGCCTTATCAGCATTGTCTCTTCTCTGCTGCTGCCGTGACCTAAATTCATCCTATCTGATCTCAGAGGTTTTTTGGATTATTATAATTTCTTCATCCAAACCAATCAACATCAATCATGATTGTCATGATAGCAAATGACAGCATCAACCAAATACATGAAAGTTCTCGCTGAAACCTTAGCCGGTGTTTGCAAGTAAAAAGAAAGATTAAGATGTTTTAAGAGGCATATTTCCAAGCATATATCGCTTTTAAATAATGCAAGTTCATTTTCTTGGAGTCTCCTGTGATGCAATTCAAAATGGAAGGAAAGAGCGGAGATGAAGCACTCTTTAGTTGAGCGTTTACTTCCTGTTTGTCTCCTTCCTCTCAGTTTTTTTTCGGGAGATTCAAGCATCACTGTAATAGCCCTGTTTTTCATGCAATATAAGCTGTGTTGAATACAGATTGAGAGCTTTTTTTTCCGAAACAAAAGGAGAGCTGCTGTAGATTTAAAACAAACCCTGGTGTACCTGCGTGCTGCACAAAGCTCAGAGAATATGGTGGGAAGTGAAGTGTGCAATGTCTCTGCTGATTTCTCTCTTGGCTCATTAAAACTTGATGAACCTGAACACTCCCTCTAAAAGCAGCAGCGGCTCTTTGACAGAGCAGGCCTTGACTCTGCCCATTAGCATAATGTGTCGGGTGATAGAAATGGCCAAGAACATGAAGAAGACAGAATTTTAAAAGGATGTCTGGTTTTCCCCAAAAATCAGAAGCTTTAAATATGACTCAGAAAAAATGTGACTGTTCGAAACAAACCCAGAACAATAACCTGCTTTCCCTTTGTGTTGTACGTGTAAAGTGGGACAAAGGACTTCCCCTCTCTCTGGTGTTCTGAACAGCAAAATGACCTCTGACGATTGAATTATTCAATGTGATGAATCAATGGTTTTCAGACAGGAGCAGCAAAAACAGATAACATCTAAATGCAATGTTGCAGATTGTGACTCTTAAAATGTTTGAAATTTTCAAAAGGCGGTGTCTGAGTTAAATATGCATGACTACATGCAAAATTTAACTTCACCGGGGCTACATGAGATCCCTTCAGAGCCCTAAATGATGCACTGAACAGGCCTGGATTGGACCCTAATTCAACATGTATCACTGTTTACTCCATGTGTGGTCGTGTATGCAATAAAAGGCAGAATCTGATCTGCTTTGAGTTTGTGAGAATATGTATTTGGTCAGGGACCAACATGGATTCATTTGATCTGATCTCCTTAAATTGGCTTTATGGCGCATCCTCTGACAAATACCCAATCCCTGTTTGTTTACCTGCCTTAGCTGGAGGATGTGCAAGTGCATAAATAATGAGTTTGCGAGCGTGTATGTGCATGTATGTGCCGTCATGTCGTCAAGTGTGCATCGAATGGCTAAAGCCAACCAATCCGACCTCCAACAACAATATCTGGTGATTTGCACTAACAGTGACTGCAATCTGAAGCTCAAACCAACACGAACCCTGATAGTTCTTATCATTCTATAACCAGAATGTTTTTTCTTGCAACACCTTGCCATTTTATATCGTAAAATATTGATATGTAGCGAGTCATCGATCAAATATTGCAGCGTGAAAATATTGTGTGTGTGTGTTCGCTCCGCTGTGCTTCTCTCTGCAGCAGCTCCTGACCTGATTGGACGTCTAACAGGACTGCTGAACCATCTCAAACAACTCCAGTTCAGAGTCACTCCAGACAGGGTGGACGTCTAAGAGCAGAAAAAGACAAAAAAAACTCTCCCTTATCTGATTGAAAGACAAAAGTAGGAAGCTTCACATCATCACCCAAACCAATCCCTGTTCCTCTTAGCTATAATGGAACTGGTCCTGGGGGGGTGTTGGGGGGGTGTGTGTGATTGAATCGTAGCTTGGCATCAGATGAACCCAGCATGGCGCTGAGGTAATTGCAGTCTTTTCTGTTTTTTTCCCTTTGGTGCTCCTCGTACTCGCACATAAAAGTCTCATTTGGAACAAGAGGGGATGTATTGCCTCTCAGGGGATTGATGAGTGTTACATGGCTTTAAAGGCTGAGAATTGAACCCCCTCCCCCCCCTTCCACCTCATGAGTAGAAGTTCACAGACCACATGTTGGGTCCAATACACACCTTATAACCCATATTCACTCAGCAACACAGACTCATCTCTGTGTCGTCTTATTGGCTTGATTGATGTCATTTTGATCTTTTATTAAAAGCCATGCATTGATGATTGTCTTTGATATGACAGACAGGGAGACAGCTGAGCCACTGGAGGAGCAATGCATTCTGGGACCTCTCGAAAGCGTGCTCATCGCGGGTGTGTGCTGAGCAGTTTATGAGAGGCTCAATCGCAGCAACCTGTTTTAATTAAAATGTCTGCTTCTGACAAACACACACACTCAAACACACACACACACACACTCACGCTAAAGGTGCTAAGTCTTTCCCCAAGGCTGAGTAGCCCACAGCGCTGGGGTGAAGTTCAAGGAGTTTCTGAAGAGGGAAGGTAGGGAAAAAAAGAAAAGGAGGAGGAGAAAGAAACTGTGGAGTAGCAAGACAAATCGAAGGCCAATTTCAGTTCAGGTCATTTTCTGAAGAATGATAACTTCATATCCTCAGTTTGCAGAATGATGGAAGTGACTGTTTGTTGTTGCCCCTCATCCTCCCACTCAAATTTCTATATTCTTCTTCCTCACATCTTTTTTTTTTTTATCTTTGAATCTTTCCTCAAAATGTTCTTCCATCCTTCCTCGTTTTTCTCTCGCTCCTTCTATCGCTCTTTCCCATGACGTTCTCTTCCTCAAACTCATTTTCAGGATAATGTTCAATAACACCCTTTAACACAACTAAAGACATGAACACATGCGTCAAAGCCACTGTGCATGCAGCTCCTACTACGGGGAAAAAGCAAAAGATGAGATATTCTTACTCCTAACATGTTAAATATGTAAGAACGAGAGGTTTTCGGTAGCCCTCCACGATCAGTTTTCTCCATTATCAACGTTGTCCATTTTTGAATTTTCTATGAGGGTCTAAATCCACCAGAGAAGAGCCGCTGTTCACCGTCAGTCTAACCCCTGAGTCGCCTCTCTTCCCTGAACATATTTTCAGAGAGCCAGGGAGTGAAAGTTACTGTAACTCCTGCTCCATTTCCTTCCTCCAACTAAGACTAATGGACTGAATTAGACACACACACACACACACACACACACACACACACACACACACACACACACACACACACACACACACACACACACACACACACACACACACACACACACACACACACACACACACACACACACACACACACACACACACACACACACACTCATTCAATAGAACATTTCCTGCAGACATAAACACACCTGGTAGGATGTAGCCAGACACAGTTGGGTGAGTGGGGGAGGGGGACTTTGTGCTGTTTTGTGTGCATGTGTGTGTATATCTGTGTGTGCACGTGCGTCATATTGTGCATCTTCATGTGCATGTGCGTGCTGCCTGGGATTGTAGTTAAGTCTGTGTGTAGTGTGTGTGTGTGTGTGTGTGTGTGTGTGTGTGTGTGTTCTAGTTTAGGAGAGAGTGACGTAAAGAGATAGAGAACAGTTAAAGTGTGGAAAGGAAAATGCACTGTAAACCAAAGTCAATAAATAGGAAACTCAAGTTCCGAGTGTGAAGCATGTAAAAGCTATTTTCCGTTAAACATTGAGCTCATCACAGATCCAAACGTATCAGGCAATATCAAAAAAGAAAGAATCTCAAGTGTCGGAGATTCTACCACCCATAATCCCGTCCTCGAGCAAGAGCATCGTGATAAAGAGGGCTGAAATATGTCATCTCTTCTGAGGAGAATTAGCAGGAGAAGGAGGTTTCTAAACTGACATGGAACCCTGTCAACCGTCTGATGAATCTGTGTGGTTTTGTTTTTTAAATTGTGAGTCTTGATAATAACTAGCTTGTTACAGTGAAATGAAGTTTTTGCAGTGTACTGACAGGAGACAGCTGTGGGAGATGAGAGCTGTCTGACACCAGTGGGAAATGTCCAAACTAATACACATCATACTTGGAGGGACTCACACTGGATGCCTTGTTTTCTTCAAGATGTGTGTGTGTGTGTGTGTGTGTGTGTGTGAGCATATGTGTGGGATAGACATGAGCTCACTTGAAATGAAATTCCACATGTGTGCAGCACATGTTGAGTACATGTGTTTGTGTCTACAACTGGAACTTGAGTGCTTGCTGATATACGATACACAAACCGTCTAATAAAAGCAAAGAGCAGAGCATTAAATCTTCACTCGAAAACCAAAGTATTGTGTGCATATGTGTGTGTGTGTGTGTGTGTGTGTGTGTGTGTGTGTCAAGCTGAAAACACACTTGACTTTATCATTACTGGAGTGAAGACAACAGTTGTCAAACTATGGCTTAAAAAGTCAATTTCTTCCTTTTAAAGGATATCACAGTGATTTTTTTAGTGTGCAATTATCAGGTCAAAAAATGATGGACGCACAAAAGGATTGATCAGAGCTGAAGCAGAAGTCTGAGATATCCTGACATTTAGTCCTAAAGTATGGGTCAAGCTCAAAGACTGCAACACGTGGACACAGCCGACATGACCTCGCCCACAAGGTGACTGACTCACATCTTGAAGCGTTGACTTGAACATTTTAGCCGTCTCCATCTCGGTTTCTTGGAATCTCTGGTCGATGGCTTAAATATGCTTTGCTACATCTCTGATTGAAAGATCACTTAAAATCTGCTTGTCAATCACTGGTAGCCACGTACTGTAACCGAGTGCCTGTGCCTGCAAGACTATATTTCACTCTTATAGAAATCAATGCAAGTGAACACCAGGCTGCGTTAGATAAGGTTAGAAGGACTGAGTCGTATTGTGACTGCTCTCTGAAACCAGTGAAGTTGCCCCCAGCTGCTTCTTGGTTCGAGGTTTATGGTATTTCCATACCGGCTTCACTTAAGAAACTGTTTTCACATATGCACTTCCACAAAATAGTGCCTGGAGGCGTGCATACAGTCTGCGGTTGTGCTCCAATCACAGGGAATAATCGTCACCACCCCCTCCCACTCGCTCGAGGTGAATTGTCCTGATTGTATCCCACTGCGCTCTCACACCAGCTCACTTGGATTGGGGGGAAAAAATACCAGGGGGCTTTGCAAGGAGAAACTCCGGATAAATTCAGAGTGAAAACGTGATAATCAAGGCGAAAGCTTCAGGATTTTCTCTGGAGTTCTGTGAAAGTGTGAACAAGGCTCAGGAGGATTTGAAGATGTCCTGAACAAACTGCTGAAAATGAAAGAACACTTTTGTGTCTCACAATATTTTTGCTTCAAATGGCCGATGGGAACGTTTTAAAGGTTGAAACTACTTGTTCAGTAAATTTGAAATTTGCATCGTAACCCCTGAGTAGAGGTTCGACTAAACAGAGTTTCATAGCGAATTCAGCAGTTTCCTCCACACACACACACACACACACACACACGCCTGCCTGTTGGCTCACTGTTGGAAAACGTGACACATTTGAGAGAACTTTCTGTTTTTAATCTCCTCACATTGTGAGAATGTGAAAACTTACTATTCACACAGCATTAAAGCTGTTCAAATAGCCACATTACAGAGCTGCACACACGTTCACATGCTGCGAACAATCAAGACACACACACCTTTTTTTTCTCCCTAAAAGCAAACATCTAAATTGTTCAAATTGCCATCACTTCTTCATTGTGTTTCCATTCCTCTGCTTCTCTTTCTCATTATGGAAATGAGCAGCCGGGCAGATGTGCAGGTTGCTGGAATACTAAACTCTCCCTGTTTGTTCTCTCTCTCTCGCGCGCACACACACACACACACACACACACACTCTCTGAGGTGTATGGCTCAAAATACTGTGGGCGATTGTAATGTAATGACGAGTTAAATGCATGCAAAGTGAACAAAACAATCTGTGTGCAAAGCCAGTCATGGAGGGGAAAATGAATTCCCCTTATTTCACCCCGAGTGCACAACACATCTTCAGCGTTTCTCATAAACAATTTCAGAAGGCAAACAGACAGATGCAGCAGACAGATACATACAGATAGACAGATCATAATTGTTGTGAATAGTCGCCCCAGACTCATGCAGCACAGCTGGAGAAAATTGTTTGACCAGAGAATAAAATGACAAGAAGGAAGAAAAGCGCTCTCAACCTGACAGCCTCAGTGAGGATTTTTTTGTTTTAAGTAAACGGTTTTATATCTTTGGAAAATATTTAATGACATTTGAATTACTGCCAATGATTCATTTTACAGATGGACCGGGATGTACATGTTAGCATGTTAGCTTGATGCTAATACTGGACGCAAATCACCATTCAAGACCTAAAAAATGTAGCATTCCTCCATCACACACTATTGCTTTCTTCTTGTTCTTTAATGGAGGTTGGCTAACAGCTTTCAAATATGCTATAGCCAATGTATGAATGCGGCATTACGCACCTGTAAATATAATAAAAAAATACATTTCAAAGATGGGATAATACTCACATGAGGATTTTTTATAAATCAATGATTATTCAGATATTCTAAATTCTAGAAAGGTCATTTGTCTCATTTACAAATGAAGCTTCTATTGAAAACTAAACATATAAAGCGAGGTGCATAAAGGGTTAAATCAGTGAAGCATCTGCTTGAGGAATGGTTTTTCTTTTTTTTTCTTTCCTCAAATCAATAGCCGAGCATTCAAGACATTTTTTCCCCTTCATTTTCACATTCCTGCCTCACATTGGAGATATGTAACGACTCAGTGGCTGCTGCTCAGCACTGGACAAAACCAGCTATCTGAAATTCACCATGTCATGAACCGCCCCCCCCCCCACACACACACAATCTACGTAGCCCCCTGAGGGACATGCATAAACACTGCTTTAAAACTGTGACAGGTGGGTAAACAGTTTAATGTGTCTTTATCTTGCATTATGCCCCCTGGCTAACTCTGTGTCACACTGTAGCATTTAATAAACTCGGTCCCTCCATTCCTCCAGCTACAATATATATATACAGTGTGTATCATCTGTGTTTTATTACACTGAGGGGAGAAGGCGAACAGAAGCATTCAAATAATGATGGTGATTTGCAGTCTTTTTCTATTTGTTTCTCTCTCTGTCTCAGTATCTGGTGCCCTCTGTCTCACTCTCTGCGATCATAAATCGTATTAAAGCTCAGTGAGAGGGCAGTGCTCAGCCACGTCTATGTGTGTGTGTGTGTGTGTGTGTGTGTGTGTGTGTGTGTGTGTGTATGAGTGCTTTTATCACGGCCTTTCAGCAAGCGTGGTGTAAGTGGTGTCACTGACATGTTTCAGAGCCATGCGTCAGTGTGTTAGAATACTATACACCACACATATACATACATTCAACACATGCACAGATTGGCGCCGCGGCCTCGGGGTCCAGGAATAAGGTGACGTGATGCGTCTGTGTGTGTGACATATTTAGCAGTGCATTTACAGAGACTCATTATCAGGAAGAAGTTTTCATTCTCTAAACTGGGAATCCATGTGTCTGCATGTGAAAATCTCGTTGATCGTATGGTTTCCATGACAACGTTGGGTACATGTACAGGCATGGGAGGTAAACATGAAATCAACTATCTCAACGTTAAATCAAGTGAGTCTGAAAGAGGTGATGCTTCATTTCATTTTGTGTGTGTGCTTCTGAGTGAGGTTGAGGGTGGGAGGTTCAGAGAACTGTGTATGAGCCTCCAAGGGGCACAGACACACACACACACACACACACACACACACACACACACACACACACAGACACACACACACACACACACACACACACACACACACACACACACACACACACACACACACACAAACACTCAATCCCCACAGCATAGACACACACGCAGACAAAGATAAAAGTGGATACGAACTGTAAAATCTGATGTTCTGGGTTCTGAAATGTGTGAATGTGCGGGGAGTGTGTGTGTGTGTATGTGTGTGTGTGTGTGTGTGTGTGTGTGTGTGTGTTGTGTGTATGTGTTTGTGCGCGCTCATATCCTGAAGTTCAACTGCAATCTGTAAACAATGTTTCTGGCTGACAAGAAGCAAGGGGTGAAATGTTCAACTCACAGTAAGCGTGTGTTTTCATATGAATGTGTGTGAGTGTGTGTGTGTGTGTGTGTGTGTGTCTGACAGAATGAGAGAGAGAGTAAGAGAGCACTGAACTGAAGATTCTTGACTACTGCGGAAAACTTGGACATTTACAGTACATATCTGTGTGTTTGTGAGCAGTGCAGATGTTGTCGGCAGAGAGCGAGACGCTCCGATAACTTTCCTTAATAAGGAAACACTGACTGTGACTGTGATCCAGGACTCTGCTAATGGCAGCATATCACAGCGTAATAATGTTCAGCGACACATTGACACGGCAAGCCACTTATTTTCTTCTAATTAACAACCTGACAATGGAATTTGTCGCACTGGTTACGCTTCCCAGTGTGGTTATTTCCTGACATCACCACCCAACAATTAAATTAGCGCCTGCCCATCACAGCACACGCTGGAGCGACAACACAGTCCCAATTTAAAATAACTTGCTGCTGTGTTAATGGGACACAGCTTTTCACTGGAGCCCAATGGCTGCTGTCATCATTCAAAGAACATACAGATCCTCAGATTTAAAGCGTTATTCCGCATCCTAATTGCTTCCGATATTTGACAAAATGCCGAGAAGGGGTGAGCTTTCAACCCGCCGTTTGCATTGCTACGCTCAGCAGTTCCAGCTTTGATAAGCAGAAAGAAAGTGTTAATTAGCTTGCCTGGATTCATGCTGTCAATAGGGTTTTGTTTATCCCGCTAATGCCATTCTTTCCATTTCATTTCAGAGACTTCACATACTGAACATTTGTTTTGATTTTTTCTTTTTTATATCTCTTGTTCTGCCAAGAAAAAGGAAAATGACTGTTTCAGTTTGGATGAATTCACAAAGCAATTAAACAGGAAAAATATTAGCTGGCATCAAAGTAAACCTTCGTCAGTGTGGACGTACATTCAGGAGAGGAATATTTACTCGTCTGTGCTAACATCGCTATGCATGAAACACGGACTACTGCTTAATCCCTTCCCCCAAAACAGCGATTATAGCGTTTTTGCCACATGCAGTGTCATTGTGTGCGCGTGTGCTTGTGTGTGTGTGTGCGCGTGTGTGTGTGTGTGGTACTTTGCATTTAAAGATTTCACAGGTTAGTGATTGTTTCCTGAGGCACCCAAAAATAAAAAAAAGTTTAATGGAAATGATTTTTGAGTGTTTATCCTCTCTAATGTAAGCTGCTATTGTTAGCATAACTGGATGCTAAATAGATGCAGAACATCAACATTGTTTCCAAACACAAGCATACGACTCCTGAACGTACTGAAATAGCCGTGCAGGGTGAACAAAGAGCAGAGCTGCTCATTGTGATGTCCTCTGCACAGGTGACAGGCAGGTTAGGGTTCTTCTGCTCATGAACAGGTAGCGTTTAGCTTCGTGTTTTTTGTAGCCTGTTGGTCCAAAGGTCGTGTAAAGCAATAAATCAAATAATTAAGAACTTTTAACATCTCTCATTTTATAGCGAGTAAACAAGCAAGGTCGAAGCAATTTGATCTTTTTAACTTTGAAAACATTGCTCAAGACTCATCTCTTTGCTTCGGCTTTTAATTCACGTTCAGCTCGACAGCGAGACATTTTATTCTGAAAGGATGTTTTACTTTTATTCATTGTTTTTTCCTTGTCACTGCGTTTGAAGCTTGAACATGTTTGTAACTTGTGGTTTGAGATGGGACCGAACTAGAAGACGTGTCAACAAATCGTCTCCATGACAACGCTCAGGCGAGATGGAAGATCTCCCTTTGTAGATTCAAAAGTACAACTCTTGCACTTTGTATCATTTGTAAGGTTACACAAAGCTGTTTTAAAACCCAGCATTTTATTGCAGCAACATCTATCAGGTTTTCAAATTAAATCTTTTAAACTAAACAACAACAACATAAATTATGATTCAGTATTAACTTCCGTATCGGTACGTATGCAACAGAGTCGGATCGGAGCTGAACACAAAAAGATCGGTGCATCTCTGCATCTCAAACTTTGACTATAACTACTGTCATCGAGTGTCACAGCTGATACATTCTTCAACCTAAGTTTGTTCTACATGTGCGCAAAGTTTACATTTTAATGACATGAAGACATTTCTGAAAAAAACTGCTTAATACCCAATAATACTTCTGGTCTTAAATTCTTAACCTGCAAAGTAAGAAATTTGCATTTTGTGCTGTGCAAGAATAAAAAGCTTGACGGGGCCGACGAACTGAAGGGTGCGTTTGAAGAGGTTTTTTTTAACATTCATCTGGTACCTAACAGGGAGTTTTAAAAAAACTATTAGATAACAACACAACAGATCAGAGATCCGAACAAGACTATAAGACTTCTATGAAACGGAGAAACCGAATGCCAACAAATTAGACCGGACTAGCAGGGAGGCCGACTGACAGCTCCCAGATCACAGGCACAGATAGCTCAGTGTGCTGTCTGTCCACATCAAAGAGCTGCTGATCCTTACAAGGTCCCAGGTCCTGGAATAACCTGCAGCAACAATCAGCGGGGGTTTCACCACCGCCACAGGGCAATATCAAAGCAAACCTGCATTGCCAACATTGTTAATAATTACACCTATCATTGGAAAAAAAAAGAAGCAAAAACAGTGTTGTATATTTAACACCTCTGGCACACTCAGTTCTCACGATATAAATGGTATTTTTTTATTTAGCTCTTTGGACTGCTGCCTCTAACCTGTCTTGTCAGATCAATACTGGGTAAGCTGCAGTGAGCTGAGGTGAGGAAAGCCCGAGAGGCAACGCTGTCAAAGACGAATGGTTGGACGTGGAGAAGACGGGACTATAGGCTAATTTCTTTGTCTCTGACCTTTTTGCTTTTGAAAAGATGCTACTCAGCTAGCCTTTCAGGTTGCTCAGATAAATAAGAGCTGAATTCACAGACAAAGAAAACAAGTCGGTTGCGGTGACCAAGGTGACGATCTGGAGTTCATTTAAAAGCTTTGTGTACATTCAAAGGGCAACGGACTTCTCTGTTGATAAAGTCAAGGCTGCCCTCCGTTGCCCCCTCTTTTTTGCTTTCCCCCAGCAGCCAGCACAATAGCGGGCTAACAAGCTGGACATGACGACTCTGCTGTGAAATTGTAATCCTGGAGAGGCAATTTTACAGTGTACCTTTGATATCTTGATGCGAGACATTCTCAGCCAGCACCCCCCGCCTGCCCCAGCTGAGAGATGAGGTAGATATTTTGCCTCTGTTGTGCAAAATCTATGATGTGAAATGATTTAATTAAGATAGGCCGAGGAGTCATAATTAATTCTGCCTCTATTCGAGTCGGGCTTACTGTCAAGAACACAGGAAAATGCTCCGGCAGATTAAATAACACTAGAGTTTGTGTTTGTGTGTGTGTGTGTGTGTGTGTGTGTGTGTGTGTGCGTGTGTGTGTGTGCGTGTGCGTGTGTGTGTCCTCCATCTGAGGTTGTAATGGTTGTGGAGCCATAGTTACTGTATTCTCCCCGAGCTGACAGAAGAGTTATGTCAATTCTTTAGAAAGAGGAAGTGTTGTTAAAGTGTTAGTCAGCCCGCTGGCAATTTTTCTTTTTTCAGGTGTCCCAGATCAAACTGCATTTCAGTCCAGGAGTTTATTACGTGTGTCAGTTAGGAGCATCCTCTAGGGAACGCTGTCAGTGACAAATACGGAATTGAAGGATTCACAGCGAATGAGCTCCTGCCAGGCAGGTTGTGCACAGAGGACCTCTAAACTGTTTGACGATCTTTCTCCATAACACTTCCTCCCCCCCCCCCCCCTCTCTCTCTCTCTCTCTCTCTCTCTCTCTCTCTCTCTCTCTCTCTCTAGCTTATTTTAGGCCTCTTGTGCCCAGTGTTTAGTCGCCTCTGGTTGTTAAAGAATAAAATGAAGAATTCCTCCGGGGAAGTCGCTTACACCTAACTTTTCTTCTCAGCCTGAAGACCTTGAGACAGAATTCATGTGATAAAACCTTTTTTTATTAGTTTTCAATTACCACTAGATATGGTATAAATCAAAGGAGATATATATATATCCTGTTACGGTACAAATCTCTAATACATGCTGTCAAATTTAACATATAGATGAGATATTATCGATGTGTTCACGTGTCCTTCACATGTCCTTCAACAGAGACCAAGTTATACTCTCCAGATGTCCAAGTGTTGACACTGACACCCCGGGGCCAAGAGCCTTATTCATCTACCATTTCTGAGGGTCAACCAAAATCCAATAGTAATCCCTGAAGCTGCAAATTCTCTGAGCTTTCTAGCTTTGACTAACACGCAACAACTGTTTTATTCTCAGGAGACGACGGGAAAAAATGAGTGTGGCCTGAGCCAAGCAAACGCTGCTACAAGCTTTCAAAGAAAGAGCCTAATTAAAGGCTGCTTTGTGACTTTTGTCACTTTTTTTGACTGGTGATTATAGGACGCTCATTGGGTAGGATTCCTTAGGTATTTGCGGGCTGTGCAGGCTGTGCCCCCCCCCCATAAATATCATCGAAGAGCTCAGCTTATGTTTTGCCGAACCTGCATTTTCCCCTCAGCGGGTCCCATGATCTCTTGCTCTAATTTGCAGAACAAATTCCTTCACTTTCTGCAGAATCTTCTCACGCTAATAAGGACGTCTCATCAGCTGCAGCTCAGACACAAATGAGGCACTTTAAATGTGAAGACTCCTTGCTATCTTGTCTGTGATTTCCTGTAATGAAGTATCCGGGAGCAGGATGTCCTTGGCAACCGAGGACAAGTTCAGCAGTGCAAGCCCTTTGCTCTTTTGAGCAGCTTTGACAAACAGCAGGGCTATATTAGCTGGTTTATGGCATCTTCTAAATCACCCCTTCACAACTAATAAATGTGTTGGAAAAAAAGAGTGGTCTACTGTTGTATTTGGGCCTAATTGTCCCACTAATCTCCCCCAGCCTTAAATGACCTGCAGTAACTGTGTCCCACAGGGCAGGCTTACCACACTGATTGGGGTACTGTTCCTTTTGTTTTGCTTAGCATATTAAAACAGCATAGGCTGCAGGTGCAAAGCCTACAGAACTATTGGAAATGTAATTAAAGGCCAGCAGCAGCTTTTAAACGGTTGACTAGTGCAGAAACAAACTGCTCCTTCAGACAGCAAAAACTTTAATACATGGAAAATGAGTGGCTCAATCGATAAGCAGGGCGTTATTTCCTTTTGCTGAGGAAATTCAATGGAAAGACAGGAATGGTCTGCTTCACTGCCCGCATACTGTTTCTCATTTTCCCAGCAGAGAGCCACATTTCGTGGCAATATTTGCTTCTGAGCAGACAAATAGAGACCTCTCCGTAAGATATAATCATTTGTCAAGCAATTTCATCTTTCATTAAAACTAAAATAAATAGCCGCTGTAAACTGTGCCAGCTGCAATTGAATCTCTTGTGCTGTAGGGATATGAGGCAGAAAGGAGGCAAACATAGACACGTCGTATGCTCCTCAGGTGTTAGGGAGAGGGTTAGTTGAGAAATACTCCAATCAAGTTCCATTATTTGTTGAAGCCATTTCACGTTGACAGTGAACAGCCCATTGTCCTGAATGTGCCTGACAATCACATACATCATAAACCACATATAATTTGATACATTTTTTATTCTGACATCTTTCTCACAGCACTTTTCCAAACAAACTGGCCTATGGGGCGAGTGATTGAGCAATTATCAGAAAAAGATTCGGCAAGCCCCCACTGTGGCCTTTTGTCCCCGCCATGAGCTGGCGGGCTGGGATCATTAAAAACATTTTCTCTGTGTGTTTTCTTCCTTCAGACCTCTGGCTTTGTAGCTGGTACACAAGCAGGAATATACAACACCTACAGAACTAGTAGGAGTCCGTCCCTAGCTGTCTGTCTGCACAGAGAAAAACACAACACCAAAGTCTATCAAGCACCGTCTCACTGTGCTGCGTCCGATAAATATTCATGATAGCAGCTTGAAAACCAGCTGTTTTCCTCCAATTAAAGCTTGCAGAGATGCACCGTTTTGGAAATAAATTGTTCCTTTTTTTAATTAACAGCTCTTGCTATTGGTCGTGAAAAACCACTAAAACAACGCAGCAGCAATTGCAGAGATTTATATGTAAGGGACGTGAGGAGGAACATGTGAATGATGAGGGGAGCTGCGCCCCTGGCCTACAGGCCGCAGGATTTCTGAAAGTGTATTACAAGCACAACTGGCTGCAGGGCAGAAGTTTAGACGCCATCATGGCCAGCATCTGGGATGTTTCTTAATGTATTTTTTAAGATGTGTGAGATACAGTGTGGTGGCTTGCTAGGAAACAGATTTGAAGTTGTAAAGCACCCTAGTAACAACTGTTGCTTAATAATGAGTACTTTCTCTTAAAAAGGCAGATTCAAGGTCAACGCACTTTAGCGTTACTTTTCTTGTTCTTTTTTAAACGTTTTCTTATGAACGTTGCTGTCGAGTGTTGTTAGATTGGGCCATGATGCTTTAACATCTTTGATAATCAAAATCAACTAAGCACAGTTTTGGCTTTCAGAATTTCCGAAATCACCTGATCTTATTTACTGCAAAACTTTTAGAGTTCAGACACTGGTGAAAGATTCTGTGAGAAGGTCTCTTCTCATTCTCCTGTTTCTGTAAAAAAAAAAGACAGCATTGTCTCGCCAGCCTCAAGTGATGGCGATCTTACAAAAATACATCAGCTCTTCAAAGCAGGAAAATGTGTGTTATTAGCAACCATGAATTCAACAGCAATCAACATTTTGGTCTTTGTTATTCCGTGCAATTAAATGGCAAGTACACGAATCTCCGATTTTTCACATAAAATGATAGAAAAGAAAAAACGCTGTGATTCATCTATATGAACCATCTTTCCTTCCATCAGTCTGTCACCTTGTTTTGAGGAGAGACACTCAGGTAATGTAGCATACCCAGAGAAGGGAGGGTTATTATCCTATTAGACCCTATCAGACGGATGTGAATGCTGCTCTGGTTACAGATATTGAACATCAGCCCAACTAGCAGTGCGGAGCAGATCAAATCAAGTCATCAAAAGATCCTTCTCACATCAAAGCCCTGAGCAGACCTGGGCCACGTGCCTGAAATACCAACAGTGCCCAAACAAAAAGCCGAGCTGCCGAACGTGGCCCAGTGCACAGACGGCTGCCCACTTCAAAGGCCGGGATCGGCTGTCCCAGGTCATTAAAAGCAGGTACACAACCCAAAATCACCAGCGGTCAGCGAAGGCGAGCAGAGAGGAAACCACAGAGGACTTACCATCAGGAGGCTGCATCGGTGTGAAGTGCGGAGGTTTGTCTGAAAGAGATAAAAGAGAGAGAAATAGGTTTTTAAAATAGGTTTTCGGTGGATTCAGACCTCCCCGGGGTAAAAGGCCGAGTAATTGAGTTGCAACAAAGAAAAGAGTGGGACATTCTGACGACAGGCATTGCTTTTCAATCTGACACCTTTGGATGCAACGACCGGGTCCTGAAGGAACCCAGCTGAGCTAATCGACAGCGGAACATGTCAGCACCAGCAGTAACATCATTGTTTTAAATCCCAACACACACAGTCTGACTTTTGATACATGAGAATTGAAAACCGGGTAAAGGATCTTGTTTTTTTGGGGAGGGTTAAAAAGTGTGAGATTTGAGAGATTTCTCAACACTGAAGACACACCAGTCGAAGAGCTTTCCCAACCCCCTTCCCCAAACACATGCAGAAGAAATCAGCCCCCCCCCCTGCCCCCCACCACCATAATAATATATCAAATGACATCATGCGAGTCTGCAGGTCGACACCCAGCAGACCATGATATAATGCTTGTTGGCTTGTGGGAACCATAAAACAAGACCTGTAGTGTCAAATGACTGAGTGTGGAGAAACACTCAGGGGACGACTCTCATGAAACCTGATGAAACCTGAGCCCTTTGCAGATTGTACACCTTGGTGTTTGGAAATTGGGTCATTCTTCACAAAGCAATGCAAATGGATGGGAACGAGCAGATAGGCTACGCTGTTGTACTCCAAAAAAAGTGACCAAAAACAGAATCAGCGCTTCAACTTACATTTGCTTCCACTTTTCTGTTAATCTGATGATTATTTTTCAAATTGCCCCAAAAATACTGAAAAGCAATTTCCTAAAACCTTATTGGATGTCTTTAAATTGCTTGTATTGTCTGACAAACAGTTGGAAACCAAAAATATCTGATTAACACAAAAAACTTGACAGTATGAAACGGCGAATTCTCACAATTGACAAGCCGCGGCTGGAATATGTTGCCATTTATTTGCTTCCGTTGATCCCCTATTCATATTCTGCTAGATTAATGTTCTGTTGGTTGGCTGATTAATTAAACAACTAATCATTTCAGCACTCAACAGAAACATGAAGTGGGATATCTGCCTGTTGGTTAGCTTGGCAATTATGCAAATGCTAAGCAGACATAATAGAGGTGGCACAACGTGATGCGAAGCTGCAGACAAAGTAAGAAGATATTTGTTGGGGAAAAGGAAGTACCCAAAAGTCTTGCAGGATTATATTTGGTGCAAATGTTGTAGTGAGCAAAGAGTGCTGTGTAGCCCTGCTCTTTATGCAAATTAGGATCCATTGTTTCGCCATTTCAGGCTTTATAAGTAGAACAGATTGATGTTGTGCTCTGAACTTCAAAAGGAATTATAGTATTGCAGGTATTTTTCAATGTTTGTAAAAATCTGTCCATGCAGTGAATGCATGATATAACAGATAAAGTTTGGCTCACACTAAAGGATTTTAAAAACTTCAAATATGCTAAAATTGTGAGAGACCCCACAATTGATGACTAATAATGATAATAGTAGTAATAAGAGTGAGTGGAGAGCAACAACATGACCCAAACAGCACGACACACACTGACACATTCACCGACCCAACAGAGTCGTGACTCAGAAAACTTTTACACCCCGCAACATGTTTCTGACAGTCAATCGCAACTTTAGTGTATTTAAGCAGGGCTGACAACTAACAGGAAAAAGGTGTGACTGAAGATGTTCATGTAGAGGGAAACAAGCTGTGGGGACGGGGTGGACATGTGACCTGCAGATGTTAAATAGTTCGGAGCTTATAAATGTCAATGTTTACGTCTAAATATTACTGTAACATGGTCCGTCCCTTTAAATACATACAAAAATCAAATGTAATCAAAATGTTCCTGTGCGAGCAGGATGTCACTAAAACTGACTCAGTGCAGACGCTGTTTTGACTTCTTCCATCACTCAGCACACCTCAGAGCCTGGCAAAATCTGATGAGATTATCTTTTTTTTTTTTTTTAAACCATCCAAGAAGACAAAAGTAACTTTGGGAGGAGGAATTGATCCCAAAACTGTCCTGATTATCTTTGAGCGTGTGTACCGCGCTTTAATGTTAAGGTCAGGCACCTTTCTCAAGAGGAAAATAAAAGAGATTATAGAAGATATTATAGCAAGCTTTAACCTGGTGAAGCTTTCCTCGCTCCACGAGGACAGATAGCTGCTGGGTGAGGAAACAAAGGGCTATAAAACTATAAAGAAAAGTGTCTTTACTTTATATACAACAAAACACAGTTAAACTAAAAGCACACGTTTCTAAAAAAATAATAATAATTAAAAAAGAAATAAGAACCATTGTCACCAATACAGTAAAAGCAGCCACAGTATTTCTCTACAGTAATAAGTATTCCTAAATGTACTAGAACACGAAATGGACATCTCCCAACACACATGGTGTGTCTGCTGAACGCCATGGTGATACACTGGCCACAGTGCAACAGGCCACTGGAATACTAAGCACGACCTAACCAAACCACCATCTGCGCTTTTGCAGTCAACTTGTCTGTGTGACTCAGTAAGCAGAGCCCTGGTGAGTTGTCAGAGCTGCCTGCACTGAACAAACACACCGACACACACGTTCAACACCGATGTGCAGCAGACCGGCCGTCTTTCCGATGCCTCTGTGCTGGGAGGGATAATGAGGAAGATAAAACACATCACATCAATTACCCCATCAATTTTTTTTTGCAAGGCCCATATCAACCTCAGCGCCGAAGCCTTCCTCAGGACTTCTGTGATACCCGTCAGCATCCCGAGACACAGCCGAGTTTTAAATTTAGGCTCACTTCAAATTGCTTGTCAACAGCCGGGGCTTCAGGGGAGAAAGAGAGAGAGAGTGTGATGGTGAGAGAAAAATGAGGAGAGGGGAGAGAGGAGAGGCGAGGCTGGTGTTAGAGGTGAATAATGAAGTGTCTGCTGAAGCTCTTTCCCAGTCAGTCACGATGGTAACTGATTTCCATCTGGGGGTGACTTCAAGGAACGCAGAGAAGGAGCTGAAATTGGCATGAGGGAAATATTGGAGTTCTGTTTAGAGAGCATACACTTTAAAAAAAAAAAAGCCACACAGGCTGTATTTACTGCCTCTCATTCGTAAGAATGTCTGAACTAACACAGACACAGATCGTCGTATTATCAAATCAAGGCAAATCAGAAGAGCCTGACAGCGAAGGTGCGACGCAGAGTCGGGTGAGACTCCGGAGGAAGCTCAATGATTTCCTCACATTTCCATAATGAAAGGACAAGATAAGGTCTTTCTGTAAACATATCAGCTCTTCCCATCTTCCTTTGCACCTGGCAAAGCCTACGTGCTCTCACATGCCTGTGTGAATGTCACAACACGGCCATCTTTCACGCAATATCTCCAGCCGATCAATACGTGTCTGACTGTGACATTTAGCCATGTGCGGGAGGAGCCGTGTGAGTGTATGTGTGTCACCTTCCCCTTCAGTGTGGCTGATGTATCGTCGTACAGAATGATAAAGCCAGCGTGTGTCAGTGTGGGCTCTGTTTGAAGAGTGGGGGTTACAAACTGTGTGTGTGTGTGTGTGTGTGTGTGTGTGTGTGGGCATGCTTCATCCCATATGGTGACAATAGAAATTGTGAATCCGAGGTTGCACAACTCCTCTCACACCCATCCTCCCACCAACACAAGCACACACAATCACGTCACCGAGAGCAGCACTATCACTATCCCATCCAGCTGTCCTTGTGGCCACATGGCGAGGGCTCTTGGCAGCATAATAGAGCCTCCTTCCCACTTCATCAATTTCTACAGCGCACATTTTTCTTTTTTCACTCGGCCATCTGAGAGGTGAAGATTGGCCCACTTTAACCGAGTTTGTATTCAATCTAATAGAATCTGTCCGGCTGGGTAACAAGGTGAGGTTACAAATGAACCATCCCGTCGCCTGGTCCGCTGACATATTTCAATTAACACCACAAAGAACGGCTGACAAATATGATAGAGAGACACAAACCTGGAAAGAATTCAGAGACCTTTTGGGACCAATGCAAAAAGGTGCGTGTAATGCAGTCTCATGCTCGGGGCGACAGGACTTTGCCTCGTACATGCCTGAAATGTCAATAGCCTGATAACAGACTAACAGAGAGTCAGAGGAAATGGAACAACAACCATGTAAGAGTATTCACAAAGCCTCTGCACAAATTCCATCTCCACTCTAATTTGGCTGCATGAAAACGACAGTCAGGACTGTGTTTATTTACTTATTTTCCCACTTATTACAACAGCCTCTTAAGAGATTATGTGGCACAAATCTTGCAAAGCCCACTTTGCAGAATTAAGAGGAATGTCACCTTTAACACAGACTAAACTGGCAAGGCAGCCAGAATTAGGCTTTTTGAAAGTCTCTGAGGGAGTGAGGAGAATAAACACGTTTTTAAAACAGGCAGGAACATTTTAGAAGGAATAACCTGGAGGGCAGGCGTTAATGGAGTGAAACATGAAGGTTGTGTTCAGGTGACAGGTGAGTATCTACTTCATTCATGTTGTGGAGGCAGATTATTGCCCCTTTAGGGCTTAATGTATCATGACTGGGGCTGAACATCACATCTCAATGAGCACCGTTTGTAATTTGAACGTTTTTTAAGAGAAACTGATGTTAAAAAATACAACCATTCCTCCAATCGTGTGTTTTGACAAACGTCAAACCTCTCCTGTCACAACTGCTCTCACAAAACTCATTGCCTAAGGTTATACAGCGATGCCCATCAGCAAATCTGTCACCAGAGAACAAAGTCTCACAAATGAGCAACTTTTGCTTTCAATAAAGAGTTCCACAAAAATAATGCTGTGAGAGCAGATGATGGGAGGGGCGGGCGGGGGGGGGGGGGGGGGGGCTTTCAAGACCAAAAGACACATTTTCATCCTCCAAAGACATTTAATCCCCATTTAATACTTCATCCCGCGGTTCAAAGTAAATGCCGAGTCTTAGGAGACGAGATATGATGCAATTTTGCCAGACTGCAGACGCAGAGTCAGGGAAAGGGAGGCTGGTACTTTACTTGTTCTGATGTCCCTACTTAAAGTGCAGATAAGGCTGTCAGAAGGGAGAACGAGAGTGAGGCCTTTGTTTCAAGAAGGTTATTTATACTAAACACTTTAAGTCTCACAGCGCCAAAACTTTTTTAAGGTTTTGTGGTCTTTGCCAACTTTTCTGTTGCCAAATGCTGAAAATACATGAAATAAAGCTGTTTGTGTCTGTTGAACCAACGTACAGTTGTTGAGGAAGAGGAGCACCGCGAAGCCCAGTGTGGACGTCGCCAGCAGGATCAGGCAGATGTTGCAGGGGATCATGAAGTAGCGCACCACCAGAGACACTTTGTGCTGGTATCTTCGTTCCTGCTCTGGTGGCGTCGGCGAGGGATAGTGGCACCCGCTCATGCTCCACTCCAACGACCCCCTCCCCTCCAGGGTGGAGGAGATGATGGGCCGAGGAGGGCGGCGAGCGCTGCCCAAGGACCCGTTGGAAAAAATGATGGCGGTGGGGTGAGGGCAGGGGATGAAGATGAAGATAAAAAAAATTTAAAAAAGCGAAAAACAATGCGTAATGGGACGGGGTTTCAGCTGTGGTTCCAGCCGTGCACCGTGGCAGGGACCCGGTGACTTATTCTTTCAGAAAATGGCAGCAGGACGTTTTCAGTGGTTTCAAAGCAACACATGTTTTGAAGTAATAACATCCATCTGGTGAAAGAGGACAGCCAGGGGGACAGGGATGTCAGACTCCTACAGCCCCCCACCTGTCCACACGACCTCCATGCTGGGCCCGCCGGGGGGAAAAAAACTAACTAATGGACTATGAATGTGCAAGTATGCGTGTGTGTGTTCTAAAGTGGTTTATACTTACAGTGCAAATGTGTGTGGATTTAAGTGGGTGGTGGTAATGTGTTTGTTAATGAGTGCTGGTGCGGTTTTCACATGTGTGTCTGTGTAAGATGCACTTAAGCCGGCAATTAGTGCATTAGGATGTGGGGGACTTTGGACAGTCAAATATCCACACAGAAAACTTCCGAGCAGAGCGACAGTAAATCCACAAGAGCAACGATCTCCCTCGGTGCGACTGACCCTGGCTGGTAACTAAATGGATGTGGAAGGGGGTCCGGAGATTCAGGCTTTTTCAGACAACCTCCCCCTCCTTTCCTTGTCAAAAGCCTCTATAAACCAAGCCGAGGTCTGGTGCTCACAAACAACACGTGTCACAAGTATTTCCGAAGAGGGGACAGCCGAGCATCTTTTTCAGCCTCCCTGTGGCTTCTGCCTTTGGGTCAGCAGGGATTAGCTCCCCTCCTGAGCAATGATTTACCCGATGTGCTGCTAACTCAACACAACTGCTTCTTTGTATCCACTGGTCTGCTGCTTTTGGTTTATGGTCTGGGAGCTGCTGTCAAGAGGGATGAGATGTACGACCACGGCACGTAAGATCCGTCCAAACCTGACACCGTCACTGGAGCAACTTGTATCAGCTGTAGCGTGATTAGCCTGATGGCTGGAAGGCAGCTGGCTCTCCCTCGCTAAACCATATGCTCCGGGGTACGCAGAGAAGGTTTGATTTTCCTTCCCTTCTCCCCTGCGTGCCTGCCTCTCCTCCTCGGTTCAATAACCTTTATTCCCAACCGCTGTCATGGAGTTGGTAAGCGTCTGCCCCCCACCCTGCTGGTGCACTGTGGCTGAAAGCAGGGCAGAAGAAGTGTCTAAGAGGGGGGGGGGGAGAGAGTTGGATAGAGGAATGATCGCAATCCCCTCTGGACCTGTCAGTTCACAGCCGTCTTCCTTTTCCAAGCAGCTACAGATGAGCAGGAAAATACAGAGAATCTAAAAGAACAAACTCATGGAGAGAAAAGCCCGTGGGTGATCACAAATCAACCAAGAAGCTCGAGGCGGAGATTTGTTGGGCTTTCATCCCTCGTGTCAGCACCCTCGCAGACAACTCCAACCACATAATGAGAGGAAAGGGCTCTCAATGCGTCTTGATCCTCGTAAGACTCTGGGTTGATTTCACCGCTTTTATTTTTGCCTTCCAGGACAGAACTTGTCCAGTTTTCCTTTCTTTCTCTGGTTTGTCTTTTTAGTCTTCCACAAGTATCAGGTCCCTTTTCCACCACATTGCCGTAGTCCAGAAGTGTTCTAGGTTTCCCGGTTGCAAGGATTTATGCACCAGCTCTTCCTCTGTGGGGATCCAGCACTCACTGGCAGCCAAAACAACAAATTAGACTCCGGGTATTCATCGTGCGCTTAATCCCCAGGCAGCAGGTAGCGGTCCCAGTGTCAGCGCACTCAGTCAACCAGCTGTAGTAAGGCTGAAGTGAGTCAATGAGAGAAGTCATCGGACAGACAGGCTAGACAGAGCGAGAGCGAGAGAGTGAGAGAGTGGAAGTAAACAGGACTAAGGACCAGTGCTGGCAAAAGGAAAAGCAGCTCCTGACACTTCGCTCTTTAGAGGAAAACAACAGCGGCGTGTTGCTGCTTTCCCAAACACTCTCCTCCTGAGCGCTCCTCTCTCAGCCCTCAGCCGGCGGAACGGATGAGTGCATAATGAGCGAGCGAGCGAGATAGTGCAAGAGAGAGGGAGAGAGAGAGAGAGAGGAGGGGGGAGTGGTTGAGGGGCTGTCTTTAACAAAGACAGAGGGGAGGAGGGGTTGGAGTTGGGTGAGGGAACAGGAAAAAAAGAAACGAGCTAGAATAAAGGCTTTGGGGAATAGTACTCGAGTCCTGTCAGAGCGGGAAGGGGGGGGGCAGCAACAGTGCAGCAGCTCAACAAAAGAGGGCCACAGTCTTGGGAGATGTCAACCAAGTCCCCCATTTGTTTATCGCCTAATCAAAAGAAAGTCTCTTCCACAAGAGCTGGAGAATTTCCACAAAGATTTAATGAGGCAAACAGAGAAAATAGGCCTGGGGAGGGAGGGAGAAAGAAAAACTTAAATACATAAAAGTCAATCACGCATTGAGTCTCTCCAAACAGCCTAACCCACTTGTTTCTGACCGATTTGCGCAGTTAGTGCATAAATAAGCCTTAGAAACTCTGCATTCGTTCCACACTAACAAGCCAATATGCAATTAATTATCAATCCCATTTGGAGGTGTTTTTTTTTTCTTTCTGACTCACTTTCATGGCAACTAAATCTAGGTTTCTTTTCCCCCCCTGTGTTAAATAATGTGGCAAAATGAAGTAATCAGCACATCTGGCATATGATCTGAAGCGGAAACATTTGCATCTATTCCATAGCATGTAATTTGTTTCAAAGCAGTGAATTAGAGCTTTCTCTAATGTGATAATGAGGTCACAATGAGGAGTGTTTACGCTGTTTTTTAACAAGACCGTGCATCAATATCCACTTTGAACAAACTCGATGGCACCAGGCAGCAGATGCAAGGCAGTATCAATCATCAATTATTTATGTTTTTTTTCACTCTCTCTATCTCTGTCTCCATCTCAGCCGTTCATCCCCCCACTTTAGGCTTCACACAAGGCACAAGCACACATACGACTTAATGCATCCACAGTGGAATTGCATGAACGCACAAACAATTGCCTCTTCTAGAAACTAGCACATACACACACCAAAAGGGTCCCTTCTTTCTCTTTGTCTGTCTGTTGTCAGCCTTCGACCTTACACAACTTGGACGCACACTTAGACCACACACACACACACGCACACGCACACACACACACACACACACACACACACACACACACAGGTAGGTGATCTTGCTGCCCCTGAAGTCATTTATTTCTTTGGACACAGTGTTCATTCCCAAGCCTAAACCGAGCTCAGTGTGGGGGAGCCAGGGTTTCAGCCAGCCTGTCGAGGGTCAATAGTTCACCCCCACATCATCAGCAACACAAGCCACAACAGAGGTGTCTCTCCCTTTTTCTACGCTCTGGAAACCCAAGACAGTCCACATCATCTCTCACATTGCATAACAAAACCCTGACTGATGTATTGACTGAGAAGAAAAATAGAAGCAGCTGCGGTCTCATTTGCTGCCTCTCTTTTGTTCTCCCTTTCACTTTAAACCATAACTGTCTTTCTCAACATGTTTATTGTTAAACGACGAGGGAATTTTGGGTGCAGCGCCGGGTTAAAACAATTACAAAACACAGAGGGGCATAACACAGTGACATCACACCTTGTGACCATGAATACAAACTGCTAAACTCTCCCAGCAGAGGGAGGTAAGGAGTCAGTCCAGCAATCAGCTTTGACGCCGAGCACGACCCAAATAGGATCTTCCATCTACATCAAAGCTGAGCTGCTTTGATCCATTTTTAATGGCACAAGTATCGCACAAGGTTAACATCTCTCTCTGAAGGCTTTGAAATGGCAATTTCCATTAAAGGAGCCAAAGGGTCTGCTCTCCAGTTTAATGGTCTGGCAGGAGTAACAGTTGATTCGTGTGCATGTGTGTGTGTGTGTGTGTGTGTCTCTGTGTGTGTGTGTGTGTGTGTGTGTGTGTGTGTGTGTGTGTGTGTGTGTGTGTGTGTGCAGTTCTTAAAGCAGAGGGTAAGAAATGTGCCTAGTTCAATAACTGATTGACAGTGATGCTTCAATCAGAGTGTGTGTGTTTGTGTGTGTGCAGCCCAGCGCACATCCAGGTTTTCTGGCTGGCCGACACTGGTCTCATAGAGCTAAGAGAAAACAGCTTCTGCCTTTACTGAAATGACAACACGTCCTCAAAATAACCAAAGAGATTCAAATGTGAACATTATTCTGTTAGCATCATGCTATACTCAAAAACGTCAGCATCAAGGAAAGACATGAGAAACCCTTATACCAATCTTTTAAGTATTTGCAGCATTGTTTTGTGTTTAGAGTATCTTTTTAATGTCAGGTGAGTGTTGTGATTTAAAGAGCAAAAGATGTTCATGTGTATGAGGTGTCTAATTTTAAGGTAAACCAACACTAATGTCTGGGTTTAATAGGGTCTGGAATCCTCCAGCCAATTGCTTCAAAGTGTCTGAGAACATTACATAAATGATCCCGATCAGATCTTTTTGTTCAATAAAGCACATTTTATGCAGCTTCAGTCTTTTACAAGAAACAGACTCCCTTGGAGAAAAAAGCCTCGATTTACCTTCATGAACACAGGATTTTCTTATCGACAGATGTCTAGACAAGTTTTTTTGATTCAATATTTATTTGGGGGCTTTTTGAGCCTTTATTACAGAAATGGATGGACAGAAGGTGGATAGTCGGAAATCAGAGGGAGAGCGAGAAAGTTGAGAATGTCAGGCGACAAAGCAGCCACAGGTTAGATTCAAGGCGTCTGTCTCGTTTCTGCAGACTGAAGCAATCTAATTCATCAATTTCTATATAAAAACTTGCACATAAATGCAGACAAAAAGGGTCCAGGTTTAATTTTAAAAGAAAGCTATTTGAACTACCACTATGTGTGTCTCAAGCTCTACATTATAGAACTTCAAGATATCAATCAGCTGTTCATCTCGAGTCTGGTTCTGTTTGAAAGTTCTGCCTGTTAAAGGTCATATTTTATCCTCCATTTCAACAAGTTCAAATAAGTCTCAGAGCTCCCTAAAAAACATGTGAAGTTTCTTGTGATAAATCCACTTTAATCCTGTATTTGATCATGCTTATTGACACATCCGACTGTTTCTGTGTCTGTAGCTTTAAATGTAAATGAGCTGTGTCTGACCACGCCCCCTCTCTGGAAGGGCTTTGGGTGGCTCAGCGTTTCTTGCACCTTGCACGATTGTCGACGGTGAGAAGGCAGACTCAGAGGGCAGAAGAAACCCCTAGCTGTGGGTGTGTCACCCACTCATGGGAGGGGTTACTGCCCTTTGTGATGTCATGAAGGGAAAATCTCCAAATGGCCAGTTTGAGCACACATTTTATGAAAAGTGCACAAAAAAGACTTTCTTATAAATGGAGGGTTTGCAGACAGACTAGAGATACATATTAGTGGGAAAACATGATGAAGTATATTTTGCATTATACAGTATGTGCCATTGCAACATTTTTGGTCTAGGTGGATTACTGTCGGGTCTCCATAAATACTAAAACAAAGAGCACAGTCCAGGCCTGTCTTGAGTTTTGTGATGAAATGGCACCTAAATAAATAAATATAAGTTCAAAAACAGGTTTAATAACTAAGTAATGTTCATTCAGTTATTGAGTATTTTTTGACAGAGCCCTCCCGTAAGTGCTTAGCCACATTAACCATGTTGGTGAATCACCACTACAGTTGAATTGTCGTTGATGCAAATCTGATAAAAAGTGATTTGAGTGATAGGAAGCGAGGTCTGTGGAGGGCGACTGGCTTTACCTGCTCACAAAGATATCGTGACTGTATTACATAACATGCTTATTTTAACGACCCTTTGACACTCTTACCTACACGGAACAATCCTGGATCATGAAAGAAGTATACGTTTTTTTCCAAATCATTTGTCAAATAACTTTTTTTGGTAAAAAAGTGTTTCAAGATCTGCATCTAAATGGAACATCAGCGGCTTTGTACATTAGAGTTTATGAAAAAAAAAAAACACTGTAGATGAATACACCAACATCCCATTAGAGTGGGATTCTGTCCATTTTTTTTTCAGAAGCAGGAGCTATCAAAAGCAAAGCTGTTGCCTTCACTAATGGCATTGGAGATCATCCTTTCCTGCTGTCCATTGTAAATGGGGGTTTTAATGATGTTGATGAAAAAAATAAGTCGGAAAAATTCAGAATGGATTTCGGTAATTGCTTGAACTAAAGCCTGTCTCCTGGCCTACTCAACTATTCATGTGTGCTTCATTTCTAAGTTAATTCACTGTTATATTTGTTGCATTGGGATTTGTTTTACTATAGTTGCATATGTATGGTTGGATATTAAATCTGCTGTTATTCCAGCCAATGCATTTTGCCTAACTTGCATATGTTTACCGTCATTTTCAGTTTTTGTTTTGCCCTGCTCTACAATGCTACGTCCATGGAGTGAAAGGTCTTTAAAGGTAGCTAATTCCACTGGACCTATGTACACATGGACACAGATTGTGCTTTCAGAGTCATTATGTTGATATCACAAGGCCATGTTGAATTCTTCATGTGCAGCGAGCCGTGCAGCCTGCTGGGTGGAGGGAAGCCCAGACTCCTCACCTCACCCAGCAGGCTTCAACAGCAGGATGCTAGCAGGTGGGCCAATTGTCTCGCCACGGTGCTAATGCCAGTCGTCACAAGTTGGACTTCACTCCAGCATCCAACAGATTCCCAGACTTCCCTGTCATCAGGTCTCCAGACTGAGCAGCACTTTATCGAGCAAAATGAGAACAGGGCCTCTTGCAGCTGAGCGTGGCTAACAGCATTAACCTCGGCTGAAGTGGAACTCAGGCAAAAATATCAGGAGGCACATGGATAAATAAACATGAGGAACAAGACCAAGATGCTTGTGTCATCATGACAACCAAGCATCAATGCTACGATAGGAACATGAAAAGAATATTGGACACTCGTTCAATATTTTTTCCACACCTCTGCAAGCTGACATTACAGTGCAACTGAAGAACAAAAATGCATCCCTCCAGAGCTGAAACTGCGCTCTTCATAAATTCTCAAGTCTATGAAGCCGAGCCAAGATAACAGACCTTTTTTTTTATTTCCTAAAGATTTTTTTGATTATGTTGCATAAAGCACAAAAGGAGAGATTTCACAAAATGTTCTTAAAAAACCCCCTAACATTTACATAGTGGAAAGACTTCAGGATATTCTAACATTTTCCTGTGAGTACCAGAGAGGGCAGATATCAAATACCGATATGATCTCGTGTTTAGTCTCCCACAGGGGAAGCAGATTTTAACATCACTGAGATTGAGGTTTTAAAAACAGCCAATGGTTATGCAAACAAAGATTTTAAAAAAATATTGTGGTGAGCTTCAAACTGTCTCTTTCAATACCTGTTGATAGCAGTAAGCTAGCTCACCAGAGCATCAAGATCTTGAAGGTTTACCTTTGCTTGCCAACACATTCTGCAGCTCTTTCTCCTGGTAGTCTACCGGTGGCCTCGGCGTGAGATCATTATCGAAGACTTTAAATTATAAATCGTACTACATTTCCCATGTCATCGGGGAACACTGAGCCATATGGGGCCACTTTTGGAAGTTGAAGTTTAAACTGTAAGAAAAACATCATATCACTATAAACGGGTCCATACATCTAACAGATAGCACAGTAACAGGATCTATAAGAAACAGTTTCAAAAAAAAGAAAGTGAGACAATAAGAACAGAAAAAAACAAAACCCTCAGCTCGTTCACTCAAACTCCGTCATTCTCCAAGACTGACGGCCATGAAATCGTAAACTCGAAAGCTCCAGGATGCATTTTAACATCACAATAAGCTTAGAATCACCACTTAATTGAGGTAGTGAGGAGAACCGAAGGACACAGTGGAGGACAGAAATGACGGCAAGTGAAAAGATTGCAGTCGTGTCTTGTGTTGTGAGTTTAAAATATGAAACAAAACAGAAAATTCTGAAAGTTAAAGTTTGAACTGTAAAAACGTCCTCACTATAGACTGGTCCAAACATCTGTTTAGGTAACAAACCAGATTCATCCTTGGATTATTGGAGGGTATAACTTTAATTAAATCTGGCCAAAAACCCTGTAGTAAAAGAACCTACCTGTCTGACTACTGCTTAAGACCTTCCATCAATATCTCAAAGCACTCAGGATGGTTGAGTTCTTGAGACTGTGAAGGCTAAATGAATGAGTCACATCATTTGGATCCTTGTCAGATAGTTCAGAGAGCCCTGTATGAGCAACCACATTTGCTATTTTACTGTTTACGTGACACATTTTTAATTCAATTTTCCAACAGGTGGTACATGTTGATCATTCATGTTTCAAACCCCAGCTCTTGGCTATAGACTCAAAACACTCTTTCATGTCTTCAGACATCAAGGCTTTATTTTGAATATAATAGAAAGTATGACATGTTTTCTCTCTTCATATTTGTGCAGGTGCGGTATTAAGTGTTAACAGTCTCCTCGTGACAATACTGTTTATGACTCAGCAAATGACGGTACGATAGTGCAGCGTCCATGTAAGTGTGAATGAGAGAGTTCCCACTCTGGGTGGGCTCCACACATTGTGACTCACAATGTGACACATCGCCCCGTATCTGATGTCAGCTCAGGCACACGATGACGTGCATAGCAGTGAGGCGCAGCCCACAGCTAAACATGAATGTTCTCACATGCAGGTATGATCCATGCGTCCGGGTCGAATCTCTTTCATGGCTTTAATAGTCGATTTACCTCTGTTTAAAGAAATATCAATATTAGACCAACACTTTGCTTTTTGTATCCCACGAGTGAGAACGATGTTATTTGTATTTTGTCCCACTTCTAACTATCAGTGCTAGTTATTCCAACACAGTTAGAATAATAAACATTTGTTTCTATTAGCATTATTGCTGGAGGGAATTTGCTTTGTATTTGCACTTATTAAGTGTATATTTTATGGGCTGATTATTTCTGATTTGTTTTCAACTTAGAAAAGAGCTAAATAATGTAGCTTACAAAAATATTTTTTTGCTCTGAAACACCAAAACATGTGCATTCAGATGATAACATTAAATGATGTGTTGCGTGACGATGTGATTACAAGTTTGATATTGGCCGTTACTAAAAACTAGCACGTTGTGGGCCTCCCTTGCGCCCCTCAGCCATGCAAAAGGAGCCTCCAGCCAACAAAGTCCACCTGTCTACACTCAACACTCCTGGCCACATTAGCCTTTTCCTCCCACTCCATCCCACGCTGCCATGGTCTGCTTTTCCAGCCCACGCAGAGCCAGCTTTTTCGCCCGGGGACTCATCCAGGATCTGTCCACCCCTGAACCTTCAGTTTGCTCTAAGATGGTGGGGATGGCGTTCCTCGCCTCTAGGCTCAGCTGGGGCCAGAAGATATGGACCCTTAGCCTGGGGACAAACGTTCCCGGTCATTTGGCTTACTAACACTGCACCTTCCTCTTTTCGCTGGTCTTCTAAATTAGGTGGAAATTCAGGAGGGGTAGCAGCACCGACTGCACCAACCACAGTGCCCAAACCAATAATGAAGACAGGATCTAGTGTCCTCATTGGTCCCCTGCTTTGCTGCTGTTTATTCAGGGCTTCAGCACCAACATTTTCCGGTTATAAAAAGGAAATTAGTAGACAGTGAAAAGAAGACAGAAGGAGATTGACGTTGACATAAAAAAAGAGTGACAGAGAAAGAAAAGGTTTTTTAAAAAGGAAAAAGAGAGACGGCAACCTGTGAGCTTGGCGGCTGGAAGCAGAGCTAGTGGAGAGTGACACTTGTCCATGTGGCTGGCATATGGAGCCAATTGTGGCAGCAGTGCAGAAAGGCTACGAGCAGAGACTCAGAGGAGGAGTGGCTGGCTCTGACACCTTTTATACAGGAAGGGCAAGGCTGAAGGATGATACAGATGTCAGTCTCTGGCCAAGTCAGCCATCTGTCATACAGAACTAGCCAAGTTACAATGGCCTCGACATACTGAGTGGGAGCAGCAGGAGACTTGTGATGACCAGTCATTAAAAGCTGGGAGATGTCTTTTTAGCATGGCCAACAGCAGCTAACCTTGTATGAATGCAGACAGAGGACAGAAAGATGTGCTATTAAGGAAAGTTTTATACAATATTAATACTCTCAGGGAAAGGTGTTCAGTATAGCTTTCCTTCTCTTTTGGGGGACTGTGCACCAAAAGTATGAGCACAGAGTATAATACAGTATAATATGTCTTCATTTACATAATAATGGGCAGCACCCTGATTTACCTGGATCTTTGAGTGTCCCACGATTCGATTTTGATTCTTGGCATCCCGATTCGATTCAGAAACAATTTTCAATTCAAAATGTTTCTGGATTTATTGATCAATCACTTAAAAGTCTATGAATGAGTGCATACTCCAGTCATGTGTGAGACTGGCTCGGTTTCTTGCTGCTCCATTTGTCATTCTATTGAGAAAAAGACTTAGCTTTAGCACTTAGCTATAGCAGGGAGTGACTGGTTAGCCCAAGAAAAGGTTTCTAGAAGTTAAAAATCTATTTCTCAGAAGATAAGAATCTCTATTTTCATTTTTCCAGCTCTAGTATCGGCCAATATTCAGTTCTTTTCTGAAAATTGTAATTTTTGGACAGCCATTTAATTAACAGAACATTGAGACCAAAATAACTTCCTCTCACTAACAGTCCTTTAGGTTTTTCCATTTTTAGAACCAAATGCATCTTGGGAGAGATAAAGTGTGTATACAAGAGTAATAAAAACATGTCGGGAGGGGAGAGACTAGACTACGGAGAAAATAAACAAACCTTAATGAGGTTTTTGTAGATAAGAATAAACCACAAGCAAACGTACAGATGTTCACTGGAGCTTACAGAGCTTACTCCTTGACCACGAAGTGTCTTCAATGGAGTGCTTATGGGACAGCTCAGACTGACCCTTCTCAGCTGTCTTTTCCCTTTTTGTCTCTTTTGATTTATTAAATCGGGAGTCATTCAGGATTATCCCTGTTAACGTTTACTTCATCACTTTCTGTTTAACTGCCTCTAAAATTCGAAAACATTTCACTGTGCCAAGACCATTATTGTTTTGATGAGCCAAACCCTTCTGATAAAATCCTGCCCTTCAGTGATATGAGGAAGCAGAGAGGAGGCAGTAATATAATGCAAGTAGACAATGGGAAAGCCCAGATTCTCAAGATAAAAAGCATACTGTAACGTCACATTGTTTTTTTAAACGCCAACAACGCTAAGGCCATGGGGACTATTATGCAGACAACATGAGGGCAGAAAATGAAACATTTCTTCACCATTTATTTCTAATAAAAGGTTGAAGTTATTTAAAGAGCCTCACATCTGAAGCACAAAGACTCCTCCTTCTCATGGCCCTGTTTTTCTACTGTACACTCAATCCTGTGTGTTATACATCAAAAATCCTGCTTTTTCCCCAACATATAATTACCGTTCCCTTTACCTTTGTGTAAATATAGCGTGACGGATCAACATATATTGCTGTGACATACAGACACTGCACACAAGCAGATTTACTTGATCGGCTTTCTCACATCAAAGCTGACAGTGACAAGCCATTATACACTGGGACCCTTTGATTTGCATTTACAGTAATGAACGCGCTCTCCTCCCTCTCACTTCCTCGCTCCTTTTTTGTTCCTTTTTCTCTCGGCCCGTCACCGGCTCATGGTGGCTGCACATGGCGCTGCGTCTCTCAGATAGAGGGCAGAGAGGGAATATTAATTGGCGAGCGAGACATACCCCCTTTAGGAGACGCAGCCCATAAACTCCACGTCTATAAATTATTTATGTGTCTAATCAGACGCCATGCGCTCAACTTATTCTCTCACACATGACAGCCACTGTGCTATTCCTTTTTTTTCCACCCCCTCCTTCTCAATAATTCTGGTTCCTTTTGGTGAGACTGCAGTCAGATAAAACTGTGTGGAAGTAAAAGCCTAATCAAAACATGGTGCCACACTGACGAAATAACTGTTTTCTAGCTGCAATCACAGCCGGGAAAATGAATGATCTCCTTTGCACCAGGTATTAAAATGCATGCCATGTTCTGATGGTTTTATTCTGATAGACTGAACAGACATACCCACACACACACACACACACACATTATAGCAGCCTGGTGTGAATGAAATGAGACTGATCCAATAGGAATGCATGCAGTGATTACATAACAGTTAACAAAACACATTTACAAATGGATTCAACCAGGAGCTGCTGACAAATCAAGAATCTAATAGAATTTAAGAGAAAGTCAGCGACCATTTAGGCCAACCATGATGTGACCATCAATGTGAGACAGATCCAGGTTTATGTAGTACAAGGAGGAACAAAGACGAGTTTGGGGTACAGAGAAGATGGATCGATCAGCCAAAAACTCACTTTTAGACGCAAACTTGAAGTAAAAACCAACTTTCTTAAACTAACCTAAAAAAAAAAAGTTAGCTGAAAGCTAAAGCTGAAAAAAATAGTTTACATTAACCTCGAAAAGCTCAAACCACAATATTTGTTTTGAACTTTATCAAACAGATAGCAAGTGTTTAATATATGGGTATGAAGTTTGTTTCCTGTCTTCTGAGGGTCGAATTAGGAACAAGTACGTTTGTAAAAATAGTAATAATCATCTGTTAAAGGCAACGGTACAAAAACTGAAAAGCAACAACTTTATCAATTCCCAAGTTCAGAGCCCTTGATAAAACAATATTTATATATAATTTTCAGAAAAAGTTGACTAAATAAAGAAAGCACTTTATGCTTTGTGTGGTTTATAAAATATTTCAACAATACCCAGTACCACAGATAACGCAAACCCAAATCAGAAGTTGAATTAAAACTGGACATGACCTGGACCAAAGCTGAATGCCGGCCAATGCAACCACCAATACCACCATTATCAGCATTCCTGCAGAGGTAGATCGAGCTCTCCTTTCCTGATTGGCCTATGCTCTCCTGCGTTCAGACCAGGGGTTAGCAAGGTTAGCGCTGCCAAAGGTGGTTTGCAGTCAGAAGCAAACCAAAGCATGGAAAGAGGACCATTATCGGCTGGAGACAGAGGAGAATACCTAAAGAACCATCATCACACGCCTCAGGCAGCTGACAGACAACAATTTACCCTCCAACAAACCTGAGACCTGCTGTCTGTCAACCACAAGGCTTCAGCTGCTGCCTTTCCAGTCACACACTGCTCTGAGACTCACACACAATTGTACAAGATAAGTACAATGACTTAGCATTCTTACACAAGAAAATACTGAGACAGACAGAAACATTTCTTCCGCTTCTTCAAATGCCAAAAGGTGCTGCAGGGTTAAACTAAATGGTTGACTGAAAATTTCTTTAGAAAAAAGAAGAAAAAAAAAGGACAAGAGAGTGGAATTGGGATAGTTCAATGGATGTTGGATGAATTTCTTTGTCAAAAAAGTTTATGACCGGGAAAAGCCTCAGAAGGATGTAGCTGCACAAACTGCGAGAGCCAGTTCATCGGACTCACTGATGTTTCATGACCTCCCTTTTATACTGTTCAGGGCGACAGAGTCATTCATATCACTCACCAACACTGTGATTAGCAGGAAAAACCCAGGTTCAAACTCCTGCTTTGACAAACATCATGCCTGCTCGAGTGTCCTTGAACACGATTCTTAAATCGCATCAAGCTCTTGAGTGCTGTCCTCTAGTCTGACCTCTGACATCCATCTAGACAGCAGAAAAGAGATTCTCTCCGCAGAGATCAATAAAGTCTCGTTCTGTCTGATGTTGGGTCACAGCAGAAAAACCTCAATCTTCCCTTCTGATTGGCCTCAATTTAAGCTTTTCACTTGTGTGGACAAAGGTGGCATTACAGAGTAATCTCAAACAGCCTCCCATGATTCAAGTTGCTGTACAAAAAAATCAGCTTGCTGTTGGTTTAAGCTTGGGGTTTTAAGTTTGGATGAGGAGACAGAAGATGGTGGGTGGTCAAGAAAAATACATGGGCAATGATTCAATGTAAAGCCAATTGATGCAATATTGTTTTGGAAATAAATAGAGCGAGCTTTATGAATTTTGATTCTGACACATATGTGGCCTACGGAAACTGGTTCAGATATTTCTATTATTATCCTGAATAGTGTTATTGTTGGTATCATGTGTAAAGCAACACAAAGCCGTCGTAAACCCAGCATTTCATTGCATTGTGCTGACTACACATAAACAGGAACAGTTGTCAGGTTTTGTAAATGAAATCTTTTGAACCGAAGTGTAAGAATTGTACTTTTCATCACACAGATAGAAGGAGCTGTTCGATTTTTTCTGAGCGTCGTCATGGAGACGACTTGTTGCAGTCTAGAGCACAGTCACATAAAATATAAAGTGTAAAGAGGTTAAGTCTCAGTTTATTCATAAAGAACCTTCAGGGTCTGAGGCCCGACACAAACAAAATAATGCAACTTAGGAGTTGACGTTATGTCTAATATTTTACATGTCAGACAGTGACTGCAGGCCTAAGAGCGAGGGAGGTGTTTACGTCTAACAATTCAAAAGTGGTCCAATCAATGGTTGTTGGACTAATATCTTTTGATGTATTTTGTATCTTAAAGCTCCCAGGGAGGATCCTTCAGTCTGTGGTGATTTGGGCGCCCCCTATTGACAAAGCTCTGCCGATCTTCTCCTGTACATGAGTAAGTTGAGTTTACTGACAAAAAATAACTAACAATTATTCAAGTGTTCAAACCTGCTTTTTTTTTTAGCTTGCTGATTTATTTTTGTTCAACAAACTATCATTCAACTATCAATTAGTAGTTATAGGTGTGGTCACAATCCCAAACCATTCTGCAGTGAATCTCTGCATGAAGACCATTCATCATAAATAAATCAAGCTTTAGGTGAATGCATACGTGTGGTAAAATATAACATGGTCAAACTGAAGTGGATTGATATGTCTCGCACCCTGCAAGGCTCTATTTACTGTAAACTCATAGATGCCCTGAGGTATAAAATGTGTTTATGAGGCCTGGACTAGTTTGAAGGTTCCATGTGCCCTTGAGTATGAGAGAAAAGGCTTGTCCGTATATGAACTTTATCAAGTGATGGTTGAGTGGATAGATGGATGGATCCTGCAGTAGAAAGCAAACTTTGATTTCTGTACAAAGTGATACAAATCCGTTATAGAACAGGGGGCATGAAACCAAAATCAATGTACAGTGGATCAATAGAAGGGGGTAACAGTACACTTCTTTGGACCCCTGATGAGACCTGTATGTGAACGCGTATGGATTTCTACTTGTCCTTCCCTCATGTCCATCTGTCTTCATCTTCATTAGCTTCTGCTGCACAACAGCCAAGACTCAATCAGGGTGTGAGCTGTGCATGTCGACGTGTCAACTCGTCTGTCATCCAGAAGTGGCGGGGGTGGAGTCAGGGGGAGGGTGGTGGACGTGGGTTGTTTTTTGCTTTTTTTTTGTGAGAAAACGCATGACAATGATGAGCTTGGCATGTCGCCGATGCAAGAAGCGGCCTCATCCATTATTCATCTGGGTAACAAACTGATAAACGAGGTAAATGAAGAGGAACAACGGTAGCGAAAATCATGCCGATGGACCGAAAGAGACACTTAGAAGCCAAAGGCACCCCAGCAGCATGTTAATTGGCAGTTGGAAACAATAAGGTCTGGACTAAGGGTCAGAGAAAGCAGCTTTGAGGTTTTTCAATGCTTGGGGAGAGTGATGTAGAGCAGCAATGTGCTTTATAAATGATATATCTCCCCCACAGAAGAATGTGCCAGAAAATACAGCGAGGAATCACATCTCTGCAGAATCGACACATATAAAGTGGCTTTGTTTTCATATCATCAATCACCTAAATACCCTGCACCCACTAGCACCCACCTCCGACCCCTCAACCCTTTCCACCGTCAGTACACAAACTTTATGCATTTTTGCAGCTTAGGTTACAGTCCCAAACAGTTGCATGAGTCTACCAGGTACAGAGTGAGAGAGAGAGAGAGAGAGAGAGAGAGAGAGAGAGAGAGAGAGAGAGAGAGAGAGAGAGAGAGAGAGAGAGAGAGAGAGAGAAAAAAAATTCAGTTCTCATGTCATGCCAAATTCATACAACACGATCCGTACGAGACAGTGGGGGGATGAATTATTGCCCTGTTGCTACGGTAACACCTTGCATGTGGGGGAAAAAAAATCACCATGCCGTGGTTTGAAAAATAGTAATTTGTGAGATTTTATTTCAAAACCTTTCTAGTCACGAGGGGGGTGAAAGAGAGAGAGAGAGAGAAAGATTGACAGTGAAACAGGGCGAGAAAGCAAAGAGACTGAGATACAGTGAGGAGAAAAGGCGCGAGGAAGGCGGAGAGAAAAGAGGCGAGGGATTCACTTGCGGCAATTTGGAGCAGTTCTTTAGACAATTTGGGTCACTTCTGTCACCATATTTCTATAAGGCACGCGGAAACACCTCATCTGCCATTCATTTCATTTCCATTCCAACAGCTGCAAGCCATTTGCATTCTGTCAGTTTTACCTCTCCCTTTCATTTCTCGGCATGCCACTGCATTTTCTGAATGATAACATAGTGCCAATTTCTACACTGGGAAAGCACGGAGCCAGGACACAACACCACCTGCATCCAAAGCAGAGAGGAAAATAGTGAGCCTTTTCTTCCTCCAATCTTGACTTTACTTTTCTTTCTCCCTCCTTTAAGTCCCACCCTCCTACACTCAACCCCCCCCCCCCCCCCCCCCCCCCACAAAACCTCTTGATCAAATCCAGATCTCTGACCTCTTCCTTATGAGCACTTGCAGGGCCCGGTCACTCCCTTGGGACCTGTAGCCAGATCGCATGTCTCGCCTCTCCACAGCAACAAATGAAACAAGCACTCAACAGCTCTTCTGATTGGCTGACACGAGAGCTATGCCATCACTCTTAATGGCAGAGCACCACACAGCCACAGAGCTTTCTTCTGCAGCTTCACAGGCACATTATTGAAGAGCCAGATTCAGGCAGGTTTCATCAAGTTAAATTTCACTTTTTTTTTTCATCCAGTTGGAATGAAATATTGGCCCAATTTTGCCACTAGGAGTGAATGTGAAAATAAAAACCTCTGTAGTCTAAAGGAGAGAAGCTCTGCCTGTCTAAGCTGATCCCTCATGAGATTTAAACACAGGCAGAAAAATATGAAAAGAAATTCCAAAGGACTTCTAAAATATTCACAAAACGTCAATATTGATGAGATATTTTAGGCAGACACGTGCAATTATTCTTTACTGGTATCCTCAAATGTCAGAGATGAAACTGTTTTTAAACTTTGAGGGATTAAGAACCTGAACACAGCACTTCATGTTTACCGATCCGGCCGCGCTGTAAAGCTCAACACCAAAGTGAACCAAAGGGATAAGAGCAAAAACAAGGATCTAACAGTGTCGAGTCCTGCTTTCTTAAGATCGGAGCACAAGCCCACTGCTGTTTGCAGGAAAGGATCTCAAACCACAGTTAATCCTTCAGTTTCTTGTTCTTATCTTTCTTTGTGAAGATTGAAGTTTTTTTTCCCTAAAGTACCAACAGTAATGTTCTTTTCTTTGGATAGCCTGTTTCAATTTTGCTGCTTACTACTTTTACTGCTTAGCCTTGCTGGATAATGCTGTTCATGCTATTATTACCACACAAACCAAATCCATCAATCAGTGCCCTGAGCGTCACCCTGTTCCTCTGAAACACTGACCAAAAACAAAATGTTTAAAGAGGAAATTAACAAGCATTTCATGTATGTGAAGTGACATTTTTTGTTTTCTTCTGCTGATGATTTCTTATTTCAATTTAATGTATCAGTACATTTGTTGACAATTATATTTATGATTCAACAGTTTCTTACTTTGATTTCACTAAATACTGATGTATCATTTTGACCTGAGCCAACTGAGGTAACAAAAGAACAGAAAGACTTTTCCTCCACTTTAGAAAGTTAGCTTACAGAGTTTTAAATACTTTAATGTGGCTACTGTATGAAGATGTAGCACTGTTGCCAGGCAACAGAGGGGAAACTGTAGTCACTGCACCTGGCTAACAAACAGTCCTTACACATAACCCTTTATAAAACCACACAGGCTGTGTTAACAGCTTTATTTATGGGTTATGCAAATAAGATACATATATACATATCAGCAAATACAGCTGGTAGGTGGATTTTGATCTTGTTTTTTAGACCCAGGCTAGCTGTTTTCTTTATGCTAAGCTAATCGAGTGCTAGCTCATACTTCATGTTAAAAGCATGGGCACAAGACTTTTGTTGATCAATTTTACCAAAATGTCTGACTGTTCCTGCAAAATAAAAACTTAAGTAACATATGCTCAATTTCAAACAGATATTTGAGTTAGCATTTGAGCTAGCATCTTAGTTAGCAGCTAAGCATCTCATCCCGAGTGTTTATAGGTTTGAGATTGAACCAAATTTTAAAAAGAGTTGAGATTGAAACTTTTTTCCTTTATTTGATAGGAAATGTTGGGGATGCCATGCAGCAAAGGTCTGAGGTCGTATCACAACCCCCAGCAGCTGCAACAAGGACAACAACAGCCACACAATATGTTTGCTAGGCTATCTGGCGCTCGGACCAAGATTGAACTTTTAATTGAACACCTATCTTCAAAAGTTGATTGATTATTAAACATAGCATTTCTAGCTAATGCAACCACTAAGTAATTGAAACCACCTTTATATCAGCACTATTATGTCTCTTTCCCTGTGCACATTGTTACACAAGTAAGCTCGAAGAAAAGAACTGTGTGAGGAAAACTATTTCCAACATTTTCTCCCTTAAAGCAACCTTTAGATTTCTGCTGATCAGACAGGTATATTTCTAAGTAAGAATGTTGCCATAGTCAGCTTTTAGATGTTTTTAACATGTGCACACACCCTGCAAACCTTGTGTGTATGGGTGTGTGTGTTAGCTGTGGGGCTCAAGCCGTCCTGTGATTGAGAATCTAGGGCAAACCCCTTAAGTGGAGAGATGGGGAGAGGGAGAGAGAGATCATCAGAGCCATTACTGCGTGATAAATGATTTGCTAGCTGGTGAGTTGCCCTGGGGGAGACGGTGGGGTATAGTATATTTGTGTGTGTGTGTGTGTGTGTGTGGGTGGGTGGGGCGGTTAAACCTGTGGCTGACTTTTATAAAGATCCCCTGGCGCCCACATCCTGCTAATGCAATCTGCTTCATTACAGGGAGAAAGGGGGGGTTGAAGGTGCTCTAACTGTTGAATCAACTATATGCGCTCTTTCTATCAGGCAGGCACACAAACTCAAACCACCCCACACACACACACACTCTCACTCGCAGTCTCACACTTGCACAGTGCAGGCAATCACATCTCAGGGGAAGAATAGCTGGAGCTCAGGTCAAGCAAGGAGGAGGAGGAGGCAAATTAGTGCAGAGTTGAAAGAGCAGAGTGGTAGACGGAGAGATGGGGGAGATTGGGAAAGGGTTAGAGCAGCCCAGGCTAGAGGGAAAGACTGACTGCTTTAACAGGGCAGAGTAGACATGTGAGTCATGAAAGGGGGGAGAGGTGTGAGAAGATAGAAAGAGTGAGCGATATACTAAAAAGATTCAGGTGCAGTAAGAGAAAAAAGGAGGTTTTGTTATTACATGTTGGAAAAGGGTCAATGAACAGAGAGAGAGAAGAAAACACAAGGGAGCTGGCATGACAGCATGAGAGTTAGGGGGAGACAGCGAGAGGGTAATGGCTGGTGGGAGAGGTGCATGCAGCTCCTGCCAATATAGAGGAAGAACCTGCGAGTGAAAAGAGGGAGAGAAATTGAGCAGCGTAACCCTAAAGACCTTACTGTCTGCTGGAGGAGAGTGCTCTGTGTAGGATATGCAAGTGTGTGTCTACGATGTTGTATGTTGCAGGGTATGCTGGCAGGTCTACGAGTTGGTGTCAGGTCTTCTGCTGCTACTGTGTGTTGTTGAGATTTGGAGGGGGAGGATTTCTGCCGTGATAGCCCCTGAGGGAGATCTCCATACTGGGGTAAGACAGCCTGCCTGCCTGCCTGCCTGGCCCGCCGGCTCCAACCTTTGGATGTGTCCCAGAAAGTGAGACGCAGCTGGATGGGCTCTGGCTCAAAGTATGAGTACTACAACAACAGCCAATATACATCCTGAGGTGATATGTTAACATGCAGGTGGAAGGATGAAGAGACTGAATGCATACCAACAAAGAAGCTTTTTTTGTCAACATAATGTTCTTTGGGCTCTGAATAATTTCATCAACCATTTTCAACTAATTTCTGACATTTTGCAGGCAAATGATCAGCAGATTAATCACGACTAAAAATGACAGATGAAATATTGCTGAAATAATCATTAGCTGCAGCCCGTACTTTGTGTGAGTACTAATGAATTCATGTCAGGGAGGTTAATGATAACTGGTATTTAAATATTAATTGTTTTCTTCTGATGAACAACTATCTTGGAATATATAAAAATGATCTCAAATCAATTTTCTTGGATAAGATACAAAGCCAAGTGAAGTTATCCAGCTTAAAACATAAACATGCAGCCCCCCTTTCATAATGATTTCACCATTTTCTTCTGAAAATCTGTCATGGATTGAATACTATTAATAATGTTTTGTTTTGTCGTTGAAGTAGCTCCAGGAACCAGGAGGGGGGATTGGATATGGATATGGATATGGCTTCTGCTAGCTATCTGTCAAGTTAACTTAAATCCCTGTTTGTAAGATCCCATGCATTCAACTCATTGTAAGTATCGACTGAAGTATTAGTGTGTGTTGGCACCGTCACATGGTGGTTCGTCTCTCTGTGTAAGATAAAGTCTTTCCAATCCTTGACAGTTTAATGTCACCCTGCAGAAGATTATTCACCCTCTGCAAAACTCGGGCAAATGTAGAACCCAATGCACAACTAGATCCAGAAAAAATGTAGGCTCCTGAAAAGCTGTTTGATTCAGAAAACAGTGAAGCTACAACCTCGCTACGGAGAGAGCAGTTCAATCAGACAACTCCCGCTTGGAAGGGTTTGATGTTTGTTAGCAGCAAAACAAAGCTTGAGTTTCGCGTCTAGGCTCCAACCTCATCACTCCGAGCAGATTGTGTTACATGCAGAAATTTGAGGAGTGATAAGATGATACCTTAAATCCCCCACAGTTGAAGCCTGTAGGTGGATTCTGGGGTGGTGGTATGGCTGAAAGTAAAAGTGCAGGATTGGTGCAGTGCATTCTGGCAATGACTGAGCAGAGTGAGAGTCCAGAGATATTGCAGCAATAAAGACCTCCAAATTGAAAGGACGCATTTAAGGTGATTGTGGAGAATGACGCATGTCAAGTGTGAAATAAGTGCAGCTCAAGTTTTCCGCCTGAAGTAGCTTGCAAGCATTGCTCCATTTCAGTTATTTTCACTGCTGCTGTCCAACATAATAGTATACAATTTTGAGTCAATCAGTAAAGGTTCCAGTTTGAAAGCTGCAAATAATATGAGACACTATATGTCATGTCTTATGATGTATTAAAGTCTTAAAAGAAGGCAAGGCTATGTTACTCCGAAACACAGCCAAAAAAGCCCAGATGTCTGACCTTGGCTCGGAGCAGGATTTAGCTTCAGAGGCCTAAAAGCTGATGATGCAAGACATAACTTAGAGTAAGCTTGATCATCCCTTCAGGAGAGTTTATTTTGCTTAGTCCCATATCCCCGAGTCAATAATGTTGACTCATCGACCACACTTTCCTCTGTTGTCGATAAAGCACATTGAAGCCTTTTAGCTTCTGCTTTAAACAAAGAAAATGACCCCATCGTCTGATGGCAACCCAGGAAAACAGACGTCAATTGCTGATAGTACAGTCCCGTTCACAGGGCTTTAAACAATGCGTGCTTCCTTGTGGCTGTTTTCCTTCCAGAACTCACAAAATTGTGTTGGCATTTACCCAGAAGGATAAGATTTGAAGGGGGATTAACAAGGCAGTGATTTGTAGGTGGACGAACCCAGAGTGCTGGTGGGGTAAAGAAAGAAATGATTTAGGTTCTCTTGCCCTTTAAAACTGTTCTTTTTTTCTCTACTGCATCTAGCTTTGCTCTTTCCTAACATTGCTCTCCATCTTATCGATCAGCAAATCAGCCGCCTAATAGACAGGTGGTGCTCAGTGCGGCGCGGTAAGGCTCGAGGTGAATGAGTCATAGGAACAGTCCAGCATATTGAAATGAACAATTAGAGCGGTCTTCCTCTGAAGAACCATGGGGAGAGGACAGCCTGAGGGTCACACAAACCCCCTCTGGGAAGAGGAAACGGGAAAAGATCATTGTCTTTTCTCCAGTCGTTGGGACACACAAAATAATTCACCAAGAAATCAATTTCCATCACATCTATTACAGACTACTGATGGAGCGGGAAAGACAGAGAACGAGAGAAACAGACCAAGAGAGACTCTCATTTCCCCCTTTTTTTTTTTATCCATGTTGTATTTTCTTCCCTTTTTCACTGCCCAAACCATTTCCACAGTAGAGTGCACTGGCCACAAAAAGACACCAGCAGTCGATCATGATAAACAGTCTGCATCTCTTCCATTTGTTTCTCTGAGAACCACAGAGCTACATGGGTAAAGATAAAGCTGCTGGAGCTTCGTGAAAAGCTTTTTGCATCCTTAACCAGAGGTGTACCTCATGAAGGCCAATATGTGTGGACATTTTGCTAGTGCAGATGCTAATACTTTCATGCTTATTTCTTTACACAAACTTGCATTTCAATTTAAGAATTATGCATTCTTTTCTTTCCATCTGCAAATTTCAAAATGATGCTTTTGCCGAGAAGTGAATCCTATGATAACAACACTGGATTTTTCAGTGAAATTATTCTTGTGAGGAGGCAAAAGCCTTGGAAAGAGCATTTAACAACCTTCATTCAACAATAAAATTCTTCTCTGAAAGCCAGACTAATGACATTCTAGAGACTACTCAGAATTCTGGCTTTCAGCAAAGATGACACCGCTAATACCAGAAAAAGATGATGCTCTTTTTCTCTAAGCAGGTCATAAAAGCGACACCCCTTGTTTAAGGGATGTGGTGAGGTCAAATAATGAAAGAGCATCACAAGTTTGCCACTTGTCTTCAAACTAAAGATCTCCATATTTTATTCTCTCTCCAAACCTCCAATTTCTCTGGTTTTCCCCTGCCGAGTCCTCATTATCAGCCAAGGAAAACAGAGCTGATGTGCCAGCGAGTGTGTGTATGTGTGGAGAGGGGAACTGCCAGAATCGAGCAGAGGATATGAGGAAGAAGAGGGAGGAGCGGTGATGGCAGTGGCTGTCAAAATTTGTAGGTCAGCGTAAATGTTTAATGCTTTATGCTGATGAGCTGATGCTCTTCCTGTCTCTCGGATAGATGCATTCAGAGCTCTGTCCATCCTCGCTGTCGCTCATATAAACACTGTCCCCACACATTTGCAGTCGTAAGCCATCCGCTCCTGAGCCCCTGCTTATATTCTCGCTGACCTCTCGGCACGCCAATTAAGCAGGTATGTGACAAGACGGCCAAAAGTGCCAATTAGGCCAATCTACCTCTGCTATATGCCCCCTTTCACCCAGCTCCCCGTGGTTTTCCCATAGGCAGCTCCCACCTCAATCTCCCATTGGCACTTAATGGATTTCCATGCCACTATCTCTCCTCAAGCATTCCCATTTCAGCAGTTACATCACGAAAATGAGTCCAAATAATGTTACTTTAATAGACCCACTTTAACATTCAGTCTGAAAGTAGGTGTTCCGGCTTTGCGCACACATAATTATTTAGCCTGGAGTACAAGTCATAATTGAAAGGGCCTGATAACTATTTTGCCTTGTTATGGGCACTACATTAAAAAAGAGCAGGCAGATGGATTAGTGTTACATGACAGGGAGGAAAAAAACTTGATTATGTTTAGTTTACCCAAAGAAACTCCATTAAAGCCTGTTTATCTTATCAATTAGGGACCCATAATCTATTTTGAAAGGAGAAATGTGGCTCACCGCAAGGCACAATCACCTCATAAATAAGGTACGTTAAAATCTTCAAACCAATTTATTTAATTTACCATACAATGGATTATGGCTTAAATCCAGTGATAATGGGAGTAGGCACCTGAGGAAATTAAAACGGAGAACTTGAAATTTCATGAGTCGTTTCCAACCCCCCCCCCCCCCCCCCCCCCCCCCCCCCCCCCTAAGGATAGAGGAGAATCAGTTGGAGTAATTTTTCACACAACACACAAAGTTGTCTCTCTGAGAAATACTGTTTAGATTTTGAAAACAGAGTGAAAGCCAAAGGGTACATTTGCTACTTTTTTCCATTTGATCAACAATCATTTCAAACACTGGTGCAGTTGTAGATGCATTATTTCCAACACGTAGTCATTAAGGATTCAGTGGAAGCCTGGCTGTTAATGGCTTTTAGATGCTGCCTCCCACACCCTACTTGATGGGGCATGCTTTCCATTAAAGCAAGAGTATTTTGGACGCTTACAGTTTGATCATAAAGCCCCATATGTTGCGTTTGCTATTCCCCGGCTTTGTCACAAACAAGCCTCCTCGCTGTTACAGCATGGGGCGACAACTCTGCTTGGAATCCAACGTGTCAAAATCCAAATTCATCACTGTCATTGATGGAAATTAGTAGTGAAAAGGGGAAGAAAAGCAAACTCTGTTCCAATAGGGTGATTAAAAACATCTCACACACGAACAGTCTGTTACTTGGGGCAGATTCTTTTCATGCTCAGGTTTTAAATAAAGCCATATCTTATTGTTCAGTTGTCAAAGAAGATCCATTACACTGTCTATTAACACAGACAGAGCGTACAAGGAGGGTTGGGCGATGCTTTTGGTGCTGGTTGCTGAATGGTTTTGGTGGAGGTTTAGCTATAAGGCAAGGCCTCCGGCACTGCTTAGTGTGACAAACAAAACACAACTGGGTCCTCTAGACTGGGTGTGGCCTGGATTCTCACAAAGCCCTCAGTGGGTCACTGCCTAAGGAGAGAGTCTGTGTATGACCACATGGATGGATGGATGGATGAATTGGTGTATCAGCCACAGGGTGGATGGAGTCACGGTCAGCCAGGTTTTTTGGACATGTACCGAATACCTAAATAAGTGAATGTCTGTCGAGGTCTAATATACAGTACAATTCAGCAACACCACTATTGCACGTGAAAGTTAGAATAGAGTGCCATTTCCATGATGAAACACATTGTACCCCATGTGGTGTTAAAGTAAGCCTGTAACACTTTGAAGCCCCTGATGGTCCAAATCCACAGCTGACACCATCGCTTTTAACGCCCATTTTTCTTCAGTACAGGCTCATGAATGCTACACAACTGCCCCACACATCAGGGGCTAATGGAGGCCTCACCCCATGTCGCTCCCATGAGGCCGTCTGTCCTGAGAAGGAAATGGGGGTGACGGAGGGGGGCATGTAGTGAGGGAGGGGGTCGTGTGTGAGTGTTGTGATGGGATGGGACAGGAAGGGGGGGGGGGATTCTGGGTCAGGGACTCAGTGCTGGCCTCTTAATCTTTAGATGGACAGGGTAGGGTGTTGGGATACTACACACACACACACACACACACACACACACACACACACACACACACACAGCAGATGGACACCCCCATTCACATTTACCTACTTAGCAGGCCTCTGGGCACGTGCACACAAACACACACACACACACACACACACACACACACACCCTTATCCTTTCAATGCAGCCCTCTGCATACAGTTGGTGCAATCATGGGTGAAAAAGATTATATTACCATAACCTAGATATTCTTGCCCCCCATGACCCACTGGGTTATGACGGAGGCGCTGCCCTTGGCAACACAATAACCCCAGCAGCACACTATAACGCTGAGCAGACTCTAAACTGGCTACTCAAGACAAGAGCTGATGCAATAGCGGCTCGAATGACAAATTAAATATGAATGTGCATTAACCACCGCCCTCCTTTCATAGTTCTCCTCGTTTTCTTCCTTTAATGATCGGGGTGTACATGATGTGCTCATAATATTTTTTGCTTCATATCCATCTCACTGCCTCCCCCTCTCATTCCTCATTCCTGTCACTCTCAGCTCTGTTTTTCTTTTTCTAAAGAGCAGATGCACCATAAAAAACATCATTAAACTAAAATGCATCTGTGACAGCACAGTTTGTCTGAGTTACAGTTGTGTTTATTGTAAAAGTATGTATGTGAATGATAATGTCCTCAGTCTGCTGTGATTCTCTAATGTGACACCCTGATGAGAGTGAGGAGGAGGAGGAGGGCTGCAGGGAGAGGCTGGGCGCAGGTTTGGACTCCCCAGAACTACAGACCGAGGAGGAGGAAGAGGAGGAGGAGGAGGAGGAGGAGGAGGAGACGATCAGCTGGTGGAGTCACCTTCATTTACTCTGTGTTGGAGCATTTGCTCCCCCTAGTGTAACTATTGGTCCTAGCAGCTTGACAGTGCAAGTTTGAACACTCTTGACGTGCGAGTTCCTCTCCTCTTCGGACACAAATTGAAGAAAACATCTGAGCTGCAGACATATATTTGATGCTTACAATGTTTATTTCAGTGATTTTTCATGAAGGGGGAAACCCATCTCTAAATGATTCGATGTTGTGTCATGCAGAGAAACCTCAAGATAACTGTCAGTTTCAGTCAAACAAATATAGATAGTCTTAAAATAAACAATGACGGAGAGCGTTTTTGAACCACAATTCTCATCACATCTGAAGAAAGAAAGGTGATGAGAATGAGGGTATCTCAACAGATCTTACACATGGAAAGATGAAAAGATAAGTCAAACAAGCTATTCATTGGCTGTCGTAACCGAGAGCAACAGGATAAAAGAGGAGAACTTAAATGCTCACAAGAGACCATACAGCAAAACTTCAAAGAGGTCGGACAACATGAGACTTCCAACTATTGTTTTACACTCGTGCATATATGTATTTTTCAGCTCACAGAAAGACACAGTATATGTAAGGTAGAAGTATAATATTGGAGTAGATGTTTGCTTCACACTGTGCAGCAGGCAGCCATAAGATGGCAGCAGATGCACAGAGAAGCCCTCCTGTCTGTTCATCCCATGCCAGGAACAAGAGCTATAGGCAAGTCACAGCATCGGTGAGGGAACGATAATGAATGACACTATTGAGCTCTGACTCAATCCCTACATCAGGGTGACAGACAGAAACTGAGGAAGTTCATTAACTGAGTGCAACTGTCAATACGCTGCATGTGCTGTAAACCAAATCCATGACATTTTAACTGAATAGTCAATATGTTTGTGTGTTGTTTCCCTCACATCGACACAGTAATATATTCAGTGACAGTATATTCAGTGACAGTAAATAAAATCAATGCTAGAAATCTTAAACTTGCTAATGGATATGATGTGAACTTAGCATGCAGTACTTCTACGATTGTTTGTTGTTGTATTAATTCTTGTATTGAGCTTATTCAGAAACTTCTTATGATGATTTATTTTATTGACACAGCAGGGCTTTTTGGAAAGGAAATAAAACAAGTCTGATTGATTGTGTATGAACCGAACTTCAAACCCTAGAAAAATGCCCTAAAAATGTAAAAGTAGTTGAGTTATTCCCCAACTATGAGTCCAGATGTTCTTGTTCTGAATAATCAGAAAGGAAGGTATTTCAACAGCTTTTTAGGCATATGCTCGAGGACACAGAGCTGGAGCTGGAAGAAGGCCCAAAGACTATTTCAGACATTTTCACGATTTAGAATAATATGTGATGTTATCAGAAGAGTATCTGCCGTATTTAAAGCATAATCAACAGGTCGAAACAGAAACCAGACAGACGTTATTGCTGGAATCTTGCAGAGTAATGAGCCTGCCCATGACACAAAGTTCACAGCAGCCTTGGAGATAAGATAACGAGCTGGCATGAGGGTCAGAACTCAGAGCGGTCGAGCAGAGGACAGTCAACACAGCTGAGGTGGCTGCTGAGTCTTGTTCTAACAGGAGAGGAGGCTGAGGTGGAGAGCAAAGAGGAGAGCGTTCAGGCCTGCAGGGGGGACAGAGAGGCTGGGATCACTGCATGGACCCTTGGTCATATTCCAACCAAGTCAATTACACTGCAGCAGTCTGTGTGTGTGTGTGTGTGTGTGGTGTGTGTGTGTGTGTGTGTGTGTGTGTGTGTTTGATTGTGTGTATGTGTGTGAGCATGTGTGATGGAGAGAGAGCCGTTCCTTGCCACTGAGGGAGAGAGGAGCACACACTCACAAAGAGTTAACAGCCAAGTTGACTCACTCCAGGCTTCTTGTTTTTCTCAGCTGCCAAAATAAAATGAGCAACTTCATAATCACGCCTCTGGGCAACAATAATATTCAAGTCATAGTGAATGAGTGTTGTGTATCCTGAGAAGCACACTCAACATGCTTCAGTTTAAGTAGCACTAAAGCCTCAACTACATTTACAAACAAAGATGGAATCTCCTCAGGTACTAGTCTAACCTGTGGAACTCATTTCATGATGAATAATAGATTTTAAAAACACAGCAGGATGTACCGTAAATTCCGGACTATAAGCCGCTACTTTTTTCTCACACTTCGAGCACTGCGGCTTCTACTCCGGTGCGGCTAGTGCATGGATTTTTTATGGGGGACAATGAGCTTCTGCCGCAAAAACATTTGACTTCGTCACGTCGGATCTTAATATCAGTCATTTTGCGCTTCATGCACGCACCCTCATGATGGAAAACACACGGAGAAATACATATGATGCAGCTTTCAAGTTAAAGGCGATCGACCTGGCTGTCAAAGAAGCTAACAGAGCTGCTGCACGTTAAGATGACACTGACAGCGACAACAGAGACTGAGGAAGTGAGTAATGAAGTCATTCTGAGGCAGTGAATGGATGGACTTTTTCTTGTGAAATATATTACGGTCATCTTTTTCATCAGCCGTGTTACAGACACCGTCGGCTAGGCTTCGTATTGTAACGGTTCATGTTGTAAAGTCAGTAGTTGATAATGTGTTCATAATTCCGATTATGTGGAGAGTCAGTGAATGCACCAGCGAGAACGTGCTGAGTGGCTGTATGAGAGAACGCTGGGGGAGAGAGTTGGATTGTTACGGCAAGTTATGGTTTTGCTCTCTGCTGTAAACGGCGTGGTCACGGCCGACAGTGATCGGGTTAAGTAAAAGTTATTATTTGAACGCTCTCGTCCTTTAACGTCCGTACGGACGCTACAGTATTTGCGGATGTTACCGGTAGCCTACGTCTGTGTAAATAGCTCTTGTTATAGCGTGGACACCTGCGGCTTATAATCAAGTGCGGCTTATATATGTACAAATACATTTATTTACTTATTTTTAGCCGGTGCGGCTTATATCCAGGTGCGCTCAATAGTACGGAATTTACGGTAATACCTAAAAGATACAGCATTTTAATTGTCATGCAATTTTCTTTGACGTTTTATAATTACTCGTGTTTAAGGTTTGTATAATGGGAGTGCAAAGCTCATTTATTATCTGTTTAGTTTGAATGTTTTGAAATTAAAGTCATAAACATGAAAAGCTTAAACCAGATAACATCTCACTGTAGCTATCTTTTATTCTCGCTGTCATATTTGTGGTTATTATCACAAGGTCGTGAATGTGTTATGTGTCCCTTCTTGTGTCATAGTGTCAATAACGTACTTTAAGTCTTTCTTGACAACATTTCAGAACCCCGTGCAAGTTCTTCCTCCGCTCTTTCAAGCTGTGCGAACAGGAACTGTCAGTCCTGCGTTGCTTCACGGCACTAAAAATATGTTGCTGAAAGCTTTTGCTCTCTATACACAGCTTACTCTACACACACACACACACACACACACACACACACACACACACACACACACACACACACACACACACACACACACACACACACACACACACACACACACACACACACACACACACACACACACACACACACACACACTTTGAAATAAACATTGTAGTAAGCACATATGCCTTTAGAGATAAACAGTCACACGCTCTTTTGGAAATAAATACGTGCACATACCGGGATGCAAGAGCTGACACGTAAACCTCAGAGCCCCGACACCTTGAGATGGATACAACACGCGAACAAGATGAACTTGATGTAAACTGACAAGGATGAATCCCAGGAGAGTAGAAGAGAACAGAAGAAAACACAAAGGAAAAGAAGTGCGCCCAACACTTATAAACATACTGTGAATATCTTAACCTAACTCTATGACCATGCATGAGCATGCATTTAGTAAATTCATCTGTCTTGCAGACTATCCTTATCTTAACTTCCATATCTGTTTGTTGTTTGTTGACTTGGTTTGATTTCCAGACAGCGCCTCCAAGAATGCAGCACATTTTGGCAGCCAAATCACAAATCTGGGAATGTCTCTCTCCTTGGGTGTCTCGAAATGCACCACCGAGGAAGAGTTCTCTTCTAAGTGTCTTTGCTTATCCAATAAAAACAAACGCATCGAGAAGTCAAAGCAAAATGACTAAAAGTTCACCGATTCATCATTTATCATCAGCAAGTCTCTGCAAGAAAAGTTTTATAACATACTGACAAGAATCCAACAGCTGCCTGGCAGGTAAGAAACCTTTTCACAACTTAAAAGCAGGTCTGGTCCTTGAAATTAAAAAAGGGTCTATTATGTTAGCATGTCAGGCTCATTAGCCTCTTATCTAAGACAGGACTGATACAGAAGTTCAGGATGGCCCTGGCTAGAGGGAGTGGGTTTTTTTTGGTTGGACTGATAGATGAGGATGTCCCAGATCCAAGGCCTGGCTCTGAGAGGGGGCTGAGGGCCTCGTTCTGACCTCAGGGAGAGAGACGGAGAGGAAGCCAAACCGGAGAAGGAGTGAAGGGGGCATGACAAGGGGGGTGCCGGTGATGAACAGTCTGTGATAACATATGGGGCTTCTACTTTCTGGCCCCATAAATGGAGCGTCTCTACTTTGCTCAGAGAATTACTAGTCCAGAAAAATGAAGTAAATATACCTTCGAGGGGATAAACTGGATGATATGTGTATTCAAAATGTTGAAGAAAATCAACACTTGGACAAGTTCAGATGAATTTCAACAGACATTTGCACATCAAACAATGTCTTGACACCAAGGTCACAGCTGGAGTTTGAGAGATTTAGTCAAATCCTTTAATTATTATTCTCTCCAACTCTTTCTGCCTTAGAGTCATGTACTTTCAACCCAAAAAGTCAGTCTCTTTGAATTAAACAACAGCCTTTAAGCAGCCAAAGAAACCAGACAGGTCTCAACTGAAAGAGGACCAAGAAAAAAGCCAATTCCCTACCTATCAGTTCCTTTGACAGTAGGCTGTCCATCAGAAGGGGTTTCTCTGCAAACAGCCAATACAGGGTAAGATGTGCACAGTTAAAGGATTCATGTCTAGTGGCCACTTATCCACCACCAAGCTGGATAATAGTAGAGTATACAGCTTCTCATTTAATGTGAATGACACCTACCCTCTAGGGAGGCGAAGGCTGAGGATCCAGAAGCTACAGGCCGTAACCTTCCAACTCAGACCGACCTCCCAAACCAGACCGCAGATAATTGCATCCTCTCTCATTTGAAAGTCACATTAAAGAACTGATAATGGAGTTCTGGGCTCAGAGTAAAAAGGAGATCACTGGAGCGCACAACAGATGCGTCTTTGGCCAGGGAAGGAAATTGGTATCTGCCTGATTCATAGCTATGGCTACAAAAGATTTTCTCCTCATTGGCTTGCATTGTTAATATGATGCATTTGAAAAGGGCCAAACTACCTGCTTCTTGCTGAAAGGTGTGCAGATAATAGGGTCGTTGGTTGATGAGAACGACACAGCTCACAGGAGAATGTGTAAATCAGGTGCTATCACGCAGTATGATTGGAGCACTGAGAAATAATTCCAATTGCATTGTCTTATTGTAGATGTGACAAAGGTCCAGGAAGGCATCCATTCATACGGATTGAGGCACATCAGTCATCTTTATAGTGGACCAGAGCAGGATAGTGAAATGAGGTGAAGAATATTAGCCAGGGTGACAATAGACTACATTTTTATCCAAAGGTTTATGAAGTTTTCGTGAACTTTTGCAACATAATTTACAATTGTTGGGTAACTTCCTTAGAACAGGAGAAAACTCAGAGTTCAAAATAGACAACAAATAGCTCTTACTCTTACACTCCTGGTACTCCAGTAGATAGTTTGTTTTCACCTTTAGCTTTCAGAAGATGTCTTCTTTCAAAACAACTAAAGTAAGCCACAAAGCACAATAGACTGTTTCTCATTGAACTTTAAATCTCAGGAATTGATTTGTTTATAAATGATGGTAATTTTACCAATCCCCAACAGTTTTCAATTAAGCAGCTGTTTTGATATGCTGCTGTGAATGTTATTACTGTTAGATGATGCAAACAAGGCAGCAGCATCAAAACCATTAGAAATGGTCAATTTACTTCCAAGCAAACTCAAGGTGATTTTTTTTTTCTTTAGTTAGGTCGACATAGTGCACCAACCCCCCAGATTTGTCTGACTGTCAGTTGTGTTCCACTGTTTACCAATCTTGCATTGTAACAGGAGCATCATGTGTGCATTGTATTGCATCCTTGGCTTGCTGGCGGTTGTTTACCTTTCAGTAAGAGTAAGCCTGGATCAGTTAATGAGATCCCAGAGGAAACCTCCAGTGAACAGGTCACAGACTGGTTGCAAGCACCAGAGCCTTCATATCCCCAACATGCAGGACCTCTCACCTCACCTCTACCCTTATACTTGCCATATAATCTTGTGTCTAAAGATTAAGTTTAAAGCCTCACTTGAGAGTTGATACCACACACAGTCATCCACTGTGGTATGCTTTTGAACACACATACACTTTATGCTTAAGGACTAATTGATTGACTGATAGCTTCAGTGATTAAGGGAATCAAGCGGTGCCATTGCAGAAACAATCTAAGCTTTCCCTTTACATTAAAAGGGAAACTATCTATGAGATATGTTGATGCAAAGGTGCAATTTTTAATAAAGTAATCTAATCAAAATCTGAAAGAAAACTGTCCTGCATGCAACAGGTGGACAGAGTCACAGCCTGCTGGATTTATCCTCATGCAGATGGCATACTTAATAAAGCCTTCCTATGCATTGTTCAATCAGACACACACACTGACCCAGACACACTCAGACACAGTCGTTTGGACAAAGACCTCCTGGGGGTGTACTTCAATGGTTTGTGTTTGTGAGTTTATGCATGATAAAGACAAAGGGGAAAAAAAGAAGTCTTCAGATATTATTCAGTCTTACAAATTAACCGTTAAATAAACTATGCAGCGGCAGGGTTTGAGTCAAGCTCGCCACTAGTCTACGGAGTTGACCAGGTTACAACATTTAGCAAAACCACAAACAATGAAGGACAGTTGGGTGCACTTACCTGCAATAATATATTTGTGAGCTTCAGTCGGCAAGAGAGAAAGACAGAAGAAAGAAAAAAAGACAGTTAGTGGAAGTAGATCTTAAATAAGCGTGAAAAACATATACAACTGAGTACCCAGGGACGAATGACTGACAGATTGAGACAGATTTGGGAGGTTGATGAGGAGGGGAGAGCACAAATCATGAATCAAGTGCTTTTTTCACAGTCATAACCTGTCTGTGTCACTGGGAAAAAAAAATAAGCATGTCATTCAGCAAAAAGGACAAACAACCAAGAAAGAAGATTCAGCAATCACTTCTCTTCCCTGAAGTGCATTTTCAATTTAATGCAATAAAATTAAATGGCCAAGAGCCCATAACTAAACAAGAATAACAACTGCAGGGATTGTGCACCTATAAACAGAAGAAGAAGAAGAAGAAGAAGATTCTTTATTTGTCATTGATACAGTACAGGTACAAGTACAACGAAATGGCTTTTTGGTCGAGGACCGGTCTGCAGCGATACTTCGCGCTGACCTTCATACGCCCCAGACGCAGCAGGGGGGAGCACTTTTGGGGTTAAGTGTCTTGCCCAAGGACACAATGGACATGTTGCTAGCAGGAGCTGGGGATCGAACCCTCGACCTTCCGATTGAGGGACGACGACTCTACCAACTGAGCCACAGCCACCCACGAAGAACCACACACACACACCACAGAAATACAAAAACAATCTCCTCAATCTCACACAGACACACACTCACACACACAGACACACACACACACAGGCAAGTCAATCTGCTGTTTGTCCAGCTGATGCAGATTGATGGTGAGCTGTGTTGACAAAGCATACGAGAGGCTCATCTATAAAAGATGGACTGTGCCTGGTAGAAACTGTGAACTATTTGCAGGGGCAAAACACAGAAACCACTGAGTTTCCTCAATAATTATTAACCAGAAACTCCTGGAGACAGAGTGTATCCTGCTGGGCAAGAAACCAGAATAATCCAAGACAGAAATGAATAATGAAATGAAAATCATATTTTTGTACTTTATGTGAAAAAGTTACATATACCCACTGTTTTAGGATTTTGAAAATGACAGAAACACAAAACACCTGTGTAGGTGCGCTGGTGGCCTAGTCGTTAGTTTGCCTGATACACGTACACCCGAGCATAGAGTAGCTATCAGAAGTCAGCACCAGGAGAAAAACATGTACAAGATTCATAATTAAAAAGATTCAAAAACAAAAACATGTGGAGGACTAGTAAAAGAGTCACTTTCAAACTGTATTTAACAAAAAACATAAACTGTACCTCATTACTAATCCAGTGTAGGACCTCTGGAAGCTAGTTAGCTGAAAAAGCTAACGTTGACCTCCAGCTAAAGTTATTCTAGAGTGGAAGCTGCATTTGGTCCCTATTGTGTTTATCTATTACAAAATAAGACCAATTAGCCTAGCTTAGCTTTTTTTCATTAGCTCAACTGCTAAACCCTAACTTGTGTGTGTTACTTTATTAGAATCTCAACTTTAACACATCATTGCTTTCAAGGATTTTGTTTAAAGCAATTTATTTAATAGTGGTTTGCCATTTATTTAATGTTGTACGACAATTATTCTGTCAGGCCTGGATCATGGCATTAACCAGACTTTTATTTACAAGCTTTAAGAGCTATTCATGCATGAAAACATGAAAAAAATGACCCTCAATGAGTGTTAAGTATTGTGTCGCAGCGGGAAGTTTCATTATCCTTACAAAACTAATCTACTGTGAAAAACCCTTTCACTTTTTCAAGCTGATCAAAATGGCGACCACCATTAAGCGTCATTCAACTACCACCCAAATAGCAGCTAAATGTAAAAAAAAAAAAAAACCCTGTATTTGTTCCATACAATAACCTCCAACCCCAACTAAACAGGTGTTTTGATGGGTTTTGTCCCAGCTCTCCTCCTCTGTTCCACCCTCTTGCATTTCTCCCGTCCTGCTTTCTCTGGACTGGCCTTGATCCTCATTATTCTACACTGGGGTCTTTGGGGGGAGCAAATGGTCTATTATCCAAAGATGGAGCTTAAGACAACTTAAAGCTCTGGAGGAGTGGCTATTTATACGGGTTGAAAGACAGAGAGAGAAGGAGGGAGTGTGTGTCTGGCCTGGCGTTCCCATATCACTTAGGCTAATGTGATTAAGGGCGAGCGAGTGGGGGAGTTAATTTAGCTCGGAGTATGTTGGTTCTTAGTGATTCATGTCAGGGAGAGTCTAGAGGGGGAGATGTGGCCGGTCACAGGACTTCCTAAAACACCCACGTACACTTATTCATGATGAAAAAAAGAATGTGGTGTATAAGTGCAAGCTCACTGTTTTAGTGCCTGATACCAAAATTAATAGATGAATGTACACATGCAACTGCCCCCCTGGTACAAACTAGGTTAGACGATTGTTCCCTTTACCAAGCTCACACACAGTTTTCTTCATTCAGCTGTCAAACCTGTACACTTTGATGCAGATCCAAACCCTTTGAGTCTGATCTGAGGATTCAGGAGAGCTTATGACTAATTGAGTCTTTGTTGTTTGTTCCATGAGAAAAAGGGACCATATCAGTAGGTGCAATTAGGTGTCTTATAATCCCCCAAGTCATCCAGCTCAGAGTGTTTCCTCAGCTTGGGACATGGAATAAGAACAACAGCGTAACTGCATTGTTGGCAAAAATATGCCCTGTTAGCTATAAACATACAAGCAGATTCTGATTTCCTCCATGCATCAGCAATTAAAAGCACGTCCAAGAGCCGAGCTGCTGCTCACATTAGCAGAGCCTGTTCCTCAGTTTGTTTTTTTTTGTTTTTTTCGATTAGGATTTTTTCAGTTTTTGATGTGAGTAAGGAGTTTTTTAAGGGGCTAAAATTGTCTGCACATATGTCAGCAGTCTATGATGTCAGCCCCTCCAAAACTAAATAAAACAAAACAAGTTCTTGAGACATGTGAATCTGTGATGTGACGTTATTCAATGTAATAAAGGTGTACTGTTCCTGAGGTTTAGTGTGGCAGTTAGGTGCTGTTTCAAAGGTAACATGGCAGACAGTGTGAGTGTGTGTGTGCGTGTTTGTGTGTGTGTGTGTGTGTGTGTGTGTGTGTGTGTGTGTGTGTGTGTGTGTGTGTGTGTGTGTGTGTGTGTAGGTGTGTGTGTGTGTGTGTGTGTGTGTGTGTGTGTGTGTGAGAGAGAGAGAGAATAGGGCCTCAACCATGGCAGATGGACCTTTGGAGACTGAATGGGTTTTATCTTTTCTAGTTGCCACCCACACATATTTTACAGACAGACACTCTTTAAAAAAATTAGGAAAAGCTTCAACTCTGAATTGTCTGGAGAGATTTTTAAAAAGTGGTTAAATATATACAGTATAGTGGCACTATCTTTAATAAACTTATGTGCAGGTTACTGCTTTCAACTGTACAGTTGAATACTCTCGACACACTTGCAAACCTCTTTAAGATTTCATTGTGAATGGAACAGCAGAAGGGGGTCTTTGTTTGCAACTCGGCTGCATTATGAGTCCCCTCTACCCTTTAAAAATATTGTCCCCTCGACACAGGATATCCCCCCCCCCCCCCCCAAAAAAAAATACAGACAGGAAGAAAAATGTGTAATCCTCTCTTCCCTTCTGTGACTCTATTCTTTGAAATACCTCCCTCTGCCCGCACATTGGTCAAGGCTTTGAGGAGGAAAAAGTCAGTCTGCTCTAATCGACCTGCTTCGAATGCTGAGTAACTGAATCACAGTTAGAGTTGTGCACCGGGCCCTGTCTACAACACAAGGTCATTTTGTTTTCTGGACAAAAGAAAATGCACCAGAATCGTCGCAGAGTTGACCAATTTTCCACACTGTCCTGCTGATAGACACCAGAGCAGAACATCACCATGTCAAATATAATCAGCCCTTTCAGATTCATGGTTAAAAAAAAAAAGGATTTATTGGAGCTTCAGATAGCATGAGTGAGTTTGGACTTGAGAGTCTATTAGCTCATGCTCAAATGGGGCCAAGAACTGGGGAAGGGGTGAGAATTCCTGCTAACTTGGACCAACTATGGCGTTTTCTCACACGCAGGACACTGGGTTGTAAAAAGTCCTATCAGTTTCCAGCTGTGAGGTGTATACAACCCTTTCACTATTCCCTCCTTTTCTCCAACACTTGAATAAATAGTAGCTGAGAAACTGGCTGGAGGGTGAGACAAAAAAACAGAGGAAAAGGATCCCATTGGAACTTGTTTACCTCACGCAGCACATCCCTCAAGTCGCCCCAATTTGATCAGCCTTGGCAAACTCTGCCAAAAAAAAAAAAAATGCTGTCCAGAGAAGAAAGCACAGCTTGGGCTGCTTACCTTCCTTCTAGTGGGTCTGCCTTAGCTGAGGAGTAATGAGAACTGAGTTTTGAGGCTGTGCTGAATGAGTCCTCTGCATGTCCTCAAACATCTTTTTTTTCTCCTATTTTCTAGCTATAACAGACGCGGTGTGTTGGATCAGGGTGTCAAGCATGTAAGCGTGTCACCCTGCAAGAGACAAAGATTAGTGCATCTATCAAGAATCTTAATCTCCGAGCACAGCAGCCACATCAATTTGGTAATGAGTCATTTGCATATTCACCTCTGTGGCACTTTGATTACATATAAGAGAATATAGAAATGCTAAGAAGGTTTCCTTGCACTCAAGCAGAGTCTTTGCACAATGGCATAATTTCACGCAAGGCAAATCTGCATCTCCACTGTGGGCCTGGGCCTGCCTTGATTAATTTAGTGTGAGGGAAGAGATTAATCAAAGCTGAGCTTCCAAAGATGTTTTCTGAACAAAGTACACATAAATGTAAAAACCTTGTGGTTCACATTGTGTTTGTTTTATTTTATTCAAAATGCATTTAGAGACGTTTCTCTGTTAAAATATAGAAAGAATGCTTATTTCAAAACTTTTTTTTAATGATTAATCAAACTTTTATTCAAATTTGTGCCAAATCTTTAATTAAGTTCGAATTTATGTGTGGGAATAAACCGGAGCATCCCGGAGAAAAAACCCCACGCAGACCCAGAGTGAACACGTCAAGTCCTGACAGGCAGAAACCAGCCGGCTTCAGACTGTCAGGACTCTACATGTCCCCACTGTGCCTGCTTGGCCTGTTACAGCCGGTGTGTTGGGGGAGGTGGAGGTTGAGGAGATGATGGAGAGGCTGAGGTGGACACATACGGAGCAGCATCTGTTTTTTTCTGATGTTTGTATTGACGGCGATAACTTGGAGTGAAGGCCTTCTTAATCTTCCTCCAAGTAGAGATCTTCTCCTGCTCGCGCAGTTTTTCCTCCTCTGCTGCCGGTTTAGCGGACAGCTCAAGGCTCTCAGCCTCCTCTTGTTTTGGGAGGTCTTCCACCTTTTTTTGCAGCGCCTGACTTGTCTCCTTCTTGGTTTTAGAAGAGTAATCAAGCATGTCTGATTCTATCTCAGAGGACAGATTCAGATCTTTCAGCGTCCTGTTCTCCTTTTCGGACTCCAGCCTCTTAGCTTTCTCTAACTTCAACTCGTCCTCCAACTCCTTGATGATCTGGAGGTTTCTTCTTGACCCAGCTCTGTTCAGATCCTTCTCCCTTTTCAGATGGATTTCTGTACGATTCAGTTCGATCTTCAAGTCTGCGACCGTCTGCCAGTGTGTTTTGCGTCCCTGATATGATGGGCGATGGGGTTTGGAGGACATCATCAGAGTCTCCTCAAGTTGAAGCCTGATCTCCTCCAGTTCCTTCTGGAGGCTCTCTTGTTTGTGAAGGTCCTCCACCTTGTTCTGCAGGTTCTCATTGGTCGCCTCTTGTGCTGCCAGTTTGGAGGACAGCTCCTGGCACATGCTCGTCATTTCCTCCAGCTCGTTCTTCAAGGTCAGAGTTTGCTCGGAGGTATTGATGCCGCTGCCGAAGGATTCTTGCAGCTTTGGGCCACTTGAGTCTTTCTCCTGGAGTGCAGAGATGATACTGATGAGCTCCTCCTTGGTCTTAAAAGAGTAATCAAGCATGTCTGGTTGTATCTCAGAGGACAGCTTCAGGTGCTTCATTTCGTCTTTCAGCGTCCTGATCTCTTTTTCGCACTCCAGACGTCGTGACTTCTCCTTTCTCAGATGGGCTTCCGTACGAACAAGTTCAATCTGCAGGTCTGCAACCATCTGAAAGTCTGTTGGCTGATATGATGGCCGATGGGGAACACCCTGGTTTTCCCAGCTCTCTCCTTCCCTAATTTGATGGAAAGTTTGAGCTTCCCTGTGCTGGGATCTGTAGTACTGCATGGCTGTTTGTAGGTGAAACAGGGCGTTGGATGTAGTACTCTTTGTGTAGTTGTTGACGAGTCTATTCGACAATGCTGTGTCCCAGAATGAGTGTGTGAACTCTGTTTCAGAATGAGTGTGTGAACTGTTTGTCTCAGGCTGGATCCGTGAACTGAAGAGGCTTCTGGTCAGAGTTTGTATTTATGCTTTAAAGCTGAGATTCTAAACGGCTTTGATGGTCACGAGTTCCAGAATGGCTTTGAGCTCTTTATTTTTCCCAAACATTCTATCACCATGACAACATAACATAACATTTAAATCAGAGCTGGTTAATTCAACATGGCCGCCCCCAGCATTAACATTACACATAGCCCAACACTGATGGCTGAAATAAAGCATACAAAAGAAACATTGACACTGATCAACGCTCCGTCCTGATTTAACTTGTGTTTGGAGCGATCAGGTCTACGCAGTGCGAGCAGATTATAGTGAACTTTGGTTGTACATCGTGAGCGATACAGTCGCACAGTGTCACAGCGACTTCTCTGATTGATGGAGCTTGCTGTTACCATGGCAATGGTTACTGCCCCTCCGTGCTGGCTAGCTAGTTCGTAAGCTAACTTTAAATGTGCTAATAACCTTGTCATGCTGCCATGAATGTAGTTTACATATTCAAAAACACAAACTACAATATAGAACAACAACCGCATTAACAGTAGTAGTGGATTGTGGGATATGTAGTTCATTGACTCTAGATGAAATTTATGTAAACAGTATTGAACCTTTGCCTTCGTTTTTTATGAGGTTTTGGTGCCAAATTAAATGTATTCACTGAGGAAGTTTTACGAAGAGGGCAGTCACTGTTCAGCTCAAACAACAATGAACAATCTGATCTAATGTTAAGATTTAGGCTTTTTTGGACCGATTCCTAAAGAGGCAATAAAAAGTTCTCTCTCTCTCTCTCTCTCTCTCTCTCTCTCTCTCTCATATCACTCTTCTCTTTCTCATCAATAAATATTTTCCATCTGTCCATCCTCTTTACAGCCTGCTTCCAAAAAGCACAAATAGGTGTGATTAGCTCATATCTTCGAAGTATCTAAAACCCAGACACACTGACAGACAGAGAAAGACACAGCTGTAATGAAAAGAAATTGAGACTGCTCTGTGAGGATGATTTTGTCTGGTTTGGATGGTCAGACGAAGAATCAAGTCTCTCCAGAAGTCTCATGTCTTTTTTATTTTTTTTATTTTTGCCAGAGCAGCTGTGAAAGCTTCCTCCCACTCCCAGTCTGTCTCCATGCACACCCTGCAACAGTCTGACCCTGTTGAAATGTCGAAGGTGGGAGCTGCTGCGATATAAAGCGGCTCCATGTTCCTCCACTGTGGTCCATTTACACTGAACCTTGAAGCTGATGACATTACGGGAGGCGTGAGGCTGACGGCCCCCAAGTTCCTGGAATTCCATCTGCTGCAAGAGACCACTGTTTCTCTTCAAACCCCAAACTGTACTGCCTTATCGTGTGTGGAGCCACAGGTTATGTCTACACACAAATATTTATGTAAAAATTTGACAATCAATCCATTACAGACATATTCAGTCATCTGGTAGTCTCCAATCAATAAATTAAATCAACTGAGGGAGCAATATTTAAGATATTATTAAAATTAAACCATTCTACTCGAATATTAGAGAGTTTTTTTAAAAATGGAGAGAGGTTAGAAAGGTTTACAGATAAATGCAGAAATGGCTAAACACTGAAGCTTCTCTATTCGCAACACAGCCACTCTACAGATAAGGGGGGCAGACAGCGCTCTTTATTGTTTTAAATTCATATAAGCAATACTTAATCACAAGATCTTGATTATTGGTTAAATGTTTATTTTCAACCAAAATTTGCATATTCCATAATGAATAAACAAATCATCGCAATCTGTTTCATTTAATTCACCGTGCCAAACATTTTGCAACCCAGTTTTGGAAGCTTTTGTTTCTGTGTATGAATGCTGAAAGTAAAGATTTTGTGTGAATATCCTAATCCTCTTTGAATCCTCACGAGGTGTCAAAAAGTTACAGAGCAGGCATTTTCAAAGTAAGTTCAATGGGGAAAGTGAAATATGGCGCTAAAGAGGACACTAGATCGTTTTTGAAAAGTGCTGAGTCACACTAAGCTCGTCAAGTGTCCCCCATGGCAGCTCAGCAATGAAGCCTTTCTCCCAGACGCATTCATCAAACGGATCAGGATCATGAGTCCACTGCTAAATGCCAACTTGGCATGGCTGAGCTTTCCAATGGCTCTGCTGAGTAATTCATGCAAGCAATTAATGTCTGCGTTCTCAAAGTCAAAAAAGACACTGGAAAGGAAAATACTAAAGCCATCCATAAAGCAATGAGTCCAGTCATGCTCTCTGATGACATCACTGAATGCTGAGCCCGACCCCCATCATTTACTATACGATGTCCCATCCTTCAACGCCTTTACCCTTTAGATAATATCCACCCCCATCACAAACCCAGCCATCCCCCTTTTAGCCTAATAGGCTGCTGCATTAATGGCTCCAGCAGATCTCCCTATTAGAGGAAATTGCTTTTAATTTAGCCAATTAACAAGCTCGTAAATTCATCAGCGGAGCGAGAGATCTGCAGAATTAGCGAGCGAGTGTGTGAGAGAGAGAGAGAGAGAGAGAGAGAGAGGGGAAATGAGGGGAAGACCATGAGTTGTTTCCCGATGCACTACAGGTGGATAATTATCAACAACCTAAGAGTTGAGAAGCATGACGAAGCAGGCTGAGGTTATTGGCTTCGTATGCAGAGGACGTGCAGAGGACAGTAACAGAGAAGTCCTTGGCTGCTGACAGGCACTCGGCAGATGAGTGATATTATAATATATTGATTCATGTCTGCTTACTAGTGCAGAGGTCTACAAGATCAGTGTGTGGCTTATTGAAGGAGCTGCCTGGTGTATTTAAGAGGTAGACAGTCCAGTGAGGATTTTTACTGAAACAAAATGAAATCCAAACTGAAGACATTTAGCTCCTAAGGAACTGAAGATGAGATGAGTTATGGAGAGATGGGAATTCGGCATTCTTCACTACTGTCATATTCTGTGACATATTGTTATATTTGCCTTGCAAACTGTTGTGCAGACCCTAAGGACAGATGCTCTGCATTGACTTATTGAAGGATTTAGTTTGAAAATGCATGATGAACACACGTGGATTCGTTTTCTGTAATTTCATTGATTCCAGGTTTTTACAACAATCAATCAATCTTTATTTCAATAGCACATTTAAAGCAGCGTTGGTTGACCGAAGTGCTGTACAAGCAAAAACAGCACACTATAAAAATAATAAAAGTGAAACACAGTAAAAATACAATAAATAGGAGCGCGAATAAAAATGTCAAAATGTGAAGCTCAGCTTGTATTAAAAGCCAGAGCAAAGAGGTGGGTTTGAAGTTCTCAGAGGTTGGAGCAGTTTGTTTGTTTTTTATCTGTGAGAGAAAAAAAAGATTTTCTCATGTTCTGGGCATCAAATTATTACAAATTTAATAACAACAATAGTGTTTTAGACGTTTGTGTTTTCCCTTTAAAACCTCTAAACTGCTACGATTTACCCTGAAAGACAATTCATCTTATTTTCAAAACTGTCCTGAAGTGATCATTTTATACCAGATAATACTTTATTTTAATTTCAGCAAACTGACACCCGTCAATCTTGACTCCTTCGTTTGACCTCCTAACAGCAAACATGCTGGTTGTACTTGATGTGTTTAAATGAAAAGATTTGGCCCTACAGTCGAAAAATCTAGAAACGTATAGTAGGGAGTAAAAAACCTTGGGGGTCTCAGCCCAACATTGGGTCACATGAATTCTGTGTTCATTTATCAATAAAAAGTTTATTGTATATTTACATATATTGATCACAGCCTACTGTGAGCCATACCCAGTGCTGAAACAAGAAAGTCTGTCATCCACTGTGCAGAAATGTAATCTCTCTTTTTGTCTGGAATCGTAACAATACGTAATGCATCTTTAGTATTTACAAATGTTGATTCAATTACTCAGTATATCCCAATCCAGGATCAATTTGCAAACCTAACAAAGTATTTCATGTCAGTAAACTGGGACTGGGTTCTAAAACACTGAGGTGTGCACTGCATTGGCATTGTTTCTATGGTGCAGCCATTTGTAAAGAGGGTTTGTGCTCAAAGAAGTTAATCTGCAGTGAACACTTCCATTCCAGAGAAACTCTGCACGAGAACGTGCGCAATGTTAACAAAGACATTATCCAAATTGAACTCCAGTTAATGGCAGTTGTTGTTTCGACTTTAAATGAATGCATCACAGCTCTGTCCAAAGAACCAACCGACACATCATTAATATCCATAAATGTCAGGGTCTGCCGTCGCAGGACAATGTCTCTCCATTCTGCTCTGGAAAAACAGAACGGGACGTGGACAAAGCTCCTGTTTCTGTCCTGTGTGGGCCGAGATAAAGCACCCAGTGAAAAGGTTGCCATCCATCTTCGTCCGACTGGCATGTGCTTAAGTTACTTCCGCCCTCAATGTAGCCAGTGTCTTTCGCTGCTCTCCTTGTGCATGTGTGAGTGTGTAAGTGTGAGTGTGGTGTAAGTGGCGTTGAGGTTAACGAAGTGCATCCACCTCTCTTCCTCCCCAAATTAAAACGAGACTTCATTAAGAAGTCACTGCCTGTCTGTCATGGCAAAACATGCACGGATGCAAAACACACACACACACACACACACACACACACACACAGGGACACCTGAGGGTGGCATTCAGAGCTGTACACGCAGAACAATGAGAGAGATGCCTGCACAGCCTCAGACACAGATATTCAAGACATCTGCATTTCCTTGACTAAAGCAGATACTAAAAATATACTTGACGAGCTAAACGAACACCTTCAGGGATTGTTGATTAAGCTTAAAATCCTGTGAATTGAAGGACTGTTCTGTCTGGATTTTAACTCCCTAAATGCCTGGATTTCAAAGACCAGTTGGCGTATTTTCAATGTTCATTCTTCAGTGGTCATGTATTACGTTGAACGCATTGAAAAGCAGAGAAAAGTCGAGGAAGGAAACGTGCTGCAGTGGTGATATCAGCGTGATGTCCTGACGTACCGCATCTCTTTTCCTCTCCCTCATCCCAGTCTTTCTCTCTCCCCCCTCCCCGGTCGTCTCACCTCTCTTCTTGCCCTTCCCCTTCCTCCCCTCATCCTTTCATCTCAACCTCCCACGCCTTTCAGGTCACTGGGGAAGCAATCGTCTTAAGTGTTCTGGCTGACAATGAGAGCTGATGAGAAACCTTCCTGAGAGTTGTTGGCTGGCTAAGGTAAGCTCTTGAGCCCGCCTGCGCTGCATACAAATGTTGGAAAGCTCATCCGTCTTCTCTTCTCCAACACCGTTTTCAAAAACTTTCTACCTTCTCGTAAAACCATGCAAAACACAAACAAGACAAACTTCCTCCCATTAAAACCCAGGTGCATTTACAACAAAGAGTGTTCGCTTTAAGACACTCAGGGAAAAAAATGGAAAACCCTGAAAATCTCCCATTTGCTGGAATTGGTGCGGCATAATCCCAGTTTAATCCAAAAAGGACACATGGGTGAAGGTCAGTGTCTATGTCAACATATAGTTCATACCTCCCTCTAATCTCTCTCCAGCCCCCTTTTGAAGAGCAGCTTATTACACTTGATAGAGACTATTAGCCCCAAAGGCAACACATCGCTGACTCAGCGCGCCTTTCCCGTAATCCTCTGAGCCGTTTCTTCTCAAATAAAGGGCATCCGAGATTATACGGCAAGGAGGAAGAATCAACTCGACCCAATCAGAGAAGGTGGGGGGGGGGGCTTTCCATCAGGAGCTGCTGAGTTAGATGCTTCCGATGATTGATTTGTTTGATTTTTACATCAACAGTCTTCATCCATCTGTCAAAACCAGCTGTCGGAATTTTCAAACTATCACGAGCAGGAATCTGAAGCCCCGGAACAGCTCAGAACATGACTTCACCCGTAGACGAGTCCCTGCACGGCCCGAAGCTCCGCACGCTGAACAAAGCAGCAACATTACGCGTGAATTATAACTGTGCTCAGCAGAGGATGTGACAGGCGTCAAACAAATGACACGTATGACAGATTGACGATTCCTTATGACTGTAACTCGAAGAACTTATGGATACTTGATGCCCGAACCGAGTATTAATCTTGGCAGCGCTTCCTCTGGCTCTGACATGTATCATTAAACAAACGTTAAGTGCAAGCAGACAAACTGACAACAGTGACATATGAATGTAACTTTACCACAGATCCTTTTGTGCAAAAAAAATAAATAAACGATTTAAGCTTAGAAATTAGTTTGCTTTTGTTTCTTTCTTTTTTTTTCTAAAGGTAGATTTTCTTTATTACGAAAGGCAGCTTGTGGATCATATTCCGACTGTTTTCAATTCTCCAAAAATGTTCAACTTGGAAAAAGTATGGCTGAAAAAATATATATATATTTTAATTATTAATTATTTAAATAATTTTAGGACTCTGGAATCAGATCATTTTATTAGAAAACATGACTAGCTTCTTGTGTAATAGACCAGGAGAAAATATGCAGGAGGAGGGGTTATAATTAGTTTAATTGGCTCTGAGTGGGTTTAATAACATCACAGGAAAGTCATGTCACGAACCACTAATTAAGTGCTGTAATCAACATGCTGCCTCATACAGCAGGCCTCTGATGCAGTTTTCAACAGGCGGGCCTGAGGGCAGGAAAGGAGTGTGTGTGTGTGTGTGTGTGTGTGTGTGTGTGTGTGTGTGTGTGTGTGTGTGTGTGTGTGTGTGTGTGTGTGTGTGTGTAGTTCTGCGAGTGTTTTACTCTGTGTGTTAGCATTGGTGTGTTTGTGTGTTCACATGTTGTGTGAGTGCCTCCCTTGACTCTATTATCAGGAGCAGCGTGCAGGTGTGCAGGCAGACAGCATCTGATGGAGCCGCACAGATCCCCCGAGGCTGAAAGCCCAGGGACGTTTCTTTAGAAAGAGGACGTGCTCTGTCAGGATAATGTGTACGTGCGTGTGCATTTGAGTGTGGGTGGTGCTAATAGTCCTGGGATGTCTGAGTTTCTTGTCATTTTACAATTGTTGTAGAGCATAGAGCCACTGTGCATTCTGTGCACCCCGAAAAATAATTGTCATTTTAAGTGATGTGTAAGTTCATACATTTATTATGGAAGCTATATAATGCCAACAATGACCAAATCATGCAAACAGCCAAAAGGCATTTCTTAAAATTGTTTGTCATGTCGAACAAACAGACACAAAACTTGAATTTCCCTCGGGATCAATAAAGTATCTATCTATCTATCTATCTATCTATCTATCTATCTATCTATCTATCTATCTATCTATCTATCTATCTATCTATCTATCTATCTATCTATCTATCTATCTATCTAAAACAAGCGAACAAAAAGCGATCAGCCAAACATGCAAAAAAGTGCTGAACCAATAAACACCTTTCATTCCTGCTCTATGAATATTTTCTATCGGTGCAAGTTTTGATTTCAGCAATTATTAATGCTTTAGTAAAATCAAAAAAAAATTCTCATATTCTTGGGATTCTTTGCAGGGATGTCTTTTCAACATCAATATTGGCCGATATTGGCCATACATTTTATAACAGATCGCATCAGTTAGCGAATAAGACAGTGCCTTTTATTTTCAACAATCCTGGAAATAATTCCTCTGTTCGAATTATGAACACTGTTTTTGGGCATGTGTGCTCCTGGAGTCTTTTTTACAATAAATAGTAAATGGACTTGAGCTTGTAGAATGCATTTTTCATCATCAACTGAGCCACAGTCACCCCTAGAAGAAAAGTTTGCTCAGCTGATTAATTAAAATTTTGATATCATTACACACTCCTTAAAAAAAGAAATCATTAAATGTGAATGAGGTTTAAACCCAGATTATAATGAAACTTTATTGTACACCCTATGTCTCCAGTCTAAAAGCTTACTGCCTTCATCAACTCTTGGGCATAAAAAAAACAACAACCCTGCACTACCTGAGCTTCATTGGACTCCTTAAATGGTTGGTGGTAGTAAAAACTGTGAAAACCAGAGCTGGTCTCCGGCCAGAGTTTTTTTTGCAGACCCGCACACAGACCACAGACTCATTTAACATCCATTAGCTTCAAAACATATCCAGTCAGCAACAGATGGTCAACGAAGAGCAGAAATCCACTCTTCTATGTTGGCTACATTTCAAAGCAACACACACACACTCACACACTCCTGTGAGACTACTTGAATCCAATTTCCCATCATTGAAGTGCTTCGGGCCATGTGGATTACAATGAAAAACCATGTCCAATTTATGCTTTTATAAACATTTAATGTGGCTTTTTGTGTAGGCGGGCCACGCTGAACTTTACAGCAGACAGTCGTTAACACCTCTCTTTTTGTAGTCCTTTCACAAGCCGCCATGTTGACCTTTAACTGGTGTCTCGTGGGAAATGTCTTGTCACATAATAACTGATTGAATGTGATTAATTGGTTTTAAAAAAGCTACAATGCTGTTTTCACACACACAAAAAAATTCTCTTTCTTGAATTGGAAGTAAAAAAACTTCATTTCCCATAATTCCCTGGCCACTTGTCAAACTCACTGTGTCACAGGAAAGGGGGGGGGGGGGGGGGGGGGATAGCACCAAAGTCTGCTCCAGAGATAGGGTTCATTTAATAATGACAGGAGTTAGAGGAGGTGCATGCACAGATTGCAGGGGTGTGTGTTTGTGTGGGTGCACACATTGGATGAGGGCACTGACCTCACAGAACTCCCAACACACAAACTACAGGCCAGTGAGCCCCTGCGCCCCAGTATTTTTGGGCTTCCATCCAGTTTTACCACCAGAAGCTTGCGCCCATCTGCGGGGCGCTCTGAGCACCCAACAATGGCACCTATGTTCCCACAGGGACAGGCATGGGGATGTCACTACGAGGGCCCTGCTCCCCAGTCACACACACACACACACACACACACACACACACACACACAAACACACAACAGCCTGGCTGGCGTGACAAGAGCCACACGGAAAACGATCTGCTTGCATGTTTTAGTGTGTGCATGTAATACGTTCCCATCCTGCTGTAAACTCTTTCAAATCTGGTGCAACTTGGCAGAAAAATAAAGTCAACGAGTAAAACAGAGCAGAGCCACAAAAACACGCACTAACACCTTCCTCCACACCCACTTTTTCACGAGGTGAGGCCTGTTTTATAGACTAACCACCAACAACAACAGCATTGTAACCACTGCTGGTGTTTAGTGTGGCGCTGTAGCGAGCAGGACGCTCAGGTTCTCCATTACGCTCACATCTCTGACTCTACAGCAGACATAAAGCAAAGTGAAAGCAGAGAGCGTCAGACTGAGAAAAAAGGAGGGGAGGAATTCATGTCAGCTCTGCTGCAGCCATCTGGTTTAGCTATTCTGTGAGTTGGGGGGTTAGGTTACATCCCAAGTGTCCACAGGGGGGACAATGGAGGAATTACAATCCATCTATCTGGTAAAACAAAAAGAGACAGGCTGACATGACGAGCAAACAGCATGTGAAGAGATCTTAAAACACGACGATAAAGAAACTTCATTATGGGATTCTTGGGGGTTTTTCTTCAGGACCGGTCTCATATCATTCCAGGGAACACGTCTTATTCAAGGACACTTCAGAAGGCTGTAAGGCTTGATGACAGGAAGATTTAAAACCTTGGACATCCGCCTAAAAGCTCTTCACGACACGCCATTAGCACTAAGTATTTAAGCACAACCCGAGGAGTTTCAGCGACCTTGAATTCTCTATATGCTGACAGCGATGGCAGGTTGTGGTAGAAAGCAGGTTGTATGAGGAAAGTTAGCAGTATGAAACTTTTATCAGCAGCAGTTTGACGGCTTACACACTTCGACCTACTTTAGAAAAATGTGAGAACCAGTCCGGCCAACATCAATGCAGAACGTTTTACATGGAAGTTGGGAGTCATTTTTAAGGTCATTGATGGACTGCATGCACTCTGCACACTGTAGTGTCACCTTCACATTTAGACTAGAGTGTTTTATAAACTCCAACATTTGAAGTTGGTTGGGAGAGGTCAGCTTGTTGAATCCAGGTTTGTTTTTGTCATATATTTATTTGAAATGACTCTTGAAGCTTTATAATAATGTCCAAACTTTTTTGGAGATGATGCAAGGCAGAAACATTAAAAGATAAACGGCACTTCTTCTTTCAAATATCTGGCCTTGAATGATTCTAAGCATCTTCTTTTTTAATCTTGATTCCCATTAATACGTGTGTGAGTTAAAGATCTCCTCAGTGGTGCCATAAAGTCAATGTTCTTTAAATGTCAGAACTTGTTTTAAAAGGGGAAACAGTACAGTAATCTAATTTGGACACAAAAACAATCTCCTCGAAAAGAAGACGAATGGGACTGAGGCTAAATGGACTAAAGAGAAAATCGACAGATGAAGAGTTTCTACTAATCCACATTAGGTACATTTCATTCCATCTGACTTAAAGGCTCAGTTTGCTCATAAAGCAGTGGCCTACAGCCGTGAGAGCCTCTGCTCGCTGTTCTCATGCAAACGCCTCTGAGCTAACTGCTCAAACGCTAAAGTGCCAATTAAAGGAGACCTAATCTGCAAGTTTCAAGTATTTCTTTTCAGGAATCCACTGAAGGAACCTAAAATTATTTACAGTAAATAAACATACTGTACAATATTACATTCCTTCAGTTAGTCCTCACTTTGAGACAGGAAAGATCTAATAATGAGTCTCGAAGACCCCTCCTCCTAAAAAGCCTGGTATAGTCTGAAAAGGCAGAGAGAGCAGGAGCAGGCTGGAGCCGCACTGACAGCGGAACAAAGCAACACATAAACATCACACAATCAAAAATATCCACTTTGAACAACAAAGACACGAGAGCACAAGGTAGAGCTGAGGCTGATGGGAACTTTCTTGCTTTTGCAGATAAGTACAAAATAATGGTTCACTTAATGAGGCTCTCGTGTGAAAGATCTAAGGATCAGGAAAGTTAGGATTTACTCTCCGGGCAACTTATAACATAACATTAATTGATGAAATAACTGACAGAGAAAACACAGGGTATGACAATGAGGTTCACTCTAAGCACGGCAGAATATGTTATGGTTGGTATTTTGATAAGACGCGTAGCTATAAAGGCTGACAGATTTTTCAAATGCATCCTAACAGCTTCTGCTGATTACAGAGCAATCATGTCACGCTGTCACTCGATGTTCCACAATAAAAGAGTCAGGCTGATGTGATGAACACCTCACGGTGAACGTATAAAACTTTAGACACAATCTTTAGTTACATAAAAACAAACAAAGGCCAAGCAAGGATCATTGTGTCACTGCAGCCGAGTTAATTATGCAATCTCCTCACACTGAAATGATGCATTATGGGAGATAAAATAAAAACTCTGATCTCCTGATCAGTCATGACTGTCCTCCATAAAAAGCTGCTGTTACTGTCACATCTTTGGTTGAAAAGAAGAAGAGACGGAAAAGTAGGCTGAGTGGAATCTGCGTCCATGTCCAAGTGATTAGCTGTGAAGCTGCGCTCATTAGGCAGACGATGATTATTGGCTGCTCATTATTAGACTATTACAGCGTCATTAAAATGACATTACCAGACGATTCTTGTGCCTAATGCGTTAACGCAAACACTTCAGCGCCACACGTGGGTACATTTCTGCCCATCAAGTTGCTCAGATCCAGAGACACAGCATCGACGCATTGAAAACACACACTCACAGAAGAGAGAGAGAGAGAGAGAGAGAGAGAGAGAGAGAGAGAGAGAGAGGAATGCAAGGTGCAAGCTGACACAGGAGCAGCCTCTGGCGTGTTTGAACTTGTCTCTTCTCAATATGTCTCTGCCTCTAAGAGCTGCACCATTCCTACCTGACATCCCTACTCTTTGCTTAGGTGTGCCTTTCATTCCCTATTCTCTGCTGACACACACACACGCACGTGCTAACACACACACACACACACACACACACACACACACACACACACACACACACACACACACACACTTAGAAGCTTTGAAGTCTGTGCATTACATCGTTTTCTCATTTTGCCATGAACCGAGGAAGGGGCTCTGGGAAAATGCTAGAGAAGACCCATGTCGGAAGTCACCCATACTGAGTGTGTGTGTGTGTGTGTGTGTGTGTGTGTGTGTGTGTGTGTGTGTGTGTGTGCGCGCGTGTGTGTGTGTGTGTGTGTGTGTGTGTCTCAGGAGGTCCTGTCATTATGAGTAAATGTGCAGGATGGGACTCGAGTGGTCACGTGGAGGGGCTCAAGTTGCACACACAGTCTCAAACAGAGTCCCCCACACACACACACACACACACACACACACACACACCATGGAGTAGGTGGGTGTCCCGGTGCCTGTCACCGTGTGCGATCCCTGCTCTGCACTGGTACGGAGGCCGGCAGCATTTTACACACATGCATGCACACAAACACACAAGCAGTCATGTCGGTAGCATGGTTGCATGCAGGGATTAACACAAGAACACACGCAATGACACATGACAGCCATACAATAAGAGCAGCAATTATGTAATTATTTAATGACTGTTGACAAATGAAAGAAGATATTGTGGACTAGAATGTTGCAGGGCATTTAAATTGTGCAGTCATTTTGTCACTAAAAACTGCTTAACAGCTCTCGGCATTACGAGGGAAAAGAGATGCAGGAAGGTAGATGAAGACGTATAAAACTCCCAAAAAAGAATGCCCTCACACATGAGCACTTGTCCTCCCAGGAAGTTGTAAGAAAACCTTGTGGAAATCTTAAATACATTTACATCCTGTCTCGGATGAGATTTCACGGATGGTTCTGGATTATTTAAAAAAAGCAGGTGAATTAAGAGGACAGAACAAAGAGCAGCGTGGACACAAATCTTCGCTGCTCCAGCTTTCTGCGTCGGGGCGGCAGAGGTCTGAAGCTCGAAGAGGAATATTTGGAATTCCTCCCTCAGATGGCACGTTCTTAATCTCATTATCTGAGAGGATATGAAATCTACATTCCTCAACACACACACACACACACACACACAACAGTTCAGTGTGTCAGAGGGACCCTGCTGAGTGTGGCCATGATCTGCCTTGTGGTGGTGTTATGGCTGCACACAAAACTATGCAGCACAAAAAGAGCATCTCAAAACCGACTATCTCGCCTCAGCGAAAAAAGTAACACAAAGGGGGAAAAAAAGTAAACTTGATGCTGGAAAACTTGTGTGGACAGATGAAGAGGCCCTTGAAAGTGCTTCCTCCTTCAAACACACGGTGTTAATGGAAGGATAGGGGTGCAGCACTGAATGACAAGAGGACCTCCCACTTAAACAGGCACCGTGATGAGGCGTGACCACTCCTGACAGGTGTTTTGTCTCACTCAGAGCGGCGTGATGTGGCCATTGTGGCGGCCACTTCCCCTGAAAGGCCCAAAGAAATCCCACACCAAACAGGGGCAAGAGCTTGGCATGCGGCAGCAAACCTAGAAGGTTCTGCCTTTTCAAACCACAGCTTACATAAAACCGGACATCAATCAATAAGCCGGTGTGACAATGAAGAGGTATGAACGTGGCTGATAAGAGGCAGCATCAAACAATCAGAGACACTTCTTCTGCTGCTGCGTCTGTTCAATGCCGTTTTTCTACTTCTCACGGTTTTAGGTGTGTTTGGTCTTTAAAGCTGGTTCTTTCCACAAGGCAGGAATTTAATCATCAGAAATCTTCTCTGAGCCACAAAGAGACGGCATTAAAATCCTATTAACGATGCACAAAGCCTCCACTGTTTCTCCCTAATGCTGCAGAGTACTTAAATGCTAATGCTAACTAGCACAAGCTCTGCCTCCATTAATCAAAGGCTGAACTGAAATCCTTCAGAGAAAAAAAAAAAAAAGTTCTCGATGTTCTTGGTAACTTTTGGATTTGTATTTTGTGTGTAGAGTGCAGACATCAGGTGGAAAACAAACTCAGATGAGACCTGGAGGACTGGTGCGTTCAATGATTCAGATTCATTGTACGAGAAAAGTTTAGAGGCAGGTAAACAGGTAACAGGTAAAAGGCAGGTAGGCAGTGTGATCAGGGTGCAAGAGGATGAACTCCACAGGGCAAAAGAAAGAGAAAAACAGAAACACAAGCACATGGCTACATGGCAACATGAGCTTAAAACTAATTAATAAAGGACACATTCAGGTATGTGGAATGAGGCTGATGAGGGCTGTCGAGATGAGCAGGGATGGTCGAGCGACTGATGGAACGGTTGTCATTTCAGGGCACAATTGTAAAAGACCAAAAGTCTCCATGTCTTATCTACCCCAAGTACAACTCATTAGCATTCAGGTTGCTTTTCTTGCTCTACAGCACACTTCTACATCACACCATTGCGTATATCCACTAACCAGAAAATGAATGTTCTTGGTTTTACCTTGCATGTTGTGCCTTTTTCATTACCGGTCTGTATTTGTTTTATAATGATTGTAAAGTGTATAATTTTAATGTTGAGGTTTTCCTTTTGTCATGTTTTTGTATCCCTGCAGAAAATGGAGATTCCCCTTGTGGGATGTTAATGGTAATCTGAATTTAACAGACAGTTGGAGTCAGCGGGCACACACTCGAGAGGGTGTAAAATAGCAGGAGGAACCACTGCGATGTGTAAACACACTAGTCTTTTTTTTGTCAAGGCTACCAAAGAGAATTTATTATCAGACGCTGGTGGAGTCCAATTACATAATGCCAGCTCTCCAATGGACGGCTTCGCCTTTCAATGTCACAATTTCATTAAGATGGGAAACTGACTGCTTTCTATTTCAAACAGCTTTATCCCTCGTACAATGTGTACTTTTTAATGTGTAGTGCTTTATAGATGCACCAAGTGTTCTGGTCCATGCGTCTTAGTTTTGTAATCTTGCTTTGGTGGAATTGTTGGACCTGAACGGAGAGGGGCTCGGCTGGGATTGCGTTAACAGGAAGGGAAGGGCTCTGAGTGGGGAAGACATGAAAGGACGACTCCGTCATCTGGGAGCTTTAATGACAGACTGTGCAGCCTTGTTTTGACTGAAGAGTTCTTTTAATATGCATGACAAAAGACATCACTCTGGGACCTTCCCTGGCAACAGCACCAAGTCCCCTGACAAACTTCTGTTGTCTCTGCTGCTGATCGTCATGCTTTCATTATCAGGGCTGCTTAGACAGCATGAAGGTGTCCAATTGAGCAAACCCTTTTACTACGGACAAGGAGCAATGCTCTTCTTCCACAGTGAATTCAAAACTGAAGGGCAAAGAGTTCAGCTGATGGCCCTACTAAAATGAAGCAGTGGGCTTTTACTCACTAAACTGCTCTCCTTGAATTGTTAAGAGCTTCTCACTCCTCCTCTGTCTCCTTGTCTGTTCTGTTCCCTCTCACACGAGAGCTCTAACTGAAAACATAACTCTCAATGTCCCTGTGAGTGCTGTTGTGAAGATTATCAAGCACAAACAAAGTAGTCGGAACAGGACAGTGCACTCTCATTTGACAACCTCTTGACAAGTCGAAAATCTCTTTGTCAAAACACAGTCTTACAGTGCCATAAATCATTCAACAACTTGCCACTATTCCACTTTAAGTACCATGAATGGGCTCATTTTCAATGCATAATCATGTCAAATTTATGGGGGCTGATGACTACCTCGAAAATGGTAGTGCCCTAAGTGGGCCAAACAACTTCTATAGGTGTGGGGGTGTTTTCTTAAAGAAAGAGACTCAGGAAAGGGATGATTTTAAAAGACAAAATCTACAAGCAATTGTATGTTCATTCAATTGTACCTGCTTTGAACGATTGAGAGGAAGATGAAGATTTACAAAAAGTAAAGCTTATGATGAAGCATTTCTCATGAAATGTTCATTTCTGATGGAAATCATGCCAGTATGTGAATGCCGTAAGAGTCTCAGTAAACACCAGAACAAGTAAGATTTTCAAAAATGAAAATACATTTTCATTTTCACCTCTGATGTAATTTAAAGGGACCATGGTACGGATTAAAACTTTGTAATGCAATGTTACACTGTGGTATTGTTTTAGCAGTAAAATGTGTTTGCTTAATATATCAGTCAAATGGAAATTGAACAGAAGCACTTACATCAACCAGCATGATGCCAGTACTTGATCTATCTGACAACAACTCCAGCAAACATTCAAACATGACTTCATAAACATCCAAGCTACGTTCCATTTCTAAAGAGATCTGGTGGTCTTTTGAGGTACTGTATGATGGGCTGGGGGGGGGGGCAGATGTGGTTTGGGAAAAGACCATGGCCATTATGACAGACAGATTAAAGTAAAGGGAGTGGTCTTACCTGGTAGGGCGTTGGCAGGACAAAAGAGGTCACATGAAAGAGACAGAAAAGAAAAGATTAGACGCTGTTTACTGAGCTTTAAGCCGTACATCAGCACATTCATAGTATACAATCACTGCAGTGTGATAAAGTGCCGTCTAGACAGAGTTACCTACGTATGGCTTTTATGGGGGCTCAAAACCAAACTATAGCTATAATGGATACTTTGTCTGGAAGCAGATGGTCTGCGATCTCTGTGAAGCACTTTGAGTCGAGACACATAATGGTGGAAATCATCAATCATCCTCATATTTCAAGGTACAGATCCATATATGCATTCAGACTTGTATCTCTCTTTCTGTAGCACAACAGCCTCCTCGAGCCCTCGGCCCTGGGCACGGTAACAAAGTAAGAATTGATTGTTCTACCCAATAGGATGGTGGCTTTAGCTGATGTCGGACTTTGGTTTTAAATCATTTTTGGAAAAGTAACAACTGGACAGAAAAAAAGCTAATTGCAATTGACCAGCCAGACAATTAAGCTTGTCGTGTAAAGCAGAGACTGTTCAAAGTCCTATATACACAGTATGTACCTGGACAAAATCAAAACAGCTTTCATAATAAAAACATCTATGTTCTCAGCTTCTTAACTAGTAGTAAAGCATTTCCTTTGACTTCTTCTTATTATGTTTAATATTATTGCTATTATGTTTATTCTCATTCCAAAATCTACAGAGGGGGATTCTTGAATGTACAAGTTGGGAAAGATGTGTTCAAATGTTTCAGGAGTGCTAAATGTTCGCAAGTTTTGAGTTAAGGTCAATATGTCTTCCTGTCAACTTGGACAGAAAAAGTATTCAGTACAATAAAGTCTTTCCCTATCCCTTCCTGCTCTTTAGCGACCATCCTTCAGCTCTGTGACAAGAGCTGAAACATTTACCGCCCGAGGATCATTTCCCCAACAGGATCTTGGCAAGGCACAGGCGATACACTGGTCATCCTCTTTTCCTCATCCATATTTCAAACAGCACTGAGGGCACTGCAGAGGCAAGGCTCGCTGACCCAGAATATGAACGAGCAAAGCAAAAGCATACACAGCAAAGTGATCTGATAAGACTTCACAGGACGATGTGGGAAAGAATGCAGCTAAGATGAGAGCCGTGTTTGGAGAAATCATTGTCTTTCAAATGTCTGATCCAAATCTACTCATCACATTCGCCTTATTTGGTGGTAAAGTATCAAAGAACAGTGTGCCATGTGATGTAATCTTTTCAGCTCAAACTGCGACCTTGAGGTAACCATGAGTGATTAATCATTACTGACAAACGATGAGTGTGAACTTCTTCTCGATTCCTGATCTAGAATCTGAAGGATTCCACGGGCTCCACAAGTCAAAGGTGCACATCTGCCTTGAGCAAATACTTAAAAGACACTGATGGAAGAACGAGACAGGAGAAGTTAAGAGGGGGGAAGGAGATTCTTAGAGAAGCCCTTAGTTTATCTCCACGCTTGGTGCCTTGATGAAGAGATGCCCCGCAGTGGGAAAAGAGATCTAGACAAAACAAGACTGCTCTCCTTTCTCTGTTGCTGTGTGCTCTTCTCGCTGGGAGTGATATACGTCCCTATCCATCTCGGCTGGGTCACGAAAGCAACGGGCGAATGCAGGAAGTCCCGAAAGCTTCCTCTCACTTGGAAGGGAATAGACATGAACTGTGGAGTCGTAGGTAAAGTTGACTTTTGTCTGGTTAACTGCTTGAGGAGACAGCGAGGAGCAGGAGCCATGATCACATTCAGACAAAGTCATCACGTCTTCATGTTTTCAGAGTTAATGCCAGACCTTTCTTATTCCAAAACAAAACCAACGCACTTTGGCATCCCACGAAGAAAGGGAGATTCATCAGACATCCAATGAATCCCAACATAAACCATCAGCATGAAAGACAAGTATTAGGAATTAAAGACATGGGATGCAAACATGTATGACGTCTTTATATCATGTGCCTTCCCCGAAGACTAGAAACTTTCAGAGAAAGTCTCTGCCCTTTCCCAAAGAGACCAGGGTGTACGTGAAGCCCCAGGGGTTTTATTTTACCACCCATATGGTCCCTCCTCTTGAGGTAGTACTTCCCAAAAGTAAAGGGACTATAACTTGTTGTACTGATTATTTCTAATGGAGAAACAGAGTGGATTTATACATTACACGCTGGCACAAATGAACTTTGTAGGTCTTAAGACTTTTGAGGGGAAAACTGAGAATGAAAGCATCTTTGATTCCTTTGACATAAGCTGCTTTTTCAGGAAACAGCTACAGAGAGCAACACATACTGATCCTAGAGGCAGATCTGACTTTTGAAACACACCAGAAAATAATACATTTTAAATACGAATTGGTTGTATCTCCATGAGGTCAGCCTGTTTCAAATGTATCAAAGTTGACAGCCATGTTGGAAAACTTTTCCAACTGGATCGAGCAGTTTAGTGGGAAACACATTCCTGAGAGTGAATGCAGCTCTTATGGAAACAGTCAAGAAAGTTTCAAGTATACTGCTTTTTACTCAAATAGTGACATTTCAAATGGCTTCTGTGAGTCACACTGACACTTTTAGTGAGTTGGCTTCACATGAGAAAGATACAGTATTTGTGAGGACGCAATCCATCTTTACCCCCACCCCCAACGTGTCCTGTTCCCAGAACGCAGTTTGACTCAGTGCACACAGGCTAAAATTATGTGGCATCCTTGTTGTAACAGCATGACCATATATTTAAAAAAAGGCCAAGTAATGGTTTGTACACTGCACGGAAAATTGCCAAGAACATCCCCGAAAGTTTGATGGCACTGAGAGTAATCAAGTTCCCAAGCAATCTTCATTACACAGAGAGCACTCAGCTTTATTGAGATTCGGGGATAGGAAGGGTGCAAGCGTACAAACAGGATTTATTGATTGCACTTAATGCAATAAGCATGCTGGTTCCAACGCAGCAATTTCATTAGATTTTTCTTCACAGTCATTCAGTGGGCGCTTAGCAGGGGAGGAGGACTTGGAAACCATGCAAGAGTCCTTTTACAGGACAATGTCGGGACGTGCTCAAGGCACAACCCCTTTAAAAGGGCCTTAAAGGGACATTACACCAATATCTTACCGGTTACATCTGCGCTTAAAGGAAGGTTTTAAATGGTGTTTGTGAGGGCTCTTGTGTTTTGTGGTGCTTTACCCATTTTAGTGACTCTTCAGCTGTTTTCACACTCTTGAAAATGTCTGGTAATTTTCAGGAGAGTTGCCTGTGAAATCCTTCTAAATTGCACATTCACATGTGTACCCCTGACAGCGTGAAGTTTTCCTTCATAGATGGGATGGACGTGAGGGAAGTAAGTATCAGGGGTCAATATATGGTGAAGTTAAGAGGCTGCTGAAACCAAAAAGGATGGAAGAGCGAATGGGTCTGACAGTTTGTGGCATTAAGGCTACACGTAATTGAAGACATTCAGATTATGGAGAACAAATCCAGCTGTTTGAGTTCAAACATGCAGCACACCCTGAAATAGGAGTTGTGTATGTGTGTGATACCACCAAAAGTTGGCAAATCTGAAAGGAATTTTGATCTTTCCCTTTTTTAATTTTCTTTTGCAGCTTTTTCTATACCAGCTTTTTTTTTTTCTTTCTTTTGTGCAGAGAAAATGACTTTGCTAAATCCCTTTAGTGCCCCTTTAACTATATTTTTAAAGTCACAGAAAAGGATAATGTTAAGATGACAGAGAGCTAAGGCTTGGGGCTGATATAGTCCCAAATTTATCTCTGCAAATACAGACAATTAATTAATGTAAAAGAGTCTACAATCTAAAACAGAACCACTCAGATTTGGTTGGAAACAAGCAGGATTAGGAATTAGAAATGAACATTACAGATCTGGACTTAAAGAGAACGTAAAGAACAGCTGATCCTCCTCCATGAAACACAGACGCATGGGTTTATACTTGGCAACACAGAACTGTTGGGTTTAAGTGTTTTGTTGAAACATGTCATGTTGGCTGGAAAAAGTAGAAATGAGACGCACAGTCTTCTTCCAGTCACACAAAGCGGCTTGACTTGCATTTGACTTTTCTTTCTCATTCAGTTTCGTGTGTGTATTCTCATTCAAGAGCAGCGTCCTCCCTGGGAGAAAAATAAACAGAAAGAGAGGAGGAGCAGGCTCAGGTCTTTGGACCGCTGACAGCCAGCCATGAGCTTCAGCTGTTACAAACGTGAACCACTTGTCAGACGACCCCCCGCTGACACTTCTGTCAACTCTTCTTCCAACCCTCCCAACTCCATCCACAGCCCCACCCCCCCACACACACACACACACCCTGCCTGCCTTCTCGCTGACCCTTCACTTATTGGGTCAGGGCAATAAATACTGTGTGCTGCTCTCCAGAGGCGTGTTGACTTCAATTCACCCCCTGACACCTGTGCAAAGACTGAGGAGGAGCGCGATGCTGCTGTTGAAACAGTGGGGACTTGAACAAGTGAAGTCAGCAGGCCTGACAGAGGGATAGAGTACAGTGAATCACTCTCTGACTCACTTTTGAATGAAAGGATTTCCTGAGGACCCTTTGTAAGTGATTTCATGTTTTAAGGTCTGTAATTCATTGGTTGAGTCGTGGGAGTTTTGCACGAATAAAGAGCAGTTGAAAAAAGGCAAAGGGGGGCATTATGTGTTTACAGTGTCATTATTCAAGCGGGTTTAAGATTGTGACTATGAGAAGAGGAAGAGGAAAACAGTGGATGCTAAGCGTTTTGACTTTCAAATTCAGGAAGTGGAAAACCCAAACAGTTGTAGGGGCTTTCTTTTCTTGAAGGCCTGTAATTAAATGAAGCTGAAAACAGCAGCTCCCACAGAGCTTTTCAGGGAGTTCTCACTGCAGATACAGACATTCATCTGGTAGTGTTAGAAAATGTGCCAGAAGGACCAGAAGAGATTGGTGTTTTATTTGGAAGTACACTTTAGACCAGGCTATAATTCAATTTAAAGATAATGTTTCCATTGTTTCACTCTAAATGGGAACAAATTTAATTGAATTCAATTCAGGAAAACTTTATTTGTCCCCAGGAGGCAATTCAAAGATTAAGCAAAATGAACATCATACATAAAGTCATTTAGTGCTTTTATGTCACTGTCAACCACTACAGTGGCATTGCCCCCTTCTTGTCATTCAAAGAAATGCAGTTTAAAGCAATCCTCCAATTATGCATGTTTTGAAACCAACAGGCTAGATCCACTTCTTGTATGAAGTTCTCCAATAGGGCGGCAGTAGCTCAGTCTGTAGGGACCAGAGAGTTGCCGTTTCGTGATTCAGACCAACTCTGAACATTGGTCTAATAGCTGGAGAGAAGGCGGTTCACTTAAAAGCTGCTGAGGTGCCCTTAAGCAAGGCACCAAACCCTCAACTGCTCGGGCGTGTTCACCTGCAGTCCCTCATTCAGACAAATGTCCATAGGATCCTGCTTGTGCATGCGTGCACATTTCAGCCTATGTGTTTATATATGGTGAGCAACAGCTATGGTTGCATCAAAACTAACGGGGACACAGCCGACCAAAAGACAGTGAGACTGATGAGACACAAGTTAAACCCTCATCCTGTTGTGAGGTTTAGGCCTCAAACAGAAGCTGATGTGTGAATCACTCTGAAACACAAAGGCTATAATAAGGACGCAAAGACTGAATGTTCTCTTTAGTCAGCATCTCTGACGAGTTCTGTATCACCCGCCTGCCTCCATAATTTACATCAGTTATTTTGTATTTTAAACACAAATACTCTGGAATGGGGAAAAAAAAACCCTTTCATCATTTCATGGCTCTAAATTTAAAGGAAGATCATGTTACATTCATTCCACCTCTTGTCATTCATCATTTTCTGCTGTGGTTTCACCGCAGAGATTCTGCACTTAGCCCTTACTCGTATTCATCAGCCGTGATTGAGGCTGCCGGGAGCGTATTGACCTGTATTTGACACCCTCTAAAGACGTATGTGATGGGGGAAATGAATGCTCGTATGCTGGGTGCGGATAACGGAGACTGATGGACTCAATTCATTCGGACACTAAGCACACACACTGAGGGTTTGTTCTCCTCACCCCTCTGCATATTGCACAGACCCTGATGTTTGAGTTAAGGGTGTGTTGTGAATGGATACTATCATCTCCAAATGATGTCACAGTCTGGTTTTACCTTGCAGCAGGTGGGACGCCTTTTTTCGGGTCTGTGCTCCGATACATTATCTTTTGAAGATCTTATCAATATTTGTGTTGCAGAACAGTAGGGGTCAATATCCTGATTAAGGAACTACAAAAGATGGGCGTTCACAGTCGGTGTTAAATGAAGTCTGAAAGAGGGTTGTAGTTCTGAGAGATTGCCTGCGCTCCTGATTGGACTGATAACCGGACTGTACGTTAATCAAGAAATGTTTTAAACTTCCAGGAAGGAGGATCGAGGAAAACTTTGCAGAAAGGTTGCCCGCCGGAGCTGAACCCAGAACAGGAGCTGGCTTTAAAGATGCAAGAATTAAACATTTTAATTACAGATGCCAAGATGCATGAAAGACAAAGGATACCCTGCCCTTCCTCTCCTTAAACAGTGAATTCTATTCAACCCCAAACAATAAACCAAAGCACAGCTTAGCCTACATAGCAGACAAGACAAGCTTGTAGAAACAGTGTGGCATGAAGGTTCTTCCTCTCGTTTAGAGTGAGCGGAGACACTGCAGCACTGTATCAGAACACAATCCAATTTGGTCATTTACTTTTAGCCAGCAGCTTAGCTTCACTGATGTATTATTTAAGACTTTGGTGTTTGTCACCAACGCCGGCTTCAAACATAATCTTTAAATGAAGATAAAATGAGTGTGTTGCTTAATAAGAAGAGCTTATTTCATTCAGCTTTTTGCCTGTTCTTGGGGAAGTCCAATCCTATTAAATACTTGTAATTAGCCTATAGCAGCTTATCGTCTGCTAAAGTTAAGTTAGTATACTTTGTAGAATATGTTGTATGTTGGGGCTGAATATAGAAAATCTGTAGATGTGTGATACACAGAGTTGCTAAATTGCAGTTATCAGCTTGATTGACTTTTCCTATCCACTGAAATAAAGTCATCGAATGCAGAACAGAAATCAGGGCATCTCGAAAAGTAATCTTGTGTTTTCCCTCTACTGGCATGATGAAGACATGCTCGAACAAATGACTGTATCTCTCCTTCGCACTGTGATGCCGGGGTATGAAACAAATGGGGAGGGAAACTCCTGCCACATGTTTTCTGCCTTTGTGATGCATTTCTATGTGCAGTGTCTAAATCACTCCCTTCTGGCGTGTATGCATCGAGCATCCATAAATAGAGCTGACGGAAAGACCTGACAAAAAAAGGCAAAAACATTCAGCTTTTCAAACCTGCAGTCTGACAGCTTTATGCATATGGGGAGGTTGGCTGTGTTCGTTTAGAAATGTCAGGATCTTGCAGGTGACATTTCAGCAGGATTTACCTTTTTCATTTTGTGGTCATTTTACAGGTGAAGTGTGACAGCTGTGACTCAGTGAATCTCTGCTCCACGCAGGTCGGCCTGAAAAGTTTCTTAGAGCTCAAAGTTCTTCTCGAGAATAAAAAAAACAGCGTCGTGATCTGAGGTCCAGAGGCTACATTCACTTCTAACGCACAGTCTACAAAGGCCAGTTAATAATCCAACTGCATGTTGGCTTAGTTCTCGTAGGACTGTTCAGCGTGGCTAGTTTTATTCAAACATCCCCTTCCATCAAAAACTTAATCAAAGTCATTTAAAAAGAGACATTAGAGGGAATGATCAAAACAATTATTACACGACTCCACTTTATTCCATTTGTTTGAATTGAACTGAAATATATTATTGTTGAGGCACTAAATCCTAGGTCTCAGGTCACAGGTTCAAGTCCGACCTGTGACTCGTGTCCTGTATGAAAAACCACACTCTCTAGTCCGACTCTGTCCATTGTCCTGTCTAAATCAAATCAAAAACCAAAACATGAATTGTTACATAAGAACAGATTTAACACTGTTCACGTGAGAGAAACTGCTCAAAGGCTTTTTTTTGAATGAAAACATTTTTCTTGACTTCAATTCCACATTGTACAAAGAAAGCTTGAAAAGAACAGTGAACTAAATGTGTCACATTCAAGAGCAAACTGATGGAGGCACATGTTTGTCTTTCCAACTTCTGCTTCCTGTTTCTGTGGTTTTAGTTCTACTCTGACAATAACCACTTATTAGTGTGTGTGTGTGTGTGTGTGTGTGTGTGTGTGTGTGTGTGTGTGTGTGTGTGTGTGTGTGTGTGTGTGTGTGTGTGTGTGTGTGTGTGTGTGTGTGTGTGTGTGTGTGTGTGTCAGACCTGAGAGGTTCCCACAGACTCCCAGTCTCAGAGAGTACCTGACCTGAGGCCCCCCTGAGTCCCCTGCACCCTCCCCACCACTTCAAGGCTGTCACCTTTCACCTCTGGCAGTGAGAACTTGCACGGCTTTGTGATCTTGCTTCCATGCCTTCCTCTCTTTTGCACATACTTTCTCTCCTCTGCACTTCCCCACCCCCCTCGTACGAAAGAGTGTACGGGACAAACGCTCAAATTGTCTACATCGCTTGGACGGATGTGTATCTAGAAATGGTTTATTGAGATCAGACAAAACCCCGGGAGAACACCTCTGAGAGTCCAACAGCAACACCAACCCCTCCTTTAAACTCTCTGTTGAACATTCATTTGGTCAACGGCCTCAAATCGCAGCAGTGCATGAAGTAGGTTGACTCTGAAGTCACATGACTTACCTAAATTGGGTCAAGTTGGGAAGGCAGAAACCTCCTTCACAGACTAACACACACACACACACACACACACACACACACACATACTAGGCCATGCATTATTCAGGAGACATCTCCCTCGCCTATACACACAGTGCACTGAGTGTCTCATCAGAGCAGCACTGAGCCTCTTGAAAACTCAATGAGATCGGACGGTTCGTCAAACAAAGACTCTCTCAGTCAAACACAGCAGTAATTGAAATTGGGGTTGGATTTGTGCGGCTTAAGGCTCTCACTTCAAACTTTATCTTCCAAGTGACTAAAAGTTCATTTTACTCGAAGAGCCTGGCAGAGGCTCCGCCTTCAAAACAAACCATTTGGGTTGTCGTGACCAGCTCCCTTTCCTCTTGGCCGCAGGGAGATCTTGTAAAAGAGATTCTTCTATCCAAATGCTGGGCACCATTATGGGTGTGTCGCACTTCAACTCATCACCATATCAAGAGGAGTGCCAGCTTTTACGACCAGTCATCACATTTTAGGGCTACCACAAACAAAAGTGATCAAAGATGGCAGCGCAGATGGTCCCGTCGGTGTTGCGTTCTCTGTAGCACTTTTCTGATGGCAATTCGACAACAGGACCGTAACCACACCCTGCCATCATTACGTCCACATACTTTCCCCGTCTCCATCATTGACACTACTGATTCCTCTCACCCCTGTTGCTACCTTCGATGCCGGAACAGAGGTGGCATTACACTTGTGTTTTAAAGGTGACACGTCACAGGGGTGAAAATATCTCCTTTTGAACTTGCAGTCTGACATACAATCGTAACAGTGTCTATCGCTGCACCAGAAGGTTCCTCAGTTGTCTCTTAATGGGAATAATAATGTTAATGTGTTTCATCACCACTTTTTCACTCTCTCAAACAGGCAGCGCAATCTCAATTTAAAAAATTCATCTACAGCTCCGCTCCACAACTCGTGCACTCGTGAGAGGACATGTTTGCCTTTACAGAGCAGCCTTCTGAAGAACAAGTCTGCATTAGTATGTACTTCAGAGCTTTTAGCCTGCAGGGAAGAGATTGAGACCGTGAAAACATTCAGGAGTTTATACAGAAACAACAAAAGACCAAAACAGAGGAAACATGAGTGAACTTGCAGCGGCAGTGTAAGCCTCACTGACGACCTGCTGAAATATCTCACTGATGAATCAGGCTGATTTCAAGTGTCGTGCATGTGTCAGTGTTGATTATGTGCATATTTGTGTGTGTGTGTGTGTGTGTGTGTGCGTGTGAAGCTGTGCCAGTAAGCTGCCCTGTTCCCAGTAACCGTGAGTCAATCGGAGGGCCATATTTATGCAGCCGTATTTCTCGGTTCATGGTCGCTCTCCTTAATATGACATCTCGTGTATTAATGGTGGCTTTAGTTCTGCATTTGCACTTCAGAAAATGGCATTGACCTTCGCCTGCAGTAATGAATCAGGGTAAAGCTGAGAGGTCTTATTGAATGTGTTGAGAAAAAAGGCTGCCTGCTGGCCCTCATTGGGAAACAGGGTGAAGGAGGGCGGAGTAGAATGAGAAAGGATCCCATTGTTGCAAAGGAACTTCGAGGCCAGCAGCACCCTGACACAGGTATTCTGCTAAAGAAGGCCAGCATTGTACACAGAAAGCATGAATGCTGCAAGAAAAAAAGACAAGAAAAATGATGGGGGGGGGGTTAAAATGAAGGGTTTCAGACACCTGCTGAATCCTGACATTGGCATGATCCTTGAATAACTGCCTCATATATACGTCTTTGTTGAATTTAAAGGTAACAATTCAGGACGGTGGTGCAGTAGGTCTGCTTTAAAGTTAACTCACGCAACTAATTCAATCAGATATGAGTGTGAAACTACTTTGTTTAAATGAAAGCAATGTTTTACCCTTTTGTAAAAGACTCAAGCATGCTAATGATGGATCTGACAGATCAGGGAAACTGTGGCATTTGGCCAAGAGGACACCATGTCTTAATGCTGTCAGAAGTCACAACTCATGTACGACCATGTAGAAAACAAAAATGTAATCGTCGTCCCAAAATGGTTCAAGTGTCTGACAGATTGAAAAGCAGATCTCTATGAGGAATCAGGAGTAGCTTCATCTTTTTATCAAGAGTTAGTAGTTCATGTCTCTTTTTTAATATCATGTCATTTTAATAACCTTTCAGACTCAAAGTCAAAATGTTTCACTTATTTGAAAGTTTGAAAAACGACGGCAACAGTTGGCTTAAAACAAATAATAATTTGGGACAGGTGGATCATTCGTATCGTCCCTCTTCACAAACAGCAGCCCAGTGGCAAATTATACTGTGACGTGCATCGATGTCATTGGTTGATATGTTTCAGTCATTTCAAATCAATTTAATGCTGGAAAGCTAGCTAAACTTCTGATTTAGAGAAAATAAATCTTTATCTGGCAGAGGTCACCTGATGGATAAACTTTGATTTCCATTCAAGGTCAAACTTCAAAGAACATGTTGGCAGTTTGAGATCGTCTCTGGGAAAGATCAATGAAGTCCTGTTTGTAAAGGCATGTTCCAGCGATGTTTAAAGGACTACTAGCGACTATTTAACCACTTCAACTTTCATAGCTTATGTAAAAAAAACAGACTTGATCAATTACAGAGAAGTGAAGAAAAAAAAAACATCTGTATCAGAATCGTCTTTGAGTTTCAGAATCGCTGCATCGCTTCGGATAATTGTAAAAATGGGAGGTGAGGAGGTCAGAAACCATTCAGTCATCCAACAGGCAGCTGTGCCTCGTACGCAGTCTGCCTGACAGTTTGACCATTTAGAAGAACAAAATCCAAATTAAACCCGACCAGCCTAACAAAGTCTTCAGTTACTTCTTCTTCTCAATGAACCAAGAAAATATCCAGCATCTTCTTTTTTAACGTTTGTCGGCTCTCTGCAGATACTGTGTTCATTAACCCTACGAGAGGACCAAACTGGGTGGTGGAAGTTCTCAGTGTTAATGTTCTCTTTCTCCCTAGGGGGTCTTGAGCCACGCTGAGCCCTCTTCCTGCATTTCCATGTCTATAAAGAAATTAAACAAAGTTTACATTTTCATTGCCTCTTTTACGACTTCAGCAGGCACACAAAAACTTTTGACAGCAAAGGACTTCCAAAGGAATAGTTTGACGCTGCTCCCTGCCTCCGCTGCCCAGGTCGTGACAGCATTTCCATTAAAGCATTCCAATCTCACCGTTGTCCCCCCGGTGCCGGGCTCATGGAGATACAGTGGCATTGATTCATTTATTGTGGACCGAATTCTCTTTTCTCTCGCTCCACAAGCAAGCGGCGGCTGTGATCTAATTACCAGTGCAGAGATGAAGTCGTCTCCCCGAGCATAGCTGACGGGACCATTCTTCTTCTGAATAGAAGCGAAGGCCGATGCTCACATCAAGTCAGCTCCTCATCGCCGAAAAAGCTGAAACTAATGCAGGAGTGCATTAGTTAAAGAGAAGCCCAGAGACCATCGACTGAACAGCCTAAACGATGAGGCGTCATTGATTTCCATCAGCACGAGAGAGAGTATCTACTGAAGGAGCCTCTTCTTCTCCGGAGATAAAAGTCGCCTGCACATAGTTAAAACAAAGAACCCTTATGGAAAGACCTCCCATCCATTGAGCTTTTCCCAGAAAAAAAATAACATTATTGAATTTTCACAAGATTGCCTATTGACATCCTCTTGAACTGGGCTGGAGAGGAATAGCCTCCAGTGACACAAGTGCTAAAGGTCAAACATGCTTCACATGTCAATAAGACAGTAACAAGGCTTACTATACACAAACCAAGCCAAGTCTATGTCACACAAAACACTTCACAGCCTCTGTGGCTGCATTCCTCTGGCTTGTCCCTCAACAAACAAGTGCATTCACCTTAAGAAATGTCCTGACCTGCTCCAGCCAAAGTCCGCGCTTGCAAAGTGCTTTGTCTTCCCTCTTTTACAAGCAGGACAGGACCACACACACGCTGCGGCCATGACCAGCGCGGGTTATTGTTCGCATGGTTGCTAAGGTGCCTTTGAAACGTTGGTAAGAAGGACAGAAGATGACCACGGTGGTTTGAAGCTAATGAATAGCCTCTGTTTAGCTTTACTATCACTGAGGATAAAAGCTTTGCACTGGCTGGATGTTTACAGGGAACACACGGCTGTTAGTAGGTGAAGTTTCAAAGAGCTTTCTCGAGATAATTTTGCAGTCAAACAAGCCCTAATTCACTGTCAACATGTGTCATTGCATTACTGTATTGAGCTAATGCAATCTGAGGTACTGTTACATTTTATGACAGTGATAACCTCTAACAGACACTATGCGTGAGAAGCCGTGCTCATTATGTATTCAGATGACGGGGATTCTGTTTAAAAGTGTTTGAATTAAGTCAAGCATGTGAAACGCTTCTAATCCTTTTGTGAGACACAACGCAACACTTTTGTCTTGACAATGCAACTGCTAATGAATCTGTCACTTTGCATTATGACTCTGCCATGTGAGGAGACACTTCTGTGAAGATCATTTTAACGAACTGAACGGCTGGATGAATCTGTCATGAGTGTGTGTTTTTGTTTGTTTTTTGCCTGTATGCATTCGAAACAAGTTCAGATGAAAGCGTCGTCGTTGAATGATGATCCATGGTGTTGAACGTGAGCGATGAAGCCTGCCTGGATAGATGTTGATTGTCGTTGGAGAGGAAATGTCTTTGCTTTATTTGGCAATGCTGTAAAAACACTTGCTAAATCGTGCGCCACACAAACGTCACAATACATTTCGTTGAAGTCGCATACACCGCAAGAATACAAATGAGTTGAACCAGAAACTCAACCTATTTTTAATCTGCCAAACCCCTAGTGTCACAAAAATAGCCCAACATTAACAAAATGAGTTGCTAAATTGTCCACGGTCAAATGTTTTAATCCACCGTCGCCCTGATCTTATCCTGCTCTCACCTTTGTACCTTCTGACCTTCTCATTATTCTCTTGAGACTGTCCAGAGGTTATTAAGAAAGACTTAGATACAGTTATTGAAATTTAAAACTGTCTGTGTTTATCACGAGTCCAACAATATGGAGCCGTGCATTTTCTAAATGTTCTTTGCCAGACAAATATCTTCACCAAGGAGAGGAGAAGAGTTACGAAAGCAAACACAGCAGGCTGAGCAGACTTCAGGTTGATCTCATTCATTTACGCTCTGAAACAAAGCCCCCCCCCCCCCCATGCCTGAATCACTGCTAATTTCCAATATCATTAGCATCATGTCTGCCAGTGTCATGTTAATGAGGGTTTAACATGACAATGAAGTTTTCTAAATGAGCAGCCGAGGGAGATGCAGCGCTGAAATAATTATCACTACTTCTCTGTGTTCTCCAGCATTACGCCTGTCATGGATTGGTTTCAAAGAAGGTGCTTTCAGGCTCCAAAAGATTTCTACCAAGCAGAACAGACCTTACATTTTGTTTGTTGCTGTTTTTTTTTAATTAACAAACTGTTCCACATGAGTCTAATTAGATTAGCATATGAAATCAGCAATAAGGGAAATAAATAATGCAAATTGGAAGAACTGCAGCGGTGTAAATCTTTGCAATCACGGAGGCAGAAATGATTTCCAAATCTAGTCACCTCTGCTTCAGAGCAGCAGAGCTGGGAATATGTACAATGACTGAGGGTTTTAGAGTTCATAACAAGCAGAGGAAAGTTTTGACCTACGAAGATAAACCGCATGATATCTGCTTCAGTCGCACCATGGTCACTGTCATCACTTATCTGTCTTATTGACCTCAGAGCTGTCGGAGGGTTTGATGACTCCAGCCGCCGCAAACAGGAGACGCCAGCAGGAGAAAAGAGATACACGGTGTCACATCTTAGCAATAACAGCCGTTCAAATCAATTTCAGTTACACAGATCCTCTGTAGAGCCTCGGATCTGACACACATTTTCCCCACAGCGCATATTTCCTTTGTCAGCAGTTATTGCACATTTAGAATGGTCTTGTATAAGATAAAAACAGAAATGGGGAGAAACATAAAACAATATTAAAATTAGAAAAATATAAAAGAAAAGTCAGGCCACTATAAAACACAATGTAAAGATAATTTAACATGAAGTATGAAAAGATTTAAAGTAATAAAGCATTACAAAAAAAATAAACTCAAATGCTTTTACTTTTTTCTTAAATAGAGTTTTTTTTTTCTTCATATTATCAAAGGCATTCATGCAAATGGAACTATTTGTATTAGTGTCAGAAAAATGCATGGTGGAAGCTTTCCCTATGTCTTGTCTGAAGGTGCCTTGACATTACTGATAGAATCTTCTGTAAATAATGCCTTCGGAGTCATTCAATCGAGGAGTTGTTACTTTTATTTTGCTATCGAAATGTTGTCATTCAAACTTACATTTTGAGTGTTTGAACAGGTGCTAAACTCCATCTTATGGGCTAATACTGGCTGGCAGCGCTGTGCTTGAGAGCTTGTGAGTGTTAAATGATTTTGTACATGTTAGTTGGCCTTCATCCTGATTCGAAACATATGGTTGTAAGAAAAGCCATAGGAAAAGCAAATAGATCGAAATGCAATCTAAACAGCAGCAGGTTTCCATGGCGGCTCTACGTAATGTAATAAAAGCAGTTCAAATGAAAAACCAACAAACTGACAGGTGCTTAGACCGCTTTCACAAGCTCAAAATACAACATTTCCTCTCTGAGCTCTTGGGACTTTATCAAGTGGGAGCATATGTTTTAAGAATCTGCTTCTGATTAGGCATAATGACTGCCAGCCTATACTTGGCTCTGGTTTGTAAAGCTTCCAGCCAGCGAGTCACTGGAGTACAGAGGGGGAGCAGAGGCCTAAGGCTATTTAGGTTGACACCAGCTGAGATACAGCACGGCTTGAATCAACCACAGCTGGGTTCGTCTCTGCAACAACCTTCCAAAAGCTCTTCTTATAGGTTTCCTTTCACTTACAGCCAAGCAGGTAACCGTCAAAACTCACGACTTGAGGAGTTGGGATAAAATTGGCTCGGACGTCCATTGGAGGCGTGCCATGGTTTCCCAAACCTTCCCACCACCTCCACAGGGAAAAGGGAGAACTTCCTGGGTCAACGGAGAGGTTGTGGCTGGACGGAGCTGCGACGTGCCAGCTGTCAAAAACTGGTTTCTGAAAAGCCAGAGGTTAATAAGGCTTGGCAGGGGTGTTCCCATGGTAATACTGTGGTGACCAAGAGATGGCTGCATGGGAGGTAGAGTCGATTTGGGTGAAAGTGCTGAAGCATGGGATATCAGTGATTCAGGGGGAATTTGTTGGACTCACCAATGTCATAAACTTTACAGGTAATTAATACTTCTGCCAACGTGAAGGGCTTGAGCAGTCTTTATGATCTGAGACTTGCTGCTACCGAGCCATGTTGGAGGTTTTTCATTGACAAAATAAAGTTTGCTTTTATGAGGAGCCACAGTGATGGATAACTTCAGTGTAACGTGCTACTTATAGAGGGCAGCTGTTAATAGAGTGGCTGTGATATTCTAACAGCTGGCATTAAAGCGAAGTAATTCACTCAGATTCACTCACTCACTCAACATGGATGTTTCACATTCTAGCATGACATCCAGAAGAACTACTGTGACTTTGTTAAAGTGCACTTTCCACACTAGATGCAACGTCCAGAAGGAAAAAAAAGTCTGGAGAAAATGTTTACTTCCACAAAAAACCTGAAGAGCATCCTGTAGCATGAGGTAGGATCACAAGGATTTTTTCTACAATAACATGGATGACAGACATCATGTTAGCTGCTCTTTATCATCACTCCGGCTGGGCTCAGACTTCAGGTGTTAAACAGTGTAATACATTTTGAACTGGAGTTGCATCACACACACAAAGAAACCCTTGAGAAGTTCTCCTCTCCAATTCCACAATTAGAAAATAAAACCCCAAAACACACTACAGTATAAATTATGAAATAATTTTTGCCAATGGTAGCAATTTTGCACATGACTTGATCGCATGTAATGTTGAGGAAAACCGACAAAGAGAAAAAAGTCAACAGGTTGCAGAACTCACTGCAGTCATGCTCTGCTTATCTTGCCAGGTAAGCAGGGATGAACCACAGTATCCCCCGACGTTTAACGCTAGATTACTCTACAAAATGTTGGAAGGGATGTATGTGGGATGAATTTGCCCATCTTAAGGAAACGTATTAACATACAACTTGAAAAACTCTTGATCTAGTACAAAGATGAATCTTTCCACAGCTGAATGCAGAACACTCGAGTCAATTCTCTGGATGTTGTCGAGAGCCATTTTTGCAAATGTACGTTCATTAGAACTCTTCATCATAAACTTGCTTCTGGGATGCATCAAACATCATAAACTAGATTTAACACTGTGTGAGATTGGACATTTAAGCTGTTGCTTTTTAGCCTTTCGGTAGAGAATAAAAACAAACTCTCTCTTTACACACAATCCTTTCTATCTCAATTACTTTAAAGCACAGAGATTATCTTTAAACTGACAATTAATGTTTTGTCCTTACATTAACTGACTGTCTTTCTATGCTTAAAAAAATGGAGATCGCTGAGATCAACACTTTGAATGGCCACAATGAAATTCAGTCTGGTTCAATAAGGAACTGCTGTGTAAGGATGTATCACTGGGATGGCTAATCCCACAGGAGATGAGATGCAGCTCTTTCATAGAGGCAAGATTAACACCAAGGGGAAATTGAAAGGTTTTTGTAAAAAATGAAAAGGTTTTTGAGGTTTAGTTTTTGCTGGTTTTGTCTGTTGTTCTTCTAAACGGTTTGTGTTCATAGCCGAGGGGCTTACTGGACAGCCTTCAGCTCTACTGTCTGGGCTTTGGTCCAGGCTGGTGGTGGTGGTGGAGGAGGAGGACGCTTCGGTTTTGGGCCTTAACCTCCGCGGCTGAACCTGAGCCCTGCAGCTGCTCATTACTGTACAGTGGAAGTGCTCTGGATTGCTTTACGAGCTGTGGGAAATCTAGCAGGGATTCTCTGCCCACTACAAGCTAAGCAGTCTAGTCACATCAACAGGGAGTCTATGGACACTTGGCTAACCCAGGCTAATCCCAATATCCAATATAAAAATGTTGAGTAATATTAACCAGATGTTGAAGAATTATATTTCTGCCTCTAAAGAAAAGAAAGGCTGCGACACACAAAGGAGGTTAGAGAGGACGTTAGACCTGAGCTCTCCCTCCAGACGAGATCCAATCAGATAACCTGCAGGAAAAAGGAGTTACGTTCAGGTCTAAGACAGTCCATAGCTGATTTATAAATATACACACGGAGGATGGATTACTTATTGGGACACAGAGAAACGCTTTTTTTTTTCTTACACTTGTCTGTTCACATCTTTCATTGCACATGTATAGTTACTCTGTTTAGTGTACACACTGCTGCTCCAGGCTGTGGTTCTCTACAACTCCCCAATCCCCCCCAAAAGACTAGCGTTAACTTGTTGCTTCAGTGAAAGCTGCATAGTCACTTATATTCTGCCTGAAGAGACTATGGCCATCACGGTGAAGAGGAACAAACGTTTTTTTATTGACCTGCATTTTTGGGGACGTTAATTCAAGGCCTAAGTTCTTACATTAGCTGTTTTGGAACAATTAAAAGAGACTGGTGTGTGTGTGGGTGTGTGTGTGTGTGTGTGTGTGTGTGTTTGAGGGGCTGAGACTACTTCATCATCTCTCCTGTCGCTGTAACGTCTGTTGAGGTTACAGGAGAATGGTTTAGAGTGAGAGGGCGGCACAGAGATGCTGAATGGAACAGAGCAGACAGAGAGGTGTGGGAAGCCTCACTTGTGATGCATTTACTTGTACTCATAAATCAGAGCTTTTAATCCGAGCTATCCTGAAGGTGTCATATACTTGTTGACTATTTTAATCTTTAACAGTGCTGAGTTCCTGCTTTCAAACTCCTATGTAGCTGCATTGATAAAGCATGAGGTCATGGAGTCTAAAGTCTGCCACAATGCACCTTCGAACAATTAAACCATCTGAGAAATGTTTGGTGTTTGATAGGAGCCGTGACTGTCGAGCTTCAGAGAGCGTGAACACGTGGTGTTTGGACATGCAGAAACTTGAGACAAACAAGGCTGAGAGTCACCCTCGGTGCTTTGTTTCAGCTCACTAACCCTGCTGAGTGCATTTCTCAAACCCTGTAGATCATTAGCAGGCTGCTTTAATAAAGACGTTCTTCACCTCTTTTTCTTTCTTTCTCCCTCCCTCTCTCGCCCCACTCCTCCTCGCTTCTTATCACCACCAATTGACAAATCCAAATGAGCAAACACTGAGTCATTGCACCTGCATTTCCGACCTTCAATAACAGCACCATAACACAATGGCCTGAATTCAAACTCTGCCTCCCACAGCAGAGACAGCTATGGTCTAAAAAAGCTACGAGGAAAGAACTGAACTGAGACTCCTGTTGTAAAGGCTGAGTGCATTGTTCACAGTAAGAAGGCCTGGGTACAACCAGCTATGAGGATCTTAGGTACTTAGACTGAAATAAACAGCTGTACATTATCAGACTCTAAGATCAGAACTGAACTTTAAACAGATGCTGCTCAAAATAAAGAAATAAGAGGTAAATTTAATGTAAATTATAATCAAATGGCAAGAAGTATTTGTAAAAAAAAAACAATGACACCTGCTAGAGTTTTAAAACAAAGTGTCACGTGAAGTGTGATCTGTTCACACCTACACTTCAGTGACAACGGATAACAACACACCTGGGAATCCTCCCTTCCTCCAGCTGTTGATCTTCTCACCCATGAGAGAAGAAAAGCTTCTCAAGTATTCCACAAACGGAGCTTCCTTTAGGTCTGGAGCGTTTTGTAATTTGAAAAGGGTATCTAATCAATCAAAGAATCAACGTTTGTATTTGACAGTGTTGCAGAATAAACAGCAGCTAAGATGGCTAAATTACAGACCGCAACGTAGTGATCGTGTAAACCTCAATCTGTCCCTGCCCTGGCATTTTCAGTTTACAAAAGTGTGCATTAGACATCCAGGCAAAGCTGGCAGTCCCAGAGAATGAAAGTAAGGAATCATCAAGTGAAAGTTCATGAGCTGTATACCTCCCAATCAATTAACTAACAAAATACATCACGTGCAGCTTTAAATAAGAATTTAGAGAATTTGACAAAAGTAAGAAAATGAAGGTGCTAGCATGACAACACACTCTGATTTGGTGATACACTGTATTGTTGGCAGTTACTCCAGAATGAGGCCAGTGTTGCAGTGACACGTGACGACGCAGACACAAAACATGAATGGAGGAAGGAATTTGAGATATGTCCAAAAGTCAACAAAGGAACAAATACCTGACCAACTTTCCCCCCAAGGTTTCATTGTTAACCTGAGCTGTTCCTTATTGTAGGATCGAAATCAAAGATCGCAAGCATGACCGTAGTGACTGAATCGAGTTGAGGTGAGGACAATGCAGGAGAGAATCTGAAGACAGAGGTCAAAATGAAGGGCAAAGGTCAGAGATTGTGGGGCGGCCTGAAGGTAACAGTGTCTAAGTGGTGAAGGAGCTCGAAAGGTAATGAACATGAGCTGCTTTTTATTTTCAGATCAAGTACTTTAAAGTGAGCGGCTTTTATGTTTCAAAGACTCTTTGACTTTATTACACAGGGTTTTTTTGTGCTGTTTTTCCTTCAGGACATTCATCTTTTAGTTTTCATAACAATGACAACGAACCAACCAATTTTCAGTTCACAGACTGCTTTCCACAAATCTCATTGTTTCCATGTTGCCGTCTTTAGTGAGGAAAAAACACTATTTTAAAGCCCATCAATCAACAGTTGCCATATCGAAACATTGTGTCTCAACCAAACTTTTGGTCAACCTTTTAATAAGGCAAAGAGCTGCAGCTGATGCCTTAAGCCTCCCGACAAACTGTTTAGTTAGTCATGCCCCTAATTATACATGACTCTATCCTTCGTGAAGTTAAAATAGATCCATGTACAGTATGTGCCGATAAAGACCAGAATTGTTTATTTCTGATGTCAAAATGGGCATTTTAATCTGGAGGGGGGGGGGGATTTCCAGGTTTCTTACAGCCAGCCTCCAGTGGACACTTGAGGAACTGCAGGGGTTTTTTTTCACTTTGAATTGGCTTTTTTATCTACACCGGAGCTTGGTTACAACATTATGCAACACTGTGATGATAATGACTAAATGAGCGTTTAAGATTCTAATTATAAGTCTCAGGTGTTCTTGTGTCTCCCTTGAGGTTTACACTTTAAACACAGTACATGTGACTCTCACACAGTGACTGTGTTAAACATTTCAAATAACTTCAGTGCTTTGTTTTATAATCACAGAGTCAATTTATAGAAAGAAGAAAAATCAACAAGATTTGAGCGAGGAAATCATACACAATGTACCATGCATACAGTAAACAAAACTTTTAATGCTTATTGGGATATATGCAGTCTTTTCTAACATGTTCATTGGACAAACTCAGGATAATTACAAAGTTTGGTTTTCCAAGCACCTCTTATCAGGACACTGAGCAAAGTAACTGCATCGCCCCCCGGGGACAAATAAATTGAACTGAATTGCTAAGATCTGATTTCTTGGCCCAAAACTAACTGTTGTATAAAATATTGAAATAAGCTACTGATAAGCTACAAAGCCTATATTCTGTTCTCCTATATATTATTGAGAGTTAAGACTTTGTGGGGAGGGTCAGATTCTTCTTCTGGTGATGGATGTGTGCCAGCAGCAGAAACAGAAACAGCAGCAGCCTCGTCACTTATTCCCCTTCAGCTCTCTGCGCCCAATGTTCACTTGGGCCCATCCGACGCTCTCTCTCTCTCTCTCTCTCTCGTTCCCATTCTCTCATTCCCCTTTCACTTGGCCTCACTCTCTCAGTCTCAGCACAATCAAGTGCCCCCGTCAGCAATGGGCATTTCATTACCTAAGTGGTAATTCCATAGCAACCGAGCAGGTAAAGGCGCACTTAACCACAAGCCAGAAAAGGAATGCTAATGAGCATGCTTGTGTTTTAACCTTCACTCACTGCATTTATCTGTATACTTTCATCTGATTGCTTTACATATCTAAAAGTGATGGTTGTTGCTCCACAGTGATATCAGTTTGCCATGTATGCTTGAGGTCTTACAGATTTAACACTCAGTAACACGAGCGCTTTCTCTTGTTCTGCCTCGACTTTGCCAAATATTTTGCGCGTTGTCCGTCAGTGCGAGCTCTAGCCGTGCCTATTTGCAGGTAAAAATATCTCATTGTGGCAGGTAGACCATGTGACCTTTAAAGTGTCACAGATAATCAAATCACTTACAGAAGCCAGACATGCTGCCATCATTTTGGAAAAAGACACCAGTGATGCTGCTCGGATAATCAGGTTAGGTTGACTCCAATTTTGACTTATATAACCGAGTCTTCACAGGAGGGTCAAAGTGTGGTTAAACTCTTATTAAAATGCGTACACGTGCTCTTTCTATCCAGACCTCTGCGAGCTGGGTCAATGTCCACTGAGCAAAGTGAGTAACTTCAAAAAGAATCTGGGGCTATTTCAGGAGGATCAATATCTGGAAGTAGTGTGCTTTAATAGATTCAATGTCTTTCTGGGCTGCTGCCAGGACTTTGAGAGCTCAATGTTTCTCCCTCTGTCCATTTGTTTTTCATAAATGTCCTTTAATTTGGTCAACCTGACAGAAAAGGACACTCTCAGAGTGTCCCTGGAATAAGAGATACTTTTAATGCATCAGTAGGACAAGCATTTATAAAACTGATGCTAAAACCTTTCTATAAATGATCCTGCATGAAGAGAGGCCTAGCATAGATAGATTGTAGATAGAGAAGAGAAGACAAAGCCTTTTTATAGCTAATGTCGTAAGTTATTAGTTAATGTCGTTGTAGCTAATGTCTTGTGTCCTGCCTGTCTGTATACCGCTACTGAATGCCTTGAATTTCCCTCGGGATCAATAAAGTATCTATCTTCTTAAACTTTGTGGTTTAGTTGAATGAAATAAAAAAAGTTGATAAATCATCGTGCACTGAACTTATTTTGCATCCAATGAAACGAGATCTACAATGTGTGTGTTCCTTCCCCGGAAACTGAGGTCAGTCGCTCTGTTTGTGTTTTAATGATACATTTAATCAGCCAAGTTGGAAACTTTAAACACTAGCTGCCCAGTTCAACAGGAGGCGTGTAAATATGTGGAATCAAATGAAATCAATTCAACTCATAGGAAAAGCAAATGTGAATCCCTGCAGCTTTCAAAACTGCTTCAATGCTTTAACTGAACCCTGACCTGAAAGCCCACATATGGATCCGTTAAGTGTCACTACATCAAATTAACAGGCCAAATAAGAGAAGAGATGCACGTCTATTTCAGTTACATATGGTTGGAAATATGTGTGCTGCTTCCCTCCAAAAGGCAACGTGGTCGTCTGTGGAGGCAGTGTGTCCCTTCCCCCAGGCGAGAGTCAGGGGGGAAATGGCTGTCGTCAGGTAAAATGACCCCTAATGCCTCGTGAATAGAGCGACTAACTTTACGCGGCCAGGTCATTAGGGAGACAAAAGGGCAGGCCAAACAGCAACAGAAGACTCCCAGCGACAGCTAACACACCCCTCCCCCCCCAAAAAAAGTGACTGAATGAAGGCCAGCTCTTTCCCCTCAAACATTCACCTCCCCATGATTCCTCTCACGCTCCAGTCCTCTGCGAGCAACAGAGCAGAACAGGACGCTCCCAAGTTGGAAAGGAATGAAGCAAGTGGATAAATCTGGAATGGAAAAATTAACCTGGATGTTTGCCTTTGGCCACCTTTCAAATGAACTAATCTGAATGAGCGAACGTGCATTGGAAACTGATGATAGTCCTGCGCAAACATCCGCCGCCGACTTCTCGGAGAGGCCGACAGCCAACGCATCGAGTATGTTAACAATGTTTGCAGATGATTTGGAGGCCAGGAAGTGACTTTGAGGACGAAGGAGGAGAGAGTTAAAGGAGAGGAGAGGGAGCCGAGTTCACATGCTTTGCAAGCAAATCGAGTTCTGCACACACAAGCAAACACTATCAAGTCAAATGTCAACTAAACTTGGAGTCCAGACATCAAAGTGGCATTGTCTTTGTGCATGCCAATGCATACTGACTGACCACACATGTGCATCCTCAGGCCACTCAAAGGCCCACAAACAGCCAGGCCGGGAAAGAGCAAATACTCAGAAGCAGAACTGTGCAGCAGAAACATCCAATGAGGCTCGCTGAAGAATCTGAAAAGCAGGTGCTAAAACTAGAAAACGTCAAACCTCTGGGTTTCCGCTTTCCAAGTTCAGATGAACACCAGTAGGCCATCAAATCCCAGTGATACAAGGTGAAGAATTTCAGGAAGTAAGATTTTATGATCTGTACAATATTAGAACTCAGAGAAAAGTCTTGCTTCCTGTTTCAGAGTCCAATGTCTTCATATTGTTTGATTCAACAACTGCCGAATTAAAAAAAAAAAAAAAAAGCTTCCCATTTTATTCATCCATGACTTTACATTCACAGATGCTAAAAAGTAATTACAATGATGGAAAGTTAAGACCAAAATGGATTTTTTATATTTTTTATATTTTAATACTAAAGTTTGAGACACAAGACAAATATTTAGAGGAAATAGAAACAGTAGAAGAGATAGAGTAAGAGGTTTTCCCCCTCATAAACTAAGTCTTTGACAGTGTAACACCACTGAACCCACACCTTCACTTTAAAAATTCCTTGAAACCAAAAGTCAGTGCTAAATTTGCTTTTTTTTTTCCACTTTTGAGTTAAAGTCCTGTCAGGTCCGGGGTCATGTTACTCTGCTATATAGGCCAACAAAGGCAGGCAGAACAAAAAGGAGCAGCTCAAGCCCTGGCAGTGACTTCTGAAAGACCCCACCTCACAGAGAGCAATAATTTCACCTCATTTAGAACGAAATCCCCGTGAATAATCTGCCGACATGAGAACCTGTCTCCCTAACCCGGAATGGGCAGGATGAAGTGTGCTTGGCTGAGTGCATGTGGGTGGGTTTGTTTTTTTTTCTTTTTCTGAACCTCCCTGCACCAAGGGATCTCAGTGGTAACATCAGCACAACCACAAGGCTTTAAAAAAATTAAACTGCAATTAATTCATAAGGTTCTTTGCTGCAGAAGAGACCCTTAAAGGAAGAGCACATGATGAAGTGTCATCATGTAAGGAGGGTTATAGTCGAGGATTTGGACTGAAAGGATTCATTTGAAGTCATTTATTAAAAAGGCAATGTTAGCTTCATCCTCATAGAAATAAAGGAAAGACAATTTAAAATAATTAAACAGTTTGGAGCCACATAGCATTTTATGACAAACTAAATGATCATGGTGGTGTTTTCACACATGCACAACACTTCAGGAAACGTACCAAATTTGAGTTGAATGTGTGTCTTTTTCCCCCCTGACTTCAATTAGACTTTGGCCTGTTGGCCCCAAGTTAAACTGGAGTAAGTGAGCAAATTGTTCAAGCACATTTAGATCACCAACCAACCCTGCAAGTTCAATCTTTCTGCACATAACGAAGCTGCTTTATACCCTTTTCTGCTCTTTAAAAGATATTTTCCACTTATGACTTGATACTCTGTATACTTACAATCACACTTTGCTTTTGCATAGAGGCAAACATGTCTTTAGACATCCAGCAGTGCTTTCAGCTATTGAGCTGTGTGGGAGAGACAGGACAGCAGTTTACTCTTTGTACATGCCTTCAGCTTTGCTTTATCAGAATCCTCTCTCTGCTTTGATGAGCATGCAGCAACAAAAGTCGGATTCTTCAGTGCAGCAATGCTCCTTAATCCTTTCTCCTCCTAACTGTTCCTACTAACATGAACCTGAGGTTACTGCTTGGAGGTTCTGTAAGACTTTTTTCTTACAAAATCATTGTTTTGTTTTTTTACCTCTATCTCACAAGTAGAGAGGTGAGAAAAGAATGAACTTGAATATACGATTCAACGCTTGAAGCAGGTAAGAGCGCTAAAGCTTTGATAATAGGCCATGATGGAAGACAGGTGGTTGGGAGGGGAGGTTTCAAAAGACAATAAGTCAACAACAAAGGCTGCCCTCGCCAGCTCTCCCCACCCGAATCAGAAGGCGGCCTCCATGTCTTTGTCGTCACTGATCTAAAGAGAGAAGCTTTGTGGCCTCAGTGCGATAATTTACAAATCTGCTCCAAGGCTGAGTGCATAACTTCAAAAAAAAATCTGTGCCCCCCCCCCCCCCCCCCCGAATCTATCAGTGAGCAGTAAAGAGTGAGTCTACTGACGAAGTCAAAGTTTGTAGGATACACTTCTTGTGCGTTTATTCAATAATATCTATAATACATCTGGACAGAGTGTGAGAGAAGCCACAGAGAAGATGTGTGATCAAACACACAAAACAACACGCAGTAACACTCACACACACAAAGAATCTGTACATTTGTAGGAGCACACACCTGCGCCACATCAAACCCTGCAAAGCTGCATTATTACAGCTCACCCATGAAAAAACACTACATAAAATTCTGTCTTAATCTGATACCCAGAGAGGGAAGGTGATGAAGATGATGTACTCGCTGCATCTCAAACAAAACCAGCTGATTTACACAATGGGGTCATTTTCCACTCCTCAAAGTACGTGATGCTGGTGCTGTAACAGGCCAATCCAAACATCCACGAGTGAGTGCGGGTAATCCACCAGCTGTAAACATTCATGCCGAATTCCTCCTGGTCCTCAGATCGTCCCCTGCAACTCGGCTTCCTTTTTGTTAGGTATTCCCATAACAGCTACCACCAAGTGGAATGATCTCAATTTTGGCTTATTTCATATCTGCAATCAACAAGATCCATAACCTGAAAGGAAAGTGCAAGAATTGTTGATGGATTGGCGATAAATAAGAAAACTCAACAATTCCTCAGCAGCTGCTAATCTTTCTGAAATGTCATAAACTGACTGGACAGTTCGCAGAAAGACTTTTTCCAAACACAAAAAGCAGAAAAACAAAACACATCTGTTTCACATGTGTTTCGGTCCTTTGTGTTGACAAACCTCGTTACTCCAGAGAATTAGATCAGCTAATTAGATCACCAACAGCAGAGGTGCAGACCTTCAGACATACAAAGCATTCTCCAACCAATGTTTTCTCCGTTTGACATGCATTCAGTTTGCCACACGCTAACTTGTGAGCAAAGTCAATCGGAGGAAGGTCCAAAAGTGGGAATATCCCCAACTACACCTACTGGCCTTTAAGAGCTATAACCATACCTCGACTTGAGCTTGCTGCCAGATATGAAATGTGTATTCCTTTTCTGAATGGAAATACTGTATTATTCAACATAAAACAACTTCATTTTACATGAACCATGAGGCCTCTACACCCCAGTCCTCACATATAATCAGCCTAGACAGTTATTATTATTATTATGCAAAGTCAGCCAATAGAACGTGCTTCATGCTTTTGCACAGAACAACGTGTTATTTGTAAGTGTGCTCTGTCTCATTTTAGGGCTTCAGAATAAGACTGTTAGTCGCTGTCTGTATGTACTGAAGTGTGTGTGGAGTTCATTATCAAGAGAGCTGTGTCCTCTGAAGCTCAGATTAAGTCCAGGAGCATTCAGCTTAGTCAACTGTAGCTGAGGCTCCCACTCCAGCCCTTTATTCCCTCTCTCTTAAGACACCCATCTTCCCAAAAACACAATGGAGGAGGAGGAGAGGGGGCTGTTGGCAAAGACACCGCGGCAGAGGAGAGGACAAGAAAGAGGAATAGGGGGTTCAAGGAGGGGAAATGAGGAAAAGGAGGAGAGAAATCGCCTCTCAACTCTTGCCATTGTCTCCATGTAAATTGAAGCTGATCAAGATTCCGCGAGCATCGTAAACCAGCAAGTTCAATCTGCAAAGACTGAACTGAGAAAGAAGAGAGCCATACTGAGAAGCAGAATGAAAGACACAGATGAAGAACAGCGGTGTGTTTAAGAGTGAGTCACATACAGACGGACATGCACAGACACACACAAAGACAAAGAGAGAGATTTGGCTTGAGTGGGAGAAGTAAATGCTCCACTTTAGAACCAATAAAGCAATGAAAAGAAAGAAGGAGCGATGGATGAACTAAATAAAGCACAGACACACAAAAACACCATTAAATGTGCACTGTCAATGATATAAACGTCTGATCTAAGAGTCATTAGCCAACCAAAGGATCGGCTTTCATTTAAATTTAGAGAAGCTCAAAATGCAAGTAAGAGTAAGCAAGAATCGTGAAAAACAGACTGAACCCACTTAGCACTCGACAAATCACATTTCAGCTGTTGATGAATCCATGTTCAAAGAATGTTGATTGGAATAGCTGCCTCCTTGTGAACCTGGGAATGGGTCAAGGATTTATTTGGGTGGCGTGAACAGGTCTGACCTCTATTTCACCCCGTGCCCCTAAACCCATTCACACTCCTTTTGGCCTCAGGTGAAGGATAACTGGAGGTGGCCTTTCACTTTTTCCCTTGTTTGACTGAAATGGGATGTCTAGAGACTGGATAGTCTTGCACCAGCCTGAACACTGCTGGGGCCAGGCTGAGGCCCTGGAAGTCAATGGGAGAAAAAGCACCTGAGGGGAATTCCACTGGGAGTTGTGTTTCCGAGGGCCTGTTTGAGATCAATGGTGTGAAGGAGGGAAAATGTATAACGTGTGATCTGTGTTGGCAGAGTCTCCTCAACCTAAACATTCCTCAAAGATAAAATCCCATGTTCACTGTTAGTTCAAATCAAACAATAACTATGCCTGTTTTGATACCAAAGTACTGGACATATTGGACAACTTTTGGCTTACAACTAATAAAAACAACATGCAAACGCTTTCACACTGCCAAAATAGCAAAACATATGTTTGCAATGTTTCAGAACTGGTTTGTTTAAAAGTATGGCTGAAGATCTGTACTTTTTGATGCTCTTGATCTATAAGGTAACGCTGATTGTGTAATTTCAAACCATGTTTTCCACAAGTCTCACAGTTTCAAAGGAATATTGCCAACCTTAGCTTTAAGTGTTAGTCCACCAAGGAGGCCTTGGAAATGACTTGAAACATGAAAAGGCATACAGTGATTGAGTGTCTTAACAAAATCAACAACATAAAAATCTTTGTCTTCAATCTCCATTTCGAGTTTTCTCTACAACCAACAATCTTAATCTCCTTACATATAATTCTGTAAATCATTGAAATGTCAAGCCATTGATTTATTCAACACTTGACCTGATATCTGTCTTATCTACCCAAAGCCTACATACTCCTGTGTATTATAGCTACAAACTACGTCAAGCACAGTGTTCATCTCAGTTTTTGATCATATACCCACAAATGGACCAATCACAGTCCTCCATACCACAACATGTAGTTACATTTCTGTGGAGGATCACATTTGGCAATTGTATAGACTTTAGCCAACAGTAAGTGGTTACAAGCTCTCTACAGCATACCAACCACAGTGATTCAACACTGAAATATAAATCAGAATAAATCCAGACCTATCTAAATTGTCTGGGTCTTAGTTTTACTATCTGGCATATCATTTACTAAGAAACACTGCGGAGCACGCACACAGACGGACGTTTGTCCTGTTGAACCCTGCCTAAAAAGGAAGGCCTGATTTATGTGGAACAGTCTTTCTGACGGTCTGTCCAAGCGGGCCACAGCCTGTTGAAAAACTCAAACAGTGTAAAACCAAACACTTCACCATCAACCCTCAATCCATCCCAGTGCTCGTGTATTTCTCTAAGAGCCCTTTCAAATGTGCTTTTCAGGTCATGTCTCCACTCACTCAGTGCAAGGGAAAAATCATCCCCTCCATAAGATGCTCGAGGAAACAGTTTTTTTTCTTTTTGTTCCTGTTACTGCAACGGTCACAAGAGGACTGGGGGCATATCTGAATGGCTGACAATGCTTTATGGTAAAAGGGCCACAGTGTCGAGGTAATGCAGTACAAGGGGCTTCAGAGTGACAATAAGGAGACTTTCTGCAGGGCTGATCCAGGCATACCTCAGGCAGCAGCTTGCAGTCTGTGATAAAACTTGTTCCCTCAGGCCAAGCTTCTCTCAGGCGCCGTGCTTCTGCTCGAAAAACGCCAAAAGTGGCCTCATGGCACCCCCGACAAGTGTGCTTTCTTTTTTTAGTGTTTCAGGGTTACAACAGAAAAACACAAGAGTCAGGTTTACAATGTGTTTTTAATTACTGTGCTGTTGGATGGTCCAGGCTTCTTGCAGGTACGACTGTAAGCCATTTAAAGGAAAATGTACCCAAGTTAAAGAGAACACATATTCTTACTTAGAGCTAATTATGTTTATTATGATTATGTCTCTGAAGTGTCTGTAACAGCCTAAAACAATGAGTGGATAACATAATGCCCCTATTTAAACATTAAAAGTTATTCCAACGTCTCTTAACAATTAGCACACCTTGTCCGCTACTCTTATTGTTCTACTTCCACTCTTTATCTTCCTCCCTCCCTGCCTCTTGTCTGCTTTACTCTTCATCACTTATCCTCTTCAATCTTGGACTTAAATATTCTCATTACCATCACCAAGCAATCTGTGTGGTCACCCGTTCTCTGCTGCAGAGCTATTTCCCCCCCTTCAAGTTGCACTTCATTCCACAAACCTTCACCTCTGCACTGAGAGTTAGGACGGATGCTAAGCAGCTACAGTTGTGTGCTCTAAGTTTCTCAGAGCCAATAGTTTATTATAGGTCATTGAATTTGCACGTCTCATGCCACTTCTTGCTAAGGCTGATTTGTTTCTCATTTGCGTTTTAAACATTTGACTCTCTCACTGAACATTTATCTCTCCCCCTCTTTGCTCCTTATAAAATCATTTCACTTTGTCGTTTGGAAGGAGCGGGAATGAAAAGGTAACTTCAACACCATACAGCGTGATAAGAGGTCTATCACCACTATAGTATCACACAATACAGCAATCCGCAACAATGAATACAATGCAAGACAATCAAACATCTGCACATCTTCAAAACTAAAGAATACAAAATCCCCCCCTGAGCGGGATTTCAACTCTTGGCACGCTTCATCTCTAAATTCTTTTCACCGCTCGACATGATCCCCCCGTCTTCTTCTTTTTATCTTGCTTTGAGCCTCTTCTTTCTCCAACTAACTTCTGTCCACGTAACTCCCGTTAATGCCTCTGAGACGAGCCATGAAGGAGTGATGTGGTGGGTTGACTGAGCAGGGAAATCTATTAATAGGGTTGTATTAAAAAACAGACATTTAGTAAAGGGGTTCTATGATTGCAACACTTGGACTGCTATATCTACAATTTGTCCCTCGCCAATTACTTACTAAGTGTTACTGGTTAAAACTGGATACTTGCAATGCTTTTGCAACTTGTTTTTGCGACACATAATAAGCTGCTAATTTGAACTAAAACTTTTAGTTGTAACATCCAAACCACAAAAACCCCTGATGGCTCTGCTTCTGTTCTCTTCATTGTTATAAGCAATCTCATTGCGACACACGCTACTTATGTCTATGACCCTGTGTTTATGTCTCATTCTGACAGGGAGATAGCCGTCAGTGTGTCTGTGTCTGGTAAGTGCATGCGAGTGTGTGTGTGTATTCAGACACATGCTCAAGTTAGTGAGACATATCTCTGTTTGTCTCTGAAAGCCATCACATCCTTACCATTGTTGGCTAAAACAACAGGGGCAGGCCGAGTGCCTCCCTTCAGCCAGACAGATCTGTCAACCTGGAGGGCGAGCAGAGAGGGAGAGAGAGAAAGGGAGGACGGGGGGGGGGGGGGGGGGGGGGATTCCTTCGAGGTTTCATCTCTCAGGAGACTTGTCATTTTTTGGGTTTGTCAGAAGACACATGCATCCCAAATTCCCAAACTCTAAAAACAAGGAAAGTCAAACCTCTCGGATGGCATTAAATTACTAATCCCTCCTCGTGGCTTTTTCCCGACAGCAACTCATGGATGTTTGCTAAACAGCCAAAACTGCCTGTCAAAATGTCTGTTATCAATATCAACACAGGCAACAACTATCAGCTGATTTTTTTTAAATTCTTTTCCAACAATCATTCCCACTGAGATACAAACCTCTTATCCACCTAGCATACCCCTGTGATGTTTCGCCTTCAGTGTGAATGTCCAGATGGACAGAGTGCTCTCTGCTCTGTGCCATATTCAGTGTTACTAACAGAGGCGAGACGGTTTCAGCTGAGCCAGCTGGTATAGCGCGGCGCTGTGTGTGCGTGCGTGTCTAACTGTGGCTTTATGTGGAGCCCCCGCTGTGCCGTGTTTCCTGCAATGTAAAAACGCCATGTGATTGAATTCACAGACTGGGACACCAATATTGTGCAGTTACAGAAAAAGCAGCAGAAAAGAGCCACTGATTGCATTTCTGTTCTTTTTTAAAAACCTCTTTACCTACTTTATGGACAATGACACTCACCCACACAGATGATTCAGCAGCCGAAACCAGAAATGATAAGTAGACTAAAGTAAGCTCACTGCCTCTATACACTATTACTTGAACGTGTTGTTTTTTTTTTTTTATTGTTTAAGATCTTCACCCAGACAAGCATTTAGGCTCTGTTTCAGAAATGATTTTCTTCCATGCTGTTAGTGCATTCAAACAGCAATACACCACCTTTACCACAAAACAGCATCCCTTAATGTAAGGCTCATTTTACCTCCTGTGCATGTAGGTAAAGTATGTCATTATGAATTCAGAATGTATCTACCATCAGCAGCTAGCATAGCTAACAAAGTCAACATTGTATTTGTATTGTAAAGTCAAAGTGGTTTGTTTTCGCCTTAGTAAAGGGAGTCCTGAGAGAGAAGAGGACACATTTTAAACGTTGAAAAAAGTCTTTGCAGAAGTCGTTTTAGTTGTTTTAGGGACTCTACAAACTGAGGTGCTGTTCTGAAACTAAGACCCACACTGCCTTAAATGACAATTCTGTGATCGAGTGATTGGTATTATTTTCTTTACAGAAGGATGAAGACGTCTATCGCCAGTAGAATAACTTGAAGGCCTGTAAGTGGTCTCTAACGGGTAAAACTAGTGGAGAGTTCCTTTAGGACAAGAATGTCAAAAGTTCTTTTGAACTAGCATTTCCTCTGCTGGCTAAATTTGAAATACACGTCTGTTAGTAAAAGGAAGCCCAGTGGGAGAGATGGAGAGCTATATGGAAATAGGTCAGAGGCTTGTGTCAGGTCTGCACAGACTGCACCTGGTTGTTAGGATTATGACAGCTTTACAGGGCACAGGATTCCTGTCTAATTACAGGCAGAACCGCTCTGAGATGGGAACTTTGGGAGAAGAAAGATGACAAGTGTGAGAAAAGAGAAGATAAGGTCTGTGAGAGGGGGGGGGGGGGACAGGTGGGCCAACAAAAAGACTGAGGTAGAATATAATGTGTGAGAAAGGAGAAAGAGTGAGGAAACCAAACCCTAAAATGTGATGGGTTATCAAACTGTCACATCTCAGCTCCATCAGTCCGAACAGTGCACACGAGAAACATTTGAGAAATCTGACCCCAAACATGATACACACGTGATGACAGACATATGTGCAGCTCATCATCAGAACATAAGAACATGATTGAAGACGACACCTGAGAGTTCGAAGAAAAATGGGCTGATAATGGCAAACACAGGCGGAAACATGAAAAGCAACTCACAGGGGAGAGAGGGCTGTTCATCCTGGGCTCACCATGACAACCAAACGACAGCGCGATGAGGGGGAGGAAAGGAAGTAACAGAGACTGGGCTATTGTCAGAGGGGCAAAATAGCACGGGAAAACTGCACATCCTTTGATTTGTTTGTGAGCATCAGACCCCAAACAGTGAAGTCTCCCCCACTTCCTGTATATTGTAGGCTTTAAATCAGGGAATACATGGAATAAGACTCAAGTCGGACCAGCAACAGCAATGATTAGGAACATGATTTCGTAAAACTGTCTGGCTCAAGCATGCATAAACCCCAAACTCAATGTACATAAACCCCCCAGGGGCCACGTTCAACTGTGAGCCAGGGCTTTATATGGAATATGAAATGTTCAAATACAAATAAAATATAAAAATAGGAACACAAAACATGCCTTTGGACATAGATTAAAGTTTTACCTTTATAAGTAAGCCAACATGCCGTGGGGTTACAAACTAGCAGCAAAAACAGTGTCCTTGTATTTACATCATGCCTACAAAGGATACATGTCTGGGTCCATGTAACCAGGATATACTGATGCATCTCTTTAGAGGTTCATGTCAGGCTACAGTGTAAGCTAAAGCTGTGGTCCAGGGCTGTGCTGTACCCACAGCATCCATTCAACACATGAGCAAAGTACACGTTACCAATGTTTCCAAACACTAAGATGTGTCCCTGGTCCACAAACCCCCCAACTATGAGAAAAGTCCATATTTTGCCTGCTCCACTTTTCAGAAATCTGTATTCATACAGGCCGTTTTTTTTTCTTTCGAGTTTGTCCCTTTATGACATCACAAAGGGCAGTAACCCCTCCCCCTTCTTGTTTTGGTCAAGAAGAGCATGTCCCTCTTCGTACTTTTCTTTTTAAACAAAAGATGCTTAAATATAGCTAGAGAAGCCTGGGAACAATGCTGTCAGTATTATTAGCCTCATGGTAATGCATGTAGACGGTTTTGTGTTGCAGATGCATTTCATCAGACAACAGGAAACATGATAGGTCTTAATTTATCAGCACTGGGTCAGTGCATCTCCAGCCCACATTTAGAATGTGACAGAATGTGATTCACCTCTGGAACAAGCTCTTCTTGATTCTGTTCAGCTTTTTCAAACAAATCTTAAGTCAATTTGTTGAATGTCAAAACAACAGACACTGTTGGATGCAGATATGCTGCTAAAGACGAACACATTCCATCCTCAAGACTAGCATAGGTTAGATATGTTCAGTTATTGACTTTCTATTAAAAGTCAGAAAGTTAAGTATCCATCAAGCACATAAGCTTCAAGTATTAGTTTGTCAAAGTATTTCAGGAGAAAACTTTATCAAAGAAGTCCCTTGTGAATCTAACAAAAAGAGGTTACAGGGCAAAAGAAAAAGACTTTATATTTTCATTTTCTTCTCTTGTGTCTCTTGATCTGAGCTGTCTGGAGTGACAGCTATAGCTGACCTAAATACAAATCACATTGAGGCTTCAGCTGTCCCCCCAGTGTTCCACAGAAAAAAAACCTATTCTTTAAACCTGATGTTTTTGGCGTGTTGACAGTAAGTAGCCACACTTGCCACAGCAGCTGCCCTGCTTCAGAAATGCAGTCCCGGAGCAAGAATTTTGTCACGGATCCAGCTCCCCTGAGGGAGTCCAGAACTCATGCAGACTGCAGCACTGAGCTCTTTATGTCGAAGACAGAAAAGGGAGGTTTCCGGGTCACTGTACTTCTAAGTCCCTGTCCAAAGCCTCCCAGGTCAGTTCCACTTTCCGTTTTGCTGAAATAAAGAACATTTTAACTTTGACTCTGACTCTCGCCAAGCTTACATCTTCTTTTCAATTTCTGTAGCCTCAAAACAACAGTTTTTCAAAGGCTGTCATATTTAATCTAAAAAAAAGTCACAAATGACTTATATATTGTATATATCGTGTTATATATTATATATATCGTGTTATTATTTGCACAGGACAGGTTGAGAAACTTCTTGGACAGCAGGAAAGAAGGGCCATGTTGGAAAACTTGGGCGAGCCTGTTTTCAGAAGTACTGAGGTTATGTTCTGCACAGTCCTTTTGTGAATATTCACAAAAGAAGCACTGAGATTTTGTTTAACCCCGAGGAGAGTAAGGTGAGGAGAGGAGTCCAATGCTAAAAAGAAAGAGACTTTTTACAGGTATTTTAGGAATCAATGAAATTACCACTTCATATATTGTTTTTCATATTTGTATCTAACTCTATCTAAAATAAATTCACTGACAGTTGTATGACTGCTGTTTAATAGCCTGTTACTGTTTTGTCTGAATAATTGTTAGAGCACCAACACTTTAAGAATAATTCATTTTATGAGTTAAACTTGTTGGTGATGAACCTGACCTGATTCTAAATGTCTCTCATTGCAGTGAGCAGGTAAGAACTAATGCATTATTATAAAGTTGTCCTCTAATGCTATTCCATCATGAGCCAAATCCTACCTTATGGTGTGATCGTTTGTTTGCAGATAGTCTCAGCTATTTGAACGGTTAGAAAACTGATTTGAATATTAAGATTGCTGTCACTCTGACGCTCGGTAGCCATGTTTTTGGGGGCACAGATCGAAACTGATGCTGAATCCTTATCTGATTTCAAACTCTTGAGTTTGGCTTTAAACTGAAGAAAACAAAATCAGGATCTATATATAGAGCAGCAGTTTATGATTGGTTTAACAATTACATCCAGACTACTTCATTTAAGCAAACATGTCCGTGTGTATACTGTGGACATGTTAACATCTCATCGAAATGACAGGCATGTCACTCCATGTGGGTGTCTGCCTGCTCTCTACTATCAATACCATCTCTGGTTCTTATCAGCATGGCAGTGATACACTCCTGGTCTGAGCTGGGATACAGGCCAAGGTGAACAGACTGCAGTTAAGTGGTCCGTTCCTCCTTTGCTCCTTTCCATCTTTCAAGGCTTTTTCATTTAGGAGTCCTTTATCGCTATGCCAAGCAGGCTCTCCGCTGCCGCATTTTTAATTAAAATCTAAAACGTGCAATAACTCTGGAGACTCTGGTCTTGCTGGCAAACAGGTCCATTGGTCCTGATTCTCTCCTCAAGCCTTTGTTGCTTATTTCATCAAAGCCTTCCATCAAACCTTTCTACTTGTCCAGTTCTGTTCACTTCACTGCATAATGCTTTGACTGAAGCCACACAGGGTACACTGATTTACACCTTTGTAGAAAGCAAAAAAACTCTCACTAAAGCCTAATCCATTCAAGGGCCCTGAGAAAAATCCAATCCTCAAAGTCAGTCGTCTTGACTTCCCATGACTCCTGAAGACAAAAGGTTGCTTGTGCAGCAGACACGGACTGGATAAAGACCCCAGAGCTTAAGTTCAGTCACCTGGGTGCAGCTGTGTCGTGTTCACACACACACTTTCCACAGTCACAATAAAATAAACTCCATCTTCCCTTTGGAATTACCCAGAGGCCAAATGTTTTCATACCTGGCAAAGTCAAATATATAGCTGGTTGTCATGTTTCCCTGTGCTGTAGTGATGTTCTAATCTGTCTTTAGAAAGCAGGTGGTGGTGCAGCCTGATATTTAAATTATAGGGCAGACAACCTGCTGCAAGATTTCCAAAAGTGTTTCTTTTATAGCGGAGGCGGAGAAGCTCATCTGTAATAAAGACTGCCTCCGCAAGACTCAGAGGAAGTTATGACACTTACATGAAATGAAATTAACCCTCAGGGAAAAAAGCAGAGGTGCTACATCAGATAGAAGCCACAGAGTCATGTATTTAATAAGAGAGGCATCTGTTCACCATCATATAGGAGCATGAGCCACGATAGGATCGGGTCAGCTTACACTAAACTAATGATATTCCACTCACACGTTTTCTACCTAATGTTGACGCCAATACCTGAACTTGAGACACATTACGCAGTTGGATAAAAAATACATGCTCACCTTCTGTTAAGGCTTATAAATAATCAATACTTTTTGATACTATGTGTTTTAAAATAATGGTTTTTTTGTAAAAGAGAGAGAGAGAGAGACATGTCTAAAATGTACAAACTGGTTTTAAATGTTTCGCTGCCAAAGTTTTGCAGGACTTTTTGGTAAATGCAAAGAACAAATAACAAAATATGAGACCGTTTTTTGTTGCTGTTATATTAAAACCAGAAACCGATGTATATGTATTATTTCATTTTTAACAGACTCCTATCAACGTATATAATTCTGTTATCATGACAACTGTACCCTGTATGGGTGTAATATGATGGCTATCTTTATTTTATGGCCTGAATTTGCTGCCAAAGCAAACCAAAAAAAACTAGCTTAGTTAGCAGCAGCTATACTAGCAACATCTCAGGACTTTTAAGTTGTGTCAGCCCAACAACTAAACTATAGTTATATTATTTATTATTTTAAAATATATTTTGAGATAAAACTGCATTACTCAGTTTTCCTTTGAATAAAACAATATAGACAAAAACATTGGCTTAAATTAGCCGTTGTGATGAGATATGAGACAACTTCAATGAAGCTGTTCTACTCCTGGTTAGCACTGGCAACCTTAATACATAATATTTATAAGTAAGGTAATGTGTATGTGTATTGATGTTTTTTTTAATTACCAGCCTAGATGGTCATAGGATGAGTATGCAGACTTCTTGAAAACCTGGACTGATAAATCATAAAGTTTCAACCTCAGCTGACTATCTTCTCCCTTTGAGTCACTGATTAACTGAGGTTGTCGCTGCATGTTTCAGTTTGTCTTTCTTGCTGTCAAACGAAGGGAGTCAACAACCCGGGGAATCATTGAAACTCCTGTTTTGAAAAATTGCAAGAAGATGGATAAAACCGAGTCCGTCGCCTCCATTCTGCTCTTATCATTTAGTCTTTATCTCCTCTCACATCCAGAAGGTGAGGAGGGAGGAGGCAGCAGCCAGGTAGGAGCTTGTACAGGTGAGGAATTCCAGTCAATTCCTGTCCTCCTCCTTGCACAAACAGTGGGGGAAAAAAGCTCAAAGTTTTCCATGAGGCCTCTTCTGATTCACTAAAGGAGCACTGGAGGAGGAGGAGAGGGGGGCTGAAACAGTCAACCCTCATCCCACCCACCCCGAGAAGCATTCCACAGGACTGTCTGCTCTCCCATCATTAAGCAAGACCACCTGCTGGCAAATCAGGACCCCCATCATGTTCTCAGCAAGCCTGGCTAACCCCATTACCAGTGAGCCTCTGAACTGCTGTACACATATCATAAAGGGCCTGAGCCTGTAGTATGCTGGGCAGTAAAACGCTGCTCATTAACATCCCACAAGGACTTTTGATTGTCCGGCCAGTGAAGCACAACACTAGCTATACTCAGTATTAAATAGATGCAGCACAAAGGCACAAAGAAATGATCTCTGATGCAGCTGTTGCATGACTGTGCACTGACTTCTGACTGGCTCATCTCTCCTCTTCTATAGAAGAAAAAAAGAGGGAGAGAGAGAGAGAGAGGAAGAGATCAAGACAGAAGGGAATAAACAGCCCTTTGTTGCTGTTCTTCGTCAGGGCCTTGAGGGAAAGACTCTGGCATCGAGTCATCACAAGCTGAAACAAAAGCAGCTGATAAACACGGCAGACAGATAAGATCTCCCCGTACTCTCAACACTTCTCCATCAAGAAGGCTTCCTCTCTTCCAAAAACCCCAAACACCTCCGCCTTCTCTCTGTGTTGTCGTTAAAGCAGCGATGGAGGAATGGGAAAGATAATAAACACAATGCGTACTTTCTGTCTTCTTGCCTAAAATCTGGAGAACAAGGAATTATTTTATGCCGATTAGTTCACAGACAATGGACCTGCTTGGGGCTTGTCAGAGGCTTTTTGCCTAAATTAAAATGTAGAATCGGCGGTGATGAGTCAGGGAGAGAAATCACTCGATCGGGCACAAAAAGTGACACGAACAAGATGAAGGAAAACAAACAAGTCAAGAGGAAGTCTCTTCTCAAGTAATCTCAGATCGTCTCCTTATCTCTGGACACTGTCTCAGGTCGAGGCAATTATTATGTCAAGCTTGCTTGTTCTTTGTTGTCAGTTCGGTGTGCACCAGCCTTTACTGTACAAGTCATGTCGATGTCACTTGTGAGATCCTCCCGTTAACTTTTTTTTAACACAGCCAAGAGAACAACTGTAGTCAGTGCAGGTCCGGAGGTTACACAAGAAACGTGCTGAGCTCAAGTCAGCTGCAGTTCAGCTCAGGGGCCCTGAAGCCCTCAGAAAGGAATGAAGCCGCTTCATTCCTGTCGTAGAAACATACAAAGTTTATCCCATCGAGTGGAATTAACAGTAATTATGTACGTCATACCTTTCTAATATTAGATCTGATATTGTTAACCAACAATCGTAGTGTAAGACAGGATCAAAGCTATAGTTAGGCCGAGGTGAGATTTGAACCCACGTCCGCTGCAATAAGGACGATAGCCTTCATACACGGTACAACCGCTAGGCTGTGCAGCGCCCCAGAATGCGCCCTCATTTATGACGACAAGATCGATCTCAGGATCTCAAATCATTGAAATGCATTAATGAATCGCCCCAGCTCATGAAAATAAAATGTATTCTAAAGTGTACCTATGAAGTGACTGTTCCCTTTGGTCTGATGTATTCATAAGAACACTCTGGAAGTACGTCATTATAAAATGACTTTGTCATCTCGCCTTGTTGGAGACGTGCAGCACTTTAAGACGAGGAGTTCCACTTAGTGTTTTTATTTCTCTCCTCACACACATACATGCCTGTAAGCTGTTATTAGGTTAAGATAAGGGATCAAGTAGGCATTCTTTATAAATATTGCTTACAGCATTTTAAGAGCACTACAAGTGTTTACTGAGGTCTTGTAAACACTCCTCTGGGGAGGGCAGCTCTGTGGCAGATGAGAGCTTGCAGCTAAGTGATTGCACACATGGACCGAGTGGCCCTGAAGTGCCACTGACCTGTGTGGAGCGCATGGGAGTAAAAATAGTGTGAAACACAGAGTCTGAAGGGATCTATCTTCACATGGCACGATGGCACTGATCCAGAGTTACAAATATGCAGCAAACACAACATCCCTCATGTCACGAGTCCTCACAAGAACACAGAATTCCTCCGTTTTTTCCCTTCATTCTTCATCACTCGTCGGGTTTTCCTCCATGCCTGTGTCCCTCTTTAAACTCTAGGTGGCAAGGAGCTCACACAAAGCCTTTTTTCTTCCACCTCAGACAATGTGCCTCCCCACCTTGCTCACTGCCAGGCATTCCTGAGTCTATCCCAGCTATCGAAAATGTCAAGAATGAGGAGAAAGCAGGGGAGGGCACTGAGTACTGCAGCAGGTAGAGTCTTGTCCCGCTGAACTCACATCCAACAGTCTTGTGGGGGGGGGGGGTGCACAGAGCAGACGGGATCGGACTTGACTCTCTTAATTAAAACTCTGCACTTGAACAGGCCTCAAAGCTCGCTCTCTACCGGATGGAGTCATGCCAGCTAATTATCAGGGCCAATTTCACTCTCTCGAAAAACAAACGGATTATATGGTGGAGCGAAACACGACAACAGTCCCAGGATATTATTTAGTATATATAACTATCAGTTCATAAAGAGTTCCACATGGAAAATGTTCAGTTCTTTCCAATTGTCTTATTTGTGTTGCAACAAAGAAATTTTAAGCTATGAATTATAAAGATTTAAAATGTCAAATAGTTCATTAAAGTCTCTGAGAACCAAATGTGAATCTTCAAATTGGCTTCGTTTTCAAATCAACAGTGAACATATGAGACAAAAATACAATCCTCATATTTAAAGAAGCTGAAAACAGAAAATGTGTGACACCAAAGAGAATCCTTGATGATTTTGCAGCTCTCGTCTTGAGTTTTCTGCATTTCGCCTCACAACTCCTCGCAGCGTTTTCTAACTGTACTCCTTGAAACTGTAAGGTGAGATGAGAAAATCAGGTTGTGTGAAGTAAACCCTCTTCAAACACAAAGCCCAGCAAACAAAAAGGGCACATTCTCGACAGTTTGTCAGAGCCAAGAAACTCCCCTCTCCACAAGAGGAGTCCTGAAGGAAGAAAAGGCAGCTGAATAAAAAGGTTAGCAGTGCAGTGTTTCGTGCCTGGACAGACAAACAGAAGAAGTTTTATGTGTGTGCCAAATGCAACTTAACACTGCAAACAAGCTCCATCCAATGAAACATCCTGCCACCCAGAACTGTTCAGGGGAAAGTACCCAGAACATAGACTCTGCGACTCCGCAACAGCAAGGTGATTCGTGCTCTGATTCATTTCCCCCCGGTGCTCCCGCTCGCTCTGAGTGTTAGATTGAAACTTTGAACAGCTGCCAACAACATAGTCAAGCACCAGTTCAAAGTTAAACAGCAGCAAGCTCGCTGTTCACTGGCATGGGGGCACAGGCTGCTACACTCTCACAGTCACGGTGGATTCGGAGTTTTATTAGTCATGGCTGTACGGTTTGTCTCATAAGAGCCTGACAAATGACTTCTCAGCCAAAAAAGGACTTGAAGGAATAAAAGCATTTCACAAACCCTTTTAATGCTCAAGTCCTTGAATGAAAACCTGAAGAAAAAAAAAACCAATGTTCAACATTTGCCACATTTTTCCTCCAAATATTCTTTTCAAAGCATTTTTAAAGTCAGTGAGAAAGTTTGACTCGTCAGTTTCTTGCTTGTTTCTGCTGTCGCAAGTCTTTCATAGGTTATTTGTGATACTCTAACGATGAAGTGACATCCAAAGAACCTGGGAGTGAGTTGGGGCGGGGGAAAGTCTGGGAACCTGTGTTGAACCTTTAAACTCCCAGGTTGTGTTATGAGCATGTAAGTGCACACACAGCTCCACCTCTGACTTCATAAAAAAGGCCCGGCTACAAGGTGCAAAGGTCGGGACTCATCCCTTAACCACTCAACCTGAGTCCTTACAGTGTTATTGGACACACCCACCTTCACCTTCAGGCTATGTATACCTGGAAAAGCTAGAGAGTCACCATGACAACAAAGCTCTTAAAATGACTCAGGTGTCCTTGTGAAAGGAAACTTTGACGCTGTGGGCCTGAGGCTGTGTAATTTCAGCTGCCAGCGGTGAATGAAATCTGCACTGCTTTAAGTGATTTACAAATACAATAAGTGTTCATACCACAGCATGGATCCCACTGAATTTTCACAAGTGAGACAGAATATGGACATAGGACACAGCACATTAACTTTCGAAATAGCAATTCTCAGCTCCGATAATTCCCAAATTGTCTCCTGTTGCCGCTTATTCCACCTTAAAGCTCGCTGCTTACCTTCCACGCAGTGCTCCACGTCCTCCAGGTTGCGCAGAGTAATCCTCATCAGACTGGAGTTGAGCATAAGTTCGTTCTTGTGTTCAGGTCCCATGGACTTCGGCGCAGGGTTGAGAAAGAAAATGCGGGTGTCCCCCGTGGACACATGGTTGTCACAGATCCCCGGGTTGCCAAAGCCGCCGATCATCAACTTGTTTCCGCCGGCCAGGAGGATTTCTCTGTTGACGTCGGACTTTCCTTTTAAGTAGCGCCACACTCTGACCTTTTCCCAACAAAGAAACAGAAAGAGAGCACATGCCTCAGCACTTGCACTGCCATGCATACCATAATGAAGAGGGCGAGAGATTTGGGGACTGCGTCTTTTTCTGGGCTCCTCTTTCAAAAATATCATTTGGTTTTTAAAACGTATCAATAGTGCCTCTTAATGAGGTACAATTGTGAATGAAAGTCAATTGTCAGAGCCACAGTACTGGCATAAATGTCTGTGATATTAGTCCAAAACACATAATCCACATTATAATTAAGTTCTAATAAAAGAAGAGCAATAAAAACATGTGAAGATGATTGATGCCTCACAGGATTGCTTCTCTCTTTCTCCCCATCCTTAACGCTCTCCCTCCTTGTTTTACCACGGCTCATGCTGGTTTTAGACAATGTTGTGTTAAATTCCGAACACGTCTGAACATATTTAACCTGATTCTGATGGCAGGTTTGGGATTCTCTAACTTTACTTTTAGGTTTTTACCTGTGCTACCAATCATTCCTCACAAGTATAAAGTTTATTTCTAGTCGAATTATAACTCTTTTACATAAGAAACAAAGAGGTCTCCTTCACTTTAAAACACATGTAAAAACCTGCATGAACCCACAGACAGTTCATCCCAAGAAGTGTCGTCAAAGCAGCTTTGTGCACAGTAAGTCATGGCTCTGCCCTTCCGTTTCATGGCTGTGCTTCTGTTTCATTTCAACACTTGGTGATGGTTTCTTTTCTTTTTTTCCAGAATCAGAGCTCGTGTGCCTCTAATCTACTCCACTCATTCACCCTGTTGAGACGGGAAGCAAGTGGGCGCTGACGAAACGAGCAGCGAGAGAGCTGACCAAACACAACTTGTTTATTTTGACAGATTATAGAGCGGTGTACCACAAGTCCAGGATGGTGCAAAATGTTTGTCTCACGATGAATGGCCCTGGGTTGAGGATGGAGGAAGGGCACTTCCTGACTGAAAATGTGCTTGTTTGTGGAACTTAGTGCTTTTACAAAGTGGTGCAGAAGTCAGTGATACAAATAAAAATGGGACATTTAACAAAAAACTTTCAGGTCAGATTTACATGCTACTAAAGCAGGACTAAACAACTCCATTGCAGCACTTTTTAGTCATCTTGACTAAGAAATAGATTCATTCTGTCTCTTACTCTCATTAAACAATTGCCAACAAATCACAGTACTGTGCTGTGTGCTGCAAGTATTTCAGTGGTTAGTGTAATTGATCTTATTACATGTTATGCACTTTTTTTTTTATCCAAAGGGACATAATAGTCACAGCCACAAGCCACACTTCTCCAGTTTGAGATACATGTGGTGGCAAATGTCAGCAACGCCACAGAATAAATCCTGACTCAAGAGATCATCTTTGTGGCCACAGGCAAATTAGGCTGCATGTTCGCAACGTTTATAATTGGAAATGAGTGAAAGCTGCAGCCAGGGGCCGGTGAGGGGCCAGGCTCCTGGTTGGAGCATGTTTGGGATGATTACATGGTCGCTGAGGATTCCCTTGTTGCTATGTAATTGGTCATTGGAAATGAAAAGAAATCTCTCTATTCCTGAAGGGAAAGTGGATCTTCTGTCAGTGTCCGTGTAAACGCTGCCAAACGCTTCTGGATGAATGAGTTTGTAAAATGTTTTGCAGGCAAGCTGTTGGAAAACAAACTCGGTGGTAATGGCCTCCATCTGCTGCACGAGGGTAGAGGTTTTAAATGATGTGACTCTTATAGTCTGGTGCTGCTAGTTTTCGTGCAAGAAGCAGGTGCTTTTTTTTTATCCCTAATGCAAGATCGTTTCAAACACACTTACCTTGCACGAGTAGGTATTGTGCACCGGGTCCACGTTCGTGATTTCGTCCACAGTTCCGGTCAAAACTACGTTGGCCTCTTCTTCCCGGTCCTCCAAGTCCTTCTCCGGACAACTTGCTCCGCAGAGCTGCCACAGAGCTACAAGCAGCCCCGCTAGAAGCAGCGCTGACCGGCCGGCCGGCAGTGTGCGCACAGAGCCCATGATCAGCTCACGGATGAAGCAACCCAAAAAGTAAACTTTCTTAAAAAGGAAATGTTACCGCCCGAAGAGTCCGAGAAACACACTCCAAACTCTTCTGAATGCGTTCAAATCCACAACTTCCCTACGGACTACCAGTGTCTGTTTCACTCTGCAGCCCTGCTCCCTGCATCTGCAACCCGGGTTAGAAAATCCCTCTCTGCCGCCGCCGGCTGGGAGAGCAGGATGGAAGAGAGAGAGGAAGGAGGAGGAAGGGGCAGGGATCTCTCTCTCCAGGAATGCAACTGCACTTCTCTGTCCCCCTCTCTTTTCGTCTCGCTCTCTCTCTCTCTCTCTCTCTCTCTCTCTCTCTCTCTCTCGTGCACACACGCGCGCACACACACACTGATTCTTTCTGATTTGCATAAGATCTGAATTGCTGATCTCACAAGTGAGCGGGGAAGGGGGGGGGGGACTTTGAACTGCGTGTTGGGATGATAGTGCAAAGTGGCTGTCCAACGCCGCCCCCACTCGGACAGACAGTGTGTTTACCTCATCAGCGACAAAGCCCAGATCCTGATCCCCATTCGGGATGGAAAGAGTCATTGCAGCATGGACTGTATCTAACCACTGACATGAATCGGTCCCATGTTTGCAGGAAATCTTAGATCATATTTATCTTGCAGATATGTAATAATAGTCAAAGCATAAATCACTGGAACAAGCTTCAAACGCCAGGTGTGTGTATACAAGGAATATGATGCAGTCTCCATGCACAAACATTATGTCTTACACAATCCTACAAATGCAAACATACAAATTAATCAAATATAATAATCTGTATTCAGTGAGACAAATCCACAGTGGTGAGGTGTGCAAAAGACGCTTTAATAAATGTGATGAGTTAGGTCACAGGAACATTTCCATGAGGTGAGACTGTCCACTTTTACTGGCAGTGCAAACATGTTAATAACAACAAGAATAATACAGAGCGTTTAGGAAGGTTGTCTTTGGTATTACGTCTCTTACAAACAGACAGAAAGCAGATGCACTCACACTGTCTAGTTTGCACATATACACCAGTAATGTTTCTGCAGAGCATCGTGAATCCTGTAAGAATACCTTACCAGTGTTTAGTTATCTGCCCCATTTTCAACAAAGAGAAGTATGGTTCAGGTTTTCACAGATTGCTCCATGTCCTCCATTTACAAAGTGATTTTAGATGTTATTGAATATTGTAGTATGAGTGATGCACTTTGATCCCACTGCTCCCTCACTGACATTCAGAAGCAGGAGGAGCTCTGATGTTTTATCAACTCTGACATCTCTTTATGAAAGTATGTCCACAGGTCATGTTTGTGCATGTGTGTGATTCAGGCCTGTGTGTATAAGAAACACGTCTCTAGAATAATAGGGTGTAAAATCCAAATTTCCCCTCTGGAATAAGTAAAGAGTATCAATAAAATAAAAAAGAAATAGAATAGAAAGTTGGTATGCCAGTCATGTTCTTCCAAGTGTTTCAAAATGTATGGCTGTCTGGTATTGTCCGAACAAGATGGCAGATGCTTATGGTTTTCTTTTATAGAGAATAAAAAGGTTATAGAGTAAACTATCATGTCAAAAATGTTTGCATTGTTCAAAAATAAGAAAATTAATATTTCAAAACTGTTATTTAAATGTGTATCTACTGTGATCATACCAGTCACACCTTATTCATTACATAAAGATGCAAATCGATATGAGGCGGTGAGGATTGAGTGATGACGATTGACTACTACAATTTTTTTAAATCAATACCTGGATGAAGCTCAAAGTATGGTCAGCTTTAGAAGAGCTTTTTGCAACAGAATTATTGCTTAGTGTTGTTTTTTCTGGACTTGACAAGACTTCCAGCGGATATTCATAATTCAAGTTAAATCTTTATTTCCAAAAGTCGACAAAGATGATAAGTGAATGAACTGTTTAGTCCGAGTTGTTTCATTATGTGCTGTGCTTCTTGAAGCGTAAGCTCACACACTGAGGATAAGAAATCAGTTAAATATTAAACTTTTCCTTGTGGTTCATTAGGAGCTGTATCTAAGAACACATGAATTATGAATCTGATAGCAACAATATAAAGCAACAAGGGCACTCTAGCCCTTGTAAACTCAGTGCTCTATAGGCGGATACATATCTCACACCATGCCATATATGTCATTAAAAATTCCCCTTCTATCGTAAAAGTTACCACGTTGAAGTCTGTAAATGCTTCCATATGACTATTTTGTTAGATCCTATTTCAGAACAGACAGTGCATCAATTTCCACTTGTCAAAAGCTGTAATTTTAACTAGCCTTCTATTCCTGGGAAAATGACAGGCTTGGTCATGCACATTTGCTGGAGAGAGGATATTTGCAGAAATGTGTTCAAATAGGTTTCAGCTCTGACAGCTGAGTAAACCATAATGGACATGATAAATATATATATATATATATATATATATATATATATATATATATATATTAAATGTATGAAAAAGTCCAAATTCATTATAAGAGAGAACACACTATTTCTCTGGGCAGGTATATCATTAAGCTGCTACGCTAACAGCACACTGTCAAGCACTTGTTTTTATTAGCTTCCATTCAAATAATTTCAATTTATAAAAGTCATGATTAGTTTAGAGTATATACTCAAATAGATTTCCATGAACAGTTTATTCTGTTATTAATATTAATGTTGCTGCATGTAGCTGTCGTACAAAACCCTCCATTGATCCTCATTTAGTTAACAGTAAAGAGGCTCAGTTATAGCAAACAGAGATGAAATGAAGGGTCTCTTTTAAATCAATGTATGGGGCTGAAGAAGCTTTGTTTAAATTAATATTCTTCATGCCAAACAGTCAATATTTCTTATTTAATAATGTGAACGATTCATCAAAGTCAGCATTTTCATCGGTGTATAATCACTTGTCCAATATAAATAGTTGGGTTTTTGTCACAGTCGAGTGAGGTCTCTATATTTACAGCAGGGATAACTCTTGGCCAGGGAGTCTAGCTTGTTTCCCAGTCATGTTTCTAATGCAGCCCAGGACGAACAAACCAATACAGCTTTACATCGTTTATGACCACCATAACTTCTCCTCAGTGCTTGCGTGGAAAATAGGCAGGTAAGAGATCGACATGAACTGACACAGATGGGTAAGAAACAGCGTCAAATCCACAGAGGTAATCAAACCCAGGTGAGACCAACAAGACACAGGTGAGGACAGTCAGGCTAATCAAGACAGGAGGGAAACACAGAGAAGCAGGAATCAAGAAAACACTCAGGACCAGAATTACAAAATAAAACAGAAAACACGAAAGACTGAACCACAGAAGGGAAACACCATGACAAAATAAAACAGGTAACACTAACAATAACACACAGGGAAACAAGCAACACTGGGGATGAATAAGAACAAACAGAACTAAACATTCATATAAATTAGAACAGAAGAAATCATGACACGCATATAATTTGTCCCTTCTTACACATTTTGGGTTTTTTTTATGAAGCTTTTTATAACTTTGTCTTCCAAACACTCCAGACCCACATCTCCCTGTCACCTCTCTCCTCCCAACATGTCTGTGCTGGTTTTACATCATCCAGGTCATGCATGTCAATAGGAAGCTTGATCCAAAAGCAGCTGGACTTGGTTGTTCAAGATTTTATAGCCAAGTAAGCTTTTTTGTTGTGCTTTTTATACTTTTTATTTATTCTAGATTATTCTAAATGGTGGATGAAGTCAGAAATCGGGGGGGGGGGGGGGGGGGGGGGTAGTCTTGGTCCTTTATGTCATGTACAAATACAGCTAAGGGGGCAGGTGGCCTTCAATCATTTTCTATATCAGTAGAAATGTCTTTAACAACCATAAAGCATTGCACTACGTTACCAGTTGTCTTTCTCTGTGGACCCAGAACAGGAAAATCGAAACTTTCGTCATATGTGAAACTTACCAGAGCGCATGAACGATCACATCCTCCCCTCTTCCAGTTATCGCCTGTCAGCACGTCAGCCTCCCACAAATATTTTAACACAAAAGCCCAAGAAAGTAAACAGGCTTTGACATGTAATGACTGAAAGAAGACATCTCACGGGCCTTTTTTGCGTGCATCAAAGTAAAGAAGATGCAATGACAGTAGAAAATGAGAGCAAAGACATCAACTAACACCCTTTCAGAGGGGATTTACCAGCTAACATAGAGAAGGTGGACTGAATGCACCGGAATTTTTTATTTTATTTTTTTTGCACAGGCTTGCCTGGGAGAAAAACTGTGGAAGTTGTTTCAGATGCTTGATGACTCTGCTGTCTCAAAGTTAGTTAGTCTATTTGAAATATTTGGCAGGCTAAAGGTTTGAAGTTTGATGATATCAAATATCAGCAGTGAGTGGTGTCTTACTGTTCTTGGCCACAGTGGTCAATCTGTGCTTTTCACAGCTATGACAGTGATGGATTCAGATGGAATCCTTCTATTCTAATCTATTTTGATAAGTTACACTTACGTTGATACCTTTCTTGATACCTTTCTCAGAGGCTCCGTGACAGCTGGAAAAAGTTGACTCTGTTTCCAGACGTGTGTCACTGGAAAGAAAGAGGAGTAACCTGAGATGCTACATTAGCAGCCAAATTGTATGCAAAGCCTTTGGGCTTGGTCGCACAGAGAAGCAGCTGCACTGCTAAACCCTTGTGTATCACTGCATCATGGTCAGCCAGAGAATCACTGTGCAGTGCAATATCGAAAACCGATCCAACCTTCTGGATTAAGTTCAGAGTCATGTAAGTGATACCTTACACTGTGTGTCGCATAAATAATGCACCACTCCCGCTGAAGGTATTCAGCATCTTGGCATTCAGGTTTGTACTCTCTTTCAACCTTTATTTGATAGTGTCTGTGTATTTCCTCTGCTTCATATTTTATGTTTTTACATTGCTCCTCTAGATAAAGTGCAGACACACTCCCACTTTGCATTGCAACACAGACACATGTAGTACACGCAAACACTGTAGACATTCCAGCTTTATCAAATGAGGCTGCTGTAGCGCTTTTTTTTTTTTTCCAGAGGACAGGCCCAGTTTCCTTTATCAGGTATCAGCATGAGAACAGAGGAGAGAGCCTCGCCTGCCTGGCATTTATCTACAGACAGTCTCTGGTTTCTTACTGCACAGCATGTCCTCTCTCTGCTGTCGCCCCGTGTGACAGAGCCCGATGCAAACCAACTCACATGGTGATCAGAGCAAATACATGTCATTGTGTCTTTTCTTGATGTATGCACATCTCTCTGAGTTGTTTCAGAATAATGCAAGAGAATAGATGCATCCGTGACCCTCATGTTCAAGCCAGATGTGCATTCCCAAAATGTGAAAGTGCCTTGGGAAGATGGCCATTGACTGAATATGTGTATGGTTAAATGTTTTTTGATAAGTGCAGTACAATTTTTGAGCAGATTGCAATGACTAAGATTATTTATCTTAAAAAAAATAGATTGTTAAATTTTATTTTGTATAAATATTTAGGACTCACTTGTAGCTTTTCCAAGTTTGATGAAACCAAGGAATGAGAGTACACTCCAAAAAGCTGTTGAGTCTGTCTTCATTGATTTTCATATTATTCATTGAAGAGATGATCGTTAGATGGATGTCGTTATCCTTTTTGATGCTATTTGGGCGGATATTTTAATTTCCTGATGTCACTGTAAATCTGCTCTGGTTCTTGTTGAATCGAAAATATGCAATACAAAAAACTGCCAGCAGCTTGATGCATTTGCATAAAAAATGGTGTTTTGTCTAACTGCACAATTCAAATCTACTTTAGGAGCAATTAGACCATCTGGTTGGACATTCTTTCTAAGTTAATTGCTTTCCTTGATTTGTATCAGCTTCGATTTGACAATATTAGATTGTTTTATGAATTTCACATTTTTTCATGGTCTGAGTCACTGCAGATATGTTTTAGCAGCATTAATATACGACAGTGATGCAACTTGTGCTAAGCAAGTTGTATGTATGTTATTATATTGTGCAAAAGGAAAGTCTGGGTCACTTTATTCCCAAATGTGTCTGTTGTCTTCCACCATGCAGTATATTCAAAAATAGTAAGATGCTAAGGTGCTTTTCAGTTTCGTGTGATAGCCCTTAACTTGGGGACCCAGGTTCCTGAGACAAGCTGTATGTGCAGGTGGTAGAGCAGCAGCAAACAAAGTGTGTTTAGCCAGATGGCCCGTGCTTTGCTACTTCATGTCTAAACAGGAGTGTTGGTGTCACACCTGGTTTTATCCCTGTGTATTTGCCTGGAATGTCAGATAGTTCAATGTGCTGTGGAGCGTCTCCCTTTTTCAGTTCTCTCCCTCCTGTTTTCTCTTTTAATAACAGCGTCTGCAGTTTGACTCTTTGATCAGGCCTGAGGTGTCAAAACTGAAAACAGGTAAATGTCCTCGTCTTGGTCGCTTATATTACTTTTTTTTTATACTTTCTATTTCTTTTTTCATTAAATGCTTGCCTTGTGGTCTTCAAGGTTCTCGTCCATCATAAGTATATCAGCCTTATCTCAGTAGATTGCTATAGATATGGCTATGTGGAGATAAGACGAATGAGTGTCAGTGAAGATTAACAGTGTGTCTGCCTTAATAGATAGGGTCCCAGATAAAGTCTTCTCCCTTCCTCATATAACACATAGTGACTGTATTGACCCTAAGATGGTATTTAGGTTGTCATGATTCCCTGCAAGCACATCAGATGTTTAAAAAAAGTCATCATGAAGGTTCTTTGAAGTTTTCTGCACCCCCTTACATCACTAAATCAAACAGAAATATCAAACGCAATATGTGAGTGTGAGTTTTCTGTAAATCATTATGTTTAACAGCAGCTGTAAACTGTGAATTAGCCATATTGACGGCAGGCCAACAGTGAGTGATAGCTTGCCCAGCCTTCATTACTATTTCCTACTCGTTTGTTCTGAGACCTCTCCATCCATCTGCTCCAGCTCCAGCCCCGCTCCTGCTTGTTCAGGCAGAGTGGCCACAATTTACAGACGGCCATTTTATCTAATGGATGCCATTCATTCATTCATTCATTCATTCTCAAGCCTCTTTGGCAGCCGCAGAGCCCATTAGGAAATGAGTTCACTGCAGGCGCCCACAACAACTCCACTGCTGCAGGAGAATAGCGAGCTCAAACCCCGTCTGGCAGCCAATTATTTAGTCTAAACTTTTGAGCTGATTTTGCATTCTGTCTGTTTTTGCTGCTCCTGTTTTTAGATGTGTAATGAGATACTTGTTCATGTTTCTGTTTCACCATTAATGCAGTGCTTCATCTCCTCTAATTATTTTACACATTAACTCTCCCAGTTACAAGAGGATTACCCGAAGGAAGACTGCGGGCTCCTGTAAAAACCATAACATTAATATATCCACTGTGGCTGAATATATTTCTCACTTACAAGTTCCATCAGAAACCATCTACCCTTATCATTATGCAATACCACTTATATTGTAATGTGATGACCCCCCCCCCCCCCCCCCCCCCCCACCACCACCACCACCACCACCACCACCACCACCACACACACACACACACACACCTTGCAGGTGAAGGTGTTTAGTCGACCTGTCTAAATAGGTGTATGTGGGGGTCTGTGTGTGCTTTGCCCTTCCTGAGTCAGAAAGCTAACCGCTATGTCAGACATCTAAAAGGCAAGCCAAGCACTGGGACAAGAAAGTGCAGCATTATCATTGCTTCATCTCTTGCTGACTTGGTCTCCGCCCAAAATGGGTGTCCAGTTGCATTAGCTAATTGCAAACTCCATAGTCTCTGTCACGACTTTGCACTTTTTCCACCTGACCAGCCATGCTGAGTCAATAAAGCAGCATTATTTTATCATTGAACTTATACTCTGGGTATAAAGTTTAGATCTACTTGTACTCATCAAAAAGATATCTAAAATCATGAAATAACCTCATTATGATTAATCAGATTCAGAGACAGACAGCTGTGGTAGCATCTTGACTGTTAAGGCCTGTATGTTCTTGTTGGGATATCAAATGTCTTTGAAGTCTGCAAAAGGAATGAAAAATCTTGTCTTCACTTGTCTTAGATGCCAACATGTTACCAAGATGGTAACTAACCACAACTGTTAGTCTTACTGTTACCATTCAGTAAAGGCCTAAAATCACTATTTTAACCATGTCCCATTTATGTTAAGTACTGCGGGGAAGTGTGTGTTATTTTTGAGTAAGAAACTTCATATACATGTTGTGGAGACCTTTGAGACTTATTTAAAGGTCACATACTACATTACTTTTTAGCAAGTTTAAATAAGTGTCAGATGTCCCAAAAACATGTCTCTGACGTTTCTTGCCAAAAACCTGCTCTGATCCAGAAGGCTCAGAACAGTTTCCGTGTCTATAGTTTTATATGCATGTGAGCTATGTTTGACCACGCCCCTCTCTGGAAAGACTTGGGTGGCTCAGGCTGTCTTTTACAGTGCCCAACAGTGCCTCACTGCCCTTTGTGATGTCATGAAGGGAAAATCTCCAAAACTGCCTGTTTGAACGCACATTTTTGGAAAAGTGGAGCAGGCAAAAGATTGAGAGGATAGACTTTTCTTATAGTTGGGGGGGGGGGGCACGTATTAGTGTTCAAGAAATGAGAAAAAAAAGAAGTACATCATGCATAATGTGTGACCTTTAAACTTGTGAAAAATGAATACAATATCTGGTGTTTACTATAGGTTCCTCAAAAACTTTGTTTTAGGAAAACAGACTCACACTTATTACAGGCAAATTAGTTGCTAAAAGATATGTCTGATATTTTGTATAATGTTAGTAAAAGTGTTTTGAATTGTGGGAAAAAAGTTTCAGTTTTGTTGTGTCGTCTGTAAGTGAATCGCCAAAGGTGGATTGCAAATTAGCCCAAGTGTTAAAGATATCGTCGTTAGGCTAATACTTTTACAACACATCTGAGTGTGCTCTTCAAAATTACAATCAGATGACTGACCTTCAAGTGGTCTGGGGAAGGTAGCCAAACCATAATGGAAGGCCTACATCAACACCTTTAGCCTCCAGAATACTTATTAGAAGTGACATATTTAACACATCCATGGGCGTGTTGCCCGTGCAGGTGGGCGGATATATCAGGCCCAGATTCAGTGCTGGGTTGTGGCCAGGTAGAGGATGGGAGCCGCCCCCAGCATCCAGAAGCAGATGTTACCTAATGAATCTCTACCCAGGAATCTGTGACTCATACTAAAAGCCTCCTTCTGCTTCATAAAAAATCCCTGAGAGCCGGTGGAGGAATGAATTTGAGAAAGGGATAAATTGGGGTGATGGAGGGTAAATCATGAAGTGCGTGACAGTGGGAGGGGAAGGATGAAGTTCGGAAGCCATAACGGATGGATGGACAGTCGATTATGGAGGTGGGTGGAGGACAAAAATTCAGGAGTGAGCACTCTTTTTCTTCCTTCCCATCCTGCATCTAGATAGAGTGACAGGCTCCATCATTGGAGGAAATATTTTAAAGGCACAGCTGAGTGAACAGGCAAAGCGGAAAGTAAACAGGAGCGACTGCAGAAGAATCAAAGGCTCGGACTGATGAAAGTGCTCCTAACATCCTGTCTGTCACTTAGCAGGGAAGGCTGGCTGCCTGTTAGGACATGAGCCTTTTTTTTGTAGCTAGCTGCCTTTTGTGGTGTTGGAGCTGAATATGTGTTGAAGTTTCTGAATGTTTCATTTCCTTAAAACAACCCCTGCACCAGTCTTTCTCAACTAAATCTAATTACATTTAAATCATTTTGATATGAAATCGAAGGCCTTAATAGGATTTGAAAAGTTACGTTTCTTTCTAAAGTGGCCACAGTTGGTCCCAGAAGCCGCTTTTCAACGAGCCAATTGTCGTCTGCATTTCCTTTGCACACCTGTAAAAGTAAGGCAAAAAATAAATAATGTGCTGTACCACAGTAGTAAACCACTACAGGCCCACCTCAGAGCACTTCTGGTAAGTTCTGACCCAGGAGCAGCAATTTTAGTGGTATAATGAAGTCTCTGGAACCTTATTAAAACCTGGTTCTTGTAGTTGTTGTCGTCCTCCAGCAATGAAATCTAAGCTTACTTTTTAGAAAGTAAGCAAAACGGTATGACAAAAAAACATGTAATGATGGGACATAATTTGCATCTCTTTATATATAAACCATATGTATATACAGTTTGTATTTTGCATTATTTTGGGGTCCTGAGGGTTGGACATACACATAAACACACAATGGGACACACACCAGTGAAAGGACCTGATGAAAAGAAAGGTGAGTGTTTGTGTTTGAGCTGATGTCTCATCAGTGAAATATGTTCGGCTGAGAGAGAGGGAGAGGGGCCCTTGGGTGTTAAAGTACAGATCTGCACCCCTTCCCCCGCTGTTGTAACATTTAATTTCTCTTTCCCTTACCCTCTCATTTTCTTCATTTAAAGGTATGTAATGATGCTGGGCTCTCTTTTTGTTTCTCCTCCCTCTGAAAAACCACATCATAAATATTCACTAAAAAAGGCACATAGATATGCACACTGCTGCACACCACCAACAAGCTTGATTTTGGAGTTTAATAAACGTTTATTTTACATTTTGTATACTCAACAAACAAGTCAGTATGCTTTTGACAAAATGTGTTTCATAAAAAAACAATTGATTCAAGTCAATCCTTCAACTTGGGAGGAACTTGATTATTTTAATCCATCTCAAGAAGTCAAACCACCTTGAGTTAAAGTTTGACATTCGTTTAACAGTGTAGAGACTCGTCCTCAAAGCGAGAATCCCAGGTTTGAATACGAATGGTGAATCCCAGGTTTGAATACGACCTGTGGCTCCTTTTCTTCCCTCTCTTTCTCTCTACCTCATTCCTGAATAAACTGTCCTGTACCTCTAATAAAGCCATAAAGAAACACACATATAAATATTTTAGAAAACGATTTAAAATCAATCAGGGTACATAGTTTTGGTGCAACTTACCTAAATAAACTTTTTTGTGGACCGAATCCAGATGCTTGTATGTAATTTTTCACTTTCACATCTGGTTGTGGTTTGTATGGATCATTTTTTTGAGGTTATGAAATATCACCTATTTTCTTACATGTTTCTCTATGCTTTAAAGCTTCTGTGATAAAATGCAAAACGACTTATGATTTAAATTTTTTTCTTCATGATGAAACCATGGATATTTTACTCTTACTAGAGTAAAATACTTACTTTATTCTTGTGAGATTGCTGAGACTGCAACATTCAGAGGAGTCTGAAGAAATGTTATCATATAGCTGTCACGTGTTAGAAAAGTGTTGTGAAAGAAAAGGAAAACGTTTCCTGCAATTAAGGTACCTTTAAGGATAGCTTTTTTCACCCCAGAAGAAACATACATTACAACTTTAAATCAGGGTTCACTGTTGCTTTGCTTTGGTTGTCTTAAATCAAAGTATTTACTTTTGTGTGTGACCTCCTCATGGTCCGCAGACCCCAGATTGGGAACCACAGGGCCTTCCTGTGTTTCTAACAGTTTCAGTTAGCCTAATTGTTTGTTTCCCAGAGGAAACAGTGATCACACCTATACTTTTAAATGTATGATGGCAGAAATGTTAAAGAAAGTGTAATTATGGTTCACGTCAACGATGAAAATGTTTTTGACATTTAGGGTTCAATTTACTACAAATGAAAATAAGAGGGCATGAGTAATTGATGTGTTTTACTGTGGTAAATGTCAGTGTTCAGACATTGCCCAGACTTTGAGGAAAAAGAGTTGCTTGTTTACAAGACAGTGTCTCCCTCTAGAGGCTGAAGTTTGACGGTGGCAAAAAAGACCACACGCATGCATTGACCTTAATATTTAGTCTATGGCATTGACAGCATGGACGCCTTTTATGAAGTGTTTAAATTATAATAACTCATAAATGCCTTTTTTTCTCTATTGTATCCCCTTAATGACAATTTCACTAAAACGTATTTTTGTGTTTCATAGTCACAATGTTGACAAATGGTTGTTTGTACTTTGTAGTGTAGTTTAATTATTTTTTATGAATAATGATAGTTTAATTAATTTAATTTGATTTACAGTGTGTCATGTATTACAAGACAATATACAGAACAAGAAAGGGAAAACATTACAGATAAAAACATTTAAGGAATCATTGACAGATCAATGGTGGAATGATGAAACACAGACAAATATTAGCCTAAGTTAGGACAATGTTGATCGAAGCATTCAGTACTGAAAAGTGTTAATGGAAAATAATTTCCATAAATCAAATTTAAAAATAAAGTAAGGATGTGAGGCAAGAGATATTAAAAGGGCAATAATCTAGATAGTTTTTCTGTTTATTTCCATAAATTAAATTAAATGAAACAGAAAGACACAAAAAAAAGAGTGGTGGATGTTTACCATTTACAAGTATGTATTTTCCGTGAAATGTAAGTATTCAGCGTGTCTATATAATAGTTAATATCATGTAAGAAAATGTAGGAATGTTATAAATCTTTAAGGACAGCCAGCTGTGGATATCCGTCCAAAAGATGTTACTCTTTATTTGGGACGTGAGTGTTGACGCATGCGCACAGCTCTGCGCAGTCTTCGGAGCGCAGCTCGGCGCTCGTGAAGTTTTCTGTTTGCACCCTTTTGGACACTTTCCACCTGAACACAGCGACTAAACAGTTAGCTAAAACATCGCCTTATGCTGCCAGGGCAGATGTACAATGAGATATATTTTACAGGAGCCGAGTAGTAATAACGTGGCCGACATATAAATAGAAACACGTAAGTGGTGAATTACATTTTCTGTGGTTTCAAACATTAGATAGCGTAACAGAAAGCGCTAGCTAGCATTAGCTAACCGAAGCCAGCATGATGATATGAATGACACTGGGTCCGACATATGTCACTTGAACGTTTCAGTTTTCTACCAGCAGTTCAAAAAAGTACATTTCTCATTCGTAATGGTAAATGTTACGTTGCCAGTCCACACTTTGTTTCGCTAGCTTAGCAGACTCGTTTGCTAGTCCTAACGTTAGCTGACAACAACATTGACCTGTGTAAACAGTTCAGGACACACACACTTTTCTTCCCAGTCTGGTAGTTTAACTTACATGCTATATGTTATAGTGAACGCATGTTTTAGTGAACGCATTTGTTCACTGTGTGTGTGTGTGTTTATGTGTGTGTGTATGTTTGTTTTGTGTGTGTGTATGTTTGTTTTGTGTGTTCAGATAAGGCCATCCTCATGGTGATCCTGTCAGGCACAGCCACTGTGCTGCAACAGTTTGTGAGTGGTCTAAAGAGTCGAAATGAAGACACCAGAGCAAAGTCTGCCAAAGATCTCCAACACTACGTGACTACAGAGCTCAGAGAGGTAAAAACAGTTTACACACATGGGCACACACAATTTAAAGATTCATCGTAAAATCGTCCTAAATCGGTGCCATGATTCACATCGATTCTCTGAAAAAAATTAATCGCAATATTATCGCAAGCATCAGCTGTAGAGCGAGATTGTGAAATTGAGTAGAAAGTACCAGGGATACCTGTGTAGGGAACTACACAAATATCATACCTGACATGATGCAGCATTTAATCGTCAGCACGATGAGAAGCTCCAATCACCTCCCCTTATTGACAGTAAATAAACATGAAAAGGACAAACCACACTGACGCAGATTCCTTGAAGAGCTGATAACCTGTTTGTCAGTCATCATTTGTCTACTGTCTCATTTTGTAAAATAAGTCGTGAGACAATCGAATCAGGAGCTGAGGGAACCATTACATCCCTACATGTGTATCCCGACATACATTTTTTTTAATTGCCCCCCCTTGGACAAAAAAAGTTATTTGAGTTGAACTGAATCCCTATTATTTAACTTTATTTAGAAGTCAATTGCGTAACTTCACGGGTATCATAAGTAATGTCTCTCTTCTCTCACAGATTGAGACGTCCCACTTCATGTTTTACGATCGTGCTTTTGTGCCTTTTACAGTTAAGTCAAGATGAAGCAACGACTTTCTACGATGAGTTAAACCACCACATATTTGAGCTGGTATCCAGCTCTGATGTAAATGAGAAGAAAGGGGGGATTCTTGCCATAGGTAAGATGAAAACATGAATTTTACAAGTGTGTAAGAATCTGTCTCATTAAAACATGTGCTATACTTGACACTATTCTCAGGAAACATTATTCTCATGTGAATCAATAATATGTTCCAGTGAGTCTTATTGGAGTTGAAGGAGGCAATGCCACCAGAATCAGCCGATTTGCCAACTACCTCCGAAACCTGCTCCCCTCCAGTGACTCGGTGGTCATGGAGATGGCTTCTAAAGCCATGGGCCACCTCTCTATGGCAGGGGACACCTTCACCGCTGAGTATGTGGAGTTTGAGGTGAAGAGGGCCCTGGAGTGGCTCGGAGCAGACAGGAATGAAGGCAGGCGTCATGCTGCAGTAAGTGACGACAGGGACGGGTTTATTTGTTGTTTAAACGGCGACATGCCGTGATGGAGATGAGGGCATTTCTGAAGACAGTTAAAGTAAAAAAAGAAAACCTCCTACCCTCAGTCTCTTAGGAGAAAGGAAACATTTATCATCTCTACCAATCAAATGACTTTTACATGAAGGGTTTGTCTTCACACTCTTTTTTATTTTGTTTGTCAAATAGAAACTTCAGTTTGAAAAGTTTACCACCTCACAGATTCACATTGAATGAGAGGATCTGTGTGTGTTTGACACTTTACTTCATGTAAATGATCCATCTGTTACATCATTAAAAATGTATTACCTATGTTTATCTCACCACTTCACTGTTCTCTTATTTAGCCTTGGACATCTCAGTCTTTGCTTTACACGTTTATTTTTACTGTCATATTTTTGGACATAGAGAGATAGTTCACTGAATACCTATTCTTCGTGTTTCGAAGCATCATGGTCAATAAAGCTGATTCTGACCAAAGAGTAACTGCCTGAATTTCCCTCGGGATCAATAAAGTATCTATCTATCTATCTATCTATCTATCTATCTATCTATCTATCTATCTATCTATCTATCTATCTATCTATCTATCTATCTATCTATCTATCTATCTATCTATCTATCTATCTATCTATCTATCTATCTATCTATCTATCTATCTATCTGTTGAGTATAAGTGAACACATCTTCACCTTGTTTAAATCTTTTCTGAAGTGATTGACTCGTGTTTAGGAGTCTGTTGTTGAAATTTAGCATAGTGATAATCATAATTTTTGACTCTAATTTAGACCCTTTTTATTATTTAAATTTCATGTTGAGCAGGTTTTTAACATGTGGAGTTTTTAGTTGATTAAAGAATAATAAAGTTTCGAATTTTAAAGCTTTAATTTTGCTTTCTGATGTTCTGCTACAGAAAGTATGGATCAATATTTTTACTATTAATGAGCTGAGATCCTGCTGAGGGGGAGCAGTGCTTGTAAAATTACATTTCAAGTACACATTTAATTTCTATGGTTTAACATTTAAAGCCCAAAGAAAAGTACGGAAAGTGTTGAGACTTACGCATCAAAAGGTTTTAACTAAAAGCCTGTCGAGCTTGACCAGCTATAACAGCTGGATAAAACAATTCTCTCCTTTTTCAGGTGCTGGTGTTGAGGGAGCTGGCTGTGAGCGCGCCCACCTTCTTCTTTCAGCAAGTTCAGCCCTTCTTTGACAACATCTTTTACGCAGTGTGGGACCCCAAGCAGGCCATCCGAGAGGGTGCTGTCTCTGCCCTGCGGGCGTCTCTCATCCTCACTACTCAAAGGGAGACCAAAGAGATGCAGAAACCACAGTGGTACAAAGTAAGACATATCAGGATATCATTTCAAAGTCCACTTTGTCTTTTACTCTTAAAAAAAAAAAGCACCAGGGGAACAGTCGAGTTCTTGTCATAGGCAATGATACAGTGTTCTTCTTTTGTCTAACAGCAAACCTTTGAGGAGGCAGAGAAAGGCTTTGACGAGACATTGGCGAAAGAGAAAGGTATGAATCGTGACGACAGGGTCCACGGGGCTCTTCTGATCCTGAATGAGCTGGTTCGCATCAGCAGCATGGAGGGAGAGGTGAGAACTTACTGCACTCCTCAAACTTTCTCACACTTACAAGCAAAACTGACCGCCAACTGTCCTGTCCTGGTTCCAGCGCATGCGCGAAGAGATGGAAGAGATCACGCAGCAGCAGCTGGTCCATGACAAGTACTGCAAGGAGCTGATGGGATTTGGAACCAAGCCCCGCCACATCACACCCTTCACCAGCTTCCAGTCGGTGCAGCCTCAGCAGTCAAACGCCCTCCTGGGCCTGCTGGGCTACAGCACGCCGCAAGGCTTCCTCACCTTCGGAGCTGCACCGGTACCTGCCAAGAGCTCGCTGGTGGAGAGTCGATACTGCCGGGAGCTGATGGAGGAGCGGTTTGATCAGGTAGATATTATGTTTACTCTGCAAACTAACACATAAGAAGATTATAAAATCTAAAAACGGCTTGAATAGAAACAGTTTTATGGACGTATTCACTTCAATGATCAACGTCTTAATGTGTTGTACAACTTCCTTTAAAGAATTAAAATTATGACATTTAAGTGAAAAGTCAGATTTCTCTGTACTCCTGAGAACCACAGAATGATTACTGCTAAAAAAGTCCCGCTATATTGGTAACTGATAAATAAATTGGGTAGAGATGTCACACACTTGCTGCGTGTTTTTCTCATTGTTGACAGTAAGTTAGGAGTTTTTGAGTTTTGAGCAAAAGACAAAAGAAGGGATTTTAAGATATCGCTCTGATCTCTGGAAAATGTTGAAAACTTTCACAGTTCCTTGACACTTTTTAAGCTAAAAGTTGGTGAAGTCCTTTTAGGTTGCAGCCTTTTTAACAAATAGTCGGGATAACATAATGAACTGTTTTTTATGGGACTTTTTTAGGTGTGTCGCTGGGTGCTGAAATACAGGACCAGTAAAAACCCTCTGATCCAGATGACCATCCTCAACCTTCTCCCTCGCCTCGCTGCCTTCCAGCCCAACAACTTTACAGGTGGGTCTCTTTCATGATTGAATATCTTCAGTGACACACAGCCTTATTTTTCCATCACTCTGTCAACCAGACTTTATCGTTTATAGGCAAAAAAAAAAAAAAAAAAGTGGAGAGATTTTGAACCCCTCTCTGCTCGTATTGAGGGTTTGCTGTGATATTGAATTTTTCCCCGTTAGTTGGCTTATGTGTTTAAGCACAGAGACATCTGAATCGCACTCTTTTTAACTGCGTGTATCCCGTCCACTGTTCAGACCAGTACCTGTCAGACACTATGGGCTACCTGCTGGGCTGTCTGAAGAAGGAGAAGGAGAGGACGGCAGCCTTCCAGGCTTTGGGGCTGCTGGTGGTGGCCGTCAGGACAGAAATCCAGCCATACCTGTCCAAGGTCCTTGAGATCATCAAAGCTGCTCTGCCACCCAAGGATTTCGCACACAAGTGAGTAACAAAACACATAAAGCTGTTATTTATTTATTCATGCTCTACACTTTAGGATTTTTCATCTTTGAATATTATTTGCTTACTTCATGAAAACTTTCCCTTTTCATGACTTGTCATAGTTAAATATTTTAGTCGGTGTCTGTGTAAGATAAGGAACTTATCATCTGGCCTTTTTTCTGCTCCTTCACGTTTGCAGGAGGCAGAAGACGATGCAGGTGGACGCCACAGTGTTCACCTGTATCAGCATGCTGTCGCGAGCCATGGGTCCCACTATTCAACCGGACATCAAGGAGCTGCTGGAGCCCATGCTTGCTGTTGGCCTCAGGTAGGACGCAAAGGTTTCCTAACCTATCGCTATACTTCAACTAACAAGGTTTGCACCTTTCCTCAATGGATTTTTCTCTGTTATTGTACAAGCAGAATGATTTAAACACGACTCAGACTCGCCTAAAGATGACGGGTTGTGACAATGCATTGTTTGTTCCATTCGTCTAGTCCTGCACTGACAGCCGTGCTGTACGACCTGAGCCGACAGATCCCACAGTTGAAGAAAGACATCCAGGACGGTCTGCTGAAGATGCTCTCCCTGGTGCTGATGCATAAGCCCCTACGTCACCCCGGCATGCCCAAAGGGTTGGCTCACCAGCTGGCCTCGCCAAGTCTCACAAACATCCCTGAGGCCAGTGACGTTGGCAGCATCACTTTGGCCCTACGCACATTGGGAAGCTTCGAGTTTGAAGGCAAGGACCTTCCAAAACACGAGGCTTTAAAGCAGCAGTATCATAACTCAGGGGTCACAGAAATTAAACCATGGACAGATCCTCTCATCTAACTAATACAACAAATTCTATTAATCTTAAATATGGACCTTTTTGTCGCTGTGTAATATCAATAATAATCTGCTAACAGCGACAACTTCTCAAAGTATGAAAGATTTCATCCTTCCTGACCGCCAGAGGCGTAAGCACTGACTGATACCATATTGCGCATGCGCAGGTGAGTAGCTAGCCCAACAAAGTCACGTGTGACCCCAGGTCTATATCTTGCGGTGTTATCAGAGAATCTGTTCATTTACATCGTCTCGCTCGCAGGTGTTGGACTATCAGAGTAGCATTGAATTTGAGCTTGTTGCTTGTAGCCTTGTGACTTTAGTCGGAGTTGTGTCTTCGAGTCGCCCTCCAAGGGCTGCAACAAGTTTTGGCATTCGGCATTTACCTTTGGATCGCAGTCCCTAAGGTTTGTCGCCGCCTCAATTGTAAGTGCTACAGTTTTCTTCTGATGCTGACGGTTGTGTGTTTTCGCCACAGCCAGTATAATTGAGTTAATTTGTGTACAGGCGGAAACAGCGCGGTGTGTCCGCCTGAGCTAACACGCTACGCGTGGGCTAGAAACTCGGTTGCGCCCAGCCGTATTTGTAGTGACGGCCCTTATTGTTTGGCGACAGCGTTCTCGCTTGCGCTTACTTATTATTTACCGGCAGCAACTGTTGGTGGTGGCCCTTTTTCTAAGCAGACTGAAGGCGGCGTTTACGCGCTTACTCCCCATTAATTGCGCCTTGTTAGCCAGAGCATAGACCCTTTGTCGGTGACGGCAGTGTGCGCGGTCCCTCTCCCGTCATAGGTGGGTCCGTTTCGTGGTCTAGTGAGGGTGTGTTCGCTCGAAGCCGGCTTGTAAGTGACGCGTTTCGCTTACCTTGTTGGAGAATAGTGTTTCCACTCTTATCCCAGCAAGCGTGCGTGTTATGTTGTGACCTCATCTGGCAATAGTGCTCCCGCTAGTGCCTGGTCATTATTATTGCGTAACAACTGGTTACTGAAGACAGTGTTTTCACTTTACCGCTCCCAGCTCGTTGTTTCCTCGGTCAATGTTGGCTATGTTAGGAAACCACTGCCCGGGGGCTACTACTCAAAGTACTTTCTGGGCACAAAGAAGGACGGTGGACTTTGCCCTATTTTAGATCTGCGGGGTCTCAACAGGTTCATAAAGGTCTTGCCCTTCCATATGCTCAGCACAGCGGAGGTTCTGCGTGCTGTGGACAGGGGGGAGTGGTTTACTTCCATCGATCTAAAGGATCCATACGTTCACATCCCCATATTTCGTCAACACAGGCAATTCCTCCAGTTTGCCTTCCGAGGGCGTCATTTTCACTTCCGGGTTCTTCCGTTTGGCCTCTCTCTTTCTCCCTGAGTGTTCACCAGGTGTGTGGCAGCAGCTCTGTCTCCCCTGCAATCCCAGGGCCTGAAGGTCCTCCCCTATCTGGACGACTGGCTGGTGTGTGCGCCGTCAAAGTTGCAGGTAGCCAGGGACACTGCAGCTGCCATTTCCCATGTGGCTCAGTTGGGCCTCAGGGTGAACTCCAAGAAGAGTTGCCTTGTCCCTTCCCAGACCATCACCTTTCTCTGTGTGGATCTGGACACTGTCCGACTTACCCATCACGTCGGCGGGTGGAAAGCATTCTGGGCCTCCTTCCCCTCTTCCAGGGGGGCAGGAAGCTCCCTTTTGTGAAATTCCTTCAGCTCTTGGGGAAGATGACGTCAGCCGCAACCGTAGTGCCTCTAGGTCTGCTGTCACTACACCCCCTCCGACGGTGGCTCAACAGCTTCCATTTAGATGCAAAGTGGCACAGGCCACTCACGGTGTCTCAGCGGTGAATCACGGCGCTGGCTCAATGGCGAAAGAAGTCATTCATGCTGAGAAGCGTGGCCATGGGCTTGATTCCGGCTCGCCGCAAGACTGGTTTGGCAGCACTGAACAGCTCAGGGGCAGTTGGCACAGACCAAATCAATGTCTTGGAGCTACGGGCTGTGCACCGAGCTCTGCAGTGTTTCCTGCCAGGCCTCCGAGGGAAGCATGTCCTTGTGCGATTGGACAACATCCCAACGGTCACTCAGATAAATCATCAGGGGGGCACATGGTCCGCCCGGTTGCTATGCGTAGCTCGGAATCTCTTGACTTGGGTAGCCCCCCGCCTGGCAAGTTTCAGGGCAATGTATTTACCTGGGGTAAGAAACCAGGTGGCAGATTTCCTGTCTCGAGGCAGGCCTTCTCCAGGGGAGTGGCGTTTGCACCCGGAGGTGGTGCTCAGCATCTGGGACCACTTCGGCAGGGCGACAGTGGGCCTCTTTGCTTCAGAGGCAACATCTCAGTGCCCCCTCTGGTTCTCCCGCACAGAGGTGAACAGCCCTTTGGGTCAGGACGCCCTGGCTCACGACTGGCCAGGGGTTCCCCTATATGCTTTCCCCCCGCTTCCCTTGATATAGACGGCGCTTCAGAGGGTTCTCCAGGAGGGCCACAGACTGCTCCTGGTTGCCCCATTTTGGCCAGGGAGGACAATGTTCCCACTGCTGTCTAGACTCTGTCACAGCCAACCATGGTGTCTCCCAGACAGAAGGGACCTCCTGTCCCAGATGCGGAGGGGGGGGGGGGGGGCGCAGATCTGGCACCCAGACCCCCGTCGCCTTCAGCTGTGGGGGCCCGATTCGTCGCTAAGGGATCGCTCTGCTGCGGTTCGCTAGACGGTGTAAAACGCTAGGGCGCCATCCACTCGCATCCAGTACGAATACAGGTGGCAGCTGTTCTCAGTCTGGTGTTCAGGCAGGAATTTGGGTCCTGAGTGCTGCTCTGTGCCATCAATCCTGGAGTTCTTATAATCACTCTTGGATACTGGCCATTCCCTCTCTACCCTGAGGGTTTATGTCGCTGCCATTTCTTCTCGACATGTTTGGGTAGAAGGCAGCACTGTGGAGTGCCATAGGTTGGTTTCTCTCTTTTTGAGGGCAGCTATGAGGCTTCGTCCACCTGGAGCCCAGAAAGCACCAGCTTGGGACCTGCCCCTTGTGCTCAACAGTCTGTGTTTGCTTCCCTTTGAGCCCCTGGCGGAGGCAGATCTGAGATGGCTATCAGCAAAGACTGCTTTCCTCCTCGCCATTACCACAGCAAAGCGCGTGGGGGAGCTCCACGCCTTATCTGTAGATCCTTCATGCCTGAGGTGGAGCCCCGATCAGTCAGGGGTCACCATGTGGCCGAAGGCCACATTTTTGCCTAAGGTTCTGTCAAGGGCCAACCTTGATCAGCCAATACTTCTGGCACAGTTCCAGCCCCCGCCAGGGGATGACTGCAGCAGGACAGCACTGCTCTTCCCTGTGTGGGCCGTGCGGGCCTATGTCGCGGCTACTGCCGGTATGCGTGGATCCGACCAGCTATTTGTTTGTTATGACGATCCCAAGAGAAGTCGTGCTCTCTCTCTCGAGGCAGCGTTTGTCCCACTGGATTGTGGACGTGATCAACCGGGCATATCAGGCAGCCAGTCGTCCTATGCCCTCTGGAGTGTGGTGCCACTCCACCAGGGGTGTCTCCACATCATGGGCAGCCCTGAGAGGTGTGCCACAGCCTCTTGGGCATCACCGAGCACCTTACTAAGGTTCTACAGCGTTAGCATCCCCAACCCCCATCCACTGGGTTTGGTCCTGCTACCAGATCATCAGCTCACTGAATGAGGTTGGTATGTGGGGATTCCTTGTGACTGTGTTGGTATGTGTCATCCAGTGCTTAAAGCACCGCCTCTGGCGGTCAGGAAGGATGAAATAGAACGAAAGTTACGTATGTAACTACGGTTCTATGAGTCCTGGATGACCGCCAGAGCTTCTGCTCCCTCGGAATCATCTTGGCTCGCAAGAAGATTCTAAAGGAACAGATCCTCTGATGACACCGGAAGATATAGATCTGTCGGGGTCATCAGGGGTCACACGTGATTTTGTTGGTATAGCTACTCGACCTGCACATGCGTGATATGGTATCATTCAGTGCTTAAAGCATCCAGGATTCATAGAACCGTAGTTACATATGTAACTTTTGTCATGTTATGAGTGCTGAGAAGAAGTATGGCTCAAATTTAAATCCAAATTATTGAAGTAGTGGTCCTTAAACACGACACTAGACGTGTGAGGAGTTTAGTTTGAAATGCTAAGGGCGTGTGGGGAGAGATGAATCATCGTCAGGTAAAATCAGACATTAAAGTGAAATCAAAAACATTCCCAGCTCATGAAGTGTTTTTACTCCCACCAGGACACTCGCTGACCCAGTTTGTGCGACACTGTGCTGATCACTTCCTAAACAGTGAGCATAAGGAAATCCGGATGGAGGCAGCTCGGACATGCTCACGCCTCCTTACCCCCTCCATCCACCTGATCAGCGGCCATGTTGTCAGCCAGACAGCTGTGCAGGTGGTTGCAGATGTGCTCAGCAAGCTGCTAGTTGTTGGCATCACTGACCCAGGTAACAGAAGAAAGAATAAAAAGGGGCAGGGATGGGGAGTTTTTTTTTTGTATAGCCTTCTTAAAATATCTGATAGATCAAATTCTCAAAAGAAATTGGAGCTCATTATTGCAAGAACTGGCATAGATCTTATTGAACTGTTTTTTGAGCTCGGCCTGGAAATACCCACTGATCTTATATTCTGCTGACCCATGATGATCAGCATGATAAAGCACCTGACCTTTTCCTGTCACTGCTCTCCTGCAGATCCGGACATTCGATACTGTGTACTAGCGTCTCTCGATGAGCGTTTTGACGCTCACCTTGCCCAGGCCGAGAACCTGCAGGCCCTGTTCGTCGCCCTGAACGACGAGGTGTTTGAGATCAGAGAGCTGGCTATCTGCACGATTGGACGCCTCAGCAGCATGAACCCTGCCTTCGTCATGCCCTTCCTACGCAAGATGCTCATCCAGGTAAGAGCGATGCGACGGATGACGCACCATGAGTAGTTTAATGATGAGTTTTGTGAAATGAATTTTATTCAAGATTAAATCATAAAATAACTTTTCCTCAGATTGAGTATTTCTTACATTTTTAATTTTTTTAATTTTTTTTTTAAATTTTGGTTATTTCTGTCAATAATGTAAAATAAAAGTAATTAACTGGGATTATTAGCTTCATCGGCATCAACCAAATGTTGAGTTCTAAATGCAAGGACTCCGTTTGTCAGAAGTTTCACATGCTTTCCTCTAGGGGGCAGCAAAGGTCCACTTTCTTTTTTCTTTTTTTTTTTTGGTCAAACGTCAAAACTCAAAGCATTTCTTTATGAACCTAGTTAAGGTTTACCATACTGTGATTCTTCCATTCCACCACTCTTTTACCTCAGTAGTATGTATTTCAGACGTAGAAGAGCAGAGATGTGTCATGTTAAACTAAACTCTGCTTTCAATTTTTTTGCAGATCTTAACAGAGTTGGAGCACAGCGGTGTCGGCAGGAACAAAGAGCAGAGTGCTCGAATGCTCGGTCATCTAGTGTCCAACGCCCCTCGACTCATTCGTCCATATATGGAGCCCATCCTCAAGGTACAGCTGTGACGGTTGAGTCTAAAGTGCATCGCTACATGAACGTTTAGACTTGGTAGACTTCTCAGAGCAGGAGAAGTTAGGAGCTAAAATTCACATCAGTCCATCAATATACCATTAGATCTGCTGCTCATGTGGAAAAAGTTAAGCTTGCAGCTCTTTCAGCTGGAGCTCCAAGTAATCTCATAAGTGACAAATCATGTCAGTGTGAAAATGAAATTTCACTCCTCACCCAAAACGCATTTTTCAAAACTTGAAAATCAATGACTTATTAGCTTATAGACACTTTTATGAGGCCTTTTTGTTTTGTATTGTAACATTTGAGCTCAAATTGAGTCAATTCATTTTAAGTAGTTAAAGTAATCACAGCTTCAGACATAAATAGTTTTTAATCAACAAACATTGTGCATCAAATTGAACCAAATCGATTAACTCCAAAACTTGAGTTAAGGTGAATTGTGTGGTAAAGAAATTAGTTTGCTTCCTACATCAATATAAAACAGATCTACTGAAAGCGTCTTGACATCTGTAAAGATTAGGATTGTTCTTAGTCAATATCAATAAAATCAATCACTTTAAAAAACATATTCTCATCCCTACGTCTCACCCCTGAGTCCACGTTGCCTTTTGGAAATTGGAAATGTAGACATTAGTGTTCAACAAGATGGAAAATGTATAAAATAAACCGGGCATAAAATGTTTTGCTGCATTAATTGTTTTGCTTGATTTCATTTCTGTCCTTCCCAACTGGGAAGCTCTTTAATTCTAGCCGTCATCAAAAATAAAATCCAGGAGGGCAATTAGTTCTTAACCTCTTAACCCTTTTTCTTTGCAGGCTCTGATCCTCAAATTGAAAGACCCAGACCCCAACCCTGCGGTGGTCATCAGTGTCCTTGCCACAATCGGGGAGTTGGCTCAAGTAAGATCCAGTTTAATGTTTCGCTGCCTTGAAGAAGATTATTATTAGCCTGTGCGTCGTATTCATAGATGTCACTGCTGGCTGTTGAGCAGCATTGTTTGCCCTGTGCACATAATGACACTATCAGAGTATCTCACACAAACAGTTTTGGTTCAGGCGCTTTAATCTTGTCAGATTGTAAGAAAAGTCGAGCGCAGTGCCCCACCCATCGATGCCTATCATTGCTCCTGACTGTCCAGGCTTTTCAGGGGTGTCATCAGAGGAGCCGGGAAAACAAAGGGAGAGGCAGTCAGACGCTGCAGTTCAGACACAGTGCAGGAGACGCTCAGGCACACCGATTGCTCACAGTTGGCTCAGTGCAGGAAGAGGCAGGATGCCAGCTGGTCAGGAACCAGCACAGAGAGACTCAGGAACATGTAGGGAACTCAGATGAAAGCGATTGAATGCAACATCAAAAATCAAAGATGTATCCGAGCTCGAGCCTGTATGTGTAGAACAAAAAAATAAATCTCACCGTAACTTGAGCTGAGTGCAGCAAAGCAACCCCCCTTTACCTTTTAGAAGGTGTTCAGTAGACAGCACAAAAAACAAACAGACGTGCTACCAGAATAATTTGACAAGGCTTATTAACGTTGTAATTCTACACATAAGGGCGAAGGTTTAATGTTGATGTACGACATCTAAAGATAAAACAGGACAGAATATAAAATCTTCTTAGTTTTTATTTGTTGTCTTCCTTCTCCCTGTTCAGGTCAGTGGTTTGGAGATGAGGAAGTGGATGGACGAGCTTTTTCCAATCATCATGGACATGCTGCAGGACTCCTCCTCTTTGGCCAAACGACAGGTATGTTCAGGAAAAGACTCATCTTCATCTGGTTGTAATTCTTTTTTTTTTTTGTCTCGTTTCTCGTCAGCATTGCTCCAAGTTCTGAAAAATATTTATTTCTTTGGTACAGTAAATGCATGACTTTTTCTGTAAACACAACTGGATAATATTTCTCTAAACATTTCAAGTCCCATCATTAAGTATTTGAGAGCTTTATGCTCCAGTTGTTTTCAGTTTAAACAGGATTGTGGGCCTGAAGCTAAAACACAGAAGGATCATTGAAAAAGGATTTAAGAATGGCTTATCAATGACTGTCTGAGATGAATGTATTGTTGACAGGAGAAGAAGAACAAAATACTCAGTTGTGATTATTAGAATACGTTGATACAGTAGTAAGGTCCCTCGTCCTCCTCGTGTTTTTATCCGGTCTGAAAAGCGCTGGCTGTGCGCTCAGGAGTGTTTGCATGAAGGGATTGCGCGCTGAGAAGAAAAACGCTGCACGTCCGTCTTGTCTCCATGACAACAGTCTGTTGACTGGAGCGGCTGTGGCTCTGTGGTAGAGTGGTCGTCAGGGTACGATCCCCAGCTGCTGCAGCAACATGTCCGATGTAACCCTGGGCAAGAAATGCAACCCTAAATTGCTCTGAGGCGTTTGAATGGGATTAGTTACATCACATAGTAACCACATCGCATCGTTGATGTCAACAACACCTTTCTGGAAAGTTGAAAGGTTTTTAACTTTTTAACTCAGCTTTCGCAAATAAAAGGCAGAGCGCTTAGAATAAAAGACGCTTGTCCTCATTAAAACTTGACAAAAGACACTTGTGCTTAGAATAAAATGCTTGGTGGACACAAGGCCAAAGAGTACAATGCATAACATAAATACATGTGTCTATCAGTCGCCTTTTAACAAGACAGTCTGCCTCTTATTTTCCACCAGGTGGCGCTGTGGACACTAGGCCAGCAGGTGGCGAGCACAGGTTACGTGGTGGAGCCCTACCGCAAGTACCCCTCCCTCCTGGAGGTGCTCCTCAACTTCCTGAAGACAGAACAAAACCAGGGCATAAGGAGAGAGGTAAGCACGTGAGCCTCCATCTTGGCGCCCAACTCTTCTTTTTCCCTTCAGTTCACCCAACAGTGTCGCTCAGTGACTTACTGTGCGGCCAGAAACCCAAACTGTCAACATTTAATGAACACATGAAGTTCTGTCTGGATGTATTGACTTTGACTGGTGACTTATAATAGAAGGAGAACATGTGTGAGTATAGTGTGAGGCTATACACATTTTCCATCATTATATGGAGCTGTGTCCTCAGTCTTGAGCTGTGATGTAAGTGATAATTGTCACTTTTTTTTGTTCCTCTGCGTATAACATCCTGTGGGTCTCAGAGAGCACATTGTCGCTGTGCGTGATGTGAGGCACGTGATCGTTGGCTCCGTTCTAATGCATTTAAATGTTGTTGGGATTATTAACCAATCGTATACGAGCACCAGCAGGCTAGTATGGCTTTATACTCTGTTCTACAGACATTGTATTTTTTAACCTGAAGATCATCCGACTGCGGTCTCACACTATCTAGCAGCTATTCCAGAGGGAACAAAATGTGCCAGAACATCCATTCTCACATCCACATATGCTCTATTTTCCCTTTTATTGGTTGTTTATTTCACACTTGGTTCCAACAGTCTTCACTTTGCTTCAAGTGACTCATTCGGCTACTTCAACATTGCTTCAGAGCTCTGAGGACACAATAACATTTTGTAACTATTTTGGGAAAAAAAAAAAAAAAAAGTTGGGAAAAGTGCGTAGATTTATTTTACGTTTCCTTTTTTTAATCGAGCCGGCTACCTCAACACACATCACTTTGGATCTTCTTCTCAGACTTTTAAAGAAATGTGGAGTACTAAGAGCACTATTCTATTCCATGCCATTTTATTCCATGCTATGCCATTCTATTCTTTTGTATTCTATTCTATGCCATTCTTTTCTATTCCTCATTGCAGTCAGTCTGAAAGTTCTCTAGCGTGGTGCGTGCTGTGTGTCTTGCAGGCTATTCGGGTTCTGGGTCTTCTTGGAGCTCTGGACCCCTATAAGCACAAGGTCAACATCGGCATGATCGATCAGTCCCGAGACGCCTCGGCCGTCAGTCTGTCTGAGTCAAAGTCCAGTCAGGACTCAGGTAGGCCTGTGATCACATAAACACTCAAAGTTTTTACAATCGTTGGTTTTATTTTTTTCACTCAAATATGTGGAAGGTGTCTAAATGAAAAGAAATAGTTCTTTAAAACCTTGGATGATAAATTCTATTATTAGTGCTTCTGACACCTTTCAGCTGCTCTCTCCTAAATGACATGTTTACAGGTTGGATGTGTTTGAACATCTTCAGGCCATGTATAGAGTTACATTATAGATGAATATAAACAACAGTAGCTGCAGGTTGCCTGGATGTAAACCCACTTCACAAAGGTTAACTGTGAGGTCATTTATGTTTCAGTTTGAAAGGATAGAATACTTGATTTAGAGAGAAGCATGTAAACGTCCTTTACAAAAGACTTCTCAGCTCCTCTGTTACATTCTGATCAACAAAATGCCAGCTAGACACAAACAGCTGATGTGGAAATAAGAGGAGTCGGATCATAAATACTGTGAAGTAGCTGACAATAGACGTGTGAAGTCTTTCAGTCGTTTCTGTGCAGAGAAGTGTGAATAAATAAACCTGCAATCCTGCAGTGCTTTTTTCTGTGGTAAGAATCGGATCGCTCTTGAGAGGAGCAGATTTCATCCTCACTTATATGATTTGTTGAATCTGGCTGACTTCAAAACCAATGACATCCTCTCCGGCCAGAAACACTTTACTGCTTGGCCGTTTAATATTTGATAAATCTACGGCTCATTAGAAGTGTGCACAGGGAGGTTATGCATCTGCACACTCTCGACAAAAACACACTTTTTAGAGGTATTGCCCGTGCATTTGGGTTTTCAATTCAGTGGAGGCCTCTTTCTTTCAGGATTGAATTTCTGGCTTCTGTCTGACCTGCACCCTGCTCATCTACCTCCAGAGTGAGGGTCTGCCAGTTCAGAGGGAAATAGCCCCACAACTGGATTGAATTTAAGATGACCCACTTTAGACAGACAGCTCTTAGAGGACTTAAAAAAAATTAGACGTGTCATTTTCATTTGTTTCAAGTAATGCCATGTGTGAGAGCAGATTGCTGATGCAGTCTACATTCATTTATGCTTAAATGTGCATCCATATCTGATCAATCTTTTTTTAAGTCCAATTCAAATGTTTTCTACTTGTTTTTTTTTCTATGCTGTCAAAGTCTATTTAGCCTCTATTTGTCGTCACACACTAGCACGGGCTCTCGTGAGGCATTTTCTTACCTCTCCAGTATCTGCTTGAAAAGATCAAATCTTGTCAAAATACCGTCCTCAGTAATTTATACAGGTTTCACATCTGGATCTAATTTTTTTCCCCACCATGCTTTCCTCTTTCCTGCTGTGCTGACTTTCACCCATTCAATAAACTATCAAACAATGAGGCTGCGATCTATCCAGGTCCTGACCCCTCTCCTGACCCCTGATGGACTTTGATGAGAGTCTGAGCAGACTTCATGATTCTGCAGTAATATTTAAAGACGTTTTAGATGTACATTGTTTAACAGTCTGATACACTGGGTGAACAGCACTTCCTTTCTTCTTTTTTTACTCCATTTGCTCCTTGGAATGACCCAATGAATGATATGTTCAGGACCTGCAGTGATAAGATGCTTCTAACTCTTCAATAATTGGCTCTATGAAAGTATCCCAGGTTACGTCTCACGAGACATGAAGTAAAAACAACAAAGCTGACCCGGACGACGCAACAGGGTCTATTATATGAGAATATTTGTCTTGATATCGATAAAACCTGTAGTTCAACATCATCACATTATCAACAATTAGAATAACATTTGGTGAATAGACGTGTCATGATAGTTATAATTACATGCACTTCACACAGTTTATGAAAGCGCCAAAGGGGCCTGGTAGGAAAAAATCAAGATTTAAAAAAAAAAAAATTCAGGTAAAGTCGAGATAAAGAGTGTCCGTTTGTATTCACAATGATGACTAACCAGTAAAATGACATACATTGAGTTTCAGGTGTTAAGTGCATTTGTGAAAAGAGTCTTACATTTGATTTAGCCCCTTTTTAAAGTCTTCTTCATGGTGGGGTCAAAGCTCTTACTGAAGGACATAGCAGCAACATCACATCAGAAATAAAAAGCCTCTTCTGTTGACTGTGACTTAATGCAAACACTCTGACGGTAGTTGTGGAGGCTTTGACATGGATGGAAATGTTTGACCTGATGGTGGAGCACAGTTAAAGTTCATGCTGTCACTTGAAGCTCGTCACCTGCCGGAGATTTTGGAAATTCATAACAAGGGCAATAAAACGGCTCATCTGTCTGTCGTCATGGGCGCTGTGTATGGAGAACGCAGGACTTCTCTTGTCAGATCCAGTCGTGTGTCTGCGACTCTGACCTCGGACAATACGGTAATGGTTTTACCAGGTTGTTCTCCTGCGAAATGGACTGTGACCAGAATTGGAGGCTGTGCATCTGTTGGCAGATTAGTCAGGGTCAGTGTCTGGAGCTTGCAATATTTGACAGCATGTCTTTTGTTATGTGGGAGGTCATTGTCTCGGCCAGTCTCCTCACCTGACTTCAAACAGGTCACGACAGGCAGAAGGGGTAATAAAACAGATGAAATGTTGTGTATACCTTCTGAGTGTTTACATAAGTTTTTAAGGCATGGAAGCAGTTCCGTTTTCTTTTCCTACACATCTGAAGCTTGAGTTACTGCAGTGCTGCCGCCTCCCTCGGCTGTTTGTGGGCTGTTAGGATACAGATGTGTAGCCATCTATCACGACCATTAATCTAGACTTGGTGAAGGCTAGAATAATAAAAGATCTAACAACAAAGCTACCCTCTTTAGCCTGACAAGCTCTGTGCCAATCTGTTATGTCTACAGCCCAGGGTCTTAAGGGAAACTGAACTGGAGCAGCTGAAACTGTACTCCAGCAGAGGGCCGGTGAAATGCTGAAAATCAGACGTCTGTGCTCTCAGATGCCTCGTAAAAGTCAATAGCTCTGCAGAGAAAAAGGAACAGGCAGACCCCATTTGCATTTTCTTTCACAGACAAACATGCCGAAAACTAGTCATTACAAAGAGAGAAATGCATTATACAAGTAAAAAGGCTGCAACTACCGTAGTTTGCTTAAATAAGGATTTTTTTTTTTGCTCTCTAATCCTGTGCACAACTATTCTTAACTCTCATGTGTACTGTCATTTCAACTGTCATGTCCCCTGCTCGAGCTTGAGTCTTAAAAAGCGTTATACACATTGTAGCAATCACTTTGACATCTTAATTTAAGGGTAAAAGTGAGATTACTGGGTGTTCCCTGGTATAAAGAAAATCAAAGGGTTGTCTTGGCGTGGGTGTGTTGATGAAGGTTCAGACAACAAGTCTCAAGTGATCTTAACACTGCAAATCATCTCAAGCCCTGCTCTCCCCCTGACTGCCCGTCCTCAGCAATCGAGATGTCGGTGTGCAAAGTTGACCCAGCTGTGGCCTTCTCAGCTGGATGACCTCCTTTTCTGCCCGAACATTGGCACATTAGGGAAGCACATCTGCATCAGTTTCTCTTGCTGTTCCATTGCAGCGGTCTTGTTAAATATAACAGGAGGATTCATTTTTTTACTTGGATTAAAGAAGGTTCTGTTAAGCTTTGAAGGGATGTATCATAATCAGTCATTTCTCTTTTCTTATTTGTCATATCCATCCACATCCTGTGCTTAGTGGAAATGGATTTATGCTTTAACTGACAACACGTTGAAGTAACCAAAAAGGTTTTTTTTGTTTGTTTATGTTGGCAAACAAAATATTTGTTCTTTTGTTCTTGAGTCTAAACAAGGCTAAATACATAGAGTACATTCATCAACTACTGTAATCAAGATTTGGCTTATTAGACAAAGAAAACTTTTTTTTTTAAATTTGTTGTCCAATGATATCATAAATGATTGTGCCAGAACCGACAGCAACAAGCCAACAATATCAGCTCTTCTCTCCCATCAGAATATTATTGTTGTCAGATTTTATGGCCAGCACCAGATGCATTTTCAGCAGTACTCCAAGGACGCCGTGTTGATTTCGATAGCACAAGGGGCCGTCAGAGACGCCATAAATCACCGTTAATACACTCAGAGCTGCACACTGGAGGACTGATGCCTGACTAATGGTCTTTTAGTGTGGTGACGGCACGATTGGCCATTTTATATCGTCACCAGGGTTGGATTGATGAAGTTATAGTTGGAAATGGATTTATAGTCATAAAATAAGCTCCATATTAGTGATGATACCATCACATTTGGAAAAAAGCGAGAAGTAGGTTATGTGGAAGCTTTTATTTTTAAGAATCAAGCTGGTGGAGCTTTTTATCGTCTGGCTTTGGAAACGGTTTATTCTACCAAACTCAAGTTGAAGCAAAAAAATAGTTTTGTTTTTTTCTATCTTCCATGATTCAAACCACAAGTTGCATGTCATGCACTAACATTTGACAGTATGTTCCTTTTGTAGGTCATCGTTTACCACGCTTTTTTAAAGGTCACATATCTTCATTTTCATTAAGTTTTAATAAATCCAGAGGTCAGTCAAACATGTTTGTGAAATGTCTTCATAAAAACCTATTCTGATCCTGTATTTGTCTATGCCTATGAACCCCTCAATTTCAGCTCTGCTCAGAACAGGCTGTTTCTGTGTCTGTATCTTTAAATATGTAAATGAGCTGTGTCTGAGAACGCCCCCTTTGTGGAAGCGCTCGGGTGGCTCGGGCTTTCTCGCTTCGTGACCCATTGTTTACGGTGAGAACGCAGGTTCAAACACTTGGCCTTGGGATAGCGCAGTGGCACTGTGCGCGTCCCCATGTATTGACGCTCAGTCCTCGCGCGGGCGGCCCGGGTTCGAGTCCGGCCTGTGGCGATCCTTCCTGCATGTCTCTCCGCACACTCTCTCCCCACCTTTCTACCCTATCCACTGTCCTCCACTCTAATAAAGGCTATAAAACACCCAAAATAAATCTTAAAAATAAACCCAAAACAACTAGCTTTGAAATGTCACCCACATGGGGGAGGGGCTTTGTGATGTCATGAAGGGAAAATCTCCAAACAGCCTGTTTGAGCACACATTTTCTGAAAAGCAGGGTTTGTAGACAGACTAGGGACATATATTATTTAAAATTAAATGTATAATAATAAAAACCTCCTTCACTGTTGTTTCATGCAGTAAACAATACATTTTGTCCGGGCAAATTAAGTTCCTGAATAAGTATTTGCATTACACACCATTTAACACGTTTGTCAATAAAGGAGATGTTATGTTGTTCGAGTCATATTTAGCAGAATATAAGTCATTCCCTTTGTTTCGTCTCCTCCACAGCGGACTACAGCACCAGTGAGATGCTGGTGAATATGGGCAACCTGCCACTGGATGAATTTTATCCTGCCGTGGCTATTGTCACTCTGATGCGCATCCTGAGAGACCCTTCACTCTCCAACCATCATACCATGGTGGTCCAGGCTGTCACCTTCATCTTTAAGTCTCTGGGTCTCAAGTGTGTCCAGTTTCTTCCCCAGGTCATGCCTACTTTCCTCAATGTCATCCGGGTCTGTGACACCAGTATCAGAGAGGTAGTTAACACATTACAAAGGATGCCCTCTGCTTCAATGCTTGTTATTTTCAATGCAAATCTCTCACTCTTTTTTTTTTTATTTTTTTACCGTTCTTGTCCTCCAGTTCCTTTTCCAGCAGATGGGAATGGTGGTGTGCTTTGTAAAGATCCACATCCGTCCCTATATGGACGACATCTTCACACTCATTAGGGTAAGTGCAAGAATCAACAACGATCACCCAACCCCTCCTGTGTTTTTTTGAGCCAGGCAAACAGCTGCAAACCCTTAATTGTGCTCAGTTGTGCTAGACACTTTTCCCTATTAGGAGTAATGTGTTCAGGGCCTGTGGTTAGTCTGGCCCCCTGTCACACAGCAGTGTACATCATGTGTGGTGTAGTATTTAGCTAACAAGATTAAAGAGGCTGCAGGACTGAGAGAATGAGACAATCATGGTGTTTGTGCTGGATAATATTCTCTTCACGCTGCTCTTTTTTTTTTTTTTTGGCTCATTGTTAAGAACGACACATTCTCAAAAACTTTCTCAGCCATACAGCTCTGTGCTGTGTTTGTATTCACACAGCGTGATTAATTGTTGAAGGGAAAATATTAAAAGAGAAAAATGGTGGCCCCTGAAATTCACTTTTTTCACGTGGTGTGGAACAGTTACTCAAATCATGGCACTTGCAGTTGCTCAAAGACACTTTCTTAACACATAATCATATAGCACGGCACAAAATATCATATAACTGTTCTCCGTTTGGAATATTGGTAATACTGTTTCTGACACTTTTGCGATGGCGGTAACTCCTCCTGAAGTAAGTAATGGAGAGAACTGGACCAGTGCTCCTCGAGTCCCCCTGAGTTAATAAATGGCGAGTGAAACAAAGAATCTATTCATTTTTGCTTCAGCTCTGCTCCTGCATCCAGATGAGAGGGCTGGAATAACCATTCAGGATGTACACTCACTTGCACTCTGCTCAGCTGCCACAGGCAGGGAAAGCAGGAAGTTGGGGGCTGCTCGAGACCTCTGGTCCCTGACAAAACACCTCTGCCAGATCTCACAGCTGAAGTCCATTGACTGATTGACGCATTGCGTGACTTCAAGTCTTCCACTGTAACTCCAACTGCCATTATCTCTAATGTACACACAGTTGCAGTGGCTAGTTTTTTTTCTTCTCTAAAACGGTGTCATAAGCCACACAGAGACGTGATGTCAGTCCCACATGACAGGAAATTGTCTCCATTCCTCGTCATCCAGTATCATGATTCTCCCTCTCTTCGTCTGGCACGTGAACATTTTGTATTTCCAAAGGGCATCCGTCCAAAAGTCACACTCACATTCAGATCATTGATTGGAGCAATTCTTCTGACCCAGTTCTTCACAACAAGAAAACCTTCTGTGTTTTAGGAGAGCGAAAAGAATGATGTAGTGCTTTGGATGTACCCGCTGAATGTTGTAAAAATTTATCTTCTGAAATTGGATGCACCTCAATTTAGGTCAGTCTTATCCAGAACAAGAGTTTAACAGACATGGGCAGCTGTCTGCAGGATTAGGTGATAGTTTACAGCGAACTCACCTTAAATGTTTTACCTGAAGGTCAGCGACTTGGTAAACTCATTTTCAAGTTCAAAAGCTCGTATCAAATCGACTCTCTCTTGTGTGCTTTATAGAAGCAAAAATAGAGATTTCCGTCCCGTTTATCAGCTGTAAAAGAACTAATGTGATGTCACTTGAACTGCTGTCACATATTGTGTTGTGCCCTGTAGGAGTACTGGACACCAAACAACCCCATGCAGAACACCATCATCCTTCTGATCGAGCAAATAGTGGTGGCGCTCGGCGGAGAGTTCAAGCTCTACCTGCCTCAGCTGATCCCGCACATGCTGCGTGTCTTCATGCACGACAACAGCACCGGACGCAGCGTGACCATCAAGGTGAGTGAGACATTCAGGGTGGTGAAGACACCAATGCTGCTGTGTGTCCCAGAAGAGTAGTTTCTAATCTGCCTTTGCTGTACTGTGGAGGGTAATACTCCAAAGAGCCTTGACTTTCATTCTGGAGACCATTCAGGTGACCTTTTGACCCATGAACAGTTACTAAACTGTATATTTTCAAGTGTAAGATAAGCACCAAGAGTACTTCTAGGTCAAGTAAAAGCTCATAGTTTGGCATTGTTCCAGGACCCCAGGAAGAACGGCTGAGCTCGAGGGCACAGCTTATCGGATCTTTACAAATGAACAGAACAATAAGTCAGCGTAGACACTAACCGTGGTCTCTTAAACTCAAAGTTAAAAGGTATTTCTGGGGGAAAGAAGTCTTTTATGCAAGAATCCCAGCTCGTCACAAGATGCATGAAGGAATACAGATCCCAGCCACTCCAATGTAGTTCATGCATTGGAACAGTGTTTTACCAAAGACAACGCGCTATCCAAGGAAACTAAGACGAGAGAATACAAGTACAACCAATTAGAAGATAGATTATGTATTAGTATCATTAGTGTCATGGCATGGGCGCATGACTATCAGAAACAAACAGTACTTTGTTTTTGTTTGTTTACATCTATACATGTGAGAATTTTAAGTTTTGTGTTTGTGCAGTTTTTAAAAAAATTTTTTATCCCCTCCATGATTAAAATAACTGTGGCCTGAGCCTGAAACTACGACCCCTGGAAGTTTAACATTTCAAAATCACAGAAGGGATTGAGTTCTTTTAACAGCAGTTATTACAGCAGGGACTCCTGACAGATTTAATCAGGGGAAGAAAAAGGAGAATTTAAACAGCAAAACTCAGACGAAAATCAAAACAATAAAGTCTTGACAAATTGAGTGGTTACAGAAATGAACTCGGTGAGGCTGAAATTGAAAGTGTGGTCACGGAGCTGGAACAGCTTTCACAAAGTCGCTCGCGAGGAGCCTCAGCAGAGACTCAACAAATAAAAACATGGAACTTTAAAACTGGTTACTGCTGCCATGAACGCTGACTCAGCAGAGTGCAGAGAAATAGCAGAAATAAAAAAGAAATCGAGACCTTATAAAATAATACTAATAAAACAGGCGCTGCTGCCTGCAGTGGTCGAGTGCAGTGATCATCAGCGTGTTGCTCTTTAATGATGCTCTCGCTTTTTGTGCCAAGTCCTCCAGCATAGCAACATTTTCACTTTTCTTGTCGCCGACTTTTACATTTTTAACAGCCAGTCAAACTTCTTTAAAATTCTTGCTTTCTAGTTGTCATGTAAACAAATAATTTAATCTTGCCTTTATCTCTGAGAAAACATGCCCACTTTTTTTGTTTGTTTTCTTTACACTGTCTCAAAGTGTTTGGAAATAAAAGCAGATAAGGAAGGTAATAAATATAAGAACATTCATTGGAAGACATCATGTCAAAGAAATGTAAACAGAAATAGCTTTCAGCTTTTCTAGTTGAATGTGTTCGAACACAAACCTTTCAGTCTGATTTCTGTCCATCGAAGTGTAGGGTGGGGTCAGCTGTCTGTACGTCCATCAAGGCAGCACTGTCTGGTCCAAACTGAACCTTGTCATTCCTTGATTTCTGTATCTTTCTGCAGCTGCTTGCATCCAATGTGATTAGACTGTATTTTGCTTTTGCCGTCTCCCTACAGGAATCTCACTGTTGTCATAATGAACGCAGGAGAATCTTTTGTGTTGATGTTTTTGCTTCCTGTCTCACGTTCAATCCTTCTCAAAACAAGACAAGAAAATAAGCCAATAACAAAACAAAACACAACCTTAAGTTTAGTGTTGTTAAATAGCTAAATGCGTCTCTTAGTCGAGCATGACCTCGTCTTTAAGATAATGCAGCAGGCTTTTCTTAATGGTCGGAGTTGATTACGCTCCTCTCTTTGACATTTGACAGCTGTACTGATAAATGGAAAAAAACCCGCAAGTAGTGAGTCATAAATCTGGTGGAGAAAGCTCACTAATCAGATTGAAAAGATCAAATGTTAGCTTTGAGTTGTTATTTGAGTAGACGACTTCATTTCGCCAAACTGATTTTGTGTTTAAAATGCCTTCCCATCGCCCCACACAGTATCAGAGAGCACAGGAGCTCAGTGCAAGGTTGACTTATTGGGGCCGCTGCTTTTCTGTTCACCGTTTCCGTCGATATCCATCAAAATATCTGCTCAGCTCCAAGCCGCTCACTTGTGTTACAGCAGTTTAAAGACTGCATAGACTTGTAGCTAGCACACTCTCACGTTTCAGCAGCTGCTGCCAGGAGTTGTCGAGTTTTCTCTCAAACTTTAAATCATGGTTTAGACACAAACCACAAACACAGAATCATAAGAAGCTCAGTCATTTAGGGCTCTCTAGTCTGCATCTGTTAGTTCTCAGAGTGTGCTGTATTAGATAACCCTGCAGCCCACAGTCTGGATAGTCTTTGACTCAGGCCAGGGTCTTGAGCTTAATCTTCAGAACAGGATGAGGGTCATGGAATGGTGGGGAGGTAGGAGTCGAGTTACCTTCGAGTCCAAAGGAGAAGAAAAGAAAAACATACTTCCATCATTCAAGAAGCTGTTCTGTCCAGCACACGCACACACACTTCTCACTCCTTCACCTCGGCTTCCTGCTGTCTCGCCGTGCACAATTTAGTTGTGGGGGTAGAAGTGCTGGGAAAGAGCAGAGGTGGTCATGATGGGTGTGAGGGGCTGGGGTGAGTTTGTTGGCTGCAACTTATGTCATGCTTTCAGACCACCATCTATCCGAGCACACGTGCTCCACACTACATGACGTGACAATTACACAGGAATACAAACTTTCCCAAAGGAGAAGCACACAGCTCACTCGGGAACACCGTGAGAATCCTGCAACCATAATGATTCATGTCAGAATGTAATATTCTCAATATTACATAAGGGTTGGGTCTCAGTACACAAAGTGAATACCTGTTCATCTTCCTCTACCAACAAGTGATCAGATGCTGATTCTTTTGAACTGCTGTATTTTGCTGAGTCTGTATTATTGTGACATGAAAGCTGTGATGTCTTCGTGGCTTGGCTGTGTCTCACGCCATTTGTAAAATATCAACAAATACTGAGAAAAAGAAGTGAATGCCCAGGATCTTTTATATTTAGTATGACAGTGGATCATAGCTGAAAAGAACTGTCAATAAATCTGGGAACAAAAATGTATTTGGTTGACGGCACAACATTTCCTTTTCTGAGAGAGAGAGAGAGAGCGATGGGACTCTGAGCCACAGGTCGGATTCGAACATGGACCGCCCGTTTGGAGGGACTAGTGTACCCCGCTAATGAATTCAACAATGAAGAAAAACGCGACACAGTAAATGACGAAGGCCAATGATGGAAGACATCCAGCAGTTTATCTACTCTGTCACTGGCATGTGGCTCTTTATTACAAAACTCAATCAAGCTTTGTTTCAGAGAAGGCTGTGTGCCCAGGGACAAATACAGCCGGAAAAAAAAAAAAAAAAAATTGTGTATTTAAACATGGCTGGGTTTTCTGCTGTCGCACGCAAAGTCACGATTTTTTCGACCAATCAACAGGCTGCAGTGTTCGGCTCCACCTTTCCCGGCTTTAGTCTCAGGGAACGCCACAAAATACGTATCTTACCGAGATGAACCGAACTGAACCGTACCACCGGTCTCCGTACATTGAGGCCCGTTCACGAACCACTGTGCTACCTGCGCCCCAGCCCAACATGCCTCACACCTTTTGTTGGCTTAAGTTTGTGAAAGCTTCGGATAGGGGGACAAATATATTTTCAATCTGCTCTCAGAAATATATATATATTTTTTTTCTTTCTTCAATCCTTAAGATGGCTTTGTTTTCACCCCCATTTTCCTACGTTTGTGGCCAAACTCTAAACCTCTTTACTCGTATAATATATGAGCACTGGCCCATCAGCAGGCCTGCTGTGTGTGTTTCTGTGTTGATGTACCTACAATATGCCTTTGTAGCTCCATCGCTCTTTGTGCTGTGTTTTATGGTCTCTGGGCTGGGAGGTGACACTCAAAGACACTCGCACTTTATTCACTTATAGCAAAGTGGAATTTTCCTGGAAGGCTCATATGTGTGCCAGCAGCATGCTGAATAATAAAAAGCCAGCCAGCTTTTCTTTAAGGACTCCTGAAAAAGGCTGTTTAACAATAACTAGCTCATTAAAAAGGACTGCTCATGTTTACTGTTGCAGTGTGTGCTCTACTTTGCAGCTGCTGCATGCGATCCAGCTGTTTGGTGCCAACCTTGACGACTACCTGCACTTGCTCCTGCCTCCTATTGTGAAGCTGTTTGATGCCCCTGATGTGCCTCTGCAGGCTCGCAAGTCAGTATACTCCACACGGTTGTCTCTTTGGTTTGGATCTTGTGTGAAGTTACCCTTATTTCTCACAGGATTCATTCAACGTGGATATATTGTTTTACTAACTCACATTTTAATTGAAATGATTGCACCGCCGAAATGGAAAAATCCAAATGTTGCAGCTTTATATTTCCAGACAGAGGACCTTGTGTCTGCTGGTAGAATGATTAACAGCTAAACATTTAATGATCGTCTGGCAACTACTTAAAACCTTCAAATATCCTGCTTTAAAATGTCATCTGAAGCAGCGATGGCCTCTGTCCTGCTAGTGTTCCAGTTAAACTGAGAGTTTTGTTTTTTCTCTGTGTGGCTCAGGGTTGCTTTGGAGACGCTGGACCGGCTGACAGAGTCCCTGGACTTCACTGACTATGCCTCGCGCATTATCCACCCGATTGTTCGCGCACTGGACAGTACGCCTGAGCTGCGCTCCACCTCCATGGACACCCTGTCCTCACTCGTGTTCCAGCTGGGCAAGAAGGTATTTTTGGCTGTCCCGAGGGCTACCTTCAGAAGTAGCTGTTACTACTGGACGACCGCTTCCAGCCTCCCTACTGCTGGCTTCTCATGAACAGCAGTTTCGGCAACCCTCACCCCCCACAGTCTTTATTACTTCCTGCCAGACTGCTGATGTCATTGACCGATAGGCGGCAGGGGGTTGTGTTTATGAGAGTGGATGAGGTCACATTTACCTCTTCTTATCCCTTAAACCCTCCTATGGTTTTCCAGCACGGCCACAGAACCACCAGTCCACGTGCAGCCACGTCTGGCAACCAATGTGCAGGGGAAAGCTTTTGATCTGGGACTCATAATGGTTAGATACAAGTGCAGGGTCCCGAGGTTTGTGGCTTAAGGCGAGGGAAAAGCGGTAGCCAAGCTTAACCACATAAAGAACAAACACACCCTTTTATTTACTCTCCTTCCCTTCCCTCTTATATCAGTACCAGATCTTCATCCCCATGGTGAACAAAGTGATGCTGAAGCACAGGATCAACCACCAGCGTTATGACATCCTCATATGTCGTATTGTTAAGGTAAGCCCCCCCCCCCCAATATAAATATATACTCTTTAAACACCATGCTGTTGTCATAACGTATTTACTGAATAATGTTCTTTGCCTTGTGCACAGTCAGGTCTAAACATTATAACACATGACGCAGGGTAAATGCACAGGGTCACGCCACAAATGACATAATCATAAATAAACAAAACAGTTTTTAGACACAGTGCGCCATAAGAGAGTCATTATGTTTGCCTGTTTATCAACAGTTATTCCCCGGAAGGAAATGTACTTCCTAAAACATGTTTTGAGAGCCTGAATCAACAGTCAGTCTGTGTGTGGCCTGTGTGTGTGTGGCCTGTGTGTGTGTGTGTGTTTGTGCCTTCAATAGGGCTACACTCTGGCAGAGGAGGAAGAGGACCCTCTAATCTTCCTGCACCGCCAGCTCCGCGGTTACCAAGGCGATGCTCTGGTCAGCGGGCCAGTGGAGGCCGGACCCATGAAGAAGCTCCACGTCAGCACCACTGCACTCCAGAAGGTCAGAAGATATAACTGACATTTCACTTGGCTCATGAATTCTCTCATCGTGAGAGGTGACACGCACACAACTGTTGTTTGTTTCACTCGCAGAGCTGCGACTGCAGGTCTTGAGATTATGTACAGTAAACAATCCAGTCTACAAGTCATTAGTTTACTTGTTTTGAACTTCAAACCAACAAGCTGCTGATTAATTAAAGGGAAAACAAAGGAGCAGGGAAACACGATGGATACAGATGCTTCCCTGCAGGCCAGCATGGGGTCACTGTATGGTTTGTAAAAAACCCCATCTAGATAATGTGAATCATATGTCCTTCAAAGTCATCAGAGGCCTTAACTGCACACAGGAGAGCTGATGAGCCAGTTAACTTAATGGCTTCGACAGCAGTTCACAACTTACGTCCCTATGGTAACTGTGTTGGAGCAAGTTAGCAGTGCAGTAAATGATACGAGAGACCCTTATTAAAGATCCAGCTACCGGCCATCCAATTATTTTAATGTCAGAGCTGAACAGCTCGTGAGAAAGGAGAAGGTTGAGAGTGTCGGGACCTTTTTAAAGTCTGTTGTGTTTCAGTGACGATGTCTTTGTGCTATACACTCATCTCTTCTTACTACACAGAGTTTAGCTTGTACTTAAGAGATAACAGAGTAAGCCTGCATACCCATTTAAAAGATGTTTTTGCATTCCTTGGGTTTCTCTATAAAACAGTCAGGGATGCATCTGAAGCAAGAAGGTTTCAATTATCACAAGTACAAGTCATTTAATCATGGAATACACTGATGTTATCATTATGAAATCTGCTGGTGTGCTAATGATTGTGCAGTCACATCATAATCCTAATTGAACTATAACACAGTCCAGCTGTGCTTACGTCTTGATTATGTGTTTAACTTCTATTTCATTATAATATCTTTGCTAAGTGTTCCGCTCTGCTACTTTTAGACTTGTCCATGTTTGTTATTGATGATATGCTGAAATGGTAAGGTGTACGTGACGGCTCCCAGTGACTCCTGAGATGCATGACTTCCTGTGTGTGTCTTTCAACAGGCTTGGGGTGCAGCCAGGAAGGTGTCTAAAGATGACTGGCTGGAGTGGCTTCGGCGCTTGAGTGTCGTTTTGCTCAAAGAGTCTTCCTCCCCAGCCCTGCGATCATGCTGGTCGCTCGCTCAAACCTACATCCCTTTGGCCAGGTACAACACTTCTGTCATGTCTGCCTCACTAGCTCACTTCCTCTTTGCTTCATAATGCCTTACATCCATGACAGACAGCTGAAAACATTCACATAATTCATAGAGCTCATAAAAACCAAAGAGGCAAAACGCATCCCTTAAACTCTGTCTTTGTACTTTGCACATCTCGTGTTTTAAGAGCTGAGGGGGCAAAGCAGCGAGACATCAGCTGTTGTTGTGATGATTCTCAGTTACCAACAGTACAAGACTTGGTGCACTAGCTGCAAGTTTCCAGATGTTACAGTGTGAAGCTGTAAATGTGAAGCAGATTGTTTCAGGAAAATATTTTAAATGCTCTGTTTTCAAATCTATTAAACAACATTACTTCAGTGATCCTTGCACACCAGAAAGAAATCTAAGTCCTGATTGATTTGCTTGCCTAAATTGATTCAAAGCCTGATTCAACCCAATAAATAAATGTTACAGTTGTGTCAAACACGGTAAGCCTGGGAACCACACTGCTCTGCAAGCTCGTGTTTTATTTTCTCGGTCTGATGTGTCTGCTCCCTTCTTATTTCAGACAGTCATTCTGTGCCAGATGAGCTGAGCTAATAGATCAAATGCAACTCTTTCCCCCACTTTCACTCCATATATTTGTCTTCTGTGTGAGCAAATGTCAAAGTTAACTCAGTATTTCACTTTGTTTTTGAGGTTTTTTCTCCAATCTAACCGAGTCATTTTGCAGCCGAAAACACATCAAGAAGATGGTTAACCATTTGGACACGATCACAGTTTGTTCAGGTTGAGGCACCAACTCTAGTTTCATTTAGATCAGGGCTTTTTATAAGGGAGAAACAAATTTTTTCAGAGGTCCGTACCAACGATAACTTGAACTCTGCTCAACGTTCTCTCGCTGTAAAATACAAAATTATATATTTTGAATAGCTGGTACTGGCAATCATAAAAATAAAAATAGTCGAAATAGGCTTTGTTAAATTGTGGTTTACAGGTCAAATAAGTAATATCTTTCAAAATAAAGTGTCAGAGTTGTATTGCATGCACGGTATAAATATACAGTATATTTTGATTTATGATTGGCATTGCGCGGGCAGGACAAGGACGCACAATGGGCCAGGTGTGGCCAACGGTCCGTAGTTTGCCCAGGTCTGATTTAGATCATGCGTGGTTCAATCAAAAGTATCCTTGACTACTTTGTGGAAGAAAGACGAGCTTCATGTCAGTGAGTAACAGGAGGTCACAGATGATTAGTATAAGCTGCTCACAGCACATTGAGGCTGACACTGAAAGGAAGGTCACGAGAGCTAAGTTCTGGCTTTTACACAATGTCAGGCCACACAAAGTGTTGGCAAGCTAGCTGTTTTGTACTTGAGACTTAGCAGCCTATCACTATGTCACACATCCTGTTGATGTGATTGGCTGTTGTTCTGTCTGATTATATCCAAAGGGATTTCACTTTTAGTTATGCGAGTTCTTCAAGGTCTTCAAGGTAGGCGTTCCAGACGTATACGTGTTTGTGATTTGCTACCTTGGTGTTATACGTCTATTCTACTCCTTCTGTCCACAGGGATCTGTTCAATGCCGCCTTCCTGTCTTGTTGGTCTGAGCTGAGTGAAGACCAGCAGGATGAGCTTATCCGCAGCATCGAGCTAGCTCTGACCTCTCAAGACATCGCTGAGGTCACGCAGACTCTGCTCAACCTGGCCGAGTTCATGGAGCACAGTGACAAGGTGAGCTCTGAACGGCAACAACCACTTCTAACCATAGAATCACTGCGGTACCGTTTGGGGGGGGATTCCTCTTTTTTGAGTTTTGTTTGGGTGAGGACCGGACTGGATCTTACAGATCTTGCATTATCCTGTTCAAGTTTGCCTCAAGCTTTTCATACAGTGCATGGATTTGACCGGGCTGATTAAGGAAGCATTTTCTGCAAAATGAAATGTAATCTCAAATCACCCCTCTAAAGCATCAAACAACAAATGAGGACTTGGACGTCCTTGTATAATCATTAAGAATGCAGTGGACACAGATACAGGACAATGCATGGAGACATTCTGATGTACAGCTAGGACATTTATTTGAAGCAGTCCTGTTTTTTCGCTTTTCATCTCCTTTCTCCTTTTGAAGCCACAACATAAAAAATACTTCTCTCCATACGGCAGATAGTGTCATGTTTATGAGGAGTAAACATGAGTATGAGGAGAAGCCAGCATTTAGTTCACTCTTTTAGCGCTTGATGTTATTTGTTTTCTACCAATGGCTGAACAACAACATTCCCCTATATATATATATATATATATACACACACACACACACACACATACTGTACATATATATATATGTGTGTATATGTATGTGTATATATATGTATGTGTGTGTGTGTGTATATATATATATATACACATACATATATATGTATATGTGTATATATATATGTGTACATATATAAATATTTTTTTCCTGAATATCTTTTTATTCGACTTCACACCTTTAATATGTACACATCTCACAATGTGAAACGACATTCCTATTATTAATAAAAACTGTCCATCCCCCTTAAACCAAATAGGGCTAGTCTGTTTTATATGATGTTGAAATAGCATTTGAAAACATGTTGTACTTACATGGGTCTCCAACGGGCAGCCACATGTAAACCTCATCTGTTTTGGTGTTGTCTTTGCAGAAACGACAACGATGGTTCACTCGGATCAGTTCATTTTATCTTTTTTTTTTCTTGTCGTCAACATGTCTTCAGACTACACTTTGTGTCAGTCTGTTGAATTTATGTGTTGAGCCAGGTGCTAAACAGTTTGTGATGGCAGAACGTGCAAAGATATAGTCAGGAAATGTGTCAATGTACAAACGAGTGAAGGACCCAAGTCTTAACAAAGGTCAATGATGTGCCAAAAGTTACTGCAGCCGAGTTTACCCTGTCACACTCCTGCATGGCAGCTTGAGGCACAGTAACATTCAAATACTACTTTTAGAAATACTTTTACTGACGGGTGTTTCCATATAATTGAAGACACCCTTCCTTGCATCGTACTACTGTATGAGAAAAGAACTGATGTACAATCCTTGAAGAGAAGGTTTGTTTTTGCTTCGGCTGATATTTATTAGACATTTATTTCACTAGGAAAGAAACTTGTTTGGATTAAAAAGCTCTTTTTTAAGATTGTCCTGGCCCTAATCTGTCTGTTATATTAGTCGTCGTTAACTATCAACCTCAAAACCTTTATTGGTTGGACTTTAGATTCATGCTTGGGTTGAAAGAAAATTCCTTTTAACAGAGTGCTTTCATTTTATTCTTTATTCTACGGTCTGACCACACATGCTGAGCTAATTAGTGACGATACTGTTACGTTGAAGGTGGAGACCTTCATGGTCTGATCATAATATATCAATTCAGCAGGGTTCCCTCCTGCTGTGAGACTGCAGTAAAAACACATATAAAGTGTCGTATTCCCAGCCAGTGGAAAAGAGGCTCTTTAGATGGTTTCTGTGGGCGAGCAGACGACCACTCGCAGGATAACTTGACCAGAGGTGCATTTGTACAAATCATTTCAATGAAGCAGGAAGTGTATTCAAGTCATTCATTGATATCAATAACTGTATATATGAGGGTTTAAAAGAATAATGTTGACGTTAAACACTACTAATTGCTAATCGAAGGAGATAAATGTCACCAACAACTCGTCATTTAAATGTTTCTTTCTCTTCAGGGCCCTCTGCCTCTCAGAGATGATAACGGCATCGTGCTGCTCGGCGAGAGAGCTGCGAAATGTCGCGCATACGCCAAGGCTCTGCATTACAAAGAGCTAGAGTTCCAGAAAGGAGCTTCTCCTCTCATCCTGGAGTCTCTCATCAGGTAGGCCAAAACCAAAAATTTTTTCTTTTTTTACAGTGTATTATGGTGGCTCAGTTGGAAGAGTCAATCATCTCTCAACCTGAAGGTTGGGGGTTTGATCCCCAGCTCCTGCAGCCACATGTCCTCGGGCAAGACTTTACCCTAAGTTGCTCCCGCTGCTCTTTGGCAGTGGTGTAATCAGGTGTAATAAATGGGATTACTTCTGATGGACACTTTACATAACCACCACTGCATCAGAGTGTGAATGTGTAGGTTAAAAGAACTACACAAGCTCAAGTAAATTTACCATATGAACAGTACATTCATGACTTTACTTAACAACCCGCCTAACCGCTTCAAACATACTGTGTTCTCTGTCCCTTTTTCACATCAATGTCCTGTCATCGTTTATGAACTGTAACGAAAACACAACAGTATGGGGGCAGTGTAGGACAAGGTGTCTGTCAGAGAATATACTTAGATCTGGTAAAGTCAGTTAAAAACATCATCTGACATGACATAACTTTTTGTGGTAGGTCAGGATCAGGGTCAGCTGTCGTGTTTGCAGGAGCTAGTAAGTGGCGAAAGTAGTAGAAAAGTACCATTTCTTTTTCACTGTTAAAGCCTGACAGAAACATAAAAACTGCTGAATAAATGTGTCTGCTACAAATGCTAAGTTTCTCTTAACGTCACCGAGCTATTTTGCTACTAAAGTAGCTTAAGAACTGAAGCAGAACCCTTTGTGAACGCAACTGGGAATAGAACAGGGATGTTTCAGGAACTGTTGTGCTGTGTTGACTGAGGCTCAAAGCATAGATGAAACTTTATTGCTACTGGCCGCCCGCCTACATGAGACAGTAAAAGGCCACACAGTGACTTTTTGTGACTATAGGCCATCATTAGGGCCATTGTTTATGCAATAGCTTGTATTGCATTTTTTTTTTTTTAAACCTTGTGTAGAAAAAACGCAATACAAACATTAGGCTCCAGTGTGAAAAGTAAGAAATGGCACATTTCTCTCTGATTCATTTTTGTGAACAATTCTCTGTGATTCATTGTTATCACATTAGAATTTATTGCTTCGTGACAACATTAAACTACACCCTCAAATGTCATTTTGAATGTAATACATTAAGCAATTGTATTTCACATATCCTCCCGTGCCATAGCCCTTTGATATCATCTGTCATATTTTCCATCGCTTTCCCCTTTTCTCATCCTTCTTTATTCTGGGCCTTTGGCATGGCATGGAGAAATCTGTTTTCCAGGCATCTAATTGGACGCTTGCCCCCTTTTCATCTACGAGTGTCTGGACTTGTGTTTCTCTGGGGCCTGTTTTCAATTTCTCAGGAGCCTTGATGATGATGAATGATGGGAGCCGGCGCTCTGGTGTTTTCAATATCCCCATCTGGTTCTCACCTCTGCAGGATTTCCCATAAAAGATCTAGAGGCTGGTGTGCAAAAAGCACTATGTAAACCTGGCTTTATCAAGTTGTTTCTGCACTTAAAACAATCATTTTATTTGATGCACAATTTTGATGTTGAGGGAGAGTGCTCAGTGCTTTTTCAGTGCCTGATGACTCATGATGGACTTAGTGAGTTTGCAAGAATTCAGGATTCAGTGCTATAAATACTCTCAGATGGATTCTTAGTTAAAAAATGTCAAACACTTACCGCTAAAAGGTTTGAGTTTCACCTCGTCTGAATAATGTGTGATGGACACAAATTACATACAAAAGGTTGGTGTTGTGACTTCATTTTAAAGTCTTTCCACTTCAGATGGAGCCATGCAATTGGTCACAGTTTCCCCCAAAACTCCCAATAGGAAAAGAGAACTGTTAGTGAACAGTTGGTTGTATGTTTCGATGTTAGTGGACTTTAGTGGACTTTGCAATTCATTCTTTTATTAAATGCTGTTGAGTATTTTGTACGATTTTAATGACAGGATCAAAGCTGTGTCTTTGATATGAGAGAGTCAGAAAAACAGTTGTATTCATTTTGGGCTTTTATTAACACTGGAGCAACTGAAGCTTTAGGCTAAGTATTATCGGTAATGGATGTCATTGATTGCTCATTAATTGAAAATAGAATTTTGTAAGTTGGTATAATTGTAATGAGCAGACCGGGGTTGACACAATAGTTGGATAACTTTGATTGAATTCAGTTGTATCTGTGTAGCACATTTCATTCAAATATAAACTCAATGTGCTTTACAGATGACAAAACTAAACAAACACGGTATACACTCCTACATTTCTTTTCTTGTTTTTCTTTTTTTTTTTTAAAGCACATTTTAAATCCAAAACATTTCTAAATGGACCCTGCCCAATCCCATGCAACACATACACCTGTTCCTACTCAATAAAACAAACCAGAACCATACATATAATATGTACAAACACAGATAATACCAGACTGTAGCTTAGTTAGCATATGATACAGTCACCAGAAGTACCACACGACTACATGAACACCTGCTGCTCAGGCTGAATTGAGATATTTAAATAAACTAAAGATAGATTTTTAGTCTCTGTTTCTGCACCATTGTTTCTTCCAGTCTTTGGTTTGAAAAGTGATTGTGGAGCTCAGAGGTCAAGTAACACTCAGTTCATACAAAGTCCCCATCCGTTTATTGCCAAGGCTATTGGCAGTCCTGTTTACTAAAGTTCCAGAACATATCGTCTCCGAATTTCAATAAATAGACTTTGGTACATTTGGGTTTCCTAAATGATGCTTGCTAATCATTAGTACTGTGCTGCAGCAACTACTTAGACTTACAATCTTCTGCCAGTAGTAACTTAGCTGCTGTTGTTGCACTTAATCACCCATGACTGTTCAAGGTCTGCGTGTGTTGTTGGAAATGTTTGAATACTTTTTAAAACCTTAGAATAGAATGACCGGGTCATTTGTCGACCTCTAAAGGTCTTTCTCTTATTGCACTGTGGTTAACTCTTCTTGTAGTAAGAAATGACTTCCCTTGAATGAATTTCTTTTATTTGATGTTTACGCTGACTAACACCTTGTAAACAGATGCGAATATGACTAAGTCTACCACTAAGGTTGTTTGTCGTGCTTTCTGTTTGTTGGTATTTGAATGCTTGTTGCCTCAGAGGGAAGCAAAACGGTGCCATTGTTTTCAAGGTCGTGAACTGAGAGGCATTTATCGTGATAGCAGAATGTGTGTGGTCTTCATTCCTGTGTTTGGCTCAGATGGCCCAGGACCTTTAGCCAGGATGTAAGGCGTTGGCCCAAGAGTCAGAGGTCAGCAGCTAAAGGCAAGTATGTCACCATCATTGGGCATGAATGGACACAAGACCTTGATGTGCTTTTAGACTTCTGTCACGCTTAAACCTGGCCTGTCAGCCTTTAAGGGGAGTAATGTAGACACGTATTGCACCTTGATTCTTTTAAAAAATATGTTTATTTTCTATCACATGAAAAACATAATTACAATACTGTACACATTTTACAAATAACACATATCCATAATCAATGGATATGGTTTCACGATAGAAATGCAGCGTAACTCATAGAAAATACCTTTGGTGATTGGTCTCATTCCAATCCTTCTTATTAGTTCCTACCATTCCTTGATGATTTAAACCTGAACCAAACCAGTCTGAACTGAGTTTTGGTATTATCCATAAATTGCTTGTATCACTAAAAATACACTGTAGTGCTTTCAAGACATATGAAAGAGAAAATTATAATGCAGTAACCCTTTGGGGACAGTGGTAAAAGAGCATCAATCGAAGCTTTTAAAAAATAAAATATCTTACTGATAAATACACAAAATGAACTACAATTTACAATCAAACACAGCTAAAAACACAACACATTCATCTGGCAGAAATGGAACCATCACAAACAACATTCTTAATCCTTTCGCAGTCAATGCAAAACCCACAACTTGTTAACACAAGTATCAGTGAGACCTTTCAGTATTTATGCCTATGATCTTGATCCAGGACACACAGCTGAAGCACTTATGGTTGGAAACCCACTGGCCTCACCTTCATCTCCACTTTTTTAAGGGAGTAGTTGGACCCATGCCAGCCATACCAAGTGATCCCATCTGAGCTCTTTGTGTGCTCACCGTAGCGGTAAAACACTCCGTTCAAGTTTGAGTCAGTGCAGCAGTTATACCAGTAACCACCTGGAAGGAAATGAAGAAGTATTAGACACTATGTAGAGAAAGTAGTGAAAACTTTTCGTGTACCAAGCACAGTCTATTAGTGAGATTAGTGCAATTAGAATTAACCTTTGCGCAGGGAAGCACAGTCATCCACACACTTGTCGTTGTCCTTGTGGAGGGTGCTGAAGTTGGTGTTGTTGTGGTAACGCAGTGAGTCTCCAGCATTCCCACTGTAGTTGGCGATGAAGAGCTTGTAGCTGTTGAGTTCATTTCCCACATTGAAGAAGCCATACTCAGCATAGCGTGTCTGTCCTTCCCAGTCCTGCATTGGAAAAGACATAAAAAAGGGATTTAGAGACTGACTGTTAAAAAAACCCTGAGAATATTGGCTCTCGATCTGCCTGATGTCTCTAGAAGTAAGTTTGATTTATTAAAGCTAGTCTTGCTCTCTATGTATAAACTGGCTCTGTTTATTCCCTCCTACTTTTGGCCATCCAATTGTTAGCGCATTTTGATTGCACTCTTACTCTTTCGCACCCATGCCTAACAAGTGCCATGCTTTCCGATACGTACCTCCATCTCAATCCTGAGCACGCTGGGCTGCCTGGTGAGACGGAAGATGTGGTCATTGCCAAGCCAGAAGTCTCCCCGGATGGATCCAAATCCAGTTTTGTACTGCTTCCATTCCCGGTTGAACGATGTCAGGCCAACCTTGCGTCTTTGGATCAAAGTCCAACCACCTCCATTTGTCTCCATATCACAGAAGACCTGAAAGCATTTTTCAAAATGTTATAGAAGGTGGAGACATAACCATGCTCCACCAAAAGGCGAGCCAGTAAGTCCTACTGCACACAAAGCCATGTATAACTTACGCTGATCTCAGGTGTACCCAGAAACTCATCCTTAGGCAGTTTGTACTCTCCAGAGATCTTGTAATTCTTGCTGTAGAGGGATGCACAGTCATATATGGCATCTGCAAAAAAAACAAAAAAAACAGTCTTCAGTTATTTCAAAACCATGTGCAGTTTTATGAGCAGTTTAAAAAATAAATTGACTGTCATAAATTCGAACAACTTAATGGACATATGAGTGATTGGACAGATGAAAAGAATAACCTTTACTCCCACCAAAAGCAAAAAAAAAGACCTAACCAAAGGGAATATGCTCAGCATGGCTCAGACTTTTATCTAGTGTTTCTCTTTTTGTCTTGTTATATCATTGATGCCATTAATGGGACTATGAGATCACTCTGAAATAAAGAGCCCAATACTTTAAAAAGTCTGTGTTAAAGGAAAAAGTAGTGGAAACCCTCCACTTCTTCTAATCTTTGCATCCCTTCCTGTTCTGCTCTGCTGCTTCCAATTTACTCAAGTTTTAAAGAGCCCTCTGTGTTTCCTTTGCCAGTGACATAAATGTGGCCCTGTTAGACCACACAGTTAAGGTATTGAAATAATAAACTACGTCATGCCTGGTTAACCTCTCGACAGCGGCCAGCGCTGATTAGTGGATTTTCAGAGTTGAGCTGAATGTCAGAGATGATTGTGCTTTGATGCGGCGTATTAGTGACAGCCTTTCAGATGGGACTCTACAGCTCTTAATTAATGCTACCCACCCAACTGATTCAAAGCAGTCGCCTGAAACTCACAAAGCAAAAGACAGTGCTGATTATAGGGGTTCACAGCTAAAACAAATTGTAGTGTTGTGTGTGCATTATAGTTGGCCTTTTTGATGAGTGTTTTGGGAAATGTTGGTACTCACATTCCAGTGAAATTATAGCTTATCGCTCGCACTTTATACACTAGAGTTTAACTTATCAGTGTAAAAATGAGTTCCTTTTACCAGAAGCAAAACTTACTTTTTAGTTTAAACTAAACTTCAATAACTTTAAGAACAAGCTGCAAAGAGTGGTTGGCCATTTATTTTTAGATCTATCATATCTTAAACCTGTCCATATGTGGAAATGATTTAAACACATGGTGCTTGAATTTGGCCAGAGAGAAAAGACACAGGTGGATCAAATCTGCTCTTAAGCCAGTGATGGATCATATTTACCATGTGTGAATGTTTAAAAGAAAACTCTTTTCAAGTGGTTTCACATGGATCACATTTAGTAAAATAACCGTCAAGTTCAAAACGTGTTTGTGCACATGTTTTAGATGTTATCACCACGACTAGCAGCACACAGGACTTTGCTCAGTATTTTATATTAATCCTATTTCTAAAGAAGCTGCTGATGCTCACCTGATGAAGTTTGGGTAGCAGACTGTAGAGTTTGCAGTTGCATGATCTCCACGCGGTTGTTGATCTCTGAGTACTTGCTCTCAGCCTCTGTGACCCGGGCTTCTTGCTGCCGGTTGTTCTTGTCCAGCTCCATAATTTGCCTCACAACATTCATCAAGTCGGCCTCCTGCTTGCGGCTCATCTCCTCGAGGATACTGGTTAGATTGGCCACCTGAACCTTGAGAGAGCGAACCTCGTCGCAGCACTGACCTTTGGGAGGCTTCGGCGGAGCCAATCTCTTCCTGGGATTCTGGGCCCCGGTCTCTGACAGCAGGAGAAGCGTGACTCCGAAAGCCACTAGGATTAAACTTACTTGAGCCATGTTCTATACAACAGTTCTCTATTTTCAAACAGCCCCAGGTGTGTTGGATTTCAGTCAGTCTCAGTTGAAGGTCTTGGTCTTAAATTGGAGCTCTTCTTTGACCGGCAGGCTCAGGCGTTTTTCCTCAATGAAACCCTGCTCTGCCTGAACATCTTAAATATTTTTGCATTTGGGTCCTCCCCCTCTCTCCCTGTGTGCACAACTCACCGGGCTGACCCTCTTCAACCTTCAGGGTGGGGGACAATTCCCGTCACTCCTCCCCCTGCACCCCCCTCCACCTCTCCCCTCATCTTACTTTCACTCATTCCACAGAGATTTGCCCACATTTTACCTTTTTTCTTTTTTCTCAGGTGTTGATGCTTTGTGGGCTGGGTGTTTTTTTTTTGTCTTTGCCTGGAAGGGTAACAAACCTCTGGCTTCTGTATGAGCTCATTGTACTGCCAGGATATTGAAAAGAGATTTCTTTGTAAATTATTGAGCTATACAGAAACATAGCTAAAACATTAGAACACTTGTTTTAAGCTCTAGAGCAGTTGTATGTAATTTCCCGTCCCTGTCTTCACGCCTAAATTGCCCTTGTAATGACAGATTTTACTGTATCCTTGGGCTGAACATTTCTTCCCTAAATTTGGTCTTCACATGCCAGGAGACGTGTGAAGTCACTAAGTACTCTTAATTGTAGGTTAAGTGTTCTATTGATGCTACTCTCTTTGGCAGATGTTGAAGCAGGCATGTTTTCTGCTGAGCAGCATCACATTTCAAACGGGGTGTTGATCCGAGAAGGCTTAGTAAAACCTTCAGGATAAAATATGACCCAAAGTCTGCATTAAGAGCTGAAGTCTAAAAATGGTTTCTACATGATGAGAGGATGAACAGTCTGCCACTAAACATGCACGGCTTGTTTAAGGGTCTTACATGGCAGAGGGCAACATGATATGAAATTGTCTCGTGACTTGCCCGGAATCAGCTGATGTACTTTCTCATCTGTTTAAGCACAGACTTAGTGTTGTTACCACGGCAGGATTTACATTTTGAAAACAATTTTACAAGGAACACAATAAATATTAGAAAGCACAGTAGTTACATGTATACTGTGTGATGCAGCCAATCAATCAAAAGAATAACAAACGTTTACGCTAGTAAGAGCAGAATATGAAAAAAGAGGAACGCAAAATAAAGAGAGATTGACAACTTGTTAAAGTCAAGTTTAAATCTAATTTAAATGTATGAACAGGATAGACCTTTAGGATCTTTTATAGTCTTGTGGAGGTAGATGGGCAGCCTTGGTGCACAAATAAAAAGGCTCAGCTCTCGATCTTTTATTTGTATAAAAAGAACATTACTTTTTTTATTGGGTGGAAAAACTCAAAAGAACCGACGATCATTATGCATTACTTTACAGCGACATCAGTGAAGAATACAAAGCAGTGTTGTTGTAGTGAAAGTGTAATCCTTCCTGCTGGCTTGACTTTGAACAGAACATTTACAAACTGTTACTGATTGTGCTACCTTTGGGCAGACTAATATTGCCTGCGAGATTTTTCCTTTAGGGTGGTCTTCTCTTTAAGATTTCTAACATGCCAGTCATTGGCTGGGTGAGACATCATGGAGGCTTTCTTTTATTTCCATTCAATGGAATCTCTATCTCTTCCCAAGTTCCCCGAGGAGCCGCCAGACCTGCCAATTTAGAAGAGATTCCTTTAGAGATCAGTCCAAGGGTGGGGGAGGGGAGGGGAGGGGGGGTGTTGTTAAAGCAACTGCCTATACATGACCTAAATAATACTCTGCCCTGCGTGATTATTGTAATGCAAGACAGAAAACAATGCCATAATGAAGTGCCAGACTGAGCTGTAAATACTGTGTGCTGTGCCTCGCAGATCTAACTGAGACATGGCTGAACCAGGACATTCCTGTCAGTTTTTACTTAAACTTTATGGGCTCTCCGTTCTCCACATGGACAGGAATGAGCTGTCTGGAACAGTCTGGAAAGATTTGGACCACTTGTAGTTCTATGGAGCAATGTTTTTACAGGAGAGTTGGTATCGCACAAAATCTACAGTCAAGGTATTTCAGGCTCAACTGCATGCATTCTCATCAATGTTTTTTTTTTTTTTTTTTTTTTAAATACCAGAAAGTCCCAGAAGATTTAAATGCCTCTTACAAGGGAGCGCTGGCCAGAATTGCACACTGTTAAATAAACTTGAGACAACTTACGTTTATTGTCCTACAACCTTATTGAAGAGAAATCACATTAGTACCACTCAGCTCCTGCTGCAGCAGGGAGCACTCTCAATGGATTCCACCATTTGCAGTTTAAGACACAAGATAATTCCACGTCTTGACTGAAATTTAAATTTCTTCTAAACATGCACGCTCATGTGCAGAACAGGGAAACCTTGGTGTGGTGAGTGTGACTTGCAGTTCCTGAGCAGTAATGTTATTCAGTTACATAAATTTATATAACCCATGAAATCACACAGCTGGGAGCTAAATTGTAGTTTGGTCTGATGGAACATCTCAACTGTGGAATAGAAATAAAACATGACACATCCACCCTCATGCTTATTATTATTATCATTATAATCTTACATAATCTGGCCTCCCCCGTGAGATCTATCTTTTTTTTTTTTGTTAAATCTTAAGCTTTCGGTTTTCCTCCTGCCAAATGTTTCGCGGAAAACCTTCCTAACGTTTCCTGACTTTGGTTAGATGAATAAATAAGGAAACACTTTAAATGGTTCTGCGCTTCATCGTCATCATCATTATCATGGTTGCCTCTGTGTGACGGGAACAGCAGTGTGGTTCAGAGAACACAAATAGCACTTCTTTCCTTGAACTTGAAAATATTACATAATGACGAGATGGTGTGTGATTGTTTTGATGCCTCATGGTGTCAGAATTAGACGTGAATTTGTTCATGTTCTCTTCTTTTCCCCAGACATCTCCCTGAATGATGCTGGCCACTTTCGACCGCTACTCACTGCTTTGCAATTTCCCCTTTTACTTTTTTTTAAGTGTTGACATGTGCTTTTAATTTTCCAGTATTTATTTGATTTTTAAGCTCCAAATGGAAGTCACAAACCATTTGTCATCTTTATACAAACATAAGACGCTCGCTTCGTGTGCAGTTTGCTGCAGCCTTTTAATTGTCCATCGAATTCTGAAGTCGTGATTAGACTCTAAACATGATCCTTCTTTCGAGTCTCCCATTTGTCAAAAAGGAATGACAACAACTTTCAACAATGTTATTGTCAAACTCAATATTTATGTGGCTCCTTCACATGTACCCGCTTGTTCCTCCTAACGTGAAACAGCGCACAAATGTGCTGATCGTAACATGCAGTGAGCTCATAATGTTCCTCTGGAGGTTGGGTTTGAATTTTCCATTACATGTTGCAGTTCTAAAGATGATATCTCTGAGAAAGAAAATGAAATGAAGGAACAAAAATGTTATTGCCAGAATTACGCTAAATATTTTTTCAGCTGAAGATGGGATACATTCAGCATCTCCACTCCATGTTGAGAATTAGGTGTGCAATTGTATTCAGGTTGGGATATGATTCCCAACATGGCTGCCAAAGTACAGACTGCCGAAAGTTTAATGTTCTTGCTTTTAAAGAATTTGAAATAATTTAAAGTATTTCCACCTTTCACCTCCATGCATCGTCTTAATGTTTTTTTTCCACAGCAGGAGGGTGTTTTTAACTCTTCAGTGTTGTAATGTTTGATGCTGGGTGTTGCCTTTTGACATCCCTTCGATGTTTTGCCCTGAAGTCATTCATATGCGTCAGTGTCTTTTGGAAAAATGTGAATAATTCACCTTCCTGGATTTTCTCATTGCCCTCGCTGCTCTGAGTCGCAGCTCACTCTCCAGCGATGCATCCCAGCGGCATCAGTTTCCTCTGGACCTGGACTCTGTCATTCAGCTGGATGCTGTTTTATAAGTTTTGCTTCACGCTGTTTTTTCCTTCAAAACAGCTCCTTTAAACACCTTTTACCCTCTAACCAAGTCTCACCAGGCTCTGTGTGAAGAATGCACGGCTCCGTTTAACATTAGAGAGATTCACTCAACTTTAACCAAACACCCCGTCTTTATATGACTTCCCCACAAACCCACACGTTTCTTTGAAAAGGCTTTTTTATTATTATTCCTTTTCCCAGTAAGACAAGTGTGACACCCTGCTGCGCTCATTACAGCAGTCTATCTTTGATAGGTGTGAGTGAACTCTAAAATCTCTTCAGACAGAATCCGCTCACAGACGGCTTTTGTGTCCCTAAATACACTGGAAAAACCATTTGCAATCAAACAGTGACCACCAGGGCCAAGCTGTCGGCAGAGCGCTCATGGGTTCAATTACAGGAAAGGCAGGAGGTGAAAGCAGGAGCCAGTGGATTCCAGGGCTTCTATCTTCAAACCTAAAAATTACGTAATCTTTATTAACAGTAACCCCTTCCACCTGTCAGATTTGTCCGCTCAAGAAGATCCTTATTTTTCCTTGGACAAATTTTTCAGTTGGTTTTGGCATCTTTAAAACCATTATGCGTACAATATGTATCATATATATCCTGCTGGGGCTTTTACTCAGCATTTCTTGTCTCGTTAAAGCAACAACATGTAACTGTTAAGTCTTGAAATAGTAGTTTTAATGGTCGATTAAATAGCACAATAGCATTCAACAAGGAGAATGGCGTCTCTCCCGTGTCCACAGATCAGCGGTTTGTTTACTGCTGTATGTAGCTTTGGCAGCGGGCTGAGGTCATCTTGTGAGATATGCACACGGCTTTACAGCTAGTTAGAAAAAGCCTGAGCTCGTATCTGAATGTTGTTTCCAAACATATCAATGGCTAATGATCTTTAACTGAATCGAACCTGGTCACGTAAAGGGGTAAAATAAACACTTCCATATTTCCTTTAATGAAGAAGACGCTATGCACCGGAGCGTCCTCCAGCACTCAGTGGACTTCATGCCTTGGCAGCCCCTCCAGAGGTCTGGTGTCTGAATCCAGTGATGGCTCCCAGGTGGCATCTGTTGTCAGACTCCACATGCAAGCCAGGCAGCGGGCATCTGCTCACCACGCGACACAACAGTAGCAGGGACAAACAGTACTGGAGGGGAGGAAGGTGGATTAACCACTATCCTTTTGGAATAGTTTCCCCTACTTTGGCTAAGCCTGAGTGGCACTGCTTCACAGAGACGTTTCGTGACACTGAGATGTCGAAACAGTCAGAAAACCCCCCCCCGAAAAAACACTCCTGCAATTCTTCAGAGCAGTGTTTTCAATCCCTTAAGTATTTTTTAGCTTTAGTGGATTTTGTGTAAAACTCACTATGAACTGTTGTTATGCTGAAAACTACAACAGCTGAATGGACTGCACATACTCATGTCTACATGGAGATGCATTTACAACCCATTTTATCACTGAATTAGAATTTCAGTGTTTTACCGGTGCAAGTTAAAATACCATAAATATGCATATTACTTCCTCTTTGAACCAGTACAAATTGTTTTCAGCTTCTTTATTTTGTGTAGAGATTCAAATAATGGATTGAGGTAACATGTTGAAAGAAAACATATTTGATTATTACAGAGAAGCCAAACGAGAAGCTATGACTTGAGTGATTGCTGAAAGCTAAAGAAAACAGAAGACCCTTCTGTTGTCCTTAGTTTCGTTTCTTTGAGGCCCTGTCAGAGCTTCTCAAGCTGTGGACAGATTTAGAAGCTGTTTAACTTGGGGCGCTGGTGGCACAGTGGTTAGTGCGCACGTCCCCATGTATCGAGGCTATAGTTCACGTCCGGCCTGTGGCTCCTCACCCGCATGTCAATCCCCACTCTCTCTCTCACCCTGATTTCCCTCTCTATCCACTATCCTACCTCTGAAATAAAGGCACAAAATGAAACTTTAAAAAGAAAAAGAAAAAAAAATCTGTTTACAATCAATTCCAAAATGACGAGATAGCCACTAAAGAGAAGCTGAAAGCGATAGATTTGATCATGCCTTTATGATGTGGTTAGACATGTCTTTATTTCAGACAGCCTGAAGCTGTGTAATCACGTGTTGACAAATACACTCCCTCCTTTCTTCCATTGTTTAGGGAAAAAAACAATTATTGCAACAATCAATTAACAGTGGGATTTAGTGGATGAAAAGCAAGTGAATATTTCAAAGAGCTGGCAGCTTCCATTGGAAATATTTAATGGATAATTTCACTGAAAATGTAGTCAATATGTAGCCTGCAGAAACTCAAGACTTTCCAAAACATTGTATACGCTTTTCTTTTTCGCCCACAAAGCCACGGCAGCTTTCCATTGAGGTAACCGTCGGATGGCTTTTTGTGTGTTTTGAGCCCACTGGAGACCCGTTGTTCTGTTGGCCTCTTGACCCTGAAGGTGAGGAACTCAGGAGACACATTCCGCAGCCGTGTCCCAGTGTGCAAACATGTCTTCCAGCTGATGTCTCACACGCTTCACTTATAAGAAAAGAAAAAGTTTTAAAAAAATACATTGAGCCATCATGCTATTTACTTTATGCTTCTTTAAGCTCCATTTTGTACGAATAAAATTTCGAGCAGCATCCCACAAATGTCTCATATTCAGTTTTTCCTGTAGGCAGCTTCATGATTCACCGAGAGAGCTTGGTCATTTCGAAGAAATAGTTTCAAAGTGAGCGAATACTAAGTGTTTCCCCATGCCGCAGCATCTGCTGATGGACCAAACAACCACTTTTTTGTCTTTACAAAAACGAGAGACAAAGGGCTAGTCACACGTGTCACACATGAGTTCAACTCTCCTTCAGCCTCACACGTCCCAGGAAGGAAGTCCGTTACTGAGGTAACCACTTCCTCTGCCTACATGCTTATTTCATGCATGGGATACTTCAGACACATGGAGGTCGAGTTCTTTGTTACGTAATCACATGTTGCTCATAGTGTCCAGAGATGTGCACCTAACATGTAGATTTATGTCGGTCTCATTTAAAAGGTGTTTGTTAAAACTCTTCAGAAACATTGCTGCTGGTTATGTAAGATATTACCCGAATGAGGGATGGAGCACTGGTCATTTCAAACCATTTATCTCCTCGCTGCAGCGCTCAGACTTGAGTGTTGTGAGAGAGCTGTGCTGATTGCTCGTTCTGGACTTTTAAAGCAAGATGTCAGAATCAAGCAGCAGTGCTTTGTGTCAAAATGTGCAGATTGGCTTGATCCTGTCATATTTCATTTCTTAACATGTTTTTATTCACTTTAAACCAGACTTTAGGTAAGTCCATCTCCTCCCGTCTTCCAAAGTATCTTTGGAAACTGAACTTGTCTTCTCTTGTCCCGCCTTCGCTCTTTTTCTGATTCACGTGTTGAACAGTCACTTGGATCAAATCATTTTCTTTCAAAGCTCAGATCTGCGGCGGAGAAAATGATCCAGATGTCAGTTGTTTTCTAATTGCCCATGGCTTGATGTTCCAATAGGATTATTAGCGAAACTTTTTCTTAACTATGAAGGAAAACTAAGCAATACATTGATCACTGGGTATAATGAACAAACAAGGATTTTTCAGAAGGTTAGTTCAGGTTAAAAGTCTGTTGGGTGAAATGTTCAGATTAATTTATTTTACTTTTTGAATCTGTCACAGATTTAACGCAGTAGTAAAATGCCTGATCACGGTGAAGAATACTGGTGTTTATATTTCCAACATGATTTGCAGAGTTCAGAATTTTACAGCTTTGCTTTGAACATGTACTTCTTTATCTGTATATTTTTGAGTGTCTGTAGGAGTTTAGATTTTTGAGTATTTCCTTTCATACGTGCCACCTGTTAGTCAGAATAGAATTATTCTTGTTTTGTAAAGCATGTTTTAAATCCAAGCATCACGTAAAGACCCCCCTGCTCGGTGGAGTTTCTCGTAAACATGAGGTCATTTAAGGTGGACTGTTTATTTACTTATCCTGATCATGGCCTGTCCCCTTAAGAGGTGTTTTGTTTTCGAGACAATGCTCGGTTAAAGTTGTGTGGAAGGTAATGTCAACAAATTTCTAAGTAAACCCTTTTTCTCATCTGCATTTCGCTCGGATAAGTTTGTGTAATGGAACGAAATCCACGTCTTAGATTGTTTCATTCTGCCTGGGAATTTGTTGATTGCGTTTTGGCTCCCCCACCGGTTGAGTTGTCCTTTACGCACGGAGGCTAGTCAAGTGTCAGGCAGCGGCGTCCCTGTTTTGTTTTAAATTTGGTCACATTTTCTTTAGTGGAGCAAGTGTAACGCTCAGGACTGTTATGGATTTACCCCAGTGATGGAGCAGCCAAGTTTGGCTGCTAAAGCAACAGGCCAAATTCCCACTTTCCAAATTCATGTAACCAGCAATCAAACAATGAAAAAAAAAATCATAATGTATATGTGTACACATTTTTCTCTCTTTTAAACTGACTCAACTTGCTGCTTTCCAAACAGCGCCAGTAGGTCAGCTACAACTCCAAGCTTTCGTCATGCCTCCTTCACTCTGTCCTTACCCGTCCTCCTGAGCTGCAGATGTCAAATCACAAACAAATGATAAACAATCATGATAATATAAATGCTGTCAGTTACAGAAAACAAAACACAATCATAGGAAGCAATAAAGCGAACAGAACATTGAGTTTTGACATCATAAATTGGGTCATATAAATATTAAATTGGGAATTGTACCACATTTTTGTGACAGGGCAGCCTGTTGCTCGTCTGCTGTCAGAGCTTGAACTTCTAAACAAACCAGAAAGCCAATAGTTTGCATGACTTTGGCTTATCATAGGTTATACAGCTGCATGCACAGGCAAAGGGCAGAGAGTTCAAAAAAAAAAAAAAAACTTCTCCTGAGTCGTATGTTGAAAATGACACATTTTCCATTGAACAAAAAAACCACTCATGACTGCTGATCCCTCACAAATGTGTTGACCACGTTCACATTTAAAGTAAATCAAGTCAATGTCCTTGATTAAGCTTTTCTTTGAACAGTGTTTAGACCATGTTGAAGTTATATGTTCAACATTAAGGATTGGAGTCAGTTCTTGTTGAGCAATGGGCCAAAAAAAATCAGTAAGGATCAAGTGGATATCTTCTTAATTAGATTAGAGCAGGTCCAGTAGTGAGGCCCTGGTTTTCCTTTTTTTTCTCTTCTCAATGAAGAAGCCAAGCCAAATGAAAACTGTTCAGCTGTTTTTTATTCTCCTATATTTGATTTATACATTTCTACTCCCTCTTGGTTCTTTCTGACCAAAGGTAATCATGGCTCGAAGTATTACAAATCTAATATATAAACGTTGGTTTCAAGTGTGCAGTGACATAAATTTCATCCATAAGTTCCACTCTGGAGACACAGAGTGAAACGTGAGTCGTTTCTCTCTCTGAGCTCCTGAGGTTTCACATTTTTATATTTCAAAACCATTGGCCATCGAGGTCCATATTTTAAAAGTTAAATGCCAAAAGCCAAATATAAGGACAGATTCTTTTCACCTCCTGCCAGAGATGTGTGCATGACAATGTAAACGTTCTTAAGTTTTATCATTGAAGAAGTAAGGTTTACTGAGTTAGAAATCAGTTTGTTCTGCATTTGGTAAAGAACATGTAAAGGATTTGTGTCTGTTGTTTAAAGTAGCCAGCTGTGTTCTTCAGGCAGTTTGGCTTTGTTTACACAATACACTCATTTAAACAGTGTTATTGCTGGATTGTTCATTTCAGATTGTACCGATTTATCATAATGTTGTTGTAGTTGTTGTTGGCTTTATGTGTAAGGCCACACAAAGATGTCGGAACACCTGCATTGCATGTCTTATTGAAAGTAATTTTAAAAAAAAAGAAAAAAATCTGCCTGGCAGACAAACAGGAAGCAGCAACAACTGTCCGTTTCTTTTTAAAAATTAAAGGCAGGGTTGGTAATTTTAGAAAACTAGCATGATTTTGAAGGTAGCAGTCCCTCGGCGCTCTGTCTGCGGCCACCCTCCCCCCTCTGTGCTCGCTCTAAAGACACGCCCCTCACATATGCACAAGCGGACGTCAGCTCATGCTTTGAGTGATGGACGGTGGAGAACGAGCAGGGAGACAGAGGGGCGTGTGATTGGTTCATCAGATTGGTACCTTGTGGCAGACATTGGTCAAAGCTTGTACAGGCTTACAGCTGGATGATGATTTTCTTGGTTTCTTTTTCAGAGCATGGGAGTTATTAATTTGTGTCGGGACCTATAGACAATTTCAACCAAAATCTTAAAAAGCCTATCTGGAGAAAAAAGACTTACTCTGCCTTTAATTGTTTTAAACTGAAGTGTAAGAATTGTACTTCTGACCATATAGGAGGAACTGCTCTTGTCTGAACGTCGTCATGGAGACGATTTGTGGGCACTTCTTACAGTTTATTCTTCAAAGTGAGACTGTCTGAGCTGAACACGTTTGTTGTTGTTGTTTTGACGTGGATCAGTGCCGTCAGTCTGGTCTGAAATATAAATAACGTCAACATCAGACCTGATACCAATGTTAGATCAGATCTGTTCCATCCTGTCGGTCTAGCTCTGATGGAAAAGAGTCACATGCTAACCTGATTCAGGGTTTGGAATGAAACCTCAAAGAAGTCTGATTTAGGATACACAGCAAACTGTCTAAAGTAAACGGTAATAAATCATGACAGTCTTTCTAGCTTTTAGTCACCTGTGCATCTCCGAGTTCCAGTTTGGAAGCAACACTGTGGCTCTGCACTAGAGAGAGACATGACAGGGACTTCGAGAGGTTTTCTGCTGGCTCATAGATTGATAGAGAACGTTATGCGAGTCTTGTCATCTGGATGTGTTTAGACTGCGCGTGCTTGGAGCTGGCAGCCAGATGGCTTTAGCTGAGGGACAATGAAATCTCCAGGGTAAGAAGAGAGAAAAGCCTTATTCTGATTTTTGCCTCCTCCTAAGAAACCACATCTGGGCGGCTTTAGCATACCTCTGCACCTTGTGTGGTGGGACACTGAATCTGTCGAGCTCTTTGTTCGACTGCTGCTCGAGCGTTGAATATTTGTCAACAAGCAGTCGATTAATAGTTTGATCCCAGTCAGACAGCATGCCTTCACGTTATTGTCAATGTAAGTTTGAATACTGGATGCGTTTATTGAAGACTTGGAGATAGTTATTTAATGGGATGCTGAAACAGTGCATGGAACGATCAAACCCCACAGGAGTCATTAAAAATGTCTATTTGCTGAAATGAGCTCATTTTCTCTCTTATGTAAGCACATTCTGTCCAATCTGATTTCCTTCACATCTTAACGTTTTGCATCCTTCTTCATCGGTTTCAAGCCGTGCATTTAAAAAAAAAAAAAAGACTTATAATGTCAGAGTTTATCAGAGGACACGATTCAGTCCCTGTTTGTGATGGTTAATGAATTTGGTGGATTACAGTAGTTGCACAGTTTAGTCCAGTTCAGTTTATTGCCATTTGCAGTATAAAACCATGTGAAAGCATGTGCAAGAGGTACAACAGTACAACTGGACAAAGACACAAGATGGTAAGTTAAAAAAACAGACAGTATAGATATAAATCATAAAAAGGAGAGACAGTAGGGCAACATGAGAAACAATTTGATCATATGTAACGTGTGGGGCAGGACAATGTCGCCGTGGATCTTTGGGTGTGAAACGATTCGATCTGATTTTGATTCTTGGGGTCACTCTTCGATTCATGATTCTATTGAAGTCCATTTTTGAATTTGCACATACTGCAGGATCATCTGTGAGACTGGATGCATTTCTTACTGATGATCATCCTGTTCAGAGTTGTATACTTAGGAAAGAAGAAAATGACTGTTAAAATCTCGGTTTAATGCTCAGATGGTTGACATCACTGTTATTGCCTCTCATATACAGTCTGTGTATATGACCAACACACAGCAGACCCTGACAAACTCCTGAGGTGGATGACAGGAGGATCATTTTGACTTGTGGGGAAAAAGCTTTTTTTCCCAATACTGGCCACTTCACAACATGCGGATAGTTTTGACAAAAAACCACAATAAGGAGACAACGTTACCAAAATAACTGCAGTGGGTTTCACCACAAGATGAAAACTACGTATAAATCATAAGAAACCAACGGCCAGGTTACAGTTCTCAGAGAAATACTTCAACAAATCCGTCGAGTTCTGGAACGAGATCTTATAGTCTGATGAGACACAGATGAACTTCTACCAGAGTGGTCGAAAGAGGAGAGTGTTGGAGAAAAAGAGCAGCCCATTATCCTATGCATACCACCACCCCGTCTGCCGGAGGGAATATTAAGTCCAAAGAAGCAGCATGAACTCTGAGGGTTTTACAGAGCAACCCTGTCTGCTCCACAGTCAACCCAGTGCATTTTAGAAGTCTTCTCCCTGCAGACGATAACCTGAAACATACTGCCACTTCAAAAGTAGAAAGTTCACTTGTCCTGAGTCCTCTTACCTTTGGTACCTTACAATGTGTATGAAATGACGTTTTATTTCTTTGTCATGTGCCTATTGAACACTTCTGTCAATACCCTCAAAATAAAGTTGAGTGTCTGCATTGAAAACACGTATGAACAGGTCTTACAGTTGGTCATATCTGTTGTCACTGACTCAGGTTGATGGTACATGATTAAAGCTAAATGGCTAAAATTGCCCTTATTGCATAGACAGGCACATATGTTATAGACTGAAGCAATATCTACAACCCTATGAGCTCTGGTTAAACTGTCGTGCAATGATCGTTCAGGAGTATTACTGGTTAAAGCTATGTTATTTCTGCATTCAGTCAGAATCAGTATCAGGGTTATGTAAATTCCTTCTTGGGTCAAACATTGACCCCTGAAACTTCAATATTTTTTGGGGGGTTAAAACGAGCACTACTTGAAAGTTGCTTTCAGTCGTCAGTTTGTCGTCTTTTTCCAACATCGTTCAGGAAGGCTCCTGTTGGGATGATTTGCTATTTTACCTGTCATCATGCCGGCCTGCACCAGCAGCTCCCAAAGCTTTGGCGTGGCCACTTGCTGGGCCGTTTCATCACATTTCTTGGCCTTTACCCTGTGTCAAACCAAGTTTCTGACACAATACACTGAAGCATTCTCCATCAACGTTCGCCTGCTGTCCTCAGGAACTCCACTGCATACCAGTGCTCTTCAAACGCTACATTTTACAGATGTATTGGCCGTGGCTGCATACAGGTTTAGCAGTTGAGGAAATATAATAGACTTAAGGTTCCTGCGAGTGTTTCCAGATGTGGTGATGCTGCGGCTGAGTGGAGGGTGTTCAAGTGTGAATTGCGTTGTCTTGACAGATAGCGCATCATTTGTCAAGAAAAGCATAACAAATGTCAAACGGTGCATTTACTGTAAACACCTAACGCACACTGACAGTGCACAGACAAGCCTCACTAACTTTAGGACGAACTTTGGGTCACTGTCTGGTCACAACTTGTTTATTTCTTTTTCTTTTTTGGGCATTTTTGCCTTTTATTAGATGTTCCAGCTGAAGAGCGAAAGGACATGTTGCGAGGAGAGAATGGGAGAGGCAGCAAAGGGTAGAGGTCGGATTCAAACCCACAACATACATTGGGTGCACGTCATAACCTCTCAGCTATCAGCACCCCCACAGTTTTAGTGATTTTTATTGGGGGCCTAATGAAGGACAAAAACTTCAGTCCGACTTTTTCAGACCACTAAGCTCAGCCGTCATCACGTCTTTCTACATCGTATTGACATCATGATGGTTGTTGCTCGGTCTAAAATAACCTTCATGTTGGCTGGTTAATTGCCTGATGTCTACACCATCTACAGGTGGAATTACACTGAACATTTGGCAGAAAAGATCAGTTTTATTATAATTCATGTGAACTCATGTGGCTTTGTGGAAATGCTAGAAATGTACTTTGAACAGTTTGCTGTTTTTCGGTGAATGCAATGAAAGAGCTGGACCACCTGAATGCTTTTTTTTTTTTTTTTTTTAAAAACATGTTACTTCCCTTGTAGTGACTCGGACACCTACATCTACTCATTGAATGTTGTCTTCAGGAGTCTGACTGTGTGTTTGTATCTTTATCTTGCAGCATCAACAACAAATTGCAGCAGCCAGAAGCAGCATCAGGGGTGCTGGAGTACGCCATGAAACATTTCGGTGAACTGGTGAGTTTTATTTTCTTCTTTAGGTCAATTTTCTTTTCTTTACATGATCAAATATTTAGTTTTATATGACGCTAAATAAGAATTACCCGGGGGACGTGCAAGCTTAGCCCTCTGGAGCTTTGCTGCAGCTTCGTCATCATCAGCTGAAATCACATTTTGTTTGTCAAATACAAACATACAAGCATTTATTCCAGCTGTAGCACCAGCATGTAAGTAGGTTTAAAACACTGCCTCATACATGAATGATCTATATTGCAGTCTTGCTGCATCTGTTCAGCCTTCACACATGGAGTTTAAAACAGGGCTTAGTGGCTCCAGATCCAGACCTTTACCAACTTATATGCACTTCCTCATTTCTTGAACCACCTCGTCATCATTTTTTCTTGGTTTTTTTTGCATGTAGTCTCTTGCCTTGCTGAACTTCTTCCCAGGCTCTTTTCTTTATACATACATTGAAAGATGGGAGTGAGCGTCATTGGAGATTCAACCACCAGAACACCGTGTTCTCTATGTGCAGCACGTGAGGAAACCATCTGCTATACTGATCAGTAGAAAAGGGCAACCAGCAGAATGATGGACGTCATGACAGGATGTTTGGGTTTTCTTTAATACTTTTATGTGACTCAGCTGTGTTTTTTGAAACTTACTGGGATTTTACTTTCTGCTTTTTTTTTTTGCACGTAATGATGCAATGTTTTTTCTTAAAAGAAAAGAAAAGGTTCTTGTGTTTTCAGGTCCCTAAAAAGCATCATTCACTCCAGCTCCCCATGTGACTTTGAAGTTGAAAGCCACATAATGTATCAATCCCAAATGTTGCTGTTGGTGCTGATATTGAGCTGATGCCCGGTCTTTTGATTTCATCATAAGAGCCTTATTGAAACCTATTTACATTCTCTTACGCCATGACTACTAGCAGTGTATCAGTCTCTGTTTTACTAACATTTCTCAAGTGTTTCATGTCTTCTTTACATGAACATGGACATGTATTGTATATATTCACACAGATTCTAAAATCTTCTCAACAACTGGACTACCACAAAATAAATTCTGCATGAACAAGATTTTAATTGAAAGTTTTTACAAGTTTTTTGGACTCCGTAAAAATCGTATGAATTTTTTTTTCTTTTTAAAATCATTTGCACCGTCTGCTTTTCATTATCTCCTATTTTTATTTTGTACTAGTTGTACTAGAGGTTGTTTTAGGAACAAAAACAATCACAAAGTAAATGAAAGACAAACGTAATATTCTCCAATGTTCAAACACTGATTTACAACCGTATGTTTTTTATTTTTTCTTTGACTAAGTGTTCATTTTCTTCTCCTTATTCCCTGTACTGACTCAGTGATAAAGCGTATTTTGCCATACCCCGTCGCTCCACTGTCTACAGCACTGGTTCTCAACTGGTATTCAGTGGGTCGAGAGCGTTTGCCTTGAAAAAATCTGCTCTCAAACAGTCTGTCAAGCACTTAAGACGTGTTAGTTTTCTTCAGCTTCCTGCTTCTGTCAGATGTTTTGCACCATCTGAGGTCCAAAAACAGTTGATGGAGACTGGTGACCTCTGAATGTGTGGACGGCTGTGCTCAGAGAAGCACCCACGTGTTTTTATGACAGCGGTCAGTTTTAGTACAAAGTCAAGTAGAACCTCTTTTTTTTCCTACCATAAGAGGACTCTTATGGAAAAAGGTCCCTCCAGCTGCCTTTGTGAACTGCATTTGTGTTTCTCTTTGAAAGCGTGGTAAAAGTGAAAAGAGTCATTAAAAACAGGTTCACTGTGCATTCCCAGGAACCTTGTTTATGAGGTGACCATTTGGAAAGCTTTACTGTGGGAGGATGTGATGTTTTTCTGTTTAGTAGACCAGTCAGTATTCATCTGTACAGCAAAGGTTCAAAGAGATCTTTGTGCTCCCTTCAGAATAAGTCAAAAGCAAGAACTCCCTTTGGAGAGGAGAGCTCAATGTTTGGATGAGAGACCGTCCACCGTGAACACTGTCTTTGTCCGACTGTAACTGAACGACAGACGAAGTTCGATATCTCTTTGATCAAACTAAGAACTGTTTAGCATATGTTGAAGTACACAAGATGTCAAATCATATAGCTTTTTTACCAACTTTTTTAAAATTGTTTTCACAACATAACAGAGGAACACGAAAAACTACAATTACATGTATTGAACAAACTTGTCTAACCTTTCAAGTGATTCCAAATCTTGTTTGGGCATCAGGTCAGTGATTATAGTCCATTCTGGTTTATTACATAAAGAAAAACAAAGACATATTTCTGCATTCTTCAGTACTGCAGAAAAACACTCTTTGTGCCAAATCTGTCCAATCATTTTGGTGATTTTGTGAAATACAGATATTCATATCCTGTAGTTACACATGAACCTCATCGATCGTTTTCCCCCCCCCCTACTAGGAAATCCAAGCCACCTGGTATGAGAAGCTCCACGAGTGGGAGGATGCCCTGGTAGCATATGACAAGAAAATCGACATGAACAAAGAGGACCCGGAGCTGATCCTGGGCAGAATGCGCTGCTTGGAGGCCCTGGGAGAATGGTACGTCAGTACAGATATACATGTTGTGATTTCAACACGACTGCAACAGTTTGTTTGAATCACCGCTCAGGCCTTCCGGTCACAGGTTCTTTGAAACGTATACATTAAAGTCAGATTACGTATTTGTTATGGTTTCTGACTGTATTTAATTTACATGAAGTGTGTTTTCTCTTACAACGCCTGGCCCTGGGCTCTTTGATAGAAACGCTGAAGAGATAAAATAAAGAGTTCTCTGTCTCACCTCCTACGATTCACTCGCTCAGGTTGTGTATGAAGACTGTTACCTAATGAATCCTGACGTTAGCTCTTTGATGACAGGACGGACAAAGAGACAGAAAAGTTTCCTTTAAGTTGACATAGGTCATTTTTTCCGGGAAATGCGTGAGCAGGCATCCAGTGCGAGCAAGAGGCGCCGCCACTCCCATGAAACCTCACCACAGCTGAGGCTCGACTTCAGAATGACCGCCCACCCTCAAAGAGCGCTTTTTAGGGAAAAAGAAAGTCACAAGATGTCAGAGGGATCCAAATATGTGGATCGTCATGAAGCTAAGCAGATGTTAATTTGCTTATGTAACCCGCAGTCCTTGTGCTATTGTTGTATACTGTGACGGATTCCTTTCTCAAGAAATGAGTCAATAGTTTTGCAAGAAAACCATTGAGCTGAAAAGAGGCTTTGTTTGAATGTTTGTGTGCACAGTTTAAGGTTGGGAGGTTATGTAACAATTGTCCGAGGCAGGAGTCAAAGGAGATTAGACTTGAAAGAACATAATGTCCCCTGATAGGTAAAAGAATATTGTACTTCACCTAATGTCTCTGACACTCAAACCAGAGCTGAGTGTTGAACAGCTCTGAAGCAACCTTCAGCCATAATGTAGTTATTCAGTCGCTTGATGGAGAGGAGTAAGAACACTAAAGGAGTGACGATCAGCTCGACCCTCCTCATTCATTCACTCATGTTTTCAGCATTCTCTACATGATGGTATTATATAACCATCTTTGCCAGCTGGGTTTGTGGGTGCATGGGATACTTGATCATTTTAAAAATCACCTCCCTGACATTGTAAATGACTGTGTGATTATGTTTAATATGTGTAGCATTTGTATTTTTGTTTCAACTGATTTGTCAAGATCTCATTTACAAACAGCCATTAGGTGCTACGGTTACTGAAACGTGGGCATTTTCCAGCTCGATTAGGAGAAAGCTTTATTTTTTTAGAACATTAAATATTGATGGAAAAGGTTTTACACACACACACACACACACACACACACACACACACACACACACACACACACACGTGCATGTTTTGTTAAGTATGATCTGAACAACATGGAGGTACATGTGAAGGATATTGGGTGCCAAGATCAACAAAGTCCTGTAACATTTAGTGCTCTGCCTCCCCACACAGTGTGGCCACTGATTCCCAAACACTTGATCCACCTTTTCTTTTCTCGACATGTCAAGTGAATGTTTCAATAATATTTTAGAGACGGATCAGCTACATGGCCTCCTCTCTGTCCTATCTCTACGATAAAGTCACATGTAGCCCAACAATAATAAAAAAAAAACAGTAATCATTAAGCGTACTTTAAACCAATTAAAGTCCCAGGATGTTTTGCCCATATTTTACCCCAACGGCCTGCTGAGTATACGGTAAACGGTGGCAGTTGTTTCAGTTTTTGCTGTAGAAATAAAACTGCTAGTTTATTTTTTGCTTTTGTGTCATTTGATAGTCTGACAGCTGGAGAACAGCTTCACCTGACTGATCCCCGTCCTCCCTTTCTCTACCTCATATAGCTGCAGCATCCTGCCTGTACAGCACATGTTGGGTTTGAACTTCTTCTGGACAATGCTCCACTGATTGTTGTTAATGACGAATTAGTCTTGGTTGGATGCACCTAACTTCAAGGGGAACAAAGCATCCATCTGTCTGCTGCGGTACTTGAGTCCATCAGACCGTGGCGGCACGGTACTCCAGTTTAAGATGTTCATCCTTAAGAGCAAATGAAGAAATAAATAATGGCAGATGTAATAAAAAACACAACTCTTATCTCCATCTCATCCTGGGCCAAAAGTTCCAGGCTGTTCTGGGGAATGAGTTTTTCCATCGATGCCAGGCACAGCAAACGTTCATTTATTGACTCAGCTTTATGGATGCTGATTAGGACTGGGAGTTTGATCTGATGAGTTTTCAAACCTACACTCGTCTGGTAATCAGACTCAGTCAGGAATGACTTCTTTTCTACCAAAGAATGTTTCACCATCTTGTAGGATGTCTAATTAACTGTGAAATACCAGCAATTATTCGCACCTCTTTCAGACACAAAGTTCTAAAAATCCTTTCAGACGTGTTTTTTTAATGGGCCGTATGGAGAATTTCTTTTTTGCACATGAGGGAGTACCTTGTTAGTAACCCATGCAGTGTGAAAAAAATGTTAGCTTTTAACTGAATTTCCTGATCAACTTCGAAGCATGTTGAAAGTTTCTGATTTACTGATGTCACCGCTCTTCTTACCTGGGGGGGAAAAAAATCAGGATTTGTGTTTCTGCCATCTGAAGCCTGTGGTTCATGTTTTTTAGGGGCCAGTTGCACCAGCAGTGCTGTGAAGAGTGGACACTAGTGAGCGAGGAAACCCAGGCCAAGATGGCTCGAATGGCTGCTGCTGCCGCCTGGGGACTAGGTAAACTAAAATCCACTTGTATCCTATATAAAACACCTCAACAAAAACACTATCATCCCCCCACGTGCATGGAGCATTAATGCGATCCTCTGTCTGACTCGAGCAGCAAAGAAAACAGCTCTTGCCAAGACTTGCCTCACACAACCAGATGGGAGTAGTATCCAGTCATAACATTGACTTATCGTAACGTGCAATGGTGGAGAAAGCGTGGACCACACTGCAAAAGCACCCTCTGAGGTTTGCGGTCTGTGGCTTTGACTTTGCACACTTAATCGTAAACCCTGAGACCAGGCCGGCCTCTCTGAAGAGCCAGACACTCGTTCAAACGTTGTTGTGGGAAACAAAGTGTTGACAGTCAATGCTGTACTACACCAGACATTGCTGTCTGGTGTAGTACAGCATTGACTGTCTGCTGAACTTCGATCTGTTTCAGTCTCGGGTCACAGGACGGCAAAATTAGAAGATCATTGCGGTCGCTGTTACAACTTGCTGTTTTTGTGCTTTTACTTCACTTTGCTGTTTTTTTTCTCTCTAGGGCACTGGGACAGCATGGAGGAGTACACGTGTATGATCCCCAGAGACACACATGATGGAGCGTTTTATCGAGCAGTGCTAGCGCTGCATCAGGACCTCTTCTCATTGGCCCAGCAGGTGGGTTACATCACAGCATAAAATTCCCTCCCATTTATTGTACATTAAAATTGTATATTTTTGGAAAACATCTCGTAAAGACAGGCAGCATGGGAACTTTCTCTTTGCTGTTCTAATGGTTTCTGGAATTTTCATCACTTTTATTGCATGTTATGAAAAGTGAAACTCATTGGAAACCGACGCTGCAAAAAAAGAACATAAAGTAGGTCTACAGCTTTTCCAGACAGGATCCAATTCCCCCATCAGCTCAGGCTTTTCATTAAAAGGAATAAAATGCACACCATTTGTTTGTTTTCTTTTCTTTTACAGTGTGCTACCTCCCTGGTGTGGAAACGTTACGTAACTTTTTAATTATAAGTCATCACGGCCTTCAGCCTGAAACAAAGAAAAGAGCCTATTACTCCTTCTATCAGCCTGTCAACAAGCTGCGCTGGAGGTTAGGGTGGTGTTTTCCTCATTTAATGAAGGTTGGGATATGAGATGAGCTCATGTTCCCTGGGGACGGATTTGTTCAAGCTGGATGCCAACATGTCTAACGAACACAAGCGCTGACACCAGTAAACACCTGCGCCTTCAATTTCCCTCGGCTCATCCTCCAACTCCTCTTTTTCACTACAAATCCCAGGAGCCCTGCTCCCTGTGCCCCCTCATCCCTCCACAACCAGCCTCGCTCTCTCCTTTTAATTTGATGATTAGATCCAGGTGTGGCCTATAGGATTGTTCATGAGTTGAATAGGGAAAGCAGACTCTGGACTCTTGGCGACAGTGTGTATGCTCAGAATGAATGGAGAGGAATGAAAAGCAGATGGTGCAAGGGTTAAAGCTTAAATGTCAACATGAGCTCAGTCTAGTCTTCCGGATGTGGTTTGTAATCCTCGCACTTAGGTTCCTTTGATTTCATAGGGCTGTTCTTTCCTCCCACTGTACCCCCAACAACCAGACGTGCTCCAGCAGTCTCAGTGTGTGGAAGGTTTCAGTAAACGCTGCTTCATAAATCTCCCTTGTTTGGTCTACTCCAGTGATGATGTTGACACACAGCAGTCATGGTCTCCCCAGTGGATCAGTCCCAGTCCTCCAGTGTGCATTACATTTCTAAATTGTGTCATGCTTTTCTCAACCAGAGAAACTTCAGCACTTGGTTTCATGTGGTTGATTTGGCTTGCAGGCATTGACATGGAGACCTTCATGCATCTCTGCAATGATAATGTAATATCACTGGACAGTTACCTAATTCAGTGTTGTAGTGCTTTTTATTGAACAGATCATTTTACCTTAAATAGTATAAATGTTTAAACTGATAAAAGCAAGCATTTACTGACGGTTGCCGGTTAGCATACGTTAGCATTCTTATCTTTTCTGTTTTGTGTTCATGTTGTTCATACAGAATGTTTTTTTGGTCAATGTTGCATCGTAAGGTTAGACATGTTATCTGGAGAAAGAAGGTCGGAGAGAAAGGGACTTGCACAACAAGTAGGGCTGCAGGATATGTTCTTTCAGCATGAACCTGCACTGATACTCCTTGACTCAAAAAATAATGCTGCAGTATTTTGCCACCTGATACACAGATATACATACAGATAAAGTACTGCTTTTCACCTACCTATTGAACATGTGCGTCATGCAGCTGCTGATACAAAGAGGCCGAGGTGTGCAGGCAGATTCCAGAAGCAACTTTGAGTTCATACTGTATATTACAGTTATCGGTGGCACCTGTCCTCTTCACCTGTCTATGTTAGTGTCTGTCTGTAGCTTAGGACTCACACAAGGGGTCACAGAAGTAGGAGGAACTTAAAGAATATAAGTTATGTTACAATATCAGGTATTTAGTGCAGAAACAAAAGTTACTGCAACACAAGTTTCTAAAAAGTTGCAACCCTAGCAGGAGGTATGATGAGCTCATCTTTGAAATGTTTCGCCTCTGCTCTAAGCGTTTCTGCTCTTTTCTTTGTTTCAGCCCTGGGAAGCGGCTAAGAGCACGTTCGCAAGAGATAACCCTGCAAGTGATTTGTTTTTCCATCATTTGTAGGAAAAAAATATTCAGAAAAAGTCCGACTTCTCTCCTTAGTCAGGAGTCTCACGATACACGAGCACACGAGTGCAACCTTTTATGTAAGAGATAGGAAGATTGGGCCAAGGTTTGTTTGTGATGCCAGAAGCCAGACACTGCATTTATCAGGAGTCGTCTGGACTGCACATTTCCAATGAGGCCCCAGCGCAGTAACTCAGGAGTAAACAAGACCCTGACTGTGTGGAGGCTGTAAAGAAGCAGCCTCATTGTCACTTCGCCCCAACCACCCTCCCACAGCCCTCCTCTTGTTGTGCATGCCTGAAGAGGCTTTGGTGCACGCCATTCCTCCTTTCCCTCCCCACAAGAAAATAATAAGTGGTGGGAGTCGGTCTGAAACAGCTGTGCGTCCTCGCCTCAGAGAACTTCCTTAAGTCATCCTACCTCATTTTATCTTCCCACTAATAACAGCTCCCAGGAAATTGGCCCAAGAAGTCGAAGAAATGGGCCGTAATAGTCTCGTCCTTGTTTGTCCCTTTTGCTGCTCTGGATCAGTTAATGTTTTTCCGTCCCTCAAGGTTCACACTGGTGGTCATGGAATGTCTGCAGCATCCTCGAATTTCGGAGAAGAGTAGTCCTGTTCGGAAAGTCAAGGATTTGGAATGTGTTAAATGACTCACTTGAATATAGTGACACTCTTTGAAATAGCAAGGAAGACATTTCTGATGCATGAATGTACTGCCACAGTTGGTTGAACATCAGGTTTTCAAACTTTGCGTCACAGAAGTGACAGGAACTATGACTAATAGCTCCATTTTGGTTTCTTCCTCATCGCCCTCTAATTCTTTTCACTTCCTCCTTGTATGCCTACATATCTGTGTTTTAAAAAGAAATTGAATATGACATCTACAACCACGGTTACATAACTGTCACATTGTTGCAGACCATGTAACTCATCCCATAAAACACTCAGACCATTCTGTTATACAAGCAGGCGTTCTTCTTCTAGTTGCACTAATGGGTCACTGTTGGCTGCTCTTTAAGGGAAAAGGGTGTGAGCAGCAAGCAATAACAAGCCTTCTTCGTCTGTACAAAGCGTTTCTTATTCCCTGGGTGAAGTCCAATCCAAGCTGGTCCTGATGCGAGGGGTTTTTACTGGAGTATAATATTGTGTCATGGTGCGTTTGGGTGTCATGCTACGTTGACATGGTTGTTTGTCAGCTTTCAAAAAGAGTTTAAGAGGCACTTTGGGAGTCGACAAAGTCAAGTCATGGAGTAAACCACTGCTTGTTAGTTTGGTAGTGAAATAAAAACTGTATCAATGCACCATTCATGAAAAATCCATTAAAGAGCTGGAAGAGAGAGATGGTTGGGAACAAATGTGCAGGCTAGGAGTGAGTAATAACTGTTAATATATCGTCATTGTTTGTTTTTTCTATGCAGTGTATTGACAAAGCAAGAGATCTCCTGGATGCTGAGCTGACAGCGATGGCCGGAGAGAGCTACAGTCGTGCCTACGGGGTAAGCGCTCCTCTGAGACAGCCAAAAATATCCAACACCTGGCTTCAGTCGACCGTCTCGTTTTTTTCCCCAGAGCATTCACGTGCACAGGAAGGATTCCTCTGTAACAAAGTGTTCCTCATAGGGACGACTTCAAAATCTGAGATGAGTTTCTCAGAGCACCACGGTCTCCTGTGTCATTATAAAAACAAGTGGTGCTATCAACAACATATTTCAATCACAAGTTAAACCTCAATGTCAATGCTCCGTCCAGCATTATGCAGTCAGGTAACATCATCATGAGGCCCATTTACTTTTAGTGGATGCTTTAGATTTTGACCATAAAGATTGACAGAAGGCGCTCTGAGGTTTTGATCGTGGATGATGTTCCAAATAACAGATATAAATAAAGTCAAGATGAGGCGATGGCAAGCCTTCTCCACAACACAAGGGAGCGTTCAGTGGATTTAACAAATCTATTCAGCTGAAGATTCAGATTAATATACCAGCCTGAATAATTAAATCATTATTCCCATCTCAGCACTAATGCAGCACTAAGGATAATAAATGACCTGTGTGTCTGTTCCTAGGCCATGGTGTCTTGCCAGATGCTCTCGGAGCTGGAAGAGGTGATCCAGTACAAGCTGGTACCAGAAAGAAGGGACATCATCAGGGATACATGGTGGGAGAGGCTCCAGGTAACTACAAGGGATGATACATGGACACACACACGCACACACACACACACTCTTTCTCTCTCACTCACTCTCACGTGTGCAACCTCCAATGCAAAGCAGATGTTGGCAAGGCTACTGTTACTAATGGGAAACACTACAAGGCCGACACCATGCATACATGCAGAGACGCACACTGACGACCTCTGAGTGAGGAGTCACCTTCACAGGCACAATCATATCTACTGATTAGTGTGATATCCAGTGCTTGTACACGCGTCAGGTCAGTAGTAATTAAGGCAAATATATTTACTTCATTTTCATCACATTAACACCAAAAGGCCACACCAACCCAAATGGCCCTTTCACTCTACCTTTAAAGTTTGTATTCCAACACTTACAGTAACTTGTTTTCTGACTGCTCTGACAATCCTCTGCAGAGCAAATGGAAAGTGGGGCAGACTAAGGAGAGTGGAGGTGGTGGCGTTAAAGTGCTCTGTGGAAAAACTACTCGAATAAGGAAAAGAATAGCGCATGATTAAAACGGGGATGTGAATTATAAACCAACTAGAAACAGGGTAAGCAGAGTGATGCTTCTCACAAACAACAGAGGGGATCATACCCTGTAATGATTCATGATTGAACCTTGAAGTAGACAGCATTATGCTACACACCCATATTCTTCATCACTCTGAGTGTTTGTGCTTCTAATCAAGCAACAAGCTGCACTGAAAGACTACACTGGTGCCAGTGGAGGTTGATGTGATCTGCATGGGTGCATCTCATTAAGTTTTGGTCCACAAGTGATGGTCATGATGACTACAGGTGACAACATCCGTACCAGACTGCTGTGTGGAAACGTGGCTTTGAATCTAAATGAAGCGGATCTGTTTGTGTTGAGCCAAAGTTTGTCCTGTTCAAACACGAAAGAATCAGCCCGCTGCCTTGAAAAGAAATAAGTCTTTTTGGCTTAATAATGCTGTTGCATGCAACGGCTTGAAAACTCTGAGAAACATTGTGTCTCATTTTGTTAAAACCAAAACTGTAACCAAATCGTCCTATTTCCTCAGTCTGATTATGATTACTGTTATTATCATTATTAAAGATGAGTTAAAGAACCACGTATCCTCAAGCAGTCGGGATGAATTGCTGCCTGCCAAACCTTTAGAATTAAAGAGAAATGCCATCCAATCCTAGATAATAATGTTCGAGTTCATCTTTTCCATACTGACCTTTTTTTTTTTTTTTTTTTTACCACTGAATGGAACAGGACAGCATCTGGAGTGTTCTCCAACGTGCATGTTGATTTCATTGAAGTCGGACAGATGTGCGTGTAAGCCCCCGATCGGTGATGCACCATTCCTGATTTTTCTTTTCATGGTTTTTAAGTTTAATACAGCATCCATTCCTCTAACAAAACAAAAACATTCAGCATGCTCTGCCTTCCCTTTAGACCCAGAAGATTGTTTTCAATGCTCAGTACTGTATGCATGTACCAGCTCAAAGGCCAACAGTGAACTCGAGAAATGTCCATAACTACTTAATAATGTGCCAAACCAGCTGAACACACAGATAAAGAAAATAGGAAAAACATGTTCAAGGTTTGTTCAGGTTTAGTTTTGAAAGCCATTAGATGATCTTCAGAAATGAGAGGCTGTCCAGCATTTTTATTTTGCATTTGGTTGCACTTGAAGACATTTCGAGGCATTGGAGTGGATGCTGCTTCATATTTTAGTACTGCTCTGTTGGCCAGGTCTCTCCTGTATTTCAGCCAGAAGATTTTCTTGCTAAAATAAGAGTTAAATGCTTCAATATTGCACTCACTCAATCCCTGTGCAGTGAAGTCAAGATGCTGTTGATCATCTTGACTGTTTTCTGTTTGTGGTTTTGGTCGGAGGAGGGGTCTCCCTGACCAAACACACAGGGTTCATGATAACAGCAGCGGGGCTGCAGAGGCTGACAGCTTTCTCCTCTCTTTAGTGATTTATTTGAGGTTGGCCTCTCACATCTGTCAGGGAGTCCCTCTCCTGCTCCTTTACATGTTCTCTCTCTCTATAGCTGCCTCTCCCTGATCAAAGGATCTTAGGTGTCGTTAAGAGTGAATCATAATCATGCCTCCCACTCTTCTTTTGTTAATGAGTGACTGCCAGCACTTCCATCACTGTGAGAACCTGATCGACTTCCACTCTCAAAGCTGGATGTTTTCCTTTGAAACTGTGGATCTTAATTTTCTCTGTACCCCTTCTTTCTTTTGTCTTTGCTTCTTTTAACTTTCCTCCGTGTGAAAGTCGAGTGCATGTAGTCCGTCCTCTCCTCTGTACACTTCTTCAAACTCTTGAATTGCTTCTACTCCACCTGAGCATTTGTTGTTGCTGCTGTAGTTTTTCTTCATATGTGCACATCTTTGCACAGTTTCTTAACATTTTTTGTAATTATGAATTTTTATTTTTATCCTTTATATTTTTTAATTGTCTGTTATTTTACACCGTGGGTCAAAGGCAGTTTTTTTTATTCTTCTGTATTCCAGCACATCTATAACATCTAGAAAAGCTTTAAACAGAAAGTCGATCCGAGTTTGGTTTTGGCTCTGAAGTCATTGAAAGAAAAAGAGAATTTAAAGCAACAACATTGTCCCACTTTAAAAGCAGCTCACTCCTTCATCTGGAGAACAGAGATCTGATGAAGTTAAAAATATAGTTGTAACCACAGAGGCAAAAATGCGTGTTTTGTTGTCTTAAGAGTGGGTGTTAATTTAAGGATAACGGAGGCTTTGGCTGAGAGCTATCATCTTTAATGATACGTTATTATTCTACCGTTCACATTCAAGAGGCAGCGAGGAACAAACAGAGGCTCCATATCAAACTCAAAGAATGGAGGAGTGGGATACTTGGTACAGGTTTCACACCGCTTGTCCGGTCAGTCCTCTCGGTCGAGCACGATGAACTTTCTGCTGAATAATGTCGCCGTCCTTCCTCGCAGTTAGATCCACTCTAAACTGTTTTAGTCTTTTAATCACATTGGTTCTTTCTTTCAAACTTCACCGCACTCAGCCCTTCATCCCATCATGTGAAGCCTCCTTTCAGATATTTTGCTGATTTCTCAAACACTCACTGACGGGCTTTCTCTCGGCATACTTTGCCATTTAAGGGAAATAGCAACATGTTGGGGATAGTTATCTGTGAAGCATCCCTGCTGAAAGGTTTTGAAAAGAAGTTCTGATGTGCTGCTACCAAACACGACCTCAACATGTGGCCCCTTCTTGTATCCGTTTGTAGTAACACTCGAGGTACATCAGCAGCCCTCTTTATGAAATGTTTATTTTATTTAGCACACCAGAATCCTACATAGTGGATCATACAGCACATACTGTCTTTCATCAGGTTACTTCAGTGTCTTGTGTTATATCTGGAGAATATTTAATAGAGGAGTAGTAGGTTGTACTCTGAAATATATGAAAACAGACTTGTGCTTTGTGTTTTTTGGCACGTGAAGCCGTGCTCACGTGGACATGTTTAAGACAGGGACCACTGGCAGCTGTAGTAGCCCCCCTGGGTTTCATCTGTACCCCCCCTCTCACGTGCTGGTCTTCCTCTTTTAACGAGGTGGTCCCTCTCTTTGAAGGGAGGACGAGAAGAGTCAAGCGTTTAAACCACCGCTCTCCCTCGTTATTTCTGTCTTTTCCTCCAGGGTTGTCAGCGCATCGTGGAGGACTGGCAGAAGATCCTGATGGTCCGATCGCTTGTCATCAGCCCTCACGAGGACATGAGGACGTGGCTGAAGTACGCCAGCCTCTGTGGGAAGAGCGGACGCCTGGTCAGTACATTGACATATGTGAAACAAAAGGCCCTCAGTTTTCTCTAATCTGCCCCCTGATCATGCCCAGCTAATCATAATCCCATACCGTTCAGAAGGAATAAATCAGAGGTGATTAAATCAGTCTCATGAAAAGGAAAAAGGGAAGTCGAGCTCTGACGGAGTTAAGTGCACCCATGAACTCCAGCCATGAAACTCGACTTCATTTCAACCTGTTCTCATATGGCCTAAATCAAAGTACCACACTTTCCTCAATCACACTGTTTGGAAACCTGAAGCTGCATATCTGCACCTTTTAATCGCTGCAATTTTTCCATCCTTTACCTCACTGTTGTTCTCATTGATTGCACAGGGGGGGAGATAATTGTTCAATATTTCTCTTTCTGCAGACACACACACACAAAACCCATCATCTGAAACTATGATGGCATTAAATAACCAAAGCTTATTGGTCAGTGTTTAACATAGAAGGAAATGTGATTGCATGGTTGGAAAGAATGAGACACACACACACACACACACACACACACACTCACTCCTTTTTTTAACTTCCTGTAAATTTGTGTGAAGGTAGAAGTTTTGACCAATCCCTAAATGTTTCTCAGCCGCTGAAAAGTTTCTGGTTTTCTTATTAAAATAGAAACCTCTTGGCGTTTCATTTGTTCCCTTCGCTTCTCTCGCCCTCTGTGTCCCAACAGGCACTGGCCCACAAGACCCTGGTACTCCTTCTTGGTGTCGACCCCTCCAAGCAACTTGATCACCCGCTGCCCACAGCCCACCCACACGTCACCTACGCATACATGAAGTACATGTGGAAGAGCACCCGCAAGGTAGGAGCAAACTTGAGTACAGTGCATGGCTTACTGATTGCATTTGTTCCATAAATGTTTGCTTCAATCTATTCAACAGTTTGTCAAAGTTAACGGTAAAGTAAAGTGAAAACTTTTGAGAAAACAGGACAGAGCTCAGCTTGTGTTTGTTCTCACATTTGTGTGCAAGCTTTTAGTGCAACATGAGGCAACAATCAGCTTAAAATTTGCCAGAAAAGGGAGAGCGTGAATTACTGCCATCTCAGTGACATAAACAGCTAATTAATTTAATGTTGTGAGAGAAACAGCCTGAGAAACATTAACACCAACAAACCACATCTGTGAATACAGGAAACCGGATGACTGTTAAATATCTATCTGGTGACAGTAAAGTCAAGGCCGAATAGTCATTCCCACCATGATCTCCAAATGTTTTTGTGATTAAAAAGTTTGTGACTGAGCTTTGAGAAACAACAGAAAAGGCTCAAGGGTAAAAATAAATGAATAAATACCGAGCTCCCTTTTTTCCCAATTCTTTCTATAAAAGCGTGACCACCCTTTTTGATCGACCTGTTCATGCACACAGCTCCGTGGGTGGAGTACAAACGGCAATACATCAAATGTCAAAATTGGCAGCAAGAGTTGTTACTGAGCCCGTTTTTAAGTCATTTATATCCACTTGAAAGCACCAGCTGCCCAACAAATCCCCCGCTTGTTAATATGCGTAAGATATTTGTAATGAAGTTTGTTCATTGCAGTTAATGTCAGATTAGATTTAATTCGGGAGCCTTACAGATGTCTGAATTTAATAGATAAAAACATTGTAGTGTTTTTTTAATGACATTCGCAGGTGGGTAATTCAGGAGTTTTCACAAACACAGTCGGGTTCACAGTATGCGTTCATTATGTCGTTCTTGGAGGGTCTGATATAACTCAGTCTGAAGTTAGTTTCTTAAAGGTTCGGATATAAAAGAGTCTGAGTTCATCAGTGAAACAAACCCAACTCAGCTTTCTGTTATTGTTATGAATCTGTCATGTCCATGGTGATGGTGGATGAAGTAAGCCTCAGTTAAAAGGCTACCAATAAATGTGAGTAGTTATTTATCAATGTTTGTGATCTTTTATTGTGACTGAACATCCAACTCAACACAACCTGCCAAACCTCCTGCAGTGTTGGCCTGAGCAGCATGGGACCTGCACTGTGCCATATACACCCATTCACAAACAATGTAGCTGCCCCCAAGCTCACATAAACACAGCCACTTTCATTACCAGGTGTTGAATAATGTTTGCAGCTCTCATTAGGGGACTTAGGTAAGTGTGAGCAAAAGCTTTGCAGTAGCTATGGCCAAGTGAAAAGCTCACCAGTCATATCAGAAGAAAGTGAACACACACACACACACACACACACACACACACACACACGGTTCAACATGTCATTCGTCACACTTAATAAGTATAAACCCTGTGATCGCAGGTCCTCACTCGGGGATCGTTAATATGAAGTTAAGATGAAATTCAAACTCGGAGACTGCTGTATCACAGTCATCAAACAAAGTAACCATAACAGAGGAGTGTTTTTAACCCAATGAGCCTCATGTGAGTCCAGAAACACCAATATGACCCATCAAGAATGTCCTCTGTCCTTCCTCATTCAGAAAGCACAGTATGCTCTTGAGAAGCAGTAGGATGACATCAACAAGTAGCAGATGGTTGTGCTGAGGATGGGCAAAGTTATAACTGGTGTTGTGAGTGATTGAAGGGTGGCCTGTAGTCCAGCGGTTAGAGTGTGAGCCTCTTGTACAGAGGTCGGAGTCTCTCTCCCAAGTGTCTGACTCTATCCACTGACCTCCCTCCATGTAAAGGCACAAAATATAATACATTATAAAGTAAGTGTGTATTTCAGTATTCAGGATTCTACATTGTGTAACAAATAGGAAAAAACAAAATATATTTGCTGTTTATTGCCAGCTGTTAAAAATACTATTAATCCCAAATCAGTCCTGTAAGTTGATCAGTGTCTCGCTTAACGTTGGTTCCTGTGTTCTTTCTCTGTAGATCGATGCCTTCCAGCACATGCAGCACTTTGTGCAGGGGATGCAGCAGCAAGCCCAGCATGCCATCGCAGCTGAGGACCAGCAGCACAAGCTGGAGCTCCACAAACTGATGGCCAGGTCTGTTCACTGATTCCCGTTGTGTTTGCAGCAGATGAGTATGCACAGAGCTGGATATTATTGAAGCTTTGCATGCTCGGTGATCGTTTTTATAATTAAACATGAAGTTATCTTCTAGTGTAGGATTTTTTTTGAATGCTGTAAAAGTATTAAAGGCATATGTGCATATGATTCAAACTGAGCTATTTAAAGAACTGCCAGGCTGAATGCCAGCGTACACTATGTTGTGTTCTGATACGAGCCATCGTGTCCACAAACTGACTCCAGCACAATGGAGTAAAAAAACAAAGCAGCATGCTGAAATAAGGAAAAAGTAACCTCATGTACTTTCTTGCCTCATGTTGTGATCACACAAGGTCGTGTACAGTGTGTTCTGCTTCTTTTCCATGAGCATGACCAAAGTCTGGCACATCACCTTTTTCCTCGTCCCATGGCGCCCCCCTTTTTTTTTTCTTCCCTTTTTTTTTAATGCTGGCAAGATTCTTTGATGTCTCACCTCAAACCTCTCACCAAAAATGTCCGCATGTGACAGTGTGTCCTGAACACCTCCTTATCTTCAACCTGACACAGTGAAAAGGTTTTTTTTTTATTTATTTTTTTTTTTTTTTAAAGCATCTCTACCCACTGGGTGATGTTCTCTTCAGCTGACAGGCCTGGCACAACTCAGCACCTTTCCACTATTATCACTGTAACTGATAGTCGGAAAAGATGCAGTCTGTTTCAAAAGGCCGTCAACGACACGCCCACATTTTGAAAACCTTGACATTTTAATAACCATCATGTGTATTTAGACAGTGATTAAAGAAAATGGAAATGTTCCTGATAATTCTTTGGAATCACTTCAGAGTCTTAAAAAAGTAGTTGGCATCATCTTGTCATGGAATGGAAATATTTGAGATGGAAATCAAAAGTGATTTATTTTGATTAGTTAGCTGCCTGCACGTTTAGCTGAGAGAAATATTCCAGTTAAGAGAAGGTGTCTGCTATACATTGTGTTGGTCAAACAACTCTAAACAAGCAGGACGTGTGACCTGGGAGCAGACAGGTATAATCACTGCACAGTAAATCATACAGTAGTCTCATCTGGCCTTGTGCACAAACATACACATGTGCACCCTCCCATTTCATAAATCATACATCTAAACACACAAGCGTGACAACAGACAGCATCTTCCCAGAAGTGACTGTGACTGCCCGAAGGAATGCATGTCAGAAAAAACACCTGTCAAATGTGAATCAGTACGACTTCTCTCCAGACATGCTGACACACTTTTTTGAATAAAGGTCGGCTGTGTGGTATGAAGCACACCTGGACTGCTCAGTCAGCCGCTAACGTACATGCGCACACGCACACGCACGCACACACACACACACACACACACACACACACACATCATATCGATGCCTCGACTCTTCCCCAAAAGAATCCAGAGACATTTGACTGCTTCTCAAAGTGAGATCTGTAACTGGCGTCTCCTGTGGAAATAAACATGTTGTTCTGAAGTTCCTGATCACCTCATCCTCCTGCTGCTTCTTCCCCGACAGTCCAACCTGTTACAGTTAGCTGAAACTCTTTTGGCATAGCTGAACTCACGCTACACACACACACACATGGAAAAGCACTCAGAACACATGACGTAACCCCCAATGAAAAAAAAATCAATTTATTGGAGGTTCTTAGCAAACAGTATTCAGACAGCTGATGACTGGGTGGACAACACGGTGCTTGCCAGTCACTCACTTGGATTTGAATGATATGTTTTGGCCCTGCAGGATGCGACTAGTTTGACTTTTGCCTGAAGCGCTGTGTTTGTGGAGAGATGGATGAAGCAAAGTCTTCCTCAGGGAAGTCATAGAACTTACTGCTGTCAGCTTAAAACCTGTTGATGTAATGTCCAAATCTGTCAGCAGATAAATGCCTGAAGCAGCGATCGTTTAGATGAATGCCTGTATGATTTTCTAACTAGCCCTGGCTGTACTGAGTGTTACTGCCAGCTCTTAACTGGCATGACAACACAGGCCCGTTTTTAAACTCTCGATCAGATGCTTCAGCCCCCTGCCTGCGTTTGTTGTCATACAGTCATTTTAAATTCATTGCTGAGCTTCAATTACAACATTGTCCTCTGACATCACTATCTTTAAGATGTGTGCTTTGCTGCCTCAAAACGTCAGTTAGTATTTCTTAAAGGGGGGGGGGGGGGGTCGGGGTACTCTAGACTACTTCAGAGGGTTCATGATTGTTGTTTTACGTTTATTTTAAAAGTATCAGCTTTATCCAGTGTTTCCCCTAACATCCATATGGACCCACCACCACTTAAAAAAGCCAACATGTGTGTGTCAAGTTTGTGTGCATACACACAAAAGATCATCATTACCAGCACGAGGACCAGGCACCACACCTGACTGATCAGCCGAGGAGAAACGCTCATCACTCAGTATTTTATGTTAAGAAAATGAAAATATAACTTGAATAAATCACCTCCTCTAACTATTAATCCCCCTTTTGTTTTTGCATCTTTAACTGTCAACAGTTGCAACAGTGACATCAGAGAAAAGGTTTCTTTACGGTGAGCTGGAAGCCCGTTGTCTTTGAGAATGATTCTCTTTTTGAATAAAGAATTTCACAAACTGATGAAAAGACAAACAAAAGAAAGAAAGAAGACAAAGGCAGATCCTGCAATACACTTTGAAACTTTTTACCAACAGCTGCATGGAGGAAACACGTCTCAATAGATGATGTGTGATGAATCAGACACTAAGCCCTTAGCAAATGGAGATTTTGCGCACACACACACACACACACACACACACACACACACTTACACACTTACACAGCACTGTTCAGTCCTTCAAGCTGTTCCGTCTCTTTTACTTTCTGTGATGCCGACTTAACAGTGGAAAACTTCAGCCCACCATAACACTGTTTAGACATTTACATTGCTGGCGAGGTGCTTGGTGAAGTCATGTAAAAGGGGCTCTTGATGGTGCAGCTCTTTATTGTATATTAAATAAAATCCTCTTTTCTATACTAAATATATTCTTCCCGGTCTGAGGGACTTTACTGAAATGACTAACAATTACAGTTTTAAAATAAAGTTGAATAATCCGTGATTTAAAAAGACTTGTTTTATAAATGATCCCGTCTGCTTTTCTGTCCCTCTTTCTGCCCTGCAGATGTTTCTTGAAGCTTGGAGAGTGGCAGCTCAGCCTGCAGGGCATCAATGAGAGCACCATCCCCAAAGTCCTGCAGTATTACAGCCATTCCACCGAGCATGACCGCAACTGGTACAAGGTCAGTCGATCCCACTCAACTCCAACCTTTCGCTTTGACTTCTCCCTGGCCTTGTGAAACGCCTGCTGTGACTCTGAATGTCCCCCTGACACTGATCTTTCACAGGCAAAGAATATATAAAGACTCTGTTGTATTTCCCTTCTGCCAAACATGTCATAAAATATTGTTGGATTATCTTCTGGGGGTTTTTCCTCCTCTGTTCGCGGCTTGTTTATTTTGCTCATTAGACTGTTTTACTCGTCGCGCCTCTTGTGAAACATCACAGTTAGGAATCGATAGCAGAGCTGAGAAGATGTGCTGCAGGATAAAAAGACTTCACTCACAAACCTTCTCACCAGTCACCCTCAACAACTCCCCGAAGCTCTCAACCTTAAATAGATGGTTGTTAAATACAGCTTACTCCAAACTCTTGCATTTAGTTAAGAAGAATAATGACGGCCAACTGCTGCCTTCTGAGTCTGTGTTGAAGTGAGGCGGGGAATCAGGCCATCAAATACATGGCTAGCGCTTCTCAGAGATTCACATAAACCCAGTTTGTTCCGTCTTCTCACAGGCGTGGCATGCATGGGCGGTGATGAATTTTGAAGCGGTGCTGCACTACAAGCACCAGAACCAAGGACGTGATGAGAAGAAGAAGCTGCGACATGCGAGCGGCGCCAGCGCAAACAGTGAAGCTAGCAACAGCGACAGCGAGGTGGACAGCACTGACCACAGTCCTGTGCCGTCACCGGGCCAGAAAAAGGTCAATGAGGTGAGAGTTGCAGGCCGGTGATCGACATCAGTCATGCAGTGTTGTCTTAGCACTCCCAGTTAAAATGCTTACATTATGTACATGTCGCCCTGTATGCAGTGTTTGAGACGGACAATCAGAATGCCTTATTCTCTGCAACTTAAACACTTCATATATTTTTTAAAGTCAACACATATCTGTAGCAAGTAAAGCACTCTGTTAGTCCGACTAAATATTCTAACAGGAATTTTTTTTTTCTTTGCAGTCCCAGGTAATGATCAAATGAGGCACTTCAAATGTTTTAAGGATGCCGACTGTGAAGAAAAACAGCCTCAGTACTGCATGTCCTCCTGTGAAGCTTTCTCTGTCATGCTTGATGTTGACTTCTTCCTCTCTGGTCTGTGCCTCCACAGGACCTCTCAAAGACGTTGCTCCTGTACACAGTTCCTGCTGTTCAAGGTTTCTTCCGCTCGATTTCTCTGTCCAGAGGAAACAACCTGCAGGATACACTCAGGTTAGTTACAGTTACATCGGAAAAACACATGCACCCACAATCATAACAACACATGGTTTGTGTGTATACGAGGACATCTAGTGGTCGATTGTGAATGTCTTGATATGTAAGAAGGCAAGAAAAGATTCAGGTTTTATTTCATCTCCTTTCTGCCTTTCAGGGTTCTGACTCTGTGGTTTGATTATGGTCATTGGCCTGAAGTGAACGAAGCTCTGGTGGAGGGCATCAAGACCATTCAAATAGACACCTGGTTGCAGGTAATGCATTCACGCATGCCCTATGAAGTGGAGTCATCTGTAAATAAAAAAACTGGATGAATTAAATTAAATAAATAGAATTTGGTTAATTTTCAAAATTAAATTGAAGATAAAGGTTCTCAGATCTTAAATCATTCTCCTGCCTGTTCAGGTGATCCCTCAGCTCATCGCTCGAATCGACACTCCTCGAGCTCTGGTCGGGCGTCTCATCCACCAGCTGCTCACAGACATCGGACGGTATCATCCCCAAGTGAGTGTGCTCACGTTGCTGCTAACGTTGATCCACTACTCGAAGGACAAGCAGGCAAACATTTATTCTCCTCCTCCAGGCTCTGATCTACCCGCTGACTGTGGCCTCCAAGTCCACCACCACAGCCCGGCACAACGCGGCTAACAAGATCCTGAAGAACATGTGTGAACACTGCAACACTCTAGTTCAGCAGGCCATCATGGTACGGCACATTTGATCATTTATCAGAACTCATTAGATACCCCATTTATTAACAAGACAAACCATCATGAGGTTTACGAACATGACCTGAATTATCAGCCTATCAGCAAGAGTTCCTCCTCTTTGTCTCTTTTCTTTTTTGTAATAGTTAACTGTGTTTGCGGGTCACATTAAAAAAAGAAAGTTGCAGCATAAGAAAGCAAAGAAAAGGACTGTTTAGAGCAGGTTTATGTGTGAGGTGAGCTCCTCTCTACTTGCTGATCTTCAGAGGGTGACGCATCGTGTTACCCGGAGCTTGATGTGTCATATCGTGAAGTTGACGTGCTAGTGCACACTCTGACCTGATCGTCTTTGTCTTCCACATCAAGGTGAGCGAGGAGCTCATCCGAGTGGCCATCTTGTGGCACGAGATGTGGCACGAGGGCCTTGAGGAGGCTTCACGCCTTTACTTTGGAGAGCGCAACGTCAAGGGCATGTTTGCAGTGCTCGAGCCTCTGCACGCCATGATGGAGCGAGGACCGCAGACCCTCAAAGAGACCTCTTTTAACCAGGTGGGTCTCCTCAGGCTGGGCTTTAGACTTACACATCTCAGACTGAAGCTTCTGAATGGCTTTACGTCCAGCAGAATGTGAAGCCAAAAACCAGGCCAGTTACCCTCTGTTTAAGAAAATACTGTCAGCTATTGTGTTGGTCTTCTTTCATGCTGCAGGCCTATGGCAGGGACTTGATGGAGGCTCAGGACTGGTGCAGGAAGTACATGCGCTCTGGAAATGTGAAAGACCTGACCCAGGCCTGGGACCTCTACTACCACGTGTTCAGACGCATCTCCAAACAGCTTCCACAGGTGAGAGAAACTTTTTTTTTTTTTTTTTTTACCTGTGACAGCCTTCTGATACGCATCGAATTGTGTTTATTATGTAAATCAACTTCTACCAGTGAAACAAAACCCAAGAAATGTGAATCAAACGAAAACCTCCTGTTGAGGCTTCTGGGAAAAATTCACCCTGGCATCAAAGCAGTCCTTGCATTCCTTTGTTCATACAAATCTGTTGTGAGATGTGATGACATGTGTTTTGTCTTTCATGTCCTGATTAGGTCTTTGGTCTGACGACAGCTTAATCTGTACACGCTGTCTGTCTCTTAGACATGTGAAAGTGAATTTTTGTTTGGAACATGCAAACAGAGAAACAAGGCTCTTCTTCCATTCATCTTTCTCCGTGTGATGTCATTGAATCACATGCCAAAAATAATGTTGAAAGATGTTAAAGGGATTGCAGGATGTGATGAGATAAAGGGAAGATAGAAGCCAAAGAGGAAAGGCAGAACGTCTTGGGAAAGCATCGCTCCTTTAAATATCATTCAAACAGAACATTAATAGACATCGAGTCAAATCCACAAAGGCCAGAAATCTTCTGGGATTCTACAAGTTGCTGCTGATTTTCCTCGGGGTGTCTGCCCTCTGATGACGACTGGTTTTTTGTTGGGTTTTTTTGGCATAGCTATTAGCTTGTTGTTGTTGCTCCTTGATGTACTATTATTACCTTTCTTTATCTTAAAAACGTTCTTTAACGTCTTAAAAATCACCGGTGAAATGTCAAAGCACAAACAGACAGATGTTCTCATGAGAATTAAACGCATGAGTAAAAATGCAGGTTGAATATTTGGGCTGCTTCATGTTGTTTTCATAATCACAAAAAAAAGACTGTAAAGTAGCCACACAATTCACTGACTTCTTATTATTTATATGTATTAAAAGAGTCTGAAATATAGAGCAGGTTGGAGACTAGTCCAGATTAAAACTGTCTGAACTCATTCAACAGCTCCAGTGTGAGTCTGCGATTGTAAACCGTGTGAGAACAGAAGCACCTCTGTGAGCTACAATACTGGGCTCCAGTCTTCTTGCAGTCATGTGTCAAAATAAAAGCATACAAAGACCGAAATAACACGCATAGCAACACACGTGAACAGTTTCCTTTCACAACCATTCATTTTCATACTAAATATTTATACCTCTGGTCTCGAAGCTGAAGAAGAAGTCTGTGTACGCTGACATCAACTCTCCCATAATTCTCTAGTCTTGTTGTGATCTTACGCACAGGGACGCTTGATGAGCCGTTTCTGTTTTAATAAATGTACATTATGTGTGTTCTGCAACGTTAACATTACCTACAGCAGGTCTGGTTTGCTCTTTTAGTAACCGTAAAACATGTATATTTTTTTATGTTTCTGTCAGCGACTCTCCCTTCACATAGAAAAATGTAGATGGCAATTTTTTCTGACACTCTGATATAGTCCTGCTCTCAGCCAGGCTCCCTGCTGGGACATTAATGTAAGCAGCATGAAATACACTTCAGCATAATAACACAGGGAGGAGGTGGGGGGGGGGGGGATTGCAAATATTCCCCCTCTGGGCATTAACATAGAAATAAACCCTCTCCAGGAAGCATCCAGACAGCGGATCCACAGCAGGTTGTGTCTCTGATGAAGTAACCAAACATTAGCAATGAGAATTGAACCGCAAAAGCAAATTTGAATCGACTGGCAGAGTCTGAATCGTTGCAGTTTATACGAGTGATGGGTGAACGCAGCGAAGCACAGATCGCATATTGACAAAAACATTGAGATTTAAATGTTCTGGAGTGATTTATTAAAGGTTGTGTATAAAGACCTTAACCTGGGCAGTTTCTGCAACACTCTGCATATTGACTGTGGCAGGAGCTTGGCGGTTTAGTAAAAGATTTTATTTTTTTTTGTCCTGTGTGCCACCTTCTCAACTCTCCCCACAGCTGACCTCCCTGGAGCTGCAGTACGTGTCTCCCAAGCTGCTGATGTGTCGCGACCTGGAGTTGGCTGTACCAGGCACTTATGACCCCAACCAGCCTATCATCCGCATCCAGTCCATCGCCCCCTCCCTGCAGGTCATCACCTCCAAGCAGCGCCCACGCAAACTCACCATCATGGGTAAGATTAGCACAGAACCTGAATGCAGAACGTGAACCTTTTCATTAAGAACGTAGATTACAGAATGCCTGAAGATAAAGCTGCACGATTTCAGCCGATGTGGGCATCAGGTTGGAGAACATGCTATATAATTACAATCTTCAGCCGAACATCAACTGGCTCCAATGACGCTCTTTATTCTGTATTCATCAGTCATGGTAGAGTTCTGTGTTTGGGTCAAACAAAGCACCATTTATTCTATTAATTTTTAAAATCTACAGTCCCTACCATGCAAGTATGAGGAGTCCTCCCACAATGTTGATTGGCTGTTTAGTGAATAGAAACATAAAAAAAGGTTTGACATCTTTCCCCTAGCTCTGCTTTTTGATTCAAAGTACAACACACAAGTGCTTCTTAAAAGGCACAGCGCTATAAAAGTCACCTTGTCGAGCAGCCAAATTCTCACGTTATCAATCACAAAGGCTTTACTGTACTTTATGACACCTTGTTCTGATGTCTCCCATCAGTGTTACAAAACGTTCTCTGTAAAAGATGATGCCGTATAAATCACCTGACCTCTGGAGCAAGACTCCAGATTAAGACCTGTCCCCCTACTCCAGGCTGCTAAGATTTACTGTCAGCGCTGCGTGCCCATACTGACACGCTATACGTCCTTACTGGGATCGTCATTAGCAGCAGACCTGGGGATATCGAGGGGACTGGCATGTTCCTATGGAAGGATCAGTTAACTCCATTAAAGGTAGCATGACAGTTACAGCCTTGGTGAGTTCATTCACATGAGGTCTGAAAAGATGTGGGAACGGAAGAATAATGACATCACATGTTCTTGATTTCAGTTGAACACTTTCCCCCCCCCCCTTCCTGTCATGTTGAGTTCTTCACCCTGTGAAGATGTCACAGTTCGTTTAGTGCATGCATCCGTATTTTCCACGCCACGTGAGGCAATCATCCAAAGTCCCTGCTTCACTGCGATGCACAAATTAACAGTCAGATTTCTCACCACAACATCTCACATGTGACGTTTTGGAGTACTATTCCAAGCTGAGGTTGACCATGAAGTAAGGGAGCCTACAGTAAGAGTGATGAGGTTCATGTGAAATCATTTATAGCCTGCTGAATCTCACGAGACGTTGCATCAGGCCAAGGTAATGGAGATGCAGCTGCAGCGCAGCAGGGGAGCATCCCTAGAGAGAACAGCCTGTACTGCCAAATCCAACTAGATAATTCTTCTTGCTTAATTGCTTAACCCTTTTTGAGAGCTGTGTAAATGTTGGGTTTTTGGCGCCTTCTGCAGGTAGCAACGGCCACGAGTTCATGTTCCTGTTGAAGGGCCACGAGGACCTGCGGCAAGATGAGAGAGTCATGCAGCTCTTTGGTTTGGTCAACACCCTGCTGGCCAACGACCCTGCATCCTTGCGTAAAAACCTCAGGTACACACACATCACCTACAAGTGACTGTAACACACAAGGGTTGTAAATATGCAGTAACAGTTTGAATGCCGCCATTAAAAAAGAGACGGGCGGTTATGTTTCACCTGAGATGCATCGCAGGCAGGAGAGCAGAAGGTCAAAGAAAGATATCTTACTCTGAAGGGAATCATTGTGCCTTTCATTTATATGGAAATGACTGCTAATGTCTTGTATGTGCTTGTTAATTTATTTTTATGTACCAGCAGTCTGTCAGGTTCATCACATTTTGAAATGATTTTTTTTTTCTGCTCTAGTGATGAATAAAAATAAAAAAAACTAAATGAAAGGTTTATAATCAAGAACCACCTGAACTGCTTTAAATTAATAAGACACTACTGTACATGTCAGCTGCACAGGTGTTCATGCATTCACTGATTTTCTCTAATTACTCATATTGTCTGACAGTTTGGTCTCAAGCTTTACCCTCTACTATCAGAAGTCTCTCATCACTCCACAACCAAGAAGATACTTTAAAAAAACCTGTCCGATGGCCTCACTGTCATGTTCTGAAAAGACACAACCTGCTTAGTTTAGAGAGCTTTATGCACTTGTGTTTTCACCAACTAGTTTTTAAATGTATCATCAGTCCGGCCCTGAGCCTCTCTTCTGATGTTTGTTTAGTTTATTTGTCAGGGACCTTGTACAATAATGACACTGAGCTCACAGAGAAAAGAGGCTTCGTACCAGATTATAGCAGTTTAATCATTTCCATCTGCAGGCAGGTCGACACAGAATACATTTACAATACATTAAAACATAAATTCATATCATATCATAATACACATGCTAAGACCTAAGACTCCACATATTTATGATAATGGTTAAAGACGGGACAGAAACAGGGGAACAAGAAGCACAGTGATACTTCTACTTGACTTAAAATTGTTTTTAAAAAAAGCTGAAAGCAAACTAAAAGCTGTACTCACTTTTTAAACGGTATATCAAAAGTGTGTTTTAAACCGGTTTTATTGTTGAACATGTACTTTGTGCTTTATATTGAAACTGTGTTAAATTTGATTCTTTCCTATTAAGTAAATAAATTCCACACAAACATGGCCCATAATGTAAAGTCAAGGTAACAAAGTGAAGAAAGAAAAACACTGTTCACTCTGACTCTGTCTTTCATCAAACAGCATCCAGCGATATGCCGTGATTCCCCTGTCCACCAACTCAGGCCTGATTGGCTGGGTGCCCCACTGTGACACCCTGCACGCCCTCATCAGAGACTACAGAGAGAAGAAGAAGATTTTACTCAACATTGAACATCGCATCATGCTCAGGGTGAGTAACAACAGGAACTGCTTCTTCTTATTTGTTGACCGAACAGCAAAGTGAGCCACCTTCAAATGTTCAAATGACGTTTGGATGGATTATAAAAGTGCTATGATATCTTTCTGTTCTAGCACATCATATCATTTACACTGATATGAACATGTGTGTGTAAATGAACCTGTATGGTTACATGTTCTTGTACCACACAAGGAGGCCCCCTTTCATGAAATGTTTGGAAAAGTGTACTTCTCATACAAACATCTGAACATTCAGAGAAGACATCTGCTGTCAGTGATTCTGACCAATCCTCATCGCTCCAATGAAAACAAACTCACATACAGTATTCTTGATCGTCACAAATGAAACACACATCTGAGCCTTCAAATGTCCTATGAATCAGAAGAGAGAAGAGAAGAGAACGGTTAGGAACCTCTAGTCGGCTGTGCAACAGATTTTGTTTGTTTAAAAACCAAAAACCAAAAATCACATCCATCCAAAGAAACATCAAGGCCACAGGGGATGACGGGGCAAGTTAAAGTCTCATTGGTCCACAAAAGCAAGGTGACATCATGTCAAAGCGTGATTCACAACTCAAGGGAAGAAAAAAAACACAGCTGACCTTGTCAGACTGAGAGGAGACGAGAATAAAATGGCACTCATCTCTCCTCTGTCCTCCAATCACAGGAGAAACAAATATGAGTCAGTTGTTCAATGAAAATAAAAAAAAAACAGCAGGGGATCATTTATTCAAAAGCCTGATGAATAACAAGTGTAGTGTTCGACAGAACAGGATCTGTGCAGGTTCTGATTTCACTCAGAGGAGCCGTTTTACAAACTGCCATGCAGCATAAGCTTTTGAAAGCGTTTATTGAATTTAATTTACTTTGCTCATAGTTGCAGTGAAGTGTACGCACGTCCGAGCAAATTGCAAACAGCTGCAGGAGATAAAAACGACAGAAAAAAAGAGGAAGGTCCGCACGCTGTTCTTTTCAGCTGCCAGTCAGCTCTGACTTTATTGAATGCATAATTTGATCCAAAGGCTCTTCTTCAGGTTTGTTCAGTCAAAGGTAAGATTTGAAAACTGACAGCCAATCAGACGGACCGTAGATGAATCTGTTTAAGAAAGACGACAATGAACCATTGTTATGTTTTATAGCGTTTGTTTTTCCAATTCTAAACTGAACTGTTCATTAAAGTCACTCTGAACCCCTGCAGGCAAAACACGGTCACTGACACTGAAACCCAAACAGCTATTAAAGCATTTACTCTCAAAATAATGAACAGCCATACTGTAATGTCTTCACACCCACTTGAATTCTCCGTGGCCTGAAACAGAATGATTCTTTAATTACATCCCTCTCGTCGTGATTATAATTACATGTGCAGCGTTTCTGGGCCACTTTATCTCCGTTTGAATCTTTGAGGACTGAACACAGGCGGCACAAAGAGTCCAAGCAGACACAATAAAGGCTAATTCATTGTTTTTTAGCCACTTTATGGAAATTGTCTTCACCTCAGGTTGTGTATTTCACAATAAAACTCCCGGTGACTAAAATGAATTCAGACTGAATAAAACGCCAACATTTAGAACAATCAGACATGGAGTCTACGGAGGTGCAGGTTTAACAGATGTTGCATTGGTTGAGATCTCTAATTCTCTTTCAGAAGTCTTTAAATGTGGCTGCGTTTCTCTCGTGTCCTTACAATATTTTCTATGAGCTGCAAAAACATTTTCCCCCAACTTTTTAACTGAATTCACTTTAATGCTCACTTGTCACAGGCATTGAAAAATAACCTTGAGTTTAATTTGTCAGCACTATATTCTTGTTTCCCTTCGTGTATTTCAGATGGCTCCCGACTATGACCACCTGACGTTGATGGAGAAGGTGGAGGTGTTCGAGCACGCCGTCAACAACACGGCCGGAGATGACCTGGCCAAACTCCTGTGGCTCAAGAGCCCCAGCTCCGAGGTGAGACGCTCGACTCGTCAGTCTGACGGCAACACGGGAGGATGATGGAGAGTACTTCATCCTCTCAGCAGCACGTCTCAGTGGCTCCGGGGTCAAAAGTTCAAAGTGGTCAGCTATAGAAAAGATAACACACTATGAACTAACTACGTTTTCGATGGAGTCATTTTGAAAAGGGATTTTTCGCTGCACAGGAAAGTCATTTTGATGCCGAAGTCTTTCCTTTTTCTCATTATCGAGTTAATACAGCAGGAGAGGAATGCGATGTTGTTTTCCCTGAAGAACCTGCTTTCTGGGTTGTGCGTCCTACTTTCAAACCACTGACTTAGCACAATGAGACCTTCAAATTGAATCCATTTTTAGGAACATTAGTGCATTGTGTACCTGATGTTCTGCAAGTTCCAAGTGTTTGGGAATATGTTTCAAACAGCCCGCCTGAGATCTCTGGGCCCTTTTCATCTCTTTTCTGCTAATGAAGCTAATGCCGTGGACCACAAGAGCTCTCCTAACGCAGATGTTATTCCCTGTTCAGGTGTGGTTCGACAGGAGGACAAATTACACCCGCTCCCTGGCTGTGATGTCCATGGTGGGCTACATCCTGGGACTGGGAGACAGGTGAGTTCCTTTATTTCCAGATGTTTAGTTATAATACAAAACAAACAAAGACGTCCCCTTTTTATTCTTTAGGCATCCTTCCAACTTGATGTTGGACCGATTGAGCGGCAAGATCCTCCACATCGACTTTGGAGACTGCTTTGAGGTGAGAGGAGTTTCTAGTTTTCAACACATTTTACTATTTGTGTAATCTATGAACTTGACCCTCATTCAAACCTTTCAACAGGTTGCTATGACCAGAGAGAAGTTCCCTGAAAAAATCCCCTTCAGGCTGACGAGGATGCTGACTAATGCGATGGAGGTATGCTCCTGTGAAGTGGGGGTATTAGAATATATGGGCGGTTTAGAAGCAGCCGCAGGGGGAGATTGGTTCACCTTTGAAAGTCAAACACTTTGTGGCAGAAAGTTTAAACTTCTCCAACAGTTTTTTTTCTTTCTTTTTTTTGCATTACATAACTTGTCTTCTGGTTAACCAGAAGGCTCCTGTCAAGGTTTCCTCTCTGTATCTTCTGTAGGGGTTTTTAACTACAGTGAGAATGAATGCGTTCACTGTTTTCACCAGAAGTTATGACTCCCTCCGGCTTTATTTGAAGAGCAGAAGAGCTCAGTAAAGTACAAAGCAAAGTAGAGACAGAAAAATATATCCAAGGAAGTTTAAGTTGTATCCATACTGAAATAACTGGAAAGTGGTTAAGAAGCTTTTTAAAGCACAACTCGATGATCTAATACAGCCGATTCTCCTCGTAATGACCAAATACAGACCTCTCTATACTGTACAAACACAACAGTGTTTAACGCTCTGATTGCGCCCCAGGTGACAGGACTGGATGGAAACTACCGGATCACGTGCCACACAGTGATGGAGGTGCTGAGGGAGCACAGGGACAGCGTGATGGCGGTGCTGGAGGCTTTCGTCTACGATCCGCTGCTCAACTGGAGGCTCATGGACAGTAAGAGTCGGTTTATGTTCAACACATTCAGCGGACTCTTCGGAGGCTTCAGAGAAGAAGATAAAGAAACATGTTGCTTACTGATATAACCAAACAGTCAGATGTAACAAAGATAATTCCCACGAGTGTGCGCTGTACTTTTGATACCTATGTTCCTTACGTGAAGAGCTGACTGCGTCCTATAAACCGGTGCCAAAAATACACCTGTTTAAAATGCTGAAACGTGCTGTCATGAATGGAAGTGTAGCCGCCACCCTCACGCACTGCCACGAGCTGATGCAATGAGAATTCGCCTCCGTTTTTTGTGTATTGCAATCAGCGGCTTTACTTAGCGAACGTGCTCAGCTGGGAAATATACGTAGCATGAGACCGGTCTCGTGACGTCACTTTTTCATCCTCATTAGGTCATAATCATGCATCCATAGAAAACAGCGTTACACTGTAAAGTAAATAAGGTAAATAAACATTGGAGTCTCCTCAACTAAAGATGTAAAAGTGACGACATGAGGAGGGCGTGACGAGGTGACGGTCCCAGAAAGCTCAGCTGCCGCGCAGGTAGCTAGCACGATTACAAACTCCACATGGACACAACAGACGGCACCAGAAAGAGCTTGTTGTGGGCTTTACTGAGCACAAAGTCCTCGTCTGAGATGCACTTTAAAAGTTTCATTTTGTGAATTTCAGTGAAAAGTATTCCTTAGTTTAAGTCTTTTTATATGACAGGAGAGCTTACTTATTGTAAAGAGCTGCACATTTTCTTCTGAAAGGCATCAATGTAGGTAACATTTTAAACATCAGAAACAGTTTTTTTTTTTTATAAATATCAGCGGCTTAGCGGAAAGGGAAAATAACTTCTGCGTTTGAAAAGGTCAGAACAAAGCTGCTTCCTGTGTGACGCACTCACAGGGTGCACAGTGCTGTTAGTGCTCGTACGAGGTAACAGTAGTAATTGTCAGCTCAGAAGACTACTTGTTCTCACACACCTCCTCTGTTTGACCCGCAGCAAACACCAAAGGAAACAAGCGTTCCCGCACCAGGACCGACTCGTACACCGCTGGGCAGTCAGTGGGTGAGTCCGCCGTACAAACTGTGGCCAGAAAAGCTTCCTGTTGTCTATTCAATCATGTAAAAATGTGTGTGTGAACCTGTCATCGTGTCCTTGCAGAAGCACTCGAGGGAATAGACCTTGGAGAGACCACACACAAGAAACCTGGGACCACCGTGCCTGAATCCATTCACTCGTTCAGTGAGCTCACATCTCGTTCTGTCATTCTGCAGATTACTTATTGTGGACCCCTTTCGTTTTTCTCTGCTTGTTAACAATACCAAGCTCTCGAGCTGTCATAAATGATTGGTGCAACTGCTGTGCTGTTTCAAGGCAGCACTTTGATTTTCTTGAGCTGCAAAGCAACACAGGGAGGGAGGGAGAGGAGAAGCAGACGGGGAGAGAGTACTTGAATCTGCCTTTTCTAAAGCTGATGATAGACTGTTGTTTGTTTTTTAAGTTGGAGACGGCTTGGTTCAACCTGAGGCACTCAACAAGAAAGCCATTCAGATTATCAACAGAGTGAGAGACAAACTTACAGGTGAGTAAGACGCATCCTGGATTTACAAAAAAGGTCAAAACTCTAAAATAACATTGCAGTTTTATCCACCACGAGTTCCTCCCGATATTCAATCTAATACATGCTTTATTTGATACCTGACTTGGAAGGAGAGGTTTTAATTGCCACTCATAAACTACAGAGTAGTCCTGAAGTAAAATTCTTTCTCCCTTTTAAAATATGTTTTGTTTTTTGAAGTGGCTCTTACTCTCACAAAGCGATCCTGATGAGTATCATCCTCAACGTGCAGTTTGTTCACTTCATGCACGAGCAGGGATGAAAAATGTTGCCATAAAGAAAAATCGATCCGTGCTTCCATAGTGGAGAAATCCTGTAGTGTTGTGACTAAAATGATTTAAAATAAGACTCAAAGTCAGTAAAGAAGCAGACGTGTTCTCTGTGTTGGTCTCTGATGTGGACTCCATTTTGCGTCTATATATTATTTTTGAGTCTGTCTTGTGAACTCAGCGCCCCTCATTTATGTAAAGACATGCATGTGCTGTGTTACGACTTTATGTACAAGAGGAAGGCCAATCAGGCTGAAGCTTAGCACAACACAACAAGGCCGAGTGTGAGTTAAGAAAAATGTGAAGGAAACTTTTGACACTTTCTTACTTCTTCAGATTTTTTTTTTTTTTCAGTGGATACAATCTTTTAATATCAGAGGAGAAGTTCTGGTGATGTTCATCTCTTGCTACACTCAACTTTCCTGTGAAGGATTAAGTGTTCTGATGCGAGTTCGTTCTTCCCTGCAGGTCGAGACTTTTCTCACGACGAGACGCTGGATGTGCCAACCCAAGTGGAGCTCCTCATCAAGCAAGCCACATCACATGAAAACCTGTGCCAGTGCTACATCGGATGGTGAGAGTCGCAGCTCTTTGGCTTTTCTTCATTTTTTGCATTTCAAATGTTTGAACTGTGTGGCAAGGTAAGTTTATTTCAGATCAGCATTCAAACACGGAGCCACTCAAAGCTCCTCACAGAGTCGAAACAGATCATGCAGATGTGACATTGAGCAGAATTAACACATTTAAATATCCCAAATAATAAATGACATTTTGGAAAATAATAGCATGAATAGTCATGCATACAAAGTTATTTCATACAGAATGTAGAAATAATTAAAATCAGTGATGCAGGCCAGCAGTAGGATTTTCTTTTAAAAACATACAAGTTTAATAAATCGTTTTTATAAAGTCCGATAAACTGAATTAGATTTCACCCTGTCCTTTAGAGCAGTGTACTTCTGCACCTCCACTCTCGTGGGATCATGTCCACAGTGAACGAGCTTACATGTGTGTGTACATTATGTTCCACCATTGTCATTTTGGTACACAGACGTTGTCAGTGTATTCGTGCAACTTGGACAGAGTGCAGGAGTTTGCTCACAGTTATTAACAAGAAAAAAATAAATATTGGATCCCTAAGACTTGTATGTTTTGGTTGCCGCTGTACGGAAACAGATGTGGATGTTTGTTTGATTTCTTATATCATCCTATCAAAGTTCAACAGTCTTCTGTCTCGATGACACAAGTGTACTATCGACATGAAAAGGTTGGTGGCTATCTTCAGGAGAACCAGGTGAATCGTTTTCTGCCACACACCTCTACTGTTCTACTGTCAAGGCGGCCTGAACCTGTTAACAACACCTAAGTAATGTTTGAACTCAACCTCCCAAAGCTCGAGGGCTTTCAGAAACACTGCACAGAATGTTCTCATGTCGACTAAAATCTTTGTCTCTGGATCAGACGGAGACTTTTGGCTTTAGCAGTAAATGAACATTTCCTTTGCACTCATGTTCATTTCCTTACGAGACGTAGACGTCCTAAAGGTCAACGCTCGTCTGCGGCTCATCAGGTTTCAAAGGGTTAACATTTCAGTCCACAGCTGCAGGTAGATGTTACATTTATTATCAGCGAGGGGCTTTTTTTATTTTGTTAGCAAAGTGTTGACCTTAGGAGACCGAGACCTTCTACTATTATTGAGTTTCCCTTCTTCTGTTTGATGTCCTGCTCTCTTCACTAAACTGACATGTGGTGCAGAGTGTCGTCTGTGTGAACTCACACTCAGCCGGTGTGTTTAGTTCAGCTACAGTCAAGATGACGGATCAGTCTGTTAAATGATTGATGATCAGGATCAGGATTGTTGCTTTTATCTTGCACTATCCTCATGAGCCGAGCATGCAGTCTTTTTTCTTTTCTTTTTGTCCACATCTCAAACGTGATAACCCTTCACCAGCACACTTCAGCTGGAATGAGTGTGTCTCAACGGATGTTTTGTTCTCGTCTTCTAGGTGTCCATTTTGGTGAAGAGTCGCGGCCAAGGTTACATATCACTGGTAACCACAGAAGAACCCTCGACTCAGACAGGCATCCACTGAAAGAGGTTGTGATGCCACGAAGCAGAGCCTGTTGATCCTTTTATCCCGAGAGAGAGAGAGAGAGAGAGAGAGAGAGACGGAGAGGGATCCTTTTTACCTGGAGACTATAATTTAACTCTAACTGTTGCCATTTCTCAAAATAATGTTTTCTTTTAACATCATATTTGCGCAATGCTTTCTACAGTGGCCATATTATTATTATTATTATTATTATTAGTTGTGACATTTCTTACTTCACTGAGTCTGACGCTTCATTGTATATGAATGTGAAGATTTTTAATAACATGGTCTACCTTTAACTAACTTAAAAGTTCTTTGCAGTTTACTCACGATGAGACAGAAGTCCAAATGTACTGGATGTGATGTTTGGGAGTGTGTGTGCCATTCAACCCTGTATATATAATCCCATGTGACCGCACTCTTTTCTTTCTGCACTGTACAAAGTGTCATTGTTCTCTACCTGCTGGAGTCACAAATAAAAAAGAGGCAACAAGTATGCAGGAAGAATGGAAGTGTTTTTTTTATCCTTCTTCTCTATGTAAAGACAGGCCGGCTACTCTTCCCTTGTTTTTCCCAAAGTGCCCACAGAGGGCACTGTGACTCCTAATAAGATCCTCCATCCTCTCAGGAAACACTGGGAGAGGATGCACTCATCAGCCGAGAGATGATCAAAACCAGACTGCATTCTTCCCCACAATCAGACTACTACTTTTTTTTTTTCTTTAAACATTCTCCAAAATCGGCATACGATTGCTCGTTCTCATGGCAGCTGCTCTATATTTATCCTCGTCTTTACACCACAGGGAGATGCAGTCATTTATAGCGAGTGCGTCCGCTGACAGAAAGAAAAGCGAATCAGATGTAGCAGATTGCAGAGGCAGCAGTAGAGACAAACTGTTAATTTGGTTTCCTGTGCTCTTATCTAGTCAACGTACGGTAGCTTCTGTTTTACTCATTGCTATTCACTCTCTTATTCCTCCTATTTATTTCTCCCCCTGCATTCTCCTCTGAAGGTTAATTACTTATAGATAGTTAAGGATTACGGATCAACAAAATGCAGCCCATTGATCTCTTCCCTGCCGTGCCAACCTCTGCAATGTCACACTCTTTACACACCGGGAAAGAGGCCTGGTGATTATCTGTTCATATTGATCCATTCCTCCTCTGTTTTCCCTCGCTTTCATTCCCCTCTTCTCGCTCCCTTTACCTCTGCTCTGTCACTTTCTTTCCGCCAAAAGCAGATTTTTGAAAATGTGACTTTTCATAGTCTGTGATTTTAGTCATCTCACTCGTCTAATTTGTTGTTATTTTTCTGCCTCTCAAGTCTGCAGAGGGGTTCAGCAAGTCAATATCTCAAGTTAAAGAGGTTGCATTGATTTGGAGAGGGATTTAGCTGTTTACCAACTGTGGAAATGAGCCCAGGCCTCAGAAAAAAAAAAAAATACTTTGGTTGTCTGCACGGAGTAAGTCAATGGTGACAAATGATCTCATTGGGAGACAATGCTCCTAAATGAGAGGAGGTGAAGGGCTTGGCTGCAGAGGCAGGGGATGCAGCAGGCCACGCTCCATCAGCCTTTAAGGTTGTCACATGTTGCTGTCCGTGCCCTGCACCTTGAGCCAAGACATGAGCAATGATGGGATACCGCAACACATTCACAACCATACACCCCCTCACCGCTGGGACCAGAGCCTGTTCGTGTTTCCTCCTCCTTCAAGCTTGTATTCAACCACAAGAGCTCCCCTCTCCATGTTATTCCACTTCCTTGCACTCTCTTTAGTTTCCCTCGACCTCTCGAGATTTCATAAGTGCTCTCTCCAAGTCTCACCGTTCCTTGAGTCTCCTCGTCACACAAAGCAAAGCACGCTCAGGATGAAGAATATTCCAATTGCAAGTTATAAGATTTCCATTTCCTTAAAGCAGCGTTATGCAAAAGGTGTTCTTTTATTTATTTAATTAGTTTTGGGAGAGAGGGGGGATTTGGTACCTTCAATTTCTCTCTCACTCTCTAATCTCTGGCCTCTTGCAAACTCACCGTCTCTTTACCTCTTCTGGGTCGACATCACCTCTGGTGGCTGCACCTGTTCCACGAAGTCCATGCTGGAAATACTGAGCTAAGAAAGGTAACAGGCTGAATTTGCCTTCGGGGCTTCCTGCCAGAAAGCCATGCTGTGTATCCCAGGAGATTGTACTTTACAGAAGAAGTTACATAGTGTTAGAACAGGTGTTCAGAGCGGGAATGAAAAAATGACTTCAACATGAGTTTGGCAAAGAGGTCAGGACAGAGAGAGAGAGAGACAGGAATGACATGCAGTAAAGGAGCGACAGGTCGGATTCCAACTCTGGATTTATGCACTTTGTGTTCAGTGTCAGGGTAAAGTATAGTGTCATTTTAAGATGTTTGCAAAATCAATGCTTACCCTAAGTACATTGTCCAATATTACAGGAAATAAAAACCTTAGTATCAGACGAATGAACCGGTTTGAAGTGTCTGTGCACTCGTTTGAAATTAGCTGTGGCTTTTCTCCACTTACTCTTTCAGGAACATTTCGCATAAGTCCGAGACTAAAAACAGCAAAACAGAAAGAAGCGAGCCATGTGGTTTTGTGGAACAGACAGGAGCAGCTCACATTTAGGAGAGTTTAAGAAACATTTGGCGAGTCTTTTGATTTCAGGAAAAAGAAAACCGTGACTGTGCATCCTTTTTACCCCCCTGGAGCTAAGAGCTGGAGGGATAATACTGGAGTTTTGACTTTCTGTGAGGCAGATGGAAAGGAGCTCATTACCTTTGTTAACGGTCACATCTTTACCAAAAAAAAAAGACTCCAGTTCAAACGTGGAAAAACTGACTTTGAATTAAAAGATTTTAGCCTCCTAGCTAAAACATCACTTAAGTTATCTTAACAAAGCTCCTCCTAATGTTGTACTTGTGACCACCGTCTGAGGAGTACAGAAAACAAGGCGAGTTCTTGAGGAAATTAAAAGAAGCAGGATCAGGCAAGGCAACCACTAAATGAGGGACACAATTAATTTCCTCTACAGGGATCCATGGATGATGTGGACGACGTGCTGGTCTTTGCTTCAGCTGGACGGCTGCTCTAATTAAGGTCTCGTGGAAATGTACAAGTCCTGTAAAAGTGTGTAGCTCAGGTTTGGAGGAGAAGAAACTTTTGTGCCCTAAGTTCAGTTAGAAAGATCCGTGTTCAGCTGAAGGAAACATACAGAGTGCTGGCTGGATTCTCTCTCCCTCCTGACTTTTTCCCCCCTCAAGAAATCCTCTGAAAGAAAACCCTCTTCAGTCTCCCGATGGTTAGAAGAGAACTTTGTGTCTCACACTACACAGCCTCCCTCCAGCTCTCTCCCTCTATCTGGCAAGGCTAGCAGCTGTGAGGGACGGAGGCAGTGGCGATATCGACGACTCAACATAGGAGTTCGATAGCAAGCTCTGGAGTCGTTTAAAGCCGGAACCCGCAGCCAGGACTCGGGCTGTCTCTGTGCACTGTGCTGTAAAGCTCGTATCGATGAACTTGACAGCAGTTTAGCCCGCCTGAGATGTGCTGCTCTCTAAGGACACTTCAAACACGTTCTCCCGCCAGCTTTACCCTTTTTCTTTCTTTTTTTTTTTTTACCCGGTCTGTTGATGTTCAGCAGAGCTGGCGCGTCAGAAATGTGTGTGAAAAGATTGTCTCTCTATGTGATCATCTGTTTGACACAAAACTGCATACTAAGAAGTTTTTTGAGTGACACAATGTGAGTTGTAATCACGTTTGTGATGTACTGTCGTCCTGCTCCAAGGATGGAAAAGATGAAAAATGTGCCATTAAATATTTGCACATGGCGTTTTGCATGTTGAGGGGTCCAAATGGCATTATGTAGTTAAAAGACTGAACAACTGCCATCAAGGGGAGTAGAAGACCCTTCTGGTCAGTACATCTTCTCTTTAAATTCACTCGTAAATGAATGAAAAGGACTGAATCTTTCTGTAGAGGTGACTCTGCCATCTTCTTCGTATAATTAGAAAGACAAAAACAGATTAATTCTTACTCATTTTCCTCTCTATGAAAACGTGCATTTAGAATAGTTTTATAGAAACAGTATTTGAGAGATCTCTGAATAATCTGCAAAGAACATGGTTGTGCCTGTCAGAGTGATTCCTCGTGACCCGCTAACCTTACTGTGACCTTTTTAATACTGACTCATTCTCTGGATAAAAATAGCTGCTGGAATGTTTTTTTCCCCAAACACAAGCGAGGTGACGTAGTGGCGAGGAAACACCGGGAGCAAAACAACAACTACTCACCTCCATATCATCATGTAGCAAGTACAGCTCATGCTCCCGTAGTCTCCGCTCTGTGACCGACGCCTCTTTTTAAAACTTTTTTTAATTTTTTTTTTTTCAGATAAAAACACAGCACAAAAAATCGCCATTGCATCCTCTTCGCCCGTTTGTTGACTCTGGAATCATGTTTGATCTCGAGAGGTTTTGCGAGATTTCCCGTCTGATCGGGCGACGGTTCGTGTGTGGTGTGTTGATGTTGCCGTGTGGCCGCACACCACACACTGTACGACCAAAACTGTAAAACCTCCGATTATTTATCGCCGTGTGTGTGGTCTCTAAAGTTTTGGAAATCGGCCGACAATTTTAAAACCCTGCCGTGTGACCCAGCCTTTATCAGGGTCGACACCCTCTTCTGCGTCTGGGTGTCTCTGTGGCATCAGCGGATCTCTTCTGGAACTCCAAAGATAAACAAATGATGGACGATGAATGTGGCCACTCGTTGTCTGCCATGCCTGCTCTTCCTGGGGTTGTGCTGCTGGGGGCGGCTCGTTGGGGCGCTGGTTGCATGCCTCTCTGATGGCCCTCTCTGGCCCTGCACTTTATTGCTGTGAAGGCTCTTGGTGGTCGGTGTAACGTTCTAGTTGCAGTTTATGATATTAGCACCTTTATTGTGTGATCTCTGTGCAGTAGTGTGTAAGAATTGGGGAAAAATGCATAAAGATAATTTCTTCCTCTTAGTCGTATTCTGTGGCCTAAGTTGTGAGTGGTAACTGTTCTTTTGCCTCACAGTTATGTGCATGTCCGAACAGATTTAGTGAAAATGACATCTGTGTGTTCTAATGTTTTCCCTGGGGTCTCTGTTCCCCGGTAATGAGAGGTTTTAACTCGCATTTAAAACAGAAATCAGAACATTTACATCTGAACCACTCCATGCTTTACCAAACTTTACTGAGAATCAAACCTAAACGTGCAAAACACGTGTAAAATGTTTAAATGTAGATCAGTGCAGCTGCCTTCCTGCCGACCCCTTTTTGCAAACCCTAATTCTGTATGGAATCAAACATTGGGATAAAATGTCTAAAAACCTGTCAGAGGCAAGCAAATATGAGATTTATAATATAACATTTCTGAAAATACGTCGTTAAATGAGCTTGGCACAGATCAGTGATCATCAGTTCACATCGATCCGGAGAATCCAGGAGATTTTTCAAAGACTTACAGTGAACAAATGTCAATCAGTAAAGTTAACCTTCAAGCCTCACCTGCCCAATCAGGGGTCGTTATTTTTTGGCCAAGGAGCAGGGAAACCGTGATATTGCCTTTATGCAAAGTTTGGGAAATGTTACTGAATGTTGCTGGTTTCTAGGACACAAGTTTTTAGAACAACTTGGAAGAAACCAAACCTATAAACCAACCATGTCTTTTAAATACTACTTATTAGCATTTAAATGAAACAAACACAAAATGCATTACCTCCCCAGTGAAGCTCAAACACCCAGACTCATTTTGCACACAGGCCTGTTGTCTAAGAAAACAGAATATTTGCAGGCAGTCCTCTCCTTCAGCGTTGACTACGTGTCTTGGTACATCACTATCATGAACTGTGAATCAGCAGTCTGAAGAGAAGTACACGTTACAGTTGTGTAAATCTCGTTTTAGCATGTCCTCATTCTTGGCCTTTATTTGTTTTTGCTACTTCACCTCCTCCTGATGATTTAACAACCACCGTAGAATCAGGTCCGACGTCGGTATTATCAAAGCAAGCATTCAGAGGATCAGACACTTGTCACGTTCACTTCATCAGAATCATATTGCTGTGCGGCGGTGTCAGGCTGCAGGTCTAAATGTAGGCAGGATAACAAACTGCAAACAACTAAAAGCAGCACGCAAAAGGCTGATGTGTCTTTCTCTTGTGTTTGCAAACATAAGCCATTAAAAACAATGTGTCATCTTTTAAACCAGTGAACAAACCTCAGCAAACGTACTTATTAAAAAAGTCAATAGAGACGTATCAAAGGGAAGCAACGGAAAACATTAGAGGTCTTTTTCAGTGTTATAAAGCCTGAAGGGTTTAATAAGGCAGGCTGAGTTTGTGAACACCTCGAGGGTCATTAGTCATGTCAGTAACATTAATAAACTAATGTCTGTGAATGAATCCATGCCTTAACTATAGTATTCAACAGTTCTCTGGGAACGCTAACTAGGAAGTGCTTTTAATGCTAACATTAGCTGTTCTCTAATGCTAGAAAATGTGTTTTTTTTTTTAAGCCTGTGTTTTTATTATTCCTCTATATTTTTAACTTTTAGAGAGAGGGTGGGAGGTGTGTGTGACCCTAATCCCCCCATTATCTGAGGTATCGTGTTAAACTTTCAAACAGTTATAGTAGTCAATAAGTAGAAACATTAGCCGTTGACTTACTGTCGCTAATGGGTAATCAAGCTTGTTGCTTTACCTTGAAATATGACCCCTCATCTTCCTGATTCAAAATGTTCAGTTGCTAAACAATCAGGAAGCTTTGATTTGGTGACAAAAACACTGACAGTAGCACTGTGGCGTTTTAACTTCTTTAAAGAATTGAGCATCTTCACCATACAGAGGTTAAGAGGAAAATTGCTGCCATGTGAATGTGGCGGTGTTTTCAATCATTGGACCCTAACTCCACAGTGATATTTGGCAGGTCAAGGGGAGGGAAAGGTTTCAATGAGCTTAAGGCTTCTTTTTAATTGACTCATTAGTGTATTTAATCCTGCAGTAACATTGTAGAGCTCAGAGAACCATGAGGCTGTGTTTTAGAGACAGAGCAGGGCTGATTATATTATTCCAAACGTGATTCAGTAATTGGACTGTCTGACCAGAAGTGACCTTAACTTTGTATGTGCGTCACCTGAGCTGTTCACCAGCTTGTGGTACATTGCAGGATGGGGGGTCGCCTGTGCGACAGCTCCCAGGTGTGACTTTATGGGCCTGTATCAACGTGCTCGGAGAGGTTGCATGCTCAGCACAATCCCTCCCTGGTTGAATAAAGATTGTTAAAACGTTGTTTGTCTCACTGCAGATGCAGTTGCAGCGCTGGTCGCTACAACTGACGCTATTCAGTTTGACATTTCTATTACATTTGGGCTTTATTGAATTGCAGAGAGAGATAGGAGACAGATGCCTTCACTGACACTTTCCCAACACATTTTCACACACCGTCTGAAAACTAAAACTCAGCAGATAAGCCTCGGATCTGATCAGAAAGCTCTGTGACAATAATCCAACCATACAGTGAGTGCACATTTCCAGCTGAACTAATCATTGACTTTCACTGTGATGTCCCTAAACGTGTGTGTGTGTGTGTGTGTGTGTGTGTGTGTGTGTGTGTGTGTGTGTGTGTGTGTGTGTGTGTGTGTGTGTGTGTGTGTGTGTGTGTGTGTGTGTGTGTGTGTGTGTGTGTGTGTGTGTGTGTGTGTGTGTGTGTGTGTGTGTGTGTGTGTGTGTGTGTGTGTGTGTGTGTGTGTGTGTGTGTGTGTGTGTGTGTGTGTGTGTGTGTGTGTGTGTGTGTTCTTTAGGCAGCTTCCTATCATCTTATTTTCCTAATTTTCAGGCACAATGAACAGAATCATCAAAAACTGCTGTGCTGTGCACGAGATTTGATTCATGTTCAGTTGTAAGACCTTGAATTTTAAAGTGTTTAAACCATTAAATTTATGGTCTTAAAAGCCCTCTCCCCCTAAAAAGAATATATTAAAATAAATATAATTTATTGAATATTTACTGAATATTTTTCAGGTTTTTTTCCCAGTTAATTGCAAGTGTTGTTGTGCAGAAATTAGTCCATAATTGTTTCCTTTCTTTATCCTGCTAAAAGCATCTATATCATCTATTAGAGAAAATCTGTGAGGCAGAAGTGGTTGCACCTGATCAGCAGCAGAGGACTCAGGTACACTGCAGCCTCCAATGATGCTATTAATGGCCGTCATGTGTGCCAAGAAAGCACTGCCCAGACCACTGCACTCTGTCTACCAGCGTGAACCTTTGACACAAAGCCACCAGCCGGATTTGTTGAGCCAGGAAAAAATGTTTTTTTAACCAAGGTAGTTTCAGTGGAGCGCTCCTGAAGGGAGGGGGCTCTGCTGCTCATTTCTCTTCATCCAAATATCCTGTTGGTTTAAACGATTAAACGAGCAGAGAGAGAAATGTAGAAACTAATGTGAGCTTTGTTTTGAAACAGGTGGTGTTGGGAGCTTGCTGAGATAGTTACTCTGTGGGTACTGCAGTGGTGGAGCTGCAGTTGTATACTAACTCACCTCAGAAGAGTTGAAGTAGGGATTACAACGGCCAAATTTTAATTTGTATCAAGCTCTAAATATCTATTTGTATGTCTATGGTGATTGGTTCTCATTTCAAGGATCCAAGGATTCAAGGTTGTTTATTGTCAAATATGCTCCATGTTAAACATACAGCACAGATGAAATTGCAATCCCCCCCAACCCCCGTGCAAACCTGCAGTGCAAAAAAAAGAGCACTAAAACCTAGCAATAAAAAACAATACTATAAAACAAATAATTTAACTAAAGACATTTGGACAACAAATAACGAACAACAGACAATCGACAGACAAGGGCACTTGTGAGTAATTCACCATGAGGTAGTAGTGTGTAGATAAATTAAAGTATTTTACAATATAAACAGAGTCCAGTTGCCTTTGGTGGACAGTCCAGAAAAATGTTTTTTTTTTTTTTTAGCTCTTTTGCTTTTTTGTAGTCACTTCGGTTTGCGATGGTTGGCAACATTAAGGTGCTATAACATCTGCAGTGTTAGAGCCCTCACTTTGTGTCACTATTTAAAACAATACGAGTTGAAGTGTTAGATTTTATCCATAAATATTGAATTTGAATTTGAATGGATTTGGGGCGATTGTAACCATGTCTTAACCTTCTGATCAGCACTGGGCTCATCATGAAACAGCTTCCTCCTCTTCCTCTTCTTTTTAGGTTGCTCGCCTCAAGCTGCCAAGTTCAGGAGAGGTGTGATGGGTTTATTATTTACAGACGTCCCTCTGCATGCCAGCATCGCTCTGAGCTGCTGTTAGTTCGACCTTCCTGGTGCTTTGAACAAGTCTCTGGTCATCCCCTGACCCGTTTCACAGACGAGGTGTTTTCTCCCACAGAGCTGCCACTGTGTGCATGCTTGTTTGTTCTCACCATTTTCTGAAGATGTGTGAAAATCTCAGGGGGGGCCTACTCTGACAGGCACCAACTAAACGAGGCAACATGCACGCACTGTGATCACATGTCTTGTCCATGTGTGGTCGAATAGAAGCTGTGAAAGTGTCCGCTCCACTGTGTGTATGAAGTTGCATCCATGTGATTGGCTGTGAGGAGGCAGTTGAGATTAACACAAACAATCTGCATCATGCTCGGATTATCAGTGGCCACTCTGCAGTTGGGGAGATAGTTGCAATACTTTTTACTCTCAGCACTCCACTAATTTTATATTGCCATATTTTGTACATTTGTAAATTTGTCTATATTATTATTTTTGATTTTGCTACTTTTAAATGTTACTATTTTTACTATTTATATTGTTGACATTTATTGTGGACGGCAAAGTAACAATTTCATTGTACATGTACATTGTACTGTGCATGTGACTTTCAAAATCTTTACAAAGACAGAAAGAACAATATATATATATATATATATATATATATATATATATATATATATATATATATACACATTCAAATCTATCCAGTTCAGTTCATTGCCATTTGAAGTATAACACCACATTGGAAAGCATGTGCAAGAGTTAGAACAGTACAACTAGACAAGGACACAAGACAAGTTTAAAAAACAGCCAATAAAAATAAAGGAAAGAACAGAGACAGTAGAGCAGCATGAGACACATACTCGTAGTTCATAAGTTTTTGATCAGGCTGCGTGTACGGCGCATGGACAAAAAAAAAACTATTTTTTTAAACATTTATTTACAGTTATTTAATAAATATATATATATATTCATGTATTCATTAAAAAAAAAACACACACATTTGGGTGCATTTCCAAACGATCCTTCAAAACTATGTAATAGCAGAAACCGGTTGTTTCTTTTATTATCATCTAAATGAGCATGTGCAGTATGAGAGCCATCCTTCTAGCAGCTTTCTGATTGGAGAGGTAAAACCTGCACTCATACCTTGTTGTACCCATCCCCAGTCTAAAGCAGTGTGTATATTAGTTGTTCTAAAGCTCAGGTTGGATGCAGGTCACCTCGGAAAAAAACCTTCATTTGTGATTGTTGAATTGCCGTGAGCCCTTCAGAGCCATGTACCCAATCATTCAGCCTAAGTAACTTGTTGACATGGGACTGTCCTCCAGCTGTCTGGGTGGGCCATCCTCTTGTCTCCCTGCTCAGATTTACTCACCGGGGGGAATAGCTATTACATCTCCTGTTATTATTTGCCATAAAAATGCACTGAATGGCGACCAACTCTGAGATGCTATAAAAAGCAGCGGGGTGTGAGATGGCGTCTGCACGTCATCAATCAGACACAGTGGTGAAACATTGGACCTCTCCACCGGCTAGTGGAAATTGATTTTTCTGTAAGTCTCAACGATTAGGGTGTGAAAGGGGGAGTGAGGGGGGGTGGGAGGAGGAGTGGGATGAGATGGGAGGGGGTTCAGTGAGAAAATGGAGGTAAAGCTAATATTTGCAAGTGGAGTTCAGAACTGTTGCGCTGCCCTTTTGCTCTTTTTCTAGACCCTTAAATCATGGTGAACTTGCTCCAGGGGGTTTCTGCAAGCTGTTGCAATCAGTGTTTGACAAAAGCAGGACTCTCTGCTCAGCTTGAAATGTGAACTAAAACATTCAGCAGCAGAGGTTGAAGTCAATGAATAGACTGTTTGCACAGCACACATTTATGTCCCTGCAGAAAAGCAAAGGTGTAATTAACAACCTCAATAAAAGGCTTCCATTCCAGTATGCGGTCAGTACCTTGGTACTCTGCATGCTGGAGCACCGACGTGACTTACACGAACACCCTGTTACTGCTGTTCTTTTACTGGCATGACAAGTAGCTTCATTATGTTCCTTCCAAAACAAGACATTAATGTGAAAAGGAAATGTCTCTTTGGTTCGAGAAAAGGCACAAAGAAACATGTTAAGGTTAGAGGCTGCTGCCTCAGAAAAATGTGAATATTAGTTGATAGTGATGAATACTTTACAGCAGCCTCAGACACCAGTGTGTGAATGTGGCGTGCAGTGAAGAAGCAAATGGCTATACATGTTCAAGTCCATTTACCAAATCCACAGCAGTGAGGAATGGACTCTGGACCAAGTTCTACAGACGGGTAAGGATGTTGGAAGCCCATTGTTGCTTTTTGCACCATGTCAAAATGACTCCCCTGTGTACACGATCATAAAAATAATGTATAGAAAGCTCTCTGTACCTTCATCTAGAGAGGCTTAAATCCACAAAGCACACAAGTGGTTGGTCTATATCATCCGAGCACTCTTCACTCTGCTTGTGGTGCTCAGGCGCTCTTGAAACTTTTATATTGTCATTGGAATTCTTGAGGAACATATGCCACAAATTCAAACGCTAAAATCAAAATGTCAGAAAGTCAATACTGTATATAGTCCATTGAATGCATGATTTCGAGGTGCCTATGGATCCTATCAATGTTTTATCAACATTTTTTTGAAGGGAATATACATCACAATACACGGCTCCTCTTTTAAAATCCTTTGTTAACCTGACCTTCCGACAGTAGCTGGTGAGGATCCGTTTCTTTTCTCTGTTTTCTATCAATTTTACTTGAACATCTTTGGGCTGAGCAGAAAAGCAGTTTGAATGTATCACTTTAGGCTCTTATGGCGTGCATATAAAACTTTTTTTTCTGACGTTTAATGGGCCAAATGATGCACTTAGCTGAAACATTAGCATATTTTTGCCTCCCTCAGCCCTTTCCAGTCACATTTAACCAGAGGGCTTTGTAAACATTTTTGATCGTCCACCATTTTCCTCCAGAAGACATAAATCCCGGAGAAGGAGAAATGAGGGGATAAATAAAGGAAATGTAAAACCCTCTTTCGTGTAATTCAGCTGTCCAAGAATCCTCAGGCCGCGAGAGCTGTTGTCCACGAGCCAAATAAGATCTGCACACACATATATCCACGGACACACAATGAGGAGAAGTGTAACTGTGTCCAGACCATCCAGTTCCCTTGCCTAATCTTGAATTCATTCACCATGCATCATCCATACACATAACTGCACTGTAAGCTATGATTCAGTGCACTATTCTTATCATAGCCCAGGCGCGGTGATGTTCTGAGGCATGCTGGTGCAGTGACCCCCCTCGCCTGCGTCTCCAATAAGCATAAGCATATCTGACAGGGCCAGAGCTATTGAAGGAGGGGAGATTCTCGCCTCTGTTAGATAGCTTTCCAGCCTTCTGTTCTCTTGGCATATTTCCAATGGCACTTTGCAGCCTAAACCTCCTCCTCTTTCTTCTTCTCCTACTTGAAATATAACACATTTACTTTTGCATCGAGTGTGCTCATGGGTTTCCTGTTACCTCTACCTCATTTGCATGCCGGGGCATTTAGCATCAACAGGCAGATGAGTTGACAATAACTACTCCGCGAGGAGATATGGAGTCATACCATGAACCAAATGGATGTGTGGTATAGGATATAAGCCCACTAATCACTCTCGGCATTCCTGTGTGAATACTCAGGAATGCTTGGGAGGTTGGCTTCAAGAGCTACACACGCACACACTTGAATGAATTTCATTTACTTGCCACACACTGCCTTTTTTTTTTGTTGAGTCGATCTTGTGTCTACAGAAATAATGTGCATGCGCCCATTATCTCAAGAAGCGGCCGCCGGAGCGTGAGGGGCATCTTTCGCCTGACTGACTTTCATTTACAAAGTGGCGATGTTACTTTTGTGTGGGGAAATGAGATAGCACTGCAGCAGACAGTGGGCTACATTATCCCGAGCCGGGCGCACATCCTGCTCTCTTTCTTTCCTTTTTTTTTTCTCGCCTTTATCAGCTGCTTTTTCTCACATTGTTCATCAGCCCCCGAGACACAAAAAAGCCTCGTCTCCTAGGATCAATTAGTCACTTCCAGAGAGTTGTCGAGTGGAGAGAGGGAGCTGAAAAGACAAAAGCCACGGCCATGTTGGCGTCGCGGCGAGGTGATAAAGTGACATGGTCTTCCTTCCAGGCCATTAACGTGACAAGCCGCTCTTGTCCAGGGGAAGGTGGACCTGACAGCAGAGTGGTGCCCCGCTAGGACATGAAGAGAGCTCTCAAAAGAGCAGCAGCTTTATTCTTTTGCATCTTTACTTCCTATCTCTCCAGCAGTTTTCATGCAGTCAGTCTGCTCTCTCTCTCTTTTTTTAACACTGCAACTCTGTCCTTTCCCCGGAGCTTTTTTTCCCTCCTTCCTCAATCTCTCCCTCCATCCCCCTCACTTTCTTAAAAGCCGTCCCTTACTTAAGCTCAGAAGTCCTCCCCTCAACCTTCCAAATTTCCCTTCTTTCATCTTTGACTCTGTCTCAGCCTCATTTCCCTCCCTCTAGTCTTTTCCTTTTTTTGGTTACATCTTTCTATCTTTGAGCATCTTCAATCTCATGTCTTTGTATCGTGTCCACCTTTTTCTCTCAGGCTCTAACTCATCTGCTCACTCTCTTCTCAGGGAAATGGAAGGTGACACTGGAAATGCAAGGGAAAGAAGAAAAAAAAAACAGTGAGCTGGCACAGGAAGTCACAGCAGGACGCACGCCCAACAAAACACAGGAGGGTAAACAGGAACTATTTTTAGGATGCTGTCGACTGTCCTTATGTAGAAAGAAGCAGTGTGGTCTCTGTGTATGACTGTAAAATGTAAATATCAGAGGAGCAGATGTATTATGTGTTAATGAGACATGGGGCGGACTGAATGAAAGTGGTCTCTGCTGGAAGCCAATTATCCATCACGTATACTTGAATATCAGGTGGCGCGACCTGTGCTGATGCTCCTTTAAAGATGGAGTAACGTCTCCTTATTGCTGCTGTATGAACACATACGGTTTTCTGAGGTCAGTTTTATACTTGAAAGTGCAACATTTTACAAATCAAGTAAACGTCTCTCCAAGTCGTGACTGTGTCCTATGAGTGAGAAGCGTCAGTCCCGCTGGCTGTGTTGATGTCATGCTTACATTCAAGCGACGGCCGGTTACTCACCTCGAGTGTAATGCCGTTATAAAGACTAGAGAAAAGAAGAATAACACTCATTGCTTATTTAAAATGTCATACATGTTTAGATCACGTTCATTCTGAGTCAATTTACATGCGATGTGAAGCTACGAGCTAACTAAAGGAGCGCTAACATTAGCCTGCTAATACAACAGTGGAGGCCACCGGCAATTGCAGATTGTGCAGAGGACAATTTTGAGGGTAAACTTCATGTGAACCCGAGGGGAGGGAGTTGGCGGTGTGTCGCTAGAGGAGAGCGGAGGCTTCAGGATGGCAGAACAGGAGTTTGTTTTGGTTTCATGCTCGTGCTCAATAGCGACATGAACTGGATCAGAAAGTCGCACATTCTTCCTTTGAGGAACCATAATGGACAGGAAATGTACATAATGACAAATGGAAATCAATTCCCCCTTGTAGAGGGAGCGAAAACAAACGACTACATCCATGAAACATACCTGGAAGAACTTTGATTCATGTGCACACAGTAACACCTGGAGTTGGCCTTTTGTAGTTTCCTTCACCCTGTTGGAGAGCAGGGTGGTGATGCTGTAGACCTCTGGAGACCTTTGCTGGGCTGAAATGACTAAAGAAGACGAACCAACTAGATGAACGTGTTTCACCTGCAGAACTACATTACTGTTGTTGACACTGTGGAGGTGAGTTTGTCATCTCCTTGCATTTCTCCGTGACTTAAGGTTACCCCTAACACCCTTCTTTGCATATGTGCGCGTGTAACTTCACAGATGCATAATTCCAGTTTAAACAGGACAGCTGAGGCCTCCGGTCACTGACTGAATTCATTGAAATGAGGGACCACACCAGAAGAGGTTTGAGCTTGTTTACAACGTTTACTGCAAATGACTGATGATTTTATATTTGGTGTTGGGTTTGTAAGTTGGAAATTAAAATAAATTACTCATTTTGTGCTTGTCACATCTCTTTCGTGTACCCCTCGCTGAGTGCACACAGCAGCACTGCAGTCACGCTCTCACAGTGAAGTGTCAGGGTTCATGGACCCCCCCAGCGCTGAACAGAACAAGGTACAACTCAAATATTAGCTTGATAGTTCCTAGCCTCCTTCCTTCCCCTCCAGCGCCACACTGAAGCGTGTCTGAGATCCATGAATATGTAATCACATCATTTTAAAATGATAATATCGTGGACACTGTTACTAAAAACAGTCAAGTTACACTATACAACACTACATTGTTGTCCAACAAAAGCTTAAAGCCCAACATTTATACTTTGAAAACAGTTTTAAGTTTCATTGACTTCTATTCAGTTAATGCGTCTCCAATACTTAAATCTCAACCCGGGCTCTGTCCCTGCTCTTGTTTCTTTACTGTCTAACTTGTCTTGTTGCTATGATAATGTATTAATGAGAAATTTAAACTTGCACCATGTTTTCAGACATTTCGGGATTTTGTCTATTAACAATTAGTTTTGCATTGGCAGAATCCATGACCTCAAATTTCAGAGTGCTCTATACTCTGCTGTTGCTAGGTTACTAAAGTTGAACTTCCATTCCCAATGAGTCTGTTTTAAATTGCTCTGTATGTCTAATATTGCTTTCATTCGAACAGTACAAAGAAAAACTTTAAATAATAAACCTGTCCTGTATCATTAGCAGCAGCAGCTCCAGACCTGCTAACTGTCCCCTCCAACAACACGGTCCAGTAGCATGAGATGAATTGAGCATGTAAAAGGATTCATTTCTCTTCTGACATTTTTGTTGATTGTGTTTATAACAGAAGTCCCACAACTGCTTCATCGTGACTGATCAGTGAGGAGAAATTCAATTCATTTTTATTTTATTTATATAGCACATTTATTACAAATGTGACAAACACAAGAAAAACTCTTTAAAAATTAACAAATCGATTCAGAAGCACATTTTTAAAAAAAGAGCCTTCAGCATGCCAAAACACACACACACACACACACACCTGTTCCTACTAGAGTGCACACAGGGATCACACACACATGCACACGCACAAGAACAAACAGAAAGCCTTTTTTTTTAAAGATCGCTCTTGAACAAGTGCAGCAGTGATCCAAAAGCTGACATTTTTTCAATCGAGAGCTTTTGTGCCACGACAAAAAACAGCTGATGCTCACAGTAATTCTTGTGCTAAGGATGCTGACTAACTGGTCAGAAATGAGACCGAAAATACAGCATCCTGGACATTGTCAGCACCACAAAAGGAGAGATACACTTAAATGTGACAACAAATAAGTAAAAAATTGAGGAATGATTTCTAGGAAATTTTGATTTTTTTTTTTTTTTTAATTTGTTTTAATCAAATTGTATTAAATGTGGACAGGAGTAAGAGTTCTTCTTACATTTATTTTGATTTTATTTTCTTATATGAATTCATTGTTTTTAACAAATTAACTGTGTGAAGGAAGTTAGGACAGACTTAAAATTAAGTTTTCAAACGTCCTAATTATGTAATTTTTTGTAATTTTAATTGTATTAAATGTGGGATAAATCGAAGCCCTCGGAGTAAACCCGTACCCCCCTTTGTGCCCCTCTTGGGACCTTAAGTCTTGCATCATATCCACCTTCCACTCTTTGTGCTCCTCACCAGTGTGAGGTGTCTACAGGCGTCTGTCTCTCCCTCTCTCTCTCGATCTCTCTCTCGAGCTGAACAAGAAGACCTTCAGTAAAGTGCTAAAACATCAGGGAGACAGTACAAACATAAGCAAGGACACTGGTAAACACCTCCAGTTCTAAAAAAAATAAGCCATAAAAGCCAAAACAAGAAAGAAATAACAACAATCCATCATTACCTCAGGTTTGTGACCTACACAAACACAACAATGGACATCATGTTCTTCCATTTCCTCCAACAGAAGAGGCCTATGAGAGGAAGAAACTGCGCTACACAGAACTGGCAGCAGATGCTCAACAACGAGGATGGAAAGCAAAAGTCCATCCAGATGAGATAGGACGCAGAAGATTCTGCCACCATCAGGCTGCTGAAAGACCTGAAAGAAGCTCTGCGGCAGACAATTAGATCAGTCCCTGAAGCGGCTGAAAGAAGCAGCCAATCGATCCGGATCAAGCGGAGGGACCCTTGCTGGGCTCAAAGAGCAACAACATAACATGCTGAGCGGGCTCTATCAAGCCAGCAGTATCAGCCGTCAATAAATAACAAGTGATACTCTTCCTCCCCTCATCTAGTTCCCAACCCTCCAGGAGGAGGGTGAACAAGGTATGCGGTCAGCTCTAAGCTTGACTCAGGGAAGAGGACGTCCCCTGCCTTGCATAGTCCAATGAGCTGCACCATTTAAACAACTGAGCAATAAGATATTTCCCTCCACAATTAAAGATCAATCTTTAATTTTATAATGCCAATTCATAACAAATCTTATCTCAAGACACTTTACAAAAACCTATCCATGCTTTTTACATCACATCCTGAAACCCCACTCCTTTCAGACAGGCAAAGTCTCCTGCTGTCAGGTGCATGTAGGAAGAGGCAATTCAGGGAGGTTTTTGGGGCAGACTGTTCTGAACTTTTCAGAAGTGCATGTGTGAAAAAGCCTTTCCAAAATGTAATGCCTTAGATCATACAATTTATGTGGTACAGACACATTTTGTCCAAACGCCTTCAGAATAACTGAATAACAGAATTACCCCATCAAAAGCAAGAGCTGCGAGATGTTACCACAAAGGGCATACAAACAGCAAACGTTTAAACTCTTGTAAACACGCTGGCAATTTTCTTTGGACATTTCCATGTCCTCTTGAGTGAACATGTCTTCACATTTGATGACAGAACCGACATTACTTCAATCATTCTGCTCATAAATAATGTTCTCAGAGCAGAAAAAAGACACCGAGAAAAACATTCAAACTGGATTGTGGACCATAATCATTAATTTTGTCCACTGAATTGTGTTTGAGCGTCTGAAACTGTTTGATGTAATGATGTGTATCCATCATAGCCTTTCAATTCAGCCACAGAGTTGTTTCTTTATCTTTCCTTCATGGCTTTGTGCTCCCAAAATGTTGAAAAAGGGAGGGGTATCCAGCTCTAATGTGTGTTGCATCAATCGGAGTGAGACGTCTCCGGATGTGAAGTACGCGTGTGTATGCATGGACAGGCTTTATTTGCGATGGCCCATCACACACTTATTCTCAATTGGGGAAATTGGTTGAACAGGGAACAAATCTCGCAACTTGTTAATTCTGCTTGGCATGTTCTTTTCGGTGAATAAAAACTATTATTTCTGCTTTTATGGGATTTATTCAGCCCATAACTATTCCATGCCTGCGGCGTTGGTCTTCGCGATGTGAGAAGTGAAAGAAAGGAAGAAGGAGTGACACACAAACGCTGCCCCCACCCTCTCTGTCTCCTCCTATCAGCATCACTTCCTGGAGTCCAAAAGAGGAGTGTGGCCCTGCAACACTTCCTCCATGGACTAAGCCCATGGCATGACCTGCTGAAGGTACAGTACTTCCATTTTACTTTTGTCTGTCTCTGGAAATAGGGGCATCTGTGTTTCATTTTCCTGGTGTTATTTTGCAACATGCAAAGTGGTTATAATGACTTCTCGCTGATCCATTTTTATAACAATTCAACTTCATGAAATGAACAATTGAAAGTGTCTTTACCCCAAAATTACAAACAGATTTGTAGATAGTTGGTAGCATTGTTCATTGCCTCACATCTCTGATCTCTTGTATCCACTCCCAAACTCCTCTCTGCATTGTGGTTGACTGTGGTAAACACACCCACTCCACGCCAGAATCCTCCGGAGTCAACCAAAACCAAAATACAGGCAGAGGACTCTGCATAGTTACTACCTAACATGTACAGTATGGAGACCCATGAGTGATGACTGAGCAGCATTTTCTATTATTCATTCTTTATTGTATTTTTTTTTTTTTTACCTGAAAAAGAAAAGAGAAACATCAGAGATGTCGATGTCAGTGCCACAGTAGGTGGACCTTTGTCATTCTGTGAAAAAGTTCCAGAACAACAGTTTTTACCACCATTTTGGGAGAATTCATGTTTTTGTGTTTGTGATGTTTTGCTCCGTTATGCTGTTATCTTTCTTATATTTTCTGTTTTTATTTAGTGATGCGTTATAATCACAGTGTGTGATGTTTGAATTGTGACCTGCACAGGGAGTGTGGATTCAGATCAACTGCTGTTGGAGTTTTTCACATGAAATAACCAACTGGAATTTGTAAATTAGGTTAGAAATGCACAATGTGGCCGTTTGAATATTTGCAAAATATTAACATGCTGCCGTGAAAGTCCTTTTAAAAGTTTATGCATTGAACAGCTCAATAGACACTGAAACGCTTGAAAGCTGTTTGCATCGCTCACAGAAAGCATTTTACTCCTATGGAAAATCATGAAGGATTGAAGATCCTCAGGCACACGGGTGAACTTTCATACTAAAGTTGAACCTTGTTGAATCACGTCTGACTTGTTGGACTGTATCCTTCTTGTGTGTGACAGAGACCGCAACACAATTTTCTTTGACCGCCAGTGTGTTGAGAAGAAGGCAGAAATGTCACAGATATCATGAATTCTAGATAACCAGTATGGCTAAATGCTACAGGCAGGAAGTTTAAAAAAGTGTTTTTTTTGCGATTTGGATGAGCTGACCCTTTAATGAGCGTCTCAGCTCAGCCTCAGTTTTTAGTAAAGCCTCGACTCTTGAGGCGCTGACGTCAAGCTGTTCAGCTACGGCAGCAGTGAACTCATACAGTAGATGCCGACACTTTCTGACACATTTCCTCCAAACTACTCCACAGGGCAACCCGAGCCTGAGTAAGCTGCTTACATTTGAAGCTCTCTATTGGCTGCTATAAAAAATAAAAAAAAACACACAAATATACTGTTGTTATTGTGAAACTCTGGAGAACTTCCCGCTTTCTACTGACAAAACCCATAGCCTGGGGTGGCTACGACACCAGCACAACACATACAATAGACATGATTGTAAATTCCTCTGCTAACTTCTTTTCACCATTATTCAATAGAGTGCACACACACTTATATATATACACTCAGTCTCCCCCCGCCCCCTTTACGCTGCTGTGACAGCTTTGTCACAAAGATGAATTCATCGTCAGCACTGCAGCCAAAACAAGTAATTTGATTGCCCCGACCACAAATTAAGTTAGTGTGATTCAATTTTCGATTTGGGCTTCTCCTGCAGCCATACATCAAGGGAGACATATTTCATTACACAGCGAAACCACAGGCGAGCAGGCAGCGGTGGCCCACTCTCTCCATAGAAAGACATCATGGGAGCATTATGGCATTTACTCGATGCCACTGTGGGTCCAGTAAGGCCATTGGTGCCATTGGTGGGCTTGTTATCCACAGGGCAACACAGCTATGTGCTGTACAGCCAACATATTTAGCCTGTTTAGATCTCTGCCAGTCCGGCTTTGACAATGTGTTGGCAGGTCCGCCTGCATATGAAACCACATGGGACTGGAGCAGATTTTCATTTCACCTGAAGAATATGCCAACTGATGTAACTGACTTACTCCTTCCTCTTGCTCTCGTAAGCTGGTAGACACAGATCATGGTTCAATGGAGAGCTGCACACGAAAGCTGAAAACTGAAACTGCTCAATTCTGATCTTATTATGTGTGGCTATGCATGCTATCTTTTTAAACACAGACCAGTGTCAGATTTCAATGTGCATTATAGTCAGTCCTCGATCCACCCTATCTACAGAAGAACAATAACAACATCATCAAACCCAGCATGTTGTAGTTCTGATGTAAGAGGCCACTGGGGTCAACATGTACTGTTTTATTTATAATTTGGTTTGCAGTGCTTTAATGTGCAAAGTCTCTGTCTCTCTCTGATCAATTACAGAAATGTGACAACAGTTCTTTTTTTCCCCCACACAATACTAAATCATTGGCTACATTTTACATAAGAGCGGGCCTAAAACTGGACTGTGCGTTACACCCAACCAAGATATATCATCAAAGAAGCAAACACATCATTTAAATAGGCACCAAACTCGATGACTGACAGCCATTTGAGTTGACTGACGTGCTTTTTTTAACTATAAGACAGTCCAGTATATGATTCAGGCCCAGATCACAAAGAAAAGACATAAGACATATATATATATATATATATATATATATATATATATATATATATATATATATATATATATATATATATATATATATATATATATATATATATATAGGCTGCAAAGCTGTAGCTGTATAAAAAAAACTGATCTCGGTCAAACTGGAAAAAAATCTAAAAACCCATTGGCTATAATTTGGTCAACACCTCTGGGGATGGTGGCCCATAAGATGGGGCTTGTGATTAAGCTAATGAAGATCTGTACAACTCATGTATCGCAGATATTCACAATTTTCTATTTAGCCCACTAAATGGCTCAAGTCGAAAGCTTGAGACACCAGAAAGAAGGTTGAAAGATGACATCGAGGACCAGATTGATATCTGCATTGATTTGTAATTACATGTTTAAGGGGATTAATAAAAGCTTAATAGAAATTCAATGATAGCTGATTGGGTACAGGATTGCATTTTGGTAAATATATTCTGCATCTGTGCTCTCCACACAGGCTGTGCTTGTTTACACTCAAATGCAATCGGTCAATACTGCTCAGACAGTAAATTGAAAAGAGAAGGCCCCAAAAAATGTTGCATCATTCTGACTGATTTTGCCTTTATATGCAGATACCAGTTTACTTATGCACGCTTTTTCCTGCAGTCCAAACATTCCTCCATACTTTACATGAAGTCATCTCGTCTTCTCCCTCGTTAGGATTCTGAAACAATCACACCATCTCACACTTCTCTGCCTTTCTTCCTCCTCCGTCTTAAGGTTTCTTCCTCTGCTCTATTCTGCTAAATGTGTTTGAAGACAGAGTGCTCAATCAGTGACGACTGTACCACCTCCTCCTCCTTCACTTTCCTTCCCCCCCTCACAATGCAGCCAAGAGCTTTCTAATTAAACTGCAGGCTGTTCTTCTGGGTAACCAAAGTTTGAAAGCTGTGAATTGAATATGCACCACTTGGCCATTCATTTAAATTAATATCACTGAGTGGTGGTGAAACAATCCCCTAGTTTAGCTTTTTTTTTTTGTCTTTTACATTATCGACAGTAGACTTTGTCCCTGTGTAGTCAGTTGTTGTACTTTACAAATTAACTTGCTGTTATATTCATGAAGTACGAGAGAAAAATGCCTTGGCGGTAATGGGCCATGATCAAATGCTTCCATAGATTAGAAGTGAACGCATCTGGTTTTCTTTAATGCTGAAATGTTCTCTGTGAGAAAGGACTGCAGCAGGGAGCAAAAGGAACTATCGAGCACATAACTTGTGTAGCTCAGCCTTTCTTAATGTTATGGGTGACTTGTCTGGATTTTGTTTTTTCTGTTCTGTAGAATAATGTGGGTGAAAAATTAACATGATACATTTTAAAGGCAAATGATAATTATTTGCAGCTGTCTGCAGATAGCTGCTCCATGCAATTTTCTCTTTAAGTTTAAAACATTTAATTTTGGTGTATGCCTTTATTGAATAGACAGGCCAGTAGATGGAGTTGGAAAAATGAAAGAGACGGTTGAGAATGATATAGTATGTGTGAAAGGAGCCTCAGGTCGAATTTGAATTTAGGCGGCCCGCTTAGAGGACTATAGGGCGTCAAAATAACCACTAATCCACCAGCACGCCTGGCCTACTTTTTATACATTAATGTTGTGCACTGCATTTCATCCAAATAATAATTTAGTTTTTTATCTAAAATAGTTTTTGCTAAGAGTCTTCTGACCTCATCAACAGTGACTTGGTTGGCAATTTACTTTTCCCCCCTGTGAACTCCAGTCCATCAACGTGTCCTCTGGTATCTACAGTGAGGCCTGTTTGCTGTAAAAATAGTAAATGTCTTATTTGTATTTGTTTTCTTTTTATAAGGCTGCAGACCCAAACAGCTGATCTGCGTGCTGTAGATGCAGGAACATGTGGTGTTCTGAAGTAGTGCTGAAACAAAGTGGCTTGCTCTCAGAAAAATAAAGAATGTATATATTCATCCTCAGTTTTCCTTAAAGTTAGGTAAATAATGTTGTACACATGATCCTTCTGCTTAGATGTATGATATAGCCAAGTTTCCATGCTGGCACTTGAACCAGTCTCCCCCTAAAAGGGACCACTTTGACCAGTGTCTCCTGTGGCTTACAGTACTATTTACAAGTTGTCCATACAAGCTCAATTAAAAAAACAACAACATCCCTTTAAAAACTTAAAGTAATAAAAATCTTGCAAGGTTTTCAAACCATCAGGGTGGAAGATAGACATATACACGATCTATAATGATAATTTATTCCTATAAAGCCTGGCAGGAGTGATCTGGTTTTCTGGCAGCATTAAGTGTCGGCCCCTCTCCTTACACTGTGGGCGCACAGGCAGGAACAGAGACAGCGAGCGACTGTGGGTACAGGGACACAGTGTCTCTGTTGCTCCTAAACTTTCTTGCTATTCTCACCTTCCTCTCTCATCTACCACCCACATAAGCTGCAGCGGGTAGTCTTTGTCATGCAGTTAGAAATTTATTTATCTAGATTCATGCCTGACGCAGGTGCCATATACTTGTAGATGGCAATATCATAATTTCTTGCATAAAGCATGCAGACTCTGTGAATCTCTGTCGACTGTGGTTGTCAACGTTTTTTTAGTGTATTCTCGAAGACGCCAAAATCCTTAAAAGGCCGGTTTGAAGAAGAAATGAGTTGTTTTGGCCAACAAGGCTGTGACTCAGGATGAGTCTTCAAATTGGGACAGAAGTGCGACCAATCACTTCTTCCTGAATATGGATGGATGGATATTTTCATGTCCATCACAGAGCGCCTCAATATCCTAATTTCACTCATAAAGTGTAAAAGAGAAAAAGTAATAGTGCAATGAAAGTACCATGCTTTATTTCTATTAGCTGGGCAACAAATTTAAAGCAACTGATGTTGAAGTGTGAGGACGGGAACAGCTGGTGATGCGATTAGAAAATCCTCTGCAGACCAGACCATCTCATTATGACGCTTGGTTTTATATACAGCAGAGATGTATATGTCCGTAAAGCTCCTATGTGATCGGCTTATTAAGTTAAGCTAAAATTATGAAGAAAGCCATTGATACTTATAGAAAAAATCTTCAACTGGTAAGTCACAAAAAAGGGAATAAAAATGAAGAATTGGACTCATTCTTATATTAGTCACATGGTACCTCTTCATAGGCTCATGCAATTAGTTTTATTCAATCAAGGTGAGAGTTGGCATTATTATTATGATTGTGTTGTAATGAACTCAGCTGGACCCACAATATGGATTGATCTGTGAGCGAAATATCCAGAGGTGAGGTCGAGGAGCTTGTTGAAGATTGTTGCAGGTTAAGAGGTAGAGATCTGGACAAAGGTAGAGGAAAAAGTTAGTAATGAGAAACTTTGGTTTAGAAATTATAATTTAGTGGCCTGCCTGGTGTGTACCATGACTGATAAACGGACGATCTGACGTCGTGTGGAAGATTGAGCCGGTCTTTATACTGTGGAGTGTGTCGGTGGCTTGATTGTAGATAAGAAGCAGCTTTGCAGCCTTGATTGTAAGCCAGGTGTGTAGAGCCAGCTCCAGGTAAACACACACACACACACACACACACACACACACACACACACACACACACACACACAACAAAAAGGAAACCTGCTTCACTTTTCTTTTTTGCCAGATAACCCTTGAGTTTTTTTTCTGATGGTTCAAAGTGCCAAAGTCAGTCTGAAATAGAGACCTGATGATAATGACAAACCAAGGAACATTATTAAAGGAAATATTATAATCATATCTAAAGGAGGTTATGGCAGTTGTAAGGCATTAAAGGGAGGTCGAACGTTCACATAGGAGGAGGGCCAAGGTGTAAGCTGAACTCACTGGAGGAAACTTTATTTCCCATCTGACCTATAGAAAACCTTTAAAGGGTCTCTGGAGGACCAACTTAGACCTGTACAAGCGGCTGGAATTGTTTGAATGGATCATTCTGATGAATGTAGGCAAATGTCATGGGCTTAGAGAGTTCATTAGCCAATTAAATTTGCAAATACATGTAAAGTAGATGGACTTTACTTCTGTGCTTTCTGCAGGGCCCTCCTGGGAAATAAATAGAACAATAAATATCAGCTGTGGTCTCCTCCTTTGTCTGGATTGCGGTGGCTCACTACTGGGAGTCTGCGAGTTACTCCGGGCCTAGTAGTAACTGGCCTCTTGGGACCCTGAAATAGTGCATATCTATAACGGCAACATGCACATGTAGGGCCCTTGGAAATGGGTAAAAGATTCCCTGGAGAACGTTTGCATGGATATAAAGTTGTCAAAAATTGTTACTCTAGGAGGAGAAAGCACAGCAGTTTGAAAGGGGTTTTACGTCCCCGAAAAGACAAATGTCCTTCTCTTTGTCTGCTGAGTCGATCAATTCACATTTTCCCTTTCTGCCCTCCACAATTGAAATGATCCCTCACGCTGTTGTGTCTTCAAGGCTGGCTGCCCAGGTATAGTAGAAATAGGCTGCCTGTCTTGTGACGCAGGTGGAGAATCACTCCAGAGATGAAGGGAGAGAGAGAGAGAGAGAGAGAGAGAGAGAGAGAGAGAGAGAGAGAGAGAGAGAGACGTGGAGGAAGAAGGGAGCAGTGATGGAAACGCCCACGAAGCATGGACTGTTTCTGGCAAATGAGAATCTGTTGTGCCTCCCTCTTCATCTGGATGCCAGAGCTGTGGGATTCCAAATTACCGGTGTAAATTTTGCACAACTGCGTCATGCTTGATTATCTCTGATCCGAGTCTTCGCTTTTTCATTGCAGCTCTTTGAGCCGACTTTCATTTTGTCTGTTTTGCTTTATATCTCTCTTTCTCTTGATGTTGCTCTTGCTTATTGTGTCTTTCTGTATTTATGTCCTAAATTTTCAGCCTTTGAAAATGTTATCGACTTTTGTGTGGCCTTTTTGTTTGACAAAATTCCACCATTACATTTCCATTCATTGATTGCTCATACTGTGGAGATAGGCGTCATTTGAATGCACATACAGCTGCAATTTGTAAAACAAACTTTCCTTTTTTGCACCCCTGCCAACATTTCTGATAGCATCTTGCTTTTGTTGGCGTCCACATTTTTAAATGCATTGTCCATTTTTCCCGCAGTTTATTCATTAGTTCCGATTCGGCAAGAGGGCCGGACATTTCTCATAATGTCCCCAACCTGAAATTCTCATCCTTTCATCTGTTTAGACACTGGCAGATTTCGCCGCTTGCTTCCTTATGTGGTCCTAATGCTTTAATATTTCATGCAGTTCAGGGCCTTCTTTGTAATCTGCAGGCACAGCACTTTTCTGGACAGTATTTGAATTATGTGCCTGCTGGCTATTCTCTGGTTCAAGCAGGAAGCCGTCGTCTCCATGAAAAGAAATGGGGGTCACTTGTCATAATGGTGGAACACTTCTTTGCTAAATGGATGCTAAGATTAGCTCTTCTGTAAGAGGATGAGTCATAATAATCTCTATGCAAAGTAACGGAAGCTGCTATTTGGCATTTATTAAGTGGACAGCGCTGGGATTCCAGTAACAATGGACCAGGAGCTCCGCAGGGAGGTGAAATGAACATCAATGGCCAACGTCATGATGGAAAAATGTTCCATCACAAATTCCAATTAACATTTTTTTTGGTAGATGCATTGACTGCTTCTTCATTAAATGTTAATGTGCGCTGCTGAGAGCAAGACAACATGAGGGGAAGCTGCAGAGACAAGACTGCTGTTCCAGGACCGTGGAGTCACTTTGCCTCCGACTGCTTGACAAGCACACTCAAACTTCCTGCTGTGGCTGCATGCATGGCTGGCTGCCACATTACAGTGTAGCTCCAGCTGAAAATCAACAAAAATAATTACAGTGGGCTTTGAGAAAAGATGTTTGTTTAAGAAACATCTTAAACATTTACTTACATTTTCACTCGCATGACAATTCTTTAAGTGAAATGTGTGATCAGACAGTGACCCAGCCTCTTGCTCCAAATAAAATCCCAGCAGAAAAATAAAAAGGCTACAGCATAAGGAAAGAAAAATGTATTATTCTTTCACAAAGACATTGCTTGTATATGAGGATGAAAAATAACATAACCCCATGCACCTTGCAGAAATTGTATTTTTTTGACATACACTTTCAGGTTTCCCTTCCAGACATTTATTTATTTGGGTTTATTTGGTTGGGTTTTCTCAACCAAACGATCATTGTTATTCCGTTTTTACTGTTCCAGAAAGTTGTTGACAGCTCAATTTGTTGCGCATGTAAGGATTTCTATTGGATATTTGTCAAGTATTTTAGAAGTCTTGGCAGAGGCCAGTTAAAGGTCATTTTTGTGTTTGTACACAGGGATGGCATGTTTCGTAGGTGGAGCCCAACTGGTGTCAGAAAGTCAGCAGTCGCCTGAGACCAATACACATCAGGAATGTCTTCAATTATTTAGATCATTTAGCAGAAGAAGACAAGTTGTCTTACAGTGACAAGCTAAGCCTTAACGTCGGGGTGAGAATTCTTGACCTGTAGTCACTTTCAGGTCAGTGGGTCAAAGAGCCAACCAAGTATCCTCAGTTACAGTGGACAGACATTTATTACCTTGTGGAGGATAGTGTCGTACACATTTTTTCAGCTGTTTGTTTGAATTATACATTTCAACAAACAATGTTGTGTAGTCTTTGAAGTTAAATATATTCAGTCACATTGTTCTCTTTCTAATGTTTCGATAACCAAGTGAATCGCTGGACAGAAAATTCAGTGCTGCAGGTGTGTTGAACAGATTCCCTCCCTTCCTTCTCTCATGATATCAATATTTGACTACAACAAACAAGAGTAGTGGGTTTGGCAGCTGTGACTCATCTCATGTCTCATGTCAACCCAAAAAAGATGACCCATGAGACTTCTTGCTCCGTGCTTCTCTCTCTCTCTCAGGCTCTCTCTCTCTCTCTCTCTCTCTCTCTCTCAAAGTGCCGTCTCAGGAGCACAGATTAAATTAGCGCCCGTCACTTCGACAGCTCTTACATAGACAGATAGCTTTTAAATTGCTGTAGAAAATCAAAGAGATCATCAAAAGCATTCCTTGTAATTCACACTTTTTACTGGAGAAATGATACACTGTAGCGATAAATGTAACTCTTTTTAAGACGTCTGAAGGAGTCAGAGCGTACCTAGCGGCTTTTGCTGTGGAAGAAATATGATCTTGTCTTTGGCTGAAGAATATTAAAATTGGACTGTGCAAAAAAAGGTGACTTTAGCAGAAATTGAGGGTGTGGAAATGTGATGATGCAACCGCTGTGACTGAAATCTTTTCTTCTCATCATCAGTATCTCGAGAGATAACTCTGTGTAATTACACCTCAGTTCTTGAGCATGAAAGTTAGTCTTGACCTTGGAAGTAGTAGACAAGGTTATGATGAAACAGAGACTTAGTGTCTGACGCCTTTGAGCCAAACATGTTATCATCTTCACCTGAGCTGTCTTCATGGAGACTCAGAAGTCCACCTGATGGGGTCACTGGTGGCCTAGTGGTCAGTTTGCACGCCCTATGTACAGAAGCTGTAGTTCTCACAGTGGGCAGTCCACGTCTGAATCCGACCTGTGGCTCCTTTACGCATGTCAATCCTCACTGTCTATAACTTATTCCCGACTCAATCCAATGTCCCGTCTCTACACAACAAGCATATTAGTTTTTTTTTTATTTTTTAACCAGGCTGTAACTATTTGTTTTTCAGATCTCATAATGGGTGTTTTTGAGTGAATGGGACTTTGGGGCTTTTGAAGGCAGCCTCAAGAGGACACTTTTGCTTTTGTTTGTATTGGTTTTTTTTGGTACTTGTCGCACCTTGAGATTTTCTTTTGAGAGTAAGATAAAATGTATTAACTGCATTTTTTGCGCTTGCTCATTGGTTTCTTTTTTTAAAAACATTTAACACTGTTACCACTATTGTTGATACAGTTAAACTTTTTAACTTTAGCATGTTAATTTCATGTTTATGTGGACCCATGGTGACATTTACTGAATTTATACCTTTAACATTGTGATGTAGATAATCTGCTGGTTTACAATCCGCCTGATTGTCTGTCTGCTTTTCTTTCATGTCCTTTTGACGTTTGGTGGACTGTACGTCTTAATGTTCCCAGATCTTAGCATTTACTTTGGTGAGTACAATATATTTAAAATCACCCAATGGGCATGATGGCCAAAGCTTAAACATTTAAGACCCAAGTTGAAATAAACCAGATTCATCCTTTAACTTTCTGACACTAAATAACTTAACAGTCATGCAAATACCTCCAGTTAAAAGACATCCCAACTTTTAAATCCTCTGCAGAGAAAGTTAGTCTATAGCTTTTGCTGCCGCAACTTCACCATGCAAGCCTCTTTTCTCGCCTGCCCTACATTCAGCAGCCATATTGTTTGCATTCAAAGGCTGTGCCCACACAGCTGGAGGATAAGCCAAGTCTCTCGGCAGATAAAGTACGGCGCCACTGGCTGCTGCTGCTGCACCCTCTTTTCATTTCCCTCTGTCTGCTGGGGTGTCAGAGCCTCCTGGCCACAGCTGGAAGATGAATAGTGCTGCACCACTCCACTTTGTCATGGTGTCCAAGAAGGCTCTAAATGGCATTGAGAGACTCTCAGGCTCTTACAAATGAGATCTCTGCAGCCGTTAGTAACCTTGTATGCACTGAACAGCCTGAATCTTTAAAGTTGTCTGATTCAAACAGTCCCAGGAGATTTTAAATCTCCTGTGGGTTCTGTTGCTTGCTTTGACTACAAGCTGTTTAAAGCTGGATTTGTGCAGTAACATGTAGAGCTCAATACACTTTCATTTCTTTGAAAATTATGCAGCAATGGAAGAGATAATTATGGGAAAATGTCTGAACTCTTTCTTTGCAGACCCTGACATGCCAAGATATTCCAAAGTGTATATGTTTGTGATGGTAAAGCTGAGCGCTGTTTTCCTCTGTTTGCACATGTTCAAGGCCGCACGTGTGCACAAATCATGCCATGTCTCGAATTGCCTCACAGTACTTGAGCTGGAGAGACACAGATAACAATAATCTTCCAGTACTGCTGCATCTCTTCTCAGTTTGGTTGTTCCTACACCAGGGGCAACAACACCTACCTGCTCTGTCTCGCTGTTCTCATGGAAACGCATCAAAGGAGCAGAAAGATAGACAGAAACTGAGAGAGGGAGAAAAAAACAAGCCTGATATACTTTGTTACTCTACTGTTGCACTCTTGATTGTCCCTGTTGCTTTTCTTGGCAGTGACAGTAAGTCCTGTCACACATCTCTTTCCCTGTCTGTTGGAGGTGAAGACCAAAGCGGAAAACAATGTGTAGCTGCTGTGATGCTATGTTAAAATTCAAGACAGCCGAGTCACCCGCTCAACCAGCACAAACTGCACACTTCTCGTCGGTTTCAGGGTACACCTATACATATTTCAGAGTTTTGAAGGTATTACCTCCATGTTTGGTTTTCCTCGTTGTGATGAAAGCTGGGCTGACACAATGGAGAGCTGGCGGCTGAGTTTGGAACCAAGATAAAACTAGAGACGGCCCTAGGCCTACAGGCGGGGATTACAACAGCACCAATTAAAAGGAGTCTTGATGGAAATCCAAAGCGGCATGTTTCTATGGGGTAGAGACAGGCGTGGGGTGCGTTCACGGACGCCTTGTAGACATAAGGCCGTTGTTCAACGTTTAATGCTCGAGTGTTAGTGATAGTGGGGCTTTTGCAGTATTAACATGCTCATTTAAACGTTTACATGCACAGTTAAGACAAGCTTTATTTGTCCATTTACCTGGACTACTACCCAGTATACAAGCACCAGGGAAGAATTTATTTGTTGATGGAAGTTTTTCAGACTGCGCTACGGTTGGTGGTGATATGCCTCCGTCACCTTCTTCAGTGTGACCTATATCACACGGCAAACATTCAACAAACAAGTCAGCAAGCGACACACTGGCTGTATGTTTAACAGTGAAAGCAACTGTAAAGCTCTGTTCAATTCTTTCAAAACAGCATAAAGTCTGACTGCTTGTTTGTCCAAAAATGCTTGATTCTCACTCGAGCACTGGACATGTCGATTCCTTCATTTTGTTTTCTTCTCAGCTTTCTTCTCAGTATTTACGCTGTTTGACCAGGGGTCAAAGCCCGGTGCTGAAACTGCAGAGCATGTGCAGAACACCAAGGCCAGTTTGAGTCTGATTGAGGTATGCAAAAGCAAATCGACTCCCAGACGCACTACAGTCAGACTAACACTTCATCAGCTTCTTTATAACATCATGTAAACAATACTGAATGTCACAGCAGCTCTTCCACAACAAATGAGACCACACAAAAAGACTTTTGAGGATGAGGCATCAGTGGTTCAACGAATAGTTGGTTTACCAAACTGTAATCATATTTATTTCTGCTATAATGATGGTCTTTTAATATCGGGCTCAATGGGAATTTTAGTTCTTTGCTTCTCTGCCTCATGTGGAAGCTGGAGCTTTTACACTTCTGCATTGACTTTATCTATCGATCCATGGGTTGGTGCGTGTGTAACACACACTTTCCCTGATGTTATGACTCCTCTTCACTAATAATGTTTGGACTGAGTGTTCTTTTAACATGTTGCTCGCGGATGAATAATTCAAGTTCACAACACTTTGAACTTGCAGACTGAACACTTGCAGATTTTGTTTTTGTGTTTTCATTTTTCAGTGACATGTTACACTTAGGGCACCTTTTAGAGCATCGAGTTGCAACGGGATGAGATGTGCAATATCCATTTCCAGACATGTAAGTGCCCATTGCAAACCCTTTAATTTAAGTATTTTTAGCATGATTCTGTAGGCTATATATACCTTTTCTAATTCATTCTGTACAAGTTCATGACCTTTAAATTAACTTTAAAGCCTAGATTAGCATTAACAATGCCTATAAAAAAATTAGTTCTAATGTTGGATGACGTAAAATTCAACCGCTGGCGTTTCTTATTTGCACGATTATTCATTTCTTTTATCATTACAGCCCTCGTAACAGTGTAGTCTTGGGAACTCTAAAAAGTGACTCTGGAGGTTAGTGTGCAGTTCATTTATGGGTTGTCAGCTTGGCCGAGGTAGGACCATGCTGACTTGGACATTTAGACATCCCTTAGTGCTTTAGGATTCCCCTGAAACACGCCTGTTAAGTCTGCAGGCTCAGACATATAGGACCAGTTCCACTGTCCCCGTTATGAACTCACAGACTTTGATGTGTAGTTTGGCAGGCCGACACAGTGTCCCTCATGATACCTGTAAAGTTGATGATTCTGCACCTCAGGATAAAACTCCAATGCATATATTGAGTACTGAGAAGAGTTACGGCCCTACATGGAGTTGTTTCAAGCCTTTCATGCACAATTTATTCAAGTCAGCAGCACAAAGCAAAAAACAACATTCATGATCATTTACGTCCATATACAGAGCTGGAGACAAAAAAAAAAAAATCCCTGTTCTACTATTTTTAGTTCTCTGTTTGAATAAAATGAATTTGCAAAAGAAAAAAATGATTGTATACAACATTTCTGCCAACCGCCCAACTTCCAGAGAAAGAAAAGCCTCATTCAGGCCTTTTATTGAATAAGAACGAGAATGACAGCTGGTTATGAAAACAAAAGCAGCAGTGTTTATACAAACTCAAGTAGTGCAAACGTAGAATAGTAATGTTTCAGAGGGCAATATTTGGTAAAAAAATAATCCAGATTTTGAAATCATAGCTTTTATGTATTGTGGCATCCTTTCCACCAGCCTTTCATATTGCTGTCGGGTGACTCTTGCCAAAAATTCAAGCAGCTCGTCTTTGTTGAATGGCTCGTCTGCTAATCATCAACTCAGTTCCTGAAGTAAACCTGTGTTGACATCGATCAGACGCTGGAAGAGGAGGGCTCCCATGCAAATAAAGATCTGAAGATGCTGATTTGTTTTTTTCTGTCTGAACTCCGTCCAAGTTAAAACATTAATAATGTGTTAATATGTGTTTAAATAGTTTCTAAATAAATGACTGTCCCGATTACAAAGTAACTTGTTTAGTAAAAGAGTGAAAGCTGAAGGTAGGCATTCTGATGCAATGAAAAATCCTTTATTAAACAATGATGTGTCGACTCGTTTCGACTCGACAGAGTCCTTGTTGGGACACTTCACTTCAACCCAGGTTGTCAAGCAACATTGTTTTTGTTGTATTATTCACGGCCTCAAGAACACTGCATCTTTTTTCAATCAGTTGTCATCTTCTGCAAGTAAGATTCCTTGGGCTTAATGTTGTATACAACAAAACAATATTCCTTTAAATCAAATGCAAACTTATTTATAGTAGAATCAGAGCGACTTTTTTCTTTTTGCATTGGTCATTTAAAAACAGAATGTAATCCCCAGACATTAGACCTGCACTCACACACTATCAGAGAGGTGGGAAAATATACGTTAATATATGTATATATGTTCTCCTCTGACATTTAGCATACATCCGAATTCACTCTTTTTTTACAACCTTAGGTATTGATTCATTTATTTGATGGCACTAGGCATTCTTTGGGTAGAGTGGCTTTTTTTCTCTATTAGCATTTACTGGATTGAGTTTTAATAGTTTTATTTAATCTGGTTCTGTTTATTGTTTCCTGTTTATTAGCTTTAGCTCAAAGAGATGTTTGTGTAAATGTCCTGCTTAACAAACCTTATAACTTGGTTTACAAGAAAACCAGGCCAACTCAGACTATTTAACAACAGACATCACTGTAACAACAGGTTATGGACAAAGAATGGTGTCCAATTAATTAAATGTTTCAACAAAGCATCCCTTCCTCCTATATCCTAATGGACATAGGAGCTTTGAGTAGAGGAAATGAAGGAGGCATAATGAATGAGTACAGAAAATGAGGAGGCGGTCCAAGGGGGAGGGAAAATGAACCAGGGGAAAAAAAACCTTTTATTGCCTGCCATAGTTGATGCTTCTGGTGAGTCAAGGCAGCAAGATGAATTGAGGTTGGGAGCTGTTGGACGTAGAAGAAAAATCCCTGTTCACCGCTGACATTTCCAGTACAATTAATTCTGACACAAAAACTTTGCACATGTAATCATGTGAATCCTCTCCTCCCAGTGCTCCCAGTTTGAGAGCTCAAACCAAGAGGCCCATAGAGGAACAATGGATGGTTGGCATTGTGCCGGGCCTGTCAGAGACCGTTCCTCTCAGTACTGACAATATGCTGTGTGGAGATGTGAAGGCTATCGTTTAAACCCGACTGTAGAGGAAAGCGTTCCATCAAGAGGAAGTCCTTCAGTTTGTTCACAAGTGAGTTCATTATTTCCACTTAGTGAAGAAGAGGGAAGGAGCCCAACACCCTTGACTGCCAAAAAAAGCAAAACTTGTTTAATTTATTATTCTATGTTGTACTCAACAAAAAGACATGCCATTGATATTCATCAGAGTCCTATCTGCATCTGCTTCACCAAGCTACAATTTGAAACTTAGCTTAAGGTACGTGAGAGGTAAGTAATATTTCAGGGTTTTTCTGAACTAATTAAAAGTGCACCATTTAAAAGTCACATATTATGCAAAATACACTTTACCATTATAATGCTCCCCTATGATCAAAAAAGCCCATCCTCTCAATCATTTTTGTGCTCCACTTTTCAGAAAATGTGCGCTCAAACAGGCTGTTTGGAGAATTTCCCTTTCTGACATCACAAAGTGCAGTAGCCCCTCCCCCAGATGGGTGACACTCCCACAGCTCGGTGTTTGTTCTGCCCTCTGAGTCTGCCCTCTCACCGTAAACAATAGGACATGTGTAACAGAGTTAAAAATGCACTTTTATTATTATTACTTTAAATTCATGTTTGTTGGCGTAATAAGTATTTGTGAATTTTATTTTAATGAGTCACTCTTATTTTTGATTGTTTGACTTATTTGCCTGTAGTCCTTTTTGCACTCTACCTAGTTTGAGCCTCCTGGGTTTCCGTAGCTCCTCCTGAGCTTCCGTAGCTTCTCCCGTCACTCCCCTCACATTGCTACTCCGCATTGCTGAGGGTAAGTTGTGCTAGATGTAAACTGCAGAGATATTGTGTTGTTCGCTCCATAAATCTAGCTATTTATGTCATAGCCTCTGGTGTATGTTGCTTACTGTTGTACAATATCGCGTTATAAAGCTGTTTTGTGTTGTTTTGACCGTTTTAATAAGTTTTATGGATGTCTTTGTTTCCACCGTTTTGGCGCGAATTTTGTGTGACGTATATTTTGCAGCACAGCTTGTATAAACGCTGTTCTTGTCTGCATGTTTAGGAGCAGAGTGCACATAGAGAAAAATCAGAAGACTATTAATGCGAGATTAATGTCTTCTACAGGTATGTGTATGTGTTTTTATTTTAAGTTGTAAAGTTTGTCTCTGTTTAGTTATTCCACCCCACTGCACTGTATTAATGTGGCCACCAGGTGGCATTTGTTTTTGATTTACTGTTATGAAGAGAGGTGTTAAAACCATTGTTTTAAAATGTTTTTTTACTGTGAGACATTGCTACTCCGCATTGCTGAGGGAGCAGAGTGCACATAGAGAAAAATCAGAAGACTATTAATGCGAGATTAATGTCTTCTACAGGAATAAAAGCTGGAGAACAGTGATCTGTGTTGTCATCTTTGAGCCCTAAACACGCACAAAATCATATCCGTTACACTGGTGCCGTGACCCTTCGGATCTTCAGACCAGCTTGACGCTCGTCGCCGTGGATGCTGTGCAGCCGCCCTGATCTACACTTCAGGATCCTTTTGTGGTTTTATGGGAGACTGTGGTTTAGGGCACTTTGTTTTAAATTCTTGTGATCTGTGAGCAGACTGTTTTTGTTTAGTGATATACGTGTTACTCTAATGCTTTTATTTTTTTATTTTTTTTTCTCTATTCCTCTCATTTAAAACACAACGCAAGTACATTTGATGGTTGAGATCAGCCACTAAATTGCAATGGATAGGTTTGCTAGTCCTACTTTGCCTAAAGGCAGGGGTGTTTGGTTCCATGATGTTGCTGACGGTGGGGCTGTAGGACATTCAAAGTTCACACCTGATGGTTGTGTAGAAACGGGTTCGGGTCTGAGCCCAGGTTGTACTCCTGTGGGTGGGTTAATGAGGGAGGGTCCCCTTAATTCCACAGCCCGCAGCGATGTTGATGCCATTCACCACCTTACGGACATGGTTGGACAGTTAGGTGCTCAAATAGGTGAGTCAATTGTCTCCAAGCTAATGTCAGCTGGTGTTGTGAACTTGACTAGTGACCACCAGACTGCCTCTACTGCCCAGAACTCACAATGTGACATCAGACATGACCTATCACATGTGACAGTCCATGTTAAACCAGATAAGGTACTCCAGACATACAGAGGTGACGGCACTGACAAACACTCGGTCCAGGACTGGATTGACATGACAAATACTCACCTCAGAAAACAGGACATACCTGTATGTGAACGAGCTGAAGAGATCATGGGCCACTTAATGGGCAAGGCCAGAGATGTTGTGAAGATTGCCTTGCGTAGTGATCCTACACTTGATGTTAAACAGAAACCTGAACTGATATATGATGTTCTTCTCCAATACTTCAGCGAAGCTCCCTCATGTCTCCCCCTTGCCGACTTTTATGCTACTCTGCCAAAACACAGAGAAAACCCAGTTGATTACTGGATAAGACTGAACAAGGCAGCAGACCTGGCTCTTGAGGGCCTGCGTAGACGTGGGAAGCAGACGGAGAGCATGAATGATGAGGTGGCTCTCATGTTTGTCAAACACTGCCCTGACCCGGAGTTATCCTGCACCTTGAAGTGTAAACCAATACATGAGTGGACTTCACGTGATGTTCAGCTGAGGGTTGATGATTATCAGAGAGAGTTGAGGGCAACTGGCAGAACCACTGGTGCTCCACAGCTGAAAAGCCAAGTCACAACCATCGCCTCTGAGCAGTCCAGCCTGACGTCGTCCAGCCTGGCAGCATATGAGCAGTGTCATAATGCAAGTCCATTACCCTCATCTTCCTCTCTCCAGGCTCAACAACAGGTGTGTCATCCTCCATGCCCCTCTTCGGCGTCTGTTTCTTGTCAGGGTGGTTCCCAGCATGCTCCAGTTGTACCAGTTGTGGCACATAATCTCCAACAGTCGGAGGAGAGGCTTCTCACTCGTGTGGTCGACATGTTTCAAGAGATGATGGAGAAGATGCAGCGGCGTGACGATTATCATCCAACACGTGGTGGGAAGTTCCGGCGGGCCCCTAATGAGCGACGTGCCAGAGAGGTGGGTTGTAAAGTCTGTAATGACTCCAGCCACACTACTATTTCACACTGCATGTCTGAGAGACTGTGTTTTGCCTGCCATGCTCCTGGCCACACCAGAATGAACTGTCCAGCTAATAACTCTCCCCAGCCACAGTCTGCGGGAAACTAGCCGACCTGTATTCGGAGGGAGGCAGTACAGGTCGCACCACCGACTCCCAAAGTGATGACATGTCAGATGCTGAAAGTGTTTACACTTCAGTGAGAGGCTCATGTGATGACTCTGAAGTTGTTGTCTACCAGAATGTTCACAGAGTTGGCAGCAGTGACAGTCTCTTCTACACGACTGTGAAAATGGGTGGGACAGTGAAAATGGGTGGAATGTTGGACAGTGGTTCGATGGCCTGCAGCATTAGTGAGGAAGCTGAGATGAGGCTGAGAGAGGCCGGAGTGATTACAGACCAAAAGCTGATTGATGTGAATGTAGTCCTTGTTGGATGTGGTGGACTTCGTGTTAGTCCTAAGTGTGCTTTTGATGTGGAGATGGAAGTGCATGGCTGTAGGATGTTAGTTCCCACTCTTGTTGTTCCAGGACAGCATGATGAGTTGATACTGGGAACCAACGTCATAAAACGCATCCTGCATCAGTCAAAGCTTTGTGAGTCCTACTGGAAGATAGTGTCCGGTCCCTGCCCTTCTGGAGACCCAGAAACTGAACAATTCCTGTCCATGCTGTCTGGTCTAAATCCCTGGAAAGGTGGAGAAGTTCCCGACAAGGTCGGTACAGTAAGGTGTAACTCAGCTACCTGCCTCGAACCTGGGCGCGAATATCTCCTGTGGGGGAGACTGCCCAAAAACACTGCTGTTTCTCCAGGAAGTGCCGTCATGACAGAACCCACGTCATCTCATTCGGCTCCCAGGGGTGTTTTGGTCGCAAAGATTGTGACTACATTGTGGGGGGACAGATGGGTCCCATTAAAGCTCATTAACACGTCTAACAAACCTGTGTTATTGAGGCGCAATGCAAAGCTGGCTGATGTCTACCCTGTCGTGGCACTTGAGGACGTGGATGGTGCAGAGCACTCAGAGGTTCCACTTGCTAGCTGCGCTCAGTCAGCCGTGCCTCCAGCTGCAGATGCTAGCTCAGCCAAAGACAAGCTCAGGTCAGTTGGGCTCAGTGGTGTCGATATTGAGTCTTGTGAAGTATCTGGTGACTGTAGGAGGAGACTGGCTGACCTTGTTTTGCAGTATGAGGATGTCTTTTCACGCCACAATCTTGACTGCGGGGAGGCAAAGGACTTTGTTCACCGCATACACCTGTCAGATAACAGACCATTCAGACTCCCATACAGGCGAGTGCCCCCTGGCCAGTATCAGAAGCTGCGTCAAGTGCTGAGTGAGATGGAGGAAAGGGAGATCATCAGAAAATCATCAAGCGAGTACGCATCACCTTTGGTGCTTGTGTGGAAAAAAAATGGAGATCTCCGCATCTGTACAGACTTCCGCTGGCTGAACAAGAGGACCCTGAAAGACGCCCATCCCCTTCCTCACCAGGCAGATTGTTTGGCGGCGCTGGGAGGGAACTGTCTGTTCAGTACGATGGATTTGACTTCCGGGTTCTACAATATGCCACTCCATGAGGACGACAGGAAGTATTCAGCCTTCACCACTCCCATGGGCTTGTATGAGTACAACCGTCTGCCGCAGGGTCTCTGCAACAGTCCTGGGAGCTTCATGCGTATGATGACCAGCATTTTCGGAGACCAAAACTATCTGAGTCTACTGTGCTATTTGGATGATCTGTTGGTGTTTGCACCTGATGAGGAGACTGCCTTGCAGCGGCTGAAGATGGTGTTTGGGAGGCTGCGTGGTCATAACTTGAAGCTGGCCCCGAAAAAGTGTTTCTTTCTCAGGAGGTCCGTCAAGTTTCTCGGGCACATCATTGATGAGGATGGTGTTTCAACGGACCCCAGTAAGATTGAGAACATCACAAACATGTTGACTTCTGACCTCATGGAGCCTGATGGTGTGACCCCGTCTCAGAAGCGGATACGGTCCTTTTTGGGGATGGTTAATTACTATCAGCATTTCGTGCCCAGGTATTCAGCCATCGCCAAGCCGCTCTTTGATCTGCTAAAGGGTGGGAGGAGGAAAGGCAAACACCATAAGATTAAGCTGTCAGGCAGGAGGTTGTGTGCCTCTGACTGGACGGTGGAGCGGACACAGGCTTTTGAACACCTGAAGTCCTCACTGATTCACAGTGTCGTCCTGGCTCATCCGGATTTTGCCCGTCCTTTCATGCTGTCGACTGATGCTTCCCTGGATGGCATAGGTGCTGTCCTGTCTCAGGTTCAGGAGGGCGAAACACAAGCCAGACCCATTGCTTTCGCCAGCAAGTCATTGTCTCAGTCCCAGAAGAATTACCCAGCTCACCGGTTAGAGTTTCTGGCCTTGAAATGGTCTGTCTGTGACAAGTTCAGTCACTGGCTGAAAGGCCACAAATTCACAGTCTGGACTGATAACAACCCGCTGACTCATATCCTGACAAAACCAAAACTAGACTGTTGTGAGCAACGCTGGGTAGCCAAGTTGGCGAGTTACGACTTTGATATCAAGTATGTCCCAGGTCGGCAGAACATTGTGGCTGATGCCCTGAGTCGTGTGCCATTTGTCAAGGAGAGTGTTGGTCACAGGCTGCTTGCTGAACCTTATGCAGGTCTCCTCACTGAGGTCAAAGACATGTCAAACTCATCCGTCCAAAATGCCTTCCGGTCATCCAGTGGTCACAAGCTGCTCTCCTCAGTGAGTGTCAATGCCCAGTCAACATGCAGCCCACTGCAGATGTACACTCAGTCTGTTGCAAGGGAGGATGTATCTGCTGTGTTACAGTCACACCTTGAGTGGGATGTTGGTCCGAGAGCCCGTGCTGTTGAAGTGTTGCAGCATCTGCCTCAGTTGATTCCACCTGGACAGGACGCCTTGCCCGCTTACACTGAAAAGGACCTCCGTGATAAGCAGTTGGAGGACAGAACTCTTTCCCGTGTTCTGTACTATGTTGAGAGACGTCGAAGACCCTCTAGGAGAGAAAGGTTTCAGGAGTCTGTCTCTGTAACAAAGTATTTGAAGCATTGGGATAGACTAACTGTGAGCAACGGTGTGCTATACAGGACTTCAAAGGACCTGAAAACCAAGGCGAAGCGCTTCCAGTATGTTGTCCCTGACTCACTCAAGACTGAGGTTCTGCATGGTGTCCACGATGGAGCTGGACACCAAGCCCAGTTCAGGAGCCTGAGCTTGACAAGGCAGAGGTTTTTCTGGCTGAACCTTGACAGGGATGTGAGAGACTATGTTCGCCATTGTCAACGATGCATCGTTAGTAAGACTATTGAGCCTGAGGGAAGGGCTCCCTTGGAGACCATAATATCAACCAGGCCGCTGGAGCTGGTATGTATTGATTTTTGGTCGGCCGAAGACTCCAGAAACAAGACTATTGATGTCTTGGTGATAACGGACCATTTCACGAGAATGGCTCAAGCGTTTCCATGTAAAGACCAGACAGCTAAGCAGGTGGCCAGGGTTCTCTGGGACCGGTATTTCTGTGTCTATGGCTTTCCTGAAAGGATTCATAGCGACCAAGGCGCTAACTTTGAGAGTCAGCTGATTAGTGAGCTCCTCAGGGTGTCAGGTGTCAGGAAGTCACACACAACCCCTTACCATCCGATGGGAAATGGGAGTGTGGAGCGGTTCAATCGGACCTTGGGTGGCATGATTCGTGCGTTGTCCCCTGAAGAGAAAGCTGACTGGCCACGACGCTTGCAGACACTCACCTTTATGTATAATTGTGCAGTCCATGAGACAACGGGTTATCCCCCCTTCTACCTCATGTTTGGTCGGGTCCCTCGCCTGCCTGTTGATGTCCTCTTTCATGCTGTCCTTCATGACTCTGCTGTGATGAACTATGACAAGTATGTGGCATGTCTTGCAAATGACCTGAGGGAGGCGATGGTGATCGCTCAGGACCATGCTTCAAGAGAGCAGAGGAGACACGCTCAACTGTACAACAGAAAAGTGAAGGGACCCAGTATTGATGTTGGTGACAGAGTGCTCTTGGCCAACAGGAAGGAAAGGGGCAAGAAGAAGCTGGCTGACCGGTGGGAATCGACCATCTACACTGTGGCGAACGTTAACCCCGAGACGCACACGTACAGGATCCGTGACACAGTCACTGGTCAGGAGAAGGTGGTCCACAGGAACCTGCTCATGCTGGCCAACTTCCTCCCTGTGGAGGCCACATGTGAAATGTCTGACCTTGCCTCTTCCATGTCCGCTACGGGCTCCTCATCCCTAGGAACTGATGACATCAGAGTGGATGAAGAGGTCTTGTGTGAGAGAGAGAATGAGACTCTTTGTGGAGCTAGTGGGAGCCTTGACAGTGGAAATGTTGAGATCTCACCTGTGACTGCAGAAGAAGGGCAGGACCCTTTGAGCGATCCAGAGCCCGTGGACTCTGAGGGGAGAACCATTGAATGGATCACACAGCTGTCTGCACCCAGTTTATCAGAGAGAGATGTTGCTGACTTAGCAAGCATGGACTCTGACCCCCAGACCTGCTCAGTCTCACCTGAGAGCTACACGACAGTTCACTCTGTGACTTGTGACTCTGTCCCTGTGACCGCTGTGGATGTCCTGGCAGGTGTGGGACAGCCTGACTCTGCTCTCGATACTATGACACAGACTGACAATGCCTCAGACATTCTGCACACTGTTGACCGGACCTCAACCATGCGCTGTGACTGTTCTGATGCACAGACACAAGTCAGGTCTAGATTTGGTCGATTGGTCAAACCTGTGAATAGGCTCATACAAACCATGTCCAGGCAGGATGTTGTTCAGGACAAGTTCAATGTTAATGCTGTTTGCAAGACTGTGTTCCAGGCTTTTGCTGACTAAAGTTTTAATCGGGTAGCTTATGACCCTTTTGGGCCTGTTAGTTTTGTAATGGTGTGATGTTCACCTGTTTTTATTTTGTGTTGTGTCATGGGGCTGGACTACACTACGTGTTGGGGTCTCGTGGGGTGTACAAGGCACCCTGTTAACAGTTGTTGGGTTGAGGGATAAGCACTGCTCTCATACCACTTCATCCTTATGGGATACATTTTGTTGTTTGGTTTCGTGATGTTGACCCCTGGTAATTTGTGAATGTGTGCTGTTTTCTATGGTGTATACTGTGTTGTCGGTGCTCATGTTCGATAAAATTCAGTGGGGGTGGGTGTAACAGAGTTAAAAATGCACTTTTATTATTATTACTTTAAATTCATGTTTGTTGGCGTAATAAGTATTTGTGAATTTTATTTTAATGAGTCACTCTTATTTTTGATTGTTTGACTTATTTGCCTGTAGTCCTTTTTGCACTCTACCTAGTTTGAGCCTCCTGGGTTTCCGTAGCTCCTCCTGAGCTTCCGTAGCTTCTCCCGTCACTCCCCTCACATTGCTACTCCGCATTGCTGAGGGTAAGTTGTGCTAGATGTAAACTGCAGAGATATTGTGTTGTTCGCTCCATAAATCTAGCTATTTATGTCATAGCCTCTGGTGTATGTTGCTTACTGTTGTACAATATCGCGTTATAAAGCTGTTTTGTGTTGTTTTGACCGTTTTAATAAGTTTTATGGATGTCTTTGTTTCCACCGTTTTGGCGCGAATTTTGTGTGACGTATATTTTGCAGCACAGCTTGTATAAACGCTGTTCTTGTCTGCATGTTTAGGAGCAGAGTGCACATAGAGAAAAATCAGAAGACTATTAATGCGAGATTAATGTCTTCTACAGGTATGTGTATGTGTTTTTATTTTAAGTTGTAAAGTTTGTCTCTGTTTAGTTATTCCACCCCACTGCACTGTATTAATGTGGCCACCAGGTGGCATTTGTTTTTGATTTACTGTTATGAAGAGAGGTGTTAAAACCATTGTTTTAAAATGTTTTTTTACTGTGAGACATTGCTACTCCGCATTGCTGAGGGAGCAGAGTGCACATAGAGAAAAATCAGAAGACTATTAATGCGAGATTAATGTCTTCTACAGGAATAAAAGCTGGAGAACAGTGATCTGTGTTGTCATCTTTGAGCCCTAAACACGCACAAAATCATATCCGTTACACATGGTTCAAGAAAGCTCGAGACATTTGAGTCCTTCCAGAGAGGGGCGTGGTCAGACACAGCTCATTTACATATTTAAAGCTACAGACACAGAAACAGCCTGTTCTGAGCAGGGCTGAAATAGAGGGGTTTAGAGGCATGATCAAATACAGGATCAGAGTGGATTTACATCAATAAATGTCACAGATAGTTTTAGGACGCTCTGAGACCTAATTAAACTGGTTGAAAATAATTATAATATGTGACCTTCAAAACCGATTGTAACCCAAGTACACAAGAGTTTAAACTGGGTCAAAAGTACATGAAGGTGACCATCTTAAAAGTAGACAGCATTTTTTGGAATTATTGTAATTGAAGTTTCTATTCACTTCTCTGACATCATGTTTTAAATGGGCCTTGTTAAGCTTTAATGTTTATACAAAATTAATTCTGTGCTTAAATCACGGGAAAGGTAACAACAATTTACATCCAGCATGTGTATTTTCAGTTTTGCCAAGTGTTGAAAGTGCTTTGTGTCTTTGTTGCTCTTGTCATAAAGAGACATCGTATTCATTTCAGTCTGTTTCATTAACAGCTAAAACTCTCATCACAGTGGCTTTAATTTCTTTCCTAACTTTGATTTTGTGAACCCAATTTCGCCAAATATCCTGAGTAATTTAATTTTTAATTAAAACAAAAAAAGTAATTAACAAATATGCTGAAACATGACAGAAAGGCAAGAAAAGGAAGTTAGCATCTTCCCCCATAAGGTTATTTTTAGCCTATACCGCTTCTTCTTCAAAATGCAGCCAAAGTTTCTGGTGTTGTTGAAATTCCCACCTAGGAGGATTTAATTAGCGCTTTGAATGAATAACATTTCAACCATTTCTCTTTTTGTCCCTTGTAATCAGTTCTGGGCCATTAATGTGAGGATGACTATCGACTGGAGGAGCAGGCTGCTGATAATTGAATGTGCGGAGGCCATTAAACATTCCTAATCAAAAACAAACACTCCAAAGCCATGGCTCCTGCCGAACAATAAGATGCAACAACAATTGAAGCATGTTTGTGGAAAGCTAACAAAACAAAAGAAGCTCACTATCTATCCCCGTCTGCATCATTTCAGTTTGTCTTCTTTATTCAGCTATCTGTGCCAAGGAGTTCAGAATGTGGGAGCCTAGAAAATAGACAGAATTTCTCAGGCCATGGCACCATATTGAGTTTTCTAAGTTAGTGTTTTGATGCAAACAGCTAAGAGGGGACACATAAAAACACTGTAATTGAAACGTTCTCAGAGGCTCCATTCCACATGCAAACAGGTCACTAAATCATTGATAGTGACCACACTGTTGGAAATAACTGGCCCTCTATTGACCTGCCACGATTGATCTGAATTCTACATCACCACATATCATGAAGTCTGGAGTCAATATTACTATCTGACACACACGACCCTGCACGGCCTCTTCTCCAGCCTTGTTTATGTCCAGTTGAAATGTGGAATGAACTCTGCCTGTCTTCAAGTCTTTATGGTTTTGGTTCTCTAATCTTAGTGTTCTTTTGTGGAGTTTCTTTGAATCCTACTGTACAGACAGGGCAGGCAAAAATGTTCTCTCTCAGTTGGCTTCTTAATCTTCGTCCCAATCAAGCGAGTTTCAGAATTTTGCATTGAGGGTGAATATCTCCCTGATGATGGCGAGGCATCCTGCAGTGGGGCAAACCAGAATTCCTGTCATTTCCCTCAAATGCTTTGGAGCTTCAGTAAAGATTGTGGTTGGAAAATTTCAGTGAATCACAATTTGATGGATCTAAATACGATCCTGTTAGATTTTCATGTGGCGTGAGCTTTGTTAAAAGTGATGCAGTCAGCTCATAAGAGCATTAGGGACAGACTGATGCCAAATCATAATTATTAAACACCTTTAAAATTTAGAATCTGATCTACTGGTGCATGGAGGGAAACTGCAGAGCACTCTCTCTACTGATTGTCATATGAACAAAACTACAGTCAATAAGAAAGTGAGCTGATTGAAGAAGGAAGCACAACCACTGCAGCAAAGGCATTTTTTTCTCACTTCCTGCTCGCGCTAAATGTACAGTATAACCTATATGTTAAAACTTTTGTGATCCATTATGTGTTATTTTCAAGAAAAAGGAACTCAAAAACTATGATTGCCAATTCCACTTTCTCATTGTCTGCCATTTGTTACCTAAAGGTGTTTTTATGTGGAAAAAAAGTGTGAGGATTTTCGAGAGAAAGCGCGATTTCCAGATTTTAGAGACTTGACTTATTTGTCATGTGAATCTGTTGAACTGTTTTGAACGTGTTGTTTTTTTCTCCACACACTTTACCAACAAAGCTGTTAAATGTATCGTTACCTGTTGATGTAAGTGAGGTCTCTCACATTTTTAATATATTTATGATACAAGACATTAAGCTCTTTCAGTGTACTTTAGAGATGATATTTTAAAACATCGGGGGTGTATTTAAATCTAAAAAATGTTAATTTTTGTGGGATGACTCACTGCACAAACAACTAAAAAGCTTTATTCGCTGCTCCCACCTCTGCCCAGAGATCCACAATTTGTCAAATGAAATGGGTATATTTATATTGAACTGTTGTGACACAGTCATTTGTTGCTTTTGTTGTTTCTTCTGTTAAGGTGAAGCTGTCAGGCAGCTGTTACATGAGTTCATATTGTTGTTAACCATCATATCTGATTAATTCATCACATGAGCATGTATAATTGATGAGTGTGTTATTCCTATTCCCACAATACTACTATAAATATGTTAATGCATGCAAATGTTGTTATATGCAAATCTATGGAGGCCTATTAGGCTTTTATGGTGTGCTGAAAGGATTATTGGCCCAGGGTTGTTGGAAGAGGAAATGTAAACGCCCTCACAAATTTCCATGTTGAATCACAAGATAAATCTATCAGCATGTGAAATCAGATAAAGAAATACATCGATATGAAAATGAAATATTTAATTAACCTTGTGATTGTCATTAGGTATGCACAGTTAGATATGTGTGTGAAGGACGCAGCAGATCGGCATTTTCTTGAAATCGGCCGCTAATGATCCATCGGAAGAAGCTTTAAAAGGGGGAATCTCCCTCAGTCTGAATCATTATGAGGAGCACGTTGCATCTTCAGTAATTACGTGAGGGACCTCACTGTTGCACTTGAATTTGTTTGTGTTGTTCTTTCAAGGTCCGCTGCGCCTCAAAAGGACAGACGCTGCTTTGCCTTTCTGCAGCAGCTTGTCAACATGACTCGCTATCCAGCCGAGCAGAAAAAGGGGTCCAGTCCGTGTCCTGTCTGACTGGCATGCAGCTCACAGTGTCCGCACGAAGAAGGCAAGGAGGGAATTATGCTTGTAAAATCCGAGCTGAAATCCATGTGGAACACAGAGTTATTTCAGAAGACAGAGTTGACTGCAGCAGTAGGTCAAGCTTGTATAATACTGCCAGGGTCTGAGGGCTCACCTGATCTGCAGTTTTTTTTATTATTTTGAAATATGGAAGTCCTTTATCTGTGCGCTGGAGCAGAGCTGTGTGGAAGAGGTTTGAGGTTAAGGGTGCTGGAGTTAGAGGTGCACTTCTTTTCTTTTGCATTTGCAATTGAAAGCCTATTGTCCTTACATTTATTTTCACACCTCGAGTTTGAATACAAGCTTTTTGGTGAACATTTCTTCATGACAGTCAAAGATACCAAAAGAAATGAGAGAAAAGGGTAAAAAAAAAAAAAGAGAGAAAAGAGACAACCGAGGCAAAGGTGATTTTTTTTGTTCAGCTTTAGGAGAGTCAATTAAAGTCACAGAGGGAGAAGGCACCAAATGTGCAACTTTACAGGAACCCTGTATCAGATATAAGAGGACATTTGGAATATAGTTTTGCAAGTTGGGTTTCAACTGGATCTGCTATAACAACCAAATTCGCCCTATTGGGGGATTAATAAAGTTTGTCCTTCTCCTTCTCCTTATCGTTGTCCACAGTTCTTTTAGAAAAATAGATGAGATGAGATGTGTATTCCCATTTGCACAGGTACAGGACAGAACAGGTACATTGGAATTGTTGTGCATTTCTCCCTGAGTCAGCTTTACAAAGCAAGTTCCAAGTGTATTCAAAAATAAAAACGATAATTATCAGTGGTTATTTTTCAGCGTGGATCAAAACATATGTCAACAAAGAAATGAGGTCCACTTCTTGAACTTGTGTTTTGTATAGCAATTTTTTTTTTTGGGAGCAGGTTAACGGGAGGATTAACAATGTTAGTTCTGGTGCCACTACTACAAATCTATCCTGAAGAGTGACTTCTGTACACTTTATTCATCTGAATCCTTTACTGACTCATTAACCATCACTGTACAGAGTCTGATAGGTATTTTGTTCAGATTCATGCATTCAGAAGAACTTTTAGTTTATGTGGATGTCGGCGCCCCTTAGGGACAAAGTAGTACCTTATTTCTTACACTCTCTTGTTTGTCAGTGCTTAAACATACACATCTTGTACCACTTTCTTTTAACTTAATTCTTGTCAAATATTTCACTCACAATTAATCTTTGAAAGTACCTTGTCTACAAACCTTCCCCATGGCAGCGGATTCAGTTATCAAAAACTACATTACAGCGATAATCAGTCTTTTTGCCGATGGTGTTTGGTTTTTAAAGCCAAGTGAAGGTATGAGAATTCAATTGAGTCTGTTTCATAATCATAACCAGCTGAAATAATTATGGGTGTTTTGACAGAAGATGAGGGATTGTCTCTATTTTTAGTATGTTTGAATGAATTCAAAATAATTCTGGAAGCTATTACACTTGAATTCACCCCAGCATGAACGACTGAGATGATGCGTCTGGTGAACATAAAAAAAAGAAGAAAAAAAAAGGTTTCACTTTGTAGAGTTCTGCTACAAAAATGCAGAGAGTTAAAAGACAAAGAGACTGAAACAGCAGAAGGAGGCCGACTTTTGTTGAGTTCTGAGTTCAGTCAAAGGAGGAGCTGAGCTCAAATGTTCTGACGGACTCCCACAAACTAAGTGAGTGTGTCTGTGTTTGTTAGCTAAGTTCAACCTTAACTCTGTGCAGTCAGTACAGTGGCTGTTTGGACTTAATTGGCCGGTTGAGTTCTGGAGTTACTGGTACAAGTTCTAACACTGACCAGTATCAGTATGGAGCCCTGCACTGCATGGCTGCTGGAGACTGCTGATGTCCCCTTAAACAAGGCACTGAACTCCAATACACTGGGGCGGTCTTCAGTGTGCAGCCCCTCAGTGCATGTTCACAGGATCCTGATTGTGCCTGTATTTCTTACCTCACTGTTTATAGCATGTTAAACAGATTACATTTGTGTAGAACTATCAGAACATGTACTTATTAAAAATGCTCAGACTAAAAAAACGTATAAAAACAACAACTTCCTGCAATTGGCATTTGTTTCCAGCATACAAAATGAAATAGGACTCGACCGCACAATGAACGAATGGAAGCTTTGTATTTAGCCAACTCTGTTCAAACTAACAGGACTCTCCTTAAAGGTGCAGCAGCAGTGGGTTAAAGTTTCTCTGCAGACAACTCCCTTCTAACAAACATTTTAGAGGATCTTTCAATGACTTTAGTATTACTTAGATATACTGTTGTAAAAACAAAAAAGACTCTTTAACTTGTTTAGTTTTGAGTCTTTTTTTAAAATGTACAGTAGTTCCAGCACCCACCCACCGTTTCAATATTTAGCAGAAAAAAGGTCCATTTGAACAGATGCTTTGAGGCACCATATGCTCCTCTCCGGCGTGTAAGTAGAGCCTGCGAACAGGCGGGGACTGGAAATGATTGGAGTCGTCTATATGCCTGTATATGCTAATGCCTGTGCTCTTTCTTTTGGGGTGTCTCTAAATTGCTTTTTGTCACCAAAAATGTTTCAAATGAACTGTAAGTAATTATCCACCTGTTCCTGTGAAACCATGTTTATGTGCAAATGGTTTACATGAATAATTGACAGAACAAAATATGAGCGAGAAACTAGACAGTAAAATATATGTATTCGGACTTTGCTTTCTAATGTTTCATTCTGAGCTCAAACCACTGTCACCCTGTTATCAGATGTACAGATACAGTGTTGGCGTCGACCTCTGACCTCCCTCCATTTTCAGGTACAAACACACACACACACGAAACACATCAGGAAATATCACGGCATTACTCATAGAAAAAGTAAACAAAGGCTGCATTTTGTGTTTTTGGCTCAGTAATGTGACTTTGAAGAATAACACATTGAACATTATCATTTCTCTTTCACTCACTTTACATCTTTTTATTTGCAACCATTTGGTAGCTGTACAAGGTGGACATGGAATTCAGTGCTGAGATTGTCATTCTTTGAGGCTTTTCATTTGTACTTAACTTTGTCTAAAGTGCAGAGTGAAATGAAAAGTCAGAAATTAAGACCTGCTTTCTTCTCAAATTGCAGGAGTGCCAAAAATATTTCCAAAAAAATATCCAGACTGGCAAAGTAACCATGCATGAGGTAATAAGCGACTCAACAGCAGCCAAAGTGAATCAATATTTTCTTTCTTTTTCTTTCTGCCAGCTTAATGTTGATTAATGAAACTTTACTGTGCCTGCAGCCACATGTATTTAAGTAACCAAACAAGAGGCCAAACTTCCAACAAAAGAGGTTAAAACGATGATAAGGTGCTCAACATTTTTCATAGTTACTGTGGAACAAGTGAGGAACTAACTACTGACACAAGTAGTTAACGGGTAGATAGTGAATGACCTCTCATCACATTGTAAAGAGTGGCTAATCATTATTTAAAGTCAGAATGTGGAATGCATGTGCTCCTCATAAATACAGCACAAATCAAGTAAATTCTCTGTAAACATCTCTCTGATTCATGACTGTCGACAATGCGTGAGAAGCAGAAGTCTTGTCAGCGGTGTTGTCGTTAGCGCTGTGTTTGCATCATGTTTACATGGACAGGACGGCCTCGTGTATGAAGCTGTTTTAATCAAGGATTACAGAAAAGAAGAAGAACATACTCGCTGCTTATTTGGATGTCAAATTAATGTGTCTTTAGATCACGCTCCTTCTGTGTCAGTTTTTGAATTTGAAGCCACGAGCTAACTAAAGTGTATGTGACAGTTCCACTTGTTAATGGAGCTTAATTATGGTGCATTCTAATTGATAACTCCTCTGTGCAAACGTGAGCGGAGGAGAGAATTGGAGGTGTGTCTCTGGAGGAGAGCAGAGGCTTCAGAGTAGCGGAGGTGTTGCCAAACAGAAGCTTGTTTTGGTTTCATGCTGGAGCTTAATGGTGACATCTACTGGATCAAAAAGTCACACATTCTTCCTTTAACAGAGAATGAAGTGAGGTGTCATTCTGGGTTGTTACTCAAAACTGAATCATGAACTGTTTATTAACCCCTTTTCCAAAACCAACTTGAGGATTTATTATGCGTCCTGTCTGCCTGCATTGTGAATGAAACACTAATAGACTTTGTTCCCATAGCTAAAATGATACAGTGAAACTTTTAATTGGCAGCAATCACACAGCAGCATACAAATCTGACAAAAAATATACCAAAATATATCTGAAGCTTGCTGTGCAAGTTTAAAAATACAAGTAAACAAATGTTTTTTTTAGGTTTGCTCTCCACTTTGGCTCTTTTAGGGTATTCACCAACCCATCCGTTTTTGCCTGCTTGTGCTCCATTATATTCACAGACTAGTCAATGGCTTTGTTTTCTGTTTGGTGTCATGCAGTGGGAAGTTGGCTTGTTTAAAAAAAATGTTGGTTCATGTGGTGAAATGTATACATTCAAATGTTGCAGCCACTTATGTTTAAAGGTTCAAGGTTTCTTTCTGAGTAACCAAAGTACATGTGGAAGGAATTCAGTGTTCCTGGGATGAATACAAGACATTATATCAAAGCAATTTAAAGGAAAAAATCATTACATCTGGTCATGGAAAAGTCCTCAAATTGGCATCTGTTATGAAGCTGAAAATATGCCAACATAAAGTGCATCATCTTGTGCTAGCTTTGTTCAACAGTGCTAGCTGCAGGTATAAAAGAGTTCCTGTAGCGTTTTGTCCTCCCTTTAGATGCAGCAAATCGACAGCCAGAGCGACGAAGCTGGGACTCTTTAAGGGGTCAGAGCGGTTGTTAAGAATAGTGCTCGCCACACGCTGCAGCTGTAAAGAATATAGAGATCCATGAGGTTGGATGGAGAATCTCCTGTAAGTGTGCTCGCCCACTTGACAATTTGATCGAGAGCATTTTTATTTTTTAGTCAGGTTACCAAACCATGAAAGGAGAAAAAGTACAGAAGCAAATGCATAAAAAAGTACATGAAGTAATAAAAAAAAGCTGTTTCAAAGTTATATAATGTCAGCACTGGATTACTGTTTGAGTTGGAAACAAGTTTGGACTGTTGTTCAATTGAAGCCACGTTTATCTAAAAGGCTTGTTAAATGTTAAAACATTCATATTCTATCATCATGTTATATTGTAAAAAGTAGAGGTGTAAAGTAGTGCAGTATATGATGGAATCAGATCAGTACTTTAGTATATTCACTGTAAATATCCTCCTCTGGAGAAATCACGCACACTGACAGTTTAGTCCTGATCAAAAATGGCAACCAAAGACACGCTTGCATGACTGACATAAGAAACACAATAATCACAATGACAGTTATAATGCGTGTGCTCAAGCATCGAGCATGAATAAATCATCATTTCACTCCATTCTTTTTCAAACTCGGCTTTTTTTGAAGTGCGCAAATGCAATTACAAATCAACCCTGTGTATTTTTGGTAAACACTGAGATAAATATGATGGGTGAAAATAAACTGGCAGAATTTTTACAATCCTGTCAGTCAATGTGATTTATGATGATTAATTACACAGCAACCCCAACTGGGACGTCAGTGTGACAGTCTGAAATTGTGGTTCTCAACTCTGATAACTGGCTGAGCCCTGCTGTAGACGAGACGAGAAAACAAACGTCCCCTCAGCCGAGAAACGCTCCCTGTAGTTATTCCACCATCGGCCTCGTAAAGTAAACTGCTGCAGCTGGTTACAGGGGTGCAGGTTTAAAGATATGACCCTCTGATGTGGCAGTAAGGTTGAACATCTTCAAAAAAATCCTTTCAAGACTCATCATATGCATCGTCTGTGCCGTGTGAGGCTCAGTCATTTCTCATATAATACAGTGGTGATGTGACAAGCCAATACGTCATCATAAAAGCCATTCAGTGGAAGGCTGATAGCACAGCAGCACACTGAGGGACTTTCTCCATCTGCTAATAAAGTGCACATTCACTGGTCATGGAATTTAGTGTGTGTGTATCTTTGTGTACGTGTGTATCTTTGTGTACGTGTGTGTTCAGTGTGTACGTGTGTGTTCAGTGTGGGCAAGAAGGGGTTGAGTTATTATAATGGTTCTCGAGTGGCAGGGGAGTCTTAAATGGTCCGCTTTCAGAAGATAGACTGGCATCTGCAGGGCTTTGGCTCTCTGTCTCTGTCCTTCTGTAACACACACGCACATGCACACATACACACACACACACACACACACACACACACCCAGTCTGCGTACACTTGAGACCTAATGTGATTTTAGGGCAGTAAATAAAAAGGTAACTTGTGCTGTAAAGAGCTCTGAAGATCTGCGCATGTTATACCTTTCAGACCTGTGAAGGAACAGACCTTTTACATTTTCCCAGAATGCAATAGTAATGCAGTATTGCTAAATGTTAACAGTATACCATGCAGCCCTAAAGGGCATTTTCCAACTTTGAGGAAAAGTCGTAATAAAGGAGGAAGGCATGGTGCTGCTTTGTGTTTGGCTGTAGGCTGAGATGGGACATGTAACTGTGTAAACAAGAATCATCATCTACAGTTTCGATGCATAGCCCGGGAGCTCAAAGTTTTCTTCTCTTCTCACTTTGCTAAAGGAATTAGGGCACTGTGTGTGTGTGTGTGTGTGTGTGTGTGTGTGTGTGTGTGTGTGTGTGTGTGTTTGAGGACGAGAGAGAGAGCTGGAGAGAGCTGGAGAGAGAGAGCAGATGAAAACAGTGTAACTCAAGGCGAGTCAGGGTGCAGCAGGAGAGGCAGCGTTTCTTTCCATGGATTGAAGAGGAGGGAAATCCTCTTCCTCATCGTCGCCTGCATGTAAATGAAGCTGGCCGGGACAGAAAAAAGGCTGGTTTAACACACTCATCTGTAACCAGCACTTGACTTTGTGAGGAGGAGAGCTTTTTTTCACTCGAGCCCGGGTGCCAGGCATCATCACTGACAATTCTTCAGAGCCTCCTCAAAGGCTCATACAGGTGACAAGTGTGACTAACTTCACCGCACCGCCAGGATTGACGCGCTCACAGTGCGCTTTGTCCAGCGGCACTTGCGCTGCGTGAGACCCGCCGTTTTTTTGTTTTGACGTGACATTTCACTTTCGCTGCTGTGCATATGTGGCCACATATGACGCATAGTCTATGCGCCTTAAGCTGTTTTTGCAATCATTTGTTTTGGAAGCTGGAGAGATGCGTTTTTTGAGGACAAGTTTCCGCGCTGATTGGTATGTTCGACATGTCTGCGCGGGCTAACTTGCGCGTTTCTCTTTAGAGTCACACACAGACCCGGGCTCTGCTCTGCGCAGAAGTTGGTTGGGAATAATAATAATAACCGTGCGGAGCGCAGAGGAGGGGAAAAGAGGTGACAGCGGCGTTAAGGGGATGTTTAGCGGCTAAATTTACTACCAGCATCATCATCATTTCCGAGTGAGGATCAAAACTGCGGGGGTCTGCTGCCGCTCACTCCTCTTCCTCGACACACTTCTAGTTTTAGCAGAAGCCAGTCTGTGAATTCCAGCCCCTGAAGCAGCAGCTGCGTAAACTTGGCCAGATCTGGTGACACTGTACCCCTGTGTGTGCGTCTGCCGATCAGCCCTGGATGGATATGCGTCTCACTGAGGGGATTTGAAAACCAAGGGGGGATTTCTATCAGTCCCTCTTTTATTATAACCTCAAAATGGATGCCGACGACAGGCTGTGGAGACGCCACTGGATTAGCCACTCTTCCACTGATCTGTTTGACATCTGAGCGGCTCCCGGGGTTCAAAGTTTGGATAATCAAAAAAAGGTTGAAGGTGTAGGATGCAGTCTGGAGCGAAGACGCTCTCCGCAGGTGGAGGTGCGTCACTCTGCTGCCTGCTGCTCCTCTGGCTCATCTACTCCCATCTGCTCAGAGAGGGTAAGGACTCTTAGAGCTATTTATTACTTTGTCAGCAGCATCATTCTCTCAAAGGGGTTTTTAATGTGATGCAGCTGCACATGGTGTGGTCAGGTTCCCTGAGCCTGCAGAGAAGTCCCTATAATGTCCAATATAACCCTCCTGCAGGGACTTCACGTGTCTCTGCTCATTATCTGTGAATCTATGGTGACCTTGTTCTACCCTATGATATTTTTGTAATCTGATCTAGGATCTCTATAATCATATGTGTGTGGGGAGTATATGATACCAAACGGCTTGATGTGGACAAATGTTTATTTTTTCATTACTGCACTATTATCTTTTATATTTGCAGGCGCCTGCAATATAATGAGGAGGCCAAAAGTTTTTGCATCATTAAAACCTAGAATTTTGTATTTGATATTTCCAACATTTGTGCCAAACTAACTACACGATTTTCAGTATTCTGACCCTAGCTCCTCACTCCCCCGTGGAATGATAATTTGAGAAGCTCGAACAGATCTTCAGGTGGAAAAGCTACAAGGTTTGCTCGTTTTAGTTCCAGGTGGAGACTGAAAAAAAGGTCTGACTTCTGCCTTCAGAGCTTTATAAATTCACTGGGGTTAAGCCTATATTCAACCATTGTATGCTTTCCTCTTGAATAATACATATGCTGGTGCAATTACACCTCCACCCTGACACAGAAGAGAAAGCAAAAGGATGTTTCCCTGCACTTCATTGGCTGATGTCCATGATGAAAAAAATGTGGATTCCAGTGTTGCAAATACACAGAAACAGGCTTAAAGCACTGGATCTTGTTGGGAGATGTTGAACACAAAGTTTGCAGATTAGATCTTTTAATCAAGCACTGGCCAGCAGCATAATTACTGCTGTGGAGGAGGGATAGTGCCTACATCAATGTGTTTGGCAGCTTGCCGAGAACAAAAGTAGACACTGATGTGAAAAATGAACTGCCTGTGTGCTGAAATGTGCTCCCTTTGCCTCTCATTTGCAGTGTTTTCCTCCCAAAATGCTGCTGTCCCCGTTCTCTTATTGCTGCACCGTGAACCGCATCTTATCCGAGGAGAAAGAGCAGCCCTCCCCTTCCCCTAAGCTATTTACTATTGACTCATTTTTGTATGAAAATGATCTCATTAATGCATCATAGTACGAAAATCATTCAATCAGCCTTTTCTGGACTTTACGACCCTCGCTGTTTCTTGATTAAACAGAGGCTCCTGATATTTAAAATCTCTGGATGAGATTTGAGCTTTGACATTCCCTATACGTCACAAACTCCTCATTCCAGCTCTGAGCTGAATATAAAGAATGGAGTACTTTTTAATTCTTACCTAGCATCTTCAGATCCTCTGAAAATCCTCTAAAATGGTCGCTTTGACCAGCACGTTGTTACAGAAGTTCTGACCATGACTAATTGTATTATTTTATCAGCAGGTGAACCTATAATTTTTACATCGCACCTCACTTTATAAGAGCAGCCCTTTCTTCAACACTCCCACAGTCCCTGAAAGCAGCAACCAGTGTTTTTGAATGGTGGGCAGAGAGGTGAAGCCTTGTGGTGGTGAGAGGCTGCATCACCTCCACCCACTCTGTAACCCATCTGTCATGGCGGTCAGGACAGGAAATCAAAGCGCAGCGGCCCTGTTCGCGCACGCCATTGGGCCAGTGGCTGCCACGATGAATGGCCTGTCAGCCGCTCTCAACGTTGCCAGTTTATTCAACGATAAATTTGGAAATGTCTGGATTTCCTCACTGGACCAGATTCCGGTTCAGTGGTGCAGTCAGAGAGCGATGGCAACTCCTCCCCGCTTTGTCAACCTCAAACCTTTGGGAGGGTGTGTAGGTGTGTGTGTGTGTGTGTGTGTGTGTGTGTGTGTGTGTGTGTGTGTGAGAGAGAGAGAAAGAAACGATGAGAGGTGGACCATTTTTAACCACATTTGTAAGTTGGAGGTGGACAGACAGTTGGCCTTTGCTCTAACTCAGCTCAAAGATTTAAAGTGCCCCGAATACATTTAAACTTGGAACAAGATTCATCAACATTCCTCCTCCTCATGTTTAAACATTATTGCGATCAAAAGCTAGCTATTAACTTTATCTGCCAATTGATTTGTTGGAAAGTAAAATGTGTTTTGTCTGATGCTTTTTGACTAAAATCAATAAAACAATTAGTGTTGGTCTAACCATCAGAGACACATGAAAATCCTGTGTTCTTTAAATCGACTAAAAGTGTGCCATTAAATAAGTGTATCATACGTAACCCTAACAGTATATGTCACTGCAGAATTATTTATATATATATATATATATATATATATATATATATATATATATATATATATATATATATATATATATATATATATATATATGTGTTCCCCCTGCCATTTAGATTAAAATAGAGAATAAAGCAGTGCACTGTCTACGCATCAGCGTGTGGCTACCTGTGATCACACTTAGGGCAACCTGTCAGACAGAATGAAAGAATGCTAATGCTCTGCGTCCTGTTAGCTTGTAAATGCACCATTGTTTGATGCACTTAAACAACTATTTAAAGGGATAGTAGGCCTGTTGTGTTTTCACCATGTTCTGCTGCCCCACGTGGAAAAAGTTATTAATTGCAGCTTTAAGGTTCTAATAGGTGACACTTTTTTTGTTTGTCTGCTAAGACATGAAATGCTATGAGAAGTAGCTAGCCCATTGTGCATAGTGTTTTTGACTTATTGACAATCCTAATGAATATTGATTAATGATTTCAGAAGTGGGCTAATGTTATTAATATTTCATGCGACTTGTATAAATCATATGACTGGAATAAGTCCACAGTGTTGTGTTCTGAACTCGGTGTCATATTAGTGCAGCAGACTGCAATGCATCTTTTACAACACTTGACACATGTCATAATGACACATCACTTTGATTTGTTTGAATAATTCAATCAGCGCTTCTGCACACTAATAACAGTGTCCCCAAGCTCAGATGCAGAAACTACAATCTGCTCTGCAGTTCAATCTGTCGATGGCAATGACAGCACACATTTCCTGAGATGCATCTACAGGCTGTGCCGCTAAATTCTGGAATGATTCACTCCAGCTCTACAATCAAAAAAGAGCTCCATTGATGACGATCTCACACAGCCAGTCTGCTCTGTGTGTTGAGCTGTTTCATTCTCAAACTCACTGAAAATATTCTGCATGCTATACAACAAATTTATCCATCTTTAACAAATTCGTTGTTGCGTGAAAGATAGCAAATCTTCATGGGGCGACAGAATGATGAATTTAAAAATCTTGAGTTGGTATTCTCTTTTAACTCAGGGAGCAGGGCCTATCCATCCAAGCATTAAACTAATCAGAGTAGCACCGAATTACGGACTTTCTGAAGTGAAAAGGATGATTTCCATTCCGGTCTTCTTCAAGGCAGCATTAGGCATGCAAAAGGAGCCCCGCTTTGATTATGACCTTGGTTGTAAATTCTAAGCAAATCATTGAGGCCTGCTTCTATAGGCGGCGGAGCTGTAAAAGTATGAGCATCTTTATGGAACAAAATGAAAAGAATTTTTACAGCTAAATCAATTTGGCAGCACACAAAGCTCATATTTCATAGCTCCCTGAATATGACTTCTTTCTCAGCATCAGCTCTGACCTCCCTTGTGGTTGAGCGTAGTGCAACGCTCAGGATTTTTCTGCATTGTTATTTTCTCTATGGAAAGCTTGAAACTGCTTCATCATTGGCAGAATGGTGTAAATGATTGTAGTTATGTGCTTTCAGTCTTGTGTACTGTTCTATTTTTTTGGCTGATGCCATGATGTTGATTTCTTGAGAAGGCTTTTCTTGAATACTAAAGCTGCAAAGACAAACACGCAGTACTGTACAGTACACATGGGGTCATAATAGTCTTTTGTTGCTTATCATTTTCTCTGTGTTTGCATTAAAAGAGGGCATCCTGGAGGGCTCGCTGAGTGAGATTTGAAGTGAGTCAGCCTGGCTTTACTGTCCTCTCTGCATTTCATTCAGCAGAGCCACTGTTTGCTTTTGCAAGGCATATTGCACAATCACTCTTTATGCCTCAAGCCTGTGTTCATCCACAACCAATTGTCTGAGAGTACTCCACATTATAATATCTCTGCAGCCCAGACTGTGCTGCATCACTGCAACAGAAATCCATCATAGGCCACCTCAATCATGTGTGCACTACGAGGCATGTTGCAGAAAAGACCTGAATTACAGTGTCAGTCCAAGCAGGGAATGCATGTATGGGGAATATTTTCTATTTTAAAGTAGCCCTCGGCAATGTCAAACAATGGCAAAGCTGATTGTTCAAGAGCGTTAACTTTGAGAAGAATTGTACTGCAAAGACCCAAAAGTCCTGTGTTGTGTTGTAAGCAAACTCTATATGTAGCCGCTTCTGCTTTCCAATGAGAAAGGAAACAATCTAACAGTGTTATGTCGGGCATCCTCCCAAGGGAGCGCCATCCTACTGCTGCTACGAGAAGTTTCAATTTGTCATTCCCTGTGGGTGAAGAAGTGCACACACCTGACACAAGAATTAAATTTGGGCAAATAGAGCACATTTCCTGCTTCTCAGTTGGTGGGGATGCTATGCTTGTCTCTGTCTGTCCCTGCTGTAGCCCCACTGGGTGTTCAGGATTGCAGAAAAAAATCAAGCACTGTGCAGCAAGAAAAATCCCCTCTGCATTTGGAAACAACACAGGTACACTTTTGAGTACACCAAGAGCTTTTTAGAGCAGAAAGTCCAACCTGTATTGTCATCAGGATATAAGAGCTGCTCCTCTGAACATTATTATGTGGACTGACTCCAGGCCAACACAGTGCTTTTTGTACTGCTTGTAGATAAATGAGCCTCATCCAGTAATGGCATAACATAGCGCTCATCTTTAGAAGTCACTCTGGCTGCTCCCACACTTCCCTTTTCCGTCGTTCCTGATTCATTTCTGGCAGCTTCAGATTAAATTGCATACTTAAGCACCATTACAGGTCCTTGGACCTCAGCAGAGAGTAGTTCACCAGCATAAATATTGATCGTTCTACTGTAGAGTATTCAAATAGCATGTGAAATCAAGCAGCTTTATTCGCTTTAAACCAGGCCCATTAATATAGAGCGCATGTTTTGCTCCAATGCTCTGCTGCCCTGCTTGTTTAGTGGCAGAAGATCACGGCGGTGTCAGGAAGCGAATAGCATGGGGTCAGTCAAACATCTGCCTCTCTCACCTGGTGTCCTATTACATGCTACCTGCTGCAATGCACGCGTCAAATGGTGTTAAGGTAATGAGAAGCACTTGGCTGTGGCTGCCTTGACGAGCATATGCTCAGTCCAATAAGATTTCTGTTTGATGTCCTGAGTCGTTAATAACACAGAGCTGTGAGATCAGAACGGGCGGGATGGGAAGATAAGGTCTGAGCTCGGCCATAAAACAAAGCAGTGGAGAGTAAATCCAGACAAACACGTTCAGATTAGCCATTTTATTTTCAGCCTTGAGATGATTAGCCTCATGATATTATACTGAGCAACAATATTGTGCCAACATTAATGGTAACAAACCTCAGCATGCCAAAAGAGGGTCTGACATCTAAAATCAATGAAATGAAAAGTAGATCTTGAGAGAAATAATGGTGAATAATTTGATACTCTATGCCTTTTTTTTTGTTCTCATGGGAGTAGTTTACAGAGCGAGCTGTTTTTGTCATTTGCTCCGTTTTTCTGAGTTAATGAGCAAGAAGATTGAGCTTTTAAAACCAAACATGCATGAAACAGACATATAAATTGGAATACAGATTCTCTGATTTCCCTCTCACAAAGTCAATAAATTTATTATAAACTCATCCCCTGAATAGTTTATTTGTTTTGTATATTGTGTCATTCCTTTCTCTGACCCTTGGAAAATATCAAAAGTTCAGAAGATGAATTGCAAAATATTTAATTAGGATAGAATTCATACAGGCATTTTTTCCTCAAGTGCCCAAACTTAAAGCCAATGTAGGTAATTTTCTCCAGATACACTTTTCTGGTTTAAATTGTCTTGATGTCTTGACAATAATTAATAATTCATGTGCTCTGAAAAACAAACAAAAACAATCCGTCATCTATAGCAGCTGTAAACAATGAAAAAGTTCAAGCAACGTCTGCACTCTGTACGAGTTTTAAAAACCAATCAAGCCTCTCTACCTCATGCATGCACAAGCCCACACTCAAAGCATGAGCTGAAATCCGCTCCTGGACCAATGTCGCAGAGGGGAGGGGGTGAATAAATATGGAGAATGGAGAGGATGCTTCTTTCACTCAGCTGGTAAGTAACCGTGCATGCACGAGCATCACTGCTCGACACTCTGCAAGCGACACTCTGAGAGTCTTCATGCCTGTTGTAATTCATATAGCGCCCTTTCCTGGTTAGAGAGAACTGCTAGTGTAATGTAATGAAACTCAATTAAATGCTATTTGACCGGTAAAGAAATCTAATTTTATCGGTACATATCCTCAATAAAATTAGACGTGGCCAAAAGTCACTTGAGCTCATATCGGCTGTTACTATCAGCTAGCCGTGAAATCAGTCAGGTACCAAGAGGTTTTTGTAGAGATGTTGAATTCAAAAGTGTTTTTTGTTGTGGGAAATATTTGAATACAGACCAAAATTAACTCAAAAATTCCTCTTTGTCAAACTTCAAGTGGAAAATGTGTCAATCAAATGATTCGCCACGAGAAATAATGTGGGACTATTTTATTAATTACTTAATGTTATTCTATAAAACACAATCCTCCCTAGAGCGTCCAAATTGTGAGGATAAGCTCCCTTTTGTTGTCTTAAATGCTAGTAAACTGAATGCTTTGGGAGTTTGATGAAATAAGAAGATTTTGAATTGTGTGACATTACAAAGACTTCGCCAGGATTGATTGTAAAGATAATCAGGAGATTATTTAATAAGGAAATATAATCTCTTACAATCATTCGCTGCAGGCTTACGTTTCATCCTTCAGAGCTCTCTGATCTTTTTTTCTTGAAAGACTTGCTAACGTCAGTTCACCTGTTTAACTGCTAACACCTGTCTTTGATCGCTTGTTTGCACCTGATGAATACCACCTGTTCACGACTGTTGCTCATTTTAAAACGTTTATTCTGCCTCTCTAAATGGTTTCATGAGGCTTTTTTGTCTTTTTCTGTGGGCAAGCTTCATTTATAAAAAAGTTCAAATGGTAATTCCTGCTGTGAGACACCAACAGATGAAAACATTGCAAACAGAAGTAGCATCAGCAGTTGTATTAAGAGAACAGAAAACATTGGCCATCAATATGATGTCCCTGCAGAGCTGCCGTTTTGACAGAAATGAAAGGGAATGCTTTGGCATGGAGCAACATGCTGAAACAATATTGAATGGTGTAAAAGGCAACCCATTGTGTGAGTCAGCATTTCTTGATCCAGATGAAAAACGTTTAATGGAGCAAGACAGAGTATTAGAGAAAAGAGAGAAACATTTAATGAGAGGCTGTGTTACACTGTATCCTTCAACCATGCTGGTATGTTCAGCACATTACATCTTAAAGCAAGACAATTAAACATGATTAATGCTCATATGTGTACTTTGATTTTTGAGGGGAAGCCAGTAGTCTCTCCTGTGTACAGAGGCTGACCTCCTGGAAGACGGGTGGCCCGGGTTAATTCTGACCTGTGGTTCCTTTTTGCACACCTTTCCTCTCTCTCTCTCTCTCTCTCTCTCTCTCTCTCTCTCTCTCTCTCTCTCTCAATAAAGGCATAAAAAGCACCCCAAAGAAATGTGGGGAGAGAAAGTAAGGAATAACATGCTCTTTAAGCAAGATGCTGATCCCTCAATTTCCCGGTGTTGGCTTGTGTTTGAACGCATCACTGAAAGTGAGTCTTTTTGAACTGTTCATTTAGTCCATAATCAATAATGATAGTTATGATAAACATCAGGTGTAAAAGCATAAATCTAAGCATTGTGAGGTCGCTGAAAGATGAAGATTTGTGGTGGAACTATATTAAGGTTAGCGACTGCTTTTCATATTTTAAACATCGATAGCTGCTGCCTCTACAAATCAATTGTGCTTGATTACCTGAGCTATTAATATTTATGTGGTCTCACACAATGTTTTAAATCTCCCATGAATGATCGCTTGAACACATCTGATTTGACGTGTGTTCCCATGATTGTCACGCTCTCTAAATTGGCAGCCCCATTTTGTTCTTTGATAACAGCTCTTCCTTCAAGACGGGCGCATACAAAGGAATGGAGATAATCAGGCTGACTTATTGTTTGCCAGTGTCATGATTAGAGTGTGTGATTGGCTCTCTCATCGGGGGAAAAACAACGGTTAGATTCAAAGCCAGGAAGTTAAAGCCAAGCCAGCATGGAACAGCACTGCACTATAGCTTTGTTTTCATGGGAAATTATACAGAATACAATACATAATGTTGTGAATAATTACCAGTGGAATTTTTAATAAATACGTTTGGAAAGTACTGGGATGTTCTTTGCAATAAAACATTGTAAAACCTGGCTTCTATCTTTAGCGGACCAAAAGTAATTACAATCTCTAAAGGAAGATTGTTTTAATATGGAAATGGAATCCTTGTCATAGTTCATTCATGGCAGCCTGTCATATAGTTTTATGGCAAATTCCCTGAAGAGAAACCAAGCCTTTTTCACAGCTCCCAATCTGGTTTCAGTTGTACGGGAGCGGTGCCGCGCTGAGTCTGGTGTGTTTGTCTGTTCTGATGAATCTGATGAAGTCATCTTTTTTATCACAAAGCACCAGCTACTTATACGTCGGCATCGCCTTAATTAAAGAGACAAACAAGACAAAAGAGATGCTTGAAAGCAGTGGGCGCTTTATAGATAATTATATCCTTCTAAATAGTTTGCCTCGATGGCAGTGTTTACAGGAGAGATGATAATTGGTTGTTTTTATGTGCTTACCATGAGTTGCCAGGGTCAACCAGTATCTAGAGTTTCATAACCTTGTTGTGCACACATCTTCTGAGCCCTGCAGTGACGCACGTTGAATCAAGAAACATTGAGAGAGCGAGTGTGGGCTCCATGCGGGGTGTATTTCCGTCAGGTATTAAGATATTTGTTCTCTTCTGCAGAGTGTCTGATCAAAGCGCTGATTTGAAGAACACAGAATCCCGTCTTTGCTTTTAGCTGTGTGCGAGTGTATGTGCCGCTGCTTTGCACTTGTTACAGTGTTGTGATGCACTGATAAGGTCATCAGGCTGCCAGTCAGCACTGAGAGGAATGAGTCTCCTTCTCTCGGGCTCTGTATCACCTTCCTGTTCTAGACGTCTTTCCTGATGGGATCCAGAGCCTGGACAGCAGCCTGGCGCCATCCTTCATTCTGTACGCTTATACCACTGCCGCCATTCGCACACTTCATCATGTGAAATAGAGACGAGGTCAAGTGTCTTCACGCTGCTGAGTGACAGAAACCCCCTGTCACATGAATTAACTCCTGTATGTGTGATGGAGCACCGGCCGTGGCTTTGGGCACTTTGCAAAGCCCCCCTTCCAACATGAACCCCACCCACACAACTCGCTACTTTAACTCCCCCATCCGACTTACTATTCTCCTCCTTCAGGCTCAAAACATGAAGCCTATTCATCTGTTCAGTGTTGAAACATGGCACAGAGCACTGATATGTGATGGCACCTCTGTCCTCCGAGCAACCACCAAGTGTGCACGGACTTGTCTCAGCAAAAAGGAGACGGGGGGTGGGCTGAGTGGTGGGTGGGGGAGGTCGGGTGGAGAGTCTGATGATATGAAATAAAATGTGCATAGCTGCTCTTCCTAGAGGTGATTACTTTTTATGAGTCACAAGAAGGCTCTCTGTAATTTTCTTATGTAAAAGTACCCCAATCTTATCAGTCTGAATGACAAAGTGCCACCGCCACATGCCTTCGCATGGCAAAAGAATATTACAGACAGTAAAAAATACTGAAAGAAAAGCTGAAATGTTTATTTCTGTATTTAATTCTGATGCCCCTTTATAGAAACTTTGCATTATTCACTGTTTTAAAAAAGACCCATACGCACATACGCTGACCTCCTGAGCAGCTCCTGAGTTCAGCCTCTAAAACAAGCACCTTTAGCCCATTTACTTCTGATAGGTCGGGCGTCTGGAAGCCTGCGAGGGGAGACGTCACGAGTAACCTCAGTGAGTACAGCTTGAAACTCAAAGAGTCCTGAATGGAGTGGTCAGAAACTTTCCTATACAGGCTGATGTGGAGGGTTAGCCATGGTTAGCTGTGGCTGGAGCAGATGACTGGATACAGAAGTCTGAGTTTTTGAAAACGCCAACATATTTTTATCACATTATTAAAACCTATTGTATGAAAATCCTACATTGTAACAATGTCAGAACATAAGGACTTATGGGTCTCCTTTACATGAAGCTTACAAGCCCTGAAGGCTGCACTGTTCAGGCAGCGAAACTTGAGGAAAACTTATAGAGCAGAGAAAATGAAAATAGTTTCACCTTGTTGAGTCGGCCAACCAAAGCAAAGCAGACATGAGAGCACGAAAGTAACCTGGATTGCTGTTATTTGATTCATCGATTTGTTAAGGGATGTAACAAATCCAGATCGAAGTCAGCTTCAATGAGTGGGTGTTAAAGAAAGAGCTTTAAGTATTCAAGAACATTTTTTATTATGTTTTATTTAGGCTTTATAAATCCTAGAATTAGACTTTACCACTACAAATGTATATTGACTGTATTTGGATGAAATATATCTCCTCCCATGCAGACAGCTGGAGCCTCTTCCAGCTGTAATTTGGCGGGTGGGGGGGTTACACCCTGGAGTCTGGTCCCTCGCCAATCACAGGGCTGACATAAAGAGACACTCACATTCACATCTACGGGCGTGTTGAGGGTTTTTCAAACAGATGCATTAGATAAAGCACTTTAACATGAAAAAAAGTCGTTTGGCGGGGCTTTGACTTTTGCTCCAGCGAAATCCAGTTCCACCACAGACGCTTGAGTCCTGACACGGTTTACTCCATGGTTTAACCTTCACTGTACCTGATGTGCATCAAGATGGTTTTATATTTTCATTGCACAGAGATTTGCTAGAGAACCGGGTCAAAAAGGGCTCCAATGGTGTTTTCTGCCGAGAAGACGTTTAGACAGATGATGTAGCTTATAAAAAAGTTACAGAAAGGTCACAGAATCAAAGTAATCAGAGGTTATCATCATCTGGAATACTTCCAAGATGTCTTACTCTGATACTTGGAAGTCTGCACACTTGGGGTAATTTTAGGAGTCATTTGTGTTGATCAACAACCCTTACAACCTTTGCCATTATTACAGCCATTTGAAGCCGTAGAGCAGTTAGCGGCTCGCTTAATGAACCTTTGAGGGTGTTGAGAAGAACAAGAAACAGCCGTATAAAGCCGATTGACCTTACCAGTTCTGCAGCACAGACGCTTCTCTCTGCACTCGCTGAACAGATTTTATTTCAGTGTCGGCCTGAGTGCTTTTAACTGGCAGCTCTCCATTCAATAAAGAAGGGAGAAAGTGTGTTACTTTTTCCACATCATTACAAGTTTCCTGAACTTTCTCTCCGCTGTATTGTTCGACCTGGAGTCAGTAAGTTGTGATAAGGTCTTTAAATGGCATTTATATTGTCCATATTAGGAAATGTGCTGATTTCAAGCTGAGTTAGCTCTGATGTTCTCTCACATATTATGTTTGTTCAGCTGCGGTTCAGCAGACTATTGATTCGTCTTTCGATTCTGCTTTGAGCCTGCAACAAACCTCCTTGTGACAAAGGTGACAAGGGAAATGTGTCATCTTCATGTAAGGCCACATTTGTTCTTCCAAATAGGTTTTTGAAAAGACCCTAAAGCAATCTACTGTGATTAAAGCCTATTTATCTTTAAAGCATGTGCGTATTAACAGTAAGTAGTTTCTTCTCAAACCCACCAGGAAGCCTTAAATAAAGAGATAATTAAGTATGTTCCCTTCGGTTTCTCAAATCATTTTCCCAAACAAAGCTGTTCCCGTAACAATAAGTGTTCAATCAAGTTGTCAGCAACAAAAGGCCACACAGAGGTTTCATTTAATGCATCCAAGCATTGAAAACATCATTGTAGCACAAGCTACATCTACAATTCTAGGCACAAAGCTCATTTCATCTCTCTGACATGGATTTACTTATGTCAGATATATATATATCTATAAATTAAAGCAGCTCTCGCTTCTAGATATTTAAATAAAATCTTAAATTAATTCTTCCAAGCCCATTAAAATTGGAATTTTGTTCATTTCATCACACAATCTGCAAAGTTTGAAAAGTGTTTTATCAACTCTTTAAACTCCCTTGACGTGATAAAGTCAAGATGAAGAACATTTATTTATGTTTTATCTTTCCCCTCCCCAGCAGTCCATTTGCAGCTGAAGCGCCCTGGTGAATTCTATGTTTCTCCGCTCTGTGTAATTAATTTAGAGATTACATTCTGACAAACTTGATACTTAAAAAACTTGCTAAACCAAAGGCTTCTGCCCCGGGAGTCATCCATCAATTTGTAATGCCTGGAGAACTCTAAAGTAATTCTCTGTGCTTGGAAAGAGGTATAAGAATAGCACGCACACACACACACACACACACACACACACACACACACACACACACACACCATGGCGATTTCAGAGCGAGGTAATCATCAGCATAAGTAATTCTGTCCATTTGCCATCTCAGTAGAGCTTAACTTTGCTTGAAAATTGGTCTGTTGAATGAGCCTGGCAGCCAGTGTCATGTCAACTGAGTGACATTATTTTATTTAGTGGACCATGCTTTTGTATCATGTTCAATGGTTCAACTAGTAATAAAAAAATTAAATCTAGATATCCGAGTCTTCTTTAAGCTACACCCTAAAAAAACACCTGAAGCTGCTGGGGCATTGTGTTTTATTATTTTCAATAGCTTGGTTGGGCCCTTGGCAAAAAAACAGTTTGGGGGCCGTCTCTCCTAACAATAGTAAAGACCGATAATTCCTTTCATTTTTCTTTGTTGACTTTCATTGACAAACTTTAGTTTTCACAAGAATAATGTATGCAATGCTTTGAAGGGCAACAAGAGTGAGTGCTTTCAGAGTGCCTCCCCTTTGGGATGTTTCCTGAAGTCATTAAAGAATTTTTAAACTTTGAGCCGCTCCCTTGGTTTACATTTGTTAGCCCTCAAGCCCCCCCGTACTGGTTGGGGTTCACAAGCAGGATCCTGCTTTGCCTGTTGACAAGCAGTGCCTCTGCTTATTTTGAACGTACTCTAGGAAAAACAAACACAATGTTAATAAAAGTATCAAATGTATATCTGTCGGGACAGATCTGTTGTGAATCATGGATAACCACAGCTATGAGAAATTTATTTTCTGGGTAACATTAACAATGCCAAAAAATTAAAATAAAAATGGTAATCTTTATTAGCAGGATTTTTTTTAGAAAGTTCTGTCTCATCTAAAGTGGTGGACCAACCAACTGGCATTGGGATTCCCATAGCTATTCTAAGAGCATAGCCAAAAATGTTTTGGCTTGTTAGTGTTGGGGTCTAATTATTGTGAAGTTGATTAGTCCTTTCAGCCATCTGTCTATGTGTATTTTTGCCCAACATCAAGGTTTCTAAACAACCACTGGCAAGGTTTCTGTGAACATTATTGTAAACAGAGGAAGTCTTATAATTTGGGTTCTCTTTGAGCTTCCTGCCAAGACTGCCAGCAGGCCATCTTTTACAAGTGAACACAGAAAATCTTAAAATGTATAAAAAACATTGCCATTGTATTTATGCACATTCATCATCTGCAGTTCAGGATGTAGGACTGCTCATCAACTGGTTGCAAGATGATATCAACAAAGACACACCGGGCAAGATAATTAACTTTGTTGCTTTGTTTGGTGGCATTGTATGTGTGGACGTTTATTAGATATAGTCCTGATGGGCTGGCATCTTGCATTGCATCCTGCAATCACACATTGGTGAAGACTAGAAAGGTGGTATAAAGTGCCATTTACCATTGGCTGTCAGAGGATGGAACTGTTTTCACTTTCCACAGCCCAAAATTAAGTTGTGTTCTTGTTCACTGAATGAACATATTTAACAAATATACCAAGTATTATTTTACTGAATACTTCAAACTAAAGTAAAAGTAATGGATGCAAATATTCCATATCATTTTTAGAATCTATAAAAAAGAACTACCCACCATAAGGACTTTTTTATGTCTGTATATTAACCTTAAAGTGATGTAAGCCAGTCCACAGTTGCTATAGCAACATCACTCACACAATACAATTGGAAAAATGGAGAACGCTGTTTTGCGGGTTCTGTTTGTTGTGTGTGATTGGGTTAATAAATTGAATAACTTGAATCACTCAAAGTCCCTCTTGTGCTGGTAGAGTACCTACTCTGAAGCATCCTCTAAATGGATTTTTAGGAACTAGTTTAGCAGTGTTTTGTAGTTCCTTTAATGCAGAATCAATAAAAATGGGGGGTGGGAGTGGGGGTTCCAACTGAGTACTTCAGAAAAGGCCCATCATGAGTATTTTAGTTTCCATTTACAATCTCAGTTTGCATTCACAATCATTAGAAATGACAATGTAGCAGACTTTGGTTTTATTTAGAAAAGCAGTCCATGTAAAGAACCAAATATTTATTTAAAGACCCAAATGAATGACCGTTTATTATAGCTGTGCTTAAAATGTCAGTATGCTATCACACCCATGATGAGGCATTTGGTGTATTTGAGTAAATTATCAATTCAGTTGTCCTTCTGTTGTGGATAGTAAACAACATCTCATAATGTATTGGCCTTCATTAGAACATTTTCTGAAAGCTTTGAAGCTTCGAGTGAAATATACCCTCAGATTTTATTCCTTTTTCTTTAAGACGAACAGTGACTGTTGGTTTTTCCTTTTAGGTTCACGTTCATATTTTGGAGGTAATTTTAATATAAGGAGCCTCTCTTTTTAACCGATACTTGACATGGAGAAATGTTTCTCCCTAGCATGAACAATAGGACAGTTTTATCAACAGCGTAGCCAGCAGCCATGCTGTGTTCAGACTGGATGAGCATTCAAACGTGCTGCTTGTTAAGCCCTTTAATCAGTCTTACAGTTTCTCTCCCAGACCTTAAATGAGTATTAAACTGTTGAGTGGTACACAGACCAGAAAAAAATATCCCTGTGTCCAGGCTGCCAGTTGTTTGTACCTTCGCACACCAGTTGCTCCTCTCAAATGTGTTCATTACAGTCTCATTATGCTAATGTGATGTACTTTGTTCTCGCTGCTGTGTTTGGCAGGCCAGTTGGCGGTGGGAACCTGTGAGATAGTGATGCTCAACAGAGACAGCAGCGTTCCCAGACGGACCATTGCTAGGCAGACGGCTCGCTGCGCCTGCCGAAGAGGCCAAATCGCCGGGACCACCAGGGCGAGGCCGGCATGTGTAGACGGTGAGTTGAATGACCTTTCTGGCATCATGAGGGTTGAATGTCCTGTGGAGAACATATTTTACAGATTCTATTGTGGCCTTTTTTTCTCTTGAGAAATGCAAGAAAGAAAAAAAAAAGCCCAACGGTATCAACATGAAGCTGGGTAAAACTAGAAAGGAGCAACCAACAGTGGATAAATTAATGTTGGATTAATGAAAAGGGCTCTTTAGGTGGCCCTTAGGTACATAAACAAACGGTTTAATTTCGCTTTAATTTAATTCACCTGAAGTAATTTCATTTACTGACAGTCCAACCATTATTATTCCTATCATACACAGCTCTGTCTCCTCCTGTAATAACCATATAATTCATCTCAAATGAATAACAACATGCTGGCAGCAGGTCAGATCCCTGTAATATTTGTCTTTATGGGGTCCACTGCATGGATCCCCATCTAACAGCACTGTATTACTCGCACAGCAGGAAGTCATTTAAACTACAATTACTCTCTGAACATTTATTTTGTTTGAGGCAAGGTTTGCCTTTCATGTGCATCGAGTGAACACTGAATGATTGCTTGACTCGTGGATTTATTTTGACTTAGTGGTAAATAAAAGGTAGATGATGTACTGTGAAGTAATAGATTTATGTGAGTTGAATAAATAGCTTTACTTAAGGGATAATGTACAGTGAGCAGGTTGTTAGAGTGGAATGGATCCCCACATGGTGAGACAAAAACCAGAAACAACGGGGTGCCGAACACCCTGAGTTCCTCCACTATAACAACCCACTCACTATACATTACTTATTACATGGACACTTACTTAATAAATCAGGAAGTGGACATGAAATATAGACTTAAAAATGAAACATTTTGTCTGCTATAGAAATAGTCCTTTGGTATCCATAGTTGGAGCTAGGTCTATCCAGTGAAGGTTGAATTAGCTGCTATTACTCACATTAATCTGAACACTTCCACTGATGGTGAAGTGAGACATGGTGAACAGATCCATATGAATCAGAGCAGCACCTGAATGAGTGTTTCTGTCTCATCACTCCTGGAACGGCAGTCTGTTTAACTTTTTATTTTCCGTTCACTATCCTTTAAAAACGCCATCTCACAAACCACACTCTGTCACACTTTTACTTCATGTACTACTTTTAGTTAAGTAGATTTCTCTATATTAGCATACAGTTTTTGCATTAAACCTCTTTTCCCACAGCAAATGGACAGATGTCATATTACCCGGATTACTTTCAGAGGATGGATATGATAACTGTTAGCCCTCCAGAGTGTGTGATTAAAGCTGCATCCTTAGCAACATCTGCTCTTCATAGTAACCGTTTGTTCTGTTTAACCAAGGTCTGCTGTCTTGGGATAGCACACTGTTGCTATGCATGTTCTGCCAAGTGTTAATTACAGGACAGAGTCGTGTAATTAATTTCTGAATTATACTTTCTTAAGAGAAAGCTAGATAAGGAAAAACACACCATATCCTCTTCTCTATACAGTAATAATGAAGCCATAGAGAGCATGGCTTGGCTGAGTTTAGCATGACATCGAGACTTGAACAGATTGTAAACAAGAATAAAAAGATCCAAAATCATACAAAATGATAGCAGAGTACAGCAGTGACTAAAACGACATGCAAGAAGGAGAAGACATGGCATTTAATGGCATGATGAATTATGACCTCTACAACAACATCAGTCATGGACCTTTTTTCACTGCAGACAATTTGACACAACAAGAACATCATGAAAAATCACAAGAGGAAGAGCACAGGTGTAACTGTCATTAATGATAACTCTTTTCCATTATTTGCCCCGTTCTAGGGAACCTGCTGGATACACAGCACCCTGTGCACCTGAATATATTGTAGTCATTAATGTACTGTCAGGCAGAGACACTTACATCCAATAATTGTCCATTTATTCTTCCTTAGTCCTGCCTAAAACACACAAACATGGCCATTAGTTCTTGTTTAATCAAAAACATGTGGGAAGGTGTACACAGAGCTGCAGCAGCAAACATTTTCATCATTAAGTGTGAACATCAGTTCTTAAGGGTCAGGGTTATAGGGTAAGGGTTTATTGGGGTTATAAAGTTAATGTTGTGCACCTACATGAATATGATTGGTTGTTTAAGGAACACCTGCAGCTCATCAGGAGCAGGCACTACACTAACGCTCTGCCTGAACCACAGAAACATTTTCATAATTCTGGGAACTGTTGGACCCCTCCCTCTTTTTATTGATTCCCCAATGCAGGACCTGTGAAGCTTTCTAGATCCTAAAACCTCATTTAGAGGAAAGAAAAAGATGATGCAGAAGCTGGCAGGGAATCATGGGAGTGTCTCTCTTTACTACTCGTGTTTTTATCACAGCAGCAAAAACAGCAACAGTACGGCAGCTTTCAATAGCTGCTCCTGCTTCCTTATGCAGCGGACTTTGATAACATTCTGTGTTTCCTTGGCAACCATAAACATTCCATGTCTGTCATGGCGGCTGCCGCGACAAGACACGTCCTGGTACAATCTATATCATAGGCTGAGTCACTGTTTATTTCATGAGATTTTACATGTTATATCTTTAAATCCCATTTCCAATTATGACACTTTAAGGTTCACGTCAGCCATCACCATGCTCGTGTGAATTCAGACAGAAAAAAGTTCCCAAAGTGTGTTGTTCACAGGAAACTTCACAGGAAAGTTCCTCTTTGAAAAGTCCAGAGAAAGTTTGGTCCAAAAAGCCCTATAGACAAATCATGTGGCAAGTTGTTCTAATAGTATATCATTTTAAAGAGGTCATTGTTAAAATGTTCAGACTGCTTTGCATACTATCATGAAACATAAACTTAGATAATCCAATTTGACCACGACACAAAAGTCAGCAACAGGGTGCAACCCAAAAAGATCCATTAGAATGAAATCTATTGGCTTCCCTCTTACTCTATTAAAAGAATCAATAATCACTTTGCGTATCTCCCTATTTCCATGGCTCTTTGACTGTTTGACTTCCAACTATGTGTTTGGTTGTTGGTGTTAGACCTTCTTCAGTCAGCTGGCGTGACATCAGCAAATTAGAAATCACTTGTCATTGTCTCTTGCTTTCTTTAGTTTGTATCTTATTGAATTTTCTCTTTCCCCCTCTGGTGTTTTTGTTGAAACCCCAGCCGAGTGCAGATAACTTGCAAGTTGTTCATCCACTTTATAGATAAGCTTTGATACTTTAGAGCCCTCTGTGTTATTGGACAGTATCTTGAGGAAGTTGATAAGACAGATGAGAGGTCTGGGGGGGGGGAGTCGGGGCGGGGGGCAGAGTCCATCTGTGATACTGATTGGATCTTACAATATCACAATCACACGCATCAGATGCACCATTAGTTCCATCACGCAATGATTCATGTTAGCCTTAATCTAACGGCCCTGACACGACACTGCAGTCCCACTGCCTATGTCATGCTCTCCACGCTGGTTTTAACCACCTCTCCCTCTCTGCAGATGCCTCTCCATAACACTCAACAGATGCTAATTAACTTACAGAGAACTATGATTACAGCAGCAGGAAATTGATTATTACTGGCTTCCCGCCGCACCACACCCTGCACTCCATTAATAGCCAGTGCATTAAAGATGGAACCTGTTGCTGGCAGCCTCATTTAAAGGCTTTCTGCTGTCAGCTGAAAGAGCGTCCATCATCACGAGGCTTTAAAGTGGAATTTCTGCATGAGTATGCAATGCCACTGTTCAGATATCCTCTCTGACCTTTAGCTCTGAGTTTATATCCAGTTACATTCTCTGCTTATATAAATTCCTATAAAGGCCCCTTTTGCCCCTCTAAGCATATAAACTAATAAACAGACTCGTAAACAAGTTCATTTGTATCTCTCACCCAGGCTTCGGCATTCTTCACTGAGCTGTTATTAACACAGCAAGGGCTCACTGTCCTCTGGGTCGATTTAATATAACTCTTTCACAGCAGCAGCAGGAGTGGATCACTGCCTCTTTGAGATGTGCGCTGATAGAATAGTGACCTTTAATGAAAGTGGGACCACCACTGGCTGATTGTTGTGAGTGAAAAGGCCAAAATTCATATCCTCACATGAACTTTGGTAATCTGATGATTCCTCACTTTCAACACATCTCATGTTGCAATCGAACTTGTAGGTCCAAGACCTGCTCCAGTTTGAAAGAGAGTGTGTCCTTTTTTTTATAATCTTAAAACTTCAAATCACTTCCCAATTTACGACCCAGTCCCTTTTACAAGCTTGGTCTGTTGCACGTTTTGATACATAAAGACAGACCTCAGTTAGAGGTCCAGATGTGTCACAGTTCAGCAGGTATGGAGGGGCTTTCGTAGAAAATTAGATGAAATCAGTGATTTGTAATTTGATTTGTTAATCGATATCCTAAAAAAATGTATATTCTATAGACACAATCTGTGAACTTTAAACTACAAAAAACTGCATTTGTTACTATTTTAATGTTTTATATTAAATATGTTTTCCAATGCAATCTTAAAATTGTGTAGTTTTTCACATCTTTGCTGTGCACAAGTTTTGTTTAGAAATATTTAAAGGCCCGTTTTGTATTGACATCTGTCCCAAATAATGGCAGATATACTGAAGTAAATAAAAGCCTGGGCTTTAAATGGACGTTTGTTGTAATATTTCCATTCACATAATCATTAGCTATTTATTCTGAGCTAATTTTAATAGTCCTCTGACGACTCCAAGCACTTTTTACACCGCGTGTCACACCTACACATTCACACTCTGATGGCAGATGTAACTAATCCATTCATACACATTCATACACCGCTAATAAAGCCGTGGGAGCAACTTGTGTTTAAGTTTCTTGCCCAAAGACACATCGGACATGTGGCTGCAGGAGCTGGGGATCGAAGCCTTCCTGAACTTCCTGTTGAGAGACGACTGTGTTTACCATTATCTTAGAAGAAGCAGTGCTTGGAGTTTTTCCTGACTATTTCTGTGTTTTTTTTGCTGTGGATAAAAAAAACCCATACATTTGGAAATGTTTCTTTGTACTTTACATCTCTACAATACAAAGTACTGCACATCCTGAAGTAGGCAAGGCCTCTCTGTGGTGAAACACCAAAACAAAGGGCAAACCTCAGCAGTGTCTGACATGAATTTTGTGAAACATATCTCAGTACAAAAAATGTGCTTCACTTTTCTAAGGCAAAAGGGAACATTGTCTTGTATTTCTGTTTTTGATTTACAAGTCTTAGTCATGTTATTGCGTTAGCAACTTCTCCAAAGTCCGAGTCGATAGCTCTCTTTGCAGTGTCGGTTCATTTTATTTTTCCCTCAGAAAATGAGGTATTTTTGTCCTTTATGTCCTCTAGAGCAGAAAAAGAACATTTTGGAATATTGCCTTGAAACCGACCCCCTAAAAATACAAAGCAATGTTCCCTTTCGATATTGCTAAGGCCAGCCGATCGTGACACATAAGAATGTAAATTAACTTTCAGTATCTGAAATCCAGATATTTGATGCGTTTCTATTATTCAGACTTTGTTTTAACGGAGGCTATATCTGATAAATGTTTCTCTTAAAGAAGAGCCGAGCAAACCAGCTGCACTGAGGGTACCAAGTGTTTACCAGTGTTCAATCCCAGCATTGGATCTATTGTGTATGTTGTGGCCTTGATGAACCGAAACAATAAGTATGTAATAAATGCAAATTCCCAATAACAAAACAACTAAACATGAGGATTTTCAGGTTTTCTGGTCTGTTTTTGCATGAAGAGCCCACTGTGTTAATTTGTCTTTGAAGGTATTTTTAATAAGCAAATGTTTTTAAAATTTGATGGTTCACAGGTTAAACAATGCCAGAAACAATACACTCCTCATAATCTGTTCTGCACAGTGAGTCTCAGTTTGCAGCACAGACAGAACCTTATTTTGTATGAAAAAAAAAAAACAGCTTGAGATCCCGTAACTGTAAGGACGTGATACAGGACCAGGGTGCAGAAAGGAAGGACCAAACACAACACAAACAGAAAGATTCTGGGGGAGTGGGTGTAAATAAATGACTAAACTTTCAGTAGATATCTGAAATCTGAAAAATGTTTATCATCCACCCTTTAGACTTTGTGGAATTAAGGACACTGAGAGGCTAACTAAATAGAAATCTAATGAATAAGAAATACACAATGAGCTGATTGGGTATGGCAGGATGATGATGCTCATCAGCTAAGGCAGCCTATTGGCCATCACTCCCAAACAGTGGGATTGCATCCTGCCAGCACGAATGTTCAACAAAACCCAAGTCAGCTCCACAATCAGCACCACGGACAGCAGTCACGACAGCTTCACTGAGTACAGACTCTCAGGCCTTTCCCACTTCTAAACTAGATGGATGCAAACAACATAATCATATCTGAGTATCTTGATTTTTGGAGCATTGTGTTTAGCATTAGCATAGTCTAGCATTACACCTTGACTTTACATTTAACTTATAGCCACACATAAAAAGGAATTAAAGTCAAGTATCTCTCTATATATACCTATGAAAAGCAAAATTAGCAGCTACAAGAATTGACTTTGTCAAAATGTATTCATGTATTAATCACATAACCAAAGTTCAGAGGAGGATTCTGTTCTTGCCCTTTCTACTCACAACAATCAGCTGGTGGTGGCCCCTCTTTTATTAAAGGTCACTTTTCTGTCACAACACATAAAAGCCAGTGATCCTCTCCTGCTGGGGCTGCTGCTGTGGAAGTACTGAAAGTGCTAAAAAATATACTAAAAAGACTTCATTAATGAGTGTAGTATTGATAAATATCGTCTCCCCTCAGTGTTTGTTGAAAGACAAGACAAAATATGCCCAATTATAAATGGTGCGACGCAGCATCAAGAACAGCATAATTAAGTATTAAAAGAGTCATTGATGTTGCAAAACGGGACAATTCTGTATGCAAATATGAAGTTTTAAACTGGATCAAAAAGAGAAAAGTGTTGAATTTAGTGATCCAACTTAGTCATGTTAGTTAAGCTGTGTAATCTTGCTGAATGGTTAGCAGAATTAGCCTCCATAAACTTCTTTTAACCATGAAACTGATGTGCTTTTAAAGATCATGCATCGAGCATTTAATAAAATCTACAATCTTTTTTGACTGTCTCAGTCACAGCACAAACTTATTTGTTCTATTGTGTTTTTGTAAAAAGTAGTCCTCAAAGTCACGTTTTAATGAGTAGAGCTGCAACTGATCACAGTTGATTTGTGATGCCTATGTGATCCACAGAAGGATGGAAAAAAGTTATGATCAGTGTGTAAGATAATTCCTTCATCATGCAGGTTCCGCTGGTGGCTGAGTGTAACTTCTATCAGACTTAACAGCAGCACAGTACAGCCTGTGAAGACGGTCGCTGCTAGCTGTAAACGTAGCCAAAGAAACGCTGAAACAGAGAGCTGTGTTTGGTCTTAAAAACAAAAACGGAAGATAAAGTCCTGATTGCACTCGCTCCGTCTGACTCACACGTGCTGCAGGTGCAAATTCAGCTGGTGTAGACAAACACACACACACATACACACACACATCTGCTAAATAAACGGTGTGTGTGTGGGGTAAACATTGTCAAAGCTCAAACAAAAAAAAAGTTTTTGTAGATTTCAGCAAAGTTGTTATTCACAGAAATCTTTCTATTTCATGTTTGTAAAGTTGTGTCCCTGAAGGAGGGAACACATACTGGTGTTGAAAAGATGCACCTCTAAAAATGTAGAAGAAAAAATCTTTTTCAGGGTAATGTAACTGCTTCTATTATTGTTTTTGGAATGGCTGCAATGTGCATGTAGTGAAGAAAATGTAAGCTGTGATATATTAAGATTCCTGAAGATGTATTCTGGTCTGAAATTCTCTTAAAAATTGCACAGTTTGAAGCATGATGAGCTGAGGAGCGTGAGAGGTATAATAGAACTAAATATATATATTTATATATTAGGCAATCTGAAAACGATGTCATGGGGTGATTAGTGATCACTTGCCAACATCCAGGACCTGTCATATAAAATATCACACAAGAGTGAATTGCATTTGTGTTTCCTGTATGAGCTGCATAAACATTATTCTATGGAGTTAAGTACGTGCTTGAAACTTTCTAATTGTGATATGAAACATGGTATTTATTCTGCCCCCAGCTGCTACTTGACCTTTCTGAATGTGGGAATAAATCACAAGGCACTATTGGGTCGTGGTGTGTGTGTGTGTGTGTGTGTGTGTGTGTGTGTGTGTGTGTGTGTGTGTGTGTGTGTGTGTGTGTGTGTGTGTGTGTGTGTGTGTGTGTGTGTGTGTGTGTGTGTGTGTGTGTGTGTGTGTGTGTGTGTGTGTGTGTGTGTGTGTGTGTGTGTGCGCAAACTTTTATGTGCAATATCAGGTGCCACTACTTGTTTCTGAAAAATAAAACTTGACACATCTTTAAATGCTGTTTGAGCGTCTCTCCTGTCAATCACAGTGACTGACGTACTTTTTGGGTGGAGGGGGGATTACAAACCTTTAAGGTCTGACTGAAGTGGATTTCTGTGCACATACATAAAAATACTTGCATTGCAAGCACACTTCAAAGACCATCACTTTATGACATGTTGATTTTTTTCTCACCATTTTGAATCTCTCTCCATTAGAAGGGAACAGTCGCTGCAGCACATTATCACCAGCTTTGTTTTCCATGCACAGAATTATGCTAATTCTGCTTTTTACATATTCCACTGATAAAAGAAACAACTACTTTATAATATATTTCTGTGTTTGCTATTTAGCTTTAAAATGTATCCAACTTTGTGCAGCGAGTTAAGTTTGGGAAAACCCATCACCAACAAAAGCTTGTGGATTTGAGTCTCTCTGCTGTTTTCTGTAACATAGAAACTCAAATCCAAGGCTTAGGTTTGACACAGCATTTGGGACATTTCCAAATATATAACAGTCTGCAGCTGGTAGTTTAAAAAACAACAACATTTGGACAAATATTTCTTTGTCATCCTGCAACATTCACACTTCCATAATGACACGCCAACAAGCGTTCTTAAGCCCTGCAGTAAATCAAGTTTGTGATGTGTCGCACCTTGCACAGATGGCTGCTGCTGTCCAACATGTTTTCTTCGCTGTTCTTTATTCCTTTCAAATAAAGAACGATTTCTCACCATTGGACAAGTGAGCAGTATTCTTCCACAAAAGAACTTCCTTTGTTAGTCTTTTTCAGGACACATTTCAAGCTTTCCTGCCCTCTTATTGTGCTGCTGTGTGTCACTGTTGTGAAGGTTTAGTCTGCACACTGTACGAAGGAGGATTATGTGCTTTTTCCTTGCTTGTCTCCCTGCTCTCACTCTAATCTGCTCCCTGACTCCCTCCCCGCTCCTGTCTCCCTCTCTCTGCCTGGCCCGTTGTTGCCATGCCACCACATCACACTGTAATCGTATGAAGCCTGATGGCCTCCGCGATAAGACTCTGCAGGCTGCAGGGAGATCATTCTTGTGCCCGACTGCAAGCTCCTGCTTCCACACAACCGCCGAAAAAATTATTGACACTAAATGAGCAAAAAAGGTGATACTAACAGGAGATTAAGCAAAAGCAAAGCTTTCATCAGATTTCAAAATATTTATTAAACTATATCTAAGCAGCAGAGAGGACATGGCCTTCCATTAAAACAAGCTTTTATCACCTTTACAATAAATGGCAGATGGACTTGGGCTTGTATTGCGCTTTTCCCTTCTTATGACTACTCAAGGTGTTTTAATAGTATTAGTATGCGTTTGATTTGAATATGATACTGATGGTGTTTAAAGATACTGAAAACGCCACTCTTTTTCTCTGTTTAACCGTTGTGGGGATAAGTTTAAAATACATTCACAGCTTTTAATCCACAACAACATGGTCATGGCTGGGATTGGTAATGTGTAGGGTTGTCATGTTAACAGAGTTGAAACTTTTAAAACTGAAGATAAATCAGTCCATGGGCTGTCAGCAGTTTAGTTGTGTTAGTATGATCATTCCTTTAACTATGTTTTTTTATTCTGAACCTTTAACATGAATGGTCATATTTGTTGTTGTGGGATTGGACACATGTTGGAGTTGCAGGCGGGAGAGGATGACACACTGATGAGTTAGGGCTCTGAGACTTGTTATAAACCTCTACGCTTCATGGTAAAGTATCCAAAGATGTTATTGAGAAGATGCATGAATGTAAACATCAAACTGTGTGATCAATCAGAGGTGTAAGAGTACCAGCAACAAGGGCTTGTTTTTGTTGTTGCAGCAATGGAAGACTTTTTCTGCAATAATAACCGAGCATCAACTGTCTTTACAAGTAGCTGAGTTAAAAAAAGAAAGCATATCATGAATTAGGAACCCAAGGAATTTACAAGATATTACAGACTCAATCACATCCTCCCGGGATATACAACCATAAAAGGCAGGTTCAGTGGCTTTTTTAAGTATCATAAAAATCTGGCAACCTTTTTGTGTAGTACTCTTTCTAATGCTGGAGAGAACTGGGAGGGTTTCAATCCCCAAAGCATGAAGTTGTGAAACACATTTATAGACCAGATGATTTCAGACAGCTTATAGAGTCTTGATTCAGCACTCACAAACATTTTACTTACTCTGCACCGTCTATGTCTCTTCACTGATATTCTTTAAGCATCATCATACACTTCTGTTAGTCTCTGTAAGCCTGCTTTCTTATTTTTGTTTGTCCACATGTGCAATGCCTTGTATATGTGTGCAATAAGCTCTTTAGAGAGACCTCTAAGATCCTTCGGTACACATGCTAAATCTGTGTGAAGCGATGTCTGCGTGTGCCTACATCTTGAAATATTGCCTGTAAACATCATCATCAGTCATTTTGAAATGTCTGAGATATTTGAACCTTTGACAGACATCAGGGTTATTATCTCCGTCTATGCCACAGAGGCCACAGTCTTCGTCAAGGTCTCCACCTTTTAATGCACGTCTACTCCACTCTCACTCCCCTGCATTTCCTCTCTCTTTTCAGTGTTAAAGACACTGACATTTGTTAACAGTGCCTTTATTGTGATAGGAAATACACCAATTCTTGAAGGAATAGATATTTGAAATATAATGTTTACGTGTATTTAGCTTTCATTGGAACAACAGCTTGTAATTGAGAATTAAAAGATGTCGATCTGCTGAACACAATAGCTAAGCAGCAAAGTCTTAATGTTTTATTTTGATCTTAATGAAAGTGTTTATGTTCCTAAAATGCTGAAAAAAAGACAAAGTGAATATGCAGTAATGGTAACGATGAGAAGCGACTATTGTTGAGTTTAAAGAACCTAAACTATAGTGATTAACACAAAAGAATTTCTTTGATTAAGCAAAGGTGAGATGCCGATGGCCTAGTGGTTAGTTTGGCACCACATGTACACAGCTGTAGTCCCTGAGACAGGCAACATGGTTTTGGGTCCAAAACACGTGGCTCCTTTCTTGCATGTAATTCCCCACTCTGTCAATCCTTGATTTCCACCTCTATAAACTCCACAATGAAACAATTAAAAAAAAAAAAAACAGTATTAAATCTTTAAAAAAGCAAAGGTATTGCAAAGGCCACTTACTTATTTTTTTTTTTTTTTTTTGCGACACCTGCCTTGCAATATATAGGTTGCATTAGCTCTAGTGAGAATTTCGTGGTGTTTTCCCCAAATCAACACATGAACTGCTAGTCAGGAGGAAAATCGTCATGAAGTAACTTGATAGAATTTTATCACTTCAAATCTGGCTCCACTAAATCACACCTCATACACGCATGCATGCGCACATGCACACTGTAATCACTAAATCAGTTAAAAAAAACCTAACCGCAACCACAGATTTAAGCACCTTTTATCATAGAGTGTAGTGTCATGTGTTGCATGGCTGCTGAATGTATTTGAAATGTGTTTGTGAGATTTTTCTGTTGTCATAATTAGAAATGAAAGAGCATCAGGGCTCTGGTAACAGGTTTTGCTGTATGGAGAACAGAGGGCTGAAAATCTGGCCGCTACAAATTGTTCCATGATTGAAGCTTAATTAACACAGAAAGCCTGTAAAAACCTGTTAGTGTTTGTGCTGCCCAGCTAAGCTAGTGAGCTAATCTAATGGATACTTAGCAAAAGAATCATCAGTATATTAGCATGATGAAGTGACTAGCAGAGAACTTAAATGTATATGTGATTTATTTGCTGATTCCTGCATCAATATGTTGTCTTCTTCTTAGTGCAAAGAGCATCCCCTCTGTGTTTCCCTTTTTAGCATCTGAGTTACTGTCACCAAAACTGTGTCTTTTTGTTTCTCATCTAAATACATTTTAAATGAGCTGCCTGTGGCTGTAGTAAAAATTTCATGTTATTTTTACGTCTACAGCGGCAGAGTTTCATCAGAATAACAGTGCGTGTGTTTCAGGGCTCTCTGCCGTGCCTCCTGCCCGGCTCTGAGTCGCGTCTGGCAGTGCTGTGTTGTGCTGGGCAGGGCAGGGCTTGGCACTGTGCACAGGGAGACAGATGGTCTTACATGTGATCTAGTTGGAGGTCCAGAGTCGTACTACCCCAGCAGGGACCCTGGCAGCTGACAAGCCTGGCCAAGGCATCCGCGGTCCCCGGGTGGGTCCCAGGCACTGACTTCAACAGGACGGGCCACCCAGGTGTTAACCAGACAGGCTGACTCTCTCTCTCTCTCGTCCAGCTGTTTCACCTTTGTCGCTGCCAACAACACACAGAGGAAAATGCTCACACACAACACTAAACAGATACCTATCATAATGAAACCATAACGCCAGGAATAATTCTCCTCCATTTGCACCAGTTGAGTGATCCAACAAGGCAGCTTTATTACAATAGCAGCATGTAGGAGATACTTCCACATGAAATATAACAGCCGACAGATATTTTCCGACACTTTGAGCCCAGAGCTTCGAGTCAGTTCAGGATACTGTTAATGTGTGTGTGGGCGGTTGTACCAAATAAGCTTTTTTAATGCGTCTTCTATAATGTGTGCCAACGTATCGGACAGATAAATGCGATGGATAGAGACAGGCTGCCGCCAAACTGCAGCGATGCCTCTTTTATTGCTGCTTGTGTTATTCATGATGTCGCTGTTGATGAAGTTATCACAGCAACACCCCAATCCCGATCCAAGGCGGTGCGACCTCTCCACGGCTTACGGCACCAGGAGAAATTCATCAAGTCATCATAGATCAAGTCACGCTCTCGTGGATGGCATTGAAAAAGAAGCAAGGGCGCGCCATCGACTGCCTTGATACTGTGGCAGCGGCTGAAAAATGCATTTATTTTAGCCAACCTCCGCGACTCTGGGTTGGCCGGGCTGATGCACTCCACGGTTAGTCAGCACTCCACCCGCTTTGCCAGCTCAGCTTTTATTCCTTGCCCTGGAAATTGAGTTTTGCTGGCCCTGTAATGTACTCAAAACTACATCTGCAACTGACTGATAAATCTACGCTTTGTTGCGCCTGACGGATGGCTGTGAAAATGAAAATTCACCACGGCATGTTGCTGTGTCAGGAAGAAGGTCACTTTAAATTTTCTCCCGCTCACTGAGGAATCTCTGCTCGGGGTGAAGCCAAAATGACCGTTTTGTCTCAGGTTTCAGTCGTAAAGCTTCGATATTTTCTAAGCGTGTTCGGGTCATTGAGAAGCAGGTTCCTGGTTTGTTTTGTGTCTCCCAGCTGCCTGCCTGAAAAAGCACCGCTCTCCTTACAATGTGTCAACAATATCTATTATTTGCTGAAGGAGAAAGGCTTTATATCAACAGAGCAGGTAATTTTGTATGTGTGTGTCCTTACATACAGAAGGGTGCAGCTCAGCCGGCTTGATAAATACCATAAGATGACAGATCTTTATAGCAGAGCAGCAGACGGGGTTCTGACACTCCAAAGACCAATTTCAGCCTGTTAACAAGGCCTGCAGCAGGAATACCTCACAGCAAAATGTCATAAGACCCCCCCTTCCCACACCTCCTTACGCTCCCTCTCCTCTGCTTCCTCCCTCGGCTCTCCCGTGGACATTCAATGAATTGTAGTTCCTCTCTTTCAATTTGCCGGCCATGTTACCTCGTTCCACAATGTGCAGCCCCTCGGGGGATCGTGGAGAGGCAGGAGCAGCGGCCCCGGCCAGGTCCGCAGAGAGCTGATAACCTTTCAGTGTTGCTTTAGCACACTGTGTAAAGAACAATCAGTGCTTATCAGCATCGACTACAGGTGCATGCTAATTCAATGTCATGCAGTCAGACTGCAGAGGGAGAACTAGTGCATCGCTGGATTTTACTCTGACAGCTTCATGTTTCCAGCAGACTTCTTGACGTTATGCTCATATGTAATCTGCTCCCTCTTATCTATATTGGAATTTATTTAATTATTATCAGTACTGAAAATGTGTGCAAATTAATTTCAAAATCAAAACAAGTTATTTCTTAAAACTCATTTAGATTTGTCATTCTTAGCCCGACAACTTTCATGGTTTATTTTTCTCTGTGTTACGCTACATGCTGGAAAGTGTGCAGTTCACCGATAAAAATAGAAAATATGGCTGGAAAAAGACCAACTGTAGGAAAACAAGTGTGCAGATAATTAAAAATGTATATCTACCACACACTGTAAATGCACTTATCCTTGAGGTTTGTTGAAGGGCTGGAGCCGATCCCATGTCGGTGTATGGAACAGATTTGTATTTTGTCCCCTGTGACACCTGACCTACTCTGGACAGGCTCACATCTAAACCTTATAAACTGCATTGCTAGAGTCTTAAAGTGCATGTTGCAGTGGTGCCTCGACAGTACTAAGTACTTGTATAGCATTACTTTCCTCATTACTTAAAGAGTCAGTAGCTTTGCCTTGAAAAATTAAACATAGACTGCTAAAGTAACGCCCCTCAATCATCAGTTATCGGCCTCCATACTGGAACCTGTCCTCTGACTGTATTTTAAAGTTTTGTGTTATTTTGGTTGACTCCGGAAGCTTCTGGATGGGGAATGGGTTTTTCTACCCCAGCCAGTGATGCAGGTGCAGGTGAATCTGGGAGATTAGACATGATAAAAAATAGGCGACTATGACAGACACAGAAATACGGTAGCTCCAAATAAGATAACAAATATAATGATTGTGAGGTGAAACTAAGGTGAACTTTGGGTTCGCTTTTATCTGCAGATGCTGAGTTGACATCCTTTCTGTAGGACAGCTTAGGTTGTTCTGGCATTAATTTATAATTTTCCCTTTACAACAAATGTATTATAGGACGAGGGGCCCAGTTTGAATATTATGTTTACAAGCTTCAACAAATGTTTTTACTTGCTGTAAATTTAAGACTTGCTTTTATTTATTAAAGCAAATTCATTCTTTTCTATTAAATGAACAGAAAACAAGGATGTGCTTTTAATCAGACATTGAACAATGAAGTTGTAACTTTAATCGTAAATTTAAGAAAATTACAATCTCATGACATCATTAGGTTTCCACATATTCAATGCATTCTCAGTTTCACAACAACTCTTCTTTTCAATTCAATTTAAAAAACTTTATTTGTCCCCGGGAGGGGGGCAATTCAAGGGCACACAGAGCAGCAAATGAGTGACAGTGCAACTATGCTAAAACATTTAACCAATCAACAAAGAATAAAGTGTCCAGTGTTTTGCAAGAAATTCTTCAGAACTTGGTAAATGTTGCAGCCAGGGCTGTTTCAGAAGTGGATACAAAGCGGTGTTCTTGTCTTTCCTGCCACATGCTGCTGCTTTGTGAGATACCAAAGATTCTTGTCATACACCATATAGTGAATCTGTCCTTCATGGAGAATAAACAGGCTGAGGTGAAATCATCTGAAGATCTCTCAAGGAAACTGCAGTATGTTGGGTTTTGGTATACCTAAAGAGCAGAAATCCAACACTATTTAGTTGTTTAATGGTACAAATGGCTCTTTACTGACACATTCTTTTCTAACATACAGAGAGAGAAAAATAAAAGTCCTTTTCGTTGGAATATTCGCAATAACAAAATGTCAGAGGGCGATCTTTTCATTCAGCTGCAGTGAGAGCTAGCATTAGCAGGAGAGTAATTTATGGACTGCCAGCTGGTCTGTAAAGGTTACTACCACAGGCGATTCAGACATGGAAGTTCAACGAGAAGCTCATTAAAAAACTACAGGCTTGTAGTCACATCAACATATGAAGATGTTTTCTTGTCTGGGGAGCATAACAAGGACAGTTTAGTTTCTTCTTCCAGAAAAAGTTGACATTTTGAAGCCTCTTACTCCGTGTCAATCTGTCTAATTTGCCTCTCTGCACTCTCGTCTTTTTGCCCTCCCCAGCGAGGATCGTGAGGAGCCGTCAGTGGTGTGAGATGGCCCCCTGCCTGGAGGGGGAGGTCTGCAGCCTCCTGTTCAACCGCTCCGGATGGACCTGCACCAAGGGCAGCGGTCGCATCAAGACCGTCACGGTAAGTTACAAGATATTATTTTAAAATGCTCCATATGCACTTAACAGAATCAAGCCTCCTCTTTTCAGCATCTGTGACCCTAGAAGCTTATGTGGAGCTACAGCCCAGGGCACGAGGCGGCACACTTCAGTTAAACAGCCGGTCAGCTCCCGGGTTTCAAAGGCTGCATCAAAGCTGAATCACAAAGGCTGGCAAACTTTCGCTGACCTGCTCTCTGTGCTCACTCAAATTATTGTTGCTTTTAAACCACCTGGAATACTGCTCTGATGTTTTTTGCAGACAAAGCAGCTCGATTAGCTCTACACTGCAAATATTGCGTTAACATTATTCACCAAGTGATCTCCAGCAAACCCTTATTTCATCATAAAACAGCTCAAATAAATAGAAATATCTTACTACTCATATCATTGTGAAAAATATTGCGTATGTGACCAGACTTCATGTACCGTAAATTCCGTACTATTGAGCGCACCTGGATATAAGCCGCACCGGCTAAAAATAAGTAAATAAATGTATTTGTACATATATAAGCCGCACTTGATTATAAGCCGCAGGTGTCCACGCTATAACAAGAGCTATTTACACAGACGTAGGCTACCGGTAACATCCGCAAATACTGTAGCGTCCGTACGGACGTTAAAGGACGACGAGAGCGTTCAAATAATAACTTTTAATAACCCAATCACTGTCGGCCGTGACCACGCCGTTTACAGCAGAGAGCAACACATAACTTGCCGTAACAATCCAACTCTCTCCCCCAGCGTTCTCTCATACAGCCACTCAACACGTTCTCGCTGGTGCATTCACTGACTCTCCACATAATCGGAATTATGAACACATTATCAACTACTGACTTTACAACATGAACCGTTACAATACGAAGCCTAGCCGACGGTGTCTGTAACACGGCTGATGAAAAAGATGACCGTAATATATTTCACAAGAAAAAGTCCATCCATTCACTGCCTCAGAATGACTTCATTACTCACTTCCTCAGTCTCTGTTGTCGCTGTCAGTGTCATCTTAACGTGCAGCAGCTCTGTTAGCTTCTTTGACAGCCAGGTCGATCGCCTTTAACTTGAAAGCTGCATCATATGTATTTCTCCGTGTGTTTTCCATGATGAGGGTGCGTGCATGAAGCGCAAAATGACTGATTATTAAGATCCGACGTGACGAAGTCAAATGTTTTTGCGGCAGAAGCTCATTGTCCCCCATAAAAAAACCATAAATAAGCCGCACCGGAGTAGAAGCCGCAGTGCTCGAAGTGTGAGAAAAAAGTAGCGGCTTATAGTCCGGAATTTACGGTATGTGTTTTGCATCATCTTCTGAGACAAATTTGTTAACACAGGAAAGATGATGTGGACCCCTGTGTTAAAGAGGTCAAGGATAGATGGTATACTTGAATGGACTCAAGCAGTTAGAGATATTTGTAGTGAAGTCATGCATGATCAAGTATGTTTTTAACATAGTGTTATGAAGTATAGCCAAGGTGCTTTTCCTTCTCACGATGCAGCGGATTTCATCATAAACTATTCACTAGAACAAGTTGTGACGTCACTGTAATCATTGACTATCAAAAGAAGCAGATGTGACCCTGAGCGGTCAGGTAGGGAATAACCAATCAGGAGACAGTATGTGGGTTCTGCTCCTTTAACTCTTAGCCAATGTCGTCACAGATGGAGAGAGATGCCTGAGCTGTGTGTGTGTGGGGTCTGCAGCAAGCAACTCCCCTGATAGAAAAAAGGTGCATCATTAATGAGGGGCGACGGGGCTTCTCGCTTAGCAAGGGAGCCAGCTTAGCACACTGTACTAACATAAGGCTGTTTACAGTCAAGATATAACGTACATTAGCAAGATCAAAACTCTGAAGAAATGATGCAGGATAAATGTAAATAATATAATGATGATAGAGAAAAAAGTCTGCTAGTGATTGTACTTACACGCTTTTTTTCCATTGATCCATTTTGCAAAGTGTTACATTTACATTTAATCCTACATTACATTGAATTCATCTGTATATGTATACATCTGTCATGTATAGGACTTCTAACCATGACTAATTTGCAGTCCTTGTCCCAGGTTAGGCTTTTAGGAAATGATACCCATGATACAACAAAGCTGCAAAATAAGCATCAAAACTGACGATTGCAGTAGACGTAAATAAGCAGCAAGAGACGTAGAAAAGCTTGTGAACCAGATTTGATGTTTTTATAAAAGATTGAACATCCAAATTCAAATTAAGCGCATATCAGCCAGACTTAATCCCAGCACAAACTTCTCTGATACAAAAAGCTTGAAATCTGAAGTGAAATATTGGCAGATTTAACATGCAAGACAAGATGCTTTGCTACACACCAAGGTCCTCCATCCCCCGTGTTGGCTTATTTCTGCTGTATTGCCCCCTTTACTGAACATTATTCTGCTTATTACACAGCTACTTTGGTAAGGAATCAATAATTAAATTCAGACTATTAACCCCCCCAACAGAAACAGCCTGTTCTGAGCAGGGCAGAAATAAAGACTATCAGCTGGAACATCAACAGTAAACTCTGTTTGTTTAAGTAAAACATTGTAAGACCCTTATTGAGGTTTTCTTTCTCTCTACTCAGAGTCTATACATAGTCAATTTCTGTTCGATGAACCAGTCTTTAAACACTGCCATAGCCCACTCTGCTTTCCTATTTGTTAACATTTGTCCTCTTCGATGATGTCTATTTTTCTGTCTTTGTTTTCTGCTCGGTTTTCTCCTCCTCATGTTCTTCATTTTCGTCTTGCTGCAGTGTTCATGTTCCCATGGCACTTTTCTAAAAAAGGCTGATGTTTAATTTAGTCCTCTTTTGCAGATTGACACTTTAGCTGTAGTCATAGAGTTTATGGTCACAGCTGCATTAGTAGGCAATGTTCTGTTCACCAATCCAGCTGTCTATTGTACAGAAATAACAAGTCCTTTATATTTAATATACGTATTACAAATGGCATATGTGCAGCTGCAGGGTGGGGGGGCAATGCTGACCAATGCTACTAAATGTCCAAGCGACTCAGTCAAAGCAGATGATTAAATCATTTTCTGAAATTACAGATCAGAAGTTTCAGGTATCTTTTGAGTGCTGATCTATAAATAACAATAGCTGACTGTCTATGACCTCTCGATGACTTTGTGTGAGAGATGTAAATGAACAGAAAACATGTTAAATATTTAAAACCTTCAATATGGTGTCATCTGCTCCTCTGTAGGCTGCTCTCGCTGTGCAGCATGCTTTCAGTGCCTCAGAGCTGCAGAGCTGCAGACTGAGGCTTCATTAGTGATTAAAGCTCATTTATTCCGGCAGTGAAAGAATACACAGGAAACACAAAGGCATCAGGCTGCATGAGGGTGAGCTTTCAGTACTTTTATGACTATAAAGAGTGAGCGTCATAATTAGTGTGTTGAAAAAGTCAGGAGAGAAAATAGCTCTATAGGCGCCTACAGTCAGCCAACAATCCTTCTCTCCCTGGTCAGCAGCTGAATCTCCATGGATACAGGTCTCACCAACGCTGTGTGGTTCATACTTAGCAATTTAAGAGTATGTTACTTTATGCTCCAAGGAAAATTGACATCTTTGTTCCTTTGTTACAGTTTCGAAGTTTTCACTAATTATACTTGTGGAGGTGCAGATAATTATATTTCCTCCTCACTTCCACGTCTATCCTGTCAGACTTATGGCTCATTTAGTGCTGGTATGTTCATGAGTTTGTGTTACACAAATTCAGCTTCTTCTTCTTCTTTTTTTTTTCTTTCAAATCTGGCCTGAATTGTCTCTGTTTCTTGTTTTCTTCTGCAGCCTCTGGTTGCTTGATCTCTGAACACAGTTATTAGACAGACTGTTGCCATCTGAGCCCACATTACATTCAAGGTAAATAACTCAATATACTCCCCTTTTTACCATAACCACCAAACAAACATCAGGCTGTCCTTAAAGGGGCGAGAAGTTTCCCTTTATTCTTTTTAAAATAGACAGATTGTAATCTCCATTTTTCTATCTGTCAGAGTTAGGAACATAGTGTGAAAACTGCCTGCAGGCATTACAGATACTCTCTGTGACTCTGGGGCGCAGCTGCAAAATCTGTTGTACTTCTGGCACCAGCACCCTCATTGGACTCAGCCGGTGGATACGAGAACTACAGCTGGGATTTTTATACTCTGCTTTTTAAGGGTTTAACAAACTGGATGCAAAAGTATACGCTATCAATGATGAAAAGGATGCAGTTCAGTTTCTTGGCTAACTGGTTAATCAGTCAGTTTATTCAAGACAAGAGTACTTCTAAGATATGTAGCGTAATGTGGCTGCGTGCATTACAGCGTTGCATCTTTTAACACGTATAGGCACCGCCGCCACGACTCCCAAGAGAACTTAGATGTCTCTGTCAATACAACACAGAGTAGAGACTTTATTACTCATTATTTATTGCTTATTGATTTTCTTTTTACTCTGTTTACCATCATCACTGATTAGACATCCACACTAAATTGTGCAACAGTATTGCAACCTAGATATGTGCTGAAACAGAGATGGACAATTTAACAACCGAAACCTAAATTTGTCTTTCTAAAAGCAGCAGAGCAGATTGAGCCATGCTCGGAAAAAAAAACACGCTCACTGGAGTGGACAAAATTTGGCACAGTAATATGCAGCCATGTGCTGAAAGACTGACTGAATGCAGAGCTAAAAACACAGGTTAACAGCATGTCAGCCGATTGATCAGGGTAAAAAGGTGTATTGACAAACTCAATACTGTCTTTCTTTCTCAGTGTCTATTCTCCTGTCATTGCTTTCTTTGAAGCAGTCACCCCATAGTTTCATACTTACATTTATTTGATGGAATCCTTAGATTCAATCATTTAAACAAACCAACATCCCAAACCAGGCTATGCTCTAAACCTCACTGTTTGTTTGACCAATTTATAAAATGTCAGGGTTCAACAGTTTTCCTTCTTGAAAAAGAGTTGGTCCTCTGTTGTCTTAAAAGCTCTGTTTTTCTGTAGACATGCTTATAATAACTTAGATCTGTGTTGCATTCTTTATCCTGGTGGTAGTGCACCCTCCCATAAAGTCGTTTTCAGCCTTCTGACTTCATTTAATGGCGAATGAAAGTGAGGAAAAAGCAGTTTCACACAGTACAAATAATTGGATAGCCTTCAATTGGTTTCTTTTGCGGAGGGGGTGATTTATTTTTTTTTTTTTGTGATCTAGTTTCCAAAGACATGACCATGCTGCTTTTAAACCGCCTCAAACTCAAAGGAAGTTAGAAATATTCCTCTCTTGGCTTATGCATTACCCCGGTTACTGTGCTGAAAAGCATTTTGAGTAATTTTCTACCTTTGTTTATGTAAAGTAGAAAAATCTGTTCAAACAGCAGCAAACGCACGGATATCTGCCTCAGGCGAAGGATGTCAAGATAAAGAGAGAGAGAGAGAGAGAAAATGGAAAGGGAAGAAGCAGAGCGATGTAACTTACAGAGACAGAGCAAGTGAAACAGCACAATACAGCATGTTGATGTCAGCAAGAGATGACAGGATGGACAGAGCAGGAGAGACTGCTGATCATCGTCAGGTACCTCAGACCAAAGGTCAACCTGTGACTGGCTCTGTTGCTTTTCACTCTCTCTTTTATCTCTATCTCTCTCTCTCTCGTCCCACCGTCTGCACCGTCCAGCCGCCCTGGGCAGCTGCGTCACATTTCACGCACGCATTCCCACTGTGCTGTAATCTACCCTGACAGCACACTTAGGTTACTGTTTGGCTTTTGTACATACATTTAGAGAAAATGCAGATTATGTTCCACTTTATACTCCCAATTAGCTGCTGCTGAGGAGAGTTTTATAGCAGAAGTTAATCACAAGTGATGCTGGTGTTTCTTTGAGCGGGCAGGGAGAGGGAGGATTTGGCAGCAGAAGAGAGGAGGTATCCAGAGGTATTTGTTGTAAGACCTGAAATGGGAGGAAAGCGCATTCTGGAAGATAAATGGAAATGAGAAATCTATAAAGAGGATTGATCAGACCGGAGTGTGGAGAGAAGGATGAGAGAGAGGGAGCAGGCTGTCGCTCGGCCACTGGCCAAGCTCCCTCTGCCCACATCTGTGTGAAAGTATCCATGAGAAATAGACACATAGTGTGTGCGTGTGTGTGTGTGTGTGTGTGTGTGTGTGTGCGCACAGACACTTTTTAATGTGTCTTTACTCAAACTGGTACATAAGACGTTTCAGTGTGATTTTCTGAAAGCTGATAGTGGCTGTGCTCATTATTCTCACTGTGCCGTGTTGGTTCGACGTGGGTGGAGTTAGATGCTAAAATGAAGTGACAAATGTACCTGATGGTGGATTGTACAACTAACAGAACAAACATCATAATGCTTCTATAATTTAAATATGCAGGACTGAGGTTGGACTGTATTTTGTAAATCCAGCAACATGTGCCCGATTGCTTCAAACTATTGTCTACTGAAACATATTAAACTCAAAAGTGCATCTCATACAGGTGAAATATAAAACCACACACAGTGTTATAAAATAAGTATACGAAATGCAAAGAAACACATCCAAAAAATAGAATGCACATTATAAGTGTTGATTGTCACTTAAACCTCCATCTTTAATTTCTGCAGCATCTGCTTTAACAATAGAAAAAGAAAGTGATTAAATTCACATTTTACGTGGTTTAATAAGCTAAATGGATCGCTAGTATTGCATAATTGCCAATCAAAAAGATTCATCTTAGATCTGAGATTCAACAATTCAGTTTGAGTGGCAGTTTAATTAATGCTCATAATGTGAAGTGTAGCTGCATCCTGACACGGGATGAGCAGCAAAAAGATATGAAATGCTGATTAATTTTATCCGACACTTTTTGCTCACATTGACGTTTACACTCTATTAGGAAAAAAGCTAATTTAAAAATATGACGTTTCAAATAACACTTTATTTTTTCATTCATATTTTCATGACGTTATCAGTCAAGTTCTTCCTCGTGATTTTGTACAATTAAAATGTTTAAGGCATCCCCAGTCAAACGCACCATGTTCTATACACACACACACTTTTTTGGTGGAAAAGGCTTTTGAGTTTCCTGAGCCTTCATCAGATGACATGACGCACATATTTTTTGGGGGGGAAAAATCGGGTCAATATTTTACTCGTGTTTGATTCTCACTGAAAGTCTGTTATTCATTAGTCCGTGAAGCTTCACGGCTTGTTTTGACAGTAGAGGAAAAAGATGAACTGGTATATTTTAAAGCAGCTGTGTCGTGTGACCAAAAAAGCAAATATGCATCTTCCTCTCGGGAAACAATCTCAGTTGTCCACTCTTATTTTTCAAGAGTAGCACACTTTTGTCTGCTCCATCTTTCTTGCATCAGTGTTTAAATTTTACATTTTGATATTGAGTGATGTTGGCATAAGTAAAAGTGACACAGATATTTGTGGAGTCCTTGAAGGAAAGAAAAGCAAAGCCACTGTCTTTTTCTCAGCCCTGATTTGAGAGATTTGCTTATCAAGACTCGATATGGATGGTCCAGTGTGTTGAAAACTAATGACTGATTTACGAGGAATTAGCGGTGAATATTCATGTTGCCTTTAGGAAATATTCAATTTTGTTGTTGATCTTCTGACTGTTCCTCTCGTATAGCTATCAGACTCAAATGTAGATGAGAAATATTAAAATATAAAATTCTCTATGCATGTATGTGTATGTTATTTATTTCATCTCACACTTCTTGCTATCCAGGGCTTTTCACTTTTTTATTTAAATGGCTCCTAGTGTGTGAAGTATTTCTAACATTAACATGAAAGCATGACTTCAATGTTTAACTTCCATAGATTGCTTCAACATGAAACAAAAAACACATTAATATGAATAAGACTGTTTTAATCGCTACATATTTCAAATAGTATGAGTGCACATGAATGAACATAAATATGCAACATCCTAGCCGTAGGTGTATTTCCATCTGACTTCCCCCAGCATGTTGACGGCTCATTAACGTACATAGAACCTCAATAACGACAAGTAGCACAACAATTAACAGAATCCAAACAAACCAACTTAAATTGGACATGAGTCTGAGTGAGACGCACATAATGCAAACGAGAGATTTGAGATTTTGCTTGCTAAAAACCAGGGTCAGTTAAAGTGCATTAAATGCTAAAGAGACAGGAGGTAAGGTGTCTCAGTGCTGATCATCATTATAAAGTACTGATGTACTGCACGTTTACCATAATGCCCATTGATGTAAAGTGCTGTTGTAATAGCACGTAGCCATATTACAGACCCACACTTTTAAACAGGGGTCAACATACATATGACATTGGAGTTTCCACCTGTGACTCTTGTTTCTCGTTCTATCCTTCTACCTTATGGTAGAAAATATTTCTTTCCTGACAGCAATCTCTTTATAAAGATGACTGGAACAATTTAAAAAAAATCATGAATAAACAATCAAATTGTCAACAGGCATCCGTTTGACTGTTTCCTTCATTGTTCAAGACCCTATTAAAAAACTAAAGCCCAAAACAGGGCTTGGCAGAGAGTATAATGGAAACCTCCCTACCTTCAAAGCACTCTGACAGTCAAACAGTCCTTGAAAACTCCCCAAGCTTGAAAGGCCGTGAAGATAAAAGAAAAAGTTCATTGTTTTAAATTTGGTGCATTGTGTTAAATGGTTAATTAGACCAATTTTATGCAAAAGAAATAATGACTTTTTCTGTTCTTGTCTCCTGGGAAAAACCTCTCCAAAGACTTTGAAACAAAAAATATCAAAGCTGCATATTTAATCTAAACTTTGTGGAATCGTTTGATCGTTTAGTTCAGGGTAAGGTCTTTGAATTTGTAACATCAACTGATTCTCTGATATCACAAAGAACGTTATTATAAAGATCTTTTAAAACATCTGTATTGATGAGGTGATATACGACACTATGTGCATCACACAGATATTTAACACTATCTGAACCTCTTCGTAAACACAACCACCTCCTCCTTCTGTCTGCAGCCGCCCTGCTGTGTGAGCAGCTCATGGTGGCACTGCCAGGTCACACACTCCAGCCTAACCTGCTAATGGAGTTTGCATATGCAACCCGCTCTCCTCTGCCAGCTAGCCATTAATATGAATCACTCTCTGGAGGCTCCCCCAAACAAGCTGGCAATTTGTCTTCACTAGTGAGCCGCTGAAAGGTCTACATATGATATTCTCCGAGGTGGGGAATGCAATTCTGAAGGGGTGGGGCGGGGTGGTGTGAGGTCGGTTTTATACACTTGACAAAGATGGTGGTGTGAGCTTGATTTGCTGGGTCGCATGTTAGCGTATACGTGTGTTGGGTGTGCATTAATGTAAGGAAGGTGGAAAAGGACGTCAGGTAGAAAATTGATAAGAGAGACGGACTGAATTCAGGACAGTGAAATGATTTTTCTCCTTTCAGGCATGCAAGAGGGGCTGTGAGATTGCATCACTTGCTCCCCGCTTTGTGATAGCTCTGTAGAGAGCACGAGTGAGCTCTATTATCAGCCTTTTCTAATCAAATGATGGGCAAGAAGTGAAACTAGGCTTCATCATTGCACGATAAGACTTAACTATTTTCACAAATATTACATGCTTTGCTGCGGGGAGCTTAAATAATGAAATGTAAGTCGTTGAAACTCTAATTTGATCATATTCAGACTGCGGTTTTTACATGTTCTTCCTTCCTCAGACAATATTCGACAGTAGCTGGGAAAAAAATGTTCCTACACCCACACAACAAATGCCACCGCTCTGCTAGTGTGTGGCCTGGAGGGAAGGAGCACGGTTGCCGTCGGGCTTTTTTTTTTTTTTTTTTTTTGCCAAACGAAGGAGAGTTGCAAAATGAGCAGCATGCACGCACACACACACACACACACACACACACACACACACACACACACACACACACATGCAGCACGACCCAGTAGGTCAGAGAGGTTTGCATCATATTATTTTTTAGCATTTTCTGTTTCTTTCTGCTCTGGTGGCCCTCCTCCAGCTATGCGCGCTTTGTTCCAGCGTCAGCCAGAGCAAAGAGCTGGTGGAGTGTGTGTAGTCCTGCCAGTGCTGCTGTAAACATGAAGACATCATAAACCCTCAGCTCGACAGGCTCTCTGAATGAACACCACACAACACAGAATCTTGATTTAAACAGGTTAAAAAAAAACCAGATGCCTCTTTCATAGAACTTAATAAAAAGAAAAGTGTTTCTTTGAGAAATGTCACTTAGGTGATGCAGACATGCAAAAGATAGAAAAACTATATGGCACCACTTTTAAACGAATGCTCCGATCTGCTGTAGTTATGAAGGAGCTGTTTAATTCTCACCTCTTATGAAAGAGGTGGGAAAATGACACAGACAGATTATCTATCTTCACAGTGTTGTTATGTAACATTTGCTCGCACCTCCCTTATAAAGGCTTCAATGTCTACGGACAAGTCATGTGTCTCCATGGTCACTGCTGCGCTGGCAACCCATCTGACCAGAGACTGACTTCTAATGAGCTCGCTGCTCAAAGGCAACGCGACACGCTCCTTCGTTCTGTCAGATACACAACTGTGAGAGTCCACACTCTGGTGGCAGATCTCAGTAGCTTTATTGAAAAGGGTTGAAAGAGACGTTGTGGCCATATAGGAAAAAGAGAAAAGGAATATGGTTTTAGATTGAGTCTTACATTCTCACTGACAGAAATGTCCACTGTCTTACTTTTTTCAAATTTCTTTTATATGAGTAAGATTTGTGTAAAACGCTATCAAACCTCTACCAACTATAAATGTCGTCTCTGCTGTTGTCAAATATTTTAATCATCCACTTTTGCCCTGAGCAAAGTATTTCTTAAGCATCAGGATGTAGAGGTTTAACATGCACCATCCTGCAGCTGTAATTCAGAAAGAGCTTTAAATGTGTATTCATCCACAGCTGAAATAAATAGACCCTATGATACAGGCACTATGTTCTTCTGTTTGAAGGGTTACGTCTGCCAAAAAACCATAGTTACCAGATGATTTTGAAACAGGTAATACTCCACTGCTGAAAATAGTCCCAAATTTACAGTATGCACTGTCCACTTCTGTTCGACTTATGTTTGCTAAAAAGATCTTCAGCAACCGATGAACTCCGGGCTTAAAGCCAGACAGAGGGAAGGAAGTCAGAAGGTAAATGTGTGTACTTAAAGTTTTAGTTTCTGAAGATATTAGTTGACTATTATCAAGATATAGAAAACTAGAATAGTCTGAAATCTTAAAGGTTGTCAGTGAAATGAAAGTCAGTTCACACAATGCAATTTCATCTGTGCTGTATGTTTAACATGGAGCATATTTGACAATAAAGAACCTTGAACTTGAACTTGAACAATGTTACTAAAGTCTATTGCTCAATGATTTAAGCCGCGACATTGACATTTTTTGGTTGCGATCGCCACTAAAGAGAAAGACACTCAGGAAGTCGTGATTCAGTGAAGGAACACAAATTCAACTGATTTCATATTTTTATCAATAACATAATGACCACCAGAAGAATCACATGTACTTCAGCAAATTCACTTATGTCATACTCAAATGATTCAGTCTCTAATGTGTGCAATGTTCAATGAACATTGGAGGGTTATTATACAACTCTGTGAGAGTAAACCTCCTGTCTCTTATTGTATCATAGACTGAATCAATAAGTGGAATAGTTGAAATCTAATAAACAAAATGCATTTCATTCGTTGTGCATGTGGATAGAAATGAGCATGCACTGACAATTAGGATGTAATGACAATTTACTTCATTCAGTCTTTACACGATTTTCATGAATTTGAGACAAAAAACAACTGAAAGTGATGTCATGAGATCAACAGCTAAATGGATGGGTTTTTTTCAACCAAGTTGCCAGAGGACAATGTTGGATTTTACATTTCTGCACTCCCCAGTGATCATAAAGGCCGACTGTGCATGGTGTGTGTCTGCATTAGGCCATAGTCCCGTGTATGTCCTGTTTACGGTAACTTAGAAAGGACGGATACAGTTCATAAACAATTCCTGTTATTATCGTCTCACAAAAAATCCCTCCTGCAAAACCAGTGGACTAGTGGTTACTTGAGGTACCCTATGTACAGACGGTGTTGTCCTCAGAGTGGGCGGCCTGGATTCAAATCCGAACTGTAGCTCCTTTCTCTTTCGTCATTCCCTACTTTCTCTCTCTCTCTCTCTCTCTCTCTCTCTATCTACTACTCTATCCACTTACCTATCTCTCTAAGAAAGACAAAAACAGCCCAAATATACACCATTTCCACATTCATTAAAAATGGCTTTTTAATTTTTAATTTTTAGGCCACAGCCATCAGAGGGAAAGCCAAACTGAGACTGAACTGACATCTGATATATTGCTAATTGGACCTTAAAGAAACACGGTTATGAAGGATGTCGAATAAATACACATGAGCCTGTTTCATACAAAAGTCTCAGAGAAACTACGCTAAATCTGTATGATTAAGAAGTCGTACCCTGGGGCTATATGCTCAAATTTGTCCTTTTTCAATATGCTTCTAAAATCAAGCAGATGTGGACCCTCACACAGATCTCATACATCCTGCATTGCTTTCTCGCTGCTGATGCAATATAGCGACTTAAGACCAAAATACAACATTATTCAGCCAGAAAAAAACCAGAGGTGCCTTTGCTCGACTGATTTATGGTCTGAAGAGCAGCTCAGACTCTGAAACAATGAATGTATGTTATATTTAAACCCCTGATCTGCATGTTGTGATTCATGTGTGCTTCATGTGTTTGCACAGGCTGATCCATTACAACAGCATGGCAGAAAACCTGTGACCACTGTTTGTTCCTGTGCTAATAAAAAATGATTATTGTGAAGTAAATTAAAGAAAAAGTTAGTGAGGTGACATGATGAAATCTGCTGATAAAGATGGAGTTCTGCTCGTGGTCACATCCCGCTTTTATCTGTAAATGTGATTTCATTTTTAAAGACATATTTTCCATTTTGAATTCCAGCAGATCTTTATCTAAACAACTCATCCCACGGAGAATATTATCTATTTTTCAAGAGGTCCTTCAGCGCTCTCTTGGCTTTTCGCCCAATTTGTAGCATGTACACTTTATTTCCCTGCTCTTTCCTACAATACCATTTGACTGTTTTTTCAAGGTTACATAAGTTATTACTGTTCCATTATAGCTTTTTATTTGTCACCAAGCTGTCTATTGAACTCCTTGCAAACAGATTCGTATTCTCAGTGGGGTCTCATCTTTAGATAAAGTTGGTCTTTCACTATTATCAGGTGTTGTAGTGCCATGACCTTCAGCACCATTTAGTCTAAACAAACGTGTAATAAGAGAGGTAGAGTGAGTGGTTTCTTGTACTGAAGGCTCTGAAGTCTGATGTGTTGAGAAAAAAAGGGCCTTGTTTCTAAAATCCAAGTAATCTCGACTGGGGGTTATTAGGGAAATGTTTGCGTCTCCAAAATGCTTTGAAAAACCAGGCCAACACATTTTCAAATATTAGGAATTCATGCTGTGCTGCGTGTCCTTCAATGCTCTGCTGGCTTTCAGTCTCATTTGCAGCAGAAATTATTAAATTCTGTGCACCAGCAAATAAATTCCCACAATTGTGCACCACTTATACAATCTATTTCAGCGGTGAGGGGCTGAAAGAAATAGAGTTTTACTTTTACAAGACTTTTTTTTTTTTTTTGCAGCAGTGTTTGGAAGAGGAGATGCAAATCTTTAATTAACTAAGACTAGCATTTTAAATTCATCGTTCATCTTATGCCTTGAAAGTGCCACCATTGTTTCTTCGATGCAGATCAAGACAAAGGAGCATCGGCCCATCTTAATGTTGTGCTGGCTCGACTCCAGGCTTTCCCATACGTTCCTGTTTGTGAAGTGACAGTGCTCCTGTCATATCGTATCTGACAGCCTCCTTCAGCTATAACAAGCAGCTTTGCCTTTAGATGTACATCCTATGAAGTGATTTACGTCCATAAAACATACATGCCCCTGCAGAACAGGCTGCACACAGGTTACACAAGATAAGCAAATATACTCTTTTATTTCAGTTTCATTTACACATCTTCTATTTATCAAGTGAGGAAGAAAAATGCCCGCCTTTGGTTTCGACTCATCTGTTTGTCGGATGCTGTGGCATGATCATCAGTCTTGAGCCGATAGCGTGTGGACTGGTGCAGAAAATATATTGAAATAGGTTGGATTGATAGAGACACTGAGAGAAGAGAAAAACAGCTAATTTGAGCCAACCTTTCCATTTCCACCCCTTTTTGTATTTGTGTTATCACAGGTGCTGTGTAATGGAACATATTGCAGGAAGCACAATTACGTTTTTGGCATCTAAGGTTTCCTTTGGAATGTGTTCACTGGGCGTAAAAAAGCATCCTTTGTTTTTTTTTTGTATTGTCGTGTTGTGCCATCTTCTATTAAAAGAGACTTTTTTTCCAGCCCGCCTTCAACAAGAACTCCCTACCCCTTCTCTCTCTCTCTCTCTTTCTCTCTCTGTCTCTGTCTCTCTGTCTCTCTGTCTCTCTTTCTCTGTCTAAGACCCACAGTGAATGTGGTCCCTTCTGCTGTCACTTCCAACACACTTTACCCTGCTCCTCTATTTGAAGTTCTGTCATTGCTGGGCTTTGAACTGCCATTTGTGTTTTACCCTGAACAATGCCTGTCTCCAGAGCTTGTGCTGTGAAATTGTCAAAGCCATAGGCCACATCAAGAGGATTCAGTAGTAAGTTACAGACTGGACACATTCAGGCATGTGAAGCAGCATCACTTTTTAACAGCCCTGATGCTTTCTGCGACCTCTGGAACAAATGTGTGTACTTATTAATTAGTTTGTGCTATGCAGTTGATGCAGTGATTATTTTTAGTGTTTATCCGTTGAAGTTTACACTCTTGAATCATGACCTGTGTCAGTGTTATGAAATATGTCAATAATTTTGACATGCTAGCACTTCTGTTTAGGTTCTTTTACATCACAAACACACTTCATTACATGTCATGTCAAAATGACTCTTGACTTCACAGTATATATTTGACGGCCATAGTAAACTGTGTTTCTGTAGGTTAACATATGCAGGACAGGCAGCAGCTTTGCTCCCTTGATTCTCAAACCGTTTCTATGCCGATGTCATCAGAAAGCTGAGCACAATTTTAAACATTAAAAGTACAATGTTAACATTGAGATTGGGCAATATTTTTCTGAGGAGTGCAATAAGAAATGACTTCATATATTGATCTGCGGACAGTGCAATACTTACTGTATTTTATGGATGTATTTTAATGTGTTGAATGATGCTGCTTTTATATTTTGTGTATGCACCACTCAAGGGAAGCAGCTAGTTTCTTGCCTAGCTGTGCATTGGCATTAAAAACATTCTGATTCTAAATGACAATACCAATAGTTTTCTAATTCTGTCCCATTTGCCACTCGTCAGTTTTCTATTTTGTATTCTCTGCTTTTAAAAATCCAAACTTTGTTTTTCTTCTTTCAACACAGGATTTATTTGCTTTTCATTTATTTTCTTTAAGCATGGACGTTCATACTTCTGTTCTGTTTAAGTTATTCATCAAAATAAACCGCAAGTCTGCATTAATATTTAAAAAGTGATTAATTATTGTAATTTTTCTAAATCTAGATTTGTTGAGTAAATCTGTGAGTAACATGCATGATTATGCACCAGTAGTTCATGTCATAATCACAAGCCAAGGGCCTTCTTGTTCATTTTCATACAACACGCAACTTGTCTCAGCCTGTGATGATTTCTTATTTTTTTAACATTCAACAAGAAGTATTAGGCTGTACATGTTTTACAGCATTCATTCAAATACATAGATGTGTCACCGTATGCAGTTCCTCAGTAACAGGCTCATGTAAGACATCTCTGGTAAACTCAGAATATATTACCTGCACAGCAACACATGACAAACACACAACGTTTGCACGCTGAACATAGTTAAGCTTGAAGACGCTACGCTGCCAAATGTTCCCCCCAGGATTTGTTGGAGACTACCGCAGAGTTAGGACAGTAAATGTTGGACTTCAGTTTGCCAGGTGGCCAGCTCCAAATGTGTTTTTTTCTGTGTCCACAGGATGTGTAAATGAGCAACTGCAAATAAGCTATTGTTTGCTGGCACATTAGCCATTACAACTTCATTATCCCAGAATGTCACTAAGTTTAGCTCGTGTGCTTAGGGTATAAAAAATGAAATCAATGAATGTAGCTGCAAGTTATGCAAGGTATCCTTTTTCATGCAGGGTTTTTCCCGTTATCGACTTTTTTTTACATTATAATGTTGCACCTTTGAAGTGACTATTGGTCAATTAGTAGATGTTGGATTTTCTGTGGCTGCCTATGGAAGGAAAGCAGCACCTGCATCCAAATACAAATGTGTTCTTTTTTACTTTTAAGTTAGATCAGGGTCTTCTGCTCTAATGCAGTTTGTACTTCAGGGTCATTCCCTGCATTAAGCATCCACCAAGGGTCTTCAGCTTTAGCTGTGCTTGTTAGCTTAATAGCAACAGCAGGTCTAGCAGAAAGTTTTGACTGGGACCTCCATCAGTCTGCAGTTAATAAAGAACAAACCAAGTCCTGTGCAGGAGTCCCCTTGTTAGAAGAGACCCCTGGGGGGAGATTTTTTTGGTCGCTGCAGTGATGGCACAGTGCCTGCCTCCGGGTGGGTGGGTGGGCTCACTGGTGAGAATCTTGAAGTGCTACCAAATATGCAGTGTCTGCTTTGTCTCCCCTGAGCAGCGAGCAAACAGGCTGTCTGCTGTACCTGCAGTGGCTCTGCCTCTCGGCTACGCAGGTTTCTAGGAATTGTAACGCCGCTTTGGCTGGGGATTTTATTTTGTGTAATGCGAGGAATACTGTATCTTAAAAGCTCTTTGATCCTGAAATATGTTGTGTTGATGATAAGGGACAGAGTTAATTGAATCCCTTAATATTTTCTGCCAATCTCCACTGGCACGCACTCAAAGATTCATGCTGCACACCTCATTTGAACTGTGAAACTTTATCATTCATGCGCAGCACTCAGTGTTTACAAGTGAGGATGAAACGAGGGCACCCCGAGCTTACAGACGAGGTCCAAATGTTTCAATTTTACCGCAACACAAGCAATTAGCCAAGCCCTGATTTCTCTCTCTCTCTATCCCTCTTTATCCATGGATCTGCCTCCTCCCTTGTGCCAGCGGGAGATGAATTTGTCGGCGTTGTCCTTGGAATCCGTTCTTGTAAACACCATAGGTGGTGAGCAGTGTTTACCGGTGTGCATGGCGAGCAAACAGGCCGCTCTGTTTCTTGCACAGTGCCTCCCAGGGGGCCAAACTCACCTTGTTACCCTTTTAATTAGTAAGAGCAGTTAATAGTGCCGGCTGCTTCTGCAGCCTCAGCAATCGCCTCTGACTTCAAGAACCCCTCCGATCGATCGTAAAGAGTCCGACTGAGACAGGGGAGAGGAGGAGAGAGGAGGGGGGTCCTGTTGTGGGGAGAAGCTTAGGACCGTTCATGGTAGTTTTTGGAGAGAAATCAAACAACATACTATTTTCTCAGAGGGAACCTACAGGGCGGGTGTATCAATAACTAGTCTTTTTTCTTTTTTCTTGTACAATTGCAGGTATAACAAGGTCTCTGGGCCCCTTATGCACATTCCTCTCAGCGTGTCTTCTCTCTCACATTTCCTCTCTCTTGAAAATGAATGTAATCAAAAAGCTAAGGCACATTCTATTGTGCCCTTATAAGCTTTTATCCCTCCCAAGCGCTCGCCCCTGTGCTCATTTCTTTTCTTGTTTTGATTTAAAGATGCAGTGGAAGTACTTAGCATTTAGATGACATGCTGCTGGAGAGGTGTGATAGATCAGCGCCTCTTCAGAGGACTGAATTTCTTCAACAACGTTGGGGGCCGGTCCAACGTCGGACGGACAGATCGCGGGACGACAGGCCAGTGGGCCGAGGAATACCAAGTTTGCCTCTGCTGCAGATAGCCTGGCACAGCTAAAAGGGAGCAGTGGCTGCTGGGAATGCCAATGCCTTGCCCAGACAGGCGTCTCGCTTTGGCTGCTCTGATTGGCTAAACAGACCATTAGCTTCCTGATTATGATTACCCGAGTCATTATCTACACAAAAGTGGCTCATTCACCAATATTAAGAAGGCAAGGGAGCTGTTCTCTTCCCCTGGTCAAGGGGGAAAACAACGTGTTTTCATGTGTTCTTCAATAGATGAATGCAAAAGACAAGAAGTTGTTATTCACAGAGAAACAAAATGTAACACTGTTTATCACTCTGCCCTACAGCTAGTGTAATAAACTGTTCTATCTGTGCGATGCCACTGATGGAAAAAAGGAAAGGTCTCTCAGTCGTTAACATGGATGATGAGGTGCCCATTACTCGCTCGTATTTTCTGGTCCAGAAGAGAAGCGGTCCTCAGAGGTCATAAAAACTGGGAGAGAACAAAATAACCTTCAGCTTCTATCGTCCCACCTAAGATATAATTGGAAGACATGCCATCTGTGCTTTTAAATGGACATATGCTGCTCTGCGTCCAAGGCCAATACGCAGAGAGAAAGTTGAATAAACCGTTAGTGAAGGCTGGCCCTCTGTTCCTGCCATGCTGACCTTCTACTTTTCTTTTTCAGCCTTTGCCCAAGGAGCCGTCGTAGGATACAGAAGAAACAGCAAGTATGTATGTTTTTTATTATGTATCTTTTTTTGACTTGTACTGAGGTTGGAGTCTGCTGTCGTCATTCACCAAGCCATGCCTCTGTTCAACGTTTTATTAAAGAGGAACGCGTGCATTTCAAATCTTAACAGGCAGAAACCTCGAGCTAAACCAAACTAATGTTGGACAGCCATCTGCCTAAACTCCTTGAGGGCAAACACACCTAACACATTCAGATGTGTTCTAAACGCCGGACAACAGAGAGCATCCTAAGAAGGACAGATCTTTCTTTGAATGTTTGACTTTAAAACATAGTTTCCCTGGCTCCCTTCAAAGACACCATCGACAAAAACTGTAATCTTACCTCTTGAAACACAGGAGGTGCTGTTCTACTCCTGACTCCATCAGGTAGTTTTTGTATAGTGTTGGGACTCAATAACCGTGTGACACTCAAGTCCTTTTCTAACAGCCCATGAGAGAGTTTCTGTGCAACAAATCAGGCTGAAACTGCCTGCAAGCGACGCAGCACAAAGCAGCGCGGTGTGCATCACGGCGCCCTTTTCTATTTTTCTCTGTCGCATGCGTAGACGAACGCTCTACACGGCACTGACACTCGCTTTTCACACTCAACAGAGCTTGTTAGCTTGTCTTACAAAGTGGAGACAAGGGTGCATAACTAATATCCACATCCGTGATTGAAATGTCGAGCTTTGACTTGTGCCAACAACATCGGAGAAAAACTTCTTTCAGCTCACCGCAAACCGATAATAGACGAACCTCTGAGAATGATTTGAGTCTACAGCTCCTCAATACAAAGCACCACACTTCAGCATTTCCAGCTTTAATACAAAAGCACTAGATGTCATATTGTTTGCAAGGGGAAACTGTTATTCACAGAGCAAAGAATTATATATTAAACAAATGCAGTGTGGACAACCAGCGTTCGATCATCCGCAATGTGACGCGATACAGTATATAACGCTCGCATGCTGCCAGGACACGGTGTAAGAAGACAAAGTAGACCAACACCTCCTGTGCTCTGGTTGGCAAACTTATAGTTTTTATAAATAGAGTTTGGTTGCTTGAAAAGATTGATGTAATATTTTGTCTGTTTAAAATGAAATGAAAGCTTAATCCTGAGTCAGAGGCAAGAAGGGACACTTCTTTGTGTCTTACTTTCAGTGGACACGGTTTCCCCAAAGCATTACATCAGTCATTTCTGCTACTGTTGCTGCAGGCTGAAATCTTTAAAAAATGTATGAACCTACAAGTCATAAAGACCCAGCACTGTATAAGAACTCAGGTTTCAAGAAAATACCAGAATCCCCCTATAAGGTTCAGTGTAGCTGAGACCTGGAATGAATCAGTCATTAGGATCTATTCATCATGCAATTTCCAGTCCTGCTCACTGCAGAGCTTAAATAAAGATTTTCCAGGTCTTGGAGAAGACACAATGGAATTCCCCATTTCTCAGATTGCAGTCACTTTGAAGTATCTGAGGTAGAAAAAAGGAGGGGGAATCAAAGGGGTTATTGGAAGTTTGAAATGCAAAAGGCTGTGGAACTAGAGCGCGCCATTGTTGTTACATCAAAGAGCGATGCTACTTCCAGTGCCCATGTTTCTTTTTAGGACGGAGGTAGACAACGGATGTGAACTGGGGAATGTTCTTGACAAAAACAAAAAGAGAAAATGACTTTATAAAAATCAGGTGGGCCACACAGATTCCAGAAATATTCGCCTCACAGTCCTCATCAACATTCACTTTGCAAAAAGTTGCCGGTAAACCACGACCAGGAGGAGGTTATCACGGCTTTGTTGCAGGTTAACTTTACTTCCTCAAACACTTTTGTTCTCCTAAAACAAGTTGTTTTGGGTTTTTTTCTAAAGATCAAACTGAATTCACCGTACAACATTGGCTGAGTTTCTACGAAGCTTTTCACAACCTGCACAACCACAAGCATTTGGAGTCTGCATGCTCTATGTCTCCAAGCCAATATTCTGAGATTGATTTTCCCTCTTCCACCGAGAAAACAAAATGAATCACGCGCAATTACCGAGGACAGAGAGAAAAGGGGAATTGGGGGCGTCATAAATATTTATTTGCATGCCCTGGGAATTTGTGCAATTCTTTGTGGAATTGCAGAGTCATATTTAAGTGTCTAAATGATTTATATGGGTGGTCCTGGGTGTCACATTTGTCCACTGTCAACCTGGATCATTTATGTATTAACATTTATGGATTTATCCATATAACATATTCATGGCAGAGTTCTATTATCATTCAAATGGGTTTTGTGATCACATGACTGGCTAAATGAAGTCATTAACTGCAGAATTTCACTGGAGATGAAATGTATTCCACGTGGAAAAGAATAAATTATCACCTTCACATGCGAGCCTGTTCCTTTACAGCGTCCGTCAGTTGTGTGTTCAAAGCGGGAAATGTTACGAAACAGCACATGAGGATAGCCGTCAAAGAAGAAACGACTTTGTTAAAAAGTCTGATTTTAAACATCAGCTTAGGAAAAGATCATCATTATTTTGACCTTTATCATAACAAAGAACCTCAGGACTAAACGGTGTTTTAAAACTGCTGGATTTAAAGAGCTATTTTGTCTTTTACCGTGAGCCCGACGGGATGCTCACCACCTTCTCACAGTGAAGCCCCCTCATGACATTTCTCATTAGTTCCATCATTTATTACATAAAGTTAATTACACAAGTGATGAAATGTGCTGAAAAGAAAGCCTGTTGCCTATTTCTCTTTTTTTATATATCCAATATTGCAGCAGCGTAGAATGACAAGACATTAATTTGGGGCTCTCATTTAATCCCTAATTAGCTCACATGCTGAATGTAAAGTGTTTTGCGGGAGCTGACACGGATGAAAATTGAAAATACACGGAGGGGGTGCTGGTCTAAATATTACTCTGCGTGTTGAGCTTTTTTTAATTTTCAGGCCCGGCACTGTGAGGGGAAAAGAGAACTGTATCCAGAACAGATTAAAACAGAGTTATTTTGTGTTCATGGGTTCATGAAAGTGTTTCATTTTTTACTGAAAAAACAAACAAATGAGGAGGTGCTATTTGGATTCGACAGTGATATGACAACACAGGTGCTCCTGTTGAAAAGGTGCAATTCAAATTTACTAAATCCGGTCTTCTTTAATGAGGTACAAACATTGAAAAGCTTTTTCACTACTGGCTAAATCATATATTTATGCTTTAGAAGTCATAATGAAGGTCATTTATACAATTATGCCTCTTCTCCTAAGGAGCCCTCTTCACCTAGTCTGTGCATTAGTTACCTTAATGTTACCTTAAAAGCACTGCAGTTAAAGTAAGCAGTTACATATTAAGAAATCATTCAAAGCAAATACAGAGAACACAACGAAGATTAGACCAAATCCTGGAGACACCTCCACATGTAGACAATACAGCCACATCAGGAGGCTTCAGGAACAAATACTAACAATACTTAAAGGGATACTTCAACCATTTACATGAAGCTGTGTATCATTAGAAACATGGTAGTAGTGTTGAATGGTTGTGAGTCCAGCCCTCATTTTGCCCTGAGACGAGAAAAATATGTTTTTCTTTGCCTGGTTTTCTTCATGTGATGCAATATGACGCTTTTTGCATCACATGAAGAAAACTTCCAGGCAGAGAGAGTGATTCTCTCTCCCCCCAGTACTCCATTTTTAATTTGAGTTACATATTTTGAATGAAACTTTAGGTTGCAATTCTATGTACAATACCTTTAATATACCAGAATTAATAGAACAGCTTTATTTCCTCCATGGTTGAGTATCTATAACTTGATTATCTACACCTGTTTCGATACCACAGCAACACAAATCGGACACCTAATAATGGGAGCTTACTTATTTTTATTAAAATGTTTGATAAGGTTTTGTTGGGTTTCTGGGGAATTTTTCTGCATGAAGTTGCATTGCAGGAACTTGTTTTTTATTTCACTGCTTTGCTTTTGTTGTTGTTTTCATGTTTGGTTGTGTGTCTGTTGTTTTTGACAGGTTGTCAATGTTTTGTTGTGTTAAAAAAAACAACCAAGGAGAGCAAAAGTCTGAGCTTTGTTGTTTTGGCTACGGTACTTTATCTGAACTTAAAATGCTCTTTCTGAACTCTTAACACAACATCACAACCAAGACGAACATTTAGTGCTTGTGTTTATTTTAATAATCAGTGCAGTTAGATGAAAAATATTGTCTGGGGTGTTTACTTACTGTGTTCTTTTTTCTTCCATTCCTCTGCAGGTTCATTGACATCAGCGCTACAAAAGAAACTGAGGCCCATCACTACTACAGAAAATTGTGTCCATACAACAACAACGAGGCTCCCAGAACTTTACAGCAGCCTTGACCTTCAGTAAAATAAAAAAAAAATAAAAAACAACCCCAGAGCTTTTCCAATCACTACAGCGAAAGACTCTCCGCAGACACTTCTAAGAACTCTGAGAAGTCTCAAGTGAGCAGCATGGTACACCATCGGCATCGAATCTTCACCGCAGCCAAATTCACAGACACATCATAGACAGAAAATCTCTCTGAGGAACAGTCATAACCAGGGCAGTGGAATAATCACTCAAGTCCGTAACCTTTTTTTTGTCCATGTTCTTTAACGTTAGGTCTGCAAGGGTCGTCTCCTTGAAGATTTTTACCTTCGTGGCTTGATTTAGACTTGTCAAAAGGTCTTTCAAAAGTCAGCCCCTTCATCTTCTTTACTACCCCCCGCTATGAAGCCTTCCAGGGTTTTATTCCAGCCAGGTTTCTTTAATGACAGCCCGCTGCTTAAGATTCGTGACTTGACTGAGGTTGAGCAAGGCCATGCTGTCCATTGGATTCTAGCCTTTCCCACCTTTTTCTCATTCGGCTGAGTGAAACTTTACAAGGCCTCCAAGATCTTTGCATACACACAGACGCACACCGAGGAAGGACATTGTGAAAATGCATGAAAGTCTTTTGAATGCTAACGAAGAGGCGACAGAGAACGTGACTGTCTTTCCTGAATGAATTAAGGATCAAAAAGGGGAAATATGGACATTTTTTGGGCGACTTAGCTTATAACTTATGTTTTGTATGTGGTGCCAACATAGACTAGAAGAGTAGTTTTTGTCAATGAACCTCACACATCCTGTACACACCACCAGGAGCTTTGAGCAGATGTGGACCCTGGTTCATTTAAATGATCTATACTTCGTGGGGGTGTATGTTTACGCTAGTGTGCCTGTGTATAAGTGTGTGAGCGCATGTTTGCATCTGTCCATGTGTGGGGACGTGTTTGTATGCTTGTGTGCCTGTGTGTGGGAGCGTGTGCACATCCTGAGATACACTGTGAAATAAGTCATGTCCAATGCATTATTCATACTCTTGTATAGTTTTGGGACACGCCGAGACCAGAGCTCACCATCTGGCAAAAGAAGCATTTGTGATTTTACAGATGTTGGCTCTCATTTAAAACCTTAACGGATGAATCCTGGGTTTGCCTTCTCTTCTCTTTCGCGTCTTTTCTTTAGTACATAGAGATATTTATATCGGGGGGTGAAATATTATTGAAACTGGGGACAGATCTACAGTACGTCACATAAGATCAATTCTGTAATTATAATAACTCATGTGTGATTAAATGTATTCAGAATACTTGTCTAAATTGACTCTATTTTGATATGAAATGTTTTGGCCAGCTGGAAGTGCTATTTACTGATTTCAGATGCTTGATATGTTTGAAATAGTGTACATGTATATAGATATATATATATTCAATTAATGTATTTTATGTTCCGTGTGTCTCATTCCAAGAGAAGATGAAGTAAAGGAGGGGCACAAGTGGTATTCTTCTGAGAGAAGTACGAGATGTGGACACAATAACAAGAACACCAGTAAGATATGTGGAAAACAAGAACACAAGGTAGTGATGAATCCTCGTCTCTCTAATGCAGCATCAAAGGAATCATTTTCACAGAGGAATTGTTTGTTGCTTGCTGGTTGCTATGGTCTACATTTAGTGTGCAGGTGTTCCTGTTAATGTGTCTTCATCCTGTTTCTTTTTCATTTCTTTGTACTGAAAACTCCTGTACATCTCCATCTTAATGTATGCATTTGAGGATATAAAGAGAGCGTCCGCTCCCCGGAGCTGTGGAGTGTGTATTCGCTGTGAGTGTGTGTGTGACTGTTTTCCAGGTCAACAGCAGTCTGTGTAGTGAGAAAATACCAATTTCCAGCTGATACCATATCTCTGAGTTCATGCTACTTTTATTTATGGCTCCTTTGGTTTGCACTCACCATAAATAAACTCGGTTTGGTTTGAGTCGCTGTCAGAGCAGGAACTGCTGCTAAAACAGATCTTACACTGCAGGTCAAATCTCACTAAGAACAGGAAAGATGAATATCTTGACCTTGTCCTCTTACTGTAAATTGGTCAACAAACTGTCAAAATGTGATGGAAGGTGCCGTCACATATCATCTAAATAAGTTTGGCAAGTTCACTGCTGTGAGCGGCTGAGTGTGTGGTGCACCGTGGAGAAGAGAGCAACTAAGACCCCGGGCTGTGTCCTTAAATTGTCAGGACTATAAATGCCTTTTGTGGTCCTCAAATGTCTTTTTTATAAATAATTAAACTTTTATTCCAAACTGTCCTTGTTTTGAAAGAGGCTTTGGTGGAAAACCTCAAAACTACAGTAAAGGCCAATTATTTCCCCAAGCATGACACAGCAACGGTACAACTGGGACAAAAAAAAAAAGAGAACATTTGCGCTTGAAGACTAAAATGAAACTCTGTAACTCTTTCTAGGAAGACCTTGAATCTTCTGTTGTATCATGTAAACCACTGCTCATGTATCCTATAAGCAGCACATTACTTTAGAAATGTTGATTAAAGCTCCTATATGGAGTTTTAGCTGGTTATGAAACAGACTGACTTTAATACTGTTGCATCTTCTTCAGCTCCACAGACAAAATATACTGTCAGGTAGACCAACTTGTTTCTATATCAATTTTTTAATCCCCAGAAGTACAGCTGGTGCTGGTTCAAGACGAGGAGATTAACAGCAGACTTTTCCACGGAAAGATGCCTGGTGAGTGATAAACTGTATGTGACTGAAAGCAGAATGAGTTTTCGGTTGTTTTTTACAATGTAAAGTTCCATTAAATAAAGATAGAGAAGGTACAACCTTGTCCACAGGGGGGAGCTCATACACAAAGCCGCAGGAGCTTTAAGAAATAAAAAGTGAAGTTATCAGTATATAACTTGCATTATTATTAATCATAATTTCATGTGCATCACATATATTTCCTCTTACACTGCCACACTATTCTGAAACTCAAATAAACAATAAAGTTTAACATTTATTGATTCAAATCTAATCAATTGCAATGGTTTTTTTTTTTTTATTTTTTTTTTTTTTACGAAAGACAGCATGGAAATACAAAAAAAAAAAAGGCTTGTTCTTAAAATCATGCGACAGTTCTCCGATAAGATTTTAACAACACGGCTTCAAGCCTTCACGTAAGCTGTTAGAAACCTTTTACATGCTGTCTTGTCCCAGCACTGGAGAGCAGCTCTCCCCTGACAGCCCTGCAGCATTCTGCCTGAAGAAGAGTTTCCCCTCTCTCAGAAGGCTTCCTAAGAGCTGACCAATCAGAAGAAAGTTGGCACATGGAGAGGGCACCTTAAAGGGCTTTCAGGACACCTTTATCAGGTAAATAAGGGGGTTCTTTTTTTCTGTAAATTATGAAAAGCTGCTCTAAAGGTTCAAAGACTTTGGACATGAACACAGAGAATAGTGCATCTTTATGAGGCTTTTTCAGTCTTTAAAAACAACTGCTGATAAAATCAATAGTAGTTAATGAAATCTGACAACCAGTATCACTTTGTCTCTGTATTCGTCTCCACAGTGATTCACAGTTCTCTCCGTAATAACCTTTCATTAAACCATCAGGAAGTAAGACGGCAATATATTAAAGAAATTACCATGGTTTCCATAACTGACATTAAAATCATTTCCTCTCTTTTCAGGATAACTGAAGGTGATATTAGCTTTAAAAAATAAAAAGGTGAAAATGTAACACCGTAGCATACAGTATCATCAAGAATATTATGCATGTGCTCCAGTTGGCTGTAGAAACTGGCCTCTGTGTTTGCTGCCGTGCCAGTATTCCCACTCAACGCCCACTCAGCTCGAGATGTTCTTTCAATGAGGACCTGCTGCTGCCTGCCTCCATTTCCAATGTCTGTCTCGCTGTCTAAGGGTGTTGAACGTGGGCTGCTGTCAGGACCAACAAATGGTATGAGGGTGGTATCATGCTCCCTGCCATCTATGATACACAACACTATCTGATATAAAAAGCTGTTACCCCGCTCAGTTCTCTCTAATGTTCTTTAGATCTTATGTCGCCAATGCAAATAGGGGGATTTCAATGAACAGTTATGACACTGTGATATTTCTCATAATACCATATGACCTTATATATGGCTTGTTTTGAATTATAAATGATGTGCTTATGCATATCAGTATCAGACATACAGCACACAGGGACTGCACAAGACATTTGAACAAGAATCACCTCACAATACAGATAATGATCGGAGGACTGAAGCAGAAAATATGATAATGTTCACAGCAATACTGCAAGAGGTTTTTTTTTATTATATTAGAGAAGTGATCAGATGTGCAAAAAGTAAATGTTCCTCAAAGAGAAATTAATTTTTGAGTCCATTACTGTAATGTCTAGAGTTTTATAAAGTAGCTAGACTTGTGTCAGTATCAATCCCTGATATAACAAACCAACGCAATAACACCTGCAGTTGATTTGTTTTGGTCTTTCAGGCTGTTTTCAAAAAGTAATTGTGTCCACACTTGTGTGATATCTTCCACATCTTCAATAAAACCTTCAGGTGCAGGAAGGACAAATGTTTCAGCACTGTAAGCCTTCAACATTGCATCCCAGTTTTGCTACGGAGCTCTCCACATCCTCAATAGATCCCCGGCCGAGCCTAATGAGACACAAACACACCCCTGAGGCTCCGGCTGACTTGCTAAACACTGCGTTGTTGAACAGCACCGCAGTGTTGCAAATTAGCATTTATGCCCACATAAAAATCCATTTACTGATCCATTAGCTTAGCATAGTGCTAATGAGTTGCTGGTGATGACACGCAAGGGACTTTGGTTAGCAAGCGGATCGTCATTAAAGGTAGGCACTTACAGGGCAGCAGCTTCAGACATGAAGACAGTACATGGCCTCAGCTGGAGAGAATCTGAACTTCCTTTTTGAAAAGTTAACAACAAATTCTTTCTTTCTACTCTTCTAAAATGCTGCCCAGACAGCTGCATGTCCAGCCTGTGGGAAGTGAAAGTGCTGCTGTCTCATGAAATCTGTTGAACCATCCTTCAAACTAACTATGAGGAGGCGGCAGCACTCAACAATTACAACCCGTCCCAGAAAAGCAGAGCAGCACTGGCTGCAGAAGACAGTTGGCAAGTGAAAAGAATACAATCAAAGGTATCAATCGACTGATCCCTAAGCAGCTTAGAGATTTCTGTAGAGATGTTTGACTTATTTTCGTTGCCCTTTCCTCTCTATTATCACAACAGACACTTTGATGTCAGATCCTGACCTGCTTAGCTGAAGTTAGCATATGTAAAGTGTAGAATCATCCCATATCTGCTTGACACCGATGACTGCGAAAAGCAGACATGCAGCTAAATTAAACGTCATTCACACCACTCGGTGCATTCCTATGAGAAGGGGAGCTGGCAGAGCGGTATCAGCATCATCTGGATAATGTTTCCCTTCTGCCAAAGCTTTCCAGTCCGGGTCCCTTTGCAGTGCTTCCACAATGAAAGGGAGACGGCTCCAGGGGGGAAGATGAAGGTATAAAATGGTCGTTTTGCTAGAGCAACACAAGCTAATTTATCATTCTCCAGGGGTCAGGCGACGCTCCCTTGGTTGTGAATTTTAATGTTGTTTTTTATGGGTCTTAATAAACTCTATTTTGCTGCAAGCGTTTATGCAGAAGAGCACAACATCCTTCACTCGGCTCATTTAGTGAGTCAAGGAGAGACGGGCCGGAGCCAAATTTAACCAATGGAGTCATCATTTTCTTACTCAAGCGCGACAGTCAGGTGAAATATGGAAGGTATTGGAAAAGTTATGGGAGTCATTCACATGTTTGCTGAAGAACCTTGCTGAAAGTTAGATTGTGCATAGATAATAGTGTGTATTATTCAGACGTAGTTGTCCTAATATTTCTTAACCCTAGAACACTATCGCCGGGTGATTTTCACCCAAGCAAATGTATTCTCATGATTTTAATTATGTTGCGTGTGTCTGAGTGTCATGGGTCCCTGAGTAGCTTCAGAATTGTCTTTGTCGTCTTTGAAGGCATGAGTGTTCACCTTCTCCAAAACATACTCTTCCTACAGGCACGTGTTTGCGTGATTTTCAACCGAAATAGTTTCTCGCTCCTGCAGCTGTTCATGTGTCAAGGAGACTGTGCCTTCACCAGGGAAGTCTCACATGTCCCAGGAAAGGGTGGATCAAAGATCACAGTTTCATTATTTTTATTTTATTTTTATTTTTTTTCTAATTTTTCTATAATTTTTGAGCATTTTTATAGGGTCCCCCCATGATACTTATTTTCATGTTGGACATGTCGCACTTGGAAAATAAAAGAACACCACTCAATTTTAATAATAATTTACACTTTATAATAATCATGTATTATTTATCATGTATTATCATGTATTATCAAGTCGGCCTGCAATTTATCATGTATTATCATATTTTGATATATGTTGATGACAAGTACTTTTTATTTGGGATATTATATCGTGTAAAAATCAATTAGTGATGGTGTTACTAATTTAAGCGTTAGTGTTCTGGGGTTAAATAAGAGCATTAAAAGCTGGAATTATGTGTGGTAAGAGAATCAGAAAAAATGTGGCGCATCCTCATTTTATCAGGAATATTCAGGTTGACCATACTTTAAAATCCCAAAAGCAGGACTCTGAATGGACCATTCTGTCTTTCACAAATCATGTAAGCATCAATTATGCATTGGAATTTTTTTTTGTAACCCGGTTACTGACAATTACTTTAGCACTTTGCACACCTACCCTGAGCACCTTTCAATGCCATGGACTATACTTAATATTCACAGCTTTTCCATTGCAATTCTCTTTACAAAGAGAGGAGTAAGCCTTTCGTGACCTATTTGGAAAAGACCAACTTTCTTTTCATCTTGACAGCCAACCATTAGCATACTGACAGGCTATGATTCATAGCAAGCAATGGCCTTGACAACAACACATTGATGGATTGACACACATACAGACAAATCAATGTTTCATTCCTGATGCATGGTGGATTTTATGTTGTTGTTTTTTTTCTATCGTCTTATGTAGACACAATGAGTTCAGAATATGATAAATGTTTGTAGAAGTGCATTATAAAAAGTAGAACATTACAAGTGTTGCCTTGATTGTTGGAAAAATCTCTCGAACAAATGTGTTTTTGTCTGTGTGAAACAGGACGACCACTGACAAACTGGGAAGTCTGATGCACCTTATCATACCAAGTCAAATGTATGTCTCTCTTTAAAACTTTGCTGTGGCCGTTTCTGCAACACTCATCATTTCACACGACACCTGCGCTTTCAGACACCTATAGTCACTATAGAAATTGGTGATTTGGTGGTTGGCTTGATCCTTGCTTGCTTTTGAAGACTGTAAAAGGCATCCATATTAATGTAAGTCTATTTCAACGTAAAGTGTTATTGGCGCTGCTAAAAGTCATGATAAGTTGTTCCTTCATGTGACAGGCTGCCCTTTGACCACCCTGATAAGATAAGTCAGGGGTCCTATTTTACCATTGACCCATTTATGCAGCAGGAAATTCTCTGTGATAAGGGTATGGATCTATATGCAGGCCGACTTGACTTGTTTATTGAATTTTAAAAGGTTGAACGGCACCATTTAACACTGGGGTCAATTCATCACACGATTTCTTCCTGCCACATCTGTCTAACTGATCCCCTGCCCTGCACGCAGACCATTAACAGGCCTACTGCTGAGGACACAACTGCTTATTTGAACGATTATTGCCTTTGGACTCGACAGCAGCTCCTCGTCTCTTGTAGCCACACAAAGAGAACATCCAGATGTCACAGAGGACACAGAGTACTCATGTTAGGGGAAGGACAAATGTTCATTTTATTACAGAGATAAATGAGAGACGTAGCAGACTCCAAGTCAAGTGCAAGGCCTGATAAGACCTCATCCGAATCACAGTACACTACTCGAGTACGGCCTTTAGTCATATTGCTTTTAATGAAATGAAACACAACTGAATAGGGAAATGAACAGCCCTGAAGCTGCAGGACACTGATTGTGTTTTTGCATAATTTGGTGAAGAGGTGCAGGGTTATATATTCTATTGTGTCAACAAATCTCGATAAAAGACAAAAAAATAACAATTAGTCCTGTACATACAAACAAATGATTTTTGCATGGCCAGATCTAGGTTATTGGAGTGTTTCATGAATCTCATTGTTGTCCCAAAAACGTCAAAATCACATTAATGAGCTAAGCTGTTAAACAAATTAAATGTTCCTGCTTTGTGAAAGACTGCAGTTTTTAAAAAAATGTTTATTCAGTCTAAACATATACCAACTTGGTGCTAAAAATACATTAATGTGCAATGCAAACAGTGCTCTACAAATGCCCCCTCTCCCCCATGTTAGAATATTTAAAAAAGTACAGTTCTTACTTTTTGACCTGCTGATAATCAGATTTATGTCTTCAGTAAGAAAAATATGCTTTAAATTGAGAGCCATATATAATCCATGTGCATGTCCATTGAAGTACTCTTAATGCCATGGTGTTTTATAATGAAAGAATCTCTTGGGTCTTTTGAGAAACAAAGATCACATGTATGACTGCCTCTTTGAATAACCATGATTGGTCCCCATTCTTCTCTTCTTTAGACTTGATTAGCAATATTACGTACCTTTTTGTGTTCTCCGTTCAAGACTATTTGTAGCTTACAGCGTTGACCTGCTATGAAAATCTGCTCCTGCATGTTCTTTGACCCAGAAAGAATGCAGTTAATCATAATAAAGATGGTTATTGTTCATGTAATTATAGTCAGTAAATACATCTGAATAACCTGGAGCTGTCTATCCATTCATACTTGCGCCCACAGTCCCACAACGGGTGATTAAGCACGATCCATATTCTCCCACCAGTACAAACTCCCCTTTCCATGCCTGCAACCAAAGTAACCAGATATCCTCAACTGTGAAATATGTAAACGTGGAAAAAAGTGTCCGTCATTGCAGGCAGTCTGTCATTGCCAGTCTTGATTAGCTCAAACTCTGCTGAGCTCAGTGTACTGTCCCAGCCCTCCTGACTCCAAGACGAGGTCCTTTGGGATTTAGCTGTGACAGATTGAGGGTGTCAGGAGGGACTCCCAAGGGTGTGTGTGTGTGTGTGTGTGTGTGTGTGTGTGTGTGTGTGTGTGTGTGTGTGTGTGTGTGTGTGTGTGTGTGTGTGTGTGTGTGTGTGTGTGTGTGTGTGCGTGCGTGTGTGTGTGTGTGTGTGTGCAAGTGTGCAGAGTCGTGCAAGTGTTTGATATCCGTTTAAGCGTGTGTGTGTGTGTGTGTGTGTGTGTGTGCATGCATTTGCCTTTGTGCAACAGTGCATAATCTAATGTGTGCTCATTTATGTGTATTCTCTGCCCACATACTGTCGTAGTGCATGTATGTGTGTGTGTGTGTGTGTGTGTGTGTGTGTGTGTGTTTGTGTGTGTGTGTGCGTACGTGCGTGTGTGTATTTGGGTGTGTGATTGGTTGGAGGCTGAGTGTACAAGGGCCAAGATCTCGTCTGTGAATCACATGTCTCCCATCAGTCTGACAGCATTAAGCCGAGCCCAATCAATACCCAGAGGGCCTCCAATCCCTCTGACTGAACGACACACAGAGAGACAGACACACCAGAGGGTGACTGGGAAAGGGTGAGAGGGGGAGACAAAGAGAGTGTGATAGAGAAATGACTTGTAAAGTGATGGATAAGACTGCTGAGTCCAAGGCTGCATTCACATTACAGTGTCCCTGATATCGTTAATGTCCTTGCATTGGACTCATACATTGTGCTGTTTTCTGTCTCTATGGCACAAACATGCAACCACATAGATAATTCTAATAACATGAGTGTCTAGTTTTCTCAATAGCATATCCTGAAGATTGCAAAACATGTTTAACATGAATTAAGATGCTTTACCAGAAAATAAAGAAATCAATCCTCTGTCATTTAGGCAAAGTTAAAATGAAAGTTAAAGTAATTTGCATTAGAATAGATGAGATTTAAATATACTACACACTGCCAAAACAATTGCAATTTAAATGAAATAGAATTGATATTCAGCTCACAAAACAGGTGCATAAGATGTGGAGACAGAAAGCAGACAGATGCAGAAATAGACAACAATCAATTTTGGAAAGTTTGAAAACTGACAGAAAAATTACATAGGCAGAACAACAGAGGAGCTACACACCTCACATCTCAACAAACACGCCAAACAGGCGGAGACTGCAGAAAGTTCCAGGGAAAAAGTTGCATCTTTAGTGACAGAGTAATTCATCCAGGGGTTTTACTCATTTATCAGTACGGAACTACGCTTCTTTTCTGGTTTGGGTTGTTTTTGCAGGAGGTGTTTTTCTTGCCCTGGGCGCAGACCTTCCCTCTGGCTACGCTAACAGTGCTGTCAGGGGTGAAGAAACACCAGAGAAGCTGCATGCCACAGTCTCCATGTTCTATTGAAAGATTCACTCTCTCAATGCCTGACTTCACTTTTCCATTACTAGCTCATGGTTCCTCTTGATGCCATTGTTTGAAAATGTAACAAATTTAATCATGCTGCAGTTTACTTAAGGAAATTGGATTCTCGCAAGTGAAAAGGAGCAGACATAAGTTTGTGCAGGGTTGAAAAATTTAAGCAAAAATGCATGTTTTATCAAAGTTGCAAAAAAAAAAAAAAAAATTATTTTTTTATTTTTTAGAGTTGTATAAGATATAGAACTGGCTTCAAATGGTCCATCCCTCTGAATCGTATGCCTTCAGGCCTATCAGTTCCATTAAGCAATTCATGGTCTTTTGACAGCTGCACTCCAAATCAACTATGAGCTGCACACAACTTGCTAAAAGGAGTGTTGTCATGTTCAATGATGACAGAATTGTCTGATGTTTAATGTTTTTTTCAATGATCATTTTATCAAGGGTGGTATTGCGTAGGAATATAACTTTATTCAACGTGTGTTTATTCCCCAGGAATGCCATGAATTTCACAGTCAATGCAACTACTTCACAACCGTTTACAAGGGTAAATATTCTGCACTAAACGTGGAAAAGAATGTCGTGCAAATATTCTCATTTCATCCATTTTAAATGATGACAGACCGCTGCTTCAGTTTTTTGCCACTCTGTTCAGGTAGTTGACCTGACTTGTAGGAGCATAAACTATTAAAGAGTTTGACATTTCCCTCAGGGGCTAGAAAAGGTCATTAGTGACAGTGACTGTAATTGTAAATTAAATAAATCTGACATTACAAGTTAAAGATGTCTACCTCAAATGGACAAACTAACAAAACAAACGAGGAGGAAAAAACACCTTAAACCGGACAGCTAAAACCAAATCAGCTGCTGATGAAGTTAAAGGAGCAAAATGTAACTCTGACAAATATCATTTAAAAATTGGTGCTGCAGTCCAAATCCAAAACATTTCAGAGAGCTGTTTCCCCCCCTCCCTTTACTCCCTAGAGTTCATGCACACTCAGGCTCCCATGTCGCAGATGCTGAAGCTTCATCCAGCTCTGCATCAGTCAAGAAACCTGTCTACGCTCTAACACTCCTCCCTTTTTTCAAAACCGTCTGCAATATTATCCTGGTTTTACCCCGATTCTGTTCATGGAGCTCTTAAGAAAAACTCAGAGGCTTTTTTATTCGGATAGAATTAGTTACCTCTGAACCAGCGCACGTGCCCGCTTCCATCGCTGCGACACCAGTTGGGTTTCCCATGATATCCGGCTTCCAAAACAACCGTGTGGGGGCGCCTTAATAATATAATAATAATATTAACTTTATTTATATAGCACTTTTAAAAACAACTGTTTACAAAGTGCTTTAAATATAAAAACAAATACAAAACCTTCAACATGTACAAAGCCTTAAAACCGTCTGTCTTGCAGCATTATTTTTAGAGAAGCCAGCTCTTCAACTTAACAGGTTTCTTTCATGTTTAATGATATACAGTAGTTAGGGTATGTTATAATTCAGTACACATCTTACATATTGGACGTCTAAACATTTGCATGAGTCCTACAAAAAAAACACAACTTTGAAGGTACTTGAGTAAAGCGTAAAGGGATATCATGACCTGACTTTTAACATGTTATCTCTGACGTATAATCACAGGTAGTGTATCCTGTTGCAGAATATGCATGGATGTTTTCTTCATGTATTATGTTAATTCAACTTATTTGTTATTATACATGAACAATTTGAACGTCAACACATTTGTACACTTTTGCATGCTCCTGTGACATTTTGTTATCCTAAGTTTGTATTCAGTTTTAGATTTTTTTTCTTAACTGAGACTCTAAAGCTGCTGTCACAAGTGAAGTGAAGTACAGTAGGTGTGGGATAATAGTTATTTTTTAATAGATACACACATACTATATATACATACACACACATGCAAACACAAAAATACATACACACGCATGCACACACAAAAATACATACACACACATGCACACGTGCACACATACACATATGCAGACATACATACATACATAGAGCGGGTGGATTATGGATGGAGAGGAGAAAGAGAGAGAGGGAGCAGAAGAGGAAGAGAAGCAGACAGATCAAGCATGTCTTGCTCAGTGTACCCGGGGGGGGGGGGGGGGACATGTCCAGATGGCGCATTGGAAAGTATCCTCTCTTCGTCCACAAGAGTCCTGTCTCTCATGCAACACAGAAGGCTTGACTTCCTGCATATTACTGTCTGCGGTGTTTAATCTTCAGGAGCTCTCGTACTTTAGTTTTTCTTTGCTCTGAACTTGGGTCACTTGCTGGTTTTCTTCAACCAAACACAATGAAGTAATTAAGCTACTTTGGTGTGTTGATGTGTGAAATCACGTCCAGGCCCAACTGTCTGCCCATAAAAACATAATGAAACATTTACTCCCTGCAAGTGTTTGTGAGTCTCTGCAAAAGATAAGGAGGCATATTTATCGTTTGGTTCACAAATGGCTGACTATTATTTTCATTTACTATCAAGAGAAAAAAATGGTTCTAGTCAGCAGTGCCGCTTTTCAATTGGGTTTATAATGTGTGCGTCTTTGGCATGCAAATCAATGAGTTAGCAAAGCGGTGATTGGAATTCCACACTTATGGGTATTTGATCAGAATTTGCACCAGGATCCACTGGGCGAGTCGATCAGGGGTAATTCACTATGAAATATCCAGAGTTACGCTTCGGTGGGTGCATCTGGCCCCCACCATTCATTTTGTTTAGCCATTCCAATGTGGCAATCAAAATGAATTAGCATGACAATTTTATTTCTGAAAAGGCTCAGGGCGGCCCATTTTTATTGATGAATTTCAATAAGGACTCGACAAAAGGTCCTTTGAAATTGACTGCCCCTCCCCCCCACCCGTTTCACTTGACCTTCAGGTATCTGTGTCTCTTCTGTGTATGAGTGTGGGCACCGTAAATGTCCATATCAGCCGTAATCGTTTTATATCACCGTCTAGAGCTGTATTAGTCAGGGCTTGAGAAGGTAAGCACCTGAGGTGATGAAAAGGTCTGAGTAGATGATGATAATCATCATAAATCTCCTCGTGTGTTGTGTTAGACGGTCGAACTGCTCATTCTAATCTTTTCCTCAATTTGTCAAGAGGGTTTAATATTTTGTAATTTGGATGACTGATGATTAGTTTTCGACGGTATTGAAGGTGATATAGGTGTATGAAATATCACTCCTGGTAATGCTCTAAGATTTAATGTACTTCCTTTGTAAGGTAGGAACTGAAGGAAGATTTGAGCCAAAAGAAGTTATATAACCAAAGTGCAACAGTCCACAGAAGTTGTTTAAGCAAACTGGATTCACAAAGTTAGTTTTATTACAAACAGAAATGCCAAAAAGTGCTACATTTCAGTTTATTAAGTGTTTTGTTTTCCTTTTAGTTCAGAACTGCTGCAGTAAGGCCCACTGAGATGTGGTAATTGGTTTTATAAATAAACTTGGCTGGACACCTTTTACCGAAAAAAAACCCATGTAGCTGGAGCCTTAATAGTCAAAGAAATGACGCTGTTTCATACACACATTTTTACACCCTCCTTGGCTAATGTGGGTTCGCAGATGAAGAAGTCCGCTCTGATTATTTACTCTTCAACGCAGTGCTGAAATGGTAATTAAATTAATCAAAAACAATCAAGAGAAAATGTATCCTCACAATTGGAGTAATTAAACTCTTTATCCTTTATCAAGCAGGGCTGTATTTGTATTCTATAAAACAAACTGAGGGTGAATTGTGATTGTGCAAGAGTGAAAGCAAAGCTTTCACCAACATTGATTGTGTGGTTTGATGTGGTTACAGGTCAAACACACAATCTCTATCTCACAGTTCATACAACCAATTAATGCCAATCATCCTCTCGTAACCTGAAACCAAATTCAACAAAAGACTGTCAAAATGTTTACATCTGTAAACATAGATATTTCAATGCTAGGGATACTTTGGCATTTGCAGCAGCCCTTAAGTGGACACTGAAGAATCAGAATCAGTTTTATTGGCCAGGTATGTTTAAAAAACAAGGAGTTCAACTTCGTCAGACTGTGCTCTTCAATGTACACATTAAATATTTACAATTAAGTAAAAAATATATATACAAGCATTTAGAGACTAATATGTACAAGACTAAATAAGGTAATTGTGCAGTGGTGAGTAGTGCAAAAGGATGATGAAGTTAACGTGATTAATTAATTGTCTTTACAGGATTTACATTATTGTGCGTAGATGATCATTTAAACTAAATAATGAAGGAGCTGCAGTTTCACACACTTTTGAATTGGGGGTTTCAACACCACAGGTTGCCACTTTAGATTACTGAACTGAACAACATTGCAATCCAGTCAGTTATACTTCTAGGACTGTCGTTGGTTGATCTTTTTTTCTGACCATCTCAGCAGTGATTTCCACCTAACCATCTAACACTGTCGTAGCACTCAAAGAACAGACTTGTAGACATGATAGGCAGTAAAATAAATCCTTTGGGCCGCACAACTAGATGTAAACATTTTCTATACTGGTCTGCCAGGTTGACCAACCAGCCAACAAACACTGCCGTTCTTCGAACCACGCAAACTGCTTCATAAATAAAAAATGAGAACTGCGAGTTTCAGGCATTTTTAGAACCTCTCCATTTTCCTCACTAAAATTTAATCCATTGCACCCAAACACATTTCAGAATATAAAATGAGTGCATGTGCATCGAAGTGCTCATTTCTACGCATTACAGATATTTTTCAGAACTGCTGCATTTGCCTGAACTTTAACTCTGAGGGCTTTCATGGGATGGATCAAACATCCATCGATCATTAAAAATCACAAACTGTATCTCTTCAGCACCTCCATCACAGCGTTTACCCCACTAGAGCAGCTCCTCCAACACTCCTGGAGGCATTACAGGCAGGAAAGTGTACAACCACATCTTGCGTCACCACAGCGAGACGGCCATTATTCACGGTGCCTCCTGCAAGGAGCTGTCAACAGCATAACTGCAGGCCTGCTGCTACAGGATTTTAGGGTTTTCCAATGATAAACCGAGGGGGATCTGATGCCCTGGGATGCTTAGCACTACCACTATCTCTGCTATCATCAAAGAGCAGCTGGTGCTTGATCCGGCCTGGATCAAAAGGTGAAGGACAGTACTGTCCCGCGGTGCTACAAGAGACCTCGGGATGCCATGCTGAGAAAGATAGAGAGGAAATGCTGTAGTGCCAAGAAGAGGACGGTATAATTGAGACCAAGGGGAGTCCATCTTTGGTCCAAGGGGGAATCCTAAAAGGACTCATCTTTGTTTCTTCAAAGTCGAAAGCTTCATGTCACTCTGCTCACAGATCTGTATCCCTACAACCCTGGAATCCGATAGAGATACAAGCAGAATCAGATCATTATCATAAGGGAGAAAAGAAGACTTGAGGGGTGGAAGCTCTAACAAGTTGGCGACTGCCCCTCATTGGTTTTCTGCAAGAGGGTTCTTAACCGACTTCTGAGTGAAACATCTTTTCTATCTTTTTAAATCTCAGCTCTGTTTGTGTCCAACTGGCTTTGTTCTATTGATGTTCGATGGCCGAGGAAGTAGCTGCTGGCCCTGATCGTTTGGAAGCACATCATGTGCCTCCCAGAGGCACGTTCTCATTAGCTTCAAAAGTGTATCAAAGAAAACAAAACGAAGACCATGAGAAAGATAGGAAGAAAGAGAGAGGGAAACAACAAGACAGAAAGACAGAGAGAGAGAGATCTGGTTTGCCTCACCATTCATCATCATCCATCTGTCTTAAAGGCTTGGCTCAGATCCCGCACGGTGGAATATGTTGATTAGCAAGAATGGAGGAACAACAGCAAAGGAGAGCGAGGGATGGAGTGATTAGTAATGTAAAAGGAGGATAGGAGGAGGCGCAGTGGATGAAAGAGGGTGAAAGGAAATGAAGCGAGAGGAACAGAAGACAGATGGATGAAGAAAGACACAATAAGAGACAGCGAGTGTTCTCCTTCAGATCAATGCTGCGTTGGAGGCCGAAGAGGCAGCACTGAATGCAGAGACTCTTTCTACAGTCAATTAGACGGGATGCTTCACCTCCTCCTGTCAAAGCCTGATTAAAGCCCCCAGCACTCACGGCAGGTCTTCCTCTTTCTACAGACTCTTACTTCCTATTGCTCCCTGTTTGTGTCTGAATGAGGTATGTGATGTGTGTGTGATTCAAGGTGTGAGTCTGTGTGTAAGTCTCAGAGACACAAAGTTACAAAGACACTTGTGTGGTTAGAGAAAATATTCAGCTGAAGCAGTTAAGACAATGGGAGTGTCAAGGCCAGGAACCACAGGGACTCAAAAATGCAGACTCAAAACGACAGATTCCAAAAAAGGGTAGTTTTAATACGGTCCAGGTCGGTACACAGAAGTCAGTCCTCACAAGCAAACAAATCCAAAAAGGGGCAGGCAGAGAATCAAACGAGAGGCAGGCAGAGGGGCAGGCAAAAATACCATATAATCTAACAGGGAAAATAATTGCTGGAACTAGGGTCACGAGAACACACTACGAACTGGCAACATGAGGAATGAAACACAGGGATATATGGACAGACAATCAGGGAATGACGAGACACAGGTGAGGGTAATTAGGGCGGAGTTGACACACAAGGCAGGAACATGAGGAGCAGGATCTGGAAGACAGAGACATTTGATGTATTCTTTGTATTTACAAACTGGCTGTTTTTCATCATCCCTGGGAACAATAACCAGCAAGATCAATCACCAAGAAGTGTTTGGCCTGAAAGCGGTGATCACTTCTCACTTTTGAATGAACAGTTACAATGAGCAAACAAACAAAGAAAAGGTTGTTGGTTACTGTTTGCAGCAACAATAGGAAATGAGATGCTGTCACATAAGATGCTGCCCCTGAAATCTTCCTGAGTCGCTTGTATAGTCAGGAAGCTTTTCCTGTCTGAAAGTTGGGGTGGGGAAGGGGGGCGTTGTCAGAAGGCAAGCCACAACATAAAATCAAGAAGAGGCAGAGTCTGACAATATAATGACATTTTGTTGCCTTCATATCGATAATACATTTAATAAGACATATTCACAGTATCAAAAACTGGGATAAAAGATAAAAAGAACTTTCTTGAATTTCCCTCGGGATCAATAAAGTATCTATCTATCATTCTGGAGAGCAGAAAAGCCTATGAAGCAGCTTCTTTACATGCATAAAAATCAAACCGTTCACAAACTGAGTGAACGATATCCAGAGCCCATCTCTCCCAGTGAATCTTGACTATTTTCTTTTGTTTTGACACATGGGCGTTCTTTCTGCCTGTTTTCATGTCAATCAAAATCCTGAATGTTTGTTTGTGAGGCTGTGTGGGTTGTGCAATACCGTCATGGTTTTCCTTTAGGTTTTTTCTTTCTCTTATCTTTCGTGCTGTTTTTTTTTTTGCAGATCTTGTGCAATATAGGTAATGTCCAATATACAGCATGTTGTGTTGTTGTGCATTGTGATGTGCCTTTCTGTTTACATTAGGGTTTGTTTTTCTATAGTTTGTATTACGTGATTCGAGTGGAAGCGGCTGAATGTCTGGCAGCCCTGTGAGTCCAAGAACATTTCCCCAAGGGGACAATTAAGAGTATCGTATTGTGTCGTATCGTACTGTATTTTACGGCTCACCTCGACTTCACGTTGAAATGTTATTGGTGGTGCTAGCTGGGAGGAAAACATCAAGTCACAGTAAAAGATTGTGTCCATTTGGAGTCACACATTCATCTCATCCATTTTCAGACGTTTTGTGTATGTGTCAAAAAACACCAATACAGTCAGAAATATCCCAGAGCAGCTTGAACTGTATTTGTTATCTCTGTAAGAGTAAGGTCCAAAACAGCTGGGCAGCCATCAGGGAAACCCTCTGGGTCAGTACACATTGCACTGAGGAATTTATGTTTCTATTGGCCACAAACACTGAATAGACAAACACACAAAACATCGAAACTTAACCATAGTCAACCATTTAAGCACAGCCAATTTAGCCAGACATTTTGTTCCAATGTTACAAAAGAAAAATAATTCAGCGAAGGAGATTAACTGATGAGCTGGCAAATGCACTTGTCATTAACCTCCCTGACCTCTGGTGAAGCACAATTGCCTCCCTAAACATTTTAATGGGAAGCATCCGCACAAGAAGGATGTGTAAATGAGACAAGGATGGATGCACTAAAATGCATATTCATTCCATACATGTCTGCCAAAAACACTGAGCTGAGTTTTACACTGAGGTAATGTTGTGGGGGATTTAAACAGCAAACCAACAGACTATATAACCCTTAAAAGGAAAAAGGAAAGTCAAATACGTCCATGTGAAATTTCATGCACTTTTTAAAGTCACATGAAGTCAGCTCAGTATTACTGCTGTATTCTGCTCGACTGATGTACTTCTCCATGAATCCCAGTGAGGTCCAAATCACACAGAGAAGTGTTGCTCGAACAGCATCACCAGAAGAGTCATTGTTTTCTTATGGTGCAGTACGCCTGCTATAAGCGCTCTTATGTGCTGCTGAACCACATGTTGTTCTAGCTGTTTTTGGACGTGCATAAAAACGAAAAAAGATTCAACTCATCATCTCTCGAGGGAAACTCACAGCGTTCATCAATGTCCCTTTTAGCAGCAAATCAAATCAAGTAGCTTTAAGACTGTTGTTTTTATGACGATTTCCACCCTCCTTGTCTCGGAGTGGAGCAACAGCAGGGCGCTAGGTTGGCTAAAAATCAACTTTTTCCCACTTGTTTTATTTTAACCTCTTCATGCAGGCCCACTTCACAGTCACTCCCAGTCCGTTTTTTCACCCCAGATGTGCTCAGGTGGTTTTGGAGCTGCCAGGCCTAGGGCAAACATCTCTGTTTGATTTGGCTCTTATAATAATTTACCTTAATGGCGTGTTATACTTGTTTTAAATGAATACTGAGTGGACTTCTGCAGTGTATGGCTTGTAAACACAGCATGCAAAGTGACCATTTCTCTCCAACTTAACCAAACGAGAAGGTCACAGCATCCTGAATTCAACTGCTACTGCATCACCATCATGTCATACCAGCATGAGCCTGAGTGATGAAGCGATACAGATAGTAACAGTTAATATGAATGTATTTTTATGAAGGTGTAAAATAGTAATAGCCAATCAGCTAGGTCCCAAAAAGTAAAAAATAAACACATCTCCAGCTTTCAACATAAAAAAATTGTCTTCTGTACATTTTAACATGTATAGATAAACAACTATAGGAAGTATTCTAACATCAAGGAAAGCGTAAATGTGACAATGATAGATGCACAAAAAGATATAATCCCTCCATACATGACGTCCAAAAGACATTGAACTGAGTTTTGCTTTGATATAATCTCATTGGTGAATTTTAAAGCGCAGTCCTTTCTAAGACGATGCAGTCTTAGGAAAGAAGACTATCACATAACACATTTATTTCGCTTGATACAGCTTTATTTGTATCTCTCTGATTAGATCATTTCAAACGCACTTGTCAAAAATGTCCTTGAAAATCTCATTAAGACAACTCAGAAATACTCCTGTCCTCTGCCTAATGTGGTTTCTGTCAAGGAGTCCCAATAAACCTGTCCATGCATTGAAAACAGGTAGAACAACTCCCCTTATTGGCTTGTTTTATTTGTTTTAAATGCATCCTGAGTGGATTTCTGCAGTGTGTGGCTTGTAAACACAGCCAGCAAAGTGACCCATCTCTCTCCAGCTCAACAAGACAAGAAGGTCACTGCCCCCTGAATGCAGCTGCCAGAATTCAGCGGCAACTGTGCCACAGACACCTTAGGGAGCTGCTGGAGAAGGACACACCTGACCGAGCCTGAGTGATGAAGTGATAAAGATAGGAACGGTTTAAATGCATGGCTTAAAATACTAACCATGAAGCTGTTTTCCAGAAAGCTAACGTCCAGAGATATTCTCGGCTTTCAACATAATAGCATTCATAGCACTTGATTTAATGCCACTAACTAAGGGGATTGAAAGAGGTTTCATGCACTGATAAGGACTACAAACAGCTCTGGGAAAAAAAGAGGCCACAGCAGAAATGTGTTTTTCTCTGATCATACTTTTATCAGTTTGTTATTAAATTAAAGAAAGAAAACTATGTTTTACTTAATGCAAAATATCTTCCAACCTCCAAATAATAAAATGTCTTTAAAGGTAGGGTTTTGAAAATTAGTAGCATTCCTTCAGTGCTCCATCTACACTTTCTGTCTTAAAACAATGGAGAAAATAACCAACCCTGTCTTTAAAGTATTAAAACAGATAGATGCAGTCTTTTTCAGATTGCAAATAACACCATGAAACAACAAACTAATGAACCAAATACTAATGTTTTGACTAAGGAAGGTGTAGCTGTAGTTTTGCAGTAATAGAGAGAAAAATAACTGAAGATTTTGCTCTGGACATTTTGGAAATAAACCAAGAAAAGAGTACAGCACATTCTCCCATCAGTGGAGAAAATCCAGTCATGGTTTAGCCTCTTTTATTATAAACCACTCTCACAATTAGATCAAACTCGTGTCATTATCTGGAGACACTTACACAGAGAAAGAAGTAAGAGTTGCATAGACCTAATGGAAGAAAATGAAAATTTACATTTAAATACAAAACTTAGCTGCATATGAAGAAGATAATGCTTGCAGCATCATCTCACTCAAACTGTATTATGCGGGTTTGTGTGCATCTGTGTATGGTCCAGCTTTTTTAGCATGGGTGGTCACCACATAGGGTGATGTGAGGGGCAGAACGTGTGATTGATTGAGAGAATGAGTGAGCCCGACTGAGTTTGAAGGAGTGCGTGCACACCAGTAGCCTCTAATAAAGCATTAGCAAGACAAGCAATTTGCTTCTTTGCCAGGCTCCTTGGCATGAAAAGAAGGACTTTTACAATAATGAGAGGAGCAGAAGAGGCAGTGGAAATGAACTCTTATCTCAACTAAAAGAGGGAAAGAGGGAGACTTAAATAGCATAATATATCAGCATAGCGCAGAGGAGGGAGAGAGAGATAAATAGAGACAGAGACAGAGGAAAAGCTGATTATTCACACGTTAGCCCTTTTTAACCTCTGGTTAGGATGAACCAATTACTCTGCAGAAGCACATTTGCATGGGGAATAGTATGTTTTAATTACATTTCATTATAACATCCACAATGAAAAGTTGAATAAGTCAAACACATTGTTATCGTTGTTATATGAGACTTTAAATTTTGAAGGAACGAGATCCACATCTCATCTCTGCAGCATGATCTAGTGATGTCATCTCGATTTAAGATCAGGAGGACTAAAACACAAAACACGAGCCTGATTTAATTCAAATCACGGAAGATTTTTAAGAAGGACCCACTGCAGAATCTGATAATGCACTGGAGGACACCCCGGGGTGTTCTTTCACCTTCCCTCATGTGTTATTCATACCTCTATTTATTCATTTAAAGGCAGTAAGTTTTAATTTGAGACAGAGAGTTTCCTTTCTGTATTTATTTTCTCTGTATTGTTTAACATCGATTCATTCACTACAACATTTATTCTTGGTCGCAATAGTAGTGTTGTAGTACTCAAAATCAGTCTAGGTCTCAAGACCAGTCTCGAGACACCTTTTCGAAGGTCTCTGTCTTGGATTCGAAAGAATTTTTGCTTTACAGCTTTACAGTCTTTTAAAGCTGAGGCTTAATCAGTGAGATTATTCTATATAGGAATCTGTGTTGATTTAGTTTTTACTTTCCATTAGTAAGCCAATAGGAATTCAGGATTCAAGCAATACTGACCGCTAATCAGTATATCTTGTGAAAATACTTTTAATATTTTGATGCATCTTGAAATGCTGGTCTTACATACACTCCTCTCAAGAAATACACAGGCTCGATGTTTCAGGGCAAAGTTAAAGCTTACTGTCAGAACAAACAAACAAAGGCTTAACTCACTGAGGCAGAGTTTATTTTCTTTCAAACACATTTTATCAGTTTCTTTTGCTTTAAAATTTGATGCATTGGGAGACTTTGAGGCGATGGGTGGGTTGGACCAGAACAAACACTGGATGTGACTCAGAGTAGTTGGCCTGCATTCAGTAAGAAAGGACAACAGGCCTCCTCCAACACCCATCACACCAGGTACTGAAAGCATCGCGCTGCGGGAAGCCAAGAAGGAGAGATGGGAGCTGGGAGTTTTGTCCTGAGTGTGAGGCCAAAAATAACTAAATGTTCTGCAGCAGCTTTCCACTTCATGTGTCACTTTGGAAACTGTGAAGCTGCAGGTGATTGGGGTCCGGGATTGGTGTTTATCACAAAAATCTGTGGTGGTATTAATGATAGGAATCTTTGTGTTCACCCACTGTTACAGCATATGGTGTTTTCTCATGAGGCTTGAATTTTGTTTTTTTTGCCATCAACATCTTGGATTTTTCGTGCCAGACATCCCTGTAATTGGATGACAGTGTTGATACATGTCTATCTTTGTTAACTGATTTCATGGAAGCCACTTGTCAGACAGGTCGCCTGGTCTCTAAAGTACACCTTTCTCGGTTGTCAAGGGACCAATATCCCTTCCCCTTCTGACGTCTGCTAATTTTTTTAATTTGTGTTAATTATAAGACAACACGAACTTTCATAGATGAATTGGACTAATTTTATTAATATTAAGAAATAATGATGAAATGTTTCTCTCATAATCCTGTTGTGCTAGATTCCATTCATAGAAGAAGATACCGCTCTCTCTCTGATTACCTTCACCTGCAGAGCATGCGTCTGCAGTGTAAGGGGGGTGCAGGTTGTCTCCTAGTTTATTGATCTTAGGAGGCAATCATACATGGATAAAATACTGCATTGATAACTATTATCTTAAAAATTGGCATCATTACTCATCCTCAGTTGGTGGTTAACATGACCTACCTATGAGCCATTTTGAACAGTACATTGCATGTTAACATTGAAAAGTCTGACCTTACTTTTGAAGGTGTGTTTCAGGGGGAAACATTTTTATATAATTGGGCCAATAAAGTAGTTTACGTTAGACCAAAAATACAATGTTACATATACAGGAATATGCCAGAGTTCTTACATTCATCAATGGGTTTGTAAGATCACAAGGAGGAGGAGGCAGCTCCATGATCTGGCTTCACTTTTTCTATAGTCTATGCTTAAGACTAGCAGAGTTGAATATAAATCTAGCAAAGTAAAAGGTGGTGAGAAATATGTGCACAAAGAAGAAGGACAGGACTTTGATGCCGTACAACCTCCCACCAGAATGTTTAATGTGAGTAAAAGTCACGAGTGATAAAAAAAAAAAAAAACCCACTTGCCAACTAACAACTACAATAACTATAATGAAGGAAAAGTTTTGCAGTCTTCTCTCCGGTTGCCGTCCTTCCAACGTCTTCGTGTCAACGTGCTGATTGGTTCGCTTTTTTTCTTCTATGGCCCTTCCAGTATTACAATACATCCGTAGCGGTAGGTAGAGGGTTTCAAACAAGCATCAAGTGTTGGACTGATTAACGCCGCCAAATAATTAATCAAAAGAATCTTATCAGATCAGATGTGGATTGAACAGAAAAGCAGATATCTGATCATTTATTCTTGAAGTTTCTTTGAGCTATATATCTCCTCCTCAGTAATATTGTACGTCCCATTGGAACTTTTTTTTGTTGCTTCAAACACATTTCCTTTGCAGTCAAATGAAGAGAAATCTTTGAAAGTCATATTAAAAAAGATGAAAACGTAGACCAGCCTGTGATATTGTACTCATACAATATCACATCCAAGCTAACTTTAATAGATAATAGAAGGAAAGGTCATTTTTCATGGCATGTTTATCCTTTCCCTCGTTTTCCTATCTTTTTTCTCTCTATCTGTCTCCATCTTTCTTTTCACAACTTTACAAATGTAAGGTTTCACCATCTCACCATCAGTCTTCCTCTTCTCCTCCATCTTCTCTGCCCCCCCTCCTCCTCCTCAGCTCATCTCTCTATCTCTGTCATCAGCTCGTCCCTCCTCCTCTCCTTTGCCCTCCCCTCCCTCCCTCCCCTCCCTCTCTCTGTCTCCCTCTTCATTCCTTTTCTTTCACGGCGTGAAATGTGTAGCTCATTAGTTTGCTCACCACACCGTCTCACGTCAGTCTGTCCTTCACATCTCGCTGCACTGCTAAGAAGTCATTTACGCCACTGTGTAGCTCTCCCCTCCCACCCCACCCCTGTCTACCCATTTCCCTCCCCGCTACCCCACCGCCACCAACCTCCATATGGTTTCATCATCATTTTGCAGTAGCACTAGAAAAAGACATCGCAGCCCCACCAGTCTCCTCCCTTCTTCCCCCAACTCTGAACACCCTGTAAAACAGAGGAATTTGAAGAGTGAGGCTCAAGACTTGAACGAAGAGGGAGGGGCGAGGGGACGGAGATTATCCCAGGCGTAATGATACAGCACTTTGATAGAGAAGGACAGAAAAGGCAGGAAGTGGGGGAAAGCAAAGGGAGTAGGGCATGAGGGGAGGAGAGGGGAGGATAGAGGAAGAAAGCTTAAGCTGCTCCCAAAAATCATGTAAATGCAGAGATAATAAAGGAACTGTTTGGCATTCATGGGAGTGGGTGGCGCATCAGTGGGGAGAAATCTCTGTGAGAATGTTGACTAATGCCAGCTCGCTCTCTCTCTCTCTTTTCTTCAGAGCCAGCGGGATGCATGAGTATTTTTAAGGAGGAGGTGGGCAGGAGTAAGGGATGGGGGGATTCAGGATGAAGGACTCGAAGACATAAGACTGCATGAAAGTCAAATCTGACCCAGATGAGTTAAAGTTTTAACTTTAAAGATGACTTTCTGCCAAATGTTATGGAAAACAGCGTTCCTGTTATAATTTATTATGTTTACAAGCAATGCTTGTGTACTTGTTTTTAAAGAGAGTGACACTCTGCTACTTTGCTTCTACTTAACTTACTCTATGATTTAAAGTCCAAACATTTCAATATTATCTGCACTGCCTTTATATGACAGCAATAGTTATGTAGGTTTTAGGATTTTAAAGGGGACATATTCTTTAACTTTTTTATATTTTCAAACAGTCCCATGTGGTCTAAATGAAACATCTGTACTGTGCTTTGGTCCATATATATGAAGAATCAAGCACCAGAGCCTGTAGGGACCCTGTAAAAACCAGCTCACTCAAACCGCTCTGTTTTGGTGTTTGTCTCTTTAAATGCAATGAGCCCCTCTGAGTTTTCCCAGTAGACATCACTTCTTTGCTAGCGAGAATAAAAATGGCAGCCCTGCACAAAAGTGTTTCTTTATTTAGGTACAAATAATATCTCAGAGTACAGAGTAGACTGTTAACCCTCCGGAATAAAGAACGCACATACATTTTTTCACACACACAGAAACGTCTCAGCAGTTTCACCCACGCAAACGTCCATGTGTGAAGGTCGTTTTTCATCATCTGAAAAGGTCGTGGGAAGCTTTGCACAGCATGGTTGCAGAGGAAGTTTTGTTCATCAAGGTCACCTATTAGTTTTTTTCCATCATATACTGTACTGTAAAAAAGACGTTTAACTTCGAAACTATGAGAAAAAAACCCAGAAAACACTTTTATACAGATTTGAGGAGATGACCCAGCAGCCAGGATGTGCTGAACCTTTTATTTTTCAGAAGAAATAGTTACTTTGGGTGTGGTTTAAGTTTAGAAAATAATGTCATGAAATGAAAGCACAATCACCATATAAATGCGGGATACATATTTGTAATTGTGTTATAATGTAAAAAGTTAAAGGTCCGTCTTCATAAGTTTCTGTTCACAATCCCAACATTTCCTCATCATCACGTTACAGTCCCACTCGATCACAAAGATAATGTAGCATAAGAAGAAGCATTTAACAACAACAAAAGATGTGATTTTCAAAGCAGGCTTTCACCAAAATCCATTAATGTGTCAACTTTGTTTATGATGCTCAAAAACAAATTATGCTAATCATGCTAATTAAGTTAATTAGGCTTGTAAGGAGCAAATAATTACCAATGCAGATCATTTTCTAAAAATACAAAACTTTCTTAACAATATTCAAGATAGTTAAAAAGGTGGTGCAATTGAAGCTAGTTTGAACGTATGTAACTTCCTGTCTTGAAAAATGAAGTCAATGTGGAAGTGCAAAAATCCTGCAGTGTCCACTTGAGGCTAGCTCCAGAAACCTCAGAAGTCACACACAACAGGCATAAATCTGTTTTTACTGCATAAATAAACATTGACAGTCTGGTACAAAAAACGAATGATTGACAAGGTGGGCGCAATGCAACGGTTCATCAAGAGGCTTGAAACCTGCCTCAGCTCTCCGGCTGTCATTAGGCGGAAAGTTCCGATGCGCCTCCGGATCCCCCAGCAGGAAGAGATGACTGACGTCAATCAAGCGTCCTCCATTAATATTACGTCTATGCTTAAATCTCATCTAATCCATGCAGAGGTAAAAGGGGCTTTATGTCCCAACACCTTTCAATAAGACTCTGCTGATGTGCTCATTGAAACATTTACTGACAAGTGTAACTCTACTTCATGTGTTAGGTTTTCACTTGTTGATTTAACGAGGATTTGTATTCATGTTTGTTTTTGTAGAGTGTAGGTTAGCTCTCAAGCTGACGTCTTAAGACCTCCTTCAAAAAGCAGAGACAAACCTTTTCATGTATAACAGCTTCTTCTGTCGTCGTGCTCGATGTGTCCCTGACTGAGCAGAAACCTTCATGTTAATGCTGTTAATTACTTACAGCCTTTGTCTGGTGAGCATGCTGAACAAAAACGTTGTAAAAAAGGAAACATGTCTACACATATATCACCAATGAAACTGTGTGATAGGACACGATGAAAAGCAAATTATCAATACTGAGTTGTGCAGCCTTTGTGATGCTTCTGGATGAATTTCAGAGTACAATGGACCTAGCACTGCTAATGTAAGAGAATATATAATAAACTTCCAACTTGCGATGCCCATGTTTGCACCAATGCTTTATTCATATGTGACTCAGCATCTGTAGCAACACGTCACTCTAAATGATGGTGTGCATCTATCGAAGGGGATACTCTGTGTGTTTCAAAATGTCAAGGGCAACTTTGCTTTTAAGTAAAAGAAAAAAAAAGAAAAAGAACAGCTGTTCCTTTTTTTTTGTACACGCATGGAGAAGATGACATTTTAGTGACACAGTCAACCAAACTAGACCCCGTTCACTCCAGAGCCAGGGTTCACTGACATTTAAGAATATTTTTCAGGCCTTTGTTAGTGTTTTGAGGAAACATTTGGCGAGTTCTTGCAATATCTAACTCCTAATAAATGCACCCTCTGTGTGCATTTTTCTTCTACTTTGCCAGAAAAACACAGCACCGTGGATTCTTCATAAAACGAACCTCTGAATTGCCCAATCAATCGCTGTCTAAGTAGAGCGCTCTCTCTCTCCCTGCCTGTTGACGAGGATAACATAATGACAGCAGTGTCTGTGCTATAAAACAATAAGATGCATATATATTGTATACGGTGTTATGTAGGACAACGTGTATTAGAACTACCTTACCTTCACTTTGACAGATGACCGTTATTCTGCTGTCTACCTGTTCCACAAAGAGGAATGTTTATGACTGTTTGTGTGTGTGTGTGCACTCAATCATGCGTGCATTCTTGCGTTGGCATGTGAGTCAATCACTGCAGCACTCTGCATTAGAAATAATAAAGGTAGAGAGTGTAGAAGAAAAGAAGTAGAAGAAGAAAACAAAATAATGGGAAAGCTGTCCAGTGAGGAGTGTGTGTAAACAGATAGCTATATTTTATGTAAATCGTAACCTTTCCACCAGTGCTGGCTATCAGGCTTGTTGACAGCGTGGTGCGGATCTGTCCTGTTGACAAGACGAGCAAGGGAGACGGAGAGGGAGAAAAAGAGGGAGAAAAGACCTGTCACTGCTGACTAATTACACTGCAAGCAAACAGTTGAGTCTTCTGTTTACATTTGGACAGCCAAGGGAGGCTGAGATGAGCATCATTAATCAGATTTTTCTATTGCCTATGACCAACACACACACACATGCATGCACTCATAAGATTATAAATAGCAATCAGTCATGTTTTTGATTTGACATGAAGGACGGTCTTTCTAATTTACCAAAGAGTTTGCAGTGATGAATCCCAATAAAGAGCGAGAGCAGATGTGGTTAATCAAAACTCTCAGGGGTTTCTAGAAGCTAATGCAGGGCTGCAAAGCTGCAGTCAAAGTCAATGGGGACACGGGCTATTTCTACCAAAACCATTTGCAAACTGTTCCATTATGTTGTTGGATTTGATTTGTAGACAAACTAAACAGATTTCCCATTGACTCACAGGGAACTACCAAGCTGTTGAATGGTTCTGCACAACTTAATCACTGCTGGTGTTTTTTTCTATGTATACTGGACTGAATGGATTCATCTTTTCAGCTCATCAAAAAGGCTTCAGAAAGCTTTGTCACTTAGAGTGCAGAATCAATAAAAAAGGACTGGGTTGTGAGTGGGAAGAAACAGGCTAATTACACTCGAATTTTTCATGCCATGATTAATATTTAAACGATAGACTGAATAAATAATGGACAACACAGCACCTCACCTCTAAATTATCTCGAGAACCTTTTAATGGCTCGGTGGTATCTCTGATTTGTGTTCAAGTCATTTTTGTATAATAACATTTTCTTTAGTAGTTACAATGGTTTGGTCAACGCAGAAGTAACTGAACATTCACTACCCTGAGTGTATCGTTGTAAACAACAGCACAAAGATCTGTTCTGATGTGGACTGTACTGACCTGAGGGATCGTTGCCTTTTTGAAGGTAGTTCAATGTGTGTTTTACAAGCAGAAGCAGTGTGACTTTAACACCTCAGCTCTTGATTCTGAACCCTATACCTGGCATGCTCTGTTCTTTCCAAAAGCGCAATTTATAAGCACCTGTAATGGTGGTATATGGCTTCATATTTTTATGACGGGAGGAGGTTGAGTTGTGTTGACCATTTCACTGGTACATCCAGATGAATGCATGGTTCCATGTTCAGTCTGCACCACGTCCTCTGGAGCTGATCAAGCTTTCACTCTAGTCAATGCTTGCACACAACTGAATATGCACTGAGTCTATTTTCCAGAGTGTGCATCCATCATGTGTCACACTGAACAGAGCAGATTAACACTGTCTATTTGATCCATTTTAGAACAGAATGCCACATACAGACTCCAGAAAGTATACCCCATTACTATACTCACATAATCAATAAACTTACTGTTTGTGTGTTGTTCCCTTCATGTGATCTCGTCGTTCTCCCGTGATCTTGTGATCCAGCTGCTCGGGGCTGCGCTCTGCTAAAAAAATCAAAATACTTTTCTATTTGCATGTAAAGAATTCTTGATTGCATCCAATTTGGGCTAAATAACTTAAAGGGATCTGGTGTTGCCAATGGTTATGTGAATTTTACATTTTGTAATATTTTTAAATGAAATTGTGTTGTATCATGTTATTTGAGGATCCGCAGATAAAGTGCACTAACTTTTGGGTCATTAAAGCATCTAATGTTTTCTGAAATTATCAAAAAATAAAAGAAAATTAAGGAAAAACAATCCAAATCAAAGGTGATGAGAGGAGAGAAAAGGAAGTACGACGAGGAGAGGAGTCCTCTGCCTTATCGTTTTAGCCGTGGACCACTGGTCATGGGTGGCTTTAGGTCATCTGGCACTAACACACTGGGCCTCAGAGAGAGGCACAAATACACACTTAGACAAGGGCCACTGGACAGCAGAGAGAGAGAGAGAGAGAGGGTGGAGGAGGAGAAGGAAGGGGGAGCTGATAGAGGGGAAGAGTGAGTGTAGCCAGGCTCATGTGCTTCAGGGTGGACGACAGAGGTTTGGCACAGGGCCATGGACAAGGACAGAGGAAAGGAGGGCTCAGATGGAGAAGAAAGAGAGTGATAAGATAGGAGGAAACCTTAATGATTGCCGTGTGGACACAAGGTTGCAGAAAGGTATAGATATAGTGAAGTTCAAAGACAAAAGGGGAAAAATGGAAGGTATTCAAATGAAGTATGTCCACAATCAATCTTGTTAAGAAGCACAAACATGCAGTATGAGAAGCTTCTTGGAAGATTGGGTAGTTCAACTGAATAAAAAAAACACTAGAAGAGGGCAATGGGAGCTTTTATTGTAGCATGGCTATTAATGCTACAATAATAATAATCATATTGACATTCACTGTTTCAATGTTTTAACTATTCAGACTGGGCCAACATTTTCCCTGTTTCAGTCGTCATGCTACAAAATGTAACCAAGTTTTTATTGACTCTGTCTGTCAGCCTGTTGGTGGTCGTAGTCGTACACAGCTGCTTGCTGCCGGTGAAATAGAGTTGAAGGGTGCTGCCTGGGTCTCATGACAAACATGGAAATAAAAATAGACTTTGTGACTTCATAGAGCTGAGGGGATGGAAGAGTTGACTTCTCTTTGCTGGGTCATTGCTGAAGCAAACCCTTTTGCAACACAGTCAGGGTGACAAGAAGGTGGTTGGAAATTGTCCCAGTTTTCAGCTGGACAGCCCAAGCCCCCCAAAAAATGTCTGTAAACAAATATATCCCCTTTATTAACCTTCATGCCAATTAGTTGTGATTTCACTTTTCATTTAAAGTATTAATACAATTGTCTATGGATGTGCTTTTTAAGGCATGATGTGCAAAATTCTAAATAATCACCTGAAGCAAAAATGTAAAATGGAGGATTTTCTCAAAAAGAAAGTGAACTAAAACTTCTGGATTTGTTGATATGGAGTCGGTGTTCACATGGACACATGTTTATGTTTCACTCAGAGGATCAAACTTTTTTTTTTGAGTGGACGCCTCCCTGTCAGAGGCACTATAACAGAGTGTCGTTGCAACAGAAGGAGAACTAACAGACTTTCCAAACTGAGGAAAAGGCCTCACGTAAGACAAACATATCACAACCAAATCAAGTTTGAGCTGCATATAATAATCTATTTCAGAAGGACAGGAGGGGTGGAGGATGTGTCAAGACAGCAGGACAGCAGGAGAGCAGGGGGGTCTTGGCAGAGTAAGTCTTAAAGGCCTTGACACACCAAGCAGACGGCAAAGAACAAGCGGTGACAAAGGCCGCCTATGGCGTTGCCGCACGCCGCCTTTTTTTCTTGGCTAGAAGTTGATTCAGAACATACCAGCAGACAGCGGTAGTCCCATGTGATGATACAAGAAGAGCATCTTACACCCCTGTCGGTCACCACTCGTAATGTGGTACTTCTAATCAAGAATAATATCTGAAGAAAAGTTAAAATGGTCAGGTCTTTTAGTGGAAAAAGAAAAGGAGGTGACAAATCAGGAGAAACCGCACTAATGGCTTAAAGTATGGATACTACTGTGGCACGGTGGAGCTTTTCTATTTCTACAAATAAAAAGTAGCATGCAATTTTAAATTTCAGCCTGATTGTATATGATCCCAGACTTTATGTTAAATCAAAGTCCAGTTTTGCAAGGTCACTTTCCGAGCAGGAGATATCCATAATCCTGTAATATCATGAAGTTTTAGAACAAGTGAAGCCCAGGGGAGGCCATTGGCAGAATGAAAATGGAGCAGGTGAAAATTGAGTGAAGCCTAAGGCACAGGTGAAGTGTCAATACACATTATAACTCTGTGGCATACATTCTGTGAGGTGACAGGAGGCTGCACTGTGGAATTTTACTAGCTCATGTGGCGTTAGTGTGTCCTCCTGTTGTTGTGGGGGGAAGAAAAAAAAGTGTGTTTTTGTGCATGTGTGTGCGTGTGTTGACAGGTGACAGGTCTTCTGGGCCGTTGAACCAGAGAGACAAGACACATCACTGTCACCTCATGGCTGGTCTGACAGGCAGCCAGGGCGGCCATGACAGGCGTAAGTAACACGTTTTAGCTTGGACGCTAACACACTGTGACATATGCTCTACAACACAGGCTGCCCACTCACCACTTACAGTTTCTATACTAATTATAGGCACTGCACCATGTTTTCAGTGCACTGCCTGTGAATTTGGATAAAACTGGGTGAAGAACGATGTCTCTATTTTGTTTTGAAGAGCAAGATATGCACATTTTTCTGCAGAACACTTGCATTCAGTGCCTCTAATGTATTTGTTACACCACTTACCGAGATGACAAATTAAGTATTTGGAGTAGAAAGATGTTACAAGTCATTGGTTTCTTTTAATCAAGTTTCAATTTGGAAAAGAGAAAGCCTACACGCTTTATTGTTGGTAAACTCAATCAACAAGCATAATGAGAGCTAATGGGCTCCATCGTCATGCATATGCAGACTGAGGGGACGGAAAATTCCACATTTACTGTACAGTTATGTGAACCATCAATCTGTGGTCTTTTAAATGTGCTTCAAATGTGCTTTCTCTATACATTTTCCTCAGCCTGCCTTTTATTCTTATTCTCTATTTCTCCCACATCCTTCTGAAAAACTGTCAGTGTTAATCATGATCATATATAGTCCACTTAACAGCTTTTTGTTCTGACCATGTTATTTATGTGTCTTATAATCTATCCATCATTCACTGAGCGAATGCCCACTTATCTCCAGAAAAAAATCTTATATTAAAAATGGACCGAAGAACTCAAGGTCTATTTCCAGTAGTAGTTGTAGATTTGACCAGGTCCACATTCACAGCTCTACAGTTACACAACAGCTCATCTCAGGGACAGATGGCTTGAGATATTCAAGTGCTCCAGACAAATGCAGTTACCTATGCAGCCAACCTGTCTTGTAGTCAAAACAACACTTATTGAGACCAGCGTGCTCCGAGACCAAGACAAGACCAAGACCAAGACCAAGGCAGAGTGAGATCGAGACGAGACCAAGACCAAAAACTGTATCATCTTGTGTTCAGTGGATGTGTCACTCACTTACACCATGACACAGGGAAGGTTGCAGCCATAGATGGGGGACATATAACACTACAGCCAACTATTCAATTCTGTTCTATGATCTCCTGTTTCAACACTATTATACATGAAGATGATTGATTATTTCAAATTGAATTACAAAGGTTAGGATCCCCAGTTGAGTAAAGGTGTTGTAATATATTGACATCATATTAAAAGCATTTAATTGATATCATTCATTAAGATTACAGTCCAGGTTCAGACCTTTGAAACCACCAACTTCATCGACCTGACTTATTAATCTGGCATCATTCTGACATGCAACAGCAGTTTCTCCAATCACAAAACCACTGAGCCAGTGAAGGCAGCAAGGATTATCTGCCAATCAGCGGGATGGGAAGAACTAACAAAACACTGTGACGCCGTATATAGACAGATTTCCCAGTATTGTGGTTTGTTAATATTACTATTGTTAGGGGTGTACATAGTTTTTACTTAAAATATATTAGATCCAGATATGCTCAATAGGGTTAATCAAACCCTCTCCTCAATGGAAACCTTTAAAGGTCTTAGTCATTGTCACTTTTATGTGACTCTCTCTAGTCAAACTTTCCCATCAAAACAATAAACTCAGAGTCCAGTCTCACTCACTTTCATAGACTGTATGAAACATGGACGTAGTCTCAGTGATGTCAGACGTTGGTTTCTCAAGAGCAGTTTTGAAGCAGTCAGATGAAATGTCGGAAATATCATCTCAACCGAGCTTTTGATCAACCTAGACACAGGCAAATGTGCAGACAAACAGTGACAAAGGGAGTGCCTTTCTGTTGAGTCGCCCATGCCCCAGTTGATGCAAATTCACAAAAAAGTCTTGTAAATTAAAACAGAAGAGTTACAAAAAAAAAAATCATCACCGCACCATGTGTACGATTGAAGAGATGAGCTATCCACACCAAATCCTCTGTTAGACTAGGCTTGGGTTTTGCAGACAGCCTCAGGTGGACACTTGAGGAACTGTTGTTTGTTTTTTTTGCAATTCCATATTGGCTTCATTTTTCAACACCAGAGATTACCACTTGCGATCTCCCCGAGCACCCCTACAGGAGCTGCTCAGCTGTGATGGCTGGATGCGCAGCAATTTTCTTTTGCACATTTTTTCTGCGTATCTGTGATGTTGTCGATGTATCTTACACTGCATTTAGTGGTTTTGGCTGTTTGCAGCACTTTTCTGATGTTCCATTTGAAGTTATTTTCCTTGTTTTAAATGTTACCCCTCCATTGTAAGTTGCTTGGTCCATTGCAGGTTGGGCCCTTGTTGGCTTCTGCAGATATCTGTTACAGAGAAGGCAATGTAAAAGTTGAAAAGTGGAAATGAAGTTTCACTTGACTTTGACAATCAGGTCTATTAATATGCAAACAGAATTCATTCATTCTTCATTGAAATAGTCAAACAGCTAGTTTTTGTCATTTCTGACATGTCTGACTGAGCTCCTACAAATTATTCAATAAAAACAAACTGGCAAAGTTTTAAACATTTGTATTGTTTGATGTGTTGAATGACTTTTTGTTCAGTGTCAGTGAGTAAGTCTTCTAGAAAATTTACATAAATAACGATGTTTCACAGAAGGAATTTAGATGAAGCTGCATAGAGTAACCTTTGCAGAATATCTGTGATTCTTTGACAAGCTCAACCATTGAAAATGTATTTATCCCACAAACACACACAGTTCTCTGCTTTACCATCTGCTTGTTCAAACGTCTGCTCTGAAGTGAAATGCAGACTTTTGAAAATAATGAACATTTTGTTGGTGAGGCGACTAAACAAGTTTACTGCTGTACAGCTGCTACAATCTCATGACTGATTTAAGTGTTCATTTTTTAATTAGATTGATCATCCACCGATTCTCTTGGGTGAAACAGAGGGGAACAGTTATTTGGCCTGTTTCAAACCCAGACGACTTCAGGTTATAAATGAATAAACAACAGTTTCCCTGCTGTACAATAACGTTATACATATTGATTGTGTCAAACGATAGTGTTCCTGTGAGGTCCATTCAGGCTGTTTTCTCTATACATTATTCTTTAATAATTGGGTATTGTCCCTGATTTGCTGATAATGCAAGCATGCAGCTGTCTCTAAACCACTGAGATATATACTAGCAATTAGCCCACTTGGACCTTTTTTTTGTACACTATAAATGATTTATTTTAGATGATTATGCATGAATCTGCAATTATGGTTATTATTTGTTGCTCCAGCCCGCATCTGATATTTTCTAACTGCAGAAAACAACAGTTGTGCAAACAATAACAGAGCATAACCAAGACAGGACTGTTGACAGCAACACTGTACGACTTGGCAAATACGATCTGGTTCTGTCACTGATGGCGTCTCTAGTGCCGAATGCAACATAACCAAGAAATGCCATCACTAAGATAAACAATGGTGACAACAGCAAGCAGAAAAAAACCTTTTTTTTGGGATGCTTGCAATTTACTTTGCAAGGTGAATGAAGGATATTATTACTGAATCATAAGGGGATGAACGGACAGAAATGAATAATCACAGCAAAGTGAGTTATGCATGGCGAATCCATCTGAATGTGATTTACAGGTTTACTGAATAACTGATTGAAGGTCTACATGTATGTGGTTTTGTGTTTTCAAACACGTTTAGGCTAATTACAACTTACAATTTATTCAGCAGAGATGCTAATGTCCTATTCTTCATAATTAAGCTCTGACTGAATACAGCCCAACATAATTTAGGACGCTCTTTTTGAGTCTCGTAAGAATTGCTTGACTGGTTAATAAATGATTTAACGTCCATATGAGCCACAGTTTGACAGATGTCTCTTTCAAAATAGTAGCCTTCAAAGTTACGTCACAACCTGTTATAATTACTGCATGGATTTACACTCTGCATCTTGCTTGGTGTATCCCTCTTTTTCTCTTCTTAGCTTCATCAGTCAACACTCTTTTTATTGTAAAGCCGTATGCACTTCTTATGAGAGAACTGCAGCCCAATGTCAACACTTATAGTGCTGTAAGCAGACGACCAGGGAATTTTAGGTACATGAGATAGACGCTTAATGCCCAATGTTAGAAATGCTTAATTCATTAATTACATGTTTGTTTTTTTTAATTTTGCTTTTTTTGTAATACAAAGAAATATAACAACAACATGCATGTTATATTGAGTAGTCATATTGCTGATTGTTTGTTGACAAGGGCCAAGCTATTTTGATATTTCTTTTTTGAAGAGAGTTCGACTTTTCAGCTCAGTGCAGAGAGTAAAATGTTAAGTCTGTGATGTTGTGTAAGAGATTTTCTGCCTTTGACTCACCGCTAAAACTGCAACCCATGGTTCTCCTTCATTACTTCTCCTTGGAAAGCTGTCCAACCAAGCAGATTATGTCCAGATTACAGTTTGTCCAGAACTCTGTGCTGCTTTCCTGATGGGAGTTAAATGGAGAAGACAACCTAATACTCCATTTTAACTTCACTTCATTGGCCACCAGAGCAATTTAGGGTGGATTGTAAAATTTTATTGATCAGCACTAGCTGCACTTTACTCCTCAGAGTCATCTAATAACACCACATTGTTCCACTGTTACTGCAATAAAATCCCCATGTAAGTCGCTCCGAATTTGTAGACAGAGAAACATTTTGCAGACGTGACCGACTTACAGTATAACATCTTCTCACTCACGTGGCTCAATAAAATCTGACTCTGTTTGGGTCATCACACTCTCAAATGAATATACTAGCCTGGCTAATGCTCATTATTGTCCCCCCTTTTCCTCAATCTCACACTCATGAATGAAAAGTCAATGTCCTGAATACTTTATAAGGACTGAGTGGGTCATTATGTTGAGGGTCACCTCGGTAACAGCCTCCTATAGCCCATTATTGTCGTACGCTCCAAAAATGCAGCAATTACATGGCATGTATACTATTAGCATTGGCCTGCTTTGCTACAGAGGCAGCCAGCAGACAAACAGAAGGAGAGCTGAGGTCTGTCATGTGCTGGCCAGGGAGCATCATTAATGAGGGGGTGAGATGAAACATGGCATGATGACTTGAAAGCCTGTGAGGTTCGCTAAAGTGGCACCGCAGGGACTTCCTGTACTGTATGAGGAGCTGTCATAGTCTGGGCAGCATACCAGCATCATACGAGATGGTAATCACTGTTTAGATGCGTACTAGTGTGTAAGCTTTGCCGACATTGTTAATGTGCGTGTGCGCGAATTACCCATCTGTTACTAAAAGTTAATCTGTGACAACACAAACAAACATCTGCAAGGCTGGGGGCTATTTTAACAAATTTATTTTCCTGTGCGACCTCATTAGAAGGCGATCTGTGCCGACCTGATGCTGGGTGAGGCGGAAGGAGAGCCAGGTGGCCGACTGAATGGAATGGACATATTTGGGATTGTAAAATGATCTGAGTCCACATCATCAAAGATGATTGATCTGCCATGACAGCTGTCGGCATGGCCAAGTTCAAACTTGACAGCAACACTGTTTCCTGCTACCTGCAGGTCATCTCAAAGCACACATGATGTCTGAAATCATCCAAAGTAAGGTATTTAAAGTAGCATTAGTCAATATGCTTTTATCAACAATGGATCCTCTGTCTGCTTGTGATATTACAAGGTCTGCTCTTGGTGATGAAAAGTTTAACGTAGACTCAACAGTTCCCCAAAGTTACACAGAGAAATGTTAGCTTCTTGCATTTTTTCCCCCTGCAGCACCAATCTAATCAAACCGATTAGCAATACACTTTGACGACATCAGCTAACATCAGCTAAATAAAGCCCTGATCCAAGCAGCTCTAAACTACCTACCAAGATTTTAACATGAAGCCTTTGGCTCAATCCTAAAAGACAAAAAAATGTGAGACAATTGGACAGTGCCTGAACCGTTAAGTCACAACTATGCACTTGATCTGTAAAGCAATCTGCACACTGAAATTGTTGTTTTCCCTGAACTTATTGTCTGTAAACAGTTTCTTAATCATGTGTGCTGCTGCCCCTCTTGGCCAGGTCACACTTGTGAAAGAGATCTTGATCTCAATGTTTTACCTGGTTAAATAAAGGTGAAATAAAAATAATAATAAAAAAGCTTTAAACAGCAGAAAGATTACTAGCTGGTGAACATGGGCCAGATTTTCCCCTCAGGAGATGATCGAATTGAAAAACAGAACTACATGGAGGATGAAAATTACAATCATTGGGTGTCCAGAAACATAGAAGACCTGTAATTGTTTCTTTGTGCCTTCTGACTTTAAAAGAGAATTTGCTTGTGAACATGTGAAGTTTGCCTCTAATTGGTAGAAAATTTGACAACAGAAAATTAAAGAATTCATATATTTATTATTATTTATAAATCTTAAATTATTTCACTAAATTCAAAGGATCTTATCATGAACGGGGCAAGAAAAAACATCTTATTATATTTGCTGAACCACTGCTAGAAATGTTCACAACGGATTCAAAACAGAGTAGGCAATTACACGATGCAGCCAATTTTAAAGTCCTAACAACAGGAGACAGCATGATGTGGTTGTAATATTTTAACTTTTCCAAAGATATATTTTAAAATGATGAAGAAATCTTACAATAAATCTAAAACAATGTGCTTCTAAATCCTCCAAAACCAAGACTTCTGAAAAACAAAATGAACTATATTAATCCCCTCGGTGGAAATTGTGGTTGGCACTCTGTTATTACTCTGACATGATTCTCACACACACAGGCCTAAATCACACACATGCACAAGCAGGACCTGGGGACATGCATTAATGGAGAGATGTCAGAGTGCCCCTCTTGCTCACTCGAGAAGTGGTCTAGCACCTCTCCAGCTACCAGATAAACTTCCATATTTTGTTCGGCATCGGGACTTGAACCGGCGACCCTCCAGTTACCAACCCAAGTCCCTACGGACTGAACTACTATCACCACCAAAATGTTAGCAGACACGTCACTAATCGTGAACCCCAGCGTTTTAGAAATCAATCTTTAATAAATGAATAATTTGTAGATTCATAACAAATGTTCTCGCAGGACACTTTACAGAACAGGTCTGGTTCATAGACTGTGAATATTAATTTAATGTCAACCATCTGTTACTGCTGGGGGCTTTGGAGTTTAATCGTTGACAGCCGCCATGCTGGAAATCCTGCCTCAGCCTTACTTTCAGTCAACCTAACGACAGGCTGAGAACTGTTAACGTCACGCCCATCTGCCAGTCAGGTCAGTCTTGCTCCAAACTATACATAACTCAACTCATTCATAAAATCAGATCCGTTGTAAAATAACTCACCCCACGCACATTGTGTTCCTAAGAGGGCGATAACTAATCTTTCGTACCAGGCTTTTGACATGTTAACTTCTGCTGCTAAAACGTGCATTTTTGAATGAGATGTGTATATTTGACTTCTGGGCCTCATGGACTGCAGAATTTTGCACTTCTGTAGGAGATTGCACTACTGCATTGGATTCATTTTTCAACACCAGAGGTTGCTGCATGCTTTATCGAGATGTACTTTTTGTAAAGGCCCCAAAGTCATCCACCTTGAGCAAAACACTTGGCAACATTTAGCAAAGTTACAGCTGCAAGTGAAGAACTTCCCTTTAACAGGCAGAAACCTCGAGCAGGAGCTCCTGGACTCCTGTGAAACTTTTCATTCATGATGGGACAACAACATGGAAGAGGTCCAAAGTCAGCCAACATTTGCGACACAAAGACTGTGCAAGATTTAAGCAAGAGGAGAACAAAGAATCACAGACATGTGAAGTGGTACATCTTCTGTATTTAAGAACTTATTTTACACTACTTTCCCCTAAGATTGGGCCAGTGGAGGAGGACTGTATATCTGCAAGAATCTCCAACATAGATAAAGAAAGAGATATCCCAGTTATGTCTGTGAGCTCTATGGTCATTATCTTTATCTAACCAGGCTGTAGCTGTATCAGCTTCAGTTCTAATGGGTCACTGAACACAGCCTTCTTCTCCATCTGCTTCTATCACAGCTTCTCTTTACCAATGATCTCTGTATCTCTGCACCATTCAAGGCATGAAATAAAAGCATCAAAAGATCTGCTATTTTCTGCAAACAACTCTGCAGAATAATTCAAGGTGTTTGTTGCCAAAAGAAAAGAAAGCATTGAAGCAGTCAGAATAATAGATGCTGAACACACACCTCATTATCGCCTGCATTTTCCTGTGATGTGCCAGAATTGACTTCAGAACCACACAGCATTTGCATGTTTGTTATGTGTGAGACCCTATACAAATAAACAAATAAATATTTCAATGAAATTCCTCATCATACTTAAATGTAAGGTGCACATTCACCGATGTGTGCAGGTTTGGGATTAATATTGGTTGTTGTAGATGAACTGCAATCATTGTTGGACGATTACAACATTAATGACGCTCTTGTTTTTTCTATGCAGACTTCAGGATTTAATTTGCCTGCTTTGATAATGTTTCCATGTGGAAGACGCTCTTCTCCCCTCCTGCTCTTCAATGTGAAGAATGAATTCAACTTCTCTGCTTGGCTTGACCTGTTCTAGTGGGAATGGTCCCAATATAAAAATGTTAATGCCATGCTCTACCAGCTGACGCCCATGGGACCAAAAATGGAAATTTCCTTTTGGTCTTTGGGCACCCATTAATATCATTATCATCACCACTACTTCTACCATCACATTTGCATGCCGCTGGATAATTCCCCGAACCTTTGAGGAGTCACTAAATTCGCTACAGTGAGGAACAATCTTCGGTCATATGTCAGGATAAACTGAGTATAAGAGCAGCTGACTGGAGTCTGATGCAACTTCCTCTGACATTAACGACTGTTCTGCATCTGGACCACAGTCCGGGCCCTACAGTATGTTGAAGGTCGTGTGTGTTTGCATGTGCGTGTTTAGTTGCATTTGGATGCTGAGTGTACGGGCGTTCCAACCAGCCGTCCCCTCCGGAGGTCACTTTGAAACGGAATAGATTTTTCTAGATCTCAGCCAAGGCTGTAGGGAAGGTCACTTCATTAATCACAGCTAAATGCCACTGTCTGCCCGTCCCCCCTTCTTAACCAAGTAACACCCACTGATAACATCATTGATTGATACTAATAATTAATTCTACTTCGGTACAGAACGACACAGAGTATCATTCAGCGGGGAATCTTTAATTACTGTGTAAAGACTCATTAGGTTAATGCTGTCGTGTGCTCCGGTGGCACGGGGGGCAAATAGATGTCTTCCTCTACCCGTGGCCTTTTGTGAAACAAGCTGCTGTCCTCCCCTCTCTCTCTCTTACTTTCTATGACTTCTTGTGTCTCTCTGACCCAATCCGTCTACGTGCTAGCCTACTTTCTCTGCTGATTCAGTGTTGCAAAATGTCAAGTCAGATTTAGCTTGAGAGGATTTTGGCAGATGGGTTGAAGCCCAAATGATGCAGGAAGGAACAGACACACATGCTCAGATTACTCCCTGCACAGTCGTATGACTATTATTGCGTGCTTGCGTTAGTTAGTAGTGATGTGAATGTATACATGTTTCTGACTTTGTATTGAGTCACTTATACCCCACCAGTCATGGAAGTTGTATCTGCATGGCAAGCAAGTATAGAGGACATGCCACGTTATTTTATTATCTACCGATCCAAGCTGTGTGAAGGAAGCTGATGCAATGCAGTGCTCAGAGGCTTTTTACTTTTTAAAATAATACTCTGTGACATGTTCACATAAATAAATGTGTCATCTACAACTATCTCATTCAGTCCCCTTCTTTCTTTTGCCAGTTATTAAAGCAGAGTAATGACTCAACCTATCAAATGTTTTGCATTGGATTTTCTTCGCAGCCAGAGAGTGGATCCTTCCTGGGAATCCTCCTCTTGCACAACGGAAGTGATGCAGTTTATATCTCAGATTCACCATGTATAAATAAACAGGACTTTATGCAATTTAGCATTAGCATGGATAGCCTGAAAGAAAAGAACAGCTTTGACAGAAACCACAAAATTAAATTCAAAGAGAACGGCATTTACAGAATAGCTGCCATCTTATTAGGGCATTACAAGCCCAAACATGACTTTTAGTGTATTTGTAAGCCGCTCACATGTGGACAGATTTAAACAGCAAACAAATACTGTATATGTCTAAACAATGCTGCACTGGTTACTGATCTGATTAAATGGCCTGAATGCTCCGTTCACATCTTTTAACTCTCTGCTAGGTGCTAGCTCCATCTTGTGGGCTGCTTTGAGATTCTTCTCTGGACAGTTATGAGCTGCAGTCTTTTAGCTGCAACATGCCTGTGATGGGGTTTTTTTCCTCCCACATTTGTAGCTTTAATTCCCAGTGCTAAACTGAGCTAAAATGGGACAGGGAGATGTGCTTGCCATAAAGGATCAGGAGCAGCTGATGCCATCTGCAATCTGCCACGTCGTGTAAAAGTGCTTTTCAAAACAAGCTTAAAGCTTAAAGCATATGTGGCTGGCTTAGCAGGCTTTAAGACCATATGATGTCGTGTTTTTAAAAAATGGGATCAACATTTGATTGTTGAAGTGTAGCATAAATCCACATAAATGGAGATGATGATGCAGTTTGCAGGTATAATAAATAAACAATTACTGTTTGCCTTATAACAAATGTGCATTAGCATAACACCATTTAACTTAATCCGTCTGCTCTATTTGACACAAAGACATGGTATGAATATCATTGGCTTAAAGTCTAAGCTATTATGTTCCCATAAACAAATCCTACATTCCTTCTCGCAATAGCCAACTTGTAAATTGCACATCTGCACATCTAGAAGTTCATCAAAATCTTTTGTATTCTGTGTCTCAAATCCCCCCAAATATATCTCTGAAAGCTGGCATTTCACTGACATTTACCCAGACAGTGATAGACGCCCGGCTCAAGCGGTTGATGAAAACTATTTCTGGAAACGACCCAGCAAGATTGACAAAATGCAAATAAAAAGCAAAGAGCAAATGGATTTATGATCAATATTGGCAACGGCAGATGGAAAGCAGATGTCTGTCAAATGGGATTTCTCAATTTTGAATGATGCAGTTTTATAGAACAATACAAAGCATTCAGACTTAAGCATAATGTGCATCTACGGTAGATTGAATTCAATACATCAAATACATACATCCCAAATTCCACAGGACAGAGGGGCAGATCGCGTGCCAGAAAATACAGAAAACTTTTTATGCCTTTGTTCAAGGTGAACAATAAGGAGACAAAACTTTGAGCACGTTTGGTTCATTTTACAGTTAGTCTATTAAATGAAGTCTGTGCCAGCCGCTAAATTGTCCTTTGAAGATTGGCTGCAGTCATTAATGAATTATTCTTTTAAATGTTACTTTACAGGAGCGAGCCCATCGTAAACCACATGCACCGAGGTTATTTTGTGACACCGGGCTCATATAAAGTGTTTTATGAACTGAAATGCATCAGAGACCTCTTCGGATCAGGCCTCAGAGAGTCCTTTTCTGTTTCCGTTTTTTTGCAGGTATTTAATGGTCTCAAGGTGCATGGTTCGATTGTATAGTCCAAGGACATTTATTTATGACTGAATTTATCATACCCTCTTAAAGACTGGTAACATGGAAAATGTATTATATGCAACCTCATAGCCTCCATTTTCTCATAACCCTGGAAAATATTGCTTATAAACTTTTCAATAATATATCATGCAATGAAGGTCTGAAGTTGTTGTTAATATGTATGATGTAAATGAAACCCTCTCAGCATTTCTGAGATGTTGAATTCATTAGGCATTAGGTTGCCAACAGTTTTTCCTTAGAGCCCTTTTTAATATCTGAAAGTACAAGTTTATTAAAATGTTATAGTTGGTTGTTTTAGATTTATATAGAAAATAGCAAATGTGTTTCATAGGTCTACGTATGCCATGCACATTTATGCATATTATTATTTGTCTTTTCCTGAACGCTCATGCTTTTGTTGTTTTTTGTTTTTATTATACTTTTTGTACTTATATTCCTCATGGAAAACTGTACAAATAAATTACTACTATTAATACCACACGCTCCCTTTAAAAGACCTGTTGTCATCAGGGCAGGTGAGCTGCAGAGACAGTGGCAAACAACAACACACAGTGTGTGTTGCTTAGTGACGGACACTATTAGAGGGACCTTAACACAGTTTACAGTTTAGCTAGAAGTTGGAATGTAAAACCAGAATTAAACGGGGAGGCTCCAAAGTAATCTGAATGTTCTGATGACGAGAGGGTCAAGTCCGTCTCAGACAATCATGAGTGCTTTAATTGTAATAGTATAATGTGTACATTGTGTCCTGGACAAAACTTTTTTTTGATTTTCAAATCTTATATTGTTAACCATATAAGGTTAAATGATAGAGAGATAGAAAGTGCAGGCAGGCAGGCAGGCAGGCAGGTTGGTTCTCTTGACTTTGGTTCACTGTAGAGAAGCAAACAGAATCTTTTCAGAACACCTATTCTCCACTGTACTCTCCTTCCACAGCTTCACAGATGCTCTATTTTCTCTTCGCTCCTCTCCTCGTCTCTCCCTGAAACACAAATAGAAGTCCAGACATGTAATGCTTAACAATCAGGTGAATGAATGTGAATTTTGGCCATCATTTTTACCTTTTTCATTAAGAGTGCAAACATATTGCCCTCCCACCTCCCTTCTTCTCCTCCCACCTTCTCTCCTCTTTGGGTCCTCTTCTGTCTGTTTGAGACAAATTGCAAACTTGAATTAAAAAAAATTCAAACTTCAGGAGAACTGCACTCAATGCATAAAACAAATGTAATTATAGATAAATAGACCTACCATTCTTGAGAGATTTCATGCTTAATATCTTCCTCCTCCTCCTCCTCTCCTCCTCCTCCTGTTTGCTCTAGGAGACAAATGAAAGGCAAAATAGCGAAGTGAACACTTCATGAACTCAAAAACAGATGGCGAGATAAATGCACTGTTTAACATGCATCTCATGTCATTACAGTTTCGAAATACCTTTGTATTAGAGAGTGCAAACTTATTTTTATATATAAGAGGCTTTATATCTGCAAAGAAAAAACAAGAAAACAAACATTTAATTTTGAGCTGAAGACCTGAAGCGTTTATCTGGAGACTCACCTGAGGGAACAGTCTGACTCTCTCTCCACCAGCTGTTGAACCACTGTTGCCTCCTCTCCATGCACCGACTCAGGTTTCTCGACCACTCCGGCTCAGGGACGTCCCACAAAGGCCGAGGCTCACTGGGACCTGCGGACACAGGAGAAGAAGGTTTAGCAGGCTCTGTGGGTGTGACAGGAGAGTCAGCAGGTCCAGTTGCATCATTCACTGGCTTCTGGGGGCCTGCGCCTGAAGACTCCCTGTGCACAACAGTGGCATGAGGAGGGAACTCCCTGGGTGCCTGAGGTTGGCTGGGGGAGATGGAGGGGACAGAAGGGGAGGATTGAGAGGACGAGCTATGAGAGGAGAGGGAAGGGGTGGGAGAAGAAAGAGGACTTAAGGTGGAGGCTGGAGAAAGGGCTCGAGAGAAGGAAGAGTGAGAGGATAAGAAGGAGGCAGGGAGCGGGGCCGGTGCCAGGATCATGCAGATGATGAATCTCGGGACGCCAGGCTGGTTCGGGGTCGGCATCAGGACGTATGTGCAGGTCCAGCGTCGATCCATCATCTAAAGATCAAAAAGAATAACAACCCTCACATCACAGCTCATCGTCATACATAAAACAAACTTTATACTGACTTTATTGAAAAGACTATTATAGATTATTTGTGTTAAATTCAGAGCAATGTTTGCTCAGTTAGAGTAAATATCATGGATTGGATTTGAAACCAGCAAAAACAGAACTTGCACTAAGTGTCTCAGGTCAACATTTGCTTCACTGTGTTATTATCCAAACATACTGTGTGTACTGTGAAGCTGGTACAATGTTACAGCACACATGGACATTGTTGTTTGCTTATAATCACTTCACACAATAGCAATAACAGAGTGAACTAAATAGTGTAGCAGAAAAGAAAATACAGTTTACATTTTCTCACTACGTAAAAGGCAAACAGAATCAGAATGTCACATCCTCATTAAATAAATAAATAATAATAATAATAAAACATGTTCAGTTGTCAAAGTCAGGCCTACATCTAATCAATACATCCGATTTGAGGTCGTATCATTTCAGGGAGAGAGTGCAGCCAAATTAAATGTCAAGTGTGTTATTTTCAACTGAATTTCTCAGCAATAACACTTTCATTCATTTTCAGCATGTTCCTCTGCTGTCTCGTTCACTGTACAACTTATATTATGAGCCACATTTAATATATGAAATAGTGTTGTAATGCTTTTCTTTTTTTGCTTTTTACTACTAATACATGAAACAAAAATATAAAATAATAATAATAACAATTAATGAATTGAATGTAAACAACTTCAGACCAAAGTTTAAAACGACATTCGTTGCTAGGTCAGGTAAAGTTAATCACTGTTTTTATTTAAAGCAGACCCGCTATAGTAGCATTAATGGTGGACTTGTTGTGGAGAGACAAAAACAAAATAAATAAAATTAATTAATAATAATAATAAAAGAAATTAAGAAACCATATTTTGGTTTCCTTAACAGTCAGATATCACACCTATTTGAAACACACAAAAACTAAAAATATAAAGTGTAATCTAATATTATTTTCACATGTGATTTTAGGTTTTCTTCAGAGCAAAATAGCAGGTATTAAAAAGTAGCTAAATCTTACTTTGTCGATGTAAAATCAGTGGTTTGGTCAGGAAAGGTCGTCAGTGAAGGTCAAGGTGGTTAAATCATCATTTGAGCTTCTTTTTGCAAGAAAATGTTCACTTTGAGGCAGCAAGAAAAATCTATGTGCTTTTCAGAGTGCTCGAGGATTTGTGAGTTTAAATAAAATTAATTTCGAAATAATGCACCTGGAGACAAAAACAATTAAAAATAATTCTAATTTAAGAAGCCCACAGAAGAAGTTCACATGATGACTTCTTCTTACCTGTTCACAGGTGCACACATTGTTTCCCCATGTTTTAAACAAAAACAACATAAAAGGATCCTTTTAAATATAGTGGCCATGCACAATTATGAGGATTAGTTATATTGGTATAATACTAAATAACTGCAGTAGAAACTGCATAATACTTATTTGAGGGGAAATGTTATTTACATTAAGAGGATATCAGAAAATTAAGTAAGAACCAAAGGTATTTTTTGATAAATATCAATGTAATAGACATATCCTATGTATACCTTTTTCTTTCACTGACTTGTTGTTGGTCGTGTGACTGTGAAAACATCCAGGAACTCCATTGTTGTTTGCAGCCCCTCCTGTTCTTCTTCTTCTTCTTTTGTGTTAATATTTAACTAACTGCTTAAGGAAAGAGACTTGAAGATGACAACCATTGCATCGACTGTGAGTCAACATTAACAAGGAGTGTTGCATTAGGGCTGTCAGAATAACGCGTTGATTAATAATAAATAATTACAGAAAAATGGAATTCAGTGTAACCTTATTATACCATATGCAATAACAATGGCAATGATTTATCACAAATAGCCTGTAATTAAGTACAATGATTTCAAATGCGCAGTTGCCTACCTGTTGATGAGTGGAATCTCTGTCCAGATTTGGAAGAGCCTCAAACTAGTTTGGTTTAAGTTCCTGAAGTAGTTTAACTTATGTCAAGTCTGATTGCAAAGCAAGGAAATGGAAAGTTTTTTAGGTCAGATGTTTTGACCTCATGTGTTCCTGATTGACATTGAATTGTATTTATGCATGTGTGTAAGTATGCTGCTATTTGATTAGTTGAATAAACTAATGGGCTTATTTCTACAAAAACAATAATTGAAGTGGAAAAGCATCTTTGGGTAGCTCAGTCTGTAGGGACTTGGGTTGGGAACCGGAGGGTCGCCAGTTCAAGTCCCGACACGGACCAAGTCCGGATACTGGTCTGGTAGCTTCACTTCCTGAGCACTGCTGAGGTGCCCCTGAGCAAGGCATCGAACCCCAAAAAACTGCTCTGGAGAGCTTGCTGTGGACAGCCCCCTCACTCTGAGACCACTCCATTAATGCATGCCACTAGAAACCTGTTTGAGCATGAGTGTTTATCTCGGCCTGTGTGTGTGTTCATTAGACAGAGTGTAAACCGAATTTCCCCTTGTGGGAAGTCAGTCATCTCTCAAAGAAGGCCAGCTCCTGCCACATGTCCAATGTGTGCTTGTGCAAGGCACTTAAACCCATGTGGCTCCTCCTGCTCTGTCGACGGTTTGTGAATGTGTATGAATCTGATCATATGGTCACTTTATATAGCAGCCTCTGCCATCAGTGTGTGAATATGTATGTGTGACCTGCTGAGTAAAAGCGCTTTGAGTATCAAGAAGAGAAAAGCACTATACAAGCTCAAGTCCTTGCCATTAACAATTTACCTCCATCAGGCTAGACTACTCCTACTTTGCTCCTACTGGACTCAGCGGAAATGTATTAGGACAAGATTGCATAACTCCAGTATAGGTGGGAGGTTTCCTCTCCAAACCAGATTTGCCCACAGGATGGAAAGTGAGTTTTGAAAGGTGAAAAGTTAAGCAGCCGGCAAAACAATGGCTGAGTCACAGGTATTGATTCACAACCTTTCCATCCTACACAGATGTATTATTGTCCTCCAGCAGTAAAAATGAAAAATCATCTTGCACATTAAAAGAATAGTCATCTCTTTCTTCATCCCTTTTTCTCTTTAAATTCCTCAAACATATGATACAACACCTTAACAGGTGGCATAGAGCTGACTTTAACGTGCTATAGATGCCTTTTTTATTTTAGACTCAAACACGAAAACTTCTCTTTATTTCACCCATGACCCCAAGCAGCCTCTCAACCACATCTGGTCTAACTAAATATTAAATACCTGGATTATTATACTCGCTTACTTTTTTTCTATTCTTTCAGATTCAAAATAAATGAATTTGACCTGAAGCAAAATATTTCTTTGTGGCATTCATACCTTCACTGAAAGTAGAAAATCTGAAAACTTCTCACCTGATGCCCCTATAGCTCCACAAATACATTCACATATTACTTTCATTTTCGAAAAACAAGTAAAGTCAGTATATATATTTAAGTAGTCTGTGTTTGCTGTAATAGGATAGCCACGGATGGGTGTGAAATTCACACGGTCAGTCTTTATTGGACTGCCAAGAGGGTAGCTGCATGCAGGTTAAGTACATTTTTAATGTTGGTGTCGATGTTCATCCTTTCGGAGAGAAGCATTTCCTTAAAGCTACAGTTCAGTGAAATATTTTAAGTAAAAAAAACATTCATGCATTATCTGTAAGAGGTATTGTCAGAATAAAGGGGGTTTTAATCTTGGGAAATCTATTCATTTGGATTTACTGTAGATTTGTCTACAAAGTCACCTGGTTTAATGAACATGTTTTATAGATGTTAGAGTGAATGTTCTCCTCTACGCTGCTGTGATTCACAAACTCATGGGAATGTACAGTAATTATTCATGACAAGTAACACCTCCTATGTGTGGGTGGGAGCTAACCAAGTCATATTGACATGTTTCAGCAAGCAAGAAAGCCCTCTGATTTCTCCCTCTTGATTTGTGCTCACATCTTCTGGTTGTTTTCCACACGGCGACTTAACCTTTTTCATGGAAATGCTGAAACACTTCAACATAAGAACATAACAAGAGGCTTCACGTAAAACCCAAAGCTGTATAACATATTAACCACATAGTAGACCGACTCTAGCTCACTGACATCATAACACTCTGTAAACGAGTCAAGGCAGCTATATTAGACCGGAACATTAGTGATTTTTCCTTCAAAATAAAATAAAATTCAAAGTGGAAAATACATCTCTGTTTAGCCTTAAAATTACCTTTAAATGAGAGGTCAATATATTTTGACGAAAAAAAAAAAAAAATAAACATCACAGACAAAGTTATGATTGCTGAATATTTTTACAGATGAAATTTATCTTTTGCATAACACTTTAAACATCATATTTAACAATAAAAAAGAAAAGTTCCTTTTACGTGTATCAAGATTCAGGTATGATACATTTGATTATTAAAAAGAAAGCAGGCTGGTGTTTTTGTTAAAACGGACTAGGCCTATCTACAAGACAATTCAAAGATCCGATGTACTGCAAAAACAACACAAACCAATAGTTCCTTACAGTAGCTTCAAATAGAGAAAAAAGAAGGACAAAAATAAATTTAGTTTTTACAGTCTGCCTCTCACATACTTGGTCAATATTTATAGGTTTTGCATAGCATATTCCTAATTCTCTCATTTTATTGTAAATATGTATTTCCTCATTATACATGCCCCTCTAAATTGAATAGGTAATTAAGTGTATAATTAAGTGTATAATAACGTTTAATTGAATTGAACAGTCAACGATGCAGTCATTTGGTTGCCTGTTTCTGCTCCTACAGATGAACTGCGCATTATTTTGAAGAGCCACGCCGGAAGTAACTTACTCAGCACATTGCGTTAAACTTTGCGCAGTGTTTTGCTTCACCTCCTGAACAAGTGACAGTCGTACTGGGGGGAGAAGTTGTCTCTAGTTTCGCCGTCTCCTCTTCGTCATGCAGTCTCAGGGATGTTTCTCCCGAGAGGAAATCAACAACACGGTGTGGGAAGTCCCGGAGAAATACACCCGGCTCAAACAGATAGGCACCGGGGCGTACGGCTCCGTGTGGTGAGTGACGTGACGTTTATGCATGAAGTGTGTTATGTCGTAGTAGAGACTGAAGTGTGTGTGAATGCTGCTCAGTCTCAGCCCTGCACTCATATATGTTAGCTGGCTGCACACAGTCTGTGGTGGGCCTGGGCTACATCAACACGGTTACAGAGGACACACACACACACACACACACCCACACCCACACACACACACACACACACACACACACACACACCCACACCCACCCACACACACACACACACACACACACACACACACACACACACACACACACACACACGTATGTTAACAAGTTAATAACATCTGGCACCTGTCTGGCATCATGTCTTATGGCGAGCACTCTAAAGCTCATTACACTAACATGTGTTTACCTGTCTAATAAAAGAGGGGCTCATACGTTGTACACATGTCAAATTAGTAACAAGAGAGAGACTTATAAATGTGTTTCTGGGATCAAAAGATCAAAATAAATCAAAGATAGATCAAAACTTTATTAGAATTTATGTGTTGCTGTTGTAACATTCAAATGTGTGTTTTTGTTAATATTAGATGTGTCCTCCAAATAAAATATAATAATTCACCAAATTCAGCAGGTTTGGTGATACACACGTTGCGTTTGTCATATATGACATGAAATGACAATGTATATATATATATATATATATATATATATATATATATATATATATATATATATTAAGCTATTGATACAATAAGGAGACAGAAGGCTGCTGTCAGCGTCCATGGTGAGACTGTACAAAGTTACAAACAATCAAGGCCAACAATCAATCAATCAATTAGGATGATGGATCCAGGTTCCCAGAACAGAACCCCATACCAGAGAGTGTTTTATGTCACATTTACGGTTTTATGTATTGATGTAAATAAGAAATTATGTTTTAAAATGTAGTTTGTGCTTCTGATTTATTCTTACTTCCTTTTAAATTGAGATAATAATGATAACAAATTTAGTCTGGAATACATCAGACACTCCTAAAACTGCAATAAGTGTCTTTTTTTTTTTGTCATTACGTAAATTGAACTCCTCATGTCATAAACCAATTAGGTTGCCGAAAATAATTGGGTACATTACCTTCTTCCCCTGCAGTCTCACAGTGCTTTCATCTCATGTCTGTGGGAGACCACATGCACTTACGTCAATTACTGTAGACTTCAATTTGTGCCTCCATTTCTTTCTCACACTGCAGGAAAATTGTTTTACATTTAAGTATCCTGCGATTTCACATAAATTGTTTAAATTATTACGGCTTTAGATCGGCATTGCACAGAACACTGGATGATGCTGTCTGAATATTCACAATGTTTTATGTGGAAAAACTAGTTGCTGCAAAGAGGCAACCTCAGGTGTTGAAAAAATGAAGTCAGTGGAGAAGTGCAAAAAAACCTGCCGTTCTTTTACTGTCCACTTGAGGCCGGCGTGAATAACCCTATATATAACACCCATATTAAAATGCTCATTTTTACAGCAGAAAGAAACGTTTAGAGCACTGTTCAAAATGTGTGTTTTTTTTGTCTTAATCAGGTAATTTTATGCATATTTAGGGCGTGGCAGTTCTGACTGACAAGCAGACGCGTTTAGCACTTTGCCAGGAGGCTGAAGGCCTGTCTCAGCTCAAACTATTCCTGCCTCTATGTTGACCAAAAGTTAGTTTAATGTTTCCAATATGGCAACTGCCTTCAAAAGTCTGCCAATGGGTGATGTCTCTGAGACGTCGCCCATGGTACATCTATGTTTTATACGGTATAAAGTCACGGCATGATATCTGGTTTACGTGTCAGGCCAAACCAAATGTCATCTTAAAAGTTGAAAAATATTTATTGCAATTTCCCAGAGACCAAATCGACTTCTTCAGATTCCTTCTTTTGTTGAATAAAGTGTCTTTATCGACTCTCCTGCGTGACATTCAGGCTTAGAAAAAAAAACCCAACACTGGAATTGTTGTAGAGTACAAATGAAAATTCAAAGGGCCCTCTGGGGGGTAGAAAAAACGTATCTGAGAGTCAAAGTGGTTTAACATCCATCATCTTTGGTCTTTGGCCTCTGTTGTCAGAGCTGTACTTATTAGCATGCTAAACGTGGTCACTGGGGTTTTAAGCTTCATGGTGTGGGAGTTCTGGTCTATTAAAGCTTAAAAAGTCTGGCCTTTACAAAAAGCATCTTCTAATGAACTGGGGTCAGCCCACCAACATTATCTCTAATGATTGCACTGAAAAATCGTCTTGTGGGAAATAAACCAAATCTTCAGCTACAGTCTGTATGTGTGAGATTTACTGCTTTCACATATGTACCATTGATGAGCTGCTTTGTGTTTTATTGACTGTGATATTCTACATTAAGGCCTCCGAATTCTTCACAGCATTATTCACAAGTGATGTGTGTAATGCGTGTTGGTGGATGTGGCTTCAAATAGCCTAACAAGCTGGTCCTCCTACGGTTTGATGCCCTGCAGATCACTGCAGACATGCACACCACGAGTTGCCAAACATTAACATGTTGATGCTCAATAAACCCCACACACACACACGCACACACACACGCACACATACAGAATCAGAGAATGAGTGTCACGTACAGTACAACCTTAATCTGACGGAGTCTGTGTTTTTGATTTGAAAACTTCTACGTGAGAGTGAAACCTCAAAATAGGCCCCCCTTGTTGTTTCCCCACCGCTCTGACTACGAAACAGTGAAATCATAGTGAAACTTTGAAGGCGCATGCAGCCTCAGAGTGCAATGCTAATGTCTTCTTGTTTTTTCCATTATTCACCACAGCTCAGCAATAATTGAAAAGACTAAAGAGAAAGTGGCCATTAAGAAGCTCCACAGGCCCTTCCAGTCTGAGATCTTTGCTAAGAGGGCCTACCGAGAGCTCCGACTGCTCAAACACATGAAGCATGAAAATGTGAGTAGCTTATTCAACCAAAACATTTCCTGCTTCCTCCATCGGACTGCTTTTTTTGTGTGCACCTTTTAGCCTTGAAATAGCACAGTAATCTTGCTTTTAAAATATGCTGGAAATACTTGCCCTTCACGTCTGCTCTCATGTCTCTGTGTCCTTCTAGGTGATAGGACTTCTTGACGTGTTTACAGCTGCTACAAGCCTCGACGACATGCAGGACTTGTGAGTATTTAATTCATCCTCAGGTCGAGTCGGGAAGCCCCTCGGATGTTTTGCAGGTTTGGTTTTCACCGGTAGAAATCCCTACAGGATGGCAGAACCTTTGAGATAATAGATTTAGGGACAGACAGAAGAAAGAGAGAAAAATGTGTGTAGCCGAAATTCTTTTTTCGCTCTAATGACAGAGGCTTATCTGTTGATTTGGTTTAATATGTGTAGTTATGTCTAATATGCCATATGGACACAAATAATGGGCAAAAGTTACCCTTCTTATGGGTAACTTTTTTTAACCAAAAAAAAGTGTTGATTCGTGAAATAAAGTCCTACTGTCATGTCACACACCAGTGTATGAGACCATCCTAACTATTACACCCATGTGTGAACGCTGAACATGTACGCAGTCTGAAATAATGAACACAAGCCCCACTGCTCTGTCAGCGCTTTCCACCAAGTAGGCACTACCATCCTGCCTTAAAGGTATTACAGAGGTAAGCTACTGGCTAAGCTCTTTTCTGGCATTTCAATTTATCAAAAGTAGCTGGTTGAGAAACCAAAATGTTCCACAGAAGGTCGAAGTAAACAGACTAGACTAGTATACAGTATGATTGCATGCTAAAGCGTCAGGCTCATATTCAAATCTTCTTCCTATATGTTTGACATACATGGTATTTAACTTTGGTAGACTGTGCTCTCAAAGGCAGACATTAAATATTATTAGAGACTAATATGTACAAGACTAAATAAGATAATAGTGAGTAGTGCAAAAGGATGATGAAGTAAACACAAGGTATTTATCTTTTACATTATTTACATCGTAGAGTAGATGATTATGTAAATGAAATCATATTAAAACATATATTGAAGGTGGTATAAACATGAGCGCTACATGAACATTGAAAAGCACTCTAAGCTCCTTAATGAAAGTATGAATAGATGGATCATTAGAGCACTGTCAGGGGGAGGAACGTAACAGCAGACAGCAAAGGAAAGCTTTTCTTCAGGCAGGAGCTTAAACAGTGTCTGGACAGTTTTCATATCGCTAATTAGACAGTCCATCACCTTCCATTTATTCTCTTGTTGCTCCCTCTGCCTCTCTCTCTCTCTCTCTCTCTCTCTCTCTCTCTCTCTGTATCTCAGCTACCTGGTGATGCCTTACTTGTTTACTGACCTGTCGAAGGTGCGGGGACATCTCTCCGAGGACAAAGTCCAGTTTCTCGTCTACCAGATGCTCTGTGGACTCAGAGTGAGCTTTTCATCTTTCCCAAACTCCCGATTTTGTTTATCAAGCAAAAGGAGAAGTGTTCTGATGTACAGCTATAAATCCTAAACACCTTCCAAGATCAATTCCAAATAATTGTTCAATTAACTCCAGTCTGAATTACACTGTAGTATTATATCAGGTTCAATGAACAGCTTATGTAATGAAGGAAGCTTTTAACAGGCCTAAAAACTGATCTTACACAAACTTGTGATGGATTTTATGTAACTAGAAATGAAAAGAGTCACTTAAACTTGTGATAAATCACTGTATTACAAGTATAAAAAAAGAGGTTGGGCACCTCCTATTTGTTTATTTTGAGCACATCTGTAATTTCCCGACAACCATGATAAGATCATAATGTCAAGATATAATTAAAGAAAATATTAAATCCAGGACATATACTGTACACCAATAAATCTCTGTTTCTCTCTCTGTGCAGTACATCCACAAGGCTGGAATCATCCACAGGGTAAGAGCAAGTCAATTACATAACATCTGAAGAGAAGGCAGTGATTCCAAAAAGTGGCAAAGTGGGTTCCTTTAATGCGTCAAAGGGGGCGGGGCAAACAATGCACATTGTTCTGCTCTTCTATAAATCCCTACCAAATATCACAGCTACTAAAACAAAGACAGGAAGTTATGGCGAGCCATAACTTTCCCCCTCGGCTTCACCGATACAACGGTGTATACACTCACGACCAACCTGTGTGAGAGAGGCGTTTCTCTGCACTCGCCTCAATCAACACCAAATACAGATGAAAGCTAGATATTGAAAATGAAATGAGAGTGTCAGTCTCACAGCTGCACCCCAGACTGGAAAAGATCTGGAGCACAAAACACGCCCGCACTAGTCATCAAAGGAATAGCAGGGCTAAAAGTATAAATCCTAAAAGAAGATTTTCTGGTCTCACACCTTTTTTTTTCTTTTTTTCTCTTTTTTTTTATCTTCAGGGTCAGGTTTAAGAAAATTTTGTTTGAAGATATGACTGTGAACATTTTCATGTTTCATGATGCAGAAAAACTTTTAACTGACCTGGAAAAAGCTGCTTGTTCGTTTGTTGTCAAACACTGACTTTGCTTTTCTGTACTTTTTGAAGACAATGTTTAAGACTTAGACTTAGACTTAGACTGAACTTTATTGATCCTTTTGGGATGACTCCCTCAAGGAAATTTAGGTTCCAGCAGCATATACAATAAAAATAAAAATAAAAATGTAGCAGGTAACAATATAAAGAATAATATAGCATAGATAATATAACACTCTTCCGTGTTTAAGATCACTTATAAAAATATTGAAGTTTGACAGTGACTGACAGTGTGTCATGTGGATATTAATATATACCAGTGTGTTGATGTGTATAGGGAGAAGTGGGTGGGTTCAAAGCGAGGTCACTGACTTAATGAAAAAAGCTCAATAATGGGTCCATTGTCTCTTTCTTGATGAAGAAACCTTCACAGATCACTAGTGAGACACACTTTTTTTGTATGCAGTAGTGTGTACCACACATTTGTCTGACTCAGATATACTCATGCACTTCTTCCTGCACTGCAGAAGTCCATGGGAATGTTGATATAATTTGTCATTGTTATTGAGTCAGATCAAACTCTGCCCTAACAGGTAGGTTGAGTTTACTCCTCTCTGATTTCCCAAAGCATGTCTCGAGATGTCTGACTACACCCTTCAGCACAGGGCCTAGACGTGGAAGAGTGTGTGTGTGTGTGTGTGTGTGTGTGTGTGTGTGTGTGTGTGTTTAGCCTGTTAAAAACATGCTCATTCTGCTTCAGTCCTCTCTTTAAGTGTTATCCAGCTTTTGCTCTCGTAATTCCAAACAAAGTCAAGTTGTTATCAACACACAGTGCCCCTCTTATCCCTCGTTATGTCACTGTATTTTAATGAACGAGTGAAGAAAAGCTGCAGCGAGTCTCATGGTGAGCAAATCGTTGAGTTACAGCATTCAGTAGAAGTAGTAACCTTAGAGCTGAGCCATGTGTGGCTACAGGAAGTACTCGCACTAAAGCCCTTCTCAGACCCTGATTTCATTGATGTACAGACCCTGTAATTTGTTGTTAATCACTATGTGCAATAAATACTGTAACCATCACTCAGCTCATTTTGTCTTTTACAGGATCTTAAGCCGGGAAACTTGGCTGTGAACCAAGACTGTGAACTGAAGGTTTGTACATTTAAGGATTACACAAGAAAAACAATTTGATGCTGTATTAAAAAAAACATTTGAATTCTGTAGGTACAGGAACATCTAATATATAGGAAACAGCACAGATGTACGTTAGTTATTCTGCAGCTCACACGCCCTGATGTAGAAGCATAATGTATGTGTTTGGATAAAGTATGAACATATCTTTTCATGAGGAAGATAGTGGCCAGTGATTGATTGGGACCAGGAACATTTCTGACAACCTGCACCTTCATTGTCTCCAGTTGCATGTTGACAATTGTCCCTCACAGGGGGGGTGAGGGGCTGTGTGGTGGTGGTGGGGGGTTGTTTGAGAAGTGAGCGTTACGAAATGTGAATAAAAAGGGGACAAACAACAGTGTCTGACCGTTTTTGCCTCTGTATCAGTGCTTCTTGCAGTTTTACGGCTTAACAGGGTCATTGAAAGAGCAGGGAAGAACACACTGACAAGCAGAAAACAACAAACTATGATGTGCATAAAGATCTCACCAGCCAATTGCTTGTCATAGGATATAAAGCTCATTCGCCCCTCCTACTGAAATCTTCCACTTCTTGTGGAAATATTTCTACGGGGCGGCTGGTGTGACTCCAGATAAACTAAATGTGCATCAGTGTCAGCATATGACAGATATTATTAGCCTTAGCGGCTCTATGGCAAATCTTTCCAATATTTTTCAAAGAAAGCCAGATAACAATACAGATGAGTGCTATATATTAATCATGTTCCAAATTATGCTTCCGTTTCAGATCCTTGACTTTGGGCTCGCTCGCAGCACAGACGCAGAGATGACAGGCTACGTGGTGACCCGTTGGTACAGGGCACCTGAGGTCATTCTGAACTGGATGCACTACACCCAAACAGGCAAGACATTCAAAGCTGTTACATATTCTTACTGCCATTGTTGGTGCTGTCCCTGTAACTTTGTTTGTTTGTTTGTCATCGACAAAAACATCCCAACTCCAGGTAAAGCCGCAGCTTGTCGGCTACATGCTGAGTCAGCAGTTTTTGTAATCCTCTCTTCTGTGCATGAAAAGCATTTAAAGTAGCATGGCTCTCATTGTGACTGTAAATCTTTTTCAACCTCAATCTGTAAGCGGCTGACACGGATGGGTCCGACAGCAGGGCGATAGTGATAGAGCTGTCACTGCAATGGACAGACTTTCCCAGGATTTATGTTTCTATAGGATGTTGTGCTTCTTCATTCTGCAAACAGCTTCAACAGAACCAAATGTAGCCCAACAGCCCTTTATGGGATAGTATTACTCATCAGATATTCCCCCAACAGAAACAGCACAACAGATCCTTCTCTGTCTCCTGTGTCATATAAATGTCACCTTCCCCATTTTTACTTCACTGAACTGAAAACTATTTGTATTCTGCTCATGTTTTCACTGATGTCTTTCTCTGTCTTGTTTATTCTAGTGGACATCTGGTCTGTGGGCTGCATCATGGCAGAAATGATCAACGGAAAAACCCTTTTCAAAGGCAAAGACTGTATCCTTTCATCCGTGTTAGACTTGTTACTTTTTCAGCCGGTGGAGTGCAAAAATAATGACGGCAATGCTCACGACTGAAACGGTAATATTATTAGAGCGTTGTAGTAATGAAGGTGGTTGAAAGTTGTTTGATTAAATTTGAACGGTTGTATGTTAAGAAATGACTGTTACTGAAGAAGAGCTTGGAACATGAAGGTCATTCATATATTTAGTGTGCAGCAAAGACTCATGTTACCCCAGGCTTCATACAATGCAGTTACTGCTGCTCTACTTTACTTACCTTTCTGCACACCTTTCTTTTTATCTACTGATGCACTTCACTAAATTATAATCCCTGTTGGTAACAGCTTTATGAAGTGGCGTTCAGGTTCCTTTCTATTCTGAGCCTTCAAGACAAAAATCCTTGATTGTTCCCCTTTTACTACCAGACATGGATCAGCTGACTCAGATCATGAAAGTGACAGGAGTACCTGGACCGGAGTTTATCCAGAAGCTGGACAGTCCAGAGGTAGGATCAGTAACAGTGTGTGTGTGTGTAAGTCATCCATATACATACATATATCCATGAAATAGAGAAGTTAGACTGAGATGATTTAAACTGACTGAACCGAGAGCTGAAGGTTACCAAATAATCAACAAGTTAAACATTTTAGAAAATGTGGTCAAAGAATATTCAGCTCTCCCTCCAACATGGAAGTGAAGATACTTAACATCTATCGGAACCGTTTAGAAAACAGTTAAAACAATCCCATGAGAATCACACAAACAGGCTGAAATCCCACGAGCAGCTGAGTGAGGCCTCAATGTTATCAGAAGACAGTTTTAAAGGCAATATGAAACTTGTCCTGAGGGGGGCACCAGAGGGAAAGTCAACAACAAAACATGAAGCAGGAAGATGTGTCAGATAAAGATTTGTAGACATGAGGGAAATACAAAGATGATTCTTTTCTACAGTTTACAGTAAGTAAGAGTTTCAACACGTTTACACTCAGTGTATCAAGTTCTTTCTACATTTCATCTTTTATTTCACAACCTAGAAACAAAGACTGATAAATCAACACATCTGAGGCCGTTTTCATTTTCTACACATGCACGTTACTAGGATTTATGCAAATCAAATGTTACATTACCTTTTAACATGCAAAGTCATTTAAATAAAGTTCTGTTATGGCTTTTTGGGAGCTGCTTTCCCCATTCTTTTTAAAGAGGATACATGGATTTTCGGACTTATCCTTGGTTGTCACATTAAATCGGAGGTTCAGTTGTGGTTTTAGCAGCTACCAAAGGGGGATGAAATAGGATTTTTGACCTTTAACAACAAGCGTCTTCTATCTGTCAAAACAGGCCAAAACGTATATAAAGGCTCTCCCTCGGTATCCCAGAAAGGACTTCTCCACATTGTTCCCAAGGTGCAGTGCAAAGGGTGAGTTCAGCCACAGCTCTCCTTCTATATTCAGTTGTTCCAGACATGTCCAATGTTTTATGTTGTCTACAGTTTTAGTAAAAGCAGAATTCTGGACTATCTGTGCTGCTGTGGACCAAATGTTTTATTTTATTTGCACATAGCGTTTATTTTGCTACCCTCTGAGACTCTTTGTTACATTTTTCATGAAAGCGTTTTTACTTGCTGCTCTAAAAAGTCTATGAGAGGAAGTCTAAATGAGGAAGGTCAAGTTGTGCATTTTATATAACTTTTAAAGTCAGCTTAAAGGTTTCTATTGAGTAGATACAAAAACATCAACCTTGCAGCCCTTTGGCTTTTTGGCTTTTTGTTCGTCATTGAGCACATCAGCTGATGTAAAAGTTTAAGGTTTATATGTTTGATCAAATTGTTGTGCTCTGTGCTCTGTGCCACGGACCGTTTGCAGGTATTGACCTGCTGGAGAAGATGCTCGTTCTGGACGGAGACGAGAGACTCACCGCTGAACTCGCTCTGGAACACCCGTATTTCGAGAGCCTGAGGGACCCAGAGGACTTCCCTGAGCCCAAACCGTACGACGACAGCCGTGACAATGCCACTTTAACCCTGGAGGAGTGGAAGCGTAAGTCAAACATATCAGGCAAACACTAGTGGAAGACATGCAGTGATGTAATCAACTCTGAATTATAAGATCAATAAAATCAAGAGAAACTGTGATGCAAACATTATCATGTTGCTTTTCAGATGGCTGCAAAGGAAGTTTTACTATTTTAATGGTTTACCATGTCGGCCATATTGGATGATTTACAATTACACAATCACTTTACTGCAGGGCTCCTGTTAATGATGTAGTGATTAATAATTCATGTTTAAATGCCATGCAATATGTGTCTCTAATAGCCTTGTGTTTAATGATGACTGGAGTGGTAGAAGTGCTGCACATGCAGAAAACAAATGGTTTTCCACTTTTGCTTACAGGGTTATGTTTCAGAGAGGTGAAAAGCTTTGTTCCATTCCCCCGAAGGGACTCCAAGAGGAAAAACACTCTGACTATGTCTCCCTGATCGGATGATGCCTGTCTTGTAACTGTAAAGCCAATAGTGCCCTTGTATATTACAACCATGAACTCGCTCTATCTCTTGTACCCTGGATTTATTTTGATTTTCAGCCAGTGTTCAGTGAAGTGGTTAAAAAACACTTTTTTATGTGCAATTGTCTCCTTAGATTAGATTGGCCTTCATGTTACAAACGGCATCCTTGTAGATGTTTGACACAATGTCACAGGGTTTACTGTAAGATTTACTGTAATTTCTTTTCTTTCTTTTTTTTTTCTTCAATTAAACAATGAGATAAGACATTTATGAAGTTTTTGTGTTTGCAGCTGAGTGTAAATGTTGCTGCCCAGCAACTTATTCCATTTCAGGCTTACATACTACAAATCTGAAATGGAAACTGCACCGTTGAATGTTTTTTTAGAAATCATTTAGGGCTAAAATTTTGGATTTGCCTCCCCATTGAAGCCCTCTAAACTTTAATAACCCAAAATATTACCACTGTCATCTGGAGCATTCAAACATTGCAGTGTACATGATGCAGAAATGAATTGTGTTTTCCCTTCTCACGTGGCCAAGTCATTTTCAAATATCAATAAATTGTAAACGTAAAAAATATCTGTCATACAGGATTCAAACCTGAGTTGCCAGTACAACACCATGCACAAAGACCAAACGCATTCATGAATATATAGAACATCCTCTGTAATAATCTTTGAATGCTTGGTATTTGTTTCGGTCTTTGCAAGAAATTAGTAGATATGCATGGTGTAAATGCTTATGTGAAACATTACAATATGCATTAATGAATGCATTCGGAAAAAAAAAATGAAATAGGTGAATGATACTGTGATGTATAACCAATAAATACTTCATATTTCATTGCACTGAAAAAGTGTCTTAATTTGGCTTGAGTTCTGTTTAACTCAATAAATTGATTGGTACTTTTGTATTTGAGTTTCAAAATATAAACGTTTGTATTTATACAGAAGCTGTGTTTATTCAATTTGTTAAATAAGTCATTATATTTGTCTCAGAGTTTCCTACACACTAAGAATGTGTGTGTGTGTGTGTGTGTGTGTGTGAGAATTCAAATCTAATAAAACATATTTTGAGCTTGCATGTGTGAACAGGTGTTCTGAGTACATGTGAAGACATGTGGCAGGTTTCCACTGAGGAGAAAACTATCTGGATGTTTTTTCACAATACTGATAGATTTAACTCCTCAAGATCAACACATGCCGTGATCTGACTGACCCCGTTAAGTAGCTTGCGCGCGAAAATCAAGCCCTAGTGACGTCAAAGGGGGCGGGCTAAACTTGTATCAATCTGCTTTTAATCAAGCGAGCCAAAAGGCTAACACGGAGGCGGAAGTGATAAATCTCCCGTAAAGTTAAGAGAATAAAGTAGGTTATAGTGTATAAGAAACAATTAATTCGAGTCAGCACCCTATCATTTATTTAATTATCATTTTAAAAAATGGCTTATTGATAACCAACAATATCAAAACTTATGCTATGCCTACTATTGGTTACTTAATAATGTCTTATGTTGGAAATTATTTGTTCTAGTTACCTTGTTTGTATTAAAAACCCGTATTTGTTGTGTATTTTTTCTTTTGTCTTTATAATAATGAACATAGGTAATGGGTCACATTTTATTCTATAATGCCAAATAACATCTGGCAAAGGGACTGCTGATAAAAATTCGGCCAATTTGGGTACATTAACATCCATCTGAATGTTGATTAATGCAGTTTCCTATCCCAATGACTGAAATAGAATTAATTAATTAATAACACAAAGTTAAGGACTGTAAAAATCTAATGAAATCCAACAAGTGTTGTATAGAGTTTCTTTGTGATGATAGACAGTTTTAGGAGGTGTGATTAAATATTCTAAAAATAGAAATATCTTTGGCGCACAAGTTTAATATCTTTTTGCTCATAAAATAATTGTGTTGTGTCAGAACCATAATCAGCTTTATTGTGTGCGTACACACAAATAATTTAGATAAAATAATACAGTCAACACAAATTAGAACGTTATTAAAAATCTATTGTGAAAAGCTTATCCGGAAGTCTTTGGGTTGTACGTTTGCTTACTTCCAGTTAGCACATAGGCTAGACCCAAATAGCTAGCCGACTAGCCGAAGGAGGCTAATATCTCCTTTTCAGAAAACTGGGTCGACAATATGCTTTATTAAAAAACAAATTATTAACTTAGACAAACCACGTGTGTTATCCGTGAGAATTTTGTATTGTCTTCCTGCCTCCCTGTCGCCGTGTTGTGAAGAAACTGGAGCATTTTAAAATAGTGAAATATTACCGGCTGTAGCGGGCTAACGGTTAGCTTCGGGGCGACGAGCTGGGCAACCATTACTGTCGAAGGGCTACAGACCGCCGGCAACTTGTGTCAGTCGGTTGCCATAATAGGTAGGTTTACTCCTCTCATGTGTCTTGATTTTTTTGCCAACTTAAATTCAGTTTAATGTAGAAAATGTTTGATTTATTCTACGTGTCTGTCAACATCGGTGCTGCTCATCTTTTAAAGTTAACGTTAGCAGGTTAGCTTGCCTGGATCTCTGTACGTTCACGTACGAGGACCAAAAGCCTCACAGAGTTCCGTGATTTTATTATTTCCTCATCCAGAAATTTGCGAGATGGATCACTGAGTCAACATTGTAAAAAACCGTAGAATAGCTTTTAACAGTGTTCAAAAACTGTAAATATGGCTGACATTTTACTCCCGAAATAGGGACGCTGATCTGTTGAGCCCGTGAAATTCTCAAACCTGATTGGCTCTGGCGCGGATCAGTCAAATTTCCTGAAAGCTGATTGGACGTCACCGTTGTGTTGTGGCTTGCCCTGTTAGTAATTGCCAGCAGTTTTGAGATAAAGTCACGAATTATCTACTAATAGCTTAATAGCTAGCTAAATTTTCTTACACTGTTTGCCTCCCTGAATGTTTTTTAAGCAGTATGTTTAAACTTCAGTGTAGCAGTTGGTAAGCTTTTTATGACTCTGTTATTTTACAGATGATTGGATGAGCGAGCTAGTGCAAGTTGAGATGTGTGAAGGAATGTTTACACTACATTGGATGTTAACAACATCACGTAAAAAAACAGAATATATCTATAAAATTTAAAAGCATTTAAGTGTCTCTTTGGCCATGTTTTGTTTTTTTGGCATTTCCTTATTTGCTTTAAATCACACTCCTTTTTTGAAACATTTAATTGTAATCATTAAATTAATCTGATGAACAAGCAGATATACATCTGGATGGATTAGAATAAGTAATTACTGAACAACAAACCTAAACTTATATTCACTTTGAAGCACCCTGATTGATGTCAGAAGTAAAGTGTAAGACTTTTAAAATAATCTCTCTTATTGTTTTGAATCATTTTATTTTGAAGGGAACTGCTGTTTTGTTGCAACATATTGTAAGCTAGGGATTTTGCCAATCATCAACCATTTTTGGATAACGTGATACCAAATTACACAATAAATGACCATGACTTTTCAGATATTACGTGGGTTTATACAGCTATCATTGACTAAAACATATAGTAAACCGTTTCTTTCATGCTTGGTGTCTGTAGGTCATCTTTTGGTCATGCTGACATGTTTTAGTTTAGCACTGCTGAGAATCACAACACACCTTTACATCATGTTTATTACTACTGAGTTGATGCCCCATAACTGTGGTGGTATGAACAGTTTAAAGGGTTGGAACATGACACACTTTGACATTAATCTTTTGGATTATAAATTGCGTAATTATTTAATTTTAAATGTTGATTATTTTGTCCAGTCAACAGCATTTTTAATAGTATTTTATTCCCTTTCTAAACCAACAGGAGGGAAAGTGAGATTGGTGGCCTATGAGGAAGCCACGTCGAAAAGGCCAAGTGGCAGCAGGAGGAGCTGGAGACGATGTCAGGAAGTCCAACGGGACAGTTGGTGGGCGTGGGGGTGCCCGCCAGCGATCCCCCTCCCCGTACAGCCTCAAAGCCTCTCCAAGCAGGGATACCCTCACATACGCTCAAGCACAGAAGGTGGTGGAGGTGGAACTGGATGGTAGGCTCCACCGCATTTCTATTCTGGAGCCCTTGGAGGTCATTACTGAAGATGAGATGAAGGCTCAGGACATCAGTGAGTGTAACAGCAACAAGGAGAACAGTGAGCAGTCATCACCTCCCACGAGCTGTACCCAAACAGTCCGCAAACAATCCACACCTCGAGGTCGCAGGAGAGACTCCAAATGTCCTCCCGTCAAGTCGCCACCACCTTCCAAGAACCACAGCTCCAATTCTCATCCACAAACACCTGAAAAGATAAATCCATCACCGAATCACCTCATGACCCTCCCTGAACCTAAGTTTCACGTGCTGGAAACCTTCACACCTATCAAGGCAGAACCTCTACCTACTGCTTATTACCGTTATATTGAACGCCCGGCTGAGGATCAGGAAGCTGAGGCAGAGTATGATATGGATGAAGAGGACACTGCCTGGCTGGAAATGGTGAATGCTGGCCGGACATCAGAGGGTTACAGCGCTGTCTCGCAGGACACCTTTGAGCTTCTGGTGGACCGGATGGAGGAGGAGGCGTATCGGGAAGCCCGCAGCAGGGCTCCCTCTCAGAACACGATAGACGACGATGCCTTCTGCTGCGTGTGCCTGGATGACGAGTGCCTCAACAGCAATGTCATCCTTTTCTGCGACTCCTGCAACCTCGCTGTGCACCAGGAGTGTTACGGAGTGCCCTACATACCTGAGGGCCAGTGGCTGTGCCGCTGCTGCCTCCAGTCCCCTCAGAAACCCGTTGACTGTGTTTTATGCCCAAACCGTGGCGGCGCCTTTAAGCAGACAAGTGACGGCCGCTGGGCCCATGTGGTCTGCGCTATCTGGATCCCTGAAGTCTGCTTTGCCAATACAGTGTTTCTAGAACCAGTTGAAGGAGTCAATAACATTCCCCCCGCACGCTGGAAACTGACCTGCTACCTGTGCAAGCAGAAAGGCCGTGGTGCATCAATACAGTGCCACAAAGCCAACTGTTACACCGCGTTTCATGTCACGTGTGCTCAGCGTGCCGGACTGTTCATGAAGATAGATCCGGTGCGAGAGACAAACATCAATGGGACTACATTTTCTGTAAAGAAGACCGCCTTCTGTGAGGCCCATTCACCCCCAGGACAAGAGAGTAACTCAGACGAGGAGAGTGAAGGAAGAGTGGTGGGCAGCAGAGGAAGGGCTGGTAGAGGAAGGAGTGCCTACACTCAAGGTCCTATAACACCTAAGAAAGGCCGGAAGTCTGAGGATGATGCCAAGACGGATAAAAAGAAAGGGAAGAAGGGCGCAGAGTCGACAGCACAACACACCACATCACCTCAAGTGATAGTGCCTCCTATACCGACAAGCAGGTTAGACTTTCTTTTTCATTTATTAAAAAATAAATAAATAAAGCAATGTGCTTGTATCTTTTCTAAGAGAAGTTAAAAAGCCGTTTGTTTGGCCAAATATTTGATCCAGACTTTTGTCGTAGAATCTGAAACACATCTTGTGAAACCCAACGTGATCAGAACAGCATACGCAATTTTAAAAAAAAAGGGCAATACATTTTGTTGGAAGTCTCTGGATTTGCTTCCCAGATATAATAAACATGACTTTGGTATAATCACACACAACAGATCAGCAAGATGTCAGTTTAGATTACAGGATAGGTCAACTTGAATCTCTTTCTGTTGCACAGGCTGACCACAGTATGCAAAGGAATAATGGTCCAGAGGAAAAACCAGTTCATGCAGAGGTTGCACAGCTACTGGTTACTGAAGCGTCAGTCAAGGAATGGTGTGCCGCTGGTCCGGCGTTTGCACTCGATTGTCCAGTCCCAAAGGAATACGGAACAGGTCAGGGTAGGAAACAGACCTAAAGCTTTTGATTATTATTATTATTGAACTTTTTTGGTTCAAGAAACAGCAAGTTTGAAATATTTGTTTTTTGTACTTTGTAGCCTGAGGTGGATGAGAAGGTTTCTGCTGCAAAAGAAGCACTAAGATACTGGCAGAAACTGCGTCATGACCTGGAAAAAGCCCGGCTACTGGTGGAGCTCATCCGCAAGAGGGAGAAACTCAAACGAGAACAGGTAACTCACCTTTTCCATCCTTTGTCTTTTGCATTCAACGGCCTGTAAAAACACACGTCTGAATGTAATCGCAACCGCCACTCATTTCTGACATGCTATACAAATCTTCTTACATCTGAAGGTCAAGGTTCACCAAGCGGCTCTGGAGATGCAGTTGACCCCAATGTTGGTGCTACTCCGCTCCACCCTGGAGCAGCTACAGGAGAAGGACACGGCCCAGATCTTTGCAGAGCCAGTCAACGTCACAGAGGTCAGACCAGAAGCATTCTGTATTCATAAATATAATTGATTATTTTGTCGGATTCAGTCAATGCACGAATCAGAGAAGTTACGCACTCTAAACTATAAAACAAAAAGTTTCTTTTCAGCCATTTCAAGTCTAATTGAAATTAGAAAGCTAAATCTGTACATTAGAATTCATTTTTCTTAAGTCGACTCGTCAGGGATACGTGTGACAATATTTTAATCTCAGTGACTTTACAGCAGCATTTTTTGTAATATTTTTTTTAAGCCCACTTACAGGTAGCGTCACAGTCAGTTTCCTAATAGCCTGCTGCTTTTCACCGGTTTTGGACCTCGCTTTTCTGGATTTTTAGGCTTCCACGACCTTGTATTTCACATGCCAGTATGTTTATTCTGGTCATTAAGTTTTTTAATTTCTGTTTTGTCCTCAGGTCCCAGACTACCTAGAATTCATCAGCCAGCCGATGGACTTTTCCACTATGCGCTCGAAGCTGGACAGTCATGCCTATCGCTCAGTATCTGACATGGAGACAGATTTCCACCTCATGGTGTCTAACTGCCTCCTCTACAACAGCAAGGACACCGTCTTCCACAGAGCAGCGCTGCGTCTTCGAGACTTAGGAGGAGCCATACTGCGGCATGCTCAACGACAGTGTACCAACACGGGCCTGGACCTGGACACGGGCATGCTCCTCCCAGAGTCACCGCAGAAGAGAGACTTTTACAGCTGCAGCTGGGAGGACAGTAAGTCATCGTTGTGATGTTCAACAGGAAATGGAAACGTGTCTTTTGTTCTGAAGATATGTGTCCTGATTCAGTAGTTTTCTTTTATTCCCGGGTTCAGCATGAATTAGACGCCGTGTACTATTGTAACATTTTCATGGATTAAAGACAATAATATAATCATATCACGTAGTAGAATTATAACTGTTCTTCAGCATCCTCAAAAAAGGGATTTTTTTATCATTTGGATAATTAGCACTTCAGTTAATAGTGAAACTTACATGCTAGCTTCACTGTTCCCTTCTCCTCGTCTGCTTCCTGTCCAGTTGACAGTGTGCTGGACCCAGACAACCGGCTTCACATGACCGTCGAGGAGCAGCTGAAGGAGCTTTTAGAGAAGCTGGACTTCGTCACCTCCATGAGAGGCAGCGGCGCACGAACCAAACGCATACGCCTGCTACGTCGGGAGATCAACAACATCCGCAGACAGGGACAAAATCCCCGCCACAGCCTTCACAATGGACATCTGAAAGATGAGGACGAGGAAGATGATGATGATGACGACGACGAAGCTGACGACAGAGACGCCAAGGCAGACAACGGCGTGCCGTCTCCGGACAAAGGTGGGTGATACAAGCACCGACGTGTCAGCAGTATGAAATTGCAAATGCATGAAGCTTTAAAAACCTCTTCTTTTTTCTATGAGACCAGTTGTGAACATGAGCTAACGGAACATTGTCCTCAGGTAATTGAGCCAGGGTCCCCCCCACGCACCAACCCCAACCACCCCACTGTCTCCAGTCTAGTAAGTAGGGGCCCACAGAGTCTCGTTAGCCATGGCTGCCTCACAACTCCTCTCTCCCAATGCACTCTATGTCTGCACCTCTTCTTTACATCACTGTCATGGACTCACCACTCTCCATTGGCCATGTACAGTCATGCCATGCCATCCCACTTCTGACTCCAGGCTGGTCCAGTAAAACAGTCTCTTACTAGTGTAGAAGGAGGGCAGCACAGTCCCTCTGATGGGTGTCAGTCGAGACCTAAAGTACTGCCATGTCACCGTGTCGCGGGTGTTCAGTTGTGAGAGCAAAGTTATCTACTCACTCGTCTTGATGGTCTTCCATATGGACAGAAAACCTCACCTTCCTCTGGGCTGTGGTTAGAATATTAGAAGAAGAAAAAAGTAACTCATGAAGCGACACCATTTTCCAGTGTGAAGAATACACCACCACATCACACTACATACTGAATGGCTGTTCATTTTCAATAAACGCTGAGTGAAAGTAAGCTTCATTTTTCCTCCCTTTCATATTACAGAAGATCTTAAATCCACATCGCCACCGACTTTGGAACCAACGGGTCCAGCCCCGCCACCACGACAAGGGGACGCACCTCTGGAGCCTCCCACCCTGCGGCCAATCACAGGAGAGCCCAAGCCCCGCAGCTGGCCCTGCAAACGCCTTAAGATGGATGAAGACCTCTCAGACAGCCCCACAGAGAACAATCATTGCACTAAAGCTCCGGAGCTGCCAGCGTCACCGCCTCCTATTTTGCACAGCCAAGGACAGGCGGTGGCCAACGGCTTGCCAGAGCTCCGAACTCCCCCGCGGCCCACCACGGGGGGCGTCGGACGCAGAACCTCAGTGCTGTTCAAGAAGGCGAAAAATGGAGCGAAGCTGTTCAGAGAGAGAGACAGTCCTTTGCAGAATGGAAAGGGACCTCAGGACGACAACACCAGCAACACCCCGACAGGACCCGACTCTGCAGCCAGTACCCCATCCTCAACACCCCTGTCCACTCCATCCAAGACTCCACAGAAAAGCCCAGGACCCCCCACCATCGACTCCAGTGAGGACAAGTGCTCAGATACAGAGCTGAAGAAGACACCGAAACATACAGTAGGAAGTGGTGAGTACCTTCACTTAGTCACTGCGACTCCTTCTCTCGGGAGGATACTTCAGAAGTGGCTCTGAGGACACTCGCTAACGTGATGATATCAGACTAGCGTTTCACTGAGATTGTTTTAAAACAGTTTGATCTAAATGTTCAAGCGTCGGCGGGCTCAGTGACCTTCCTGGTGAAACAGTTTTCTATCGACATTCTGTTAACCTGCAAAGGAGTTTATTCCCTTAAAATAAGATTATATCCTGCTGCGTTCACTCTCATATCAGCTCATTTCTGTGAGGAACAGTACGAGACGGCTGGCATGAGAAACTTTTGCAGCTCCTCCTAAAAATCGTAGGACCTTTTCAGGAGTTTGGTGCAGGTTTGAAAACTGAAACGGGTCATTTACACCAACCTGCATGATCTGATCTTGGTTTGTGCCGTACTGATTGTTGTTGTTTAAAATGTACTGTGGTGTTTTGATCCCTGGGCTCAGATCCTTCTCTGTCGGCCTTTCGAGCTGGTCTTGCTGTTCATCCTTCGGCTGTACTGAGATTGTTTTTGCTTTTTCTGTCAGGACTGACCAACGGCTTCAACAAGCACAAAGACGGCGGGTCCGACTCTGACGACAGCCCTTGTCCAGTCCTTTGTAAAGAGATGTAAGACGTGCTGTTGCAGTTGTCTGTTATTGTTTGTTTCTAGTAATGATGAAGGAAACATTGACAGAGTAACATGTGGTCTTACAGCATCTCACCACCCAAACGAAGCCTTGGAAAACCTGCTCTATCCAAAGTTCCCTTCCTGGACATCGTCAACGGAGACTCAGATTACACTGGTGTGTTTCTTTGTTTCCTGTTCCAAGTCCTTCTCCTCTCCTTGCCAATTTAAACGGAGACGTTTGCATCACAACCTTAAATGTCTACATGCGCACAGGAATCGGCAGCTCTTATTTTATCAATAAAATGATTTCAACAATTTCTGCTGTGTTTCAGGCAACGGGAGCCAGACGTCTGAGGACGACACAGAGCTGGAGCCGTTAGAACTGGTGTGGGCCAAGTGTCGAGGATATCCCTCCTATCCTGCTCTGGTAACTCCTTATTCTCACCATCTTAGCTTTGCTTCAGATCAAAGTGTCCCTTTTCCATGAATGATATTTGACTGTTGATCGTTGATTTGATGGATTCATCCAGATCGATGGATAGTTACACCTCTGAAATACAGCCGGCAGCTAAACAGAAAACAGTAAATAGACTGTGTTTGTTTCAGGTGATAGACCCAGAGATGCCCGAGGAAGGCCTTCTGCACAATGGGGTGCCCATCCCGGTCCCACCCAAAGAAGTCCTCCATCTGGGAGAGCAGAGGCAGGAGGAGACCAAGGAGAGGCTCTACCTGGTGCTGTTCTTTGACAACAAGCGGACGTGGTAAGAGTGACACAGACCAGCTCAACCATAACACTGATGTTCTACAGTTGTTTGAGACTTTTAACTCACACATGTAGGTCCAAATGAAACACACCTGAGTTATTCCCCTCAAAGGCTCTCAGACTAAATCAGTGTCTTTGCTGCTGTAGGCAGTGGCTGCCACGGGACAAGGTGACACCCTTGGGTGTAGATGACACGGCGGACAAGCTTCGCATCATGGAGGGCCGCAAGACCAGCATCCGCAAGTCTGTCCAGGTGGCGTACGACAGAGCCATGATCCACCAGAGCAGGGTCAGCCACAACCATGGCTTCGTGGCCTCCAACTACCTGTAGAGGGCGACGGTGAGCCCTGTGTGCACCCTCAGGCAGCCACTATGCATTTCTCCTTCGTCTTAAAGCAGCAGGTGCGCAGAGTCCTGCTGCCAGCTGAGTTTGTATTCACACTGTGGTCTGAAGAGGTTGCCATGGCAGCCCAGAGTCCTGGACCGTAGTTCTTTACCAAACCACTAGTGAGGACACTTGCAGGGCTGTGCTGTTTGCCTTTGTGTCACCGTTTTGGATGTGGAGCTCCAGTGAATGAATTCACCTTCAAGTCCCTCCTTGCTGATGTCAGTAAGAGTAAAATCAGGGGTGTATGGGGGTGTGTGTGTGTGTGTGTGTGTGTGTGTGTGTGTGTGTGGAGGTGTGTGCTTACTCCACCTGGATGTGTTGAAGGCGTGTGTCTGGATCAAATGTAAAAGAATTCCCCTTTATTTTGTACAATGCTACTGCCAAGGAATCAAACTGTCAGAAAAGAGATTAGACATATTTATATGAAACGCAGAAGACTTATGAATGGATCACTGCCATCTTTTATACAATAGCTTTTTACATTTTAATCTTTTACAAAGACACTTGTATATTATAAGAGGCACACTTTGTGTACATATGTTTGTGTATTATCAGACCCAGTTTAATTTAATGTTGCTGTTTTAAAAATGCGTATTTCAATCAAGCCACCAGGGCAAAGCCAGGCTGTGTATATTTGTGAACATGAAATAATTCCTGACTTGCTGCAACTTCTTAGCTCGTCTCTGATGTAATTTCATTGTGCTGTGTGTGTACATTCAGAGCATACGACACAATGAGCCATTGTTCTTTATATTTGAATTCTCTTTTTGATACAGAGAGAAATAATTTATTTATGGAAGACAGAACTATAGAAATAAAGCTATATGGGTGTTTAAGTGGAGAATGAAATGTTATTTAAAAACAGAGTGAGGTTTTAAAAACATTCAGCCAACATTTTAACAGACGACTTCACACCTTCGGTTTAACGTTAATGATTTGGATCGAGCCCGACCACCATAATTCACTGATGACTCCCCCAGAAGATTCTATTTATTGTCAAATGGAAAATTACACCTTTATAAGCTTGTACAACCTGCATATTTTACCTGCTCACCAAATATTTTGTCTGAACCAGTATTTCCATATTTTGGGAAATAAATGATCTCTATTAAAAACCTTTTGGGATACTTCAACTGCACTGGTGTTTTTTTTTTTTTTTTCTTTTTACAACCGAACATGAAAAAAGGCTTTTCCTGTGAAGCAGGATTTTGGTTTGGGGAGGAAACATCAGCTGTAATCCTGCGGTTTCAGTGCTAAGACGGGTTTTCATTTCTTACTGAGTGTATCACCATGGTAACTCATGTAGCACACATGACCTGCTCTGGATTTGGATATATTGTGCAGAATAAAGGGAACAGATCAGAGAAGGGAGGAAGAGACACTTTCCTGGATACTTTCCTGTTCTTTTAGTGACATTATCAAACAGACTGATAGAGGCTATGAATTTATTTTTTGGATATTAAAGTCAGCGGCGTGTCCAGATGTTTTTGACTGGGGTGACCAACCTCAGACTTTGATTTACACGGGGGCATGGAGTATTTAGAGGTGCACTCGTGAATTTCATTGAATGTGAATTTTCTTTTACCCCTTCTATCCATATGAAGGATATGTGCTTATATGTACAATTCATAAATCTTATTCTAATTTTTTTTAGGGATGTGCAAAGTCTGATTTTGACTGCACTCAGAAAACTGCATGCAAACACTAGAGATCTGTGTAACTCGCAAAAAAAAAAAAAAAAAAACTTGACTAGCAAGCATATCAATCGTTGCTTAGGGTTTTGCACGGAAAGTTTTATGGAAAAAGCAAAGAATGCAAAATATTTATTTACAAATGGAAGTTCCAACAAAAGCAGTATACCACATGAACAAAGAAAGAACAGGATTTTATCTTACATTTCACCTCTGATGAGGCAAATAGCCAACCATAGGTCTGGATTATGAGGTGGCACCTGGGGCAGCCAATCAGATTTTAAAGGAGGCCCCTGATTATAGTCGTTCAGGTTTATTTTTTATCTCCATTCGAGATTGGGCAGTGGATAGAGTTAGTAATGAGGATGAGAGAGGGAGTGGGGAATGACATGGGGAGGGGAGAGGTTAGCACAGGTCAGATTTGAACCTGGGCCACCCCATTAGAGAACTACAGCCTCCACACATGGGGTGCACACACTAACCACTAGGCCACCTGCGTGGTTAGTCTTTTCTAAATTTGTAAAATATGTTTTCTTTCTGCTTCCGGATGACTTAATGGTTTTGTTGTAGATGTGTTAGAAAAGTTTCCCTTTCATCAAAAGAAACGTTTAGTTGCTCCTGAGTTTTGTGATTTCCTGGGACTGTGGATCTTGCGTAGAGTTTCTCAGTCGAGTTTTTTTATGATAACCACTTGAAAATATCGGCTGATCAGTTGATCTGGTGAGTGACGTCATCCATTGTTGTTTTTAAAAGCTTAAATTTGGTATTCTTGCACATGACATGATGAGGGGTGACTTTATTTGGATTTAATGATCAGGCATCACACTCTGCTTTCTCATTTCTTTTATCTAAATGGGTCCATGGTTTTGCAAAATGAGCATTGTGCTGTATTAAAGATGACTTAAAACTAGTAATTGAGACCATAAACCCAATAATTAAACTAAGTGGAGTATGCCTTTGGGGAATTTTATACTAAACTGGTATTTTTTGCAACCACCAATTCGAGGCCATTTTAAGAATACAAGTCTGAGGCGATTCTGCATTTGGACTCACTTTAAAAACTGCAAAGATATGTCCACTTTTTCTGACAGACTGTGCTTAGAAGATTTGCATCACATGCATGAATGTTGACCTACAGATAGGTCACTGGTAAGGTTTCAGGTATGAAGATATAGACGGCTATTTAGTCCCAATTTCAGATGGAAAATTCTCTTCTTCACTGACAAACTGCATGTCGTCCAAAGTTAGCATTTTATTCAATGTCACATTGCTCAGCTTATTCAAAACCACTGTACTTGTTCATGTCAGCTGTATACAACATCTATATAAAATACTGCAAAAGTCCATCATGACATTTAAGTTCCACCAGAAGCTAAAACTCTTCAGTGACTGCAGGACTGAATGAGCTGCAGTCACTGTTTATGTGTCAGTATGTCATCAACAGACCAACAGATTGATCAATAACAGGCACAAACAAGTTAATGGCCAAATGTTTGTTCTCAGCTCAAACAGGACCCTCCTTACATTTGGATGGACATGGAACTCCTCAGAGATGACTGTGCTGGTTTTCACCATTTCCCTGTATGCGTCTCCGTCAGAGTGCAGTCTGCTGTCTCATCAGGAGGAGGTAGTTGTGACGGAGGGTTCGTAGCTCCGTCAGTCTGCCCAGCAGGCGGCCGAACCTCTGTGGTCCCCCTCGCGCAGCTCCAGCCTGGGCCCCACACACTCTGGACAGCAGGTCTAGAATCAGTTCTTGCATTTTCTCAACGCAGTTTGCTGCATGCAGAGATGCACGGTCTGCAGGACACACAGAGGGAGGGAGACAGGTTTAAACAAATCTCTTGATACCCCCCTCTTGTAGAAGAGGGAATCAAAAATGTAAGAAATCTTTAATCTGCCTGAGTGAATCATTAAAAGGTGTTATTTCTCCGTCACATCCTGCTTAAGCTCCAGATAAGTTATATTGCTTATTTACAGTTGAATAGAGCGTTTGTATGTGTTTGTGTGTACAGTTGAATGGATTAATTCAGACCAAACATCCACTAAAGATCACAAATTGCTGGTCTAACCTGAGCAGAGCAGAGCTGTAGCTGTAAGCAGCGTGTATTCAGCCTCCGTCACCCGCAGCGTCGCCATGCTGTGGAAGAAGTTGAGCACGGGGCCGAAGAGATCCTCGCTGCCTGTTCAGCCCAGAAAATTGTCCATTTAATTTAAGACGTCTTGCTTTAAGTTGCCCGTCCAAACCTGTAAGAGGAGCTCTGAGAGGGTGTAATTTACCTGAGCTGACCGGCGTCCTGCTGTGGATGTTTTCTTTTGACTCTACGTTATTCAGCCAGTTCTGTGGTGACATGCTGAAAAGCTGCAGGGCTGATAAAAAGGGAGGACAATTTACCTTTCTTTATACAGGTTTGAGTGCATGCATGAATCTTAAAAGCGTGTCTGTCGTGTATTCACCTGGACTGGGGCTTGTTGGGTTGTGGGAGAACTGCTGAGCTGAGAGCAGAAACATGACCTCCAGTGAGGAGACGGACAACAGAGAGCTCTGATCTGAGAAATCCAGCAGGTCAAAGCCTGTGAGTGGAACAACAACACAGTAAGTTATAAACAATGTCTCTATGGACATTTGATTTATTTAGGATTTCGTGGGAGTTTAATGGTGTAAATCACAAAATGTATGAAGTTCTGCTCCCTTTGATTGAGAAATGAGACCACCATCCCCATATATATTTTATTTTTTAAGATTAATCTCACAAAATCACAAAGGATTACACAGTCCTAATTGTTTGATGACGTCCACATCTCGTTTTGGGCTTTTTCTTGACGTTTAAAAAAACTGTACTATAAAAAAAACAAATTCATTTCACAATCCCCATAAAAAAAAACATTTTTATTTCAGAGTCCATCATCTAAGAGGATTTTTGCTTTTTAGATGTATTACTGTATTTATGAAACAAAACTTCACAAGAGCAGTACTCGTATATGCATTTATTATGTATTCAGATACTCACATTTATTTCAAACCAGAGTAAGGTAAAGACTCTTTACATTGTGCCAGACTTGATATGTTAATAGATTCAGATTCAGACGTTATTCATCCCAGAAGGTCATTTCAGTTTCACAGCCAACAGAGTATTTTTTTTTTTTTTTTTTTCAGAAGTAGGCTGCTGGGTCACACACTGTGGACCGCCAGATTATAAAAATATGACCACATGATCATCTCATGTGAACACATCATGGAGCAGATTTTAATTCTTATTATTAGCGTCCATCTTACCTGGAACTGTCCTGGCGAACTGTAGCAGTCTTTGCATGTTTGGAGATAAAACCTCAGACAGACTCTCCCCTTCTTCTGCACACGGCCACTCGAACAACTGAGCACACAGACAAGAACCCATGAGGGCAACAGAAGATATAACACACACAGTATATAAGTGAAAGGGAAAGTAGCGTGTAGCGTACCCTGCAGTGGCTGCTGTCCTGAGCTCTGTACTGTCTGTGGGCCTCCACCATCCTGTCCACTAAGTACTTCTGCTCTCTGCTTAAACTGGCAGACAGAGCCTGGTGCAGATGGAAAGTAACACAACACACGATCAAACCAGTATCAGGATTATTCTATAACTTCACTCCAACACAGCGACCTGCTCAGGGGATAGAGGTAACATTTGTCTTTTTCATCAAACCAGCTCCCAATAAATTATTCAACCATCTAACTGACTGATCAAAACATGTTCATGGACAATAACAAATTAGCCTGAGCGATACATTCCCATCCATCTTGAGTGAAACATTATTTTATGTTGCACAGTCAAACTGCATTTACTGAAAAGCTTTCAGGAGTAGACGGTGGTTACTTAGATAAGCTATGAAGCTTTTGAGCAAGGCACTGAACCCCCAACCACACAGCCTAACATCTCTCCGCTAATGCATGTCCACAGGTCCTGTTTGTGCATGTGTGTGATTCGGGCCTATGCGTAAGAAGCACGTCTCTGAATAACAGAGAGTATTAAGAAAATATATACTCCTTTCATTGATATTAATTTGTGCACTGCCGTAGTTTTAGACCAGAATCACAAACATATTGTAAAAGTCTAAACACATTTGTTAATCTAAGATTTCCCTGTTAAGGTTCGTTTGTTTTTTTGTTTTTCAAAAAGGAATTGCATCTGTGTTCAACTTTATTATTGCACATTTAGATTTCATTTGTGTAAATATGACTTATCTTATTTTACCTCATTTTATTTCATATTTTCACCGTACCTTATTTTATCTAATGTTACCTTCCTCGACTACATTGCACCGTGGGGAGGGGGGGGAATGTAACTTCGATTTCACTGCATGTCTGACATATTTTTGACTTGACATTAAAGTAAACCTTAAACCTTGAACCTATTTAAGTCAGTCTTGAGACACCTTTGAAATCCAGACTTGATAAATGAACTCTAAGCTCCATTCTGTCTTTCAATCAATAACACGTTATCAGCCCTTCTTTGTCGTACCTGAGCAGGTAATCTGCTGGTCGAGCTGACCCTCCGGCTGTCTGTGTGCTCCTCCTCCTCTTGTCCTCTTCCCTTACCTCCTTTTCTTAGTCGCTTTGACTGGCACTGCACCTCCGTCAGAAGGCCTGAAAACCAAAGATGAATTTACTTTCACAGATCACATCAGCCGAGTCAAATGTTTGTTTGTTTGTTTGTTTTTTATTACACGATGAGCAGTTTTGTGTTGTCAGATGTTAATTACATTCTGCGAGCATCCCCACAGCTTGGCACTTCTTCAGCCGGCAGTCCTGGCACTTCCTCCTCATGTACATGTCCATCTCACATCCGCCACCACTCTTACAGTGATACACCGCCTTTTTAGTCACACTACGCCTGAAGAAACCTACAGCATCCAGGGTGGAGACGAGGAAAGAGTGAGCGGGGGAGGCTAAAGGGAAAGATAACACAAATAAAATTAAAGAAATACCTTTGCATCCCTCGCAGGTGAGAGCGTTGTAGTGATACCCTGACGCTTTGTCGCCACACACCACACACAGCTCGTCCTGACCTCTGCCCTTCCCTCCTAACCCCAACCGAGTCCGTCGCACCAGAGGCAAACCTCCAACACCGAGCCCCTGCACCAGACCCCCGCAGTGAGGCTCGGGGCTGGGGTCACAGGGGGGCTCCAGGCAGTGAGGGCTGTAGTGGTACTGAGGATGGCATGGCTGCGAGGAGGAAGAGGAGGAGGAGGGAGAGGAGGTGGAGGAGGGGGGAGAGCCATAGAGGGGGAAGGGCAGGTTGGCAGGGTTGTACTGTTGTTGGCTGTAAGGGAGCAGCTGGAGGTCCGGGTCCTGCAGAGGGTACCCCAGAGGGTCTGCCAGCATGTCTGAAATGGAAAAAGATGAAAGTTAAGTGACTTTGGGATTTGTGGGTCAGGGATGTAGGCTCCGTCGATTATCTTTACCGCTTTTCCCCATTTTTTTAGTTGCAGGGGGCTGTGATTGGGCGAGAGGCAGGTATAGGTAGAGTCACCAAGTACGGTAACTAAATAAGCATGTTTTTGGATTGAGGTAGGAACCCTGAACACCCGAAGAAAAACTCATGCATGCACGGGATGTAAGTTGAAAACTAAAAATGTGGTTGGATCTGCAGAAAGAAAACAAAGTCATGGTGGATTTGCATTTCAGTGTAAACGTTAATTGGATTCTTTGTTTTTGTTGTTGTTTATATTAAAAGCATTTTGAAAGCATTTTCAATTGCCCCATTGTTTGAATTCTGCTCTTTACAGAAATCTGCCTTCCCTTAGAGAGATGTGAGCTGATTAGGTTTTTCCTAACATTGCTTCCTGGAAAAAAAAAAACAGACTCTGTAGGAAACCTTGGAAAGAGATGCAAGCAGGATTATTTTTAGGTCTGACATTTAAAGACCATGTGGATAGAGAACTTAAACTCTTTCAAACTTAATGTCATTGAATGTTCAATAATGAGCCCTAGACTACAAGTATCCTTAAGGTGAATAAGCTCTGAAGTATCCTAGATATGCTGCTTTTCATCCTATTTGTGGTTATAATGGACATAAGTACGTGTGCACACCATTATCCTGATTGGGTGGATGGATTAGTTAATTAATTAGTTAGATATTCAGGCATCAAGTAGCAGTTTAACAGCAGTGAACATATACAACCATTTAAATTAGAGCCCTACAAAGATCAAAATGTATGCTCGGATGATCCCACACACACACACACACACACACACACACACACACACACACACACACACACACACACACACACACACACACAACTTCAGGACACAAATATAATTGATGAGCATGTCGAGCAACACTTTTACGAATCCAAAGTGCGTCACTGAAAAGTGTTCTTGCATGAGTTGTGTGATTGCGCTGCCTATGTGACTCTTGGGAGACACAATAAAGAGCTGAGAGTGACATCTTGTGAACTTGCTCGAACTGCTGAAACCGGATGCAGCTGAGAACTACAAGTGCCATCACAGATGTGTTGATCCCTCTTTTTCTGGATACTTCACCCTTTACTGCTTGTTCAAAGTTGTGACGGCCTGAGAAGTCTTTGACGACCGGTCGGCAGTTTGTTGTTTTGTAAATCCAGTGTCCTTTGAGAAAACATGTGTGACCACTGGCAGCCTCCTAAAGCCCAGCTGGACCAGATTAACTGTGGGATCTGTTATTAAATGATGAAACTGCCTGGTTGGCGATAGGAAGTTAAAGACATGATGTCTGAAGATTAAGGGGTAACAATTAAAAAGAAATCTGATAATGTGAACAAAATGTGTTTTTTTAAAACTGTAGCTGGAGTGTTTCTGCAGCTTTGGCTGTGACACCGTCCTCCTTGTAGCTCCTCTGTAGGGTTGCTAAGGGGTTAGCTGTTGGCTAGATTGGCTGAGCTGTTAGGCTAGAAAACACTGAGGTCTCCTAAAAGCCAGAAACATAATCCACTCTCCGGCACTTCTGAAACTGGATACTTTAAATGAGCGGATGCTCCTGAAACATGTCATGTTATATTGAACTATAAACCAAACAAGCTGGACGTCTGCACTAACTACTGCAGCGTGATGCTGGGTTGCATGTTTTGACGCTCCGATTTTCACGTCCAGAAGTTTTGGTGAAAACACAACTTGTAAATAAAAACTGAACTGAGATTTTCTAGGTTAATTTAAAGTCTTCATGTTAAGCTAAGCTACACGTTCATGGTCATAAATGTACATCTCAGTGGCATCGACATTAAAATCTTACAATAGGCAAAAAACGTGAACTGGCATTAGAAGTTCTGCATTAAAAGTGTAAATGGACTTGTATAGCTCTTCTCTAGTCTTCTGACTACTTGAAGCGTAGGTCAAACCTGCACATTCACACATGATGGCACAGGCTGCTGTGTAAAGTGTCCGTCAGTATTAACTAATGTCATTCAAAAAAAAGCATCAGGAGTAACCTTGGTGTTAAGTGTCGTATCCTCAGACACATCAGACGTGGCTGCAGGAGCTGGGTAACAAACCCTCGACCTTCCAGTTAGGAGATCACCAACTCTACCGCTGGGCCACAGCAGTCCGCTTTAAGAAGGGGGCCTTTTACTGTGTTATTGATAAAGGGTGATTCTTTGAATAGTTTGCCTCTGCTGCTATTTATCAGACACCAGTCTTCAGCCTTAACGTATTTGAGACTGATGACTGTTCATATCTTAAGAACTGACATTATCCTTACACAATCATTTGTTAAAGTACTCAGGAAGTGTGGCTGACAGTGAATCATCACTTAAGGGACACCTATTAATCCCTTCTTACTTTGTCCTTTTCTCTTTCTTTCTCTCTCCAGATGTTTCCTGTCTGAAGCAGCAGGTTTTGAAGGGGGTCCTTGTTTTCTTAGTTTGTGACAGAGCTGTGATCCACACTGTTTGTAAACCATGTGAACACTGTCTAAACACTCCTCAGCCTCCCTTCCATCCCACGCACGACAGGGAGCCAAACAACACCAGCAAACTACCCCCCATAGCTCCCCCCACCTCCCCCCCTGCCCGGCTCCTCGGGGCAGGAGGAGAGACAACAGGGGATAAATATAAATTGTATAAATAGATCCTCCACTGCATGCTCAGCCTCCCTGCGTGCTGTGAAAGCAGCGAGCCGGCTGAAAATCTTCAAGAACTTATTTGTTTCATGACATCAAGTCCTTGAACGCATAAATAAATGTTTGGCGCCATTCATTCATCAGCTGTGTGAGTGAACGGGATGAGGCTGCGTTGCACACAGAGTGCAGTAACATTGTTTTGTACAATGTATGAATGAGTCACTTAAGGGTGGGGGGGGGGGGGGCATTGCATTGCAGAACAGCGTTTTGCAATGCCAGCTAAGTATGGCACGTTTTGTGAGAGGACTCCCAGGTAAACAAATGGCTAATAATTAATCTACAAAAACATACGACGAGTCATCTCGGCTTCCCCTGTGAAACCGCCACACTCCTTCCTCTTGTCACATCGTACCTGTGCAGCTTTACTTATTTCTGCAGTTGGACCAATCACCACAGAAAATACAGAAATATCAAATCAGAACCCCAGACTTCAGAAGGTCTGTAGCACAAAACACGGCCAAACTAAATTATTGTAGGACTGGAAGTAAACGTTTGAATTGAAGACTTTCATCTCTTATTTTAGGGAATTGTTCATCTTCATAGTCAGTTTTTAGAGAAGCTGCCGTGGGTTAGAATCCCCTCACTCTCTCCTCCCAACGTTTGCTGTCTCTCTTCAGCTGTCCCATCTCAAAACGCCTCAAAATATGAGTTAAAATGAGTTTTTCCATATGTGCCCACCTGTGTTTGACTTTAGAAATATCCACCTGCCAGTCAAGGGTCAGCATCATTTGAGTCAGTTGACTCTTGACTGAGCTTTTCCAAAGGAAAGGTCATCACACGTTCAAAGAGACAGACTCTAAGGCATTCGTACTGATGGGATTTTTCTTCGGGAACTGCGGGAAAAAGTTCTCACTCAAATCATACTTCAGTGGTTTGTTTATTATCTTTAGCATGAAAATGTCACACAGAAAATTTTGGAGGCAAATAAAAAAAAGAAGAAGAAGAAAAAAGGCCGGGTGGGGAACGTGATGAAGGAGGAGCAGCAGTGACAGAAGCGTGACTGTGGACTCACCGTAGTACTGGAGTGGCTCTGTGGAACAGTATCCATCCGTGGAGGAGAGAAACCCTCCCGCTGAAAAGTTCATCTCCCACTCAGTCCACTCTCTCATCTGGACAGAAGATCTTCTCCTTTGCTTCTAGTGCTGGATCTGACTTCACACACGCACATGTAAAGACATAATCACACACAGACAAAGAGAATTCCTCAGAGGATTCACGCAGATATGAAGGATCTGGGAGACATTCCCCAATCCCCAGGATGCATCCAGGTCTCTTAGCTGTCCAGGCTGATGTCCCAGCCTATTTTTAAAAAAGGCAGAGAGTGAGAGAGCAGCTGAGGCTCTTGGTCTGTGGTGGATGAAGTGCTGGAGGAGGTCTTAACCAATCCCAGGGGGAGCTGAGACGAAAGGGAAAGCAGGGACACCCAGGAAGCAAAGGGATGGGACTGTGGTCCAAACAGCTGGATGTGGACGGGACTTAACAGAACTGAAGAAAGCGAGGATGGATTGAATGAGGGAAAGATGGAGACTTCATTGAGTGACACTCAGTCTGAGTGTGTGTTGGGATTTGGCCTGAATGGATGTGTCCCAGAGGGCAACAGCTGGGTTGGATAAAGGAAATCATATTTTTTATTTGATCTGATGCGTCGAAAACAAATCTCTATCGTTGAATCATTATTTAAAGAACACTTTCTGAGCACTCGTTGAAACTTTTTTAACTTTAAATGATCATGAAACAAGCCCTAAGATTTCAGCCTATGTGTGTGTACGTGTGTGTATCTGTCTGTGTTTGTCCTTCAAGCCTTGGGAGTGTGTTTACTCTACCTTTTGTTTACCGCTGTTCTGTTTGTGCTGCAGTTAATATTTGACAGCCATTAGATTTAAGGCGCTCAGGGACCTCCGCCTCCCCAACAGACATTAAACCAAATCGGCTCAAAGTGAAAGGAGCCGAGGCCTGAGCCACCCAGAGGAGACAGAGGAGTGACCTCCACACTGGCCTGTAAATCTCTGAGCAACGCTGTTTGACATGCAACATGCTTACTGAGGATTAACAGCATCTTCCCACTCGCATATCACCCCCCCTCTCACTGGTTCATTATGGGAACCAGGACTGACTCAAAGAGCTTCAGAAGAGCCGGTCGTGCTCTCTGAAGCTGCAGCCTTCAGAGGAGTGATCACGATCGATCTCAGTGACAAATAACACAGGAATTCTGTTGCAGCGACACAGTGTTGTCCTTTCGGAGATCATGTCCAAAGGGTAAATTGGTACACATGTGATCACTGTGCTCGATGAAAACAGGGCTGAGAGATAAGCTGTACTAGAGGAACAAATGCTAACCAGAACAAATAAATAAAACCACATGTCAATTACAGTAAGTGTTGTTGTGATACAAAAACCAACCAAATGTTTGCTTTGTGGATGCATGATTCAAAAAGCCAAATATCAGACTATTAAGTAGTTTGTATTTAATCACATTGCAATAAAAAAAATCAATATAATTCAAACCAAACTAGAAAAAACATGAGGAAAAATCCAATACTTTTTAAATTGAAGGGACATTAAAATTGTCGACAGCTCAACGTCGAGAAATGTTGTCAGCTTGTCATAATTTGACATCAGGCCACCTTCATAAAATGATGTGAACTCAATTTCATTATTAAGTCAATTAAAATGCCAGGAGGCTCGAGGCCCACCTGGACTCCACCTGTTGCTTTGTGGACCATGTGGGGACTGTCATGGTCGGGCTTCAAAGCTCTGTTATAGAAAGCAACAGGTGACGTCGCTGAGACTATGTCCATGGTTTATACAGTCCATCTACTCAAAGTTCAGTAGTTGTATGCCAACATTTGATAACCAGCAGCAGTGTAGTCTCAACTGATGGGAAGTTGGTTTGTTTGGCATATATTTTATATTTTATCAAAGAATGGGAAAAAACACAAATCTGGTATAATGTTGGCGCTTACCAAAGCAGCTAGGGTACCCAGAGTTTTTCATGCTAGACCCCTAGTTAAATTCCCCATTACATATTGGGTGAGCCAATGTGTGAAAACTGCAGGCATTGAAAGAAAATCTAGTGAGCGAGGTGGTGCGCAGGTTGCACGTGTGAAAAAGGCTTATGATAGATTTGTGATACTTTCTGGAAATGCTTAACTCCCTCGCTTGGAGAAGAGCTGGTCTGTTGTTTCGAACACATCCCAACACCAGTGGCAAAACAAGCCATCAGCCTTCCTCCAACCGCCTCTGACCTCTGATGAACGGAAGTGGAGTAGAGTGCAGGCAGCAGGGCGAGGGGTGACACTAAATGATTGGGACAGTGACTAAGAGCGTGCAAATGTCACCATGGATCTTCCGGAGGTGTCACACAGTTGGACACATTGTTGGATTCAAACACACACAGAAGCCGGCTCACCCCAAGGGAGAGGAGTGTTAAAGAACGTTCACATCAAGCGTGGTGATTTGTTAACTTGGACATTAGAGCAAATCGTTCAAGAGTTTCTCAAAGCAAAGTAGATGCACCAAGATTACTGACAGCGTGTGCAAAAAAAAAAAATAGGAAAAGGGTTCGATGAGATGAAAACAACACACACAGGGCAGCAAAGTGGATTTTTTCTTTGTGGCGCTCGTGGGCGAAAACAAAGTCATGGCGTGCTCAAACCCTTAAACTCATCAGTCCTCGATCACTCACAGCACAAGCCCGGAGATAAATTCAGCACATCATAAATCCTGTGAAGAGCTTCATCTCCATGTGGCAAGCTCACCTCTTTATCAGAGAGCTGCAGCTTGATAACTCCACTGTTTACAGATCCCTGCTGGAGACTGACACTTACATTAATGTTACTTTAGCAATCTTGAGTGAAGCCCATAGCTTGTGTTTGATCATATGTGCATGAGTTAGGAAATCATGACAAGGACTGAACATTTTTGAAACAATTATAGAAGTATTTGTGTTAGCAGCTTTCTCGAGATCTAAAGATTTTAACGTACAATTTGACTTTTTTTTTTTTAATTTTTCCTCATGTTTTGTCTTTTTCAAACATTGGTAATGTATGCCTGGTTTCGTTATTCCCTGTAAACAATTACATTCCCTACATAATGCTGCATGAAGAAAAATCTAAGTTTTGAAATAATACTTGTAATCCAAATCAGCTGGTGAGAATTGCGTTAAAAACCCAAGCTTTGGACAATTTCATGTTAAAATGTTCAACAACTTTGCAAGGAAAATCAGAGCCACATATTTGTGTTTATTAAAGCCTGCATACGAGACTGTTACGAAATGCATCGCTACAGAGCTTTCAGCAGAAGATCACACTTCAACATTGTCTATGAAGAATTGATTTTATGTTTAAGCTGTTAGCCAGGGAGCTGAAGATGTGGACTCACCGTTGATGGTGCTGCGTCGAGCTTCCTGGTGTCCTCTCGTTTTGTCTAACGGTCCAACTTTTTGCATTGTTGGCTTCAGCCCAGCCTTATCCCACACTTTTCAAATATACACAAACACACACACACACACACACACACACACACGCACACACACACACACACACGCACACTCTAAAGTAAACAGAGAGAAAAGAGACAGTCACTCTTGATGTGTGTTTGAGTTTGAACCCGACCAAAGATCTCCTTTCCCCTGTAAATGTTCTCTTTAAGGATAGAGGATGTGAAAATACTCGAGACATGTTAAGGTGAATACAAGAAGCCTTATCTGGAAACATGTGATGGTAATGTGTGTCATCGTTTAAGTCAAAATTGTACAGTTTAAAGCGTCATATGTAAATGTAATGCTTAAGGCCTCTTGGCTGCATTGTGGGATTTAACTTGCAAACACTTAGTCACAAAGGCTTCCTCCCAGTCCTGCTGCTTATAGGAATCATCTCATTAAGAAATTCCCAGTATGGAGTGTTTATAAACAGCTTCTTGTTCATCCCTCGTGATGGATGGATGTTCCCTATCACTGGCTCTTCCTGCTAACTCCCTAGCCTGCTTTACAAGCTCTCTGCCACTGTTTCACAACGGCACACACAAACACACACACACACACATACACACACACACACACACACACACACACACACACACACACACACACACACACACACACACACACACACACACACACACACACACACACACACACACACACACACACACACACACACACACACAGAGAGCTCCTGATTTTCTCCTAGCTTTCTCTGTGTGTGGGCCCTAACATGTTTGAGTGAGGGTGATGTGATTGCATTATGTTTAATACAGAGGTTAAGTTTGTGTGTGTGTGTGAGTGAGTGGGGGGGTGGGGGGGCGGGGATGGGGGAGGAGGGTGCAACTGAGAGGCCAGTGTGAATCTGCTAATGAAGAAAAACAACATGGTTGTCAAGGCCTCCCAGGAGCAGGTCAAACAGCCGCTGGGGGGGTTTTGGGGTCAGCAAAAGACAGAGGGTCAAACGTCAAGGCCAAGAGCAAGCCTTGACCTCTGCTGGGCTTAAAAAGAAGTCAGTGTTAAAGAGAGTAAATGGTTAGTCAGGAAGAGCTTCCAGATTTTGTATTTAGTGAATATTATACAAGTCATAAATACGAGAGAAATAAAAATGTAACACCATTAGTCAGAAATGTATATGGAAGCCTATCAGGGCCAGGCATGATGGGAAAAAACTATCAGAAACACAGTAGTTCTGGGAATTACATGAAATATGTCAAAGAAAGATTTTATTTTTTTCAAATTGGTGAGAAGTCAAAAGTCTTTTTCTTCTCCCTGGCACTAACACTAGCCTCTTATTCATGGCCAGTTTAAGGCGGGATATTTAAGGTCCTTCTACGGCTTGTTTTCAGGGTGCAATGGATCAAGGATTACAGACAGGTTTCCGATCATTTTTTAGATGAGCAGAAAAAAAAGAGAGAGAGAACACTTTAAAATGTCTAGCCAGTTTTAACACAATGTTAATCACGTGTCACACACACACACTGCTCATTTAGTGGATGTGTGTATCATTGCACTGGGTGTCGTGTGAGTTAAACCAGGGATCGTAGGTTTAGGGAGAACGTGTTTAACACGCTGCTGTTAAAACAGACTGTAGGCCTATTCATACATTTACTACTATTTACTGTTTGTCTGTATTTGCTACAGACTAGAACAGGCTGTGGGAGATCATGGAGTAAATTAGTTCACTGATTGTTGTCATAGGCGACCACGATCAGATAGCTGCATCACACATACATACATGGTGAGAGCGAACGAAAGTGAAAGTCGTGTTACATATTAACATATCAACACTTTACGAACCAATTCTTTATGAAAGTGGATCAGACTGTCTTCTAATTTCTTCTAATGTTTAAACTCTGCTTTCTTCTCACTGAGTCTGTACAAGAAGTACATTTATTTTACACCATGATGATAAATCAGTTTGTGGATCACCATGGTGATCTGTTGGTACAGATCATTAAACAGTTGTTTCATTGAAGCACAACTAAGTTAGTCAGTTTGTACACACAGGATCTTGAGGCGAAGTTTCTGATCCACCATCAGAGGTAGTGACGGGTGGTGATGTATGATGGCAGAGCAAACAATGTGTGTGTGTGTGTGGAGCTACTGCTGTTTGGCTACACTGTGCCTGTCATGCTTCTGTAACACTGTAATGCTTCAGGAAATCACACAGTGGGACACTGTGATGAATATTCATGAATCAGTGTTGTGACATGCTCCGTCGTTGGTTGCAACATTAGTAATGACACTAACGGTATCACACCCTGCATATTTATATGTGGGGACAATATTTCCTTTTTTTTCCCACACTGTCGAGTATGTAATGTAAACGAACTTTGTTACAGTGCTGTTGCAGAATTGTATTCCTTAAAGGACCACAGTTTGAATTTACTAATCCTGGTACCAGTACTGAAAGTTCAAATGTATTCTCCATGTTCAGACTTTTTAGACAATGGTGTGAATTTTTATTCCAGTTACAGAAGAAACTTCTGGCTTCATATTTGTTCTGGTGCTCTAACTTGCGTCTGTAGGACTGCCACCTTAAATGAGAAGAACAGATAAAATAGGTTTTATATTTTTTTAATCTGTGCAGTACAGTTACCAACTGAACATTTGTCATACTACTTAAAGTAAACTTTTGTTGTGCAAAACTGAGAGTGAAATTTAACATTTAAGTGAAACACTTGGTTTATCTGCAGTGCAAACAAAACTGGTCAAGAGTCTGTGATGAAATAAAATAAAACTGAATGACTTTAATTAAAAAAATACACCCAAAAAATGCTTTAAAGATTCTTGTTGATTACAGAACTTTAAAAATGGACTAATTACAATTTACATTTGTAAACATTTTGCCGACACGTCACTGAAGCCCCTAAAAACAAACAGATTCAAGTTACTCCAGATAGTTGTGAAGAGTGTAAACGAGATCAGACGGGGCTTATTCTAGTGGTTAGTGTCATAACCGTTGCTTTAAGTATTTGGCAACTTAGAAACACAGATTTCTAAAATAAATAAAAACTCTGTGTGGTCTGGTAAACCCTACCAGCAGGTTTGAGGCCTGGCTTAAGATTGAGGTCATGATCTAAAATCTCGAGGAGTTCAGGTTGGCATCAGGTGTTTTGTTCCGTGTATGAAACCTGAAACCTGAGAGACCTACCTTCAAAACTTTACAGAACACTAAAGGTCGCTTTGAGCACATCACTGCAGCTGAACCCCAGTTCACAGTCCATCTTCATTTAAAAACGCATCATAAACACTAAAAGAGCATAATAAATAAAATCAGAAAATGAAGCTAAAAATGTACAAGTTGTTCATCCTGATTTAGTTTGAATTATGATTTTGAGGGTTCACTTGAAGTGAGTGTCTGCTCGTGTCCCTTTAGTGCACTCATGCTCGGTCGCTTCAGCTCGTCATCAGAGGCGTTCTTTCATTGATTTCGCTGTCGATTTTGTTGACCACCTGGGGAGGTTTGCGGTACATCAAGAACTGGAAGGAGATCTGAACCACGGCGTTAAAGAAATCAAAAAGGACATCACGTCTGTTGGAGCATTTCCAACGCCAACACACGCTACAAACCAACACATCTTCCACTCTCGCATGACCAGTTTGAATATTACTATTTAATTAGTCCACTATGAAAATAAATACGTCTTCTTATTTAATTTTAACAACCACTTTCCCATGTTTGTTAATGAAATGAAGCTACAGGCAGCAGATGTTAGCTTAGCAGCACATGAAGACAGGACGCAGTTACACTCTCGCTGCCACTAAAAGGGAAAAAACACCTCCGAAGAAATGTATAGAGGTATTCCACATACACTCGAGCTGAAAATGTAATGCTTGAGATTATATTTACAGGATATTTAGAGAACTATGACATCTGTTCAGTCAAAGCTGTATACCGTTACCATGGCGACTGACTGTAACTTGAGCCCGACACAGAGTGGAAATTGATCCACTTATTTTCTACCGTTTGAGAAACCCTCATCAATTTAGTCTGCACAGGAAGTACATTTATTTTACACCAAACCAGTCAGTCTTTGTCTTCATACGCGTTAAGATTTCATTTGTCTCTTTAGGCTGAGAATGGGAAAACTATGGGATCCTGATGCTCAGAAATTGGTGAAGTCAGCCTGATTTAAATCTCTGTTAGGTCATTGAATGATTTATCTGCTGAATAAATCAAAGTATTTTACCTCGGTTCTATCACTGGGAGGGTGTGACAGAACTATATTGAATTTGTTAAAAAAAATCTAAAAGTTTGCGACGATAATTCTTCGTCATGCTGTAATCTATTCAGAGCAGGCACCACACAAACGACATTGAATGATTGTGAGACAAATGGTGCTCTCTGCAAAGAGCAATTAACCATGTGGGCGTTTGCACCATTGATACTACAGATTGTGTTTCCACGAAAGCAGTCATGAGACTTGAATGATCCCGTCCTCACTGCAGGCTCAGCACTTACTAAAATGTAACATGTACTTGATATGAAGGAGAGCCCTGAGGCCCGGCGGCTACAGCTGCTGTGGGCTTTTTTGTTTTTTCTTAAAAAGGATACGATGACGTCCAAGGAGAGGGTGCCGAGGCTGCCGACGAGCCACGGCAGGTGGTGGACCAGGTAGCTCCTCTCTCCGTGGCCATCGTCTGGGTTCTTTAGTAGGACACTCAGGCCGTACAAAGTGTTTCCCAGGATGACCAGAGCGAACAGGAAGTAAGACACCCCTTCTGTCGACTTCCTCTTGTACTGTGGGGAGAAATGAGAGGACAAAGGGTAAATGGGAACAACAAAAAGAGTTAACACACTTTACATTTTAGGCTCCTTTACTCACTCAGTTTATTCTATTTGCAAGTACGAGATTAAAATGAAATGTTGCCATGCATTGTATTGTACCAGAGCTGGCATAAAGCTTGAGCAGGCAATTTCATATGTATATAAAATACTAATTTACAATTATAAATTAAGCTACTTCTCATCTGCAGGGCATAGTTACAGACCATAGTTACAAACTGCACAGAGTAAACTCGACAACGGCACACAAATTCCTCATAACAACACATGTACAGCAGTACATCACAAACACGCACCTTCACACCAGAAATAAGAGTGTTGGTTCAGAGCGATGGAAAAGTGGTGTTTGCAGAGTTGACTGCATTCAGATGAAGAAGACAACATCTGAAGCTGCACTCTCGTTTCTGTACGACCGATGTCTGACTGAAGACATGTTCAAAAACCAAAGCCGACTTTCTTTGCACTTCCCCCATACAGTGGGATGTGTCACTTCATCGGTCATACACGAGCTGCAAACAAGCAGGTCATGCATTTAAAAAGAAAATTGTTTTTTGTTTTACATTTTAAATGATATTTTGTTATAATGTTTTGTGTTTGTCTTTAGCTAACCGAGCATGATCTCTGCCTCTATTTCAAAGTCTGCACTATGAGCTAATGTTTAAGTTTGGTTGTGGTTTTTTTTGTGTCAAACACATGATAAAGAAGACACTGAAAAAAGTAAAAGTCCATAAATACAATAGGTTTAAAAAAATAAATAAGAAGAGCCGATGGCAGCTGGGACTAATGATTTGTTTGGTTTATTGTCCATTTGATCAATCTGTGGCTGGGCGAAGGCAACTGAAACTCTGGAAACAAAGGATGAGTGCGATCAGCCAGGACTGACGGGGCCTCCTGTAAAGTCTTTGTTTCGTACAGGTGTGTTATTTCACTGAGAGTCGAACCATACCCTGCAGCCTGTTGAGATTCCTAAAGCTGAGTGACCCGTACCGATGACCAAGCAGAGAGTTGAAACAGATTCACTGACCTTAGAGTCAAACAAAATGTTGAGGTTTGCTAAAAAAGTGAACACACTGACGAGCTGTTTAAATGGCAGCTTCAGCTTGACCTTTGCTATAATCACAGTAAACATCTATCACTTACAGGATGTAGCCAAAGAATCCGCACAATCAGCTGAGGCATACTCACGTTAGTGTACATCTGTGGAAGTCTGGAAAACAGGTAGAGCACCGACGACACCGAGCCGATGGAGAATCCAATAATCTCTTTAGGGGTAAACGGCTGAGGTGACAGAGGAGCGGACTCATTACATCAAAAAGGCTGACATCACTACACTACCTCCCACTGGACACAACAAATGAAGTTCACCAACCTTGATATGGTCATTGTCAATGGTTGAGAGCAGCGTGCGACTCCTGAACTCTGAAGAAATGACTTCCTGTTTGGATCCCAACCCGGGAAGGGTGAGGAGGCTGGTTGTGAAGCCCAGGATGCACGCTACACCCACCACATTCATAATCGTACTGTCTGGAGAAGAAACAACACCTGCTTCCATCATCAGTATAAAGAGAGATACCACAGCACAACAAGGGTTACTGGGTCAAAGGTCACCAGAAAAGGGAAGAACATGGCCTGTTTTAACGTTGTTGCAGGGTTCAGAGATTTCCCTCTTCCTCTGTCTGGACCAGCAGGGATTTCAGATCTCTTTTAACTACTATTTTAACTACTATTAAACAGCTGGTGACAAGGAAACATTAAGACCCTACTCAATGCAGGACATGTGGGAGATAACAGACGTCACACCAGAGTGCAAACATAGCAATGAAACTTGCACAGCAGAAACATTGAACTTAGATTCTAAATGGCACATTTTGAAAATAAACGTATCGTTAAACAAATAGGGGAAGAAAAAAAAAAGACTCACTGGAATCCATTTTGTTCCTAAATTTGTAGTAACAGTACATGGCCAGCATCACCAAGTCAGCAATGACGTAATAAATGGCCGTATACGTCTGGAAGACAGGCAGAGAGAGACAAACTTATTCAAAACTTGACTTTTCCCCCCACAAATAAAATCATTTCTATGAATCTGAAGTCAAATTCTAAGCTCCTTATCGTTTGCCAGCAAGTGCGAGAAATGGCTGATTTCTTTGGAATTTCATTACAAAAGAAGTTAATCTTGCAATCGTGGAAAATTGACACTGTGTCCATGTATGATTATTGGTTCTGAAAAACGGGGATTATATTATATCTGAGGGAGCGTAATGTTGAGGATAGATGAACTGTGTTCACAAAGTTAAGACTAATGTCTCGGGTCAACTTGATTGACTGGTTCCTTTATTCTCTTTTCCCTTTATGTTTAAATTCTGCATATCCTCTTATTTGCCTCTGAGAAAGAAAAAGCTTTGTAACAAGATCAATTGCTGCTGTAGCTGCTGCTACCCTGGATGTTGTTTCTGCTTTTATTGTTAATAAAATTATGCAAATAAAAAGTGATAAACATCTCAAAAATATATCAGCAAAAATATATATGATGCATTCATAATCCAAGTCTGTTTTTCAAGACATAATAAACATACTCTAAACTCTTTGTTTTAATGGCTTTGCTTTGTTTATGTTAGTCTTTAAATGAAAGAGAAGAAGATTTATCGGCACTCTTGCTCAAATTACACAAATAGTTCTCATTAAACCACAATGTTTCGGCACCTTCTTCTCTCTGCTGTTTTTGTGTTGCCCTGTTGTGACGTGTGTGTAACTAGATCCCTTATTATTTAAATGAAAGAAAATCTTGTTCCTCTTTAACACTGAATAGATCACACAATCTTAAAAACAGTTTTTCATGTTTCTAGTTAACAATAAAAGAAAAGGTTTCAGTCCTGCTCTGTCATGGGACACACTGAGTCACCTGAAGTGGAAGCTGGTCAGCTAAGAACGAGCCCACCAGATTGCAGGAGTCGCCTCCTAACCACAACAGCAGGAACCAAAAAGAAATGGCACTGTCCATGTTCCCTGTTTTCCACGAGTTGTAGTACTGTCTGCAATCACAAAAGAAGAAGAAGAAGAAGAAGTGTAACTGGTGCCTGGAGAAGAGAGCACCAGGTTTGAGAAGCCTCAAAGGCGAAACCAAAACTTACGGGAGAGAAGACACCATGAAGCAGAGGATGGACACGAGACCCGCGTAGATGCTGGCCATGTCTCTACCATCCCGGGCACATTCTCCGAGCCCCTTCCAAACCCATTCAGAACCATTAGGACACAAGGAAGTAAAGTTTCCATCTGGGGATCCAAAGGGACTCTGTGTAGGGACTGCAACGGCCCCCATTATCTGTAAGAGAGAATAACCTTTGTAACAATCTGATCCATTACAAAAATACAAAACAATCATCCTACGTTGTTTGATTCCCATGACACATACTAACAATGTTTAAGACCACCACACATCTGTCCTGACCATATGGCACAAATGTGGAGCTTCATTACTTGAATCAGGCCTATTGAACATCAGAAAGAAAGCATCATGTGGATCACACATATCGACAAACAGCATGTTTCTATTTGACATGGGAAGTCTGTAAAGCACTTCAAAACAACACGAGAAGAGCAGAGCTGTGCAGACAACAAATATACTCTGAGAGGATATAGCTACTCTGTAAAGCTAATGGAAAACATATACAAAGAAACCTTCAACAGAAAACCTTCAAACAATAAAGACAAATCATCTGTTAGCGCTTCAGCAAACAACAACAATAGGTACTACATTTTAAACAGCTGGGTTTCGTTTGTGGCCTTTTCGTTGACAGAAAAATAAAATAAAATGAGCGCAGTAATTTCTCTTGCCTGTGTAGCAGCTGACATGACCCGCAAAAACCTCCTCAGCAGAACCAAAACCACCCCGAGACTGAGGGAGGCAAAAAAACAACACACACACGGAAGCAAAGCGTCTACAGTGTCCGCGCCCTGATTGGTTGTTTGCACGGTGCGTCAGTTAGCGTCATGACGTTGCGACAGTAAGCACGTGACAATCGGCGCTCGAGTTCCATAACAACCCAGCCAGACTTTCAAAAACAAGGAAATTAATATTTTGTCATGTAATGAATTTAATGGAAAACTATAGATTTTTTTTTATCTGCTCACAAATAAAGTATTCATGGGTTCACCTTTGATCCGATTATTTTAATATCGACTTTAAATCTCGGCTAACACTGATCCTGGGCTCTGAATTTTGTTTTGATCCGATCAACATTGGTCTGAGCAGGGAATCCCTCAAATTCGTGGAAGATTTTTTAAGACCTTGGGACAAGCTATTGGTATGCTTTCATGTAAATGTGACTTTTATGTGGAAATGGAGGAAACAAAGAGTCGCCCATCTGAGGTCCCAGTGCTCACACATTTCACATGGTCTCCTCACATATCTATAAGCCTTGTTAAACTGAGCCATTTCTCTCGACATGGTAAATCAGTAATTAGAGAGGCCTCCTACATTCTTTAACAAGCATTGCATTTTAGTGTGCAGCCGTGAAAATCAATGCACTTCTAAAATCCAGATCTATAAGAGTAACTCCTTCTAGAAATGGCTCGTATGCAAATTTTTGCACTCAGAGGTCGTTAGGCTGTCTTTAAAGTTCATTTTATAGCAACAGATCATTTTTAATATAAACATGCTGAGCTGGATAGTTGACGTCATCACCAAAAAAAAAAGACTTTGCCTTTCACCACTTCAACTTCTGCAACGTTTCTTGTGTTTAGGGGGAAAAGAATCAGTTTTACTTTGTGTGACTCAAGTCAGTAAAAACGCAACCATTATTTAAATCATTGTCACAACAACACTAGTTTAACAACATGTAATATAGTCAAATAAAGAGAAATGATCCTACCTGGAAACGGCAATTAAATCCACGTCAGACTTTAAATGAAATGGAAAAGAAAGGATTCGAGATACTTCCGAAATAACACCGTTTGTCATCTGACTGTATGTCAGTCAGCATTTAACCAAGCTGATGTCAGCTCATTTAAAGTTTACTGCAAGCCAAGTGTCTTCTCCGTCATGTGCTTCAAGTAGACAGGCAGGACCAATATCGAACTCTTCCTGACGTCCAAGAACCCACTGGATATTATCTATTGGCCAAAGGTCTTCGTCATATCGTTAAAAAAAATAACAAGAAGCATTGACGACAAATTCAAGGAGTCGGACCCCTGTTGAACATGTCGGGCTAAAATCCCCTCAAGTGTTAAATTGATTAATTTCAAGCTTAATCCAATCAGTGACGCCTCCTGTCTCGAAGATGGGGGCCTTTGTCAGCCTTCAGAGATCTACAAAATGTATCATAGGCTAAAGGGAATCCCAACACATTTCTATGATCCGAGGAAACCCAGACCATTTGTCTTTAAGAGTCAATCATAGTTCTTTAATGTAACACAAGTGAACTCGGTGTGTGTGCGTGTGTGTGTGTGTTTCTAGTTCACTACTACTAGCCCAGTGTTTTCTTAGTGTTGCAACTTGTCATGGTAGCCTCTTAAAGAGAGACTGCCTTTGCTTTTTAATACCAAATGTATTAAGATTTAATGTTAATCTGAGCTTTCAAAAAAGAAAAAAAAAATACAAATTTCAGTCATATTTTTAAACCAAAGAGAAAGAGGGAAGGTAAGAGCCCCTTTTACACTGACAAGTTCCGTAACCATGCCAACATATCTGTGCAATTCTATGCAGCAGTTTGCTCGCCATCTCTGGTTATTAAAAGCTTCCTAATATTCGAAACCTCGATATCTATTTCAACGCGTCTCAGATATCCTCTGAAGACACATTTTCTCCCTCTTCCCTTTAACTGACAAACTTTATACTGAAAAAGTCAACAGGATGAATACAAACAGGCTCTTTCTGAACACTGCAAAATGCTTTCTGTATCAGATAAGGCAGAAGGTGTCAAAACACCCAAAACAAGAAGTCTATCTGTAGTTTATGGATTTGTTTTCATTTCAAGGTTAATTGAAGGGCATCAGTTATTCCAGAAGTGATATGCCAGGAGCTTCTGTCGTTGTGCGAGCTCAGAGATTTTGAAGACATGTTTCTTGAATCCTGGAGAAATCAAAAAAGAAAATTATCTTTGTCGAGCCTTTGTCAGATTAATTTGGGTAAGCAGCATCTTAAGATGCCATCCCGCAGACTCCAAACTATTTCACACTACACATTATTTTCTTGATATATTTCCAGAACAGGTTTTTATTGATGACGCACCCAAACATCTATACTGCAGGAAAACCTTCAGTAGGCTAGATTTCTCTTATTTACATAACGCTTCCACAAGTTCGTACAAATACTCGGGTCAAAGTATAGATATAACACATTAAGAATTGGAAACTGGGAATTTAAACGTTTTATAAAGCAACTTTCACAACAATCCTACAAATGAAAATGGATGATAGAAAAGGAACAACCAATCGTTAACTACTGCAAAACAAGTCCTACTTCAAACGCAGTACAGGCGAGTTCTTGAGTGTCCATGAAACGCGGAGGGATGCTGCTCTTCTATGTGTCCGTCCTCCAGAGTTCGACCGAAGGCAGACGTCTAACGGAGTTCAATTATTCTTTTGAAGGCAAGGATGAGATAAACCAAGCAGTCTGTACAAGCAAGTCTTGTCCTTTTAATATGCCGCCTCAAACAAATAAGAAGTGTGGTGCATGAGGAAGACAGTTTTTCCCTTCTCTTTGTGGCTTGTTTCTCACTTTATGTGGAGCACTTTCTCATCTGTTTTTAATCGTTTGCGCCTTGGCTGTATGAAGTCCTCCTCGGAGTCTTCTGTGTCGTTGTCCTCCTTTGCCGGCGTGTCCACGGACTCGGGTTCCGGTGTTTCAGGGAAGTTCTGTCCCGGGAACATCTCCTGTAACTTCTCCTCAAAGTAAAGGCTCACTGCCTTGCCGGATATCGCCATCTCTGATCCCACCTGCCAGAGGAGGAGGAGGAGGAGGAGGAAAGATGGAGGGGAAGTAGAGGGTGAAGAGTGGAAAGGAGGAAGCAGGTGTTAAGGGGGTACCGTTGAGCAGCAGGGGTGAATGGGTTGAAGTAGGGAGGAGGAAGAAGAGAATGAGGAGACAAATTAGATCTGGTTAACACTGCTGGTGGCAAGGCGGCTCTGGCTCAACCTTGCTGAACAGAGCAGAGATGTCCTGCCGCTGCGTCCCACTGTGGCTCCATGATGCATTTCCACAACTCAGAGTAAGGCCTCAAAGTTTTAACAAGGCCGGCTGCAAACAACTGACATTAAAAAAATAAATTTAAAAAAATCATTCTGGGGCCTTTCAAATAGAGAAAACTGATCCACTGAACTGGAAACAGATCATGCATGAAGATTCAAGGTGGCGTCATGCACGAGTGCAAAGGCTCCTGGCTCTCCAGTTCAGTGTGTTACTTCTACACCTCTCTGTATTTAACATGCTGGTTCTGACATCGTCAGATTTATTAGGATGTGCCTCCTTTTATGAAGTTTGATGGATTTCTGTTAATCTTTTGGATTTTGTCCTTCCACCTTCTTCCACCAATCAGGAGTAGGCATCTAATTCTTGTTTAATCCCATCATGCAATGACAATAGAGGCTTCCATTTTAATTCAGCTGTGATGATCATGATGATGTACTCAGAAATCAAAAACACACAAAGGGGGCCTGGACTGAAGAGAACATGCAGCTGTAGGAACATGGTGAACCAACAGGAACGACGTTTCATCACAGAGCGGAGCAGGTCAGGATTCTTTTAAGGTGTCAAATGTTCCTAAAAATATTCTGCGTCCTTCACCAGTGTGTTTGTAAGTGACTATCACACAGACAGTCGCCTGTGTTTAAATGTCATACATTCCTCCTTCCTGCCCTGACGTTATTGGTGACTTTGGGACAGTTGACATGACAACCCCTAAGGCTGATAAGTGTGAAAAATACAGATTCCCATCGTCATAAAAAAAAGCTTGATCTTTTAAGAAGCAATCTCCAGGCTTTTGGAGGGTGTTTAAAAAGTTACAAATGTCTGAGCTGGAGCAATAAAGCATAAAAAGAGAGATTGTGGTTTCTGCATGGCAAACAAATGATAGATTGAATCTCTATACGGTTCTGAAATCTGTGATTAGAGAACACGTTTAGGCTGCTGCAGCAGGTTTGTGATTAAGGTGTACAGCCGCTATGTAATGCAGTTATTCAGTTTAGTCTCAAGCATTGCTGAAGAAACAGTCACATATTTGTTGTAATTATTTGGGAAATGCTTAACTCCCTCAGGAGGGAGGGAGGGAGAGTCTCGAATTTGGTTCGTGCATACATTACATGAGACCACTCTGGATAAATGACTGGATTGTTTTTATTAATTTAGCGTGTTTTTTAACATAAATAACTTCCTCTTCTCTACACAATGGCTCTTTAAAGAGGTACAGAAGAATTCAGGAAATAGTCCCGTCTCTCGTTTGTACCTCTGTCCTTCCCCTAATAAAACCTGTCAGATTGTTCTTTCACTGAATTCTGCATAAACATTGTTATTCTATCCAAATATGTTCATCTCGATAGAGTCTGAATCTCTATCACATAAACAGTCACTTTGTCTTTATGTTTTAGATCAACTATATACTGATAGCAGACGTCCAGGAGTCGAAGTTCAGACCCTGCTGTCGTGACGTTCAGGTGAAACAGGCCTGACGAGTCAAACTAGAGAGAGAAGCTCAATTCTGATTTTGACTTGCTGTTCAAAGTGTTTCCAGTTTTGTAGCAAACCCTTTTTTCTTTTCACTCATGTTTATCCAATAGATGCATCTATTTTCACTCACACATGCACTTCTCCTTCACTCATCAACATGTAATATTCATTCATATCTACTGAGCTATCGGTACATGTTCACGTCACATCGTCCCATGTTAAATGTTTGGTGGAATCACTTCAGTCACACATCATGAAATCATGACAATTAAAGTGAAAGCTTATCAGATGTCATGTGACTACGCTGAAGGTGATGCTGGATAATAAAGACGTCACCTCGGGACACCAGGTGTCATACAGAGGAAGAACACCTGATAGAGTTTAAAAGGCTGAAGTCAATGTAGCTAAACATCACACAGAGTAACTTAGAAATATCATCATCTTGATTCTCAGGGAGGAAAAAGATTTAGTGCAGCCTCAGTGGGAAGGGACAGGACATCTGTGCTCCATTTGAAACGGCTTACCTGATTATTAATCTGTTTCTCTTCATCATAAACCTGGATAATTCGAGACATCTAAAGAGGGGTAATAACATTATAACAAACAGTGAAGCAGCAGGAAGAAAGAAGAGTTGACAGCACAGGCAGGTTAGATAATAACAGATGAGAAATCTGTTCATGACCAGCTGTGCTAAGGCCCATGAGGCGTGCATCACCAAGCTGTTACTGCCCAAATCAACAGCAAGTGAAGTCTGCGCTCAGAGAGAGAACGGAGCTGTTGTGCGTTTGTAAAGGTTCTCATCATAATCACCTAACCAACACTGACAGACAGAAATGTCCTCTTCTTGAGAAGCAGCTGCTTCATTAATTGTACATTTTCAATTTGTTTTAAAGGGTTCGCTTACAGACGAAGATATGATCACAAAAGTTTAGCTTTATTTTGAAAATACTGAGCTTTACTTCTTCTAGTCTAGTCTTTCTCTGGAGTACTTCTGTGATCACGTAAGCCCTCTGCAATGATTTACTAATTCCTTTTTCAACTTTAAACAAATATTGTAAGATTACTGTGATGATGTCCTCCGCCTGTTATGTCGTCATTCAAACTTAAATGGCACAAGATGCATCGAGCATCTACCAAACAATAATGAACCAGGAATCTTTCTCAGCTGAGAACCCTGGCTGCTGTTCATTTTAGCGACACATTAACATCTTGTGTTTGGTGAAGTTTCCAGCAACACTCACAGCTGTTCCTATGAAAAAACTGTCCTAAAAAGTGAGGCCCTCAGGAAGTGAAAAAAGAGCTCCCTCGTGTGGTGGAAAGGTGTAAGACATCATATCATTTTTTTTGTTGTTGATCAAGACAATCGCAGAAGGTACATGGTAGAGGAAGTAGTCACAACTGATATCATGACAGGCATTTAAACGTTAAGGTCGACAGAAATACTTCAAATGTACATTCACGAACATCATCACCCCATTTACAAACATGACATCATCAAGTGATAACAGCCAATCAGGACGATTCAGACTTGGGCATTGTCGTTGAGAAGCAGACAGCGTTAGCAGGGTTTAAGAGAGACACCTTTACACACCATCCTTCAGCAGCCAGTGTTAGTAAGTGTACTAAACGGTTTAAACACCGCAGAATATAAGCAACACTTTCATTTTAGGTATCAGGCTGTCTTCATATGAGCTTAGACTATACACTGCTACAACAGCTCTGTCCTCATTGAAGTGATATATGATGCTTAACACTGACACATTAACAGTTCAATCAATCCTTTCATTGTTGACTCTAAATGAAAGCGAAGCACTAAAATAGTCAAATGATTGAGTGCAAGTGATATAATTAGCTTGTTTTTAATTCTAACCTTCATCTGCATGCATGCACACCCTCACCCACGCTGAAGCCATTCCCCAAAGCAGGCTCAGGACTCATGCTGCTCACCTCGTTGTAATTTGCACAGTTCTTGAAGACCAGACGCATATCGGACACAAACTCCTGGATGGAGCGGTAGTACTGCGAGTTCCGTAACTGAAGCTTCTTCTTAACCCTCTTCAGGTCCATCGGCTGCTTGATGATTTTGTAGTAGTTTGGCACCTAATCGGTGGAAAAGGGTTTTAAATTATTTCAGATAAATTCTCGTTGTCTTCGTAATGAAGAGGCTGAGGATCTCTTTGCATGAGGTGGTGGTGGTGGAAGCACAACTGAAGCAGGAGGATTTGGTGTTTTTAGATTTGCAAAAAAAACTTCAGAAAATTTCCCAAAGGTAATTGTGTTAACGCTAACATTTATTCACCCTGACATTTTCCTGCTAGAAGTCGGGGTGAGCTGATATGAACACAGGATGTAATATTCAGGTAAATTCACCACTAGTGAGCAGGGTTGATAACTTATTTCACGTGACTGATGCATGACCTTCATGCGTGTAAAGAAACGGATCCATTCTCGACAGTATTCATATCAAGGCTAAAAAAGTCCTCATGGTGTTGGACTCTGCCATCAATCAGCATCACCCCCCCCCCCCCCCCCCCCACACACACACACACACACACACACACACAAAAAACTCGACACTGTGAGCGACATGTGAATAAGCAGCCAAAGAAGACTTCAGGCTCAGGCTGCTGCACATGTCTAAATATTTTCTACACTAGAAATGTTGCGCTCTGATACTTTGTGTACTTCTGGTGACGACTCAGTTCATTCAGGCTGGATTCTGGCAAACATGAGAGAATATACCAGGAGAAGAACGTGGCAGAAGGAGGATAACACACACACACTTCTCAGCAGCTTCAGAAATAAATGAGCCCTTTCTACCTCTATTTAATATTTTACAGACAGAAAGCAGATCCAGGGGAGATCAATGGGGAGACACTGCAGCTCCATGCTGTGTGCCTCAGACAACAACACCAGAGATAGGTTATACTTGCCAGTTCGAAAACACTGCAGAACACTGAATACTTTTCCTCCCTTTTCAAGGTCATAAATCTTTATTATTGTGCGCTCCCTGCTCAGGGGAAAATATATTCATTAGTTCTGTTCCTCATCCTGAGCATGCAGGATATTAAAAGTGCGCTTAGCAATGAGCTTGGAATGATTATGTCGATTCTTGTGTATTAATAATGAATCAGTAGTTCTTCAACTAATCAATTATTTAGCACAGACAATTATAAAATGCAGGTTTCAATTATGTGAGAAAAAGAACAAATACCAGGACACAAATGTGGTTCCTCAAGGTTTGTTGTGTGCCTTTTAAAGGTGCCAGTAGAAGCTCAAGTTTGGTTTATTTTTCAATGTAGAAGAATAATCGTGCTTGGTTGTTTAAGTGGTGTAGCGCTACTTACAGAGCTGGGGACAGGTTCCCTGAAGCCCACGCTGAGCTCATGACAAAAGACGTGCAGCAGGAGGCGTTCACATCTCTGCAGAGAGAAGATGAGGACAGAGGATGAGCTGCTTGGTACTGATCAGTCAAAGTCCTTTGAGATTATTGGTTTCAGTACTGACCCTTTGGTCCTCTGGATTCAGGCTCTGCGCGGCTGTGATTTTCTTACTGTCGTCACAGTACTCGATTTCAGGGCTGTTGACACTCCGGCAAAACGTGCAGAGAAAGTCACCCCTAAGAAAAAGAAAACAGAGAACATGAAATGTTTTTACATGTGTAATCATTAATAAACTGCTGGGAGGCTAGAAACCATACTACAATGAAGTAGCTTATTTAGACTTCAAGTTCAAATCAACACATCCATAATATGATCTACTTTTAATCATCATTTACACCTCCTATCAATGTGCATGCTTGGTTTATTTAATCCCCCTTAGTTCAGATGAGAATGACTTATTCAGAACAAACTGATATCTGATTCTTAGAGCATGAAGAAGGTGACGCCTGCACCTCGTCTTTTATCAGGCGAGAGACGTCTTTAAAATAATCCCCCATCATGTACTGTGGATTAGATTGGCTTCAAGAAAATAGAGAAAAAGGGTTCCCAAGCCATTCATAAAGGGACAGTTCACTTAAAAAGGACAGTGAGTGACTCCCATAGAGCTTTCTTCAGACTGTTTACTGAAAGAAAAAAGAAAAAAAGCCCCCACAATAAAACTGTGCTTCTTTTGCGTCAACGATGGCTCTTTAAATCACACGGGAGCACCAAAGTGTTAAAAAACAGAGGCAGCTAACGGAGGTGATCAAAATGAATATACTGCCAAGGCTTCTGTATCTGTTCCAGAGTTTACCAGTGGAGGTAACAGAAAATGAATTCAGGGAATGGGATAAATTGATCTCTAGATATATCTGGCAGGGGCAGAGACCAAGGATCAGGTACAGAACACTGCAGTTACCTAAAAACAAAGGAGGACTAGCACTCCCTTGCCTGAAAAGCTATTATCAAGCAGCACAAATAAAAATATTGTTGAATATATACAATCCTTCCTACTCAGCAAGATGGAAAGAAATTGAGACCACCACAACTGATGGTGTTCCTATACAGGCTATAATAGGGGACAATAACCTGAGAAAACACATTAGAGAAGGGACAAACCCTTGGCTGGATATATCACTGAAGCTTTGGTTTGAATTAATTGTGAAAAATGACTTGAAAATACAAAGCAGACTATTAAGATGGATTGGATATGATTCCGAATTCATACCAAATAGAACAGATAAAAGTTTTAAAAATTGGGACAGGGGACCTACAATATTCTGGGAGCTCCTAGGAAAGAAGGAGATCAAACGTTTTCAAGAGCTGAAAGACCAATATAGTCTAACGAATCTGGATCATTACAGGTACTTGCAATTAAGGCATTATTTAGAGCAGACAAGAAGGGGAATTATGGAGGGGAGGGGATTTGAAGTCATAAAGATGTTCACTTCGGCATATGAATCAAAACTGGGTAAAAAGCTAATTTCAAAATTATATAAGGGAGTGGAAGACCTAAAGGGAAATGACACGGAGTATATAAAAAAGAGGTGGGAGAATGAGGCAAATATTATTATATTGGTGGAAGAATGGGAGGAGATACACGAACAGCAGTGGAAAACAACTTGCTCCTTAACATGGAGAGAACACGGGTGGAAGAACATGATAAGATTCTTTAAAACACCAGCACAGACAAAGTATCATGACACAAAGTGTTGGAGACTATGTGGTGCTGACAAAGCTGACCACTTCTGTGTGTGTGTTCTGGGGATGCCCCACTATTGGCTGTTACTGGCAGGAGATCAAAAAGTGTATGGATAAAATACTGAAGGTAGACCTTCCACTTACATTTGAGGTACTATACCTGGGAAAACTGGACATAAATTTTATAAGATTTGGGGACAAACACATTTATAGAATAATGCTGATTGCTAGCAAGAAAGCGATTACCAGAAGATGGACGAAGATAGAGGCACCTAGGGTGGAGGACTGGATTGAGGTAGTACACGACATATATGTGATGGAAAAGCTAACTTTCTCTTTGAGAATGGAGAGGGATAGATTTAAAAGAATTTGGGAAAACTGGATTGAGTTCATAAAACCAATTAGATCTGACTTTGTTTGAGATGTGCATTGTGAAGAGGAGGGAAAGAAAAAAAAAACCCAGTTCATAGCTACAGAAGTTGGAAATTTAGTTTTTTTCTTTTCTTTTGTTTTAGTTCTCATTTCTTTTTATTTTGCTATATTCGCTACACTGGTAACATAACAAAACTCTGTTAGATTGAACCATTTAAAATGAAGGATAAAATGCAAATACCCACTATGTCCTGGGCATAATTTCATTTGTTTACATGGAAAGGTACAGACACTCTCTAAGGGGATTTAAAGTAAAAGGCTGAAGACATTTTTATTTCCTTTTTTTCTTGTATAATTCATGTATCTTTTGATTGTCATGTTTAATTCTAACTTAAAGATACCTCATTTGCATTTGGAAATATAAAGAACTCAAACATTATGTACCAGCTGTATGTAGAATGTAAGCTATAATGTTCAATAAAAAGAAAATTAAAAAAAAACAAAAAACAGAGGCAGCTTCACATACACGCACAACGGTGTTCTGTCCATAACTCCATGACAATGATGGCAAGGCTTCAATAGTCAAACATTACCCACTGGGAACAATGTGAAAGCCACTTTTGATTATGCACAACCGTAAAGTAATATCACATGATCAACTGATACCCTATTATGAAAATGATGCTCATGTTTATTTGCATATAATGCCGAGGAGGGAGACCCGCTCGCCGTGTTCTCTTTTGGACTTTGTGATCCTTTTTGTGTGTATTAGCATTTTACAGTTTCAGTAGCTGTTTCTAAGCCTTAACACCAGCTCCAAGCTCAGAGTAATCAGACTGGTCACATTCAGAGATATATACATATATATATATATATATATATATAATATCATATATAAAATAGTTCCATAACTCTGTGCAATACTTACTTTGGGAAGATTTTGATGGTGGGCACATGGCATTTCATGTGAAACACTTTAGGACAGCGGTCACAGCAAAGCAGGTCACCACCATTAATACAGACGGCACACCAGTCTTCATTGGGGTCATCCTCTTTCCCACCAGAGTTGCCCGTTGCAGAAGCTGCGCTGCTTACTTTGGCCTCCGTCCCCTTCTCAGCGTTTCCATTAGTCAGCAACATGCTGCCTCTTTTCTCAGAGGACAACGAGGTAGTGGTGTTGGAAGAAGAAGAAGAGGTTGTGGCACTGGAGCCGTTAAGCCCCGAACAAGGAGTGTCAGACGTGGGTTCTGTTTTTATGCGGTCTCCTAAAGCCCTGAGAGCATCTGAGGCTGCAGACACAGGGCCCACCAAAGGAAGGGGACTGTTCTCCGGACTGCTCATCTGAAAGAAAACACGTCAAAAGTAAACACTTTGAATTTTGGTTTGTTAAATGGTTCTATTAATGTAGCTCCTAGAGAAAATGTTTGACATTTTTGAGTTTCCCGCTGAACAGTTTTTATATCATTTGAACATTTGACAACAACTTTTAGGCAGGCGACTCATCAGGACAAAATGAATCATATCAAGATGTAGGAGGTTGTATGTTGACCACAAGCACAATGTAGTTGGGAAAATAAGCTTGAGTGAAGTATGCTGCAGTCCCAATCTAACGCCATGTGTTGAATTGAAACCACTAGAGGAAGAGCAGTGCTCATACCATGCAGGCACTTCTCCCGGCATCTTTTCCTCGCTCTGTCTTCATCGACGTAGCTGGGCAGCTGTAGCTGTCGTCTGTTCCTGGCTCCTGCTTCACCTTCACCTGCTCCACAGCTGCTCCACTTCCTGCCCCAGCCCGCCCTGCAGAGCTGCAGCTGAAACACACACCGCAGCAAAGCATTGACAAAGATTGGATGCTTTTGTTTCAAAGGGTATTATTAAACAAACTCAAAGGAGGTCAATACTGCTAAAGACCAGTGAGCAAATCTCGTAGGTGTAAATCTTTTCTTATTATTTGTTCCTTCTACCACAGAAATGTTGACTTTTCTCTGCTGCCATTTTCAGTCTTATAAATTAATAAATTGTTTTGCGTCCCTCTGTCTCTTGTTGCTGAGGGTCGTTAAGGGAGCAAGAATGATTTTATCCACTTGCTTATGTCCTTTTAGGTTAATGTTGTAAAATACCTTGATGACTTCTTACCTGCCTCGGCTGCCTGTGCTCGACGTGCTGGAGGGTCTTGCTGGCGTGTGGGCATTTGACAGACCTGCAGGCAGAGAGAGACAGCTCATGAAGCAGCAGCGATGAAAGCATGTGAACACTTTGGAAACACTAATAAAGTTTAAATTTATAAATCATGGTGATCACGTGGTTCTCAGTCAATTAAATTAGGATCATAGTCTGAAGCAATCAAGGATCTCAGGAGCAAAACTTCAGAAATACGGACGTTCAACAGTGAACGTGAGGGCACCTGAAGATCCAGAAGAGTGAGACGACAGTCCAGGAGACGGGTTCATGTCCACTGCGCCGAGCTGCTGCTGCGTGCTGGCTGTGATGTAGCGAGTTAAGATGTTTCCGAGGGTGCTGGAACCTGCGTCCTCCAACTAGAGATCCACAGAAGCACAGCAGAGTGGAAATAATGAAGAGAAAAATCAAGTCAAGTTCCGGATCAGGGGAAAAAGATCACAACAACGAAACTGTTGAAACCGCTCCACCACATCACTCCATACAGTCACATTATCAACTTACATTTTCTTCTCCTGCTTTTTATTCTCCCATTTGTTTCTCTTTCCATTTCTCATTTTTCAAAGATAAAAAGAAAGCTGTTGATATCTATTTGGGTGATGTCCAGGAGGGGGATGAATTCACCTCAAGTCCAGTCTTTTAACATATCCTGGATGTTTCTGAACTGCACGTCTTATCAGGCAAAAGAAAAGTAACTTCATATGCAGGGGATTTTTTGCAAGTAGATTTTCTTTTTTTTGCTCTTAAGCTATATACGAAATAAACACCGCGTAAGAAGAGGCTGTATGAAGAGAGAGATGCGATGATATGAAGCACACAAAAAAACAAAACATTTGCATAAGCGAAAGATTTGAATTTAAATCATGTCATGTGGCTCAAGTCAGGGATGTGTGAAAGATCAGATTTTGACAGCGCACAGACAGTCGACAATGAGGAGAAATCAAGTAAATAAATAAATGTGCACACCTGAATAGGCGGGATCTCAGGTAGACAGGGCAGGTTCTCTGGATTGGTGACGGAGGGGATGAGCTCGATTGGACCGATGATGGGACTGGCAGGGCCACGGTGGGCGTGGGCACCAGCCATACTGGCACTGGTGGGACTTGTGGGGTTGGCATTATGGAGGGACGCTACCGGAAAAGGGCCTGCGTGCCCCGGGTTGGAATGCTACACAGAAAAAGGAGAGGGATGGATGAAGAAAGAGAAGAATGTAAACAGGAGAGAAGTACAGACGCCAAAGGAAAGGAAGACAGAGAAAAATGAAGATCGTCATAAATGTTTGTTTTAATTAAGTTTCCTTTGTGAAACAACATGGTCGCATGCTCATGCATGATTTGGGTGACAACACATGCTGCACAAGACAATGACAAAATAGGAAAAAGTGCCAAACCCCTGATTGTAGTAAGAAACGAAACCTTTGGTGGCTCATCTCAGATTCTATAGACAGCTGGACACAAAACAAAAGGAGGCTGGATATAGTGGGGGTTTCTCACCTAGTCTGACATGCAGGCAGTAAATGCTGTTCCACTTAAATAACAAATAAAATAGTCTGCTTGGTAATAACACACAGGTTCAGGTAGTGTGAAGCAGGATTGAAGAAAAATATTCTCACCTTGCTGTGAACATTTTAAAGCAACTTTTTAAAATGGAACAGCTATGTTTTCATTTGGTCATCGATACCAAGAGTAATCATGCATTACATTTTTTATTTAATTTAAAGCTTTTGAGCAAAAAAACAAATCAAAACTGTTCAGGGCCCTCCCAAGTAGGGCCGGGAAATTAATCGAAAATTAAATGGAAACATTCAGAACCTCTAACCGATGTAATCTCGCTCATGTCACAGAGTCGCGTGACGACATGTCCCATCTGTTACACATCATTTGGACACATTTTGTCTTTAGGGAAGGGTTAGGGTGTTTTTTTCTACTGTTAATTTTTAGAAGAGAAGTTAATTTCTTAAAACTAAAATGTGTCCTTTTCATTTCAAGCGATGCTTTGATTTTAGTTTGATATATTCAACGCATAACCACATCTCATCAGATATTCACTCTGTCATTAGAAAACATATGCCAGCTTTAATAGTTGAGCAGATTTAAAGTAGAGCCCATGCCTGTGAACTATGAGGGCCAAAAATAAACAGGAAGTAATCGTTCATTATCGTAATCGAGCTCAAATGTTCAATTAATGGTGATGATCATGTGAGATCATATCGCCCGCCCGACTCCCACGTGTGAATTGTTGTTTCAATGTTCCTCCTTTGACCTCTGGTAACCCTCTGAAACAGTTTAACTACAAGTGGGCTTGTTGTGTTAATCTCTTGCACGCACACGTGGACACACATGCACACAGACACAGCTGATGGGACACACTTTTAAATATGTTGTCACACTACTCCTCCTCTTCTCACAGGTGGCAGTAACATGTCGGTATCAGCTGCACAGTGCCAACAACATCATTTTATTAACATCAGCTGAATGAAGAGTCTCTACATACATCAATTAAATGTTAATAACACTATTACTGTTTATTACACATCTTTAAGACATTTTCTGATGTAGCTGCAGCCTCTGACAGCAAGTCTGGCTCACATACATACTGGGAGGAGGAAAGATTGAACACCATGTCTCTTCATAAATCAAATAACTGTGTGGCATGCAATCTTGTTTCTAATGCGTCATTAAGCCTTTTCATGGTGTCCAAAGTTATGTTTAGTCTAGATGACCGGTCCTGTGATCCTAACTTCTTCTCAAAGGGAAGTTTTTTGTGACTCATCACTTCACTGTGTGCACACGTTTTGTATGCAAATATGTCTTGAGATGTTGAACATGAGGCCCATTTATGCTCTTTGGTCAAAAAATACTTTTTAACTTTAATGTCTGTATTTTAACCTTGAGCCACAAATAGACCTACAAACCTCATGCTAGAGATTCTTCTGCTGATTGTAACTCACTTCTAAAGAAGGTGAAAAAGTCACCAGATGACACACAGTTTTTCAAAGATTTCAATCAACAGATGTCTTGCCAAAAAATAAAAAATAAATAAAAAAGTTTAAGAAACTAGCTTTACTTGAAATTTAGCGGTGTGCGTGGGCTGACCTGTCTTTGAAGCTGAGGCTGCATCATTGATGGATACTGCTGTCCATTATGTCTCGGCTGAGCTGTTGGCATTCGGCTCTGCGTTGGACCCGGGAGACGCATATGGTGAGAAGAAGGGTACATGGGGGCACCTGGCCCACCATTCATACCCGCAGGCCCTCTCGTTAGCTGCTGCATGCTGATGAGCCGTGGAGGCTATACAATTGCACAAATGCATAAATACCCAGATTTAATGAAAATCTGACCACAGAATAAAGACTAATATGGAAATGTATGCAAACAGCAGATGATTTTAAGGTTCATGCAATTGGAGGATGAGCAGGGCAGGGCCATTATTAAACAGTAGCAAGAAAAAGGAAGAAAAAGTTCATAAACTTTCTCAATGCCACAGAAAATAAAAAAATGGAGACGTAAAATCCCAATCCAATTCATCCTCATCGACACTGTTCATCGTCTATGTCAGCACAGCTATACATGTTTTTATTGGTGTTTTAAAAACTATCTTCCATAATGGTACGTTGATGAACAAACATTTGCATACCTGCGGCTGCACCATGGGTTGGCCGGCCTGTCTGGCATGCTGCTGGGACATTTGAGAGGCTATGCGCATCTGTTGCTGGATCTGCTGCTGGTGCTGCTGCTGCTGCTGCTGCTGCTGGTGCTGCTGGTGCTGCTGCTGCTGCTGCTGCTGCTGCTGTTGGTGTTGCTGTTGTTTCTGTTGTGCATAGGCTGCCTGATGCATATGCTGCAGCCGGAGCTGGGCCAGATTGATCTGTCCCGGGTATTTGCCTTGGTGACTCTGGCTCGGTGAAATGGGTGGCCCTCCTACCATTACATTGGGTGGCTGCGCAGGTGCTTTTTCAATCATCAAATTACCTGTAATGAGATTAGAACAACTTGAACGGAAGTAAATCGCAAACACCTTCAGTGCATCTGACAGATTTTTTTTCCAGGTGTGAGTAAATGTGCATTTTGTGCCGAGCCCGACCCAAAGAGGCATGCAGCTCAGCTTCCATTTTGGTACTCCAGCCATTTTCCCCAAACAGGATCCTTCTGACTATCATCTGCTGTATGTGATACACTGACTCTTCATAAGTAACCTCTGTGCTTTGTAATATTCCCTTAGTGCCGTAGTTTCCTGCTACTGAAGACCAAACTACAGTAAGGCAGGACTTTATAGCATTATAGTTAATACACATTGAGGAAACATTAGAGGGCCATATGCAGGTCTCACCAAGATTCACAACGTTTTTGGCCCAGAAGGTTGGATCACAGAAGAAGCGCACGACACCGTTGGCCTTGGGCACTGGCTCCAGTGCTGCCTGAAGGCGCTGATGAAGCTGGTACAGGATCTATAGGCAAACGCAAACACACACGCACAAACGTATTATTCATTTCTGAGCCCGGATATATCAAAACAACAAATAAATCCCTTTGCCAAGATGCCCTTTGGGAGCATAAACCCAAAAGATATGCGTCTTCTCATGATCTTGTTTGCTGACTGTTCTTGTGCCGAGTAGTAGAAGTGAAAGAGAGGAAAGCTGATCTGCGATGCATTTGTTTCACCCCTGAAGATCTAACCGATGTACATGAGTAAATAAATTCAGTCTTTTAAATGTAGTTTTAGGCAAATGTTTTGTTGAGTTTCACAAAGAATGATGTCATTGATATGAGTTGATATTTACGTCGAGTATGGCGACTTTGTTTCAAACGCTGCTTCAGCTTTTTTCTGTTTCATCTCAGCGTGTCTGTTTTCATCATGCAGCGATCAGCCGGTGGACGTGTGTGACATCAGTCAGTAGCTAAACGTTAGCAGCCTGTCAGCCTGCCCTGAACTGGTTTCTGTAGAGTAGTAGAAACTTGTTCTTCAAAGAGAGATTCGTTTTTAGTGTTTGTAAAGGAGAGGTCACTGATGAGGGAAATTCAATAATAATAATACAGTCTCTTTCTCAATAAAGGTTCAGCTGCAGATGGTTTGTAACACAGTTTCATGGCTAGCTTAGGAGTCTAAAAAACTTTTTCCATGATCTGTCGTGCATCATCTGTTCTGGTTTACTCCCTCAGTACTCTCTGATTGCACCTCGGATGTTGAATGTGACATGTGCTGTCTTTGTGCTGTCTTTCATGTTAACTGTATGAACCGTGCTGCTTTGTTCACAACTGAAGTTCCTAACGGATAAATAAAGTTATTTGAATTGAATCAAACTCTCTTTCTTTCTTTTTGCTTTCATCTGAAATTCAATGATCTGTGATAAAAATCTGTGATCCGATCTGAAGCGTGAGATGTGTGATCTGTTGCTCCACTGGCAGTCCAATAAATCATAAGCCATCCATAAATACTTCAACATGAAGATCAGAGTCAACTATGAACAACATGTTATGATTTAAGAAACCTGCTTCATGGAGACAACCTCACGCCTGGTAAAATATGGGTGTTCACCAAACCAAAGCCAAATCGAGCTCTGTTCAGTGTTAACGCCTTTAACAGTGCTGAACATCTGGAGCTCATGACAAACATACCAGCCTCTTGCTGTAGAGCAGCGCTGTGTGGCTGCCACTATTGATGGCCCATTGGCAGAAGTTTAGCACATGGTGGATCTGTTGGGCCAGACGGGCGGTATCTTTGTGCTGAGCCACGAGCCTCATACTGCGCTCTTTGGTCACACCCTGGATAGAAAAAAATAAATAAAATAAATCGGATTATTATGGCAGATACTGAGAAAAAAAGAGTCAAAGATGTTGCCATGGTATTACAGAAATTAAAGCATGGGTAAGATGATTAGATCTGTTTGGATAAGAATTTAATATCCCTGTGGAGAGCTTGGCTTATTGCAGCAATTGATAATAGAATCCAACAAATGAATAGACTAGAGCATAGAAAAAGGGGGAAGTAGCCCCATATATCAGATTTAACAAATTAGATTCTGTGAAAGAACCGTGAACAGACATGCAGCAGGAAACAATCAACGCATTGTTCTACATATTTAGAGATCATTTTTTATTTAGAGATCATTTCGAATGACGCTGCCCATTCAACGTCAGCTTCATGACATTTTCTTCAAACTGCTGAATTATTTGCAGCTTCGTCCTCGAATCAATGAATGCCAATGTTCTTGTGAGTTTGAAAACCATAAAGCTGTTTTTGTAATGAGCAACAGTTATCAGCCCTTCAACCCCGTTAAAAAGGCGCATGACTGCAGACCGTGTTCACACAGACAGAGAGAAACGGAATAGTATAAAGGCACCAGAGGACTGGGCATCAAAACGTTGTGAAATGAAGGAGTTAATGCGGTCAATAAAACAAGCGGACATATCAAATAGCATAAAACATAAACACAAAACAGATAAATAATATCTAAAGAGGTGCATTTGATAGAGTTACTCTTTAAGGTAAAGCTGTATCCAAAGAGGAAGAGGAACAAACAAAGAGAAAGTTGGAGAACCAATTTGACACCAAATGAGACGAGAGTTTCAGATCACTACGGGGAACAAGTTTGATCACAGAGCTGGTCATGAACCTCTACCTATCCCAGGGTCACGATGCAAGCTGCTTTTTCAGAACCAATATCATTTGACCGTAGTTTAAATTCAAAAGCTGGAGCTGTAAAAGCACAGATTAATTTACACATGAAGCGTCAGAAGGTGTGGCCTTTGTACGGAGTTTTGACAATTTCTGTTTGCAGCTCACACAATAGATAATCAAAGTAAAGATTATTCCAGAGGATTTCTTCTCTGCTCTCAAATATGCATGTGTGCTCTCGAGTGTGAGCCGATTTTGTTCACCACTAAGACAAACCCCCACATTAGACACATTTCAGAATCTCCTTCATGGGTTTTAAGTAAAAACGTGTTAACTGATGGAGATTAAGTCCCACTGTACTCAATCATGAAGTCATTTATTCATGTTCATGTTTCTCTTACCTCCAACTGCTGCAGCAGAGACTTGCCCTTCTTGTTGATCTCATTAATGAGAGTAAATACTGCAATTTTGATCTCATGCTCCACCTTCTTGTGCGTCTCGTTCAGCTCTTTTAACCTGCATGCCCAAACACACAGAGCCTTCATTTAGAGGCCGTGGCCACCTGTACATATCCTGACAGTGTATGTTAGTCCATAAACACACACCACGCTATTTCAATCCAAGCACAGAAAAGAACTTCGAGATGGAAGAAAGAAAAAAACAACAACACACCTGCTTTGCACCTGGTTGATCGAATAATGGACGTAGTTCTTCTTCTCTTGCAGCTGAGCAACCTTGCTCTCAATGAGGCCTTTGTGGTTCTGACAAGCCTCCTCCAGGAACTGGTACCTGAGAGATAATGGTTCAAACTCCAGATTACATCAAACACTTTTTACTGTTCAACTATTAAAAAACAAAGAGGCACATTTCTTTGGCTGAGTCCGATTTCTGATTTCCACCTGGTCTGATCTGCAGATACAGATTTTCTGTCTTTGAAGCACGAGAATAAAATGTTTTTTTGCTAACTTTTCTTGAATGTAAATGTATTTATGTATTTTCTATGTATGTTCATAGAAAAACACTTAACAAAGTTTATTACAAAAATCTTAAAAACTTTTTAAATACAGGAATAGCATTCTCCAGATTAAAATTTCACATTCTAGAAAGACCGAGACAGCCATTACTTACACTCTTTAGAGGTTTTTAATGTAACTCATTAATAAATCCAGTTATAAAAACATGGACGTTGACTGCTTCAGCTGAATTCTCCCTTTAAGTCCAGAGCAGTGTAGGGTCACTGTGTTTATCCTCCTGTATAAGTCAAAGCTTGTTCTCCTCATGTCCACACTGCTGACGTGTGCGTGTGCGCGTGTGTGTCGCTGTGAGCACAGCAAGAAAACTATATTTGTGAAGACCAGCAGATCACCAGTCAAGGTGGAACCTGCTGAAAATCTTCAGATTCCTGTCACCCACATGACCCGTCTGTACACCTTCAGCAAAACTGCTCCGCTTGAATTACTTTCTTTCTTAATAATTATCTCTTTCTTTCAAGTGCAAAAGATTTACGAGAATCTGGCAATGAATTGTTTTTCTTGACTCTGTAATGACGGCCTGTGCCACAAGGCTCACCTTGAACATGTTCAGTTTGAAAATGATTTAATGAAATGAACTACAAGAAGGGCTTCAGATTCAAACCATGAGGACTTCAAAGTAGAGCATACATCTACTTGTTGCTTTGCTGGAAATCACTCTTATGCAGAAGATCGCCTATGATGTTAAATATTCCTTTAAGAGCAGAAAACTGAAGTAAGCTCCTGTTGTCCTGATGTATTGAAACATAGACCGTTTTTTTTTTTTTTTTTTAAAGAAATGACAAGCAAAGACAAAATGTTTGGTTTGACATGCTAATTACTTTATCTTTAATTGAAGTCAGATATTACTGTATATCTGTTTTTTCAAGACAAACTCATGTTGAAACCTGATGTTCAGAGAGTTTAAAAGTGTTCACCTTCAAATTCACAGTGAAAAAAGGGACAGTAGGTTTTCAGAGGGAGATCTGAATGAGCGTGATTATGTGACCTGGTGCAGATTTTTAGGATAAATGCTGTCAATTAAAATCATTTAAAGAAAGAAAACTGAAATCAGCCAAAATGAGTATTTGCAAGTTTGAACCTTGAAAGAAATCAGAGATTGACATCTGTGCATCTGTACAGATGACGTTTCGTTTTAAAAATACAGGTACCGTTCCAGTCAAAAAGCTGACAAAAGGAGGCGTGTGAGTGACGTGTGCGTTGCTGAGGTCGCTACCTGTGCTCCTTGTGCTCCAGCAGCTGGCAATCCCTGCAGGTCAAAGTGTCACAGGTCTCACAGAAAAGCTTCAGTGGCTCCTGCTTGTGGATGGGACAGAAAACAGGCCTCTGTCCTGCAGCACCTACAGACTCTACGGGAGAAAAGACACCAACAAACAAACCAGAAAAAAATCAATGAAAGAGACGAGCACAGAAGACTACAACGACAAGAATAGACTGCAAAGAGAGATGTTCCCACAGCCTGGTCGTAGCTTCAGGGTATGTGGTCCCCCAGGCCAGTGCTACCATCCAAGCAGCCAAATTCTGCAGTACTGTTACCACGGCAACAGCCTATCAGCAGCACCACACTCACACTGCTACAGGATGGGCTTGTCTTACAGAGGCTAAAGCAGTGAACCTCAGTGAGGTCTTCGCAGTGAGGGTCAGTCGTCTCACCAGAGGCAGTGTCAGCGTCCTCCTTTGTGTGAATCTTGTGGTCCTTTGTGATTTTCACCCTCTGGTGGGCCTCCACGCAGGTCTTACATAGCCACTCTCCGCACTCCACACAGAAGCCGATGGTTCCTGCGTTGTCCTCACAGCTTGTGCACACCTTCAGAAGACAGACACCGATGAGCCTCTGGAAGGACGCGACCTCGAGTCGGAGGCAGACTCGCAGCCTGTCCCAACAGCATGCTACACGAGCTAGCATCCACGAAAAAGATCAGCTTGATTCAAATGTTTCCTATTGGAGGGTCCTCACCGTCTGTGAGCTACTATGTGCAAAGCGACACGCCGCACTGTTTTTAGCCCGATGCGCTCGATCTATTTGACTCTCTGAGGCTAGTGTATCATGGGCGTGGAGCAAGGAGGCTCCACAAGGCATTTTCTCATTCAACAGAGCTTGTTAGCTTGTTTTACCCATATCCTTGTTGAAATGCTTTGACTTGTGTCAGCACTGGAGAAAATTTAATATGGCTATCAGCGAGCTGTTTATTGATGAGCCTTTGAGTGTTCTGATTTGAAGCTTGTCATTACAAAGCTCCCCCCCCCCCTGTTTGTCACCAGCACTACATGTCATCCTGTTTGCAATGGAGGACTAAAATTCAAAGAGCAAAGAATTAAATATTGAACAGATGCAGTGTGAACAGAAAGCTGACGATCATGAGATGAGTGATGTGATACCCAGTGCACGTGTGCCGTTAGGACAGTCCGGTATTAGAGGCTGAATGATCCAGCGCCTATGAAAGCGTGCTCGGGTCGTTTAACGAGGGTGCCCTGATGACGCTGTACTTTAACAACATATTGCGCTGCGGCTGCTTCCGGGTTGTTAAATTTAACGCAGTGTGTCCCTCTCCTAGCCTCCCAAGCAGTGTATGTTTCCTTTTCTGTTTATGACATTCAAGCTAACCAGTTTGGACATACCTGAGCAGACTTCTCATCAGACGAGTTGGTTGCCTCTGAGGTATCTTTGACAAAGTAGTTATCAATAATGTCCGTTTGTCTGTACTCTTCGTGACACACCAAACAGTGCATAACATTCACTAGAGAGAGAGAGGAGAGAAAAAGAGGTTAAGTGAGGAGAAATTAAGTGTCAGACACCGGGGTAGAAGTCCAGTGGAGTTACTGATGTCGAGTAAAGAAGTCAAATCAAACAAGTAGAGTAGTCTCATTAAGGTCAATCTCTTTTCTGACTCCTATGAAGCCCCGTTAACTCCGGACCGGGAGTATGATGCTGATTGTTTCTGTTACCTTCAGGTAAATTCCTGTTCTTTAAATTCTTGGCACCACAGATACCTGATATCTATTCATGCTAGTTCATTGATTGAGCACATGCCAGGAGATTCATTCTTCTTGTCGTCATCCTTGGCATTTTCATTAGTCTATGAAATCACATGGCTGAAAAATTAGGAATGTCTCACTTTATAGCTTCACGGGATAGGTTAAACCTCCGCTCTGCTCTCACTAACTAACAAACAAACAAACAAACAATTACCACTAAGGAGCCACTTATTTTTGTAATACTTTGCAAAAGATTCAACTTCACATTTAAATGTTTAAAATTAAGCCCCTGAGCACCCCCTCCCCCCAATAAATCTAACCCCCCCCCCCCCCAATCCTCACCCAGCTGAGATAAAAACCGGTTTGAGCCAGTCTGAACTGGTTTGAGCAGCACACAGCAGGTTTGTGTAAGCTCCAGCTGCATGGGTCTGTGAGTGACTGGTGGTGAGAGCAGCTGGATGGAGATTGCGTTGAAAAACCAACACAGCCCTTGCACACGTTCTCTCTCTCACGCACACGCACGCACACACACACACACACACACACACACACACACACACACACACACACACACACACACACACACACACACACACACACACACACACACACACACACACACACACACACACACACACACACACACACACACACACACACACACACACACACACACACACACACACACACACACACACACACACACACACACACACACACACACACACACAGCTGTCACTTTGAACTGGAGCAGCCCACACTCAGCTGGACCTTGATGGATAGCCCCTCCCCCACCACCAAAAACTAACACTTTTACATTCTTTGCCTTCTGATTTAATCAAATGTATAAACTTGCTAAATTGACATTTGAAGGGAAACTCAGATATGTCTTGGCTTTAACAACAGGTGAGCTTGACTGAATTGGGCTCTTGCATAGCCAAATATTAACCTACCAATACGTGTTATTAAAGTTCTCTGTCCTGGCACTGTAGTAAAACAAACAGGCCTAAGAAAGCTGCCACATCAGCACAAACGTATTAACGTAAAGTATTAACGAAAAGTGTCTGAGGACAGTATTCATCTGGCAGAAATGATCTTAATCTGAACTTTTTACAACAAATCATATCAGGGAGATGTGATGAACCCTGCTACGCCACATTCAGGTAATAAAACAAAGAGGAAATAGTGGTAAATGAAATTACTTTTCATATCTGAGTCATAATTAATCGTAATAAAATGTGTTAGATAAAGCAATGAGTCATGCACTCAGTAGGACTTTTCTGATTAAGAAGTGCAGGTCATGTTCATTCAGCTACGTGCATGAAAAATCATTTGGACCCATCTGGCAGAGCCTTTAGATATTTCAGGGGAACAGATGCTAAACAACAACAACACGCCCTGTTTCGAGTTTCTACGAGCTCTAACAGCTGACATGGCAACAGAAGAGTTTAAGAGTTCATGTATGAATTCATGAATCAGAAGTCCATGTAGGAAACAGTCAAGTTGCTCATGTTCTCAGCATGTTCATCTTCAACATTTACAGATTGTTCTATCGAGCTAAAGCTCTGGCACACTAACATGAGTTCTGATAACTAATCACAGTCCTGCTGTTCTCTAAGCAGGGATCCAGCTGATCAGTCAGTGGCCTACCTGTGTGTTATAACCAGGGCACAGTGACATAATAAATAATCCTTGGTAAACAGCAGTGTTAATCAAAGTTATTAATCCAGTTTCTAACAAACGCTTGGTAGGATTTAACTATCGAGGTGGAAGTGGTGAGTTACTATCTGAGGTGCTTCTACAAACCTGCAGTGGACACCCGTTTAAAAAACAACAAAAAACAACCTGCTCCAGTATATTGAGCTCAGGTTCGACTGGCTGTCGTCACAAGTGTGGCCAAAGTAGCAGCCTTTCAGGAATCAATACTGTCCCGCCACCACCACTTTGAAATGAAAGAGATGACAGAGATCTAAATAATACGAAACAGAAGAAACTCTCAGACACAAAACATTGTCCTGTTCCCTCAGAAGCAACTCTTAGTGATGACAGGAACTCTGTAAACAGTTCACGTCATGTGATACTGACTCTCTCCTCAAGCCAATACTAATGTAATTCCAGGAAAACCACATTGAGACCATGTGATAAAGAGACCATGACTAATACAATTATTCTTATATCGAAGCAGGTAAACACATTTAATAACAGAAGCATGAGGGCTAACATGAGACACCTGTAAGAGTTCCAGCATTAAAGTGAAATCTGACATTCGTTGCAGACTAACAGTGCTTCAGGTCTGGAGGAGACTATCGTAGCCGTTCAGCGTTATCACTTGAAGCTACAGAAAAGTGATTGTTGTGACATTCACATCATGAACTCCGGACACCTCTCAGTATGCTGTAAATACAGTCGCTCTAAAAATCATAAACCAAGGTTTAATGTGCTCGACTCTATGTACTGTCTGACCGTCCAGTGACTATTGGTGTCTGCACATTTAATCACAGATATGCACCAATATTACTAGTTTTCCCTGTCAAATAGCACGTCATGTGAGTATCCTTATAATCTAGCAGTTCTCTTTCTGGCTGCCACCTGCAGGGTGCTGTATGGATTACATCAAGCAGCAGGGACGCACATAGTCGTGCACAGTTACTCTCCAGTTGAGTGACCATCAACGCAATAAACATGCATTTCTATCTACCTCTACAGATCTAAGAAAGACATCAGCCAATATATTGGTTATTAGATTTTTTTCTCTCCACAATATCATTATCGACCCCAAAAATCCAGTGTTGGTCATGCCCTGACGATTATATGTGTTTACTTATCTGTATGAACATTAGTGAAAAATTGGAGCCCAATCATTGCATCCGTTGATCAACATTACACACACGTCACTTTAAATCTTCACTGGTCACTTTAACCTGCCATTTACTGCACATCATTTCTTCACTGTCCTGTTGAGCTCACCCCAGTATGTATAGTCCTCTGTACATATCCTGTTCTACTATATATATATATATATATATATATATATATATATATATATATATATATATATATATATTACTATTTTATTCGTTTTTTACTTTTTTGTTTCTATACTGCTGCTGCTGCAACGCCCAAATTTCCCCATTGGGGATCAATAAAGTTATATCTTATCTTATTATCAGAAGCTATGGGCAGCCTGAGAGATACATCAGTATACTCATAAAACAGTGCTTGGGGTAATTAAGAAGTGGTATAAGCACATCATCAATGAAGCTGAATCATCTCTGAATGTTTGCAGTTCATCATCATTTAAGCAGACCAGAGAATTTCATGAAAATGTGTAATAAAGAAAAACCTGTCTCGCTTGAAAAGAAACTACAACAATGGTACATGGACATGGTACGGATATTTCCTCTCTTAAAACAGTATTTTTCTTTAAAATCTCTTCATCAATCAGACCCCTGATAATATACAAATCTACTTTTCAAGGGTGAATACAACTTTCCTACGTGCTCTATTTTCACCAAGGGAAGGTGAAAAAAAATGCCAGAACTGTAGTTTTAATTTAGATTGCTTGAAACATAATTTAGCAAATCAGCTGCGCTTTAGCAGATTGACTCGAGGGTCTTTTGCCAGGTATCTAGCAACTGAGATTTCTAGCAGATGTGTGTATCTTTAAAAAGCAGTAAAGGGACAAATGTAGGCAAAGGAGCGCTTCTTTATGATGAATGAAAAGTCACTTTGAAGTCCAGGATATGTCTCACATTTATGACTTTTAAATCCAAATGTTGAGAGAAAAAGACAATGATGATATCTACATAATGACAAAGAAATGTGCAACAAAAAGTAAGTCAGAACAAAACTAATATTTTTATACATGCCTTTTAGAAAACAACAAACCATGTATATAACAAACATATTTATATTATGCCTACTTGAATAGTTGATACACTTTTTCATAAATATTTACTACTCTAGTCTTCAATGACCACTGTGCTGTTTTTGACTAGTAGTCCTGACAGTATGAAACCTGACTGAAGAAATTTCTGGAAGAAGGGGGGGAAATAGAACACTGGACGATCGACAGGCCAGAAGGCCATAAAGAAAGGTGTCAAAAAAATAATTTCCATCTATTGCTATGGCAACAACGATAACTTAGAAAATCGAACTCAGGCTCTGTTGCCATGGTTTCAGCAACTGATTTGATTCAGCATAAATATGATTTCGTAACAGCATCTTCCAAATTAAAACTGGACTAATTTTTGCAGGTTGATGTTGACCACCTGTTCGTACCTGTAATGGAGGAAGAAATGTTTGAAACGGATTGGACCAATCATAGTTTTCAGCGAAGGGGAAATGGGTGTGTGTATTAAACAGCCACTGTCAACTGTCCGCTGAAATAAACATCAATCCCTTACAGACACAAACAACCACATAGAGCAGGGGTGTCCAAAGTGCGGCCCGGGGGCCATTTGTGTCCCTTGAGTGGATTTTTTGTGGCCCTTGACTTCAAATCGAAGAATCAGAAGATTTTGGTCCCAGGCCTCATCAGATGGCATATTTCGTTCTTTTTTTTCTTTTTCATGTTAGCGAGGGAGACCTATAAAAGCCTGACTATTCTTTCCAAAAAATTAGAACACAACAGTTTCCCACAGCAATTAGTTATTGTGTATTTACATTATTTTTTGAAGAGGTCAAAATACAAAAAGTTCCTTCCAATATTTAAAAAAAAACCCAAAAAAACCCTGTGGCCCGTGAGCGATTCTAACGCGACAATTTTGGCCCGCAAGAAAAAAACTTTGGACACCACTGACATAGAGGATACTCGACCTGTCTGAATCCCAATGAAAATACACCTGTTTTTATCCCCCACCTGTACTAAACCAGAACCTTTAGGGGGACATACTCTCATGTTACACCTGGTGGCAGACTTGATGACCCTTTACAGGTAACGCCTGATCTGGCTTAACGTTCATGCTTCTTCTACTCACCTATGTGTGTGTCAGGTTGCCCGTGTGGTCCAGTCACCTGCACGCTTACTTGCCTGTCTGGTTGCGGGATACATTTTAGACAAAAAGAGTGCAAACATGGCAAAAGTTTTGGTTCACAGTCCCGGCTCTGGAGACTTTGTTTACACACTGCGCACGTATCCAGTAAATTAATAGGAGCTGGTGCCGGTGTGGCGGCCGGAGCCGTCGGAGGGGGGGACATTTCGGTAGTGAGTCCTCCGGCTTGAGCATCCCCAGTGGCCACTGGTTCAGCTGCTGCGGGTTCTGCAGTGGTGTTGCTGGTTCCAGGTGGACTGGCGGCGTTGCTAGCGCTAACATCGGCTTCCGCTCCCGCTCCGGCAGCCCCGCCGCTGCTAACCTCCCCTCCGCCGCTGGTGGGTGTAGGCGCCTCCGTAGCGTTACTGCGGGTCTCCGTTTCTTCGCCGCTATTTGAAATCGCTTCTATAACTATTACCGCATTGTCGGCTTTCGTCTCCGGTTGGTCGTTCTCTTGCGCTGAAGGCACTGAGTCCGAATTAACAGACGGTTCCATATCCTCCTCGCCTTTGTTATCCGCCATCTTCCTTCCTCTTTGAACCGCTGCACGTCCTGCGTAACTTCTCGAACCACGAGTACGTATGACTACGTCGTGACGTTGACTACAGCCTGACGTTTGTTTATTTGCTTGTTTGCTTGTTTACTTCAATAATGAACCACCTGTGAGTTAGTAATAAATCAGGCATACATGCCAGTGTTTATTCAATGGAAACACAGTTCAACTATGTTTATAAGCAATGTTTTTTAGATTGTTTTTGGTATAACATACCAAATATAATAAGATTTTATTTACGATGTTATATTCTTCCTTCAATTCATTTTATTTCAATTATTTTTACTTAAACATATTTTAAGTTTGAATCAATTTAGTGATTTCTAAATGCTCTTTTCTTTCATGTCATGATGCGTTTTGATGCCTTCTGTAAAGCACTTTAAATTGCTTTGTTGTTGAAATGTACTATATAGATAAATGTGAAACTTGCAATGTATTGATGTTTTTAATTGCCAATACATCACACATTAAATATGCATAACAATATGATGGATTGATTATGACACATTTTTCCATCCCTCCACAAATAGGAAAAAGAAGGGGCAGGAAGGGAATGTAAGTGTAATTAACTCAGTTGGCCTGCATCTGCATAATAATAAGCCAAATGGCCATGAGCTAAATATATTTGTGGTTCAAGTGTAAAAATGTGTATAAGGTGTTAGAAACAGAACAAGAAAGGAAAAGGTCAAAGAGCCGGGACAATTTCAATTGGCAGCTGACAGTAGAGGAAATGTGGCTAACAGGACCAACATGAATGTTGGCTTTGTCTTTAATGATATACTATAGTGTTCTAGTTGTTTGTTGAGGCAACAAAAGTTAAGGGCAAAGAACTCAAGAGTGCATGCAAATAGTCTTTAATGTTTCAATCACTTTACAAAATGTCAAGTGGTTGATCCCTCTTGGGTTGCCCCACATCAGACTTAAATGGGGGTTTTAATGCATATTTGATGGTTGCCTTGAAAAATAATACTGTCTGAAATTCAGTAGGTAGGTTCATGTTTCATGTACTTCTTCAAGCACGTATGGAGAAGAGGGTGCTCGAGAGACAAGGACACTGCACTTAAAGCTCCTTCTTGCACCACTTAGTGACAGTAGGTTAGTACATATCCATTCTGTTTTCTTTCTACCTGAAGTTAATTTTCAATTTGAAATGGTTATTATACCAGTCCACATCCAAAATACAAAATCCATTAAAATCCTGTTGATTTTATGAGAAAGACCTCCCCTGTCCAAACCATTTTTGTGCAGGTGAGGTTTATATACTTGTCCTCTCTACAAGCCTTAATATCATGATGTAAACAGCTGCGTGCACAAGTGAGATAATATCTGTATAGGTTTGTAATATAACAGGCTATTCCTGTAGAACTGGACTAAACTTAAACAGAAAATATTTAAAGGTTGGATTAATATACATGTTTTAGTGAATGCCGCTAAATCAATTAAGATTAAGTTTAATAATTGATTTTTATATCTATACATTAATGGTAATGGTGAACATATAACATAGAGTAAAACGTAATTTCTAATTAACAACGTATATATTATATTATATTTAAAATCTGCCCTTAGAGCTTGGTTTCACCTAACTGCAGTTACATTCCACTCCACTAGTTGTCAACAAACATAAAGTTACGGTCATTGTATGCTTTTGTTTTGAAAGTCTTCACCGGAAATTAGGACTGTTGGTTAGCAGTGGAGTCATTTTAGCTTGGCGAGACAAACCAATACTTCAAACTTTGTTACAATAAAGACTGATTAAACATGGCCGGAACGGCGTCGGTAGCAGGAGAAGTTTTTGTGGATGCGTTGCCATATTTTGACCAGGGATATGATGCGGCAGGTGTGAGAGAAGCGGTGAGTACGCGGGCTTTTATTTGTGTTAGATCTGGAAGATGCTAACTGCAGCGTGTTAGCTAACCACGCTTTAACATGAATACGCAAGGCACACTCTTAATATTTTAGTTTTACTTCAACAATCAAGAAAAAAACAGTTACGAGGTTAATAAGCAGTGTTAGTTTTGCATGCTTAGCTGTTGTGTGGATAAATTATCACCCAGTTTGTGTTTCAAAATAGCTTCTGTTGTTAACTTCTTGAAAAGCTGTTTGTGTCTGAGTGTGGATAAGTGAGTAAATAAATAAATTAATTTATTTTAGTTGCTTTATTAGTTTGTTATAAAAAAAAAAGCACAGGCAACCAATATCTGACAACGTGTAAATTATAAAAATAGAACTTGTCCTTTACATTACTGTGACATGTATTTGCATTTTTATCTAACATACACTGAACAAAAACATTAACTCAACACCATCACTACACAGAGATGGAAGACTTTACCCATGAACATGCATACAAGGACTATTCCCCTCAGATTATAATTACTAATGTTTTAGGGAGCATTTTCCTGTTGGTAGAGATGATCCACCTGACAGGTGTGACATATTAAGACTATTTAACAGGTTTACCTGAGGAAAACCGTGGTTATGTGTTTTTCTTCTTTTAATCATCAAAACAAGAAAAGCCTGTTAATTAACATTGAAATAGTATGAGTAGTAGTGGTGTCATAAAGAGTTAGACTTTGCAGATTTAATTGACTTTTTTATATTGTCAGAAAGCCGTTTCATTATTATGAGATAAGGATCCACTTGTAAGAAGTGGATTCCTCCTTAAGAGCATGTATGAAATGAATTAGTACAGCACTTCTGTGAGTTTATCGGTATGTAAAATATTGCTCTTCTTTCTAGCGTCATAGAGCTATTCAGTCAGATTCTAACAGACCTTTTTTTGAATTGATGCTGTTATAACTTTATTATTCTGCACCTTGTAGGGATTCTTTTTTAGGTTCTTAAATGTTGAAAATGTCTTGATAGCTGCAGTATTTCTGCAGTGGAAAAATAAATAGTTTTTATTTGTTCCCCCTCAGGCGGCAGCATTGGTGGAGGAAGAGACCAGAAGATATCGACCGACTAAGAACTACCTGAGCTACCTGCCCACACCTGACTTCTCTACTTTTGAGGTGACAAACTCCTCCGACTTCAGAAAATGTTTTCTCTACTTCACACAGAGAGACAGAAATAACAGCTTTTTTTCACATCTTGTCACCCTTCAGACAGAAATAATGAGGAATGAATTTGAGCGGCTGGCGGCTCGGCAGCCGATGGATCTACTCAGCATGAAGAGGTAAACATTAACACTGCAGGAGGGCGCTAATAAATTAACGGCAACATCCAGTCATGTACATTTACTCCTGATTAACATGCTGCTGGCTGTAGGTTAGCCTAAACATTAAATTACTGGCTCAAAGAGAGTAATGCATGCCTACAAAGACCTTACTGAGCATGTTACTAATATATTCTCAGTGACGGATCTTAAGTAATCATTAGATCTGCCAAAGTGTGTGTTAAGTTTCAAAACACGCACAGAAATCCTGTCACATTAAATCGAGAGGTTCAGCTGAAGTGCAATAATGCTTTTTTAAATTAAGATTAGTTTACAAATAATCAGTTTAATTTAAATTGGCTTATAGGACATAAAAATTAGGGCTGGGAATCTTTGCCTATCTCTTGATTTCGATTCTTGGGGTTAGGGTTCAATTGTGAATCATTTTTTTAATTCATTGGATTTAAAGTCTATTTTTGAATTAGTACATACTTCAGGATCTACTTGATTGCTTGTTGCTCCATTTGGCATTCTGCTGAGTGAAAGAGCTAGCCTTAACACTTAGCAGGGAGGGACTAATTAACCCTAAAAAAAGTTAAGTTATGAATCTGGATGGATGATGTTGAGGCTTGCGGGGAATCATGGGAGTGATTATAACGGTGCTCATACTTGTCAAACTGGACTTTAAGGGAGGAAGAGTGCTTGGGCACCGTACGGATCATGGTGTGGTCGTGCCTGAATATAATAATTTGTTCAAAATTAAGTGGAAGTAAATCCTTTTTTCTAATTATCTTGGACGTGTTTCATTTCTATTTCAGTTGGGGACAGAAAGTGTACAGTGGGGATTGAAAGTGTATTTTTTTTTTTTTCCTTTTTTTACTCTTCTTTTTTTCCTCGTGTAGATACGAGTTGCCAGCACCTTCAGCAGGACAGAAGAATGACATCACAGCGTGGCAGGAGTGTGTAAACAACTCGATGGCACAGCTGGAGCACCAGGCGGTGCGCATTGAGAACCTGGAGCTCATGTCGCAGTACGGCACCAACGCGTGGAAAGTCTACAACGAGTATGTGACTGCAGCATGTCGCTAACTGTCAAGTCAATGCTTGATAAGAAATCTCCAGACTGCTTACATTGTGTTCTGTCTTTCCTCTTTAGTAACTTGGCCTTCATGATTGAGATGGCTCAAAAGGAACTACAGAAATTCAGGTGACAATTGCAGGAACATTTGTGTCGTGTAAGTGTTGTCAAATAAGATTTAGAAGATTATAAGAATTCTTCTTTGTTGTGCAGGAAGCAAATACAGGATTTAAACTGGCAGCGTAAGAATGACCAGTTGGCAGGGGGAGCCAAACTGCGAGAACTGGAGTCCAAGTACGTTCTTTGAAGAGTTTATTAGTTTAAAGTAAATGGGGGGGGGGGGGGGGGGAATGTGGGTTAAACTTTCCTCTAAAACATCTGTGTATCCACATAACAGCTGGGTGTCCCTGGTCAGTAAGAACTACGAGATCGAGCGAGCCATCATCCATCTGGAGAACGAAGTGACAACGCTCCGACAGCAGCAAGGGGACGAGAACAAGGAGAACATCCGACAGGACTTCTAAAGCCTCCAGCCTTCACTCTCAAACACAAAACGGATGAACTTTGAAGCTCACAAATGTCCTCTCGTTTCCAAAAGTCTGACTAGATGAACACACAACCCACGGGGAGCAGGTGACCTGTATGGAGGAGATTTTATGTTCAACTGTATCTTTGACCTTTAGAGTGAACTTACGAGAAAGCTCAGTGACCAAACACATTAAGAGATTTCACAGACTGAAAACCCCGGTTAAAAACAGAAGTGAAATATGGTTTATTGCTGAGATGCCTTTTCACGTTACAAATGTTTAAATTGAGAATATGAATGGTTTGCAACAGGACATAACTTATTGATCCTCCTACGAATGAGAGTTAAATGTATCTGCAATAAAACATCTCTGCAGCTGATCACGAGTCTGGTGCGACCAGCAGCAGGTCATGCTAACTTTGTAAGTGAAAATGAACTCCATGTACCTCAATTTACCGGCTGAGTTAGTTGGCTTCAAGATTCGTTCCTCCTTGTGCTACCTGTAGCATCTGTATCAAGGTTATTACATGAATTACATCCAGCAAAAAATACATACGATTGAATTCACCAGCATGTATGTTTGACTCTCAGGCGACGTACCAACACACACGAGTATTCAGACATGAGTATAGATATTTGGTCAAGTCTGTCTTTGTGCTCTGCTTTGACTCCCGTTCCTGCCATTTTATACGATGTAATAAAACAAACTTTTTTTTTAACCAATCCTGTTCGTCTTCATCGAATGAATTACAGAACTTCTCAGTGAAGTAATGACTTGGTGTGTCTGGATAATGTTTAATGGACCTGAGCTTGTAGAGAACTTTTCTAGTATTTCTACTCAAAGGCTCTTTTACACCGCAGGTCGCACCTACACATTCACACTGATGCTAGGGGCTGCGGTGTCAAGTGACCATCAGAAGTGAATCCATTCATACACACGTATACACTGCAGACGAAGCCGAGGGTGCAATTTGGGGTTTAGTGTCTTTCACAAATACACATGGAACAGGAGCTGGGGATCGAACCTCTGACCTTCCAGTTGAGAGATGACTGACTCTACCAACTGAGGCAGAGCCGCCCCCATGAAGTCTCAAATAAAGGCATAACATCTCATTGCATCGGGAGCAGCTTTCATAAAATGATAGTGTGATGTAAAAAGAAATAGTTACACCTTTCTCTTTCTAGAGACTTACATAATACTTTTTCATCCTGTTGGCAGAAATGAAAAGTTAAATTTGTAATTTCCAACATTTGCAGCTTTTTTTTAAGGATTCCTGTTTATGATCGTAAATCTGTTCTCTCTCTCCACGGTGACTTTTCTTTTCTGTTCAGTTCTTATTTTACAAGAGTCTATCATGCGACTGGCCTGTGTATTGATTAAATGAAAAGTGCGGTATATTCAAATCGTAATCCCCACTCGATATGATAAAATGGCAGTTTCTGGACAACAGATAACTGAAAGGCTCCCCACCTGCAGTAATGGCACAGGCCTGTGACACTTTAAGACTGAAAATGTAGGTCAGAAAACATCCAAAAAAAGTCACAAATACCAACAGGATAAGAGTTGGAGACCTCATCACCTTGTAACGCTTCAGTTCAACGATCTGCAACATGACAATAGTGTAAGCGGATGTGACTGGAGTGTTTCCAGCAGTTGGGCTTTCTGTCATTCATCTACCTTGGATTAATAATTACACATCTCCAAAAAACTGCCAGTCAAATACTCGATCACATGTTAAGTGGTAATAAAAGCCAGACAGACGTTCTTTGTTCTCCTGTTGTAAAATATGAAGTGTTAAATCTTTATAATTTCATCCCACTAAAAGATGATTATATGAACTCACCACCACAGTCTTTATCTGAAGTGACAGTTTGACAGAGGTCATTTTCTGATAATGAGTGCAAGGCATCGACTCTTATGAAGGGAAGCCAGTTAAAGCCACTTTAAACTGTGAGGAATCCAGTGTTAGTTAGACAGATATGCATGATTGGAAGGATTTGCATCGTGTCAACAGACCGCTTTCTGGTGCCGGAACTTTCTGGTAGGACTTCCTTCAGGGGAGAACCCACCACTGGGTTTCCACCACAGGGACAGGACCTTAATTATGTTTCAGGGACAATAATTAAAACCACATCCCTGATTGGAGAGACTTTTTGTGTTGTTTTGCAGTTCAGCTCATTGATTAATTGAGGACTACCAAGCGTTTTATTTCACCCACTATTTTTTCTTTTAACAGCTGTGGGTTTGTGTTTAAATGATTTCACTGGAAGACGTCAGTGGAGTTACACAACAAGGCATGCGACAATGGATTTATGAGGAAGTTATGCTGAAGGTGAATCATGAGAACTGTTGACACATTTTTAGACAATGAAACCTGTGATGTCAAAAACAACTGTTTGAAGGAACCTTTTTTTAAATGTTTTTGAGCCTTCTGCCTTTTTTATAAAAACTATTATAAAGTGTAATTGATAGACATAGAGATATATTATACTATTAATATTCATATTGAATACATTAGAATTAATTACAATCCCAATTATAACTTTAGCTAAGGGGTAACAGTGTTTTTCTTGTACGTGATGAAACCTCTGCCCTTTAGCTAAAACATTGTAATGTCACATGTATGACAAACTTGTGCTTACACACCAGAGAGAAGAGAGTATTATATTCTAAAGTCACCCTGATAAAAATGTCTGGCATTGAATCAAATGAGCTTACCTTTCACTTAAAAAGGTCTTGGTCACACAAAGAGAACAGAAAAAAAAGTTCAGTGTATAATTAATGTTATTTTATTGCCACATTTCGTACACAGTGTGCACAATAACCATTCATCTGCCGCTCTTGCACCACTTGGTTCCTGTTCAGATCGAAACAACGGAGTGATCCGAGCATCTGAAGGAATGCTAACTCGCTCTGTGGCAAATGAAAAAGAAATCCCAGCTGCTTGAGAGTATCTGCATGATTATCATGGAAAGCCGGTTGTCCTGCGTGGAAAGGAAATGTGGTGGGTAGACCAGATGAGTGGGGTTTCTACTTTCACCATCACCAACCGGGGATTGAACTCAATCGAAATCCCACAAAAACACTGAAAGTCATGCTCTTTCACTCTCTCTTTCACAACTTTCACACACAGACACACACACACACACACACACACACACACACGTTTGCAGGCACTGTTATACCATTTGCAAAGAACTAGAGGGTTGTCTTCAGGAAAAGTCATTACTGTGACTCAATCAATTCTATGTGCAAAACATTTTGGACAGCGTCCACCACCGGTAGCAAGAGTAACAGAAGGTTATTTTGGCCATGCTCCAGTTTATATACTGAGAGTGTTGAGAGCTGGAACTAAAGTAACAGCATCCGGCAGGTTCTGGTTCTGGTCCTGATCCTCTTTACTCTGGAGAAACTTCTGCCGATGCCTCTCCTCCTGACGCTTCTTCTTTTCTAGCCGCTGCTGCTCTTTCCTCTGCTTGTTAGAAACCTGAAAAGAAGAGATTTCACTCAATATAAAGACTGGTCATTTATGAGAACCGAACATGTTGATGTGAAATCTGAAATAACACAAAGCCTTTGACTCCAACCACAAATTTTCTCAATTTTTTTGGCAGATTTCCTTAAAAACCTGCTGCAAAGAATGTTTGGTTATCTTGCAGAGTGTAAGTCACGCAATACCTTTAATCATGTTTCATATTAAAGTTAATGTGTCAATAAATAGTAGCTACCGACTCAAAGACATACTTTGACAACATGCAGAAAAAAGGAGCACAATGGAAGAAGACACAATTCATTTTAACACGGTTATATAGATTTAAAGACTTCTGATTTGAAGAAATAAATATGAAGAATTTTACAGATTGATTTTCAGCGATATGTACAGTTTCACCTGTCATGCCAGTGACTGTCTGGGTATGAGTGGGTCTACCTTGAGTTTTTGTTGTTGTACATTACTGCCCTCTACAGGCGGTCTTTGCTCACTGCAGTCTGCAGCTGCATCTCTGCAGGCTGCACAGGATCCTGAGTCACACTGACCCTGGCAGGACTGGCCCAGCATGGAGCCAACAAGCCACTCAGCATTGATTGTTGCTGCGCTCAACTGGAGCAGGTTCTCCTCATCACCTGAGGATGAAGAAAGACGTACAACACATGAAAAAGACACTCAATGTTACGTGATCACATCTGTTAATGTCAAACAGCTAATACAGGCTACAATCTTTGTGGGAACAGAGGGGAATTTGAGCTTAATAGACAACCTTGAGAGGCACAGTGGTTATGAAGTTTGTCATAAAGTTGGTTTACTTTCGCCCTGACAGTCTTATTATTCCTGCAGCTAATGAGACAAGAGTAACTCCTGACCCTGGATTCCTCGATTCTTGATGGAGCTCAGGATCACATTGTCCTCCTCGGAGGCTGTGGGAGACGGGTTTTTCTGTCTGTCCCTCTGACCGTCACCGAACTCACGCTGCTGTCCTCGTGAGTTCTGCAGATTCTGTAGGAAGTGAAAGCAAGAAAACGTCAGAGTCATATCAGAAGCACAGGCCTCAAAAGATGTACCACAATTATAATGAAAATAATAATAACAGCATACAATAGGGTTTACAATGTGCTTCAAACAATAAAGCATACTTCAACACACTTCTGATATGTAATAGGTCAGGGATTTATTAGATTAGTTCAGCTATAGGAGATGAGAGGTAATTGTCCTTTAATTGAGTCTATAGATTTTCCTTGATATACAGGTACAGTACACCTGGAAGAAAAGACAGCCAATCAGCTGTTCAAAGAGATGATATGATGGGAAGAGTTGTCTAATCTGTGAATGAATGCTTTCATCTGAACTTACCTCTATGCGGAGCTGAGCAGGACTCTCAGAGTTGTCCCCAGTTCGCCTCACACTGTCATAGTGATCTCCGTAACGGTAAGCAATATGTAGCTCCCTGCACACCTGCTTCTCTGCACCGTTTATCTGCAATGACAAGGTGTGCCAAAACACTATTAGATTTCACATCATAATAGCACCTCAGACTATGTGATAACATTTGAAGGTGCCTCAGTCCCTACCTCCCACAGTGGTGTGTTGAGCTGATGGATGACCACTTTCACCTGTTGACTGCGAGCAAAGGCTACAATTGCATCATTGCCAGCAAAGGTACCGGGCTGAGAGAGGTTAGACACTGGGTAGAGAGAAACATGAAAGCACATTACTCAAAGGAAAATCTTTCCCTGTAATCACACACTTCTATTTCTAGACTTCTTCGATCTAAGCGGATCAAGTTAACCACCTTCACTTGTTTATTCTCCTAACTGTCATTTCCAATCTTTTCCATTTTTAAATTAATTATAAAACGGGATATGAATATTTAAGTTTTAGTGAATTTAAAAAAGCTGTCAAAATCAGCCAATAATTCATTTTTTTAATCATCGAGGGGATACCACATCACACGTTGATACCATGGGGAGTTTTTTCCTTCATTTAATTACTGAAAAGGAAAAGTGATCATTCATTACACAGCCACAGTGACACCACTGCAAACAGTACAGACAGCCACCAGGGGTCACTGTATTGTTGTGGTGAAATTCATATCAATAAACATCCACCATGAAAGTAAAATGACAAAAAGTCATTAGTCAACCAGGAAGAGCTCGATCTGTATCTGAGCAAATCTATTTTTTATATATCAAAATCAACTACTGGCTCATTTTCTTACAGTGCTGTGTAAAGGGAACGTCATCCTCCACAAAGGGTTCAAAGTCTTGACGATTGGACATCATATACTGGACAGTCTCTTGCCGAAGCCGCAGGTGACCCCGGGAGTGACCCTCCAACTGGTCGCCTAAAGCTCTGAACAGGCAGTTCCTGCAACAGAAACAGGACAGCTACTTATAAATCTACACAATGACTCATTGTAAATGTTTTTGAACAAATTAAGGAAGGTCAACTCTGTTTACATCGAGGGCTTGATTTCCACTAATGCATATATTTGAGGAGGCATTTGGCACATTTCTAGGTGTTGGCCACTACCAGTGGCTTAAATTGTCAAGCCTGTCATAAGGCGAATGAGTAGATATGACTGACAGCTCATCGATTTAAAATGTAACGGTTCATTTAACGAAAGAGAACTTTATATATGTTCCCTCCTTTATTCAAATCTTAAAAAGAACCATACTTCATTATTTTAAGCATATTTTTTTCAACCAGCGTGAAATGTCAAATCATGACTCTAATTACATTTGTCTGTAATAAGCAGCAGTCATAAAGCTGCTGACTGTGGGCTCAGGAGAGCTGACCTTGGCACTTAAAGACTTGATGTCCTTAATTGTAGACGAGACAGTTGTTCCAGTCACGGCAGAGGAACAAAAGGTGAAAGTGTACCACAAGACATTATAATCTTTTTGAATCTTACCCGTCTCCAGGAACTTCTCTCAGCCTGAGACCAAGAGCTTGGAGCTGATTGGAGAAACTGACAAACTCGGCTCCCTCATCACAATCCTGAGGTCTGTTCTTGCGGTCCTTTGCGATGGCCTGTCTTGCTGCTCGCTCGTCCCTCTTGCGTTCCAACTCGCTCTTTTTATTGCTTCGCACATGTTTCTGTGTCTGTTTCCTTGACATGTTGACTGTGGCCTTAACCGTGGGCCAGCAACACCCAAATATGTCTTCTTACAGGAAGGAGCTGGCACTCGCATTAACCACTGCCACACACATGAAGTCTCTTTAAAAAGATACACAGCAGAGACGGGGGATGAAAAGTTTTCTAAATTGATTCAGCATAAACACAAACAAAGCTCAAATTAACCTTGTGTATTATTAATCTATGGTGAAGCTCTCATTTAAAAGAACTTCAGATGTTTTCTGTACCTGATGAAGATATTTGCTGACATCCTCAGACTATAAATTAGTTAGACATAGGGCTAGGTGAGATTCTGTTTTTTTTAAAAATACATATAGATATATTTTCAAATGAAATATAGAGTAAGATAATATATAGTGTTTGCCAATGTGTTATATGAAATTGAAATAACTAAACATTTCATCTGTTGAACTGCCAGATCGCCTTGCTCCCTCTCGTACTAAAGCAACAATCAAAAACTGACTTATATAAATACACAGCTGTTTGTATTTTCATGTGAAGAACATTTTTAACCTACATGTTTAATTTAAGGTGCATTTATTTCCCAACATGTACGTTAATTTGATGTTATTTTACATGTCGATGTTGACAGGTTGTCTAATGTTCCTGTTTGACATATGACATGTGGATTAAGGACTGACTCAGTTTTTATTTATTTACGAAAATGTTTGAACATGATTGATAAAGCTCAAACCCTTTATGGCCTTATTTTAACAGCACATTCATCTGCAGTGGTTTACATGAAGATTTGAAACATTACAAAGTCACAGTTTGAGTAAAGTTACTAAGTCATACATGGACAATATGTGTTTCTGTCTATTTTCATACTGGCAAATTTAAATTACCGATGATTTAAAAAAGAACATTACATTTGTTGCAGTGTGATCTTGGTTCACACTGCTGTATGACCTTTCATTAAAGCAGCTTACAGAAACATTTAAAACATAACATAATAATAATAACTTCAGCTGCCTACTCACTTGTTGAAGATATAAAATATTTTTTAATTCACATTTTGAGATAAACTTTGACATGACTAACACTGAAACAATATCTATGTCGTTGTTGCCCTATTCGTCTGGACATCGTAACTGTAGCTGTATATTATATCTGACGAGGTATACAGGTAGCTAACTATTAATAGTTGTCGTGACTTATTGTGATAAAATAATGAGACTGAAACAAACAGAGGCTAGCTGCTTACAAGTTCAGCAGCTACAAGCTAGCTAGCATTCATCGACGGTAGTTACGTAATAAATAATACACACTGCTTTTTACACATTCACAGAAACTGGCTAACACGGCGCACAGGATGATATATGCTCACCTTTAACAATCTTTGTTCAATACGTTTCACGTAGGTTTCGTTTTTCCACTCGGAAGTTAAATGTAGTGATTGTCCGTTTTTTTTTTGTTTACAACTGAAGTTCCGCATACGTAGGTCTACGAACGTCATGACGTACAGTGGCTGGGATTGGCCAATCAGCAGAGTCGATGTGAAATTGCAGCAATTTTTCTTTAAATTAAAACAAAAAATGTCTGTGGCCACTACAGCTGCCAAAAATATCTTTCACATAACCTCTTTCTATCTTATATATGTCTATCTATGTATGTCTCTATGTGTGTATGTATCTATCTAATTATCTATCTATCTATCTCACCATCTATCTAACTATGTGATAACAGTGTCAAGTCAAAAAAGGCTCTGAGTCATTCTATATTGCAGACTGTGACTCAGGACAAGGTAGGTGGCTGAGCTATGTTTTTGAAAGAAATGTTGCTTCTGAAAAATCACTCCACCTTCTGCTCTCATGAAACTCTTAAAAATCTACTCTCCACAAACCAATAACTTCTGATGACTCCACACAGTTAAGATAATGTGGGGGAGGCGTGGGCTGGGAAGCAATAAACAGGATGTTTGCTATGTTAAAAGAACAGCAGACACACTGAGACAAAAAAACAACATAGCCCCAAGACATAAAACTGCATCAGAAAACAGCAGGAGGCAGAAAGACTGTTCTATTTCCTAAATGTGGAGAAAATGAATTTCTTTACCCAACCAGCTGGCCAAAAAAGAACAAGGACATTCATCAGATTCATCAGCAGATGTCAGTTGTTGTGTGGTTCACTATAGAACCCAGTGAGTGATGGCAGTGTGTGTGCACAGATGTAATGGCCTTAAGGCTATCCATGCATGTGTGCATGTGCAGCAATCAGCGTCAGTCACCTGCGTGAAACAGAGGAGGAGTCAGCCAAGCGTGGACAACATATCATTCATAATGTGTGTATGTGTGTCAGACCAGCAGGGCACATGAAACCATTAGGACATGCAATTTCAGCTTGATATTGAATAAAAATAGTACATTATGTCAACTGAGTTCACACTTAAATGCATGCTGTTTTTAGTGAAACGTGCTATCGTAGTCCAATAGGTAAACGTTTGTGTTTTGACAAGGCTCTGCAGGTTATTTGTACCCAGTATGAGAAAATACTGTCTTGGTACACGTAGAAAAAAAGTAAACTTCTAACTATGGAAAACTAGATTCTGCCAAATCAACTTAATGCTCAAATCGTAAAGAGGCTGCATCGCTTATTTAAAAACAGCCAACACATAAAAATGTACAACTGTAATAAGTAAAAGACTTTATTGCCCAGCCGACATCTTCAGGTTCAACACAAGCGTTGTTGCAGATCTTAGAGTTCCTGGTCATTGTTGAGATTTAAATGCAGAGAGTAACACACATCTACTGTAGTTACACACATAAGAGGACGAAATCGTCAGTTTATCAAGTTAAAATGACCTATTTTTCAGACACACTGCTTGTTATTGCCATGATATGCACATATAGGATTTCATATTAAAGTTCTCAGAAATGTGCCCCTTTAAATCTAGCTCAAACTAAAAGATAGTTCATACATGCATTTCAAAGATGTGACGAGTGAAAACGTTGCTAATATAGTATCTCTCCTGAAACAAGGTCATTTGATTTGTGGGGCCCTTGACCTGTTATTAATCTGTGCTGTTTTTAGTGAGCATGTTTGGGTCTTGTATTTGTGGCTTCTGCAGTTGCCCCAGTTAGTCGAATAACTCATGCATTAAAGTGACAGCGATTTTCCAATCCAGTGATCTGCTGACCACTTTTCAAGCCAACAAATGCTCTGAATTAGAATCTGAGTCTGTTACTGCATTTATGATTGTGATTGCTTATCAGTCCTACTACTGATACATGTTTACTTTAGCCCCATCTGCCCCCCTGTAGATTTTAATTAGAGCCTTCTACATGGTGCCATAAGGCTTGGCTGTAACACCAACAGTGTGGTTGTGGATATAAAAGCTGATTTTTCAGAGTGCGTAACCGCAAAATGCTTTAATAAGAATACCGTAGCATTGATCGTTTTGTCACAGTGTTTCAAATGAGTCATTTGTGCAACTTGTATGTTAAGTGGACTGTTGTTAATTAATAACAGTTTACAAGACCATTTACTGATTGCTCGTTATACATTTCTAATTACCATTTTCTACATCTATTTGACCACCAAGTTTCCTCTCAATGACAATGGAGACACTACTTATTGAGTTTATGTAAGAGAGTTGTTGTAATTGAATTAAGATTTGATTTAATCAGTATTGTGCTTACCGGAAGGTTATTAAGGACTGACTGAAATGTACCGGCTTAGCAGCTTCACGTTGGGGTCTTAATGGGAAAAAGTGCTTCATACTAACTAGTAAAAAGCTGGTACTATTCATGCTTATGAGCAAATGATATACATTGAGGTAAATGTGTCCACCTTTATTAAAAAACATTACCAAGAATGTATTCCACTAAAGTAGTTTATGAAGTTTGGTTGCTGTCCATGGTGCTGATTTAATTCAGTTGTCTTTGTCATAATGTACATTTCTACAGTTTTTTTAGGGGATTTTAATGTTTTTTAACAGAATGATCGGACAGAGTAAGAAATCAGGGAGAGAGAGTTGGGGAATGCCGCGACACAGGAGCCACAGGTCGGATTCAAACTTGTGCTCCCCGCTTTGATGACAGTAGCTCCTGTTCTTGAAGGTGTGCACACTATGTCCACTTTATGATTGAGTTTAACAATAACACATTCAGTGTTTTCCAAAATATATTTCACTGATGCAGTAAATGATGGTTGGTTGCTGTCTTTGGTGCTAAATCAGTGTTGGTCAATATTTATTCAAGAGGTAGGAGAGATTTTTATTTCGTTGTATCTTTGTTATTATTTTCATTTTATCAGTAAATCAGAAATATATATGTATATTCAACTGTATGTTAAAAAACAACAAAACAATGGTTTGGTATGCCACTAAAACAGATGGTACGTGTTGTACGGTCACTGTCCATGGTGCTGGATTAATGTGTACTATTTGTTCAAGCGATTGCAAAGAATACATCCCTCCCATATAATCAAGTGTTTTGTTTTTCTATTATTTTGCTTCCAAACTAATGAGTTGGGATACCTTTGTGAATTGGTGGCCTGCATCTTACCAACACATGTCTTACTGTATTCACATCTCAATGGATGGTTTGTGGTTTTTCACTGAATAAGTAATGGTTACAGGAAGCTGGAGGACGACAGAAAGGCATGCATGGGTTTTTAGTGTCAAAAAGGTTCACCATCCATATTTGAAAATGTACTTTTAATACAATAGCTGTTAAAAAATTCAATCAGAGAGTGCTGGTGTAGGATTTCTGTGGCTGCCACTTTATTTAAAACGCAAGTGTTATTTTCCCAAACCAGGCTTGAGATTCACTTTTGACATTATACATGTAGGATAGTAGGAATGAATACAACCGAAATGGCGCAGAAACAGAGAATGAAAAGCTGCAATGTCTGAGAAGGAAAACAAGGGCGTCTGTGTGTGTATGCATGCGTGTTTGTGTGGGAGTGCTGTTGAGGAGTGAAAAGGATTAAATTTCTGGAGTAAGAAGGAGGTTAAATCATGAAGAGGGCCATTCCTAGAGCCATCCAGTCCATCTGCAGGTATGAACCACTATAAATAATGAGCCTATAGGCCGGTTCCATAAAGGCAGTTTGCAGTTCTCCCCTCTCATACCGCCCACCACACACTCTCGCTCATACACACACGCGCGTGCACGTACACTGATAGATGCACGCACACACGCACAGGAGGTGGGAGTGGATGCTCGTGTAGCTGCTGGAAGCCAGGATGGGATAATCATGCGTGTCTGGCTCCGGGCGTTGATGCAGCTGCCGTTGCGGGATCCGGACTGGACTTAGGGCGCAGGGTGGGTCTAGTTCCCGATCTGGACCTCATGTCGATGTTGTCAAGCAATCCGAGAAAGGCGAGGGCGATGGCCGAGAGAGGAGTTGGTGTATATTTTTGAGAGCGAGAGAAATCGACCGTTTTTGCCGATGGAGGACAGAATTCGCCGGTTTTAAAGCGCAGCCCCGGTTTGGAATAACTTGAGGACACCGAGGAGACCAAGACAGGATATCGACGGAGCCCTTCACTTGTTTTCCTTATGTTTCTTTTTTAATTTGGGCAAGAGATAGATGCTCATCAGGGAGAACGGATCACTTTTGCATCGGTAATTAGGATAAGATTGCCTCCGTGGAGCTGTAGCGGCAGTCGCATCCGATCGGCCAGGCATAAGGGGGGGACAGGATACTTGGATGGAGAGGGCGCAGTGAGGGCTTAGAGAGCGGCTCGCCGTGTGTAGGAGGAGGACGGTGGGGAGACCGGGCAGTTTGAAGGGACGGGGAGCCAGGAGCGGCGCGGCGGCTCCATGAGCGGCTCCTGCCGGGACAGAGCGCCCAGAGCCCAGCCGGAGCGTCTCCACTGCCGCGGGTAGAAGCCCGGGCTGAAGGACGGCGGCCAGTTTGGAAGTTTTGATGCATATGATCACAACCACCATGATTTTTATGATTCTTGGTGCATCAGTTGTTATGGTAAGACATTTTCGTCTCCCTCTGCCACAATAAGGTTTCAAAATGCACCCACTAAGGCTTATATTTAATTACGTTATCACAAATTAGCCTCACATTGATCATATTTTGCAAGACACTAGCCTACAGCAGGCCTATCAATGACATGTGGAAGTAGGTTAGCCTACCTATAATTACCTGCTGTCATAAATAAATAATAAAGTCCGTTTTGAGAGAGTCCCCCTCTTTTAGAAACGGGAGGATGTGCCAATGCTATTTTCTCTTATTTTCTTCATGATCCTTAAAGGGGTTTTCTTAATCTAGATGATAATAATGAAATTAATTATCAGCTGTCTGCAGGATCGCCTAGTCTTATTGCTTGACATGTCCCAGCTGACTTGCATGCTTCTTTGCAGGCGATAGCCTGTTTAATGGACATGAACGCACTACTGGATCGCTTTCACAACTACATCTTACCGCATCTACGAGGGGAGGACCGCGTCTGTCACTGCAACTGTGGAAGGTAAATGCCATCACCCTCGCACAATATTTGGGATAAACATGGAGGTGTGTGGTTTTTTTTTCAGCGGCAAATTCTTAATTGCTGAAGAGGCCTCGAAGATTTCTGGTGGTGAAGCCCCGCAAAGCGACCACTGAGTGTGTCGTCGCGCTCCCGGCGGCTCGTGTTTTTCTACAGATTTGACGTTATTCCTTCGCTAGAGCAGAAATCTCGAGGACACGTTTGGTCGCGGTGCGTGTTTTTGTAATACAGCTCTCTTCTACGACGCTTTCGGCTTTGCTGCATATACGAAGGTGTGTGTCGGAGCCATAAATAGGTAATGAACTATGAGCAATCTAAGGCCGTTCAAAAACAATCTGAGCATCAAGTGCGCTGCACACAGGCCTATACACGGCGAGATGAGAAATCCTGCTGGGGCAATTATGACCATATGAGAGTATAAGTGATGTGGTTATATGGCTGAAGCAGCTACAGGGCTGAGGCTGCTCATGAGCCTACCTGCTGTGTGCTGTCACAGTGAGAGCAGGGCTGAAGTGGGGGAAAAACAGCAGCAAGACACTCATTAATAAATTACTCCGGATTTAATTAGCTTTATTGTGCATTTTCGACCAACTGTTAGCATGCAATACATAAGAGGATGAGTAAGAGGGCTTCTATTTTTTTTCTTTTTCTTAAGTCTACAAAGCCAGAGGGTATGCCAACAGTGTTAGGGCAAGTTTTAGCGTAAAAGTCCTTTTATCTCGTCCTTTAACACCTGTATTGTCCTTAGATATTCCCATTAACCCATATCCTGCAGCCATTTGAGCCGAAGAAGTCTCTATGTTGGTGCAAGCTGAACAGATGCACATTAAAACAAAACAGCAGTCTATACCGTGCACACTGCAGTGAGGGGGCTGATACAAGCAGTTCATTAGCAGCATTAAGAAGCCAGTTTCACTGTGTGTTTTTTAAGCCTGTAAATCCACAAATGGGTCATCATCAGGTGCAGTTAGAATATGATTGTTAGGCAGGGATAATTTGAGTCAAAGTTTGTAAAAGGCTTGTCACAAATGAGATATGACAGGATTTTAAATAAGAAGATGCATCACAGATAGTCTTATTTGTAATATTTTGACAATCCTGTCATCCTCACTACTGCCAAAAGGGGCCTGGTTACACATGTGAAAGGGATAGAAAACACACTCATAAATGCAGCAGTGATTTTTGTATCATACTGCCAAAGTGAACTTTTTTCCTGATTCAAGCATAAATACACCGATTTAAAGTAAAACTCAATGTACACATCTCAAACTTTGATTACTGGACCCAACAGTGTCTCTCGCTGACCTGGAAACACTACTGAACGAGAGTCAGTCACCTGTTTTCAGATAAACAGAGCAGACACAAGCTTGGGCTTCACTCGCCTGCCCTTCCATCCATGAGGTGTGGAGGTGTCGTGCCGCCCACAGCGCTCACCTTATCAGGCTTGAGGACACAGCCAGTGTCATTTTTATTTGGCAGCCTCTGCACTTTGATTTGGATGTGGTTGTGGCTCCTCTGACGGGCCAAAGCCTGGCCTACAAGATCTGCCTCTGAGGCAGGGGAGAGATCGAGCAGTGGACTGAGTGAGTTGCTGGGTGCACCCTGCTAATTGGTGTCATGCTGTTGTAAAAAGCTGCAGGACAGATGTCCTAAGATGATCTAAAACACTCATTATGGAAGTTTCATTCTTAAATAGAAAAGGAAAACTACCAAGCAAATTCCATATAAAATGAGAGACCTGCAGGAAGCGAACAGGACAGGTCAGTGCTCGTTAGGTTTAATGGTATAAAGGCACTTTGAAATAATCCTTTATTTTTAGAAATTTGAGCAAAATATCCCAAATTGAAGAACGTTAATGTTAATAATGTTGAATGTCTGAGGGAGAAGATGTTCCTTTGCCCATTGCTGCTTGAAATGTTCAATTCTTGCTTGATTTCAATCAAACAAATGTAAACGTTTAAAATATTGGGAAACAATCCTATGCAGCATAAAAGTAAAGAGGTCAGCTGCTCATGTATGGAGGGAGCGTGGTTCGAGCCCCAGCTTCTCCAGACCATTTGTCACAGTCAAGACTGAACTCCTGAATGGCAAAGCCAGTAGATTGTGAATTCATAATAATTAGATTAGTTTATAATGAGGGCCCCTTATATTGCATCCTCTGCAACTGGTTTGAAAGGCTAGAAAAGCTCTAAACCATTTACCATTAAACAAAGCACAAACTCTACACTTCTGATCAGGAAAATAGCCGGTTTGACTTTAGATTTAAGCGGGCACATGCCAACCAATCCCACCCCTTCAGTTACCACCTGCTCCCCTACTTTGGTTTTCAGAAGTAGATGGAGGAAGATCTGGTGTCTTTAGATTGGTACATCTTTGTATTATATAAAACACATGTATTCGTTATTCAATAGATGTAGTGATCACCACAAACAGCTCTTCTCACAACATTTACAGCATAAAGTTGTCAAAATGTTCAAATCTTTCAAATTTTTCGATACGCATTTTTAAAATGATACACTATCTGTTATTGTAATGATTCATGGTATCCACAAATACGGAAACCCTAAAACGTTTCCATCTATTTCACAAGACAGTTGTGGAGGAGAGGAATGAATCCAGTAAAAACTGCAGGCAAATACCTAGGCAATGTCTAAACTACACAAACTTTAGCAATGATTTAGTACCCAAGAATTTACCTAGGTGTCGAGGACTTCATCAAAGTGGGTATTAATATACATAGTTTCTTTATTATAGGCTAGCATATCAAAGTTATCATGACAACCCTTGTTACATGTTCCTGAGATAGATTTTTCTTTCTGCAAATAACAAACCAAAGACTTGGTCTACTAAACTCCTGTCATCAACTAACTGTTGGTAGATTATTTGGGGGTTGCCGTACAAATCTGTCACACAAACTGTGGATGTAGAAGCCTAAAGGTGTGGGTGTTTACCAGGCAGGGAGCGTTTAACAAAAACACACCATCATGTTGTTGAGTGAGTTATTTTGGAGCAATAGTAGAAACTATCTCAGTTTCTGCTCTTCAATTCCTACTAGTTATTTTAAAACAGACTGTTGCACGTCTATCTTTTGCGTAGAGGTGCAAATGTAAATCTCCAGATTCCTCTTTTATTATGAATTGTTTGATTGAAGATAAAAACTTGTATCAGTTCCAACTTGTTATGAGTGTGTAAACAGAGGTGTGTAGTGCCAGATTCCAGCAGGTAAATCTCTCAGCTCCCCCAGTGTGTGGTCACTCACACGGTTTGTCAGTCCACTCCCCATATTGTTATATTCACAATGCCTTCATCGTCTCCCAGGAGGTAATAGTAGGATTTTTTACAAGGAGAGTTTCACAATGGAGCAGAGTCAACACTGGACAATGTGAGAAAAGCAACTGTAGAGGCAGATGTTGGGGGGAAAAAAATCCTTCCTGTGTCAACAAGTTGTAATACAACAGAGTAATGCATTCACTGATCTACACACATCAGCTGTCTTTATATTAGTCTTCAATCAGCAAAATATTTCCATATTTTTCCTTTTTACTCTCTTAGAGATATGGGTACCTGGATGGCATCAATAGAACATTTGTAGAGCAATAATTACCATTGGATTCAAATTAAGTCCTTTTGTGTCTCTTGTGAGATTTTTTTCCATCTTGTATTATATTATTGTCTTCCAAACGATGTTGAAATTCTGGAACGATATAAGCAACCAGTTCATTTTGGATGATGTTTTTTTTCCTTTGCAAAATTGTATTCACCCAGAAAGGCTTTACTCAGCAGGCATGGACAATATATGTGAGATATTGGAGGGATAACTAAGGAGCTGGTGCAGTGTTGCTTTCGGTTATTTTAAGTCCTTGAGTTTTTTATTCCTATGAATTTACAAGTAGCAGCCAGTTTCCTTCAACTTTTTTTTAAACCACAGCTGCCTGGAGTGCAGCCTGGGGACACCCTGCAAAGTGCGGATTAGTGCAGTCTGATTAAAATTTAGATAGAAATCTCCAGACATCATCTAAGATAGAGTGGGAATATGAAATATAAAATCAGCACATGCAAGACAGACAGACAGTCAGACACTTCTTCCATGTTATTACACACACACACACACACACACACACACACACACACACACACATACACACACACACACACACACATACACACGTACACACACACACTTGCACACTTGCATATATAAGCTACATGAGTGTGAATATCCCCACATGGCTTCGGCAGAACAGGTTATCAAGTAGATTCTGTGATCCTCAGGGTCAAGGCTGTTTGGAGAATCGTGCTGTAATTAGACCTGCACCATATGACGAAAACCTTCAATGTGTGTCAATACTGTTTAATATTGCAATGATACAATTACCCGAATGATTAAAGAATTATTCTTGCCTGCATTTTAGTTATGATGTTACAGATCCTATGTCTTCTTGCTGCTCTGCATGTCCTAAACAGAACCTGGATTTTCAATGTTCATTCTTTTCACAGTTTCCTCATTGTGCTAGCTAACCAACTATTTGCCAATCAATTAAATTCAATTCAATGTGAGTTGCCTATTGGCTAACCGGGGCTTGAACTGAAATCCAGTCTTTGCATCTGATAGAACAAACGGCAGGGTGGGTGACGCTCAGTGGTTGAATCAGCTGTCTCTCAATCAAAAGGTTGGCAGTTTACACATTAGAGCGTCCTTGGGCAAGACACTGAGCCCCATTTGCTGTAAATGTTGTATGAGTGATGTAAGTTAGCACCGAGGGGCACTTTGTATAACAGCCTCCACGATGAGTGTATAAATGTCTGAGTGAGTGGGTGAATGTGACATGTACGGAAGTGTTTCGAATGGTTACTTCTTTTTCTTTTTCAAAGGTTTTTTTTGGGCTCTTTAGAGTTAGACCTTTACTTCAGAAACAGGACAGTGGATAGAGTCAGAAATGGGGAGGAAGAAAGTCAGATCTGAACCTGGACTTCCCTCTTGATGGACCACAGCCTCCGCACTAACCACTAGGCCACTATGGTCATTTTGCGATTATGTAGTCCTTTCTTTCTATGTTCATTATACAATAATGATGACTGAATCTAATACTTTCAGCCTCCACATCAAAACATCGATGTGGAAGTATCTATTGTTAGAGGTGCGATTATGGCTACATTAGCGATCGAGAGAATCCTTCCCTGACAGTACTGAAGCTGTATTTGAGAATCACTGTATCGCTACTTCATGTTGTATTTGCAATTAAAAAAAAAAATCCCATTTAAAACCCTCAGTGTTATAGAAAGCTAAGAAATGTTTGTTCTTACCTGGGATTTGTTGGTTTATGGCTATCTCACACTCGCATCACCTTCCCCTGTCTGTCCTCCCCGCAGGCATCATGTCCACTATGTAATCCCATATGACGGGGACCATTCTTTGGTGGACTCATCGGAGAACTACTTTGTGAGTGACAGTGTGACCAAGCAGGAGATGGACTTGATGCTTGGGCTGCTGCTGGGCTTCTGCATCAGCTGGTTGCTGCTGTGGCTGGACGGGGTCCTACACTGTGCCGTCAGGGCCTGGAGGGCGAGCCGGTACTACGGTAAGTTAAACATTATCTTCTGGTCTGCCGCAGAAACAGCTACAAACGCAAGTTCAAGTTAAGCTCAGTCATCCCTAAAAGTCATACAGATCTATCACTTTCCTCTTCATTATTCAATTTACTGCAACAGAACATGTTACAAAAAGTTTATGAGAAAAAAAATCTGAAAATGGTTACTCTAAAACATCTATAACTTAACGCAGGGACTGTTGTCACAAATCATTGGCCATTACGAAAATGTACTTATCTCTATCCACCACGTATCCACACACCAAACACTTACCATGTTAACACAGCAAGTGGCAGAGCTTCGGTTAGATGAGCTTCCACCCACTGCTTGGTCCATTTTTTGACTTTTCACACAGATTTTTCTCAGTTTACGACGACCTCGAACCCCAGCAAACCTTCCAACATGAAAAGATTCAGACAGTGGATATCATTTGAGGGTAAAGTAACCGTTTTCTTGGGTCAGCCGTAATCCCTCAAAAGTAATTTCACTAATAAGCTTCCAATTTGTATTTTTTTTAAGGAAACAGCATGCACCACCATCAAGTGTAATCACCATGTTGGAAGATGTGAAACTCAGTATTTAAGAAGTTTTGAAAAACCCACATAAAGTCAAACCTTAATGAGAAGTGCTATGGTATAATTCTCAACAGAAGCAGAGAGGGGATTACTTTATACAAATGAAGACCTTTTATGGCCCGGTCTTTGGGAATCAACCAAAGTGTGCAACAAAAATGAACTTTTGTTGTTTCTCTCAGTGATTCAAATTGAATCACTTTTTTCAAATTGACTTAAAAATATCACAAGTGGTAAAGACAGAAACATAGCAGGTTATACATTTGATGGTGATGTGGGGAGACTTGTAAACATAAGTTGAGAGGATCTGAATAAAAAAAAAAAAATCACACAAATAAATATATAATAATAATAACAACCCTTCAACCCTTAAAATCAAGTTCACAATTGACAGGCAGTTTAAGACGGGAGACACACATTTATGTAATGACTTTAACTCAGTGGTCTGTGTTTCATGTTGATGTTTCTCAGACCATTGTGCTGCACAACAATCAAGCCTGGAAGAGATGAAAGCATGAATGACCTTCTCCGGCACTGAATCATTGTCACATGCTTCAGCTGAATAAAACAAAATGACCACACTTGATCAGCTAATAACAGAACAGAGCTTGTGGCCGCGTCTCCAAGTATGTTTACAGGCTGACTACACATCCAACACTTTCAACATGTGGACGACAATCACATGCTACAGCAGAGACATGTCTGGAAGGCTTCATTGGTATTTTAGAGAGCAGGTCAGTTGTGATATAGCCAAAGGAGAGCATCTAAATATAAAATAAGTAGGGCCCCAGGATAGACTCTAAAAAACAAGGAGGGGCCTTCAACCTCAACAGTAAAACGTCATTAATCAGTGATGTAATAAACTTTTTTTTTGGTCATATTGAATAAGACAACAAAGCTTTTTTTAAGTAGTTCAAATACCAGTGCCACATCTAAAAAAGCACATTAAATCAATCCTCACAAATCCTGTGCAAACTTGCAATTTTGTCCATTCATTACTACAACTCCACTATTTTATGATTGCTGCAACAATAACACAAAAAATACTGACTAGCTTAAGAGGGGGGGATAAACAACTCTTCACTTTGCAGGAAAATCTATAAGCTATTACTTCATTACTATTTTAGAAGTTGCCGTGAGGCGTGGTTGAATGGAGACAAGATGACCTTCAGATCGCTGTACCTGGAATAGTACCGTATTGATGATGCATGAATTAAACATTGAGCATGAGGCCTTGGTGTCATATATTATTTTATGGACAGTACACAATATATATATATGATTCGTGCTGACTATTCCCATGTTTAATATAATGTTAAAGAAGTTATCGTGGGTGAGAGAGGTAAATGTGATTACTGGAATTGAACATTTGTCTATGTTGAAGAAGTGTTTGCACGTTCAAATTTTGTGAGACCCCTATTGTGTCTGAAGGTTTAGGTTTTAACTATTGATGGTTGACTTTTTTCATCTTTTCATATGAATACATCAATGCAGAGTCATCCACAGATGAAGCCCTAAATATCTGTGAATCTATCTTTTTAAAGAATGGAGTTACGACTTTAAGGATTTAAGTATTTTATAATCTATAATCTACTGATTGTGTCATATATGTAGGGTAATTTATTTGTTTGTCTCCATGTATGTGAGTAAATTGGTTTTTGGTTTATTTGATTTCCTGATGCACTTTTGTGATTTGATGACATTCGGACTTGTAGCCACTCCCTGCTTAAGATGGTTTCTCATTGTCAGAAACCATTTGCCTGATGAAGGTCTAGTACCGAACGTTGCAAATAAATGTTTTAGTTCAGGTTGGACAGCAGGCTGGCTCTTGCTCCATAGTTAATGCCCAGACACGAGAGTTGCATCTCTCTTCTCAGAAGGCAAAATCCCATAAGCAGTGTTTCTATAAATATATGACTTTTCCTTTTTTCTTTTTTTTTTATAATCCTACTGCAAATATTCTTATAATAGAACTCAAAACTGTTCTTTGATCTTTTAAAACTAAGGCTGAGCAGAGCGAAACCCGAAGTGAAGATTGAGAGCAGGTCGCTGAGCGAGGATGATGTGTTTATTCACTCGTGCTGACGGAAAACATTGTGCCCTTGCTTTTGGTCAGAAAGATATTTGAGTGTAGAGCTTTGTCACAGCAGACATTTGAAAGACGTAAAAAGGTGTTGCTTACATAAACGATGACTCGTTGTTGTACGTTAAGTGTCTCAGTAAGCAATGAGTGTCCCGGTTTATGAGCCATATCCCGCTTTGGCTCATATTTGAAATATGGCGATTACATGCACACAGAGAGACCTGGTTATTTATATCCCTGTATTCGTGATAAATACTAGTGTCCTGGTTTCTGAGTACTGTATATTATATGTGCAGGCGCCTGTGATGTTTATTGTATACCACACGGATATCCACATTGTGTATTCTGCAGTGCTGTATGGTGTATCTACTTCATTTCTGGCACATATTAAACATGTGCTTACCTGTGACTGGTGACAGCATGTCACTACCAATGCTTCGGAAACAGGAGCAATGGGCGAAGCTGCCCAGCAGTGGCTGGTGGGAACGGTTCATCATAGTTTTTCACCGATACCGAATGGATAGAAAACTTTTGGATGAATAGGGCATCCTATAACTGGCTGAGGTCACGTCTGGGCAAGTTAGTTGGTAGCTATCAGACACCCGGGCTAAGGTACATTGTACATTTTCATAGGCTCAAAGACGCTTTACAGAAGGAGGTTAATGGATAAAAACAATACAATAAATAAACCAATAAACATGAAAAAACATGTGTGTGGGCGCCAAAGTATACTGTTTTCTTAAAGAGTTCTCAATGTAGCAAAATCGTGATGCTCAAAATCAGGATTTGATGTTTACATGCACAACAAAAAAACAGGTCAAAACAGGAATACTCAAGTCTAGGTAAACACATTCAATAAGAGTGTGACAATAAATCAACATGCAGAATGAACCCTGAAACTGAAGCAGCTTAATGCAAGTTATACATAGTGCTTTTTTTTAATTTACTCTTTTGAGTGCTGGAACATGTGAGAGAAGTCTAAAGAAGGCCGTAGCTGTGTCCCAATACTTGTCTACTTATCATTAAGGCATACATTTTCTCAACAATGTTTTATTCATACATCTAAACTGGGTGTATGTTTGAGAAGAATGTGTAATTTGAAGTCGTGCCCGGCTGTTTTGAGAAAGTAGTCTCCTCAAGTTGTATGTACAGTGCATGCAAAGTACATGTTAAGGGCAGATGAAGGACGTGTTATATTAAAAAATATTGTATGACTTTGCCCGCATCTGTTGAGATGGAGACCCTGCACACCCACACATGCTTCCACTTGTGTCTTCTGATCACACATCCTCTCAGGGTGAATGTGGGCGGAGCTATGCTTGACATCTGTGATGTCACCAGACTTTATGAATAAAAAAATAATGGGTCTGCTCCATTTGGCTGTGCCACTTCTTTTTATAGCAACAAGAGTGGCAAAAGCTTCTTAAAGGGAGGGCAGACGACAGCTAAGACACCGAGTATGACGTCGAAACTAAATCAGAAGGAGCAATTAAATTAATCTTCTCACAGCTTAAGTGTGCGGCACAATCCAGACCCTGCCAGTACAATGTGTCGTATAGCTCACCCTGTGATTAAGGTGTAAATGTCCCACCTGAAAAAGCCAACCAGCCAATGAGTTACTCCTTCACAGTCCTATAAAGATCAACCACACAATTCAAATCACCTATGCGGTTGAACCATGTCGCTACAGGGCGCTCAACTAATAGACTCACTATTGCCTCAGGAGTTACTGCATGTCCCAGAAATGTCTGCGTCATCATGCACAGTCATGGAGAACGTTATGACGGCTGGGTGGATCAGCGGTAAGAACTGTCACATCACTGCAAGAACGCCCAGGTATGAACTGTGGTCGGGTGACTCTGTGGATTTACTGTAAATGTATGCTCTCTAAGTCCTGCTGTCTTTACTTTTTGTTCAAGGCCAAAGACAGTTCAGATGAAACAGAAAACTAGACATTGTCTCGAAGTTGTTCCAAAGTAAAATAAGTTTCTATTGATTTTGTGACAGCTGCTAAGCATGTTGGTTAGAATGAGGATCACATACACCTCGACACAGATTGTTCTGTTAAGTGCACATTTCTCAGAACAGCAAAGATCAGGGATCAGTAACGACCAACGTCGGCCATCTTGACAAACTGTCTGCACGTAACATGGCATGCACTGTGTCCCAAGGTGATGCTTATCTATCTGTTGGGTTCACATCAATTAAATGCTGGAAAGCTAACTAAACTTCAGTTTGGGTATCAGCCTGGATTTAAACAATCGGTGCATCTCCACCAGGAATTTATGTGCAGTGCTGCCTAAAAGCTTGCACAATGAGAAAATCTGGCCAAGCTGTTGTTTGTTTCTAACAAGCAACGCTTTTGTGTGATAACCAACACTATATACAGTATATGTGGAAAGAAGAAAATAAGTTTCCAAGGCTGTTTCAAACAAGGCTCTAGATTAAGAAATGACTTCACTCCTACCATCTGCTGTGCTGCATCCCCACATACCATGTGTTTAAACCCAACCGAGTGTGATAGTAGCTCCTTAATTTCCTGTCTCCTGTCAGCGCTCTCTTGCTCTCTCTCCCTCTCTCTCAAATGTCTGTTTCATTTCTCCTACCGTCTCCTGCTGACAGATGAAGGATGCATGTTACTTTAGCAAGATGCAGCAGATTTAATGAGACAGAACTTGAGGGGTAAGAGTTCACCAACATCGTTTGGTTTGTGTGGTTTCGCTGAAAAGAGCAAAGAAATAAAAGGCGTTCTAAAATAAGCCGATATTACTCACAAGTGTGAAATCATAACATAGCAGCATGAGATTCCTCAGTCTGACTCTCTGCTGAGGAGACATGACCCTCCATCAACAGGGAGACTTCATCTCTGCAGCATGAGAATCCTGATTTAAGTTTCTTATAATCGTTGAGGTTTCACAGGAATGTTTTTCCCAAGTCAGGATGAGACTCCAGGAGAAAAGGGATAAAAAAAAGTTTAAGCATTCATTGGGCACAAATTAGATACTGAATATTTTAAACAAGCTTTTAAAGTCAGGATTTGGAGCCTGAATGTTCTTTCTGCCCTCTGCGTTTTTCGGAGCAGGTCTGTATAATGGAGGTGGCCTGTTTAAAGGGGGAACACTGAAGTAGGTGAAATGTGACCTGGATACTTGGAGCGCTATGGAAAAGCTCCTCAGGCAGGGTTGGACATTTTGAAGTAACAATCTAAGAATGATGCTTGACATGAAAAGTTAAAGGAAATCAAACTGGAAGCACACAAAGAACAGATTTAAAGATGATGTTTTACTTTTAAATATGACCTGTTGTCCCTCCATATCATCAGGATCCACTCAGCCTTTGTTTGTATGATAAGTGGAAACAGTTTTTCAACCAATCAAAGAACAAAACACAACTTTCAACTTGGGATTCCGATTCCTGGGATTACATATTACCCAGATTATATTTTATCCTAGTGTATCATATTGAACCATGTGGTGTTGAGTCATGTATTAACACATAGTATCATATTGTAGGAAATCATGTAGCAATGGATGGCATCATTGTGGATCGAATTGTATAGTAATTTTGTTATCGCACATAGGAAAAACAAACAAACATTGGAGAACAATAACATGTAGTACATAATGACTACAAAGTAAAAAATAAAAACCTATTTTCAGAACGAAAGGTGCAGGAGGTGCTTGTCGAGTCACCTTCCTGACTAATCTGATCATACAGAGAGCTATAGATTATCAATCATACCAACCAACCTTTTTCCTTTAGCTGCCCCACCCTTTAATTAAGTTCATTATAATCTGAAATACAAGTGGTTAACTCAGTTGCCTTTTTGAATTGTTTTAAGTGAAGAAAGATGCATTTTTTTACACAGTTTTAAGTAAAGGCCTTAAGAGGAAGCGTTATCATGACTTAAGTAATACGTGCAAATCTAATTTGGACAGCCTTAGAGCAGACAAAGACTTGTGCGCACCATTACATCTTTGGCGTCTGTCTTCGTGGGTACCAATGACCTAAACAGTATTTAGCAGACATAGCTATTTATCTTGCATTTTCACAAATATAATCCACCTCGATATGCAGAAGGTCATATACTGCTACGTTCTAAATTCATTTCTTTGGAGATATTTTTTTCCTAAGTTCTTAATTTTCTTCTAAAAAAGATGACACTATCTGTAATAGCTGCATGATATCATCACTTCTGCTTCCTACCCTGAGCACAAAGCAGGAGGAAAATGGCTACGGTGTGAGTATGGCGAATGAATAAGGGTCTTGACTTGAACGAGCTTTGATAGTTGCCGGCTGCTGCTTTGCTCAGAGGTGTGGACGCTTTTTCAGCAACGTGTGAGACAAGCGCTGTTTTCTCCAACACCCATATATCAGTGTAAAAAAACACCCAGGGAGGAGAGGGCATCCATATTCATCATCAGCAGAAAGGAGTGGGGGATATATGGGCTTCTTCTTTTGTACTGGGAGGGAATGCCCCTCGCTTCTGTGTGTGTGTGTGTGTGTGTGTGTGTGTGTGTGTGTGTGTGTGTGTGTGTGTGTGTGTGTGTGTGTGTGTGTGTGTGTTGGCTGTGAAGTTGATGCTAGGTCAGGCTCGTTTAGCCTCACCGAGATGAGGAGTGAAGGTGAGGCTGACAGAGCGGGGATGGGTGCGTGTGTATGTGTGTGTGTGTGTGTGTGTGTGTGTGTGTGTGTGTGTGTGTGTGTGTGTGTGTGTGTGTGTGTGTGCGCGCGTGTGCATGTTATATGGGCTCAGGATGGAGATGCTGTCACATCCCCACCCCCACTCACTCACACACACACACACACACACACACATACACACACACTTTTTCCTCCGGAACTATAAATAGAATGAGAGAGAGCAGCTGGAATGGCAAGTGAGACACACACACACACACACACACACACACACACTGCATTGAGATGCACATTGATTCCCATTGCTCCCCCCCTCCTAATTCTATCTCTATCTCTAGCTCCCTCCTTTCCCCTATCTCTTCACTTATTGAATCTACTCCTGGCCATTTCCTTTACAATGCTTCCTGCTGCAACCATTTTTTTTCTTATCTTTAATGCTCTGTGACTATCCGATACCGATAAGCGTATTATTTTATTTTTTTTACAAGAGAAACATAAAAACTATTTAAATAATCGGAAAAATGATGACTGTTCTTTCAGCGCTAACCCCCCTATCCCTTCCCTCACCTTTAAAATAGCATAACAATTGTGCCTTCGTCTCACATTCTGCTGCCTTGCATTATCATTTCTCCCGACCGCCATCCCTATCGCCATCCTTTTATTCAAATGAGAGAAACCTGTCTTAGTTGCCCCTTTTCCTTTGGATACCCTTCAGAGCAGTCCTTGTGGACAGCATACCCATTCACAGCTATAAATAACTCACTCTCCCTCCTCCCCAACTCCACCACCACCAACACACCCACCCCCCCTCTCGCTCATCCTCTCACAGGGCCATTTGCTTCTGGGTTTGCAGTCTGGGGTTCTCCCCTTCTTTCTCTCTCTCTTGTCCTGCTGTCTTTGTGGACATCGCTCCGCCTGACCGGCTCCAGTTTATAACCCGACAAGCACAAATGTCTACTCTGCCGATTCCCTCCTCTGTTATAAACCTCAAATTCATGAAATACCCCTCAGTTTCCAGACAGTGGTTGACTTCACAGTGGGTCAGCCTATCAATTATCAAGCCTGTGTACTCTGTATGTACAGCACCGAGTGATAAGAGAGAACTAGCCGCCCCTTAAAAAAAAAAAATGTTGCACGTGTGACACTTTTATTATCCTGGCATGTTTTTTCACTTCTGACTGTTGTAAAAACATGCCATGATAATAAAAGTGTCTCACGTGCAAGATCCCAAACACAAGTGCAAAGAATCAACGTCCTGTTGCCCTTGAATGGATTTACGGATTTTACTATTTCTCATCCAATATTTCAATGAAGCAATCTTTTATCTCGTCTCCATCCCTCTGACCTCACTGTAAAAATCTCACCCCTACTTCCTAGAATTAAAAGTTGTTAAGGCTTTGATAAAGCTGGTGGCTAAAAGACATATCAAACACCAGGTTTCACAGTGTGGAGCTCATAACTCACTTTTATGATGCTCAGCATTGAGTTCAGGGTTCTGCATCTGAGTCTTTTTTTTCTTTTTCTTCAAGGTAGCTGGCCCTTTTTTTGTTTCGAAATATTGAATGTTTGGTTTGTTGAACTTGAACAGCATTTTCAAGGTTGGTTGTTCTTTTTCTTTGAAGTTTGGTCTTACAAATAATTGTGCTCTGAATTCTGTTCTTCATTGGACAGAAAAAAAGATTGGTCACACCATTAAGGGCCAAAGCGATCTTATTTAAGACAAAGGCAACATAATGGAGCCAATGTAAGAAATATTACACCAGAAAATCATGAAGTTATGTGCTTCTGCTTGGCCACAGATATCAGTCTTGTGTGGGGCTGGCTGTTGTGTTTAGTCGGTCTCTAACTGGATTTAGAGGCAGAACATCAGGCTAAGAAGGATTTTACATTTTTGTGTCTTGATCTCAAGAGGGTTGCGAGCTAAGTCTTCAAAAGCCTGCATTCAGTTGTTGTCGCTCATGTCTGCACAGTAACAAATGCAACACAGTGTTGGTTTACAACAAAACCACATCATTGATTTCAGTGGTGTATGCTAAAATCAAATAGCTTTAAAGTAGGAGTGAAGCAAAGCATATAATATTGTGACTAATGACTTTATGACTGTGGAACCAGTACACTAACCATTTGTTTTATTGCATCCCTGCTTTGTCTTGGAGCATATTTTCCTCGATAGGATGATGGATGTTGTACTAATGTGCTAATCGGGTGTTCCAAGTTTCCAGGTTGGGAAGTTTCAGAAATGAGTCTTACAGTGATATTTGAGGAAAACGTTGATGTGCAACAATAAAACGTATTTTAACATTCACAAAACACATTTTGCCCGCCGCCCATTTGATGACGTTACTGACGTCAACTCGACATTGGCATTGACTTTTCAGGATGTCATTTCCCACTCCCTCTCCTGCTCTGTATTAAACACAATATTTAACCCCTTGTCTTAACAGTTTTCTAAGTCCCCAAACTTGCAACATAAGGACGTAAGATAGACATCTGGCCTTCCTCTGCCCGAGAACAAAATCTACATTACGGCGATGGCTCAGTTTTAAACATGCTGTTGTTTTTTTCGGTTGCTGTTATTTTGATGAAAAATAACCAAAAAAAATTTCCAGGATATTAAAAATATCCCATTCACCTCACAGCATAATATAATCATAATCTATTTTATGTTCTTTCAAACTATGATTGAATTTCATTACATGCTGGATAGTCATAATTCAGATCCAATTGTGAGTTTTGTAAAATCAAAATTGAGTATTATAACAATCTCAAAGTAACAATTCCACAGGTTACTTGTTTTTTAGCCAGTTTATAATACATCCAGTGACATATTAAAAGGGCTTTTACATCTATCAGAGGTTTATACCAAGATACCAGTTATTCATGACGAATATAATTAACACACCTGAGCCCTCACAATGTTATCTTTTGTGTCCTTCTTTCCAGACACCCCGTCCTGGTCATGGCTGCCACAGTTTTGCAACCTTCGAGACCTCCGTCGCCGGGCCCAGCTCAGACAGCTTGAAGACTCCAGCGGCAACATGGTCCACATCAAACAGAAGCTCTACCACAATGGCCACCCCAGTCCCCGCCACCTCTGACTCTAAAACAACAAAAATTACAGCAAAGAAAAAACAAAAAGACTCCCCTTCCCTAAGACTCCTCTTATCTTCTCCAAATCCCCTGAATTCCTCTTTCCAAACTGCCCCATGGCCAAATGTTGCCTCAGAGACCCTGGAAAACTGCCCTCCAACTGTTTATGACATGGCCCCCTAAAACCCTGACGACAGGACTTTCTTATGACTAAACCAGGCCCCTGTCAGCACTAAAAAAAAATCCTCCCAAAATGGAGCAAGATGATTATTTGTTTCCACTGAAATCTTGTCTTATGTCCATGTCCACTGTTTGGGGAGGAGGGAGAAAAAAAAAAAACATTTTTAAGGGTGTTTTTTCTGTATAGAGACATTTTCTGTGTTCATTGTTAAACTTGGCATGCTCTTTTAGAACAGGGTAAGATGTGGGCAGCGTATGGAACGGGGCGGCAAGACGGGTGTCAGGATTTTTTTTTCTCTATGGGTGGGAGTGGGACTTTGTTGGTGTGGGGAGGGGTGAATGAGACTGCCGGGTGGGTGGGTTTTTTGTGATGGTTAGATTGCTGCTTCTGTAAATAGTTATAAATAAGGGAAAGTGGGATTTAACAGTCTTTAAAGAGGGGGTGCGTGGGGGGATTTTTGTGTGAGTCTTTATCTATAGAAACCTAATGATGGACTGTGTGCGTAACGATTAGAGGAATGAAACGAAGAGATGAGTTTGTTTGAAAACTGGATGTGAAACAATGTGATTTCTGCTAAAACACAGATTCAATTAGCTTTGTTACTTAGTGAATTAACTGAATGTATTAATTTTTCCTGTAAATATGTGAGGGGGAGGGGAGTGTGTCGGGTTCTGGTCGGGGTTCTCTCTGCTATAATGTCACTCTTTAGTGGACACGAGGAGAAATAAATGCCAGCCAAGATGAGTCAGTTCAATACACACACACACACACACACACACACACACACACACACACACACACACACACACACACACACACACACACACACACACACACACACACACACACACACACACACACACACACACACACACACACACACACACACACACACACACACACACACACACACACACACACACACACACACACACACACACACACACACACACACACCTCCATCTTCCTCACACTGTGCTCCACAGTTCAATTTTCTTTATCCAATTCCCTCTCACTTATCAGAAGCAACCAGCCTATCAGCAGAGGGAACCCTCGCCCAGCCATCCCCTCGTCCTCTCTGTCCAGACATTGCTGTTGTGAGGATGAAATGTCTGTTTTATTAAAAGTGCCATTGAAGCACAACAGTGACCTCTGATGTTTGATTGTGTCATTCCAATCATATGAGCGGAGATGAGAGCACGTTCTCATGGTGAGAGGTTATTTCAGAGCAGCAACAACAGACAGATTACTCAGGGAGCTCCCGCTGATAGCTTCCGTTGCGTTTATTATAATTCAAATTTCACGAGCTCTGACTAACAACCCTTCTGAGATGACTAACAATGCCAATGACATCCTGACGCCACCGAGAAAAGCCCTCCAATGTTGTTCACTAGAACAGTATGACTTGTTCCAGTGACAGTGAAGGCATTTCAAACTGTTTCACCTTGTTTTTTGTTTTTTTTAAAGCAAATAAACTTATATGAGGCCCAAATATGATCTGCCCTAGGTTATGATTTAAATTTCTTAATTCCCAACATGAAACAAAACAGATTTTTTTCCTTCCCAAGAATTCCAGTAAACCTGTATATAAATTATTCATTTTCAAGCACAAAGCAGCTTTTTTTATGAGAGAAAAGACATTGGATAGAGTCACAAATCAGAGAAAAAGAGAGAGTGGGGAACGTCAACCAGAAAAGGAGCCACAGGTCAGACTTTAACCCAGGCCACCGGCTCAGAGGACTAAAGCCTGGGTACATGGGGCACGCACACTAACCACTAGGCTACAGGTGCCCCCAATTTTCAAGTCATTATTTATTTATTAATTAAATGTACTTTCAAAGTTCTACCTGCAGTCTGAACAACAAATACAATATGTTAAAAATAATAAAATAATGAAAAGGAAAAATTCATCACAATTAGCAATTGGATCGAGTGAGATTAAATTGATTACCTTAAACGGAAAGATATTTCTCCATGTTGAGTAATTAATTGTTTGACTAATCATCGAAGTGCCAAAACAAACAGCAATGATTTTATTCTTCATTCTGCACGTGCGTTAAAAAGGTTTGTATACCTTGAACGTCCAGCAGCAGTAAATCAAACATGCCTGAAACCTCTGATGTAAACTGATTCTCTGGTTACTTTTTTTATTATCTAGAATCATATTCAGGCCTCCAGAGGATTGAAAAAAATACATTTGGAGAAAAGCTGGCAGAACCCAGAGTCCTTTTACGAAAGGTGAAAAGAACATTCGTCAAGGACAGTCCTCGACTGCACGGGCGCTCCTGCTAACAAGAGCCAGGAAGAGATGTTCTCAGAGAAGATTTATCAGACTGGTGGTTGAACTCTTGCTAGAACTTGTCAGCTAACATGCATGAAAATTCCTTTCAGAGGGCAGAGTTTTGAAAATGTCAGACGGACACAGACTCTTAAAATGGTACAGATGCCCACAGGAGAGAAAGTAAGAAAGCGGGGAAGCAAGAGTCGGGTAGTCTTAGTTGTCCACACATATTTTTACTCAGACTTCAACATTTCTACAGCCCATAAACAATCACTCTCAATGAAGGCAATTACAGGTATCACACTACAAGCAGATTGACAACAAAGTGAATGTTTTAGATTCAAGTGTTTAAAAATAACAAAAGCCCTTCATTTACAACAGCAGTTCATCAGATCATAGATTGTATGACGAATGGACAGCACAAAATCTAGCTTAAAGTCTAGCCACAGCTTATTTAGAGCTCCTCCTACTGACTGGTTGCAGTATAGATCATAAACCTACCTCCTCTATGTTAGCAGATGGGCCATGGGTTCAACCTTCTCAGACCTGTTCTGTAGTGGTAGCAAGAAATAATGCTGCTGTGTGTTCAAGTGCTCTTTTTTTTCTGAGAAGTTTCTTTAAAGTACTTATTTGATGTCATAAAAAGGTATAAAATGACTAAGGCACCGTGTGCACTGCAGCAGAGGAGACAAGGCGAGACTAAACATAAACTAACTAACACAGGAGTCACTGAACTTCTGTAACGCATCTGTGCTTTCGATTTCAGGAGCGACGTCATGACAAAAGCTCTCCCAGCCGATACCTACTATGGAGACTCTCAATGCACATCATATCAGTGGAAAGGATTTTAGCTTCATCTTTGTACAGCAGAAGGTTGAGGCACGTTGTCCATCTTTATATTTAGTTTATGCATCAACTACTTGAAGAGATCATTTCTTTGGATCAGGCTTGTCTTGTGGTTTTTTGCCGTCGTCTTCACTCGGTTTGTTTGAAAGAGGCTTCTCAGTTGGACTCGATTCATCTACCTTCGGTTCCTGGGTGGCAACAGCTGCTGGATTTGTCTTACTGGGGACTTCGGTTACTACGGTCTTGACTTCTTCTGCAGACGTTGTTTCGGATTCAGCTTCCTTGGCGGCAACCTCAGGAGTTACGGGCAGTTTCCCATCTTCTGCAGGCAAAGTATCTGCTTCTTTGGGAGCCTCCGTTGCAGGGGCCTCTGCATCTTCTGGAACTTCGGCTTCCTTGGAAACTACTGCAGGGACGACTTCTTCTTCTTCTTCCTTGGACACCTCTGCTGCCATGACGTCTGCATCTTTCTTGACTTCGGCAGAAATGATTTCTTCGGCTTCCTTGGAAACTTCTGGTGAGGCGAGTTCTGCTTCTTTGGAGACTTCTGCTTCCTTGACAGCCGTCTCTGTGGTCAGACTCTGACCCTCTTCTGTACCCTCGATAGTTGTCAGCAGCTCCGCTTTGGTTTCACTTTCTACAGCAGATTCTGTCGTGATAACCTCAGCTTCCTCAGTAGCAGTCTCAGTTACTGCAGTTTCAACCTCTTTAACAACCTCGGTAGCAATAATCTCTGACTCCTTGACTGCTTCTGTCACTACTGCTTCAACCTCTTTAGCAACTTCTGATGTTTCAGACACGGCTTCTGCCACGACCTCACTTGCTTCCTTTGCAACTTCACTTTCTGCCGCCATGACCTCCTTGATGACTGCTGCCTCAATCTCTTCGGTCACAGTTGCTACTGCGTCAGCCACCTTGGCCACATCAGCTGCTATAACCTCAACCTCCTTTACTATGCTTGCTACGGACTCAGTTGCTTGAGCTACATTGCTGGCAATTTCCTCTACAACCTTTGCTGCATCAGCGCCGGCTTCCACGGCAGACACAGGAGCTTCAGTTTCTAAACCTTCAACCGGCTTGGCTGCTGATTCAGTTTCTTGGACAACGGCCTCCTCGGATAGAGCAGCTACTGTAGCTTCTGACTCCTGAGCAACAGCTGAGACAGTCGTTTCCAGATGTGCTTCAGTATCCTTTTCCTCCCTGGCTAACACGGCAGCATCGGTCTCTTGTACGGCTCCATCAGAAGTCGATTCTTCTTTACACACAGCAGCAGTTTCTTGAACAGTGGGAGCTTGTAAACCTTCGGCTTCTGTAACCTCCGTGACTACATCCTTCACTTCAGGAACAACAATTTCTGAAGTTACAGCTGTACTCTGAACCTCCTCAGTGAGGTCTTTAATGGCCTCAACCTCCTGCACCAATGGCACAGCAGCAGCCGTCTCTGCGATGGTTTCAACTGTTCCTACAACTTCACTTTCTTTAAGCATAGTGGCAGCCTCTTTGATTATAACCTCTGCCTCCATCTCTGGAGGCACAGCGGCTGCTTCTGCCTGGGCCGCGCTGCTCACAGCCTCTATGATAGGAAGAACCTGTTGTATAGTTGGAGCTGTATCTTGGCTGTGTGCGGGAGAAGCAGCCTCCTGAGCTGAAATTCCCGCAGCCACTTCCTTAGGGACGACGACGCCGACCTTGCCGACCCCTGCGCCTGCTTCCATCACCAGCCAGTCCATTTTCTGTGCGTGCTGTGTGATTGCATCATCGACTCTGGCGTCAATCATCGCTTCGGTCAAAACTCCATCTTCAGAGGAGTATGCAGCCGCCTTCAGAAAAACCAAAATTGAATAAACGTTTTGGTTTTTGTTTACGAGTGGAATCATCAACAGGCTTTTCTACTCACCTGCCAGGCCACACCCAGTTTGGAGATTTCACGGCCGGACATGCCTTCAGCTCGCTTTGCGATGTCGGAGCACTTCTGGCCATAGTCGAACTGAGCCAGCTTTAATCTCCTGTTGAGTTCAAGCACAAGAGGTTTGAATAGTAAATGAGCCTTGAGCTCAAACTCCTCTCAGAGATCATCCATTTATTTTTATGGTTTCAACTCATCAGTACACTCTGTCTTACTTCTTGTTGACTTTAACACCATTTCATAAAAGCATTAAGTAATGAAGCATAAGCAACTTTGGTTTCAGGACTACATACATCATTATGCAACTTGAGTTAGCAAGGCTACTTCAAGGGACCAAAGCGCTCCTATGTGGTAGTAAATCACCTCCGCCATTGAGCAGACACTCCAGTATTGAATTACACTCACTGTCTTCCAGTAGTGGCAGGACCCAGCACAAATTTGTCGAAATACAGGCGCACCAGCCTCTCCCTCTCCTCGAGACCCGGTAATGCAAAGTTCACGATCTCGTCAATGCGATCATTAATGGCCCAGTCGAACTGTTCTGGCTGGTTACTAGCAAGCACCAGCATGAACCTGACGAGAGAGAGAGAGAGAGAGAGAGAGAGAGAGAGAGGGAGAGAGAGAGAGAGAGGGAGAGAGGGAGAGAGAGAGAGAGAGAGGGAGAGGGAGACTACTTAGACCTGTGGTCAGTGACCTTTTCAGTCATGGCAGGGACATTTTCATGCCCGGCCATGCTTAGTGAATTATTTAAAAGGTACCGACTTGTTGCTCTGCTCCCCAGTGCGGTACAGGAATGCGTTGAGGGTGGCTCGGAGGTCCTCGCTGATTTTCTCCTGCGATGCAAAAATCATGACTCATGAATATATGATTAAAACACAGGGCGTCATCACCATGCGCATGGCACTGCAGCTGAACTCACAGTGGATCGCTTGCGCAAGAACGCGTCAGCCTCATCCACGAAGAGCAAGACGCTGCAGAGAATCAGAGAACATCAAAGAGAGTGAGCCGCTGTTTTTCTTTAAGGCCTTTAAAGTAATTAGTCAGTAGAATTAGAGATGCTCTTGATGCAGCAAAACCTACATGTTACCTTGGGTGAGTATAAAACCGCTGCTAACACATTATGGCACATCATCTTACGATGTTAATGGATCACATTAAAGTGCTCTACCCTCTGCCGCTGGTGCTGGCCCAGTCAAACACCTTGTGCATGGCAGTGACTCCATCGCGCCCCATGGGTGCCACGTCCCCTCCTGTCATGATGGCAAAGTCCATCCCTGAGTGGAGAGCCAGTTTCTGAGAGTTCATGGAAAAAAGGTGTTTTTAATGAAGAACCAGTGAGGCAGACAAACAAATACACAACCATGTCAAAACAAGCTAGCTTTACTAACAAAAAAAAAGGCGACCAAACGGCATGCTAACAAACTAATTAAATGAATTCAATCATTAGTATGGTATTCACTGTGGGCAGCCAATCACGGCTTACTCCTCATTTATCCAAAACGCAGCAAAAGATGTGATGCATAAAACCACGAGGGCAGAGATTTTTTGTCTGAAGAGTCAATCTAATTTTTTAACTGTTAAGTCAATGAACGTTTTCATGAAAGAACACCGTAGACTGAATCATCTCAGTTTCATGAAGATCAGAAGAAAGCCGGAGCAAAACACACACTTTCATTCATGTAAAAAGTCACCGTATCATGTTATTTATTTTTATCAATGAGGAGTTTGCCCTACCTTGGCAAAGAGTGTTTTTCCAGTTCCAGGGGGCCCGTACATCAGGATGTTTCTGTACAAGCCTTTGTTCTGCCTCGTGTTGCGAGTGGCGATAGCAATGTCTCGAACCCGTTCCTCCAAACCTGCCTGTGAGATCCACGGCACAATGACGAGATTAAACGCTTCTCACGGTTATTACATGAATGATACATTCAAAAGGTATCAATTTACAGTTTATGTAAATGTAAAAAACTACAAGCAGTTAATGACTCACGCTGAGCACCACGCCGTCCAAGGCATCCTGCGGTCTGCTTCTCAGACGCTTGGTTGTCTAAGAATGATGAAAACAGAGAATGACACAGTGGGCACACAATCATTCAGGATGGAAAGGCAGAGAAACTTTGAGCTGAAAGCTAAATGCAAATGTTTTCTCATAACATTCAGACAATGTGCTTCATTTTCACACTTCATCGAAGACTCTCCTGCTCTGCAAAACAGATTCAAGTTCTTGCAAACATTAAAAGACTCGAGGACTCAACCCTTGAAAAACAACTATATCTATCACTTCCCTGTGTTACGTTGAATACAGGTACGTATTCACACACTCACATCGCATGATGATGTGCTTCTACATCAACACACAAATCCACTCAACACATTTTTTTGCCAGAAAATATCTGATGCACTGATTTGTTGCGCTACCAGCTGTTACAGGATGATGCCCAAAAACCTCATCCAAAGCAAGGCTCCAGACAGTCCACAGTTTTTCTGCATGGTTGCTATAACAACCAATAATTAAATAATCTCGGTTTAAAATTCATTGATTTACCATGCATGTACAGTACCGTACATAAGTTGGACTTTATCAGCAGACAAACAGACTACATATGGTGATAAAGTCTGACCTTGATCGGGTGCTTGATGGCCTCTGCGATAGTTAACCTGGAGGTCTCTCTGACCAGAGAAGGTTTACCCAGGCGAGCCTCGATGTAGCGCCCGGCCACAGACGTGGCATTCCTGGCTGAGTAAACTCCGACTGCCAACAGCGTGAAACCAGCAACCTGTGGGCGGGAAAAGTGCAAACACACACCTCTTCAAATATACTGTAGGGCATTGCAAATATGAAAACTATTATCTGCATCTCTCCTGTGGTTTAAGTGTTAAAAGTTTGACAGGTCTGAAATGGATTTACCGTGGCTGTGAGTTTGTCCCAGTCAGAGACAAAGGCCCTGAATCCCTCCCCGAACACCGCCCCGGCCGTCCTGCCAGGAACAAAAACACAATTATCACACCGACCGCCTCCACTGTGGCAGACATGCTTCACTCCAGCCCTCTGAGACGTTTGTTGAACAGCTGAGAGAGATAGCAGGAGATAACATGCCAGTTACTCTCAGGATTAAGGAGAGACGAATGTCATTTCGCCCTCACTTTATAGATTCAAGGACAGTTTGTCTGTGTTCAGCAGCTTTCAGGCGGATCTGTTCCCTGATCAGGTCGGCGTTCTCTCGCTCCACCTGGGCCCGGGCTTTGGCCTCCGCTTCAATGCGAAGCAGGTCGTTCTTGTGTCTCAGGTCCATCTCGTGTTCGATGGTAGCTGAGAGGAAAAGGAGCAGAAATGAATTTCTACCAACTTACATCCACTTCTCATATTCAAATAAATTAAGACTAACACTATTACACTGTGAAAAATCTAGATTTGACTTATTAAAAAAGGACAGATCACTTAATGGCTCCTGTAATAAACATACAACTTATTATATGTTGAAGGGGCCATGAAATAATTTACAACTTCTGTCAGCCTCGTATGACAGTACGATGCCGTTTGAACAATTTTACTGAACATTGTGAGGAGATGATGAATGTGTAAATGCACGAGTTCATTCTGTTTTCTTCATCCACCTTTTCTCATGCCCTCTTGCTTCATAACAGACTCCTCTTGTTTGCGAAGGTTTTCGTCATTGACGAATTGCTGTTGATAGAAAAAATGACACATGAACGCTCCGTTGTGGTATTCAGGTACTGATTCCAAATGTTTGTTTCAAAGGTTTACCTGCTGCCTGAGCTGATCATCATACCTCTGTCTGGCAAGTTTGTCTTGATATTGTGCCCTCTAGAGGGGATACAGAGAATGATTGGTTCGGTTGACATGTAAAACGCCTTCTTATGAGTAACGTTTGTATTTCGCTGCCTGACTAGAGTGTCGTTCAGCGTCATTTCTTTACCGCCTGGTTTTGTTTGGTCTCCTCTGCGAGTGTTTTCCGTCTCTCCTCCCCCTGGAGCTGGATCTGCTCGCCCTTCAGCTGCTCCAAAGCCGCCTCATATTCCTGTCAGAGAGATTCAATTGGGTTGTGTTTACTGACATCAGGATCAAGTAGTAAACACTTCTGAGAGAAGAATCAGAGGATGGAAGAATTACACCAAAGGCAGCCCTAAGGCAGTGGAACTACGTAGCATGCAGGAAGTAAGACTACATTTATGTCGAGCAGTTTTATTTCTTTTACTTTAAAACAACAGATGCAAACCCACAAGTTTTAAGTGTTTATTATCATTTTTTTAACCAAATGTAAAAAATATAGGTGTCAATTTGTCACAACTTATTTTTGCTAATATAGAAAAATGGGAGAGATGTTCCGGCGAGCTCATCAATATCTTGATAGTGTGAATATCGATTAATCATGCTCTTTGATGTTTTCTTGCATGTTTTTCATTGTTATGCTTTGTAAAAAGTAAAACATTGTTTTCAATAATCTCTATGGCGTGGCCTTGTTTCCCTTGCATATGACATTTGTTGTATTATCATTTCATATGCATATTGAATTAAATGGAAATAGTTCTTGTTTTGTTTTGTTTTAATTAACCGGTATCTTTCACTATGTGCTTTCAAAGTGAATTTCTGTCACTAATCAAACAAATGTTAGATAACTGCCTGTACATTAGAGTTCTTGTTATACAGTCTATTGGCTAAGCAATTAATACCCCTCCTCCAGCACCTACTTTCACTTTACTCTGATGCTCCAGCTGTACAGTCTGCTCCTGCATACGAGCCAGCCCCAGAGCTTCCTTGGCATGTCCTGTGGTTATAATTAAGAAACAACTGCTTCATTCATTCAGCAATTTAAATTTAACAACCCGGACAATGAAAGCAGGGCTTTTGAGCATAATACACTTTACATCGCCACCAGAAAATGATGCAAAACTAAACCTGCTTGTCAGAAATGTCAGCAGAAATATGAAGGGTGCATATAAACACAAACAAAAAAATACGTCTGTACAGACAGAACAGGATGAAACATATTCACATGCCCATACTGGCATGAAGGGAATGATATGAGAGACAGGTGAAAGGCTGCAAGGACACTTTGTTCCCTCTTCACTGGGACACGCCCACCAAACCTCTACATGTGCAGTGTGGAGGTCAAATGGGCTGGCAGGCATGTTGCAAGCAGCATGTAGGCTACTGCAATCTATAGGAGCTCGATTCGGTCGGTTCCCCCGAGTTTAATAAAAGGACATCTGACAAGCCAAAGCCCGGTTCAAATCTGAGGAAATGTGGTGGCATGTATGCATGTAGTTATGGCAGCACAGAATGGGTGAAACTTGTTGCACGGTTTTCACCAGTGCTGTGTGGAGGAAAAAAGTTTTAAAGTTGACAATGCTTTGCTTCTCAGGCTGTCAGTCTGTGCTGAATTAAATAATGACACTGGACAGTGAAGCAGAGCTCATTAAAAAAGTGACTTTCAAAGTGTGTATACTGGTCAGCACTCTTTCAGGTGCAAGTTTTCTGTAAGGAGTTCTGCTCGTTCAAAAAGAACAGCAAGTCCCAACACAGGAATGTTTCCTCCATTCTAGTCATCTTGTTGACTAAAACTTTTCCATTTAAAATTGGATTAGATATGGAAATACACATGTCGCTTTAGTTTACACTGTTTTAAATGATCATTATTACGCACGTGATTTGTCGAGATCCCTTGCAGCTTTCGCAGCTCTCTCCAGCCCAGTCGGGTCAAAGTTGCTCCACTTGTCCACGGGTTTGTTTCCCCCTGAACCTCCAGGGGCCCCCCCGCCACTTTCCCCCGAAGCAGCCGCTGTCTGCTCCTCCAAGGGCGGCTGCGAGCCGGAGCTCTTCCCCCAACCAAAGAGCCACGACATGCTGCTTCAATGGAGTCCGAGCGACAGGCTGCACTCAGTGGCTCTGTAGTACCCCAACTCCCCGGTGATACACTTACCCATGCGGTTGTTGAACTACAATCAAGTGCAACATATGATGCAAGGTGATATCCGGTTAAAACTTTCAAAATAAAAGAAACTTAAACGAAAAAGCCTGTCAATATAGACCTCCACATTACTTTATACAACATTAAACGGAAGAGTGGGTTTATAATAATAACTTTATTTGTTGTAATTGATTACGTTGCACTTGTGTTTTGATGCAACATGAAATTCAGGTTTAGGTTTTCTGTCAAAAGATTTTAGCTTCTTTCTTTTATTTATAAAATGGGGGGCTATATACCTATGAATAATACAATATACTCATAAACCATGCACAGTTAACAACTAGATGTTTATCATAAAGTGTATTTAAATAAACACCAATTTCATGCATGATGAGCAATTTATCACATTCCTTATTAAACTTGACTATTTGTTCACAATTTGAAGGAACATGTGATTTGTTTGTTTTGACTATGTGTTTAGCTCTGTTGTCCTTGTATTTAGCTGTACGCCTCTTTCTGTCTTCCTGTAAAGTGTCAATCAGATGTGCATGTAAGTTGAGAACAACTTGAAACTTGATGCCAGTTCCTTCTATATGTACACATACACGCAAAGCCTGAAGGTGTCTTTACGTCCATGCTTTCTCCCCATGTTAAGATTTATTACTGTGATATGCAAGGAGTATGTTGCCTAATTGTGTATATGATACACAATTTACAATATCATATATAGATGACATGAAAATGGATCTAATCAGAGAACAGGGGTGTAATATATTCTATAGTCTGAGTCAAATGTTTTGGTGCCCTGTTGTGTTAAGTACTAATCTCCCAAATGAGGTGCAGAGTTTATCTCAGAGAGAGAGAGAGAGAGAGAGAGGGGGGGGGGGGGGGGGGGGGGGGGGGTGAATGTTCACTTTTATTTGCTCTGTGGACTGAGATCAATGAATAAATTAAAATCTACATGAGCATATACAATGTTCCCTTGACCTTGAAATTCTTTGCCTTCAGAAGAGTTCAATGTGTACATCTCTGTACCCGTCATGTGATGCATATTAAACGAACACAGATGGGAATCATTGCATCACAATACATCAAATATAAAAGAAACTAAAACCACATCAATTAATGTCATTTATCAAGGCAACATTCATCAAAGCGTCTATCAGAGGTAAATGCTAACAATGATAAAGTATAAAACCTAATATTGTTTTTCAGACTATACTATAATACTGTATCCACTGAAGCTGGACATCATTATTTTTTTTAATAAAATGAATAAAAAATCGAATAGTCAAGGACTGATTGAGCAACAAAAAAACAGTTAAAGTACTTTATTATGATTACCTAGAATGAACATATTGAGACAAATAAAATATACAGACTAACCATGCAATACATAATGTTTCGCTTTAAAAAAAAAAAAAGTATAGTAGGGGTTTTTTTTATATAAAGAAAACAACATCTCACTAATAATAACATGGTAAATAACTGCTGGAAGAAAGGTAAAAAATAAGAGGTTAAATTATGACTATTAAACATATAGAACAGTTAAAATTAATAGCATATAAGACACTGTTTTTCATGTACGGCTATGTAATTGACCCCCGTGTACTGTACATCTATATGACAGTTGCGAAAGAGGCTTTACGCCATATGGAGCATTCAGGAGCTCTGGGATACATATAGCATCCATGAGTTGTGTGTAAATGTATTGCAAAGTTCAGTTTACATTTATATTTTATATAGTGGCACGACAAGTGTCAAATTGACGACTAATACTAATTTAATTAAAATTCTACAAGTGCAGTGTAAAAAAACATTTGAGGGGAGATTTTTTGTTGTGAAAGTCGAATGAACGAGTTGAGTGAGAAAACATGAAGGCAACAATAGATACGCAGCACAACGTACCTTACGTCATGTGAACGTGTACGTAAAAGGCGGAGCGTTTGGTTACATAGAGTGCAGTGGAGACAAAAGTGAGCAGTCTAGTCTGTGCCTGTAGTGTTATTACTGAAATAAAGGCGTGAAAACTCGGAAAGATGTCAGCTGTTTGTGTAGCTTTGAGTCGAAATGTTTTGGCTATTAGGAGTTGTGGCTCCATGGTGGTAAGTACAGAACAATTTACCAGTGTGTTAAGTCTCCACATACATGGCTCATGTGTTTCCTATAATGTACGTAGAATAATGTGTTTTCGTGTTAATTTATCAGCTGTTTGTTTAAAGAAAGGCTGTAGTAGACCTATATCATCCTCACGTGCATTATGTCATTGCAAAACGTATGTCTGTAAATGACCTGTAGTAACACACCTTTCTCCAAGGCCAAATGTGAATTAATGCCTCATAATACTGAACATACTATCTGCTGTAGTGTTAATGTGAACGAGAGTAGTACAAACAAAGTCTAAGTGTTGTTATTAATATAAGATAATTATCTTCTACTTAGTAAACATTATCTGACCTATTGTGAACCTCCTTACTCCTGTTAAAGACCTTCTGTTTGTACCGCAGAGTATTTAGTCTGTTTTATCTGTCTGAGTACACAAACATTTATTGACATCTTAATACTACAAGAAACAAAATTCATTTTTCCTACTAAATGTGTCTTGTATTGTCCTTAAAGAGTCAGTTAGGTAATCACAGATTTCACAGTGATGTAACGCTTGCATGTCTGTTCTTACACGCGTCCACTAGGGGGCGCACCCACACCTACTGTATGTATAAGACACTTACGCAAACAGGTTAAATAGTGTTTTAATGTGCAAACATCAAGTGACTGGTCATTTTTAAACTGAAGAGGGTGTTTACATTTTACAAAATGTGTATTGTATTGTGTTGTTATGATATTTTATTTTATTTGACTTATTTTGACCTCTGTGTAACTTTTGTCTCAGTATGAAAGTTTGTCTATCTGTCCTTCCATGAAGGGATCATTTTCAATATTTTAAACTTTCAATACAAATAAAGTCCCATCATTTAGTTGTGTGTGTATCAGCTGATGAACCAGCACACGTGGTGACAGCTGAGCTTTACAGGATATATTACCAAGGACCTCCTATTTTAGCCTTGGTTGACCTAACAGGTCACATTTTACTTTTCTGTTTTTTAAGTTTATTCATATACATTAACTCTTCTGTTTGTTTTCATCTAATCTGTGATTTAGATGGTGCGTTATGCCCAGACTGCTGCCGCCCCAGCTCCTGAACCCAGGATCAAGAAGTTCCAGATTTACCGCTGGGACCCTGACACTGCAGGAGACAAACCACGGATGCAGACTTATGAAGTTGACCTCAACACGTAAGGACACATTGTGTCCATGAACAGAACATTGTCTGAGCTTTTATTTATTAATCAAATTGATTTGTTAATACACTGACATCTTCTTTTTGAAATAGCTGTGGTCCAATGGTTCTGGATGCTCTCATTAAGATCAAGAATGAGATGGATCCTACGCTCACATTCAGACGCTCCTGCAGAGAAGGTAAGAAACAAACAATCAACTAGTACATACTAATAAGAATGACTCATTTGAAACATATTAACATATTTGTTTGACTGCACCTTTGTGCCTGACCTTAGTAACCAAGTGATTTTGTATTTCTGTAGGTATTTGCGGCTCATGTGCGATGAACATAAACGGAGGCAACACTCTGGCATGTTTGAACAAAATTGACAGCAACCCGAGCAAACCAACTAAAATCTACCCGCTCCCACACATGTATGTGGTCAAAGATCTGGTGCCTGTAAGTACTGCAAGTCATTGAAGTGGATTTTTCAAAAAACAACAACAACAATGAAAACATCACAATGAATTAGATCGTTAAGATTATGAAACACAAGATAAACAATAAAAATAGAGTTATGATATTACACACAAACAATTATTAAAAATGTAAATACATGTTATCTCTATAGTCCATCTTAATAATCATAGAGCATTAGGATGACTGAATACTTGAAATAGCATAAATTGAAGTCCAAACTATTGGTCGTCTGTTTTGATTTTTCTTTTGCGTTATTTCCACTAGGATATGAGCAACTTCTATGCTCAGTACAAATCCATCGAGCCCTACCTGAAAAAGAAGGATGAGACTCAGGAGGGGAAGGAGCAGTATTTCCAGTCGGTGGAGGACAGGCAGAAACTGGTAAATAAACCCAGATAAATGGATGCAGATAAATAACTTCATTAGGCTTCCTGTCATCTTACCTGTCTTGTGCCACTTCAGAGTTATTACATTTGAAGGAATGAAACCGTCAGTGGTATCATTCTGCTTTGCCTGTCAAGTCATATTAGACCATAAAGATGGGGAGAATAATATGTTCTTCTTCATCCGACAGGACGGTCTGTACGAGTGCATCCTGTGTGCTTGCTGCAGCACCAGCTGCCCCAGCTACTGGTGGAACGGAGACAAATACCTGGGACCTGCTGTCCTCATGCAGGTGGGTACTGACACTGTCAGAACCTTTTTCTTAGTCATCATGAAATTATTTGGTGGATGAAATATGGAAGGGAAACACTGGTAGTTCCTGGCAACTAGTGAGGTAAGACAAATGTGAAGTTTAGCCTGAGGGTGAAGCCAAACCCTGGAGATGTAGTTAATATTTAATCACATTCTCCTCTGGTTGGTTGCGTTTGTTTATTTCTAACTCTCGGGTACACTTTATCAGCTCACCTGAGGCCGAGGCTGTTCTTTGAGCTTTGAAGACTTAACTTCATCGATGTCTCTCAAGAGTTGGGACACATTCCACTGCTTGTTTTAGAGCACTGCTGTGGGTATTTCTGATTTTTCTTTTTGCTTGTTGAAACACATCAGTCACGCAAAAATCGCCCAAGTATAAGTGCTAAAATACGTTTAATTAAATGTAAATATTTGTGGCAATGTTCTTTGATTTATTGTTTTCAGTGCAGCTTTTGAACAGGGTCAACTGTTATCTGTCAAAATAACCACAGTCATTGTCATCACTAACCCAAAATCAAATGTTCTTTATGGGAGCAAATCCAGGTTCGATATAGGACAGACTAAAATTACAAAAATGCGCTCTTGGTTGAAACATCTCAATAATACATACAAAATGCAGATTCATTAGTAAATATAAAAGTGGAAACAGGCCATACAAATAATGGAATTTACCTCACAGGTTGCAGGATATTAACCTCACTGATTATCCCATATGCACTTTATTGAAGCCTGTGCAGCATTTGGCAGATGTTCAGAGACAGGGTTGCTGTTTTGATTAAGAGCTGATGTCACAGAGATGTACTGAACCTTCATTTATCAGCTGTTTTTCTACCAAAAATATGAATCCCTGGTCAAAGACGTAATTGATCGATAAACTGTAGTCAAGGCATGTATTTTTTGAAAGCTGAATAATACCTATAAACTATTGGATGTTAAAATGCAGATGTCAAATTCAGGATTTTTTCTGCTGTATTTTGAGAAGCTTCATTTCCCATTAAAAATGTGTTTTGAAGTTTAGGAGGACAAATGTAAAAAAACTGACGTGTCAAAAATGCTGAAATTCTGAACTGGCAGTTTTGCAAGTTTCAAGAAGTTTAGCCATTCAGAAAGTGTCCAGTTATTTTTCCTGTAGTGGTTTTTCTTTGGATCATTTACCACCAACATATGGAAAACAATAAATAATGGAAAACAAAAATGACCCCTAACAGGTCAGACAACATGTTTGATTCCTGTCCTATTCTCCACAGGCCTACCGCTGGATGATTGACTCCCGTGATGAGTTCACTGAGGAGCGTCTGTCAAAACTTCAGGACCCCTTCTCTCTCTACCGCTGCCACACGATCATGAACTGCACCAAAACGTGCCCCAAGGTACTTAAACACATTTTCACAAATACATTTTTCCACAGATGTTGGATTGAAGTTTTCTCACTGTCTGTCTGACGCGCTGCTCCACAGGGACTGAATCCAGGAAAGGCCATTGCAGAAATCAAGAAAATGATGGCAACTTACAAAGAGAAGAAGGCAGCAGCTACATGAAGGTCCTGCTCGCCCGAGATCAGCTAATCATATCATGACCTGAGTTAAGACGAAGAGGAGAGCAAACAAGGACATTTTTATTCAGTTGGCACCTTTTAAGAGTTTCACGAGTATTTGAGATGTGAGTGTGAGCGGGATCGTGTAAGGGCGCAGCAGAAAGGGTGTAAGCAGACGGAGCTGGACAGAACTGTAAGCTTTATAGTTTAAAAGAGGCAACATGTTGGACCACATTTCTGCCATTTGGCTGCATAATGAAGAAACCAGGCCTTGCTGTATTTATTCATTAAGAAACTCTCATCAACTTGTATTCACACTGTAAATATTTAAATATATGTTCATTAAAAATGTGCTGTGCTACTTTGGGATGATTCAAGTGTGAGTAGTTAAGTTATCTCTCATAATCAGTATTGAAGGAGACATTTTTGATTTCCATAAAAGGCTTTGCACAAAATAAACTAAGCAAATAAAACCTGCATGCGCGACAGAAAAGTTAGTAAAGTATGCAGATGTTATCAGCGTGTGTCACATGACTCGTTTTGTAAAAAATTATAGGCCCATGAAATATGTCACGTTGCATTTACTCATAGCTAAAGGGTTGCTGATGACTTTATCCACGCTACCACGACAGTGCTCAGTGGGACACATAGTGACTGAACCCATACATTACAACTACAGTTTACACTTAACCTACATTATCAGGTCACAATGTCTACTGTAAAATAAGGGTTTATAGAGGTGTGTCTCTGAGGGAGCAGAGGGGGATTTTCTGTCACAACTTCACCAACTAACAATGTGCACGAACGTTTCTTGTAGTATGAAGATCTTGTGACTTTCTTCAGGGTCATCGGCCTTAAAGGGATGCAATATGACGCTTTTTGCATCACATGAAGAAAACTTTCAAGCAAAGAAAAACCCATTTTTCTTGTCTCAGGGCAAAATGAGGGCTGGATTCATGACCATTCAACACTACTACCATGTTTCTAATGATACACAGCTTCCTGTAAATGGGTGAAGTATCCCTTTAATAAGGAAACTGTGCAACAGTGCATGGTTCATAGACTTTTAACGAGAAGTAGATAATTACTAAAATTGTTACTTTGCATAGCTTTCTGCATTAACTCCTTAAACTTGATTTTTAAAAGAAAGCTGGTTTCCTTTAATTGGATTAAAAGATTAAGAGAAGTCTAAGCCCCACAGTTGCAAAAATACGATTTATAGGTCGTGAATATGTTTAGAAGGATAGGAAAACATTTCTGTAACTTCTTCAGAATTATGAATATTTAAATATTGAATAATAATGTCACTTTGCACATCTACGAAGTGAACTTTTTTTTTTTAAATCTGGCTACCCGATTGCATTATTCATTGATGAAAGGATTTCATAGATAGTCAAAAAGTGGACTAACTTAATTAGTTTTATGTGTTTTCACTATCTTGAGTGATAATTGTAAGTTGTCATGGACTACAACGCATATAAATACATTATTATATAATACTTACATGAATAAAACACCATTTTTTTTAAATCATCCCACATTCTATTCTGTTCAAAAATTAATTATAAGATTATTTTATTTACTGTACAGAGACTAATGGCCTGAAGTTACACTGATGGATATAAAACCGGCCGGGCTGTTGTTTGTCATATGCGAACGTAGCTGACGTTCGCGTTTATCTATTTTGGCCCACGTGACTTCCCGTCGAGAGGTACAGCGTGTACAGTGTTGGGGTTATAAACAGTAGTAAGGCTGGGTGACAAACCTGCCACTGGGGTAATTATGCTGTGAAATAAAGTGATGTGGAGGCCGTCATCGTGACCAAAGGATGGAGAGGAGAGGTAAGTGTGTCTGACAGCTGTGAAGTAAACCAAACCGGGAGATGTGATGCTAACTGTTAGCCTGTTAGCTCACATATTGAACCCTGTCCTGTGCTATCAAGATGTAGACTGAATGCTGTTTTTAACTTGATAAATAATGACAGGAAGCAGCTGTCAGCTTGTACAAAAAAAAAAAATTCTATCTCGTCTTTGCTCCTTATAACACAGTCAACAATTTCCGTTATTACCTGTGTATAACAGCTCTTTATGATATATTCAAGATCACTGAAGTCCAAGTATGGAAAGAAAGACATTTAGATAAACACTAGGGGTGCAAGGATTCATTCAACTCACGAAACGATTCATGATACGATTCTTTTACGATTTATTTGACTTAATGAGACTGAAGACAAATAATGACTGAAGCAGATTCTTTTAGGAGATGTGAACCTGTTTGTCTGTGTGGTTTGGATTTATATTATTCTCTCAACAGGAGGAGGTGATTGGAGCTTCTTGTTAAATGCTGCCTCATGTTGGTTTTGCTATTTGTGTAGTTCCCTGTCTTGCGATATTTGCACGAACACTTTTTGTCTCGCCTGTTATCTTCTCACCTCTTTTCGTTTTCCGTCTTGTTGAAGCCTAAATGTTTCCACACCTCCAATGGTGCGTCCTCAATCTTTAAATCTTGCTCTGCAGCGGCTGACGCTCACAGTGTTATTGTGAGTCATTTTTCAGAGAACTGATGTGAACTTTGACCCCTTTGAATCAATTTTAACCTGCCTCACGATTAATCTTGACATCCCTACAATGAACTGTTTTTAATCACATCCTCATAAAATGACAATGGGACGGAGCTCAAGGTTTGTTTTTCCATACATTTTTAAAAATTATTTCTAGTGGCAGGAAGCCAATCAAATGTGAGGACACATTTATACTGTCGAGAGTTACACTTCTGCTTTCTTTCAGTCACCGTCTTCAGCTCATCAAATTAGGGAATAACGTCGCTCACCACCTGAAAAGTATTACAAGCTACCACGATGTTTAAACATAACGCTTTTGCTTTTGATAAAGTGAGGAACCGGCTTCAGTATCCTTTAGTATCTTTGTCTCTGGTAGCTAAAGTGTGTATCCTTTACTGTCCCTTATTTAATGCTGTGAACACTGACAGTCTTCCTGTTATTGATCATCTTAAAATGTCTTTATTTATTAAAATTTCATTTGAGGTTTTATACGTTGTACTGAGCAGGACAAACTTGTTGTTTTCTACAGTATTTCATGTTGTAGTGTTTGTACTTTGTGTTGTCAGGTTTGCTGTTTTCTGTCCTTTCTCGACAGAGGTTTTCTTGTATGTCCTGCAGCGTGTCTGTTACGTTGGACTACAGGTGGAAATGAAGGATTGACTTAATTACTCTCTGTAGAAATGGTTTATGTCTTTACACACTGTCCCATGATGAATACAACACCATGCAAAATCAGAATCAGAAGTTGGAGGAATTTATTTGAGCCCTGAAGAATAGTAATTAAATGAGCAGCACTGTGCTGGTCAGAGACACGGTCCCTCTTGTTTGGATCATACAGATGATGTTCAAGCTGCTGCGAGAGGCCTCTGAATCTGTAACATCTACTCCCCTGATATTGAATGAAGCTCTTTTGTTATTTCAGTTGTGAATAAATAACAGCTTTCTCTGTGCCTAAAGAATAAATTGTCCTGTCAACTCTTTGTAAGTACAGATTGTTTATATATGTATGCCAAGAAGGAGCAGAAACCTGCTGAGCCGACGACAATAAGAGTCTCCATTGCAGTTTTGTTCTCCAGAGAGAACAGGCTACTGTGTAACCATTCAGTTCCCTTCTACTCACTGTTAAATGGGCAAAGAGGTTTAAACCTGCAGTAAGTCATTTAAATACCCAGTAATGATAACATGCTGGTTGCTTTTTTTTTAAGTGCTGGGTATCTTACAGTTGGTCTGTCAGCGTTTTTTTTTTTTTTTTTTAAGTCTTGAGAATGAACAAAAGTTGTGATTTTTTTGTGCCAAACACACAAAAGACACGATTTACAGTAAATATGCTGATTGACATGTCGAAGGTTTTTAACTGTAACACTTTTTTGCAGAATGTTGTTTTATCTACAAAAGAACAGATTCACGCAGGTAATGACTCTTTGAAACATTCACCACTAAAACACCTGAATCAGTTTTTGTTTTAGTCGATATATTTCACTGCTGCTGCCAACAGTACTGCTTGGTCACCGGCTGCTTTCTACCGCTATGACCGACTAACAAAGACGATAATTTAGTAGAGTGAAGTAGTGTCGGAGTCAGGACAGTCCAGCACAGTACAGACTCGTGGCCTTGAGAGAGCCCCTGGATAAAGTAGCTGCTGTGCTTCCTGAGGGGGAGGTTTGGTTTCTGAGAATTTCTCCTCATCAGCTCACATGACTGTCTCGTGTTAGTCTAGTCATTAGTCCATCCGTATTTCCCTTTTTTTTCACATCGTGGAACGTTTTTTGCGTAATGATCTGGTTGAAGATAAAACTGAAAGCCTGGACTAAACACGGGTTTTATGATGTCATACTGTGAGGGGTATCATATCCACTGAGGCTTTGTTGCAGGCCTGCCTGTCCTTCAGGCCGCCGCTTGTGCAGTCATGGATTAAATCACAAGATCATTTTCGGGTTGTTTAATGATGACTCACTTTCTAATGCCTGATGATTGAAGAGGCCTCTATAAGTTTGCAAGAACATGCAGTGGAGAGAGCGTGACTGAGTGCCCTCTGGATCTCAAGGAGTGGACAAAATAAAGTGATAAAGTGTTAATTAGGATGCCTTTCCAGTGGAGAAAATATCACAACGTGAGCTCCAGGATGCACGTTTCTTTTTAAAAGATGTAAATGCCATCAGAATATGTGGTTGAGTTTCCTATGGGTGCTCATCCAGAGGAAATAAACAAGTGCCCTTTCAGGCAGTGGTTCCAAAAGTGAGAGTTGCAAGAGGTCTTTAAAAAAAAAGAATAGCAAAATAAATAACTATAAGTTTGCATATATGGCAGCAACAATGACAGTCTCTGTTGCTCTTTACACATAAGGGGTACAAACACACCTGTGTGTATATTTATAACGTGTTTTATCTTCACTCAGTACTGAAGTCTGTAGATAGAAATGACTCTGCCTATAGTCTTCCTGTCAAATAATGGTTGTAGGCTATTTTATTTTTTTGCTTGTTATTTGGTGTGACAGTTTTGGGATGTACATGTGCTGACTCAACCATCTGCATTGACAGAGGGGGCATCCCTTATTTTGGGGCCACAAGCTTAAAACTTTGGGAAGTCCTCCTCTAAGGTGTTCTTACAGTGGATAGAATACTAGAAGGGCTAAATAAAGGCATTCATCACCGAAAGAAAAACCTGTATAGTGCAGTAATGATGCTCCTCATCTATGCTGGTGGCCTGCCCCTCTCACAGTCTGAGTCCGCCCCTGCTGCTGCTCTCTCTCAGCGCGTGCAGCTCCATCAAGGCTCCTTTCAACAGTCCATGCTGTAAGCGCATTAAAACTCCTTTCTCAATGCATTATGTTTGCTACCGACGGATTGGTCTGCGGTTAAGTGGTCCCCCTTCCCTAGAAGCCGGTCAAACAGGACCTGCAGCCTCGTCAGGTGTCAGAAGCTCGAAGCTCCGCGCGCAGGTAAAAAGCAAAGAGGGATTCAGCAGCGACACAACTGAACTGTCTCATCAGTTTAAGGAATACTTTTTTTTTTAGAAATTACGGAGTCAAGTTAACGGTAAGCTCAGTGTCCTCAGGGGGTTTAATATGTTGGAGGTGGATTCTGTTTGAAAATATACGTCGATATTTTTCAGGTCTTTTGAAGCGGAAGCGGGTTAAACAAACAACTTACCTTTTCTTCCTTTAATGACATTTTGTTATCTTCGCGGCCATTGTGTAGTTTTAGTCTTAACGAGGCTATATTACTTTATGGGGTGTTTTACTCCCCTTGTAGCCTCTTAAAGTGACTGTTTCTTCAGGTGTTTTGGTTTATGTCGTACTCAGGTGTGTTCAGTGTCTTACCTGCATTTTATGAATCTTCCACCATTTAACAGACCGGTATTCTCCTAAAGTTTTCCTGTGTGTTGTTTTTTGCTTCCTTCATCGATCTGTTTCTGGAGGCAGCGTTTGAATTACATCCAACATGACTGTAACACGTATACTAACACACACACACACACACACACACACACACACACACACACACACACACACACACAGTTAAAGGGACGACTGATAACTTGGTCTGGCGGTTCCTCCGCAATGTACCAACAAATCTGCCATATTTTCATTGATCATTGAAGGAGGTAATTTAAAATCGTTACACTGTTTATTGCATTGACTTATGTGGACTTAACTGTATCCCTGCTGTGTGTCGTTTGTTAATATTGACTTTGTCTAACAGCTCTTTGGTTCATGTGCACGTCATAACTGAGAAACTGTTGTGTTTGCCTGTCCTGTAGGTAGTGTTGCGGATCCGCAGAGCGGACTCCCCTCACCCAGTCCTTGGGACCCCCTGCTCAGTCCTGAGTCTCACATGGTAAGAACCCCTACAGCTGTTTTGCACAAAAGAGTAAAATTGAAAATAGAACTTAAAGGAGAAAGATTTGGAAAATCAAGCTTGTAAAAAAAAAAAAACGGGGGGGGGGGGGGGGGGGGGTTAACTTCAAGCGATTTAAAAACTTGGAAGAACACTTGAGATGTGATTGAGTTAGAGTTTTCCTTTACTATATTTACAGATATCAGTTTAACATAATCCTTTTTTATGTTTCTGTAAGTTTCATTTGTGGAAATGGAACAAGCAGCTGTCACCATCACTATCAGACTGTGGCTTTTTATCATGTCATTTGCAGGCTGTAAAACAATGAGCTATATGGAAATAAACCTTTTGTTTGAATGTAACACAAACTCAAACGAACTCTCTTGTCCCACCAGGATGTTCAGGGATTTAAGTGGGTGCGATGGCGTGTGTGGTTGTGCCGTCTCGGTGCCCTGCTGTCCTTTGGTCTCCTCCTGATTGTGTTTCACTGGCGCCCGCGGCTTGCTGTCCTCGCTCGCTGCTGCTCCTGCCCTCTGGCTCTAGCAGATGTTCTGCTATTAAAAGTGAGAATAATATTCATTCCTTATCAGATTTGAAAGAGACAAAAATATCGCCATAATTACTGAAACTCTTTATGATTTTGACGCCCTGCTTGCCACTTCTTCACAGATTAAGGTTGGGTCTTGGCTTGGTCCTGACCAAGACAAGCACATGATTAAGCTGTAATATCAATAAACTAGAATGTACTTCATCTGACCTATATATTAATTTTAAAGGTAATTCCAGTATTTATAAACCAGAATCCCACTTTGGCCCATTTTGGCATGAGCCGTACAGAACCAGGGCCAAGAAAGTGTATCGTGGTTGAGCAACAGTCCAACAAACTGGGCTTCAATGATGAAGCGTGCTTGTGCACTGTATGGATTGGCTTGTGTGAGTGCACCCTGAAAAGCCTTCAGACTCTATTTACAAAAACAATAGAAAGTATGAAGCTACTCTTTTTTATGAGTAGAGTTGAGTAACTTTAAAGAACATCATACAGGCTGTTAATATGTTTGAGATGCTGGTATCAAATACATTTCACAGGAAACACTGGCTGTTTGTAATGTTTGGCTCAACAACTTTGCAATAACCACATTTTATTTGGTCTTTGGAAATCAACATAATTCTGGCTTTGGTTTATAAGTCTCATTGTTTCATCATCTTTATTACCAGTCTATCACATGTTTAACACACATTGACTTACTGGGTTCAACAGGGGATTACTTAATGTCTGCTTCAACAGTTGCCAAATTTGTAAAACCTCCTGAGCTTGTGTGGGTAAACTGAGCTTTAATACAAACGTATTTATACATGTTGGCTAGTTCTTTCTCGTTTCCCTTCATGAATAACTCCACACTAAAGGAAAAGGACCATGGCTATGGGGGTATTCTGTGTTAGGCTCTGACTTACTGCATCAGATGCTCTGTCATCTGCTTGTTCCAGCTATCACAAATGTATTTTATTCTGCAGGACAGTTTTGGTCAAGAGCACGTGGTGGAGGTCCTCGCCGAGGAGATGGAGGAGGGCAGGTAAGCTACATTTAGACTTTAAGACGCTGCCCTCAACTGAGTTAATTGACATAAAGATAAAAGGTGTCACTTGTTTTTTTTATCTCTTCAAGTTTGGATTTAATGGGAGAGCTGGAGGACACTGAGTGGAGAGATACAGTTCAGCTCTGCAAAGAGGAGGTAAGGAAGGTACACGGTTGCTATTTTTCTAGCTGAGTCATGTGCCGAGCGATCCTCATTCTCTTACAGAGGTTTGACCTTTTATGTGTTACAGAAAACTGTGATGCGCTACTATCTGTTTGAAGGACTGCGCTTCATCTGGCTGGATAGAAAAGGAGCTTTCTGTCGCGTTAGGTACTGGAGCAGGAAAACCACACCCTGCATTCACCAAGTGTTGAGAATTGTTGTCTTTGTAAAGTGACCTGGATTGATTCTGAGCGATCAAATAGAGCACTTTGCTTTGGTCTGGGTCTAGATCAACTCAGTTAAATTGATAATCTGAGAACTACGGGAAAGCAATGATATTGTAGTACTGAATATTAAACGTTTTTTCAGGCACCACCACTTTAAGCTAATATCTACAGTAGCTGCAAAAGTGCATAATAAAATTAAAAACAAGCTTGAGGCAAATGTTAAATTTGGAAAACAGAATTACATAAGCAAAATACTTTTACCATGGAGGAAACAAATGAACATATAAGAGAACAAATTTAGGAGACGCAAAACACTTTAACCAGTCCCCAGTCTGTTTCTGTAAAACAGGCAAAGCATCATTTGATAACCATAAACTCAACACATAAACATAAGACTTTTCACACAGTCTTTATGCCGAAACACTGGACGACTCACTTAAGGCATCTGTACATTCCATTTCCTGCCAGAGTCTGTGACTTGTAAATGTGTTTGTCATGTGTAAATTTGTCACTGTGCTCTTAAAATTGTTGTACATTTTAAAAAATAAATTTAGAAGATTTAAATTTGTCTCAAACTTTTAAATTTTGGTTTGCTCTTTCCAGCCACCGTAGATATCTAAAGATGCAGTTATTTCCTTTGGTAATTCAATGAACTGTGATATTAAAACCATAATCTTTGTCTCCAGTGTCCTCAATGAGGACTGGACCTGCAAGGACCTGTACGCTTTCCAAAAGGGCCTGAGTCACCTGGAGCAGAGCTTGAGGTAGGAGCAGATCAAATAAAAAGATGTTATCAGCGAGGAAAGTGTTGAGTTATTGATGGCATGGATTCTTTCAGGAGACGCATGTTTGGGCCCAACCTTATCGATGTGCCTGTGAAGCCTATTACCAAACTGCTGTTTGAGGAGGTGAGATGGAAGACAGGTTTTCTGTTTGACTTTCTAAAAGTAAAGAATCAAAGTGAACACGCTCCTTCCCTTTGTCTCTCGCCATGTCTCCTTCTTCAGGTCCTCAACCCTTTCTATATGTTCCAGTTGTTCAGCATTTGCCTGTGGATCATTGATCATTATTATATTTATGCTGTATGTATCTTCCTCGTCTCCTTTACGTCCATCAGTATCTCACTTTATGAGATTCGCAAGGTGAGTCTGTTGAACACTCAATCTATCTATGAGTCATCACAGTTTAAGCTTATTACGTATATTGATCATGGTTTGAACTTAACAGCAAAGTGTCACTCTTCGCAACATGGCTCGGATGGTCATTAATGTCACGGTACGGAGGCGGTCAGGAGGTGAGTTTCTGCACATGTTTTCCTCTCTCACTTTTTAAATATTGTGTAGTCCGATATCGATAATCAGATACTGATTTATCTTTCCATGTTTGATCTGTAGAGACGGATAGATATAGATTTAAACATTTAATGTGTTGATCCCTTAAATGCAGTTTTTAAACACACGCAGAAAAGATATAAAATATAACAAAGACGATGGTCACTCAACTGGAGAATAACCGCGCTTGACACTGGAGAGTGATACACTTGAGTCTTGAAAGCCAGAAAGAGAACTGCTAGAGTAATACAATGAAACTCAAATGAAAGGCTCTTTGAAATCTGGTATTATCGGTGCATATCTGTGATAAAATTAGCTGATAATGATAATCAGTATGTGCTTATAGCAGCCGATACATCAATGGCTGGCTGATTAATAAGTTGGGCTCGACTCGACATATAAAGCAGGTCTACACTGCTCTCTTTTTAAGCAAGTAATGATAGCACTGCTGTTAAACATGTTTTTGATTTGCTGTCGAAATTCTTCACCCAGGTGTTGTTCGAGGAAAACATTTATAGCTACCACATGTTCTCCATAAATAGTTTCCAATCTGGAACCATTAAAGTTTCAATTCCCCCTTTTTCAGGTCAGAAAATGTAAACTCTATAAAAGAGATAGAAGAGTAGAACTTCAGACAATCAGCTGATTTATCCCTCAGATCAACCGATTACATCGTCTGAACAAAAAGTTCCACGGCTCAGAAGTCTTCCTGTTCATTTGAGCAATTCTCTAAAGAGTCACAAAGGGATGTTTTTAAAGCGGGTCTCCATATATTGTGCCCATATATTGCACTATGTGTTGCTCTTGTATGTCCGTCCTTTTTTGTCATTGTGATATCTTAGGAATGCCTAAAACCCACTTGGACTCAGAAAACATGTTTTAGGTGATAACTCAAGAAGTCATACTCCGGTTATGAGAACATTTGAGAGGAATTTATGTGGGTGTCCATGAGAACTCCAGGAGCTCACAGCCTGAGGATTAACTGATTAAATTTTTGATGTTGTAGTTTAAGGTCACTGGGACCTCACATCACGTCTTGGAATCGAAAGAATTTGAATCTGTCTCGGTCTCAGACTGGGTGGAATCTGGATTTTTAATCACTGAAAGACTTTTTTCCTCCATTGTTACTGTGATACAAAGGAGAAAGCCTTTTTCTAAAACAATAACTTTTCAGTTCAATTCATTTGTAGTTTGTTATTTATCTTCCACTAATGACCGCAACCTTCCCGTTGTCACACGTCCACTGCAGACAAGACGATGGTTTTTCATCTATACTTATTGTCTTGGTCTTGGATGGTCTTGGTCTTGGTCTTGGTCTTGACACTGTCTCGATCCCTGAATGTCTTGGTCTTGGTCTTGGTCTTGGATGGTCTTGTCTTGTCTTGGTCTTGGTCTTGGTCTTGGTCTTGACACTGTCTCGATCCCTGAATGTCTTGGTCTTGGTCTTGGATGGTCTTGGTCTTGACACTGTCTCGATCCCTGAATGTCTTGGTCTTGGTCTTGGTCTTGGATGGTCTTGGTCTTGACACTGTCTCGATCCCTGAATGTCTTGGTCTTGGTCTTGGTCTTGGATGGTCTTGGTCTTGACACTGTCTCGATCCCTGAATGTCTTGGTCTTGGTCTTGGTCTTGGATGGTCTTGGTCTTGACACTGTCTCGATCCCTGAATGTCTTGGTCTTGGATGGTCTTGGTCTTGACACTGTCTCGATCCCTGAATGTCTTGGTCTTGTCTCGGAGTCCTCTGGTCTCGGTTAGTACAGTCTTGTCTACAACACTAACCACTAAATCACAGTATCTTTTGTTTTATTCCCTTAAAGTCTTCTATACAAATAATATGACTCAAGACAAATGGAAGTGCCACCTGATGCTTTTAACTGTCAGGCCCTGAATATATGTTTGTCTTTTAGAAAAGAAGGCAAGCAAGTAAAAGTATGTTGATTCAAATAATGGGCTAGTCAAACCCCCCCCCCCCCCCCCCCCCCCAAAAAAAAAAAAAAAAAAAGCTTTAGGTTAAGTTGTTTAAGGAACAAAAATACATTTCAAATGTTTGTGAGGCCATGAGAATGAACAATTTGTTTTAGAGAGTGATACTTAATGTCAACAGAGAGGTTGTAGAAAGAAACCTGAGGGCGACTTTAAGCTGTGTGACAGTTTCACCTGGGGGAATAACCCAACTGAACTTTCTGTGCTGTCTCCCAACCACTTCAGCAACATACTTTAGAAGCTTATCCCTCACACACACACACACATAAACACACACACAAAATGTGCTTAATGTAACCTCCTGCTGCGTTATATGGAAAGTGAATCATACAGGTGTAGTGCATGTAGAGAGAAGGATGTGTCGGCTGACTGTGGTTGGAGGGCAAACAAAAGCATCAGAAGAAAAACTCTTTTCCAATAAGTAGAGGAAAAGTAGGAAGAAGAAAACACTATCCACACATTGAGACTTCAATCGAGAAGAAACAAGAGAGGATCGTGTTATTTTTGGACAAAAGACATTGAGTCCTGGATGTTTTTTTTCCTCTAGCTGAAGAGTACGTGAGCTCGGTGGACCTGGTACCAGGTGACTGTATCATCATGCCTCAGGAAGGTCTCATCCTGCCATGTGATGCTGCTCTGCTGGCTGGGGAGTGTCTGGTCAATGAAAGCATGCTGACAGGTGACCAAACCCCAAACACACCACAAAATCAGAACTTCACCGGACAGAAAGTTATTACGCAGGAGAAGTCATTCACTCCTCTGAAAAGTCTTTACCAATAGTCTCATGAAAAACCTTCAAAGCTGGGAAAGTTCAGTGTTTTGTTGCAGCAGTTTTTAACTTCTGATGAAGGATTTATTTTAAATCTCTTTCAAGCTGGGGCCATTTCACATCTCACAATCTTAAAGCGGATTAAAGTCACAAAATAGCCATCGAACAGGATTTTAAGGATGACTGCATGCTGGAGCTGTTTGATTGAAAGAGTGTTACTCTCGGTTTTTAAAATCATAACGTAGGTTTTGATTAAAGTCTGCCACGCTTTGTGCCTCCAGCTTGTTTTAATCAGCCTTTCTGTGTCCAGGTGAAAGTGTCCCCGTTCTGAAAACCCCACTGCCTGCTGGTGACGGGAAATACAGCTCAGAAACTGAGCGCAGACACACCCTGTTCTGTGGTACACACCTCATCCAGGCCAAAGGGGGAGGGCCGGGCGGCAGGGGAGTCGTCGCTATAGTCACGAGCACTGGTGAGGGGAACAACAGTCTGTGGCCTGAACATTTGAATGAAAGGCCACCTGTGCATGTTTAGATTACTCACACAATGAAGCACATTTTTTACTGAGAGGTGTCTTATTTGTTTTGTACACATGGACTTTACTACTTCTATAAAATGCTAACATAAAGTATGGAGGGCAAAGACGACCTAGTTGCAAGTGAACTGTCATTTAGGTTTTCCAAATGAAATGTAAATCCACCAATCTGAATTAATTTGGCTAGTTGAAAAATGGTTTCGTCCGTGTCAAAAAACAAAGAGGTGGAATAGATCCATTTAACACATTCTCAGCACTTCGAGGGTGTGTGTGTGTGATGCAGTTTAGAGAGAGCACTTTGTGTAAACATTTCAGTTGGTTGGCGGTCTAACCTCACGGTGAAGTCGTCCTGCTTCGTCTTCCTCTTCAGGGTTTTTCACAGCCAAAGGGAACCTGGTCAGCTCCATTCTGTATCCTCAGCCAACAAACTTCCGCTTCTACAGAGATTCGGTGAAATTCCTGCTTATCCTGGGCTTCATCGGTAAGAGCTTTGGCAGAGGCATTGCGTCGAGAGCATTATTGACTTTCTCAGATTATGTGTGCCAAGCCCTTTGAGGAATGACTTAGTAACCTTTCAACTTTTCCCAATGTTTCCCATCTTGCTTCAGCTCTTTTTGGCACCATTTACAGCTTTGTGGTCCTCTTCAAATCCCATGTAAGTGCGGATAAATCATTTGAAGTCTGAAATAACTGTGGCCTTTTTGTGCCAATGTTTAATGTAGCACTGACTTTTGTCTGGCTGTGTTCCCAGGCCACCTGGCTAGAGCTGGTGATTAGAAGCCTGGACATTGTGACCATTGTAGTGCCTCCTGCACTGCCTGCTGCCATCACCACTGGCATCATCTACGCCCAGCACAGGCTGAAGAGACAGGGCGTCTTCTGCATCAGTCCACCACGCATCAATGTCTGCGGCAAAGTCTCACTCTTCTGCTTCGACAAGGTGAGAAGCACGCGAGAGGATAAGGGCTTTTGACGTGAACGAATTGTCTCTCATTGGAATACGTCTGTTTCTCCAGACAGGAACTCTCACAGAGGAGGGCCTGGATGTGTGGGGAGTGATGGAGGCGGGACCTGCAGGTTTCTCAGAGCTGGTACCGGAGCCCAAACTTCTGCTGCCGGGCAACATGCTCTCTGGCCTGGCCAGCTGTCACACTGTGACTCTGCTGCAAGGTCAGCCCCTCGGAGACCCTCTGGAGCTTAAGATGATCGAGTCCACTGGCTGGGTATGACAGTAAAATTCTTCTCTAAGAGTTATTTGATTAGGAATAGTTATCGCTTAAAATGTTCATGAACAGTTGTTGATGTTATTTTTTGTACTGTTACTGAAATAATACCTTTGATAACTCAGCCGTACTTGTGTCCAAACAACGACAACAGACCTGTGTACCACTAGGCCACCAGCGCCCCGTAAATCAGCATCTTGACTCTTTACTTTCCCAGACACTCGAGGAGCCAGAGGGAGGTGGGGATGAATTGGATGCAGAGTTTGGAGGACACAAGGTTTTGGCTGTCATGAGACCACCGACTCCACAGCACCAAGCTCTCGGCCCTGTGAGTGTCATCTCTCCTAACGAGGAATCCTACATCGTCTGATTATTAGATCGCGCTTGTTAAAACATGAACCGTGTTGTTGCTCTAACTTTGTTGAACGTGAAGGGATTTTTTTTGGGATAATTTTTGCCTTATAAACCAAAGAAGTCAGTTCACTGCATTTCAGTTAACGACTGTTTTTCGCCCCTTCGTCGCTCAGCCCACCAGCGAGCCTGTGGCCATTGTTCAGAGGTTTCCCTTCGCCTCGGCCCTGCAGAGGATGAGTACTGTGACGGTGGCCGCCGGAGGGCGCTGGCCTCTTGCTTTTATCAAAGGATCCCCGGAGATGGTGGCGAGTCTGTGCAAAGCAGAAACTGGTGAGCAACTTCAGTTTGAGAATAATATCCAGTCAGTGTGAAAATATACATGACACGAGAACAGCATTTTCAAGGGATTTACAAACATAGAGGGACAAAGTTTTTCGTAGATGAAAGATGATTTTCTCAGTGTATATCTGCATATTTACTTTGTGTTTACAGTGCCAGCCAAGTTCTCCAACAAACTGCACGACTTCTCCAGTGAAGGCCTCAGGGTTCTTGCACTCGCTTTTAAGCCTTTAGACGTGAACACTGACTTAAAGAATATTGAACGGTGAGAACACAGCCTGTCATTCATGGCTCCTATAATTATTTCTTTTTCACACCTGAAGTATGCCGTTGGTCTTGTTGTGCTGAAGTTGATCAGAAGAGTCCAACAGTGAGTTTGAGTGCGTCTTTGTTGTGTTTTTCTTCACAGAGGGGAGGTGGAGAAGGACTTGCATTTTCTGGGCTTTCTGATTATGAAGAACCTGGTGAAGCCAGAGAGTCCCAGAGTGATTAACATCCTGCGACTGGCAAACATTCGTAGCATCATGGTCACCGGTGAGAGACATTCTGTGTATTTGTGTGGCTCTACATTGAGCACTTCTTCTATCTTACCTTAAAGGCCGTCTTTTGTTTTTGGCCTTTCTCACACAGGGGATAATATCTTAACAGCAGTCAATGTTGCAAAATACTGTGGGATGATGGGATCTGATGAGAAGGTGATATTCGTCAACGTCATCCCCCACACCAACCAGTCCCTGCCTGTGCTGAAGTTCAACCTGGAAACTGGAGGCACGACTGCGTCCCAAAGCTCTGTCGAGGTCATCACTCAGGTCGGTCCAGCTCAGATGACACCCTGCAGCTGCATGTTCCTCAGTCTGTTTCAGTTTCAGGTGTTTTTCTATTGCCAAAGATATTTGAGATAATTCAGGAAGAGAAATTGAATCTGATGACACAGGATTTTCTGCCTTAAAGAGAGATGATTCCTGCATGTGTTAGCCAACCAGAAGTGTTTTGTTGAAATATTTATCACATTACAGTAAGTTGGGATTTTTCACTAGCTGCCGTGCTGTGGGGCTTGAAAGATAACACTAATATGATTTGATTGTTGGTTAGGTTATCTCTCATTATATCTCAAAGTTTTAGCTGTGGGGGCGCTCTGGTGGCGCAGCAGTAGCGCACGCGGCCCATGTATCGAGGCTCAGTCCTCGCGTGGGCGGCCCAGGCTCGCATCCCCCACCCTCCCTCCCCGATCTCAGCCTCTATCCACTTTCCTGTCTATAATAAAGGCCAAAAATAAATCTTTAAAAAAAGTTTTAGCTGTGGTACGAGAACTTAGCGATGGTTCATTATAAAACATTAATTAATGATAATGTTGTTGTGCCATCTTGGCTGACCTTTCTGTCTTTCTTTCTTCCTCTCAGGGTCTCTACCAGGGAGGCTTTGGATATCACTTGGCTATTTCTGGCAAGTCCTTTGCTGCACTCTGTGAATACTTCCCTGAATATCTACCGAAGGTAATGCATGTTTCCTCTTCAGAAATATTCTGGGAAGGGGCGATGAGAACGCATCATTGACACATGCATAAAGTAACAATGGGGCAGTGGGAGTAGTACTGACAGAGACTATGATTAAACTAAATTATACTTGGAGGATCCAGCAGGCTGTATTTTAAAAATATTTGCCACCTGACCTTTTTTTTAATTGCTGTTTTTACAGGTTTTGTTGCGAACTACAGTATTTGCACGCATGACTCCGGATCAGAAAACCCAGCTGGTGAAAGAGCTGCAGAAACTTAAGTGAGTTCTGGCACAAAAGAGGAAGTACGGGAAATGCCAAATTACAACAGAGCAGAAAAAAAGAAAGAAATATAGGGCTTTCACAGTTGTAAAATCTCCTGATAACTCCAGAAAACGGCCTCACAGTTCTACTACTATGTCAAATATGAGTTAGAGGATGAATAGAAAAATTAAGAAGCCATAAGTGGGAATGTTGAATTAAAACACATCCAGACCAATAAAGTTCTAATGCTTGTTATTGAAACAGAAAAGGAATATATGTTTGTACAGTTAATGTCTGAAGGAGAACGGTTGAGTGTTTTCCAAAACGACCCCTAGTGGCAGTAGGAGGAGTTGCAGTTTAGAGCACATTTATATCTTCACCTCCTTTCGCCTTAGCTGAAATAAGACAGGTTGTAAAAACATATTGTTTTATTTCAGCTATTGTGTTGGCATGTGTGGGGACGGGGCCAACGACTGCGGGGCCCTAAGAGCTGCTGACATCGGGGTTTCTCTGTCTGAGGCCGAGGCTTCAGTGGCGTCCCCTTTCACCTCCAAGACGAAAAACATCAGCTGTGTGCCGCTGCTCATCAGGTGAGGAAGAGAGAGGTATTAAAGTGATGAAGTTAGAAAGAAAGTGTTTAATGGAGTCAAAGGTCACATTTCCACGTGTGTGCAGAGAGGGCCGGTGTTCCCTGGTGACCTCCTTCAGCCTCTTCAGATACATGGCTCTGTACAGCAACGTTCAGTTTTGCTCCGTCCTCATCCTCTACACGGTGAGTACCAGTGGAGCTTATCACATCCTCACTTTCAAAGTCACCATTTGTCTCTGCAGCGAGTCTGACTCATCAGCTTTAACATCCTTTGATTTAGATTTCAATCCAGGATATGATACAAAAAAATACAGGACTCTTTTTTTTTTTCTGGACCGTCTAAGAAACTCCGAGTGAAACACAGTCCTTGTCTTTGTGTGTTTAGATCAGTACGAGCATGTCGGACCTGCAGTTCCTGTTCTGCGATATCTTTGTGGTGACTCTGCTGGCCTTCATAATGGGAAAAGGAGGTCCCAGCAGAGAGCTGCACCCCCGCAGACCCCCGGCCAGTCTGCTGGGTCTGCCTGTCCTGGGCAGCCTTTTCATCCACAGCTGTACCATCGTCCTGGGCCAGCTGGCTGCGCTCTTCATCACCGCCTCACAGGACTGGTCAGCCAAAGAGGATTGCTTTTATTTGCTCAGACTTTCTATGATGAAATGATGAACTTGTAAAAGACTAAATCACCCACCAGCTATCTGGGGAATTGATAAATTGGTTTGATTAAATGAAAAATGTCTGTACTGTATTGCTGTAAGCTGAATATCTTTGACTTCTGGGCCATTATGGACATTTTATTGACGTTAAAACTATGTTATCCATCGAGATCATTGTCTGCAATCTTAAGAATCCTCTATAATAAAATCCTGTATCTCAGATTCAGTTAAAGACCGGGAACTTAACGCTCTGTTTTTTTCTTCTTCAGGTACGTTCCACTTAATTCGACTGTTTTTGGAACAGAAAATCTGCCCAACATGGAGGACACCAGTGTGTTTGCCCTGTCAGGTTTCCAGTATATCATCATGGCTGTGGTGGTCACAAAGGGATACCCTCACAAGAAACCTCTCTATCACAATGGTGCGTCTTTACAAGATGCGTCCAATCACTGATTTATTATAGTCAGCTTTATTCCATATAAGGTGAAACCTATTGATGGTTATGAAACGTTCTCCTCCTCTTTCCAGTGCTTTTCCTCTGCATACTGATTGTTCTCTTTACCCTGATGACTTGGCTGGTCGTGTACCCGGGGGCTTTGGTTTGCAAAGAACTCGAACTGTACGACTTCCCTGACATGGATTTCAAACTGCTGCTGGTTGCCTTGGCTGCTCTCAACTTCCTCCTTTGTTTTGTTGTAGAGGTGAGTGATGGTTTAGAGAACCTCAGTACAGGCGCTCCCTGCTGTTTTTCCCACAGATGTGGGTTCCTAGCGTGACCCCTCTCATTGTGATCAGATCCTTTTACACATATTTTGATGTGAAATTGCTACTCACAACTTTTCATGTTTTCGTCAAAAACATGGGAGCTAAAGCTATTTTAAAAGTTTTCTTTCATGTACACTTAAAACCGCTATCTGATTATGGAGGATGATGCTTTTTAAATTGTATGTCCATTTTATTTCTAAACATCCATTTGGAATAGCACACTTCACATGTGGACGCACACGGATATGATTATTATTGAAGAGCATTATGTTTTGTTTTTTTTCTAGGTGCTGATAGATCTGGGTATACTGAACTGTTTGCGGTTGCTGCGTGGAAACCGTCAGTCCAAGAAACAGTACAAACGTCTGAATGTCCTTTTGGCTAACTCTCCGTCATGGCCGCCTATCAATCAAGCCCTGTACCCCACAAATCAGACAGTCATCTTCCTTAGCTAGCGTCTGCTCCCCCCGCCCCCCCAAGTCGGACACTGTCAGTCACATAAACCAAACGAGGCTGTTGATGTCTGAATGGCAGCTCAGCCCAACAAACAATGCAAACTCCTGTTTACATATGTGAATAAAAGTATTTTATTAAAGTTATTGACTCAAACATTATTATGGAGACGTGCTGTGTTTTATAGTGTGTATGTAGGATATTGAAGGCTTTGAGAATTGATGAAAAGTTTCGATAGAAACTAAGTTCAACTCTTATTAAGTTCATCCACTTATTGAATCTTCTTTGGCTGAAAAAAATAAACATCAGAAAATGACTTTTTTTGTAAATCATTTTATTAAATCAGTATTTACAGGCAGTTTGTGTTTCCACTCAGAGCTCAGCGTTACATATCTCTCTTCTGCTGCTAGATTACCTGAACTAAAATCTCTTGAAAGTATTTTGCATCCTCCCTAAGATCTTCAGCTTCTTGAACTACAGTAATATAAAAATAACCAGGAAGTAAAGATGTGATACAGGAGGCACAAGCTGAATTGAACCATTACAAGGACCTTTTCTACTTGATGATGTGCACCACTGAATATGGCTTTATTTAGAGCTTTTCTCTGGACAAATGAAAAGGTGAAAAACGTTAAGTATCGGGCACATTGGCTCTGGTCGGCCAGATAGTCGCATACAGCGGTGTCTCCATGTTCCACTTCGGCAGCGGACCAACCATTTGACTTTCTCACAACAGCAACATGCCAACAGTCAAACACGAATAAAAAGAAACTGGCATTCATTCATCTTGGGACATCTTCAGTTACATTTCACTGCACACTCTGAATAGCACTGTTTCAAACAAAGTGCCGACCCGAGGTTTAATACATTTGCTGTTTGAGCGGCAAACCGTCTGGAGAAAATACAATCCTTGTTCATTTCATTCATTCAGTCTTGTTGTTCCTTTGCACCCGAGCTGCTACGTCGGGGGAAGGACACAGAGAGACGAGCACACCTGCTGACAACGTGGAGATGTGATGAAGAGGAGAGTGGAGTGCAGCAGTCCATTCATCCCCCCCCCCCCGCCCGTCTGACCTTCCTGTGACTGGCTGCCAGCACCACTTCCTCATGATGACATCTTCATTAACTGATGTATACACATGGGTCGATTTTTAAAAAGGGGATTTTGGTTTGGTTTCTATTAAAATACGGCTCTGACATCGCTGCCATCTCGTACAAAAGGCAGAAAAAGCTACATAAAAATTCACCGTCATCTCCAAATCTCATTATTTCTTTGTTTTTTTTCTCACCTTTTAGGTTTTAAATAGAAATAATAACGTGACAGTCCAAGGAAGACAGCCAACAAGATCAATCAAAAAACACAAACAGAACACATCAGATAAAAAAAAAAAAACAACCTTAACAAACATTACCCATACCCTCGGATTATAAAACAAATGGCGGCTTGTATATTAGGGTTGGCCTGATCGTACCTACAGCTCTGTAAGTAGGCAGGTAAGAGAGATGTACTCGGCATTAGAGGTGACTTGACTGAAGCCCAATGTGCATGTTTACTCAGGAGAGACCAAAACTACTTAACCAGCAAACCAATCAAAGACTGCAGATGTGTGGAGTTTGTTTTGTATCTTGAGTATTGTTGTGCTGTCGGTGTGACATGATGCACTTCTGTAGACATCAGAGCATCCCTAATATACATCATTAAGGACAAGCGAGAAAAACAAAAGATAAAAACTTAGTCAGCCGGCGCTTGAAAACCTAAAAACGTGAAGAGGGGTGAGAAGTGATGCCTGGTATTATTGCTGAGGAGATGCTGCTGCCGAACAAAGTACCAGCTCATCTCATTTCTCTATGGCCCAAAACTCCTCCTCCTCCTCCTCGTCCTCCTGTAAGTCTGTGCTTCATCCTGAAACGCTGCTGGGCACTGAAGGAGGAGGGAGGCGAAGGTGAGGGTCCGTCTCTTAAAGGGATCATCACAGTGAGTCCAGAAGAAGTTCATAATCACAGTGTCAAACCGACAGGAGGGGAGGGGAGAGAGGGCAGCACGTTTCCATTTGACTTCCTCCCAGAGTTCCTCGCTCCCTCAAAGTCCCACATGACTGCTAGTTTAAGGAGGAGTTAAGGAGTTTTAAGACGCGAGTGCTGTCTTCGCTATAAGGTGGCCCTCCATCGATCTCGCTCCCCTTAATGGCTGGGCGGCTCCAGGGCCCGCTTATCTGTGCTGTCGGAACCCTTGGGTGCCGTCTGGGCTGACTGGCTGTCTGACAGTGTTATTGTTTGATCTGGTGTCCTCTGAAGGCAGTGTAGAGTTATTGCGGCCTGACCTGACAGAAAGAAAGGAAAAAAGGAAATTAAAGGAAAGACAGCAGTCGGCCTTGTTGACAGGATTCCTGTCGTCTACACACAGGCTGCTTTTAGAGAGCTTTGTTGCACCTTTACTGCCGTTTTCAATTAATGAACTTCAAATGTAAACAAGAACCAGTCGATCAAGTTATACAAAATGACATCATGGAGCTTTCATTTATTTCCCAGCTCCACCTCCTGACTATCAAATCATGTCAAGCCAAAAAAAACAAAAAACAGACATCATTCTCTGCCAGCTGTCGTCTGACAAATGAAAACAAAAGGCCAAGAGGAGAGCTCAACAAGCCGCATGACTATTTATCTCAGATTCAGCCAAAACACATTTCCTTTCATACGGTGGCCATTGCCAATTGTCTGATTGAAAGCGTGTGTTTCTTCCATTATGTCTAGAACATATTGGGGCTCGATAATGAACTGAAATATAAGACATATCCCAATGCACCTGGAAGCACCGTTCAAATCCAAGAAGATGCATCTTTTTATAAAAGGTTGGTGTTTCATTATGAAGATTATGGTGAAGAGGAGAGGCTGTAGCTTACGTGACAATATGACGTTCTTTTAACTTCAAAGACTACAGAGGCTGTAGTGGCCTGGGTTCAAATCAGACACCCCCATCTCCCCCCACCTCCACCACAAAAAAAAAACTACAAACACAAACTCAGTTGTGTACTTAGTTGTTGAAAAGCAAAAAAAGTTGTCAGCATAAGGTGGAGTTCAAAAACTGTGAGTGCCTTTCAGCAAGGTCTAATTAAGCTGTGAGAAAACATCTGAAGTGTCAATATTTGTGGGAAATTACCTGTCAGTGTTGGGTTTGTCCTGAGGCGTCTCCTCCGGGCAGGCGCTGCCCAGGATTCTCTTCCTGGCCTCGGCGTACTCTGCCTCACGCTGGGCCAGAGACTTGACCTGTGGTGTGGGCCGGTTCTGATTCAGAGGGGATCCCAGTGAGCCGTTATTCACGGGCCTCTTCAAAATGCGGATCTGAGGTGGGGGAGCTGCTGGCAGAGAGTCATCCTGTATCACCATGGTTGTCTTTAATGGGGTTCTTGGAGCATTATTGCTGGACTCCCTGAGAGCAGACCAATAAAAAAAATAAAAAATAAAAAATCAGTGATATAAGAAAGAGGAGGGAGAGACAGTTACATGAACGATGCATCCCTGGACACATGACACACACAAAACACATTTAGTATTGTTGATGTTTTCTTCCTGTAAACCAGCAGACTGCTCTATTAGGTCAAATGTTACAACAGTTACCAAACTATTGGAAAACACTCTTCAGCTCAGCTTACATGTTAAAAAATGACTGAATTCAATCAATAAAACAAATGAAGTTTGAATCATTGCCACAGGAGAAGACTTTATATTTGTGAACTTTAGAGTAGCTCTGGTTTCTTTCAAAGAGTCTTGTGTTATGTTTCAGTTTGTGAAAACGAAGCATCATTTTCTAAACTCATAAATATGGGACACGTCTCTTCAGAGTCTCACCGTTCTTTTTGGCTGATCCTTAGTTTCTCTTCCAACCGTTTTTCCATTTCCTGCAGAAAAAAAAGAAGAAGAGAGCAAACGTAAATTCATGTAAAAACAAACAACATGGGGAGGGAAACGAGTGTCGCAGGTAGAAGAAGCAAGTGGGAGAGGGGATGGAAAGCTTGGATTCAGTTACAAGCTATTTATACATGTGCAGGGCAGCTGCCAAGTCACAACAGACAGAGTGCTCATCAAGCTAACATTATCCGCACGCCGCTGCCAGTGAAAGTTACGAATGCAGGTTGTTTTTAAAAAAAGACCCCCCCCCCCCAAACAACCACCCCTACCCTGCTCATGGGTAATGGCAAAAGACGAGAGGAGTCAGAAATGTACAAAATAAAATTAATAAATTTGTTTCAAAACAATGGTCACATTTGATTCCATTTGCCAAATTAACATAATGTTAGTTTCTGGGGATACGCTGGAGTCCTGTCCTTTCTTTTACTCCTTTCATAAAAGTTTAAAATATGCAGCAGGTCATATTTCAGCAGTGGTGCACCTCAGCTGCTGGATGTATATCGGGGAATCACTGCATTAGGGCAATTAATTGAAATCGACATTCAGAACCGCTAACCGACGTAATCTTGCCCATGTCGATAATTTTCAGGGCGATCATGTGACAACACGTCCAATCCAATCGCTTGGACACATTTAGACTTTAGAAAAGCTGACGCTGAACAAAAACAAGTCAATTGTAAAGTCGGAAAAACTGTTTACAAGAAATGCAAGTTATTTTTTTCTCCCGTTTTAGAGAAATTCATTTTTAAAACTAAAATGTGTCATTTAATTTCAAGTGATTTCTCTCTCTCTCTCTCTATATATATATATATATTTTTTTTTTTTTTCAATAAATAGCCACAAACAGTTCATCAACTAGTCACTGTCATTAGAAAAACAATATCAGTAAACTATGAGGCCAAAAATACAAAATAATCATTCATTAATTGTAATCGAGCTCAAATGTTCAGTTAATCGTGATATTGATTTGACTTTTGGGTTTTCCAATAATTGAAAGTAGTGATCACTAATATCTAAAAGACATGAATCAATACGTGATTGTAGAAAAAGTAAAAGAAATAATTCTGTTTTTTCTCCAAGTTTCAGTGACCCCCTTCAGTGCCTCCCTGCACCCCCCCCCCCCCCCTTAAAAAAACAGAGACACGTTTGTGACGTCATATAAGCACGCCATGAAACGACAGTTACCGGTAAATGTTAGCTAGGTGTTTATAACTTTTAATAAATCTCTCTTTGCACAAAGTACTAAACGAGATGATTACCTAACATCAACTCTTCAGGATACATTTAATCAAAATAACTTTGGGCCAATTTTTAAGCAAGTTTCATTAGAAAAATATGCTTCATTAAAGACCATTTATCATTTCACTTTTACGCATTCACGTTAAATAAAGTCATGTTTATTATGAGGGTTAATTTATTGATCTTCTAAAGCTGGTTTATAAAGCTCAGAGAGGCTCAGCTCGTTTATATTAAGTTTAAAGTAATGAATAAGAGTCATTAAAAAACTGATTTTGTGATGGAATAATTACAAGCTACTAAAATGGGCTCAAGTGGTTTACAGGAAGGTTTTTAATCAAATAAAGACAATTAGAGATATAATATGATCCACTGACACATTGAGCATGTTAGCCACACAACAACTAGCATTAGCTTAGCATTAGGCTAACGTCAACCTCAGCTACTGAACAGGAACACTTCGTTATCTTACATCATGTTTACAACATTTGAGTAACTGTAAGTTAAATCTGTGTCTGTTTAAAATATATAAACAAACAGCATTTAGCTCGTCGGCTATCTCAGTCCATGTTGTTGAGCTACTTGACGTTAGCTCGCCAAGTTTCTTGAAGCTAACGCTAGCTTTAGCCACATTGTTGGCCCTGTGGGAGTCCTGATCATGAAACCACGTCGTTATAACTTCTTATAGCGACAATATAAAACAATGAAAGCTGCCAAAAAAATAACAAAAGGTCGTTAACTACAGGTGTGTTGAGCTTTCAATACTTACCCCACTGTCAGCAGCTTCCTCCCAACTTTCGGAGATCTCATCCATGTTTCATTTTGCTCAGGCACGCTGTGGCGTGATCTGAACCCCCTTCAGATCCAGATCCGCCTCTGTGACGTCACACTGACGGATTTCCCCAAAGCATGATTTCCCCCTCCCTCCCTTCACGCAGCTGATCAGACTCAAGCCAAGAGGAGAATCACAATCAGCTTTATTGGACACATACAATGAATTGTGTTTATGTTGTTTGGGACGGTGCCTGGTCCAGTTTTACTCGTGTTAAGTTGTTCACATGTGGCTAAATATATTAACTAACAAACAAATAAACTTAAATGTAGTAATAGGGTACACAAAAGCGATTCTAGACTATGTTAGTGCCACAAGCGACAATAATTGGGGGCCCTGCACCCCACATTTATCAAAATAATAATCTGCCGTTGTCCAGAATTATACTCCTCTTCCTGTTTTTTTTTTTCCTGTTTCTGTTTTCTCTCAGATAATTCCTCTTATTTTTTCTTTTGATTGACTTTAATTGATGAACGTTGGTTTACACAGCAATAATGCCACCTTTGCAAGGTAACAAGAGTGAATGCGTTTAAATGGGGCCACTGCTTTGAAAGATTGTGAATCCTGAAGCAGTTTCCTTCCTTGCTTGTTGATGAGCAGCGCCTCTGTACATGACTACAGTAGATATTACATTTGTGAGAAGTGCAAAGGAGATGCCGCAATGGACATGATCATATAATCATTAGGTAACAGACAGGTTAATTTATGAGGTCGAAACAAATACTAATCCAGATGGTTTTTGTTTTATAATTATATCACGACAATTAAACACCATTAGGCTACTCATTGATTTTACAACATCTACGTCACATTTGTTGAGTATGTATTGTTGGCTGCTCGTTGTCTTTCTGAAACTCTGTTACTTGTGTTGGTGCTTGTTTTGTTCAGGACACTCTTAAAAAAAAGAGAGATTTAGTTTTTTTCTTCCTGGTCGAATAAAGGTTAAATAAATTATATATATATATATATATATATATATATATATATATCAATCTTAAACACTTTGAACAAGAAGATATAACTAAAAAAAAAATACTTTAAAATAAAAGGCCTATACAAATGAGAATTTTATGTTGCTCTTGCGACTCCTCTTTCTTTTCCTCTTATAAATTCAGTTCACTCTCAGATCATGTTTGCATCATGGCAGTTTTATAAAGAAATCATAATAAAAATCAACATTTACAAAGTTGTACATTATCTATATTTGACATTTGTACAAAATTTAAAACAACCATTATCTTGCAGCTCTTTTTGCTCCTCTTTGGGCTCCACCGTCAGCACCTGTGGACGTAGTATCCCGTCACGTATCCTATGATGTAAATCGACACCAGTGCAGCCAATGCTCCTGTTACTTTTATTGCTAATCCAGTGCTGCCAATACACACTCTGTTGTAGATCCTGTCAGTGTTACATAGAGGAGGTTAATAGCATTCTTTTATAATTTCATGACCTGATTTCCCCACACTGTTACTCTGATCGTAAGTCTGTTAGGTTCAGGTTGAAAGACATATCTCATAACCCCATCAAACACACAATAGTTTAGTCCATTCATGACCCATACACTTTTACCAAATCTTTCTATAACTTTATAGTTCTTTTGTATTTGTTCCTATAGCATTACAAAATAAAATCTCAATTCTATGAACATTTAAACTTGACCCTAACATCTTAATAAGAGTCATCCCATCACCTTGTTAAAGTTGGCTGTGACGCCTCTACGTTCATGTTGATGTTGTCTTCGTTCCAGCGATCATACTGAACGTTGCCTGCACCGTTGGAGTCCATGTGGGAGATTTTTTCTTCTTCACCACTGTGGTAAAATCTGCTGACTGAAGCCCGACCTGGACACATAAAGCTTGACGATGAAGTCCATACAGCCTTTCACAGTATCAAGACAATGTTTATAAAAATGAGAACGTCCAGACTCCAGGGTTTAAAATAGAATCAGCGGAAGTAAACATTTAGAAAAAAGAAATGTTGTTTTAATTCTGTTTTGTTTAAACAGATGACATCACCTCACCTCGATTTTAGCATACTTAATGTGCTTCCTATTAGTTTTATTATTGATTTTTAGATTTTACAAATCAGTGTTAAAGCACAGAGGGGTCCGGCTCCAAGTTACATGACAGAACCCCTATGAGCCAGCCTTACATCCTCGGATGGGGGTCCAGACTTAAATCTAAAGGTGGCTCTTTCCTTTTGGACCCCCTTGACTTTTGAATGAGCTGCCCGAGCAGAAAAGGAGCAGATTCAGTGACTTCCTTTAAACCTTTTCTTAAAACCCACTTTCATAGATTTGCTTTTACATGATGTTGTCTTCTTATTGTCCTCTATCTCCTTATTCCATGTTCATATTTTATCCTATAATACTTACTTCATTCATCTAAAGACTTAATTTTCCAGAAAAAGTCACTTCATTTGTTTGCTCTTTTGGATTTCTTTATGGAAATAGCAAATTGTGATTGTTTTGAACCATGCAATTGCTCTTTTAACTCTGTCTAGTGTGTTTCTCTTCCCATTGCCCTTTATCTATTTTATCTGTTTTTACTTTTTTTTTTCAACTTAAAGCAAATACAATCCACTCCTTCTTGTTTTGATCTCACTTTTTTTTTTTTTAAGATAACTGGTATCTCTTTGATCTTCTAGCTACTTCTTTGTGTTTCTATCTCTGCTTACTTATCTTTTTAGAACTTCAGTTCTTGTGGTCTTGCCTGGATTCCTGTGCTGCCTGAGTTATTGAGCTATTGTGTTGCTGATTATGTTTGTGTTCTGTTGTTGGCTGGTTGTTTCTATGCTCCTTCTTGTATCAAAGCACTTTGTAAAAGCCTTGGTTTTTTTTAGTGCAATACAAATAAAGTTACAAGTCCTATCATTAATCAGCCTCAATAACTTTTAAGTATATCATTGAGTGTCACTGCGTACATATAGAGAACACAGTATGCCTTTAAAATTTCAATGAAGTAGTTGTAAAGTTTTAACAGCCAAGAAGCAAAATCAGATGGTTAATCTAATGATTGTCACATCAAGAAAAAATCTTATATCAGCCATTCAAATACACATTTAGTGCTCACCTGTTGGAGTCTGAAACGGTCAATGTGTTGTTCTTCCAAACGCCTTTCAACCCACACTGAGACTGAGGGAGTAAAGTTTGCTGCTTGGTATGAGACTGTGGTCATAGTTCATGTGTTCCCTAAGCTATGCCATAAATCCATTCGCTGAATTCCAGGATTTGCCTTTCACCTCCTTGCATCACCTTATAATGCTCAGAGATAAGGAGCGATTTAGGCCCTGGGGTTTTTTTTGTCAGTGGTTTCACAGTACCCCTGTGAGTTTGTAGAGGAAAAAGGAAACAACAATAACCTCACATACTAACTTAATAACAGGTAACACAGATGACATGTGGATGAAAATATGAATTACTGATCATGAAATATCCTGAGAAGCCTGTTCTGTTTAAGAGAAGGTAACATTTACTCGAACATAAGGTAAACATTCTGCTCTTTTGGTTAGACTTTGTTGTGCAATTCACTGGACATCACGGTGATGGTTACATGTCCCTTCAACTCCACACAAGGGGAAAAGTTGGAGTAGGTCCAGAGTCCTCTGATTACCAGGTAGGCACTTTAAAACCATTGTATAATCAAATACAACACAATTTTTTTGGTAGACAACAGTCCTGTACAGTAGGAGTATCAATTGTGATTAATAAAGGGGAAAACATTTAAATATATAGATGAAAACGTCTACATAATCTAACAAGGTCCAGATGGTGGGTGAGCCTGAGTTCCGTGAACTATGAATCTGTCTTATTTTATATATTTATGCATTAATATTATTATTTATGCATTATATTCCCTTGGACTATATAATATCATATCACATTACTATGAGGAAGTATTTGTTTCACACCGGAACTTTTTCAGACGTAACAAACACGTTTTGAGACTTCCGGTGTGTACCAGAATACCGCTGCGCGTATTTCAGGTTTGTGTAGCCGTCTCACATGTCCTCTACTTAAAGTGATCATTTACTGTAAATACGCTTTAAACTAAAGCTGCACACACACTCAGCCTTTCGCCCATGTGTCGCTCGTCTTAATGCACTCCGTGTTTTTATTTAAGAGTCGTTTAATTGGCTTCAGAAGTTAGCGTCAGTCTGCCTATGCTAATGTGAGAGAGCTAACTTAGCCACACTAGCTGTTAGCATCACCGCCTGTCCTACAACAACGCGGGTCAAAGAGAGAACACATTAATTTAAACATTTATGTACTGCACCGGACAGTGCTGCTGCTTTACTTCTGTACCTCTGGGTTTGACCAGATACAGATTACACCTTTATGAAACCGTTACGTCTGCATAGCCTATCTTTAGCTAACGCTAGCTTAGTGTTGTGATGCTAGCAGTGTAATGCTGCACAGAAGTTAATTAAACAAATAATATTTCAATTTTTATCTGTCAAACTTAAGAGCTTTTGTTTATCCTTATCGTGTTAGTTGAATTTTTGTCGTCAAACATTGGCGGTAACAGCGCGTGCTGTTAAAGTTTTGCAAAAATGACGTGACGTGACGTCATGACCAGCAGCGAATTTGTCAATGTCACTCTTTTTTAAATCACCTTTAATGTGTATATGTTTTTCTTCTTCTTGTGCTTTTATTGTGATAGAGTGAACAATTACAAAACAAAAATGTTCACAAGAACAAAACAATTCCAAGAAAAACATAAATAATTAAATCAAAATATTAGCAACGACAAATACAATTAAAGTCGATGTTGTGAAAGTAACACGTTGAGGTTGTGTACAGGAAAAGCGTCAATGTGTTTGTGAAAGTGTAATGCATCAAAGTGAGCAGCTGAGTGGAAGAAGAAAATAAATCAAAACAAAACTGAAGATAAAAAACAAAACTAAAGATAAGTGAGAGAGCGAAAAAAAGAAGCTATGTCAATCTTCATAGAGAGGACATTTTGCTGATATTTTTATAAAAAAGTAATGATAAAATTAAATGTTTGATGTTAATTATTAAAAAGAGGGAGGAAAAGATTATATAAATATAGATAAGCACACACATCTTGTTTGTATTTGTGCGTTTCTTATTTTTTGTGCAGCAAATTTTGACTTTATAAAATCTTCTTGTCTGATTCATCTATTTGCCTGAGGGTTGTGTTGGATCAGTGTGAACTGCATGTATTCAGCTTATGTTACCTAAAACTAACCTGACATGTCATAAACTCTTCTTCTTTTGTTGTTTGTTGAACAGGCGGTGGAGAGTGGATGCTGATGGGGGACGAAAAGGACACCTGGAAAGTAAAAACACTTGACGAAATCCTCCAAGAGAAGAAACGCAGACGAGAATTAGAGGAGAGAACAGACCCCAAGCGCCAGAAAAATGTAAAGTATTTCAAACCTAATATTTGACCTTCGTAAACCACGAGGCACATACGATAAGTTAATTAATAATCATAACTCATAACAGTGCTTTGATTTTTATGTTGTACACTATTTATACCAACCCTTGTCAGGACCAATAAAATAACGAATGAGAAAGCCTTTCGCACTGTGACAACACAGGACAGTAACTTAGACTTTGAAACATACTGCACATGAGCTTCAAATAATTCTACGAGTTTGTTTCCGTCTGTATTTTGAGCTCTAACAGAACAGGTCAGTGTCCAAGTCTTATCGTAATAAAACGGTTTAGACAGGAACAGTATATGATTATTTAACTTTATAGGTGAATGCATGACACTCGTTCAGTCATTTGTACTTGTTCATGTTTACTTTATTCTGTTACCCCATATTCATATCCCTCTTGTCTTGTACAGTTCACCCAGGGCCCTGTTCCACAGGCGGATGATCGGGAAGCCAAACGAGACACTCCGGAGGAAGGAGAACTACGGGATCAGAAAATGGAAATAACAATTCGTAATTCCCCGTACACACGGGAAGACTCAACAGAAGACAGGTATGTGAAGCTGCTGGAAACAAAATCCAGTGATAATGACGACTAATACACTCTCACAATGTTGTCTTTATTTTTTTTGTAGGGGAGACGAAGATGATTCACTTGCAATCAAGCCCCCACAGCAAATAGCAAGAAAAGACAAATCTCACCACAGAAAGGAGGAGAAAAGAAAAGATAAAAGACGTCATCGCAGTCAGTCTGCTGAAGGAGGTGCGGGAGTGCGGCTTATTAAAACAAACAGAGACATGTGTTTCACAGCTGTTTTGAATTTCTTTCTGAAATCTGCTTCCACTTACATTCTTTTTTTTTTATAGCAGGGAAACATGTTCGACCCAAAGACAAAGAGAAAGAACGAGAGAGCGAGCGCAGGAAGCGTCAGTGGGAAGAAGACAAAGCACGACGAGACTGGGAGAGGCAAAAACGGAGGGAACAGGCCAGAGCCCATTCACGCAGAGAGAGGTGAGCGCTGATCCTGAACATCCAACTCATGTTAAACTAATGTTCCACTTAACTATGAACTGTGTGTTACATAAGCTTTAACAACCCAAACAATGAAAAGATTGACCTTTTGGTTGTCTGGACAGACCTCGATTGGACTCTCCTGGGTTTTTTTTGGACCACAGGGACCGGCTGGAACAGCTTGAGCGCCAGCGCGAACGCGACCGTAAGCTCCGTGAACAGCAGAAAGAGCAACGAGAACTGAAGGATCGTGAGAGGAGAGCTGAGGAGCGACGCAAAGAGCGAGGTGGCCGACGAGAAGGTCAGTGACTAAAGCTCGGCTAGCTGTTTCCCTCTGCTGCAGTCTTCATGCTAAGCTAAGCCAAACACTTCTTGGTTCCAGCTACTGACAGACAGAGTCCGAGTGCTGCAACTGAACCAGCTCAGAAATATCATCAATGAACAAACGTCATGATATTCTGTTATACCAGTATATTGCAGCGACCTTTTATAAGTCTGATCATGATTACTGTTAAAAAGTCAATAAGATTCATCAAACGATGAAGCAGACTTGTAGCATCTGGGAATTGTTTTTTTTTACCATGTGTGAACTTTTATTGTTACTCTCTAAAAATTCATGAAACACTCTTTTTACACTCTCTCCCTCTCTCTAGTGCCTTCTCATCATCGGATGCTCCCCGATGAGTATGACGAGAAGTCAAAACAAAGTCACCGCAGCCGGAGTCCCCCTTCTGTTCCCCGAGACAGAGGCGAACAGAGTGAACCTCGGAAAAGTGCACGTGGGTTTCCCTTTGTTTCACTCTTTTGGGATTTTTGTTATTCCTAATTGCATTCCGTGCAAAGACTGCCAATCGTTCAGGATAAATAACTCAGTGATTTTTTTCTGCAGCATCCAAGGAGGAGAAGCCAGAGGGCAAAGACCTGCTCACAGACCTGCAGGACATCAGTGACAGTGAGAGGAAGACCAGCTCTGCAGAGTCCTCCGGAGGTGAGTGATCATTATCAGCCAGCAGACGTGATCACTATACAACAAATGTGTTTGTACTCCATGGTTTTAAATATCTAAACACTTCAGTGAGGCCTGAACCCTCTGTGAGGACATTACATACTCATCATTACTCAGACTTTTATCACAGCACAGGACTGTACCGGCACTCACACACAGCCATCAGGTGACCGTAATGCTTTTCCATCCTGTTCACCTTCGATAGCGTCTGGATCAGGATCTGAGGAGGAGGACGACGATGACGAAGAGGAGTCCAGCAGCCAGAGTGAGGGTGAAGAGGAGGAAGGGGAGGAGGAGTCTGTATCGGGCTCTGGGAGGTCGGAGCAGAGCGCAGGTAAAAACTTGTTCAAGGCGGCTTTATTGTTTGAGTTGGTTTCATCGTGTGTGGTCCAGTTAGTCGTGGTCACAGGTCTGACACAGAGGCTTCCTTCTTTTCAGAGGACGTGAGTGAAGATGAGCAGTCAGAGGAAGACTTTGAGGAGGAGAGGGAAAATGGAAATCACATCCCTGCAGGTGTGTACACCGAGGTGTCTGTGATACTGAACTGGCAAGTCATCCTTAGTTTGAATGAATTCTTTGTTGATTTTTTTAAAATCTGGAAATAGTAGACTAGTAGAAGAAGAAAGTTGCATGGCCCACGAGAGGAAGTTCACTGGGTACATATGGGTCGGAAAAAGCTTTTTCTCTGCTCTTCAATGTCGATAAAAAGGACTTTCTAGTTTTCTCCTTGGAGTCAGTCTTGGCTCTTCAGCTTCCTTAAAGGAACATCAGTGATCCAAATGAGAGGAACGATCTGTTTCAGATAACCTGTACATGTCAGTTTTATCAGGACTGACACTAGACAACATTTTTGGAGGACATCAAATATTAAGTTAAATAAAAGATCAAATTAGAGCGACAGCCAAAACAAAATGCTTGTTTTCAGAACCCCCCAAAAAAGATGTTGCAATTGATGTCTGGCAATATGCTAGATGAATCCGGTAAATATATTCTATGAAATATCGGTATCTTGAAAGTAACAATGAGCCTGGCGAAGGCCTGAAGCAAAAACATGTTTTTTAAATCTCTTCTGGTCCTTGAAATCAAAAAACGAAGCAGCTCAAATTCTCTCTCCCAAAACGTAATGTATCTCTCTGTTCGTCCTGCAGTGCCAGAGTCGCGGTTTGATCACGACTCTGAGGAGAGTGGTGAAGACATGGGGGAGGAGGAGGAAGAGGAGGAGGAGGAGGAGGAAGCAGGGGAGAATGACCCCACGCCACAGTCTCAGACTCACTCTCGCTCGCCCACCCCTGAAGAGAACTACATCCCTGACTCGCCTCCCATTTCACCCGTGGAGCTGAAGAAGGAGCTGCCCAAGTACCTTCCTGCTTTACAGGTAACGTATCACGGCACAGATATATTGCGAGTTAGCATGATGTCGGGGTTTTAAGTCGTGCGTTGTTGTCGTCAGGGTTGTCGCAGTGTTGAGGAATTCCAGTGCTTGAACCGAATCGAGGAGGGAACGTACGGTGTGGTCTACAGAGCCAAGGACAAAAAGACAGGTAGCACAAGACACCACGTCGGCCCCTTTCAGGGTTCTGTTTGTTCAGGTGGATTTATGAATGAAGTTATGGTTTCCTGTTTGCAGATGAAATAGTGGCCCTGAAGAGGTTAAAGATGGAGAAGGAAAAGGAGGGCTTCCCCATCACCTCTTTGAGAGAAATCAACACAATCCTAAAAGCTCAGCATCAAAACATCGTCACAGTCAGGGTGAGAGGATTCACTCCCAAACTGCGATTGGCTGATTCACTCCCCAACACATTCTGGCTAAATCCTAACTGTGCCCGTTCTCTGTGTTAGGAAATAGTTGTTGGAAGTAACATGGACAAGATCTACATCGTGATGAACTACGTAGAACATGACCTGAAGAGTCTGATGGAAACCATGAAGCAGCCTTTCCTGCCAGGTCGAGTGAATGTTTGTGTGTGTGTGAAACGTCCGTACTGATAGAGGATGTCTTGATTAGCATTTGATTAGATTGCTATTGGTTCAGCATGTGACGTCAGCAGCTGCGTTGACGCCGGATGTTTCTCTCTTCAGGTGAAGTAAAGACTTTGATGATTCAGCTTCTTCGAGGCGTGCGACATCTCCACGACAACTGGATTCTCCACCGTGATCTGAAGACGTCCAATCTGCTGCTGAGCCACAAGGGGATCCTGAAGGTGAGCTCAGAGAGTCTCACTCAGCCCTGGGAATGACGCCCAGGGAGTCCACAGCAAATCAACATTCAAATCTAAAAGAGTTTAAAAAAAAGAATCTATTTTCTTGTCTGAAAAGAGCGAACAAACCTCCTCACACAGTCTGACCGATAAAGCTTTGCACAACCTTCTGCTCGGCTGACAGCTGCAGACAGACGCACATGAAACACATGATTACTTAGAGCCAATCAGAGCGTGACTTCTGGCAAAACTGAGCCAGAGAGTCTTGGTGTAAATAAACCAGAGTTTTCACTGACATTTGTCTGTGTAACATTTAACCAACGTGACAACAGAACATGTGAACTGCACACGGCAGCTTTTAAAATCTGTGCAGCCTGAACAAAATATTTAAAGGTTTGATATTCAGTTAAAGACCAGAGAATAAACATTCCTTGGAGATTGGTCTTATTGTCACTACCTTGAATATATTTTGGCATGAATGTGAGTGAGATGTCTTCTACTGTAGATTGGTGACTTTGGTTTGGCGCGGGAGTACGGTTCCCCCCTGAAGCCTTACACCCCCGTGGTGGTGACCCTGTGGTACCGATCACCAGAGCTGCTGCTTGGAGCCAAGGTGAGAGCCTTTTTTTTCCCTGCTCTTTACAAGTCCCAGATGAGTGACTGAGACCGTAGATATGATGATTTACTTTCTTCATCAATATGTTTACCCGTTTTCCTCCCCCGAAAAAGAAAACATCTGTGAAGGATTTAGCTTTTAAGAAATCTTAACAAGCACTAAACGCCACTCTGACACAGAAGGAGAGTGATGATGAAGCATGCCAGGCAGACTGTCACTGTGTTTGTTCTTTTCTCCACAGGAGTACTGCACAGCTGTGGACATGTGGTCAGTGGGCTGCATATTTGGGGAGCTCCTCACCCAGAAACCACTTTTCCCTGGAAAATCTGAAATTGACCAAATCAACAAGATTTTTAAGGTAAAATCCCTGAATGTTGCTCTTTGAAAATCCAGAATATAGAGTGTAAAGCTCCTCAGTTAACGGCCTCCGACTGTTTTGGAAAGTGTAGCCTGTCAGAGTAGGTCAGTGTGGAGTTCTGATGTGCACCACAGGGTGGAGCTGTTGGAAGCCATTAACACATCTGATGCAGTTATGAAACGGAGAAATTAAGCATATAAGGTTTTTCCATAGTTGTGCCGAACCATGCCGTGCTGGCAGGTTCGGGTGTTTTTCCATTCGACAGAGTTGTTGACCTTGATGACTTGTTGAAGGTGTTTTCATCACGAATCACTTTTTAAGAGCCTCTCACCTTCTGACTGAACAAATCCTCCCTTCAAAGTAATATCACTATAGGAATCCCATCTTGTGCCGCTGCAGTACTTCAAAGTTGTCTTGTGACTGAGCAGCACAGAATATGTCCATGTGAGCTCCTCACACAGTTTAGTGAAGCTGAAATCAGACAGGCACACCGAAGTCAAATAAACACTGAACCGCAGTAGTTTGGGTAGGAACTATAAAAGTAATGAGAGCTGAACGCAGACCTTTAGAAACAGAGCTCTCTGTCTGTCTGCTCTGCAGCACAGACGCACGTTCACTCAGCCGCTGTGGCGAGGAGACCATCATCGAGGCTTGGCTGTTTCCGCCGCTCGATGCGGTTCTCCTCTGAATGTCATCACAATGCAGAGAAAGTGGACTGACCCGGGCCTGTGGAAAAACCCTATTAAATGGCTGAATGATTTGTTAGTGGATGATGTGCGTTATACATGACAGCTGAGGTCATTTAGTCCTCACAAGACATCCTGCAGTCTTTACCGCGGATGAGTTACAGTATTGAAATGCACTTAGGACTGCTCCATGTCTGTGGTTGATGAATATGATTATATCTCACATCCATCTCGTGTGTGTGTGTGTGTGTGTGTGTGTGTGTGTGTGTGTGTGTGTGTGTGTGTGTGTGTGTGTGTGTGTGTGTGTGTGTGTGTGTGTGTGTGTGTGTGTGTGTGTGTGTGTGTGTGTGTGTGTGTGTGTGTGTGTGTGTGTGTGTGTGTGTGTGTGTGTGTGTGTGTTGCCTGTAGGATCTGGGGTCACCCAGTGAGAAGATCTGGCCCGGCTACAACGAGCTGCCCGCTGTGAAGAAGATGACTTTCACAGAGTATCCCTACAACAACCTGCGTAAGCGCTTTGGAGCGCTGCTCTCTGACCAAGGCTTTGACCTCATGAACAAGTAGGCTCCTTCAAGGCTTTCTTATTCGACACACGCGACACAACGTGACACCTCACACACCGTTACACTGCAGCTTTAGACCGACGGATAACTTTGTTGATCTCGAGGGAAATTTACTGACCGTCATATGACCACATGCGAGTCATGATATTGAGATTTTCTGATATCTGATATGTCAATATCTTCCAGCTCACTTTGGCAGACGTCAGTTCTGATTTACACACTCGGCATATTGAGACAACGACTTGAACATGAATCACTCTGTGGAGTTATGAAACAGACTTAAAATTAAAAACGGTGGTCTTTTACCGCCTACAAAAGCAAAAGAGAGCGTCGGCGACCACAGGATTGAATATTTCCATATCGTTATTATTTGTGCCAGAGAAAAAGCAGAGGCGGAGTCAGGAGATGAACCACACGCTCCACAAACAGCGCTTTTTGTTTTACATTGTTCAAAACAAAGAGTCATGTCGAGTGATGTGTTTGACTCAAAGAAAATCTGGATTCGATTAGTTGAAGAAAATTGGCGAATAAAAGATCCACAGGGGTCGCCAAAAACAACTCGAACCTGAAGTTCCTCACACGAGATCAAAGCTACAAAAGTCACTTTTTGGGTTCACAGCAAAATTCAAGATTATCAGGAAAAAGATGCAATAAAGAGCAGAAAGCAGTTTCAAGGAATTGCAGCACGGCGGTTATCTTAAACCTGCGTCTCATCGATGGCAGAGCTCAGTTGGTGCAGTTTGTTCAAAAAGTCCAGAAGACTCATTTGTTCCTTGAAATAACCCACATAGGCGTCATAATGATTCATCCTTTATTGATGGAAATGAAGTCAATGAATGGCAAACATCAACCGCTGATATCAGTAACAATCAGCATGACAGTGGAAATTGCCTTACTTGGATGAACACATGGCTTTCCTGTCAGAGTCCGCCACGCTTTCCAGCTCAGGCAGCGCATTTCTGGCGAGCAGACTTAAAACATGACAACGACAGCGGGCTTGTAATTCATCAACATGCCTCAGCAGTAGTCCTGTTCCATCTCCTTGTTCCCCTCACACACGCACTCACCATGGTGACGCTCCACACTACAGGAAGATGTTTCACTAATAACGCACATTTAATACGGAAAATGATTTTCGCGCAGCGAGCCACCGGGGTCATTTCTCTTTCACACACATTCAAGAGATCAGCACTGATCAGCAGCTACAAAGAGCAGACGCTGCACTCTGAGGTCCTCACCCACCCACAGAGCTGTTTTTTTCCTACACCTGGAAAACGACAAAACCATACCGCTTCGCCGCCTCGCAGCTGCAGAGGACGGTAACCTCGTGTCCTCAGTGCAGCAGGAGGAATCACAGTTGAGTGACGCCAAGGCTGAAACCTTCCAGCTGTCAGGAGACTCGAGGTGTTTACCCGACTACAGATAAAGACCGCAGGAGGTCGACACATGAGGGCTTTTTTTTTTTTTTTTGGGTTGAAAAACCTGGGACAGAGCAGGATAGCAGGGATACAGATGAAGAGTTTACAGGGAGATACCACACAGATGTTTGGAATATCACACCGCCCTGAGTAAGGAAACGTGAGACGAATGGAGGCCTGTGGTGTATTTCTGAGAATTTGCTTTTGCAATTACAAGGTGAGCCAGATAAGAGACGAGATCGAGGATTCTGCTTCTTTTCTGTTCTCCAAGGTGACTTACAGGGATCACCGCGTGTCCTCGATATCAAAAATCCAGCACAGCTCTTGGGTCCTGAGAAGGAATGAGAGTGTTTAGAACAGATGCCGACCCTCTAGTTTGAGAATCTGCGGCCCACATGCCTCCTGAGCCGAGATGCACCAATCGTGGTGAACCGGCAGATGTCGATACCTGATGTTGACTTTTTCATAATTCTTCATCTTTAATCTTCCAACGATATGTGGGTGCATACACATGTTTGTAATGGAAAATATTTATGTGAGGATACGGATAATAACTGATCGTCTTTGTTTTCTTAGTAAGAAGGAGTGAACCTGCAGAGTGTATCCTTGTGTGATTCAGTCTGCAGAGACAGAATGCAGGGTGTCAGGGAGGAAACAAAAATATTGACAAGCTCTGATGGAGGGGGGAAAAAAAGCCATTTAAATGCAATCAAGCGAGACCGAGGAGAGTCAGATGTCCATGCAGAGTCATCCAGCCGCCCTCATCTGTTCATCCAAACACATCCACAGTAGAGTCACATGATCTTTACAGCTACTTTCTGTCTTTAGAAGTGTCACACAGTTCACGACAGCCGCATGCCAGCGTCGTCTGGTTACTAACAAAGCAAAACAACGGGTCTGATTTGTGTTGCCATTGTGTATTCTCTTTGTTTGACAGGGCTAATAACACAGCACACATGTCTGATTAATCCTTTCAATCACAGTCATTCACCCGTCCACACGTAAACAGAGCTTTTTTCAGGGTGGTCTCGGTCGTTCAAGCCACCAGCACGGCTCGCATGTTTAGGGTTGTAATCAGACACACTGAGGAGGCCAATTATCCTGATTTAGCAGCTTCCCATTACGCTGTGCTGAGCCTGTCAGAGACTCCGAAAACAAAACTGCATCCCGGCTCAAATCGTGTCTCGATGAGAACTGGAACTCATGTTTACCAAAACAGTTGAAATGATTTTCCACCCTTAAAACATACGCAGACGATACGCGTTGATGCGCACAGTCATCTGAGACGCTTGGCTACTCGTTGCTTCTTCTCCTCCATTGTTTTGACGTCTCTTAAAATGAACCGGTTCATGAACTTCTTCCAGATTCCTGACCTACTGTCCCAGTAAGAGGATTTTATCAGACGAGGCGCTCAAGCACGAGTACCTCCGCGAGACGCCGCTGCCCATCGAACCGTCCATGTTCCCCACCTGGCCGGCCAAGAGCGAGCAGCAGAGGGTGAAGAGAGGCACCAGCCCTCGCCCACCCGAGGGAGGCCTGGGCTACAGTCAGCTGGTAAGGACATTAGGCTCCACTTTCTCCATGACATACGGCTACCAGGCTCTCTGAACGCCGTCTGTGTTAAATAGATTACAGAGGTACGGCTTTCTGCTCTGCGTCCGCCTATTTCCTCCTCGTGTTTTCCATGATGAGCACCTTCGAACCCCCTAATGTTTCCACCAGTGGGCTCACCCACCCAGAAGCTTAAATCTGATACGGATATTTTTGAGTTACGCTCGTGTTTATTTAGGTTCCTTACGATAAATCACACCATTTAAAGACTGTTGGTTTGGTTGTTTATCTCATTTTTATTTTTCTCAAGAGGGAAAAGCTTGTTAAACAAACCTTGGAACATTATATTTCCACAAAAACCAGGAAATCAATAATAACTAAGATAATGTTGTTAATAAAATCCATGCATGCTTGTGTGGATCACGACGATGAGCCCTTTCAGTATCAGGGTTTTCCCACAGTAACCAGTGTAGTATCGATCAGTTCTACAACAAATATGCAAGAAATGTAAATCTCTGATGTTCACTATTGCAGTCAGTATGAATGAGTTGATTTTGTTGCCATATTCTCTGCAGGGCAACGACGACCTCAAGGACACAGGCTTTCATCTGACAACCAGCAACCAGGGAGCGTCTGCAGTCGGTCCAGGATTCAGCCTTAAATTCTGAGTCCAAACACAGCAGGACACTTCGCTGTCCAACTGAGGAGAGGAGCAAAACGTTCTGGGACCTCCTCCTGGAACTGGACTGTCTCTGGTTTGCAACATTAAACCGGATCATTCTCTAAAAACGAACACCAAACAGGACTGTTTCGCAGCAAGGACTGGTGACAACAAAACTCTCATTTCTGAGACGTTTCCCCCCCCAAACTTCACTGCTTCTTCTCTTTTATGTGTTTTCTTCAAGCAATCCAAGATTTTCAATGTTAGCTCCCGATGAGGAGATGCACAGAACCGTAAATCTGTTGAAAGTTGAGCTCTGTATTTTCTTTTTAATTTTAGCGTGTATACTTCATGAGAGGACCAGATTTTCTAAGTGGTTGGTATTTCCTGGCTGCCTGAGCTACTGTATAATGATGCAGCACTGGCTGTGTGCTTCTTCCAGCATTATGTCAGAAAGTAAGTTTGGGCTGTCAGGTCACTTCATGAAAGGAGGAAACTGTTTTTGCTAGAAATAAAGTTTGAAACTTTGTTTTGTCTGCTGTTTTCTCTGTATTTATAAACTCTGTCCAAACTATGCAAACATGACCGCACGCTGCCAGAAAGAGAGAGAGAGAAAAAAAAAAAAAGGAAGTCGAGCTTAAAAAAAAAAATCCAGCCTTGAACCCAACTTGGTACTCGCTATCCAAAAGTGATGTCATTCTTTGAGCTGCACACTTTGTCTCAGTACTTTGTTCTTTTTCGGGGGAAAAGAGGCCCAGACGTCTCTCTGCCTTTGTTTTTAAATGGCTCTACGACTTCAGAATTAAACCAATAAATTCTTTGATTTTCAGCCCAAGAAAAATAAACAGTACGGTTTAATTTCCTTGCAAGACCACTTGCCGCTTTCACTGGAACAGGCGCTGAAAAGTCCTCTTGCTTTGAGACGTCTAGAGCCAACGCTAAATGGAAATGTTCATTAATCAGTTTTATCTATCCCCCAGCCCCCACTGGAGCCCTTCTGCAGATTATTGCACCTGATGTGTTGAATAAGCTTGGAAGGAGAGCTGCTAGTGGAACTGACGGCCCAGTCTCTGGAGGCAGCCTGCTGGCTTCAATGTGAGGCTAGTAAAGTAAGCTAGACGTCTGAGGTGTTCCATATGTGGTTTAGAGTCCAAATCGTTCCAGAGGCTGTAGACAACATTGCTTACTCTGGCTTTCGTAGCTTACTTTGGTCAGTGCGTAAATTATTCAAATGGCACTCCTCTTAAGAAAGAGCTTCTGTAACTTTTTCATACACCTGAAATGATTGATATTTTTTGGGTGACACTTTTTTCCCAGGGACCTTTAGTGGAAGATTTCTGTGTTCATCTGATACTTATATCTATCTTCAACTTGGCTTATATCTTTTGAATGAAACCACAATATTATCTAAGTTGATCCCATTTTGCCGAGGACTCCCCGAGAAGCTCTGGCTGCCTTTGGAAACCATTAACGACCTTAGCAGCAAGAAGCACACGGAGACTCCAGAGTTGATGTTATTGTCTCAAACAGATGAGGGCGGCTGCAAGGACCCTTCATCACAAAATGAAATGCAGACCGCACGTCTGTCTCGATAGCTTTTCACAGTCAGGTAGTATATTTACTGAAATCTTACCGGTCACGGAACATTTATTATTTATACATATTAAATCGCAGTGACAATCAAAGTTAGACAGTTATATCTGCAAAGACAGTTCTAACAACAAAAACAAAAAATACCAGAAGTATGTGCCCTAGTGAGTGAGGTCGTGTTGTGACCATGAACAGAATGACTCCAGTTCAGTGTGGAGAGCGCTGAGATGGCCTTCAGAAGCGCACACGTACCCTCCATGAGTAGTTTGTGAGAACTTTGTCTTTTTTCTTCACGATGCAGGTGTATGTGCCTTCGTTGATGGCGTTGGCCACTATAGTAATGTGGTCGTCCTTCAGTGAGATGTAGTTGGGGTGAGAGAACTCCAGCAGCTCCCCGTCCTTGTACCAGCTGAAACAGAAGTTTGACGTTAAACGGTGATAAGTGACAGAACGTTAAAGCTTCACCGAGGTTGGGAAGGAAGGCGTATGCCGAATATAAGAAGTGATCGAGTGACAACCTCTGGGGTTAACAAACGAAGCGAACGCAGTCGTGTAGAAAACCGGCAGTTTTTGAGCAAACAGTTTTGTTTTTGAATCGCTAATTCCTTTATTTGTACACACTGAACAGGGCTGAATTTGCCTTTAAACTTACCTGTTTCGATCAAATTGAGACTAAGAGTTATCCATACAATTTACTAACGAGTTTACTGACACATGGGTGAGTGTCAGTGACTGTTGTTTTTTGTCCCCAGAACACTTTTTGAAGGTCTCGGTCTCCTCTAGGAATCTAAAGCATATTACTCGGTCTTGTGGTGGTGTCGGACCTGGCGGTATTCGGATTTAAAATCATGACTGTTGAAGACCAGCACTGATTGGCTGTTATTACACGTTATTACTGTGATTAGAAGGAAAATGCCCCTTTCTAAAACAACAAAGAACTTTTCCATTAATGGTCATGGTCTTGGTCTTGACTCGGTCTCTATCCCGAATTGTCTCGTTCTCAGAGCGATCCGATCTTGGGTTTGTCTTGGTCTCCGTTAGTGTGATCTTGACTACAACAAGAAGGCTGAAGACCTGCCTTAACTCTACCTGTCACTAGACTGATCGATAATTAGGTGGCGATAGAATTTCCAATATGGGCGACAAGCATCGTTTGGCTTCAAAATGCCTCTTCAGAAAAAAATGGGTGCCGTAACTGACTCTACATCCATTTTTATACAGCCAACAGAAGGGGCTTACCATGTGATCGGAGCAAGGAGTGATTATATTTTGAAGCGTATCCTCTCAGCTCTATTTTGTCAATTTTGTTTGAAAATTATCATCACGCTATAGTGAAGAAGAAATCAAACTATAAGGTAAAAAATCACTCCTCTGACTCGTAAGTATTGCTATACTGCAATGGATCTGCATACATGGAATTGCTTCCTGCAGGATATTAGCAGAGAATGGCATTTTCTGCGTTAGCTTAACTTTTGGAACTACATGGCTTCATGCTGTTATTTACGGTCTGCAGGCGGCAGATACTCACTATACTTTGCCTTTCTTAGAGGCTATTTTCTTCCCACAGCGAAAAGTGAGCTTCTTGCCCTCGACGACAAGCTTGTGTTTGGTCCTCGGGGGTGTCGGAGTGGGAGCCACAGTGGGGAAAGGGAATTCTGAAAAAAAAATAATAATAAAAAAATAGACGAAAACATTCAGCACATGAAACATAGAGAAGTTAATAATGAAGCAACGATCCTGTTCATTCAGCAAATATTGGAGAGACACAAAGACATTATCCTAACTCTCTGTGCTTTCGTTAATCTGGAGATCAACCGCTCTGCTTTGGAAAAAACTAATTAAATAATCACATATTTTGATAAGAAGCTTATCAAAGCAGACACTAAATACTGTTTTCACGCCCTCAGCAGCCTCGTGGGCGTCTTATTGATATAATATGTCCCATCTGTTTTCTGACAAACAAACGTGATCAACTTAGAGTCTGCTTTAAAAACAGTTGCTCTCGTTAATGCCGCAAAAATCCAAATTGACCTTGTGTGTCTCTAACCCTCAAGCCACAGTCTGAAATTCCAGCGGTTTGGAGTCACTCAGGAATTTTCCACAGCCGTACAACGTCTCCCAATCAACAATGAGGAACAGATTACTGCGAGCCAGGAATCGTATCCTCTTGCCTCTCTCCACGCTGTCCCTTGTTGCAGACAAAAAACTTGCAGAGCCAAAACAATTTATTGTCTTTGATGATGAAAAAGAGCCATTTTCTGTTGTGCAAAAGTAGAACTCCCAACTGCATCCCACAATCAACCTAAAGAAGCTGATGCTGCCAAATCGCTGACGTGTTATCAATGCTTTGAGTGGAGACAACATTCAGCAGGTACCTTCTCTAATCAGCTCTGTCAGTGTTCTGGGATGAAACCCACACTGCCTCCCAGGAGATTCTGGTATTCTCAAGAACTAAACACACTCCTGCAGTGGCAAGTGTAATCTCACTTCAAATCAGATTCTTGAAAACCTCCATCGCAGCTCTGCATGGCTGGACCTGTTGGCTCCCGTTGCTCCATTGGCAAACGGTTCACAGCAGCTCCTCAATTGAGAGAAAAGATTTCCTTTTTTTCCCCCTGGACTGCTTGGGCTTTCTGCTGCTGCGTCTTACCGTAACAGAAATCACAGCTGGACGGGCAGTGCTTCTGCATCAGCTTGCGCTTGCTCTCGCAATAGCCTTTCCGAGCCCAGGCCGGACAGATAAATAACCGGTCCAAACATCCTGGAGGAGAGGGGGGGGATGGGGTGAGTAGGAGAGCAATAGACAACAGTTTTCAGTCAGCGGCATGAAAACAAAAGAACTAGATCCCTGATCTACGTCTAGTTCCAATAAAAAAATGACTCCCCATAATGCATACCAATAATAAGTAATGGGAAGTTTACACAAAATTCATTAATGCCTCGTTGGCTTTAAGTGTACTTCCTAAGAGAAGCGTTGGTGGTCTACATTCTGGCTGATTGAGATCAAATTGACCAAAGGATTTCATGCTGCACGCTGTTTGACTTCCAAGATGGCCAATGTGTCAGAGCAATCCATCGCTTCATTCCCTGAGTTCTTGCCCTGACTTGGCTGAGAGACAGTCTACAATCAATCGTAGCTTGTTCTCTTTAATAATCTTGAAGACGTGCAGGTTGTTAGTGAAGTCAGTGACAGGTTTCAACTTCACTTTTCCACCTCACAGCAGCAAAAACATCATTCTTCTTTTGCTTTGACATTATCATGGTTTTAACGCCAACACCACTCTCTGTGAGAGCTGTCGAGCTGGGCGTCAAAGTGCAGAAGAGTCCTGGTGCTGTTTTGGTTTTTGAAAGGTTTGAGAGTTTCCAGTTAACAAACCAAGTCTGTCAGGTAGAGTCATCAAGATCCAACAACTCAAACTTGTATCGCATGAATTTAGGTCTTTCATACAGATGTTCACTGTTTGCATGAATTGCAAAATGCCTTCAACACCAATTAAGTCAATTGATCTGTTTACTACTTTTGGATTTCCTGTGTCCTGGATAGCTGACAACATCCCAGATGGTTTTTTTTCAAAGCCCACTAAATGTTCATTTTGGTTTTGGTAGAAAAGAAAGCATCATAAGGACTGTTAACATACCGTAGAGACGGTGCACACCCCACACATCATCCTGTGTGATAAGCTTGCGCCCTGTCAGAGTTGCATTTAGGTGCATTATAGCTTTTGGGTCCATGGAGTGCATGAGTCCCAGAACATGGCCAATTTCATGAGTTGCCACATGAACAAGATCTGTCAACCAAACCCCTGAAAACAAAGGTGATTACTTTTAGTCGCTGTGCACTCCAGGAGCTGTTCACTTTACAGTCTGCTACATCCATTATTTATGGGTTATATATGAGCAATTTCCACAAATATGATAAAGACACATGCCTTTCTTCCAGCTAAAGCGCATGTTTCCCAGAATCCAGTACTCATGGTCATCAAAGTGGATCTCGCCAGTTGGCGGGAAGAATGCGTGAGCCAACTCTCCAGTGATGCCGTCGAAACAATGGTGCAAGTAGGACTGCAGACAGTCTGTATGGTTGACGGGGTAGAAGCCTGCCAAGACAGACGGAGAGAAACACAGCTACACTTAGAGCCGAGGAGGGAAACCCTTGATCCATTATTTCTGCTCTGTGAAGACAACAGCCGGAGGAATGATTAATTACAAAAGTCAGAACTTCAGCTTCAGCTTTCACTCTGCAGGATGACAACCATTCCTCGAACTGTCACTGAAAATTTATGCAGGACCCTGGAGTTTGCACCCAAAGGGACAGATAAAGCATCATTTCGACTGCTTCAGCATGGGCTGACATGTATGGAAGTTGTTAAGCTTCTTCTTTTTTTTTTAAAGTCAGAAAGAATTATGAATCACGCAGAATATAAGTTTGGTAATATAGTCGCTGAACAGTGATTTAGTAGGTTTGGAGGATGCTGAATTTTCTGCGATGACAGGACGGAGAGAAAAACAGCAACGACAAAGCTGAGGTCTGGAGCTCCGAGCCAAGGAACATCTGTTGGGGATTGATGCAGCCACATGCAGAGTACCCACCGATCTTAATGTCTGCTTCTTGGTCAGCTGGCACCTCTCTGAAGCTGAACGGCGAGACGTCGCTCCACATGCCAAACGCCTTGGCAATGCCTCGGCGTGTGTCGCTGGTGTTTATCAAGTTTGTAGGGTAGGAGAGCAACCTGCTCAGAAACAACAGCATTGACTAGTTAATACCGGCCTCTACACACATTCCTCTACAGCAGAAGGATCTGCCAAAACACAATGGCTACTGTTCAGACAGACCAGGATTCCCACAAGCACTCCAAGTACAGCTCCATTACTGAGACTTGATATTCTCTTATATCTTGGCTCGACTGATATGGATACTTTTAAACAAGAATCCGGTTTTGATGAACTAGTTACATCCACTGTCAAAACAAAAGACAGGAAATATATCAATGCTAAATTTGGATGACTGAATGTAAGATTGATAATTACCGTTTGTCTACAGTCCATGAACTGTCACCTAAAAGCTCCAGTTTAATTTAACCGTCTTGTTCAGGACTTGGGGGGGATTACATTACATTTTTTAAAGCTTCAGAAATATTAAGAATCACTCGAGCCTCTTTAAACAGACCATGTCAAAGCCACCCTGTTGCAATTACATCTACTCTCATTTGCTTCTTTACCAAATGCGAGCAGAGTTCCTGAAGGCGATCGATCAGACACTGTGGTCCGACCACCTTCAATGTACGTCTTGAATGGCTTCACATGAGAAGTAATAATCTCCACTAATAAGTCAAGTTTCTTTGTCTAAGTTGGCAAAAACAACTCAAATGTTCTCTGCTTGTGTTCTCCGTCAATATCAGCCTAACTTCTATAATCTTTTTTTTCTGTTTTCTGAAACCGTGCCGCGTTGCTCAGAGGAGGGGAGGTTACTGATTACTTGTATGTTAGCTTGAACTTGTCCCATTTGAGCTGCTCCGGCGTGAGGGTGTAGCGTTTGTTCCTGGACAGGTGAAGCACTTGTGTCCGGGCCTCTTTGCGGATCCCGATGAGCAGCACAGTGGTGTAAGCTTCTTCCTTGGACAAAGAAAAACCTTTTATTAATCACCTCAGACTGAAATCCTACACCCTGGGCTGTTATTGGGTCATAATCTGAAAACAGTCAATGACATGATGCTTCCAGAAGAAATCCATGAATGATTGTTCTTAACATTTTTAATAACATAGCTGTTCCATTTGCTCTGCCACTGTTGTTTGAATGTCAGAACTAAATTGCTATTATATCCGTGAATCTGAATGCTAATTAGGACATTTTCAAGCATAGAAACAAAAATGGTTTGCAGCAAAAGTACTAAACAATCTTTATATGATCTTTTTAAAGACAGGTTGTGTCTTGTCAACCCCAATAATCAAGCCTGGATACCAACCATTTTTTTCAATTCCTTATTTAAAGGATGTTTGAGACATTTTACAGAGAAATGTTGGCAGTGAGGCACAAATTGGCCTCGCATGCCACGCCCAACATGCAGGCTTTAGTCCTGGGTTTAAATCCCAATCTCACAAATCTCCTACTCCTATTCATGTTTTCAGCAACTGTTGCTTGAATACACTTTCTTTTTCTAAGCAGTATGCATCATATTAAATTCTAAATAACTTTGTCATTATATGAATGCACATCGGTATGTTGGTGTAAAGTTCAGTATATTTTTTAAATGTCAAATTTCATAAAACTAAAAAGAAGTTTGATTATATTTCAAAACATCTCAAAAGCTATCTGTGTGTACTTTTCATTTACTGCTTTCACAACTATTTTATGACTGAGGTGAAGTTGGGGTTCGACTTGGCAGCAATTTTCCCTGACAGTGATTGCACCAGTTAACTTTTATGGGGGTTGGTTTAGCTAATAAATCCACTTCTCAGCACTTTTTCTATTCTGACTTAACAGTCCATTTTGTGCAGGATTAAGAAGATTTTTCAGGTAGATTAAAGGAGACTTCCTTGTTTATTTAAACTATGTACACATAGACATCGACATACATCTGGCTGCAATGAGAAGGTAAAACTTTCGTATGCATCAAACTAGGTCCTGGTTGGACTGTCAAAAGGAAAAGACATTTCTTCCAGTCTAACAGACATGCTCACTCTACAGTTTGACCAGCCCATGTTTTAAAGTTGTGAAATTAGGCTGATTTTATTATTTTTTTCTCTTAAGTTCTATTGTTTTTGTGCTCTTACAATTGTGTCTTTCCTTTCATGTATCATGATGAAAACAAGAAAAACTGCAAGACTGTCCCAACCCCACTTACTGCCAAGTAAATCCAGATTGCAATGCTGTTAGTCTCTTCTTTAAGACATCTTAGCGGTGGTCATTGATAACATGTTTTAAGACTTTGCTGGTGCCAATTTCTTTCAACCATCCCGAGGCCTTAATTTGAAGATTTTCTGTCGAATGCCTTTTAAATCACTTCCTTTTTCCACATGAGTTAACACAATGGTGAATGAATCTATGGCACATGAGTGAAGATGAAAGCCATATTGGAAAAGGCTACCTCCCCATACATTTTGATCAGGTTATCAGGTTATTAGAATTAAGGCAGGTCTCTGCCTTACAATCAATCCAACAATCGAACTTACAAAAACTGTCAAACAGCTGCCATGTGCTCGCCTGTCAGTCAAATCAGATCATGCAAATGTTTGCATAATTAGCTGTAAAATAATCAAAAAAGAGGAGTGAGGAATGAAGAAAGGAGCTGACCAAAGCTGTTGTTTTGAACTGTCAGGGCTGTAAACGTGATTTATTCTGGTGAAAACGTGGAAATGTTAACATGCATGCTATTGGAGCTTCCTTGGCTTTTGGCAACCTCAAATGGACACTCTGGGAAATGCAATTTCTCACTCTCCCGCATTTGCCTCATTTTTCAACACCATGTGTAGCACCACTTGGTTGCTACATATGTGGTGTTCTCTGTATGCCAGGGTGAAATTAATTAAAACGCTTTGAAGGCGATTGTTCTCTCCTACACATGGTTGCAAGATGATAAAGAGCAGTGGCAAGCAAGTCTATTTCTGCTGTACAAAGTTATACCAACGTATTGACTCTTCTCAAATCTTTGGGCTCTTTTTGTGTTCGATTGTTTCACATTTTCAGAACACAGAAATATTCAGTTTAAGCTCATGCATGGAAAATCAGACTGTTGTTAAAAGCAGGGACCATTGCAACCTTTGCTCCTGCATTTCTCAAGGGCCAACACATCTTGAAGAAGGGAAGCAAATATCAAAGCTGCTCACTCCTTTTTGTATTCTACACCCTATCCTCCGGTTCCCGTTCCTGCTTCGCCCAGTCAAAACAAATAGATCCAGCACTTCCTTCATTTCCTCACCAAAATAGTTACACAGGGACAGGCTGTCTGAAGGACTGTCCACACTGCTGCAGAACCCAATGACCTTTCTCTCTCTAAAGTTTTCTATAACTTCCTGCTTTGCATTGTACTAGTCACTGTTTTATACAAAAGACCTCTGATGACCTCAGTTGACACAGCTGAGTCTTGTGTTTAGAGATTTATGGGGTGTTTAATGTACTAAGGCCAGTGCAGATCTGTATGTATCTTGTGTTGTAATAATCACTGCAGATCTAATCTCACTTTGGCACGACTAAAGACAAACCATAAACCATGAGGGCTCAAACAAGCCGGATAGACTAAACCTTGAGCGCTGACACGGACAGTGAAACATCCAAGGATAAATCCCAGAGGATCCTCGGGAGAGTCTGGAAGAGTTGGATGTGAGACTGCCAGAGACATCTTAAACAGGGATTAGGATTGTTATCCTCAGTTTCAGAACACTGAAGGTCCAATTCATCAACAGATATCTAATGTAGCTTTAAAAGAAAACATAAGCTGTCATTTTAACCTTTTTTTTACTGAGCAGGCACCTTTCTTATCTTTTCTGTTTTACATGATAATATACTTCTGTGATAGTTGTATTAAAGGTTTATTTTGGGGCTTTCTACTCGAGATAGGACAGTGGATAGAATCAGAAGGATGGGAGAGAGAGAGAGAGAGAGAGAGAGAGAGAGAGAGAGAGAGAGAAGAGAGAGAGAGAGAGAGAGAGAGAGAGAGAGAGAGAGAGAGAGAGAGAGAGAGAGAGAGAGAGATCACATGCAGAAAGAAAACAAATGACACAAATGTGGCAGTTTTTTTTCTGTTCAAACAAACCAACCAAAATGTACAATATTTGATACGTTTTGATTGGTTTGTTTGAACAGTAGCTGTTATTTTCTCATTGCTTAAGCAGCAAAATACATGGATAAAGTAATTGTCAAATAAATGAGTCAAAAAAGGTTGGCAATCAGCAAGTACACAAAGTCAAAAAATACTTTTGAATACCCGTTTATGAATGCATACTCTCTATCTGAACACATGAACGCACCTTATTAATGCTTTACTTCATTTAACCTCACGTTATTCTTTCCTCGGTAAATATGAGCCTTTTTACTTGTGCTTTATAGCTAAAGAGGCTTATCTAAGGCCCTTATGTAATCCACACACTCTTGATTGACACGTTATGAGAGTTTGTGGCGAAGGAAATGACATAAAGTCATCCCTCCAGCTCTGCAGCGCGGTGGGTGGGTGGCAGTGATAGAGGAACACATTTATCCAATTGACTCAAGTTATTACTGCACAGGGATGAAGGATCCGTCCCAATGCTCTAATCCAAACATGATACTCCTTTAACTTCTCCACCAGAGACATTAATTAAATCTGATGCTTAGGCTGTGGGTATTAACGCACAAGTATTGATACGCTTTTAAAGAAGCAGGACACAAGATTGAAATTACAGTCTGCGACTTCAAATCTAAAAGCCTCGAAAGTTGAAAGCTTCGGCGTTATAAAACTGAAAGGAAACTGTCAATGTGATGTGGAAATCCGAGGTTAGAGGACCCAGGTTACACTATCTCTTGATTATTTGAATCATAATATTAATTAATTGACATATTTCAGATTGAGAACAATTCACTTTAATCAAGTTCGTAACAATTTAAAAACTACTCTTTTTATTTTACTATCGTCCGAATTGTAGAGATCATTCTGTTATTGAAATAATACATACATGAATTCAAATCATATCATTCAGCTTCAGCTCAACCCAAGGCGATTTTTAAACGCAACATTTTGAATGGAGTTACTTTTTACCGTGATCTATAATTTAACAATTAAAAAACCCAACCATAAATCCGACTTGCAGAGCTGCACTGACAGTTCTGACTGGTCATAAAGGGCTCACAGCATACCTCTAACCTCCAGGAGGGAAACGCTGTGGTTTGTTGCATCCCTGCGAGCAGCAGGCTGAGCAGCGCAGCAGCCAGCAGAGGAGCGCAGCCCAGCTCTCCTCTGCGTAAACCTCTGGGAGTCTGACAGCACACCATGGCTGCGATATCACACCTCCAGGTGCAAAGAAAAACGTAAATAATCCCTCAGCGAAGGCAGCACCGGTTAAACATCTACGCCAGCGAACACTCGGCTATTTCTTTCCCATTGCACGGCTCGGTATTGAGTTACTACTACTCCGGTACAGCTTGTGTTGCGGAGTGCAGCAGCAGCAGCAGCGCAGTCCAGCCTGCGCACCGGGTTGTGGAAGCAGTGCAGACTGCATCAGCTCTTCTCGGCTCTCTTCCGCACGATGCGTCTGCCAGAAGGCTGGTTTCATATTACTGTATGATGGGGCAGGGGGTCAGTGTCGAGACAATCTAATGAAAACCAAACGCGCTCCGTCCATCAAACCACTTGTTGCAACCACCAGGGCACGGTTAAAGCAGAATCAGATGGCTGCTTTTGAACATGCTCTTTTGAGGGTTATGTAAGGCTGCAGGGGGAAAAAGTACTTAGTCTTCTATGTATTTCACAGTGTGCACACACACACACACACACACACACACACACCAACAACAACAACACAGATGAAAACAACTCATGGCACCACACTGGACTGTTTCACATTATATTCTGTCCAAACTTGTACTTAGCAGAACAAAACAAGAATCCAGTGTACCATTCCTTCATCTTACAATGCAATATTTAACTTCACAGAAGTGCAGCTGCACTGCATTATGAAGCTTTCTGTGAATGCAGTCATTTCCTTTTCTTTAATTTTTTAAATGATGGACATTTGAAAAACATTTCAGTTGTGTCCTCTCCAACTGTGAGCAAGTGATACAGTTCAGAAAGGAACATTTCTGGGTCCACAGTGAGTTTGATGAATGATTCCTTGTGTTGGCAATCGGTCTGATTTAGTTTGCAGAGATGCCATTTGTAGAGGGGAGTACATGGAAATGACACCTTACCCTTCAGTAAGGTAGAATGTGCTATAATTAAAAAAAGTTCCTCCAAAGTGGAGTAGAAATGTGATATATTATTATTTTTGGATAGAGAGAATAATGAGCAAAGACTGAGAAGACTTAATTATCATCATTATTTGGACCACAGTTGTCAACAAAGTTGAAAGACTCACAGGGATGATTATTGAATTAAATGTCTTAAACAATTCCCAAAAAGACAAAGCAGTTCTCTTTCTTTCCACACCGCAATAACAAACTGAAATATGGTGGACAATAATGAGGTCCCTAAAGAAAGCAGCTGCAACATGTGTCACTCTGCAGCGTGGCAAACGTGAGTGGATAAAACATTTTAAGATGAGAGTATTCAATGATGTGTGTCTGCTTCAAAGTAGATTATTGTTTGAGCTTCTTTTTCAGTCCCATATTAAACAACCAAAGGAGTCCAAAGGGTCAAAGCAGCTGCATGAAGGAAGGTAAAGTAATCATTACCACTACGCTTTGTTCACAACCAACATTTTGATTTGTTATCAAAAATGCGTTATCTGCTGGTAGCCTAGTGGAGCGCCTGCCCCATGTACGGAGGCTATACAGTCCTCCAATTGGGGTACACTGGTTCCAATCCGATCAGTGGCTCCTTTTCCCACTCGCCCTGATTTCTGACTTTATCTTTTGTGCCGATCACTCAAATAAAGGCCCAAAATAAACCTTTAAAAAAAGAAAAGTCAGCTAAAACGAATGACATCATAGAAAGCTGCATATCATAATCTCAGTTTCAGGGCCTTGGCATCTTCTCTGACTTGGCTTACATTAAAGGGAGCCATCTGGTGAGAAGTGAAAATGCCTGCTGTGAAAAAGGAGCTTTAAACTGACGCAGAAAATATTAACCTTTTATTTATAGTAATTAATCTCTAAAACCCTGAGCATATTATTTTTAAGTATCACCGCCTTTTTAAAAAAAATATAAGAACACAATACTGTTATTGTAGCTCATGGTTTAAAACTAATCTACTTGATTTATCACTTGAAATTTAAAGTCATACCCTTGTAAAACAGAAGCCATGATAAGCTACTTCACCCCCCCCCCAAAAAAATAAAAAAAAATAAAAAATGCACCTTTTTGCATTGCCCAATAAAAACCTGTAAGATGACTCAATCATCTTTGATCTAAATCATATCAGCTTCCTGGACTCTTGCAGATTCACTTCCACCCACTCAGCTGCATTTTCGGACAGTTTTCCATTTGTTGAAACTATTAGTTTGTTCTACCTCTGCCAGAGTATCTGAGGTGTGCTAAAACAGTTGAAACATTTCAATCAGGGCCCAAAATATTTCTGTTCAATGTTGCTTTTAAACAAACCACCGTGTCTGTTATTAAAGACATTTTACTTGCTTTGTTTTACTAACAGGTTTTTTAAAGTAGAAATATGGTTTATTTATTTATTTTTTGTGAGATTTATTTTGGTGCTTTTCATGCCTTTATTGTAAAGATACTGTAGGACAATGGATCAAGTCTGAAATCAGGGAAAGAGAGAGAGTGGGCGAAGACATGCAGGAAAGGAGCCACAGGTCAAATTTGAAACAAAGCCTACTTATTCAACTTCTTTGCCTCTAAATCTTCTTTTGACTTAGTCTTTTAGCCTCAACTTTTTCTCCCTGTGAATTGTTATCATCTTAGAATTGTATTTTATTATTATCTCACAAAATGTTTGAAATGATTTAAGTTCCGGTGTGAAGCACTTTTAATTGCCTGGTGTCTGAAAGGTGATATATAAATAAACTGTCCTAGCCTTCTTATAACTATTATTCCTCTCACTAAATGTGCAGCAGAGCTCATTTGTGTTAGCTTGTTGGCTAGGTTTACTTTTTGGTAGACCAAAATCCCAGTTAAGGTGAAACTTCACAGCGAACTTGACTGTCATGTACTGTAATGTGCAAAATTTCTGTTCTATAAAAGGCGTTAAAAAAAACAACAACAACTAAGCACTTAGCTATTTTCAAGTGTTTCTCCCCTAAAAACATTTGAGTGCAAATGGGATAAATCACCGTGGTCCTGTAAAGACAGCTTAATCGTTGAATTTTATAATAATGCAGCATAACATTTTGTTTTATCCAAACATGTAGCAGCCAGTTTAGTGGATAAAGGACCATTTTAAACCAACTCATCTGAATAGAAACTTTGATCCAGGAAAACTGAAACCTTATTGTTTAAAAATATTTCCTTTTAAATGTGCCATGTTAAGGATTAGAGTGTTAGATTTATATAACCTGAAATATTTCCGTACACGTCATGTCAACAGGCGTTGCTTGTCAACAGTGGAATGCAGGCAACTGCTTGGGGTTTCAGGCCAGTGGTGGGGCCCCCAACAGCTGACAAACCTTAAACCACAGCAGTGCCTCAAAATGTGCAAATTTTGCAATGACAGCAGGAAATCTCCCTAATGGGGCCCCGTCTGACAGCACTCACTCTCAATGCCCTGTGTGCACTATTGCTGTGAAATTATTAATGGATGCTGGTTGGAGGGGCCCCCAATGATGTTTGCCTAGCAGACCCTAGAAGCGTGCCTGGAATTAAATCCTCTGTTGCTATTGACAATTCTATTATTTTTGTTATATTTTAAAAGCCTCTCTTCATTTTCAAGCGTTTACTTCCTTTATTATCTTGGTTTTTCGAACAGTGCCATCATTTAATGTGCAGGAAGAACCGCAGACTGTAAATGAAAAAGGAGGGGAAGAGACCTGAGCGGTCGGAACCTTTGTGCGACACGTTGTTTCTTCGACCTCCTTACGACGCTGCACTTCGCGCGGAGGAAATGGCGCCCGTCAGGTGCAGCAGGGTTTACAGTGACCAGCCAGTCAAGTCCCCTCGAAGCTGACACGTAAGCCGACTCACCTTCTCTCCTCTTAGCTGGCTCAGCGGGCACTGAAGTATGTTTTTAAACGGAGAGAGACGCAGGTGAAGACGAGACAGGTAAGAGAGCTGCAGGCACACAGCGTTAGCTCAGCGGCTAGCCATTTAGCTTTAATCCCTTAATCTCAGGAGTTAGTCTGAGGTTGTTCCCCCCTCCCGGGTCTGGTGCCCTTTTGTAGGAGGCAAGTGTGTAGGTTTTTTTTTCCGAAATGACACCCTGCAGAATGTGAGTGTAGGTGGTATTTCAATATAAAACACGTGTGTTGGCAGGAGAAACAATCCTCTGCTTGTTCTGCACTGAAACCTCCCTCTTTATCCCGAATCCACAGAGACAGCCAGGCTGCACCTCTTCACTTTTTTTTCTATTTAAAGGGGACATATTATTTTTTGTTTAAATCTTTTCAAACAGTTTCCTGAGCTCTGAATTAAACATATGTGCTGTGATTTGTTCCAAATATAACATGACTCAAGCACCAGAGGAGGATTGTGACCCCGTAGAAACCAGCTTCCAGAACGCTCTGTTTTGGTGTGTATGTCTCTTTAAATGCAATGACCCTGCCCCCTGAGTTTCCCCGGTAGACGTCACTTCTCTGGCTGCGTTTCGGTTCTCTTATTTGCATCGATTGTCCTCCAAGTTGTCTCCTCCACTTGCGTCTTAGTCCCGCCCACCAGAGATGCACGGAGGAAACGAAGCCGAGGAGAGAGGACTGAGGAAATCAGTTTTAAGAGGCATGAAACGTCCTTTCCTCGACTGCGTCACATGACGCGACATCAGCTGATCACGTTCCGCTGTCAGTCAGCCTAACAGCTGTTTATGTCCGCACAAATAGACTAATCAAATACACACAGTTTCAATGTTTAGTCTCTTTACCTGATAACAAACACCTGAAGAACAACCTGCACTCTGCTTCGAACCAAAAGGACAATTTCTACTGACTAAAAGATTTCCTTTTGTCAGGGATACTGAAAATGATTGATTAGAATCTAAATGAAACTTTCTGAAGATAAATAAGTGTAAATGTAAAATGAACAGATTTTGAACAGAACATGAAGGATGTATTGATTTTATAGAAGTTATAGCTTCATATTTGGTTGTTAATCTTCACGTCAGACTCTTTTTTAATCCCAGCTCATCACAGAGCGACTCTTTACAAACTCACTGATGTTCATCTTCTGTTTAAATGTCCCACGCTCCGTTTAGCATCTTTTTAATGTCCGTCTTTTCTCCCGTATTAAACTCTGCTCATGTTGAGAAGTTTCACTGAAGTCTGATCCTCTGCAGCGTCCAATCAATGAGTGATATACGAGAATGGCGCGTGTCTGTCAGTGAAAAGACTTCTGTGAAGTCAGCTCTCGTGTCTCCTCTGTCATCGCTCCTCAGATTTGCCTCCTCGATCCTCTCTCCTCCGTTCACTATAAGAGCTTTGGGACGATTCTCAACATGGCGGTTCAGAAACTACTTCCGGTTCGGCAGAGGACCGAGGTGATTTGCAAACAAGAGAACTGGAACGTACCGTCTGTAGAGACAATTTTGCTCGTTGGCTGGGGGTGGAGAAACCAGGGGAGGGGATATTCTTTACCAGAATCCCATTTATGATGTCACAAACTGAGAAAATTTGAAACGTAGCATTTTTCTCTGTGTGGTAAGAATTATGCAGACCGCGTGGATTTATTTCAAATTATGTGGGTTAATAGACACTCAGGTAATTAATGTTTAAAAACACTGTAAACGTGGGTTTTATAATAATAATATGTCCCCTTTAAAGTTCCAGCACTGAGTCAGAGAGAGAAACTATAGGCTGCTTTACAATGCCCCCTCTAACCAGCTGTGACTGAATGATACAGAACTTACTCTACTGCTCCTACCCCTACTCTCTGGCACTCTTATTTAGACGGTCTTGGGCTGAAAAGTGTGGGACCCCCCACTTCTGCTTTTTAAGCTTCAATACAATTACAATACTTTGTAAGAAGACACAGACTTGATGAAATGTTAAAGCTTTTTATTTTGTATGTAAAATGTTTTGATAAGTGGCCTCTTGTTTCTTTCTGTCTTCAGGAATGATTAATGGTGAACGTGGAAGCTGCACGTCTGCTGTAATAATGTCGAACTTTATCCCTCATCATTAAATCACTTGTGTTGTTTTTTTTTTTATACAACAGACTCCAAAATGAATCATTTTTCAATAACAGGCTGGATGTTTGAACATGAATTAGTAAAGTGTATCTCAGGGCTGTGATACATGAATGTCTAAACTGTCATTTTGATCCTCATGGGTTGTTTTTTTTCCCACTGCTGCAGGAACGCCAGGCTGACGATTGGATTATCGCTCTATCTGTAGACTCTGTAGACACAGGAATGGCCAAAGAGCAGAAACAAAGCAGGGCAGAAACATTCGTACTGCACGGGTCAAATGGTCACAATGGCCAACAGTGGCAGACTGCTCTGACCGCCCACTCTCCAGGCCAAACCCACACGTCCAGGATGGCCCGCGTTGCCTTGGATGTGAGGCACAAGTGTGCGGCCTACGTTCTCGCGCTGAGGCCTTGGAGCTTCAGTGCCTCGCTCACGCCGGTGGCGCTCGGCAGCGCTTTGGCGTACAAACTGGACGGCTCTGTGGACCTGGTCATCCTCATGGTTTGCGCGGTGGCGGTCCTCGTGGTTCACGGGGCGGGAAACCTCGTGAACACCTACTATGACTTCTCCAAAGGGATCGACCACAAGAAGAGTGACGATAGGACTCTTGTGGATGAAATCTTGGCGCCGCAGGATGTTGTCATGTTCGGAGCGTTGTTGTATTCTTTGGGATGCGTGTGCGCCACTCTGCTCTACTTCCTGTCTACTCTGAGACTGGAGCACCTAGCCCTTATTTACTTTGGTGGACTCTCCAGCTCTTTTTTATACACGGGAGGTGAGTAACATATGAACCTAACTCTTAGATTGCCCATTCGATGTCCAACTGCTGTCCCAGTCAATTAAACCACCAACACATCACAGAGTTTATGTTTCGCCTGGCGTCGCTGCATGTCGGTGGCTCCATGTGCAACCAAAGGTTGGCAGTATAAAGATTGGAACCTTTGCACGAGGCCAGGAAAGTGCACGCAGCACATTCATGTTTCCCATAGTGTTCACTCTGTCATGTGTTTTTACAGAAACAAACACTGCTGAGCACGTCTTTCTTTGGACAGAGTATGTACTCGCTACAGTGGAAAGCTCCGCTCACCCAAAACGGAACATTTCTGTCACCCTTTAGGGCAAATAGTTTGGGATTCATGCTGTTATAGCCACAACAAAAGAAAACATTCAGTTCAACCCTTTGATGAGCAGAAAATAAAGATGTTATACCTGGAAGAAGAAAAAAACAGCTAACACGCAAAAAAAGTCTGTAGTGCAGGCCGTAGAAATCGCTGAAGGTTGGAGCGACTCCAGGCCAAACACACACACGGTCTTCAAAGCTTGATCCGAAGGCTACTGGACTTTGTTAGAGATCTTGAAGCTGTTTCGGCTCCCCTCTGAATGAAGGCCATCTTCACTTCAGAAGGAGAGCTGAGGTCCAGCTGCCTTTGGATCAAGCTTCAAAAGTACCAGGACCTGGATGACTGAGAACCAACACAACACAACACAACACAACACAACACACACACACACACACAGTGCTAGTCAAACCAAGAACCTTTCAACTAAACTGAGGAAGAAAGTTGAGACAGGTGTACAGACCTTCATCCTCAGAGGGAGAGAATGAGAAGAACAATGTCAAGGATTTCAGATGGTGACCTCTGAAAGACTTTCATTTGTACCTCTCGTGCACTGATGTGTCAGATGTGAAACCTTCTGCAGCACGGTGCCTTTTAAGCGTGGCGAGATATGGAGTGAGGAAACGCTGTAACATCACGTTCCTCTTATGGCCGACGCTTCCAGTTGCATGTTCGGTCAGTTTGGGGGAAGTGTGTGTGTGTGTTTTTCAGACATGACACTGACGTGCTACATTTCTTCATGAGCTGAAGTTCTTCTCTGAAAGAAGAGTCAGTTCATCAGCGTGTGTGTGTGGAGAGCACACATCAGAAGGAGTCTGGAGTCTCCGAGCACCGCGTCCTGACAGCACGCTGGATCCCACGCTCTCTGCTCAGTGAATTTCCCTTCACGATGTTGCACTCCATGTCATGTTTGAAATTGGGAGGCTAATATCACAAAGCAAAGAATGAAATCTTTAACGGGTGAGGACAGCGAGCTCTCATTCTGTCAGGACAGCCTGTACGTGTGTTCACAGAGACGACTCGAGGGCTGACATCAGAATCTCAAGTGTTTCTCCTTGATGTTCACATCACGATTATCAAACACCATTACTCTTTGATTTGACGTCTGCATCAGGCGAGCACTGACCGGCTCAGCGACGGAGAAAGTGTTTCATCATTTGTCAGCCTGAGAAATCGGTTTTAGTGAAACATGTTTGGAGCCAAAAACAGCGGGTCTCGACTTGTGGGCCGTGGAGCCGTTTTCAGCGGGTCGCTGTTCTGTGCCAGGGGAAAAAAAAGTGTCAATAATTCTATGAAGTGCTTTTTAAATGTTTGTTTTATGTCATTTCTTTGTTCTGTCACTTTTACCGGATTGCTTGAAGGTGTTAGTAGTGGGTCCCACAGCTCTAAAGGGGGAACATGACACAGTTCAGTATCCAATCCAATCCAACTTTATTTAATTAAGCACTTTAAAACAACCACAGCTGACCAAAGTGCTGACAATAAATTAACAAAGTTAAAAAAGGCATAATTCTGGTGGGTATATGAAGACCCCCGACTGTGTGGGATTAAAATGACTGAAATAAGAAATGTACATTTCAGCACCAGCTCAATAACAATACTAACCTCCATATTTGTAGTCGTATAGGGTCCATTCAAACAATCCTCATTTCTGTAGCTCCAGTTCATGACGCACGATCTCTCGGAATGCTTTTACAAAATCCACCGTGAGCAAAATATTGGCAACATTTAGCAACGTTGCTGTGTCATAGAGAATGTCCTATCAGTACATGTAGGCGGCAACCTCGGGTCGAACCAGACTCGTGCTGAACAGCCATCTGTCCCGACTGTTTCTGGCGTTTAGAGAGAGAGAGAGAAAAACATTAAAACCAAAGAACAGGTTTCTATTGTATCACCAAAGTGACGCTTCAAGGAATGCCGCTCTTTATCAGAGCTAAATGGCTATAAAACACACACATGGAAGATGAATATACTTAAGAACCACACGTACTTTAATCTGCATGTCCTGTAGGTTTGAGATCTCCAGCCAAAGACATCCAAGAATAAAAACCAATGAGAGCCTCCCGACCCTTTGTTGAAAGAAAATGAATGTCTTTTTCTCTCTCGTCCTCAGGCATCGGCCTCAAGTACGTCGCTCTGGGCGACGTGGTCATCCTCATCACCTTTGGCCCTCTGGCGGTCATGTTCGCTCATGCGGTGCAGGTGGGCTATCTCTCCGTGCTGCCGCTGGTTTACGCCGTCCCGCTGGCCCTCAACACAGAAGCCATCCTCCACAGCAACAACACCAGAGACATGGACTCAGACAAGCAGGCGGGCATCGTCACCCTGGCCATCCTCATAGGCGCCACGCTGTCCTACGTCCTCTACAACCTCCTGCTCTTCGTCCCCTACGTGCTCTTCTGCATCCTCGCCACCCGTTACACCATCAGCATGGCGCTGCCTCTGCTCACGCTGCCCATGGCCTTCCCCCTGGAGAAGCAGTTCCGCAGCCGGTGCTACGCCAAGATCCCTCAGAAAACAGCCAAGCTCAACCTGCTCATGGGACTTTTCTACGTGTTCGGGATCATTCTGGCGCCTCCTGGCAGCCTCCCGCTCCTGTGATGATTGAGGTTTCAAATTGAAAAAATATCCCTTTAATACAGACTAGTTAATGTACCTGTTTGTATTTGTACAAAGTTTTCTGAGAGCTTTCATTGGCTTTAATTTATTGTCTAATTTATATGTTGAACAGAGATTTAGTTTAGCTCCTCCTCTGACACTGAAGGTATAATCGGACTGATTATTTGTTCAGTATTAAGCCCGCTGTAACATGTTGCTTAAAGTAAGAAATGTTGGTGTGACAGTGTCGAGGTAGGCAACATTTTCATCATGTAAGCAGACAATAAACCCTCTGATGCCTGGTGATGCTGTTGTTTCTGACACAGGTCCAAACACTAACGGCTTAAAAACATCAATAAAGCATCATTACTAAATTGTCAACATTACACTTTGTACGGTACACACCGCTGAAGTTCTTTTTTATGTTTCATTTTGGAGAGCCAAATAGTATTTTGTTGAATTGTAATAAAACTCACAGATGCTGATGTACTGTGTCTTTAATTTGGATCTTTTTCCAATCTTCATAGATGTTACAGAGCTTTTTATAAGAAGAAAAAACCTGTTTTACACTCAGTTAAACATGCGGCACAATTTGTCTTGGTGTATTGGTGCGAAAGAAAAACAAGGATAAAATAACTAGTACTTCAATAAAATAAAACAAGCAATGCAATCACCAATATAAAAAATGAAATGTCAAAGAATTAAAAAAAAATGTACAAAGGGTGCATTAAAGAAAGTAAATGTAAAGTCCAGTGAGCGTTAATGTAATGCATAAAGAAACAGTTTCAGTCTTCACATTACTGTGATGTTTTCTGACTGTCGGGCTGATGAGACTCAGGTGTGTTACAAGGACTTGTCTTTGAGTTTCGATTCGTGACAAAAAAAAACCCATTCTATCAATCAATATCAACTATCAATAAACATTAATTTGGTCTAGATAGAAGCTTAAAAAAATCTAATACAAATACAGAAAAACGTTTATTAAAATACAAGTGTAAAGAAGAGCTGTCATTAAATGTGTTGTCAGGGAGCGATCAGATATTAACCAGAGACTATTAGAAATGAATACAATTCCACGTTTCTCGTGTGTAAAGAGACAGAACACAATGGTTTAAAAATGTTTTCAGGGTTATTTCTTTGTGTTTTCAAATGTGCAGGGAATAAACACTCCGGAAAAAGGTTTTATTTCCATATTTTTTTGTTAGTTTTTACACAATCTGTGACGTGAGTGACACAGTTCAGTCACAGGGTAACTTATTTCATTTAAATAAATCAAGTGTCCAAACTAATAACAAGGGGTAACAGGATTTAAAAAGGGAAAGTGAGTACACTCCCTGCATTCAAAAGTGTTACTAAGTTGTGTTAGTGTAGCAGGATCTCTTACCAGCAGGGGGCGGTACTGGACAGACATTTAGCCAGCCTACACTGAAACCTTCACAGGTTCTCTGTAATTCACCTAAAATGTTCTGTCTTCGGGGTCAGAAATATATATATCCCAATTCTCTGATTTATTCTGTGTTTTTATTATAATTCGTCATTATAAGAAATAAAATCAAGCCAATACACGATCATCATCTTCATGTCATCTCATGGCTTGTCTTAAAATAACCACTAAAACTTATAATACCAACAAGTCATATCAACAACTAACCATATGTTTTGTTGAAAAAGTTACCTGACGTTGCTGAGTGTCCTCTGAATTGTTCAGTGTGTGTGAACATTAAACTTTAACACTTAATTCAAATGAGAAGCTCATTCAGACATCAATGTAATTATTTTAATGATTACCTGTATTTGGGATTTTCTGAAGGTGTTTATTATTAGACAAGTGGGGCTAATAACTCATGCTGTAAATATTGTAAAAAGTCAAATCAACGTATTAAGAAGACATACATTATGTCTGTGTTTCTATAAAAGACATTTACATTTGGAAAGAAAATAACAGCTGAGCTATATGGTAATTATTATATTCAGTCATGTTGAAAATGTGTCTCCTCACTGAACTTAGATTTATTTAACTTGATTATAAAACAAGATTGACAGCTTGTTTGCAATTTCAAGGGTGGTTGTGTAAAATTTTCCATTTCCATATAAAACAAACTCACAGACCCATATATTTCTTTGGTTTATGTATTTTAACGGATTTGTACAGATTGCTATTTTGCACTTTTTAAAATTACAGCATTAATAATTAAAACTATGTATGTTAATTCCTCAGTGGTATAAGAGTTGTTCCTATTGTTATACTGCATATCAAACAATATTTTAATAGCTTTTTGCCCTGTTTAATTATTTTCCCTGTTATGTTGTTGTAGGCTACTTATCTTGTTGTAGCCTACTGTGTTTACTGTTTACTGTGACAATGCTTCCTCTGCGGGATGAGAAGGAGGATCAAACGTGTCACAACTCTCAAGTGAAAAACAAATGGTTTCTTTTATTTAATATCATATATGTAGAAGTAAACTTTGACTGCTTATGTCACTTATGTATTAATCTAATCTGAGAGTGTTTTTCCAAGCAGGTATTTACTTACATAGATTGAACAGAAAGGCATACGAACAGTAATAGAGAGCCTATATTTTTTAATTACTTTTATGATTAATAGATAGATAGATAGATAGATAGATAGATAGATAGATAGATAGATAGATAGATAGATAGATAGATAGATAGATAGATAGATAGATAGATAGATAGATACTTTATTGATCCCGAGGGAAATTCAAGTAATGCATTTCTAATAACTTCATTTTGCATCACACTGAAAATACTGGCACCCATGTTGCATTCTTTTCTTCACTATAGCTAAAAAGATGATGTAAAGAATATTCTTGCCTACCTGTGAGAGTTTTTTGCCCCTTCGTATAGGTAAATCAAACCTCGAGAGGTCAAAACCCCAACACCTGCAGTCTGCCCCACAAACACATTTTAAGACTCGTGGTGATTGTGCGGTTGACTCCATGACACCAATCAGTCAATCACCAATCCATGCCCATCTCACGACGTCTTTCTGACTCTGTGGAGTCTTTTAAAAAGAAATTCAAAACATTGATGTTTAGACAGGCCTAAGTAACCGGTTCCACCCAGTCTACCCATTGATCAATGGTTTACTCTGCCATGTGTTCCTGATTATAGCAGGTTTTTATAATGCTGGTTCATTAAGTTTTTTTTTTTTCTTTAAGTTAGTATGTTTTTTTTGTTGATTTAAAACACTGGGTTTTTTGTTTGTTTTGCAACTTTGTATGTATAGTGCAATCCAAACATAATTCATTTCATACATTATATTTTTTATACTAAATTAATAAAGTATAGACAAAAGTAATAATAATAACTTTTTTTGGTCCAATATTTTTTTTTTTTTACAACAGAGGAAAACAAAATGACAAACACCTGACATAAATAACCACACACACACACACACACGTCCAACTATAACAGTAACAACTAGGAAAAATAAAATATGACACAAACAAAAACACTGTGTGACCTTTGTCGCTGAAAAGTACTGTATAAATAAACTGTACTTGCTTACTAGTTGAGTTCAGGCTTAGTTTTGATTATTCCGAGGAGCACCTGAAGGCAGCATTAGTAGTGACGCAATGCATGGGCGTGTTGTCATGGCTGCGGACTGCAAAACCTTCAGATGTAGTAAATGCTTATTTGTCCTAAAATAGGCCAAATGTCCGCGTTAGTTGTGGACGGCAACATGGATTTACTTTTTCCCACAGAGTAAACAGTCGTGACAAAGACCCGGTAAGTAGCTACAACGTGAAATAAATAATTATTATATCAATAAAGGGTGGACAAACATGCGTTTAGCTAAGCTAGCGTGGACGTGAGACGAGCTAGTGTCCTTTCACGCCACGATGAACTGTGTGATCAATTTGAACAATTTGATGTTTTTGTCATCATAATGATATTATACTGTTGCTTGCTTATTATATATTTGCATCCGAGGCACCCTGCACCGGCTCTTTTCGGTGAAGACAACGTGTCAAGTTTCCTGTCACTGTCAGATATGTCAATAATAATGAAGTGAAGTGTTATTATTGGGGTTTTAAGAGGCGGATGTAACGCAGATTAAATGTTTGCTGCTTATTTGACAAACAGATACTTTAGCTCTGACTCAACATACAGGTGGCTATGTATTGTGCTGTTTAACCTATATGTTTCGTCCTTCAATATGGTACAAATATTCCCCTTTAAATTATATAAATAGCTTTTAAAACAACCGGACCTACGACATGTGGATCATTTTTAGAACGATGACTTAGAGCTGTGATACAGGGATGACCATACCCTATATTTATATAATATATTGAGCTATTGTTAGCAAGGCATTATTATTTATTTATATTTTCTAAACTGTCTATCTTTGGAAAAATGCACATAGTATAAAGAACACAATAGAAGTTGCATAACAAAATGAACTTTATTTTTATGCATTCAGAGTCAGACTTAGAACAGGTGGACCAAATATTGTCTTTCTTTGACAGCCAACATCAGAATATCTTTTTTGTGCAGTCCGATCAGAGGAAACATCCGCTTCAAACGGTGTGCAGGAAGTGTCTGAGTTTTTACTTGACGAGCAGGTTTAGCAGTGTATGAATGGTGTTTGAGTGTTCCTGTCATCATTGGTCATTTTAGCAGTCGGCACTTTACATAACGTTGTACAGGGTGAACAGACATTGTCACCCTTTGCATCACTCCTGGAGGGAGTACTGGTGGTCTCTGGGTCCTTGAATGCAGCACAGGACTGGCATGTGTTGGAAGTATGACAGTATGCTGTCGATGACACATGGGACCTCACCTGTCATCTCTCCGGTCATTTGGTGGTGGTTGAAGCCGAGCCCAGCAGCAGCAGCTGCCTCACACTGGAGCTGCAGCTGGTCATAGCCAGGATCGCTCGCAGCCACACCCACTCTGGGAGCAAAGTTTATCTGTGTTTCTTTGTCTTGATGTCCCCTCTTCACTCAACAAATCTTAAACACACACAGCTTCAAGTGCTGACTCACACCACTAGTGACCAGTAGTGTATCAAAGAAACCTATAGGTGATGTGTTGATTGCTAGTTTGGAGAAATGGGGAGAATCTTGCGTGGAAGTTTTCAAGGTAAGACTTTTATAAGCTTTTAAAAAGAGTGTACTTCTGTGCCCATCCCTCTGTTTGCAATTTAGAGGCAGTTGTGGAAAAAACCTGGGGCCCTTTTTTGTTTGTGTTTGTATTTTAGTGTGAATTCTCTGAGGAGACCTTTTCTCATAAATTCTTGTTACTCTTTTGTCTCAGAGCGTGTTTCTTATTAACTGATGAGACTTTAGGAGGAAACACTCTCTTTATACGTTGACTCTATGTGTCGAGCGTGTTCTGTAGACATGATCCAGTTTTAACTCAACAAACTTCCATCTGAAAGTGCACGTTTATCAGAATGCTAACTGGTTTCACATCCTGTGAAACCTACACTGTGCTTATTGAGAAAATATCAAGTTTACATGTCAATAGAAAATAGCTTCTCTGGCTGAGACACAGGTTTGTTTATAAGGAAAGCTGAAGATTACATGTCGCCATACAAAGTTTAAAGGACCAATAGTTGAGATGTCTTCTGATTTAAATCATAAGTTGACCTTGGTATATCTGCAGACATTGAGAAACATGCTATGTGGAAGTGCTGTCTTCTCTCACAACAACAACGCAGCAGCGGCCAGTTTGACCTCTTAAGTTTCGATTCCTGTCTTGTTTATGTTTAGACCAGAAGAAGTTCGCTGTGAGCTGAGACGGCAATGGACTTACACTTCCTATTCCACGATCTTTTCAGTTGTCATAAGCAAGTGTAGTTGTAATTTACAAAGATGGTTGTTTAAGTTGCAAACATAATTTTTCCCTCCTAGATGCCAGTATAGTAATATCTGAACATTTTCATCCATTCATTTATTTTCATTTCCAACATGTAAAAACAAAAAGAACAGAAAAACAAGAGAAGGAAGTGAAAATGTAAAAAAAAAAGTAATATGGACAAACAACGAATGAGATATTCAAAACAAGCTCTTAAATGTTTCTATATAAATGTGATGTACACGTCCGAAAAGGAGTTGGAAGAAGTCTAAACTTCATTCATAACACTAGTGGACTGATAACAGCAGATATCACAGCTAGAAACCATGTTTAAAAAATAGTGAACTACTTCTTTATTGAGTTTGTGAATTATGAACTCAAACTCACGAGGAACACGTCATCGGCATCTCATCTTTAGTCTCGTGTCGGCCAAAGATCACTGAAGTGACACTTGCTTTATTTCCAGTTTAACACTGGATATTAATGTTTTAGAGATGAGCTGTGATGTGGGAAATCCATTCGAATGCAAAAAAAAAAAGGCTTTGAATGATGAACACAAGGAAAATTATTAAACAGAGCATCATATGAAGCATCAGACTTGATGACAGCACAGGGACGCTTGTTTAAGCAGAACTTATTCCAGGAGATTTCTTTTTAAATTTGAGTCAATAAGAAATCTATTTGGATTGGTATAACGACTAAATTGTTCACCTTTATCCAATCCAACATTTTAATCAATAATAGTATCTGTCAGAGAAGAATGAAGTGTGAGCCATGCTTTCTGTTGTGTCTTGGTGGATTAGATTTGTCAGGAGGTGAAACTTGAAGTCAGCCTGAGCAGCAAGGATTGCGTGCTTGTAATGCAGACCAGAGTACATGGAGCAGGACGACAACCGTGAGTGTTTGTGTTGGATTTTGTAGTCTGAGGCAGGTTTGCAGTTCCCTCTAGTCTTTTGTAATATACCAGAGATTTCCCACAATGCTTGCTTGCTTTACCTGCCGAAATGATTGGTGGATCAGACACACCTTGCACTTATATCCCAACGTCTGAGCTTTGTGTTCCTTCCCTGGTTGCATCAAGCTGTATTTGAACAGTGCCGTCAGGCTGATGATGATGATGATGATGAATATGTGTGTGTGTGTGTCACTGTCTGTTTGAAGAGGAGCTGTGTGTGAATGAATGCCTCATGTTTTCTTTAGGATCTACGTTGACCAGTCTATTACATGGACAGCAGCAGCGATGGGCGAGCGGTTTAATAAACTTGTAATAAACATGCTTGTGTCTCAGCCACTTCTTCAGCTCCTGTTCATTCATTGGCCGTTCATGTGCTGGCATTACCATCTGTACATACATGGGTGTGTGCCAGCATCAACAGAGTGCCATTTTGGCTTCATTTTTAAACCATATTGTTAACGTCACCCACAGCGGTCACATTAAGGAGTATTGTTGAAGGCGAAGGAAAGCTTTTGGAGATACACACACACACACACACACACACACACACACACACACACACACACACACACACACACACACACACACACACACACACACACACTGTGAGTCTGGAGGAAACCGTTGCCAGCTCATCTGCAGCAGTCGCACAAACCAGTTTGCGACAAAAAAAATGTGGATCACGGCAGGTGCCCATTCATCAAAATCTCCTCCAACCCCACCCCTTTTTTCTCCCTGAAGCCCCCCTCCACATCCCCCCAAAAAATAACAACACCAAGACCCTCCCCCTGGAACGTATCGCCCCTCCCCCTCCCCTCTGTCCTGTGCCTGTCTGCTCATTGGCAGCCGAGCGAGCAGTGTCCCTGCAGGCTATGAACGAGGGCTGTACGTCCTTATGTAGAGCGGGATGCGCATGTGTTCCTACATATTGATCTGTAAACAGCGCGTGTCAGCTTCACACGCATGGCGCTGACACATGCGTCGCCCGGTGTGATGGATTACAGCATCAGAGGAGTCGTATGCGGAGCGAGGAGCCGTTTGGCTGTTTTTCTGTGAGGACGTGGGAACGTCAACCTGAATGCAGCGCTCATCGCCAAGCAGCCGCTCTCACCGGCCATCCTCCTCCCTCTCCTCTCCTCTACTCCTCCACGGAGGTAATCCTTGCTGACACAAGGCACAAAAGACTAAATGCTGGCTGCATCCTCCAGCAGCAGGGCTCTCTCCTCATCCTCATCTCCTCATCATGGCCAGGCTGTTCGCTAGCACAGCAGGATGCTATTTCTCTAAGACTGTTTAATACTGTCGATCTCATCTCTGGAATACCGGCCTGGCTGCTGTCCTCCTCCGCCCCCTGTATCTCCTCCTCCTCCACCTCCTCCTCCTCGGCCAGTTCATTCAGGGAGCACATCAGCACGGGACTTCAGCCCAGAGGAGGCGTTTTAAAAAAAATTTTTTTTATAAATCTCGCTGGGTTCTTTTAGCTTTTTCCCAGCATCTGATGCATTTGCTTGGCAGGACGTAGGAGCGTCCTCCTCTTCTTCCCTATTTTGAACATCTCTGTTTTCACCCTGCTGCACATCACTGAACAAGCAGGTAATCCAGCTAAACCGGCTATGCTTTATTCTATCAAGTGATGCCATTTCAGTCCTTTTGGACAGTGCCCGGCATGTCTTTCTTGTAATACAGTGAAACCAGTGAGGTGATGCTTTGATATTTGGAGCTGGAACAGCATTTGTTACAGTTAGCATCTTTTAGATTTGTTAGATAAGCGCTCCTAATTTCAGATGTCCTCCTTTTTTTTTTTATTTAAACAAAGTTCCGCTGCTTCTATTTTGACTGGTTAATGTATTAGCTCATACACGATGTACTTATCAAGAAAGTCTTTGCAAGGACAACATGCATGCAGCCGGTGTGCCTCCATGGCCATGCTGCTATGATTGTGCCACATGTCACTGCAGCCTGTAGTAAAGCTAAGCACTCAGGCAGACATCTGGCTGGCTTGCTGTAGCTGTTTGTGTAACAGACCGTTGGTGATTAAAAGTGAAAAAAAAAAGAAGAAAGATAGGCCCTGAGATGCAGACACAGCAATAATGTTACAAGCGTGTTGAGTTCTGGCTGTTTATGTGTGAGGATGTGACGGGAGGAGTTACAGTATTCAGGGTGTCCTCTGGGACTCTACCTGACACACGCCGTAGGTCCGTGTTCTTTGAGTTAGCGTTCATATTCTGTGCTGCTCCTGAACAATTCCTGAAGTTTTCCAGGTGGGCTGCATGTGTGGCAGCCACCTTGTATTTTTCTCAGAGGGAGGTGGTGTGAGAGAACGCAGCAGGATATTATCAGGATCTTCACCCTGCGATCGACGCACAGCCATAGACTGTTGCGATCTCCATGCACATAATCAAACTCTGGCATTATAGCTGTTTTCACATATATGCACTCTGTAAAATATCTCCATAGTTTCGGGAGGACTGCTCCGGAGAGATTCTCTCGACCTGGTCGTTCACAAATGCTCCTCACAGCTGGAAACTGTCCCTGTGCTTACAAACATCTGACCAAGATCTTCCAATCACTGGCCAAGTATTCATCTACGCGGTGTTGCTGATACTCTTGCTAGAAAGTACAGCCCACAAATTCCTGTCCATGTGGGTACAACTTTATAAGGCTAGAAAGAAGACATGGGCTTTGACTTGAACATGTCAGACATTCACATTTCTTCAGTGTCAGAGTCACATTTCCTTCACAGCTCACAACAGACACTTGGCTCCGATCCGAACCGAACTCTGCTGCTATCAGGTCTCTTACACAGATGTAGTAAAGTTACAATTCAAAGATTTACCCACAAAAGGATCAAGGTGAATGAATCCATTCTAACAAGCCTCATCCACACGAGTCTCACCTGTTGTGATGACAAACAATATCACATGGAAAATGTTCAAAACATGAGCAACGTTGTCTGTGGCGTGTAAAACACACTGCTGGGGGCCGCTGTGGCAGTGCGTGTGTCCCCATGTATGGAGGCTATAGTCCCAGGTGTGTCCAGCCCCGCGTGTCTATCCCTGGTTTCCGACCCTATCCACTGTCCTCCTCTATAATGAAGGCTAAAAATGTCCAAAACAAATCTTTAAATAAATAAACACACTGCTGATGTTAAGCCTCATGTCGAAGGATCAGACGTACGGACGTAGAACATAGAAGGAGCAGTCCAGACTGAGTGGATTAAGAGAGACACTTCAATAAGCAGAGGAATGAAGCACAATCAATACACCGAGCTCTTGTTATTAGATTACATGTCATATTATATATGTGCTAATGCATTTCATTGCCTTTAATAGCCAGCATGGTTTCCACCTCCACAGCTTGATTCTGTGAGAAACACTGATTTGATTTAATCCCACAAAACACAAGACCACAGTTAATGTATGGTAGCATCTCTTAGCATATTGTCTTGTATCGGTCTGTATCAAGTTTAAGGCCCCTGTGAAGACATTTGAGTGTATTAGAGTAGACAGTGGTGAGAGTCACTATCATAAAGGTTTTAATCAGACAGATTCTTTAAGGAGAGTGATTGTATGGCAGAGAATACAGTAGATCTGATTAACATCTTTGAGTGAAATGATCCTCTCTGGGGTAGCCTTGATAAGAATGAATAGTCTGAGTAATGTTTCATCACACTGCTGGTTATGCAACACGACTACCCCATCATTATGCAAAGCAATGCGTTCATCTTAAGGTGAGTTTCACACAGTCCTTTTACAGAAGTGAGCGTCGCTCTTCTGTAAGTTATCTCTCGCTCAGCCGGCGTTTGTTATTTCCAGATAAAGCATTAGGATTGTCCAGTCCTTGAGTAACATCTGTCGCATACTCAAAAAAAAAAGAAAAAAACAGCCAAGCAGAGGAGAAAAGAACCACATGTTCCTAAACAAAGAGCAAAGTTCAGAGCAAACCAAATACTGCGAATGAGCCAAAGAAGAGTTCACTTGGCCCGTCCGATGACTGCTTCATAGCTCTCAGGCTCTCAGATGCTCCTGCTGGCTGATCCAGGATAATATCAGTGTGAGAGGGCACACTGGAATCACACGGACGCCAACATGTTCAAAAGTGGGCTGAAGATCATTGGGAGTGAGTATTTTAATCCCGGGTATTTCTGCGTGATATTCTCAGCACAGTGGCATCGTATGTCCAGCGTTCTTAGAGGAGGACAGTTTGCTGTGGTGGAGTTTTTTTTTGCAAAAGGCTGCAGGGGTGAAGTTTGCTGATGGGAACAATTCTGACGGTATCAAGTTGCTTTTTAAATCTGTTGTTGCAGCCTTTACACTTTGTAAGGTTGCCTTTGGACAAAGCTGACGAGACAAGAAATGTCTGAAGATGTCAGTGCGGTACAGTTTGAACTTGTTGTAATATTGTTTAATTTAAGGTGACCACGATGAAATATTTTCCCAGGCTGTCTTTGTGAGTGATTCCACTAAAGGAAGGTCATCTGATATAGAAGATGAAGAGTTTTATTTTCGGTAACCTTTCTGAATGTGTTATTTACTCTTATTGATTTTCCTTAAAGTCTTCACTCTGGCAGTGGACGCCAGTTGTTTCTGACGTGAACCAGTTCCAGCAGGTCTCTCATATTAGGGCTGATGGGGCTTAAGTCAGGAAAAAGGCATCTGTAGATCGCTGCTAAGCATTAAGGTCCGTTTGCAGGTATAGGAAATAACATTTGCAAACAGCCTCCTCCTTTACCTGGACAATAAAGTGGAGAAACAAAGCAGTCGGAGCATGTATGAGAGAACGTACAGCCCGAGCAGGCCTTCACACTGTATCTGATTGCACAGGCTCTGCCGGTAAAAATACTCCTGAGTCATTTTCCATTTTGAAACTGTTCAATTTGTATATAGGTCAGCCTGTTGTTGGGTGAAGACTTCTAAGTTGTCTATACGTGATGAGGGAAAGCTTGAACGTGTGTGGAGGGTTTTGTAATTCATGTCAAACTGAGAGGACGAACAACATTTCTGCGTTTGTTGTCCGACTGTTTTTCTGTCCTCCTCCCTCCGAACAATCGCGTCGCTTCCTCTTGCTTCTGTTCAGATTTAATCAGGTGGACCGGTCTCTGTGTGCTACGCTACATTTGAGTGAGAGGAAATGAGTTATCCTTCATATAGTACAGAAGAGTGGTTTAATACCAGCAGGGATTAACTCCTCTCCTTCACAAAAAGCCAAATAATTCATTTGGATTTAAATAACTGATAAGAAATTTACCTTTCAAGTTAATTGTTTTTTAATGATTCCCACCTCATCTAATAATGCTAAAACTTAATAGCTATGACACATTTTATACCAGAGGAGTCGTAGCTTGAATTGCTTTTAAGTGAAGTGGAAAAAACAAATCATATTTAAATGAAAATATGCAAATATTGGCCATTAAACCATCAAGACGGACACCATCAAAAGAACAAACATTAAAGATTATTAGAAGGAAGAGTGAACTCTATAGTTCACTCTTCCTTCAGTTTTGTTTATATAACTCTAGTTATATATTGTAAATAATGATGTATTCATTTGTTGTTCATGTAGGTTATGGAGTTTGCATGTACTACTGTAAATGTTGTAAAGTGGTTGAAATGCTTTTAAAAATACTGTGAGCCAGTTCAGAGGAGCTGACACTGGGGTGATGTGCTCTGTTTCATGTTCAAGCTCAACACTTTGCATTTATCAACAGATAACGCTTACATCGTGATATTGTCTCATCTTTTCTCTTTTTTGGCTTCAGTCTTTATTTAGGCGACGCAGCTATAGAGCGACATGAAATAGAGAGAGAGAGAGAGAGAGAGAGAGAGAGATTCAGGGATGCATCAAACGGTGTCAGGATCAAGAACAGACCTGTAGACTGCAGCCTCCGTACACGGGACACCTGCTCTACCAACTGAGCTCTTCAAAAAAGCAGCATAAACACCTCTGTGGAAATGACATCATATGCCTGAGCATCCATGGACTGAATGTATTTGTTTGTCCCTGTGTTTATCGGTGTTGTGGCCAAACGCCTGTCTGGTTGTTTCTGTGAAGGAGGTTGACGCTGCCCTCCCAGATTGGCCCTCAGCAGTGTGTATGACGGAAGCCGGTCCATCTGTTATTGCAGGCAGAGAGCTGTAATCCTCCTCGCTGAGGCCTCACTCCCTCTACGAACTGTGATTTGTCTCATTTTTACGCTTTTAAGTTCCTGCAGAGCCATGTGAATCAGCTGACTCTGACTCAAATAATTAATTTAGCACACTGCTGTTTGACATTTGGAGGCTATATGGTAATTATTGGTTTCGAATCGTTACATAATACCATCTCAAACAACATTTAGAATATTATCAAGGAAGGGTTGTGTCTTGAATTCAAAGAGTGCCTCTGTAAATCACTTTATTATTAAGTCAATGAGTAGCATTATCATGGACGCTTGTAAAAGTTGTTGATGGCGTCAACATCTTAGCTATCTCTGATTTCAGAGAATTCAGGTTCAGACTTGTGCTCCGCCTCCGAGTACACATGGGAACACATACTGTCATCAAGTCCATCACCACAGTCCTGGAGTTTGGCCTGCTGGTCGATGGAAGATAACGTTACACACAAGAAAACAAGATCTGGAAAAAAACAGCTTAATATAGAAGTGTAAATTTACACAAAGTGAAGGTTGCACCCGGGTTTGTTTGCGTTTTATCAGATTGGGATCGTTTTTGACCTCGCATCGCACTCAGACACTCAAACACACACAGTGGACATGGATTCACTCATGTGCAACCACATCCAAATAATGTAAAACTACTGTACAATAATGTTAGGAATGTATGAGAAATTCAGTCACTGTGTTTGACTTCCTGTGACCAGTGTGCTCTCACTGTACACGCTCTGTTGTTTGTAACTAAACTCTGAAAACGTCCCCATTGTAGGATAGAAAACAGGAAACACCAACTTGAAACCAGCTCATGTTGTCGGGTTGCTTTTGGATGTGTTGTTGTTCTTTTAACCTACGATGAAGTGCTGTCATCGGTTAAATAGACAGCTGACTGTGAGCCTCCAAACTTTAGCCTGAAGCGACCATGTTGTTACGCCACGCTGACTAATTAAATACAATTCAAAAATGTTTCATCAGTTGGCTGATACGATAGTCGAACTCTACTTTCAACTTTGTCATATTAAAGTGACTTTGCAAAGACAGCTGTGTTTAATTAAGTGCTGTTGCCTTTACAACATTGTACGGCTCTTAATGGCTCAGGATATATAACTTTCAAATATTTGCATCGGGTTCTGAAAAGCTTGTGTGCTGTTCTTTCCTTGATGACTTGAGCTTCTTCGACCTCACGTGGCTGCTTAACTTGCTCCGTTTGTCCCATATTTCAACGAGAGGTGATAACTTGGTTGGTATGCAGTAATTGCATTCTGCTGCGTTTTTGGGATTCACTTACATTTTCTGGCAGCGACCATCTGTCAACACGATAAAATAACGTGGAGTGGGATTAGGATGATAAGTATATTATTATTAGTCAGTGTTTTTCCAAGCGCAGCTTGAGCTTCTTTTTGAGTCTTTCAGTCGTGTTATTGTTGAAGAAAAAGATGAAGCTCACTGTTAGAAATGTTGACGTTTTTGGTGGGTGAGGTCCTGTCCTGAATTCCCCAGTGTTGTGTCTACCTGTCAGCCCTGGTTCTGGTCTATGTAATAATGATAAGATATCAGTGTGGTCGGACTGAATTCCCTCTGAAATGATGCGGTGTGGGGGCAGCAGAGAGGGAGGTGCTGGGGGCTGCTGAACAGTTTCAAATGTAGGTGGTAGGTTAACATTTTTCTGTGTCCGTCACAGTTCTTCTTCAATCCGGTAAATCCAGTGTGAAGCTGCTGGACAGAAAAACAAATCTGAAGTGAGATGATATTCAACTGTTCCTTCCTTTAGGTTTAGGCATGAGCTAAATGATTTGGTATTTCCTTTTTCCTGTGCGACAGCTCCTCTGTTCGCAGTTTGCCCGCTGAAATGCTAAATGATTAGGTGGGTTATAATTCCACTGTAAAAGAGGCTAAGCTGTCATTTTGGACAGAAAATGGAGCATAAGCAGCCGGCCTCTCATCCCCGACATCCCATATGTTAGCATGCTTAAGCAGATGCCTTTAATACCAAAATGACATTGTAATCTTGATAAGCAAGTGTAATCTGAGCCACATGACCAACATCTGTCTGCCCTGTTATTGTCACATTATTAGTAATGCTTTTGAGGCTGTATACTCTGAAATCAATAATTCTCTGTAAAAATTTCAAGTTAAATGGAGCCTACTTATTATGTTCTTAAGGCTGTAAACACACAAATAAGTATGCACTTTGAAGCAGTCTAAATATGATGTTTAAAGTGTTTCCTTTTATAAAAGCTTTTAAAGATCGTTTTCTACTTTTTCCACTCATATAAAGAAGCTGAATTCCTTCCAGTTGAAGTTAATGGTGACTGCAAACAGAAAGGATGGATTAGCATCACCATGTGTTGAGGAATGTGGTCAGATGTGGGTTCACTGTTTGGACACGCATTGTGGTTGTGTGTGTCTGTGAGTTCACAGTTATTCTACTCAATGAACACCGAGCCACTCACTGACATCACTGCTTTTAATGATGCATGCATCTCCTTCTAAAATGTGACAACCGTGCAGGTAAACAAGTAAACAGGAATAACTTGATGGAGGGTCCTTAATGCTAATCATGCTAATGCTGATTTCCAGCAAACGTTGTTGGAAATTGAACCTTGGTTGGTGTATTGTGGAAAGGTTATGAAACAATGATTTGTTGGTGTCCTGGATTTTTCAAACATGTCTTCGTATGGACAGCAGGAACACGGAAACTGAGTGAAGTGAAGCCCCGCCCACAGGAATGATGTGTGCTTTACTTCCTGTCTATTGTGTGTTTGAAATCACCTGAAACATTAGTCATTGGTGTCTCCCCCCCCCCCCCCCCCCCCCCCCCGCCACCGTCTGGGGGGTGACATGCAGCAGAGGTCAGATTCAAACCTCCGGGCCCCGCTGTGACGAGGAGCGTATCCTCTGATTATAGGGCACTACTACATTATCACTAGGCTATATCTGGCGCCACAGAACCCCCTTTTTTACACACTACGCTCATGTTAAATTGTGATGTTTTGATATATTTTTTTAAAGGTTTAGAGTTTTTCAATAAAGCATCTTGACGTAGTATTACGTCTTATTCCTCATACTTCCGTCGTGCAAGAACAGAAACGTTTTAATTGGATCAGTTGAGTAGCTTCTTTGAGAAGCGTGCTGTAATGAGGAAACCTTAAGCACTGACACGAGTCAAACAAAATGTCAAATTCACATGAAACTGTTGTGTTTTCTGTAGAATTAATATCTCAGTCAGTGGTCATTAGTAACCTTCTTGTAAAGGTCGTGCAGTCGCACGTCTGCTTCCTGACCTCTGATGTGTTGTCTTCCTGTCATTCCTCTGTAACCTTGTAAGTCAGCGTCAGAAGGGCTGTTCGGTGTCTCGTTACAAAAGATTAAAAGAGTCGTGCTGGGAGTGTGATCACAGTGACCTCACGACCAAGCTTCTAAATAAAGCCTGTTGTCACATTTCTGCTCGGACTGGATCTTTATTATCACCGTATGAATCACAGACTCAGACCCACTTTGGACTGAGAAAGGAAAGAATTTAAATATTGTTCTCCTTCAGTTTTACAAACACAGAAACACGACTGCGACTCACCGAGGATTTCTTTAAACAAGTTTGAAGCTGATTTAAAAAACAAAAAACAAAAAAACAATTCACCAGTGAACAAGAATATTTCTGATGCGTCACTTGTGATTAATGAGCAGGAATAGATTTCTGCTGATGGTCATGCTGTTCAACAAAAGTTCCTTTCTCCACTACATTGCTGACTCAAGCTGCCGAAAAAGTTCATTTTCCTTCCTTCCTGTATGCACCCAGCCGCTTTCATTCACAACACTGGAGTCATCAGTCAGTGGTGTGAATGTGTGAGATCACGAGTTTTGTCCTTGTGACCAGATTTGGACTTGTTGATGTCATCTTGTGAAGACGTGAGGATTTGTAAAACAGCTTTGTTTATTTCTCTCGTGAGGATTCTCACATGTTGACATCTTACAATTCAAGGACACTGGTTTGGGTTTCGACTTTTATAGTTGACTACGATTGGCACGAAAAAATGGTTTTATTGTGCCAAGGATGTAACTGTAAGTGTGTGTGTGTGTGTTTTGCTTATTTCGGGTCAGGGCTTGATTAGCGCGGCGGGGCGTAGCAGTTGTGTCCAGCTGCTCTCTCCAGAAGTGTGCCATGATACGCAGCAAGGACTCCAGTGAATGATCCACCTGCGAAGGGAAAAACACTGCTCAGATTTTAACGAGACATATGGCATGTTGCTTACTGAGTCCCTCAGCAGCCTCTAACAAAAACACACCGGTTGTTTGGTTTGTTTTCTTGTTTGAAAGCAGAGGGATGAACCCAAAAGTCTGTGCAAGTTGGAAAAGAATGGACTTCAATTCACATGACAATCCCAATTCATCAGCAGCTTGTGTTTCTGAAGGGGAAAATGTTCTCTGTGTTCATGTGTTGGAATAATGCTGCATTTTTTACGTGTTTACACTGAACTTCAATCTTTCCTCTCCTCCAGTCACCCCTGAACTGTTCCCTGAGACCCCCCTGGTGCCGTCCCTGCCTGCCATATCTTCGGCACGATCCAGCTCCGTCCCTCAGAAGCCTCGGAGGCCCAGTAACAGCGGTTCTGACAGTGCTGCCAGGCCCCGGCCGTTGCGCTCAGCCCCCAGGCCAGGCCCCGGCAGAGGCAGCATGGAGGTGGGCATGCGCGTGGTGCGTGGCCTGGACTGGAAATGGGGAAACCAGGATGATGGAGAGGGCCACGTAGGCACTGTGGTGGAGATCGGGCGGCAGGGCAGCACCACCACGCCGGACAAGACAGTGGTGGTGCAGTGGGACAGCGGCACACGGACCAACTACCGCACTGGCTACCAGGGTGCCTACGACCTGCTGCTTTACGACAACGCTCAGATCGGTAAGCTCGGCTTTATTGTCCTGTAAATGAATTTGCTTCTCTTCACTAAAAAGAAAAAAGAGTAATAGAATAGCATAGACCACATGCATGCATTCATCCACACGTCAAGGCAATGATATTTCTTAGAAAAGTAGTAAAGAATTATTTAAATAGGAGAGTTGGAAAATGACATGTCAGACTTGAACCCGTGCCGCCTGTGTTGAGGACTATAGCCCTCTGTACATAGAGCACGACCTAACCACTAGACTATCAGTGCCCCTCGAAAAACCTTTTTTTTTTTGTTCTGCTTTTGAAGAAATTGAAAAAACAAGGTCATTTCAAAAGCTTCTCTATAAGCCTCTTGGGTCTCATGTTTTTTTCTGAAAAACCGGTTCCACATGTCTATCTTTAAAAAGATTTGCCTGAGTCTCCGTCTGCACAAAGCCTGTTTTGAGAAAGTCTGATACAGTGCAGTCTGCCATCATGCTCTATTTTGGACTTGAATGACACACACACACACACACATTAATGCAGGACTCATTAGCATTTTGCTCTATATAAAGCGACATTTTTCTGCCTCAGAAACTTGCCCTTCAATTAATGGAGCGAATGAAGAGGAGGAGAAGAGATGAGGAGCTGAGGGGGGTTGGGATATTTTCGTCATGCTGTTTGTGTCTCAGTTCTTCCACATCTCCTCATATTAGCTATTGTGAAAAGTTTCAGCTGTACGTGACATATGCACACGATGCTTCAGCGAGCTGCATATCACAGATACACTAAAGATCCTACTCACCTACAAGAGACGACAAGTTCCTTACTATTTGTTTGTAGCAAAATGGTACAGAAATGAAAACGTGAAGCCCACTCACTTCTCTCCTTAACCCCCGCAGGTGTGCGCCACTCCAACATCATCTGCGATAGCTGCAAGAAGCATGGCATCATGGGAATGCGATGGAAGTGCAAAGTGTGCTTCGACTATGACTTGTGCACCCAGTGTTACATGAACAACAAGCATGACCTGGGCCATGCCTTTGAGCGTTACGAGACAGCACACTCTCAGCCGTGAGTACTACTAATTCTAACCGGCTTTGTTCACCTTGTAGGAGGTAATGACTTCTTGACCTCATTAGCATTGTTTACGCAAATGAACTTCAGGTAGTCCAGTGTCTGTCTTCACATGCCTGAGTTATGGACAGCTACAGTGAAGTACTTTCAACAAGGAAACATGACATTGTGACTCCAGACGGCATTAATAGTGTCTGTCCGGCTGATGTCTGTGATTAAGTGCATGCAAACAGGTGATAGCCAATGATCTCGTTTTGAATATAACCAATATCAGACTGTCTTCGACCTTCCTGCTTTACGTCAATGTAATAACCTGCCTGATGAAATGTCCTGGACTTGAATTTAGTGTTTGTTGGGGAAATGTTCACTTTCTTGCTGTCTGAATCATCTTCTTCAGATGTCTTTACGTCGTTTCTTCTAGTTTGTACTAGAAGGAGTAGATCTTTATTTTAGTATTCTTACAAACCTACTGAATGAGCAACATTCCGGATAAATATGACTGTAATATCACGGTCTGCAACGTAACGATCTATTAGTGGGAGAAGTTGATCCGTTGTTTACAGCAGAGCAGTTTCAGTTGATCTGAAGCTTTTGTTTATGAGCAGCGTGTGGTCATGTGACCTGTAATAAACTTTTCACAGCTACAGTGAAGACAGATTTGAGTCAGTTGTTGCGTCGATTTCAAGGATGAAATTGGATGTCGGATGTCTGGTTTTCATATCTTTAGTTTACACTCACACACATTCTTCTTCGCGGTTGTGTGAAGATCGACTTAACCTGTGTTAGTCTCGGCCCATTTGAACATCTGCAGCTTCAGTTTTGGAGGGTAAATAGTAAACAGAGTTAAACTGTGAGTCTTACTGTGCTGGAAAATAAAAGTTTTTAATCTATTTCAGCGAAATTTAAAGTGGAAACAAAAAGTGCATTTGTTTCTGTGTTTAGTCAGCTTAGACAAATCCTGCTTGGGCCCGCTGAGGATAAATGTTTAGTGAGCTGATTCCAAGTGTCCTGCGTTTCCAGCTCTCCCTTCAAAATCCACTCTTCTGCATCAATTCACAGTAAAGCTCCAAACTGCCTCCAGCCACCGTCTGAATGTCAGCTGGATGGCCTGTTCTCTTTTTAACGAGGTGATATGTATGACCCAGATTTCTTCTATAGCTATGCCAGGTCCTGGTCCAACTCTGTCCCATCTACGTGCCTGAGCCTGCTGTCAGAGGAACGGTAAAACAAGTGGTGGTTGAGTCAAGACCTGTTTGACTCTATTCATATTCTAGTTATCTTTACTTTTTTAGATGTATTTATAATTGGATTCAAATTCAGTCTCGTTGAATCCAAATGTTTATTCAAAAAGAGGACTTTCCCCTGATTTTAAAAACGTACCTTAACTATGGATTTCGACAAACAGAATGAAAATCCCCTTCTGCCTTTCCTGACAGTCTCTGTGTCTCTGGCTTCAGATCAGTGCAGCGTCACATTAGTTCTTCCCTTGACACCAGCATCATTACTTGTCAAAGTCAGTGTTCCTGAATACCACAGGCAGCTCCAGTAAGGATATGGTGAACCTTCAAGTTTTACTCTTGTGATTTAGTTCCTTTAGATTTTCAGGCTTATTTGCACCAGGCAGAGCACACAATGCATCCTGGTACATGTAGGGCAAGGACTGCTAGCAATTCAGTTTGCTTTGACAATATAGCATACACTAAAGAAATAAAAAGATTTACCATCAGAGCTGATTGTATGAAAACTCCCCCTTTTACAAGTTATTCGACTTCAAATGTCTGACTCCGAAAGTGAGACATAAAATCGCTTTGTACACAGAAGGGACAAATATATCGTTAGGACTGTAGCTCCAAATCATGGGATGACAGGAATCGAGTTTCATCTCTCTACTGATTTTATCTTGACGTCCTAATATGGCTTTATGTTGTGACATTCTGTCTCCAATGCAAACATTGTCATCAGATGCATCATGCTAATAATCAGGGATGCCATAGTTTAATGATGTGTTTGATCTAAAGCCTCTTTTTGTATGCAACATGAATGGTATTCTGATGTTCATGAGTGCTACTGACAGGCACAGAGAGGAGAGCAGCCGGGAGAAGGGAGGACAGTCATTTCAAAGTCTTGTGTTAGAGTTTCCCAATTTTTAAAATTTTTTTAAAAGAAAGATCTCAGTTTTCCTGTTAATGCATTTTTGTTCCAAATATCGTTTATTGGTCTCATGACCTTCCAATAATCTGTGTCGGCCCTGGAAAACCAATATTGGTCGACTTCTTCAGTGCAATGATATCTGCGTGCCGTACATGATGCACCTTAAAGGCTGGTTTACCGTTCACCTGTAAAACTCAAAGAAGAGGAAGAATCAGTTTTTTTCCCACATTTACACACAACTTATAAAAAGGTTTACAGAACCCTTCATCATTTTGGACTTCTTACTCTGATGGAGAACGCTCATTCAAGTCAGAATTTCAAGCCACATAATAATGAAACTAGTCTCTGGACTCATTTCAAAGGGCTTCTTTGTGAGTTCCACTTTCTTATTAAGCGTCGCTTGTTCGGCTCCGCTCAGCATAACAGTCATTTCTGTTGCTCCTCCCGTCCGTGTCGTATTTGAATGATACACTCCCTGAAGGTGAAACTAAATTGAGCCTCTTTGAAAAAGTGTTTTTCTCAAGTATTACACCGAAATGAACAAATTGAGTTTTACATAACAGTGATATAATTGAGTGACATTCAGCCAACCGTTCTTAGATTAGGTGACATTAAGTCCCATGATGACTAAATGAAGTGATTCATTATATGTTCATTAACTTCCTTTCAGACACTATAGGTGGTGGTGATTGAAACAGTTTATTGGTCAGCTTGTATGTTTGAGGTCACGGCTAAACAGGAAGTTGGTGGGAGCATATGATTCTTACCGTAACGTAAACAAAGGACGACATACATATTTATTCTCAACATCATCATCGTCACGGTTTGTCTCCTTCGTATGTGATAATAAGCGTGAACGTCACACAAAGTCATTTTCTTTCTGACGTTTGTTTGTTTGTTTTTTCGATTCAGGTGAAAATATTTTTAACAAACAGCTGCCATGAGTCAAAAACGGAGCGCTGAATGAATCACAAACATGTGATACATGACGCACGTTTTTGTAATTGGTCATTGGAAAGAAGAAATTAATGCAGTATTGGGAGCCTAGGACTTCTTCTTTTGTTGTCGTGGTAACGATACAGGCATTGATATTCAATTATGACTACCCTAAGTTTAGTTTTGACGTATTAAATCTGCCCTTCGTTTGCAGTGGCCGTCCTCAGGCAGTCGGACTGGAGCTGGTTGGGTGTGATGAAGAAACATAAAATGTGTGGATTATATCATCAGTTTAGTATCATTCATACTTGGAAATTTCTCATGATTTGACAACTATCAAAAACTTTTTTGCGTAATGTCCGTGAGTATACAGAGTTATATTTGTAGCTCAGACGAGGGACGGCGTGTTCATCTGGCTGATCATCACATGAAAGTCACTTTTTTTTCTCATCAGATAACAAAATAGAGAACTACACTACAGTCTCTCCCTCCGCCCCCCAAACACACAGTACTTCTTTATATCGACACAACACTGACCCATATTTCACTGAGAGCATTTCAAAAGACTTATTTATAATCTGGAAGTCATGGGACTCTCTGTGGATATCTGCATGGAAAGTCAAATTTAGCTTGGTTTCGTGATGACTGAGACTTGTTTTTGTCCTGCAGTGATTCGTCTTAGGGGACTGGGGTTTGGCTTTCTGGTACTTAAGAGGGGTTTCTTTCATGAGGACCAAACATGTGTGAGGGTTTAATAGCAGCTTTGAGCAGGCTGGGTCTGTTTGTAGTTTACAGACATGCTGTTGGCAGGAACTTGGCGTGTGTCCTGAGGGGACAATGGGAAGTCGTGCTGACACTCCACAGTCCTACCATCACAAACATGTTGTGAGGCCTGAGCCGGATGTACTATCAGCATCCCATTGTCAACACAACAGATATAATTGGATTAGCATGCTAACATCCTAAACGCTGAGGATTAGCATCTTAACATATTCAACTTACTTTGTGACAGCTATTATTACAAAACAGGTGTTGGATATGTGCGGCTCTTAAAGCCTTGTGTGGCTGTTACATTATTGAGTGTGGACTCTTTTAGGAAATGTTTGTGAATATCTGTGAAACTGTGAAAGGTTTGATAACTGAAAGATCTTTACTGGGGATGTAACGATTCACTCAACTCACGATACAGTTTTCTTGCGATTGATTTGAAGAGAATCTGGAGGTGGTTGGAGCTTCTCATCGTGTTGTTGATTAAATGCTACATCATGTTGGTTGTGCTATTTGTGAAGTTCTCTGTCTTGTTGTAATATTTGCACACAGTTTTTTGTGTTTTTGTTTTCTGCCTTTGGAAGCCAAAATGCTTCCACTGTCATGATTAGGTCTGCTTTTCACAACCAACCTCCTCCGCTCTACAGCTGCTGACGCTTCACGATATTTACTGCGATTCCTTTTGTCAGAGAACCGATTCGACACCTTTGAATTGATTTTTAACTGCCTCACGATGAACCTTTACATCACTAATCTTTACAATAAGAGAATAAAATCACTCGCATAGAAAAGAAGGAAGGTAGCATCAGGAGTGTCGTGTCATAAATACAAGTTGACTGACAGTAACACTCACTGAGTAAACAACATAAACAAGGTGGAAAAAGAAAGCTTAACTTACAGTACGTCACCTCAAAAAAACACATGAATTAATATAAAGTAAGAATGACATAAGAACACTGAATAAAACAAAGATAATAAGAGACACAAAGTTGTGAGAAGCCTGTCGCAGGGCAGTCGTGACAAGCTAAATGAGTTAAAGTAAAAGTAACTTCTATGATGGAAAAGTTTGAAGTCTTCGCGACAGAAGTCTGCTGGATGTTGTGAATGGCTCACAGTCCTGCATTTGTTTAACACCCGTTGGTTGTAGTACACAGGGAGGCGTGTGTGTGCATGCTGACAGCGCTCAGGGCAGCATATGCGTGTACCATATGTTTACGAGGAGATGGTTGGTATGCAGCTGGTTAATCGGCTCTTCAACACACAAACACCACACGCACGCAGTTCCAGGCAACCTGTCGGCTCGACTCCCCGCTTAATCCTTCCCTCGCACATCAAGCCGCACTGCTGCAGCTGACCTCCTCAATTCTCCACCCTGTTGTCTCGATTACGGCGCATCAATCCAATCCCCACCACGGAGTTTCCAGTACTTTCTCCGGCTTCGAGCTAGAGTTTTGCTCTTCACATTTTCACTTTTGCTTTGTTCGAGTGGGTTAGCTGGAATGTTTGTGCTCATTCCTCACGACAAATGTACGTGTGTAGATTTGCTCACGTCACTCGTATCACTCCAACACAAACTAGTTTCTTCTGTAGTGCTTATTAAAGTCTTTACTTCTCTGGTAGGTGAAGTCAAGACCCAATGAAACCTGTTACATGGTAGTCTTCTTCATTAGTGTTAAAGTACAGTAGTAGAGTCAATCAGTAATATAAGCAGACGTCAGTACTTGAGTTTACATTTTGTGAAACTGTAGCCGTTCCTAAAATGATCAAATTGATTTTTTGATGATTTTTTTTTAAATTAGCACAATGGGGTTTTCTTTCGCACGTATTAAAGTAAAGGTCCAGGACTTTATCAAAGCTGACCAAAAAAACGTGTGCTCTGATGTTCCAGGCACTGTGATTGTTAAAGTCATTTCTACTCATTTATCGAATGTGACTGTCTGCTCAAACATTCAAAAATCTTATAGTCAGACACCACAAACAGACCAAAGTAAAAACATGGCTGACACTTGATCTGGTTGACTGAACCTCACTGGGTATTCCTATTTACTTCCAAAAGTAAAGCTAACCCTCGGCAGCTGTCATGTCAGTAGGTGTAGGTTTCTCGTCCTCATCCTGTCTGGGAGCTGAGGTGACATTTGGCCGAGCAGGATTAGAAAGCTTGATCCTCTGAAAGAGCTGTTGTCTTTCCCGGAGAGGTTAACATTGAACATCAACAACACCGAGGTCGTGTTAATATCTCGAGAAGTAGTGACATCTTTATGTCCACTTTACTATCGAAATAAACGTGGATCAAGTTTTAGTCTGAGTCTCTGAATGAACTAACTTTCCTGTTGTTATCAAAGTTCAAATCAGGAGCTGAGGTCTGAACTAGATCCGCTTTGTGCCATCAGGACGTTGGCACTGTTTGCCACACGCTCCATGACCTTTAATACTACGAGTTCAGGAAGTCTGGGCAGTGCTAAAACCAACACCTTTAATTTGCCTTCTCACAGTTGAACTATTTATACCCTGTTTTCCAAGAAAAGAAAAAGAAAGCACAACACAATCTATGTAATGTATCGTGGCGAAGCAGAAAAAGGCTATTCTTGAATACACACATTTTGTACTGAACAGCAAATGAATCTCCACCTGTCCTCTTGTATTTAGATGTGGGAAATTCAACATCCTATCCGTGCTCTGTGCTCTGCCCTAAGGTGGCCTGCTTCCTGGTAGCTCTGCTTTTCAGGGATTAGGCTCAAAGCTTTATACGCAGATTCTCACCGTCCTCAGCACAGACCTGTCCAGGCTCAGTCCCATTCGGACATTGACTGCGTGCTGGCTCTCTGAGCCTCATGTGCTGCTTTTTGCTGCTGTAGCACCAATCCAGCCAGTGACAGGGGGATGAAGTTAGCTGAGGCTAACTTTAAGCAAAAGCCCATCACAAGAGAGACATGTAGGAGCAGCAAAGCCTCCATGAGGCTCCCTGAGGACGACAGCTCTCCAAAGGCTCTTTTTCTTTTGATCTCTGTGGATTTTCTATGTCTTTGAGTCAATCCGAAAAGCTGTTTGGGTTGAAAGGAAGCTTGGTTTTGATCTCTTCAAGAAAGTATGGGAATAGGCAGCTCCTTTGCACCAAGATCTGATCAAATCTTTACTATAAGGTATGTCAGATATTGATGATTATTTAACTATGTGTGAGCATGTAACCTGACTCTGAACTACTATTATTATTATAGGTCAGTGCCAGCTAAGAGGACTCAGACACTGGTGTCTGTGCTTTTGCATATGTAAAAAAATGACTTTGTATTAAGTACACATCCTGCTTAAGTCTTGGACACACCGCAGCACAAACTCCTTCTCGACGCAGAGCAGGAAACTGAAGAGTCATATACCTAACAATATCATTCTTGATAGATTAAAATAAAAGCAGAAGAACAGTGCGTGGTTTTTAGAGAGTTCATGTTCTTCAGCAGTAGGAAGCAAAAATACATCAGGAACTCGACGTAACACTAAACAGGAAGCACTGTGCTAATGGGAGAGGAGAAGAAGAAAAGTGATGTTTACAAATCAGGTTTTAAAGCGTTCTTAAACGTTTTGCAGATTTCTGTTTGGTAGACGATTGATTTATAAAGGTGAAGTAGATCATGTGTTTCAGTCGATTTTAAAGAATTAATATGTTTGTTGTTATGGTGTCAGGTGTGATTTATCCAGACACATGATATCATACATCTCAAAACTAAGATGTATGATATCATGTGTATGATGTCATGTGTCTGCTCATCAGAGCACTTCATCATGACTTTGATCAGGATTAGATTTGTTCACCTTTATGGTAAAAAGCAGTAATAGTGTATGATGTAGATCCCAGTTTGCATAAGATAGTGACATTAGACTGATGCATACGCTGGGATTATATTCTAATTTTGCTAAAATAAGTTTAAAACAATTTCAATACCAGCACATCATCAAACTGCCTGAATAATCATTTCTTGCAGTGTTTTGAATAATGACACTCTGTATGGTGATTTGTATCGTATCAGCAGATTTGTGCAGATCTGAAGCACGGGACGTGTCAATGGTCGCTTCATCGTTTAGTTAATCTGACTTAGCGTTAAATTATCAAACATTTTATGGGAAGTGCAGTCAATGCAGCTTATGTTTAAAAGCACTTCAGACTGTTTTTTCATCAGAATTTGTTTGAATATGTAAATTTGGATTAATGTGTATGAATTTCGTGAACAGGACTTGACAGTGTGTAGTGGTGCGTTGAACCGTCTGTTCAGCTGTGTCTTCATGCTCCTATCACAGAGTGAGCTTGGCACCGAGGCAGAACCTTCCGCGGATCATCCTCAAAGGAATCTTCCAGGGGGTTAAAGTGGTTCGTGGACCTGACTGGGACTGGGGAAACCAGGACGGTGAGTGCTGGTTCTGCGGGGTGGACTGCTCCTAACCATTAACACGGCTCTGCCGACTCAGCAGGCCCCCCTGCCTTCTTAAGCATGAAGCTGTACCTCTTCAAAGTGTTTCACCGTTCACAACCCACAATAACATTCTAACCTCACGTCTCATTAACCCACACAATGTCCTGTTCGTATGTGTCTGTGTGTTCTTATATTGCTGGTGACTCATGTGAGTCTGCTGCACAGATGTGCCCGTCAGTGTGTCTTCACAGTAACATTTGTCTTTGTTGTTCTTTTCTTTGTTCCAGCCCCGTGTGGTGGCATAAACTGAGAACCACACTCACTTAAGACAAAGTGTTTGTTGCAGGTGTTGAGAAACTAGAGATCTGCTCTGCCCTGATCTTGTGTCCATAAAATGTCTTTACTTTGTCACGTTCGTGCTGTTACAGTTTTGAACAGTTTCTACATTTCACATTTAAACAATCTGCCCTGGTTGATGTCTGAAATAGTAATTGAGAGCATTCTTCCACATCAGTGGGCTACATTGAAGACCCCTGACCGTTCCCTTTAGGAGGAATGCTAATGTATCTTTATGTGTTCTTTGGTCTGGGGTCATATTTGTGTCTGAGAATAGAAATGTTCCCTTTTTTCTGGGCTGAAGCGAATGAGTCAAAATGTCCTTTTGGTGTCTTTCAAATCAACGCCCCGGGGTTTGGTTAAGTCACTCATCAGGCCTAAATAGTGTAAGCGGTAAGTGCATACATAAAGCTCTGAGCATGCTCAGTAACCCCCAGCTTCCCATGTGCTCTCCCGGGTCACTGGTTTAGCTGGTGTGGTTATGCACTAGGGCAGCGTGATGACTTTAAAGGTTTAACAAGGACTCTTTTACACCATCAAACATGATGTACACTTCTTTACACACAGGGTTAAGGAGGGCCTTGATAAGGATGTGTTTTGATGGAAAATGGGAATTCTTATATTTTTGACCTGGTGCTTTTGTGTTTTGTGTTGAAGAACATTTCAGGACTGAGCAGGCTCTAGAAAAAGGCAGAACATGACTTGAACTCTTGGCAGCTTTTGTGTCTTCGGGGGAAATTGTCTCTCACTTGTCTTGGCCATTGTTTGTCATATCATTTGTCTCATATGTTTGCATGCTGCTTGTCAAATTTTACATAATTACACATGTCGACAGTTCTCCACACATTTTGTCCCGATCAAAAACACTGTTTCTTTCATCTGCTGACTCTTCTTTCTTCAATGAGCTGATATTTTTCCTCTCCAACCCAGTGATGTATTTCTGTATATGTGTGTATGTTTGTTTTTATTTATTTGTGTGTGTGTGTGTGTGTGTGTGTGTGTGTGTGTAGGCGGGGAGGGTAAGGTTGGGAAAGTAGTGGACATACGAGGCTGGGACACAGAGTCTGGTCGAAGTGTGGCAAGCGTCACCTGGTCTAATGGCACTACCAATGTCTACCGAATGGGACACAAAGGCAAAGTAGACCTCAAGTACGTGTCTGACGGCCAAGGAGGCTTCTATTACAAAGATCACCTACCCAAACTAGGTAAGACACACTGATTCCTGTTTCTAATGAACATTATGAGTTATTGTAACAGTCATGTTAAGGCTCCCATACCAAGTTAAGAGTAAAGCAATACTTAATTTGTACAATGTCGTTTTCCCAACTCTAGACTGTAGTCTTTGTTCCTGAGCATTTATACAGGAAGTTCAGACCCTTCACTTCATCTGGAACAAAATCTTAATTAATGTTTAAGTATGTTTACCAAAAATGCATTTGGTTAGAGTTTGGAAATCCTGACGTGATAGGTTCACCACAAGTCCTGTATTGTTTATACTGTTTGTGTCTTCTGCCTGACTTTTATAATATGATTTTTTAATCAATCTAAAGTCTGCTCGGAAATATAATGCTGATTGAAACCAGACTGTGATTGTTGTGGGCTCCATGTTAGTTCTACGTTTTCGTTGACGCTAACACCTGTCCGTTCAGGAGAGCATGCGGAGCTGCAGCGTCAGGAGAGTGCTGACGGACACTCCTTCCAGCAGGGGGACAAGGTCAAATGTCTGTTGGAGGTGGACATCCTGCGACAGATGCAAGAAGGGCATGGAGGCTGGAACCCCAAAATGGCCGAGGTATTATTATCAGCTTCACATGTCGCCCTGTTCTACAATGTAAAGAGAAAAAACTGAAGTTCCCTTATTGTTCCCAACTTCTGATAATGACCTCCTTTATACTGTGCCTATGGTATGTGCTCTTTACGTTTTAGACGCACATAGCCTCCCAGTCCAAACACGTGTCCCTTTGAACATTGTGTACAGAATATTTATGTAAGTGGCTCAGATGGATGTTGGCTTGCAGCAGAGTGAAAAGAAACAGAGCATCCAACTCTCGAATCACAGCTGCTAAAGGGAACATTAAGGTCACAGCAATGCAGACAAAGGCCCAGAGTGACACAGTCTGTTTGTGTTCGCAGTACATCTGCCGGATCGGGACTGTTCACAGAATCACTGACCGAGGAGACGTACGAGTCCAGTACAGCAACAACATCCGCTGGACTTTCCATCCGGGGGCCCTCACCAAGGTACTGAGCTCCAGATAAGCTTCTTTCAGAGCACTTACGTACATCTGAGGGTTCTCAGCTCATTTTAAATACATCTCTTTCCGCTAGGTGAACACTTTTGGAGTTGGAGAACTAGTAAGAGTACTGGAGGACATGGAGAGTGTGAAGAGACTGCAGGCCGGCCATGGAGAGTGGACAGACAGCATGGCTCCTGTATGCTCACTAAGCCTTATAATGAAAAGTCTTTATTTTTTTGGCACTTTTTTCAGAAATGAGATAATATTAACGGTAACTTCCGAGTTGACTTGACAAAATAAAAAAAGAGCTTTAACTTGCCATTGGTTTTCTCACCAAGAACTGATGACTTCATTGTTATTAAAGCCTTCAGATTTGTAAGCACAGAATCTTTTCATGTTTCCTCAGTTCGTTGACTATTCTTGACCCGTGATTTCGTAACCAGAACTAAACTCTGACCCGAGACTTTCAAGACAATCACTTGTTCCTCACCTTTGTGATTTTGTAGTATCTTAAAAGTACTCGCTGCTCTGTGTGCATGATGCTAGCTACGTCACATGCTACAGTTAAGCATTCTTTTGGCAGACAACGCCCTAAATTAGGAGTGACCTACTTCCTAAAAATATTCATTGTATGTGAGGAAGTTCAGAACCATTTCCCAGAATGTGCACGGGCTTATATTCACCTGAAATTAAAGACGCTCAGAAACTGCGCCTTTATAGTACATACCATACTATACATAGATTTTTGTTAACTAGATTTCACACTTTTTTGTCAATGCAAACCTCCCCTCTAAATGTTTAGCCCACCTTAAGACCACAGACTGCTTGCTTAGAGTTTTTTCCCCTCCCTAGGTGCTCGGCCAGGTCGGAAAGGTGTTAAAAGTTTATGCAGACGGTGACCTTCGGGTGGCGTTTGGTGGTCAGACATGGACGTTCAACCCAGCGTGCCTCTCAGCCCAGCCTGTGGAGGTGGACGCCAACCTCATGACAGCTGAGAACCCCAACGATTCTGGAAGTAAGGCCTCTGCCGGGACGAGGGGGCTCATCTCTAACACTACAGCAGCAGCTTTGCCTTCTGCGTGCATCCATTCATCCTCTCCCTTTCTCATTCCAGCTCTGTCATGCATGCTTTCACATACACGCTGCAACTGTGCCACTCATGGCCACCGTCGCAACCATTCCCTGTCTGTTTCTTTTTCAGCAATGTGTCTACAGGGTGTCATTTCCTGAAATGTGCCTCTCTGTGGCTTGTCATGAGCCTGCATGTTGACAGCGGGAGGCTTTGGCAGCTCAGCCTACATTTGTCATCTTTTCTGCAGCCTTTTTAATCATGACTAAATCTGTTGTGTGCATGTGTTTATGTCAGTAGAGGGAAACGTATGTGTGTTTATGGGAAATGTGTGTGTGGGGCCAGAACACAACGCATGGGGGACATTTTGACTCATTCTCCTGGTTTCACTTTGAGTTCAGCTTTGAAAATATAAAAGCTTTATCCATGTGTTTGTCCTGGGATTTGGGTCCTCTGGAGGACTCTTGACACTGTTTCTGATCGTGTTGTTCACATTAAACGGATTAAGTTAAATTAATCCTTTTGTCTCCCCCCCATCTGTCTCTGTTCAGGTACTGTCATCTCAGTGTTGGAGAAGCTGCTGTCTCAGTCCACGGAGCAGGACAATCCTAGCCGGCTGGTGATTGAGGCAGCACACGGCAGTGCCAATAAAGTACGGGAGTTGGTGCAGAAGTATCCTGACAAGGTTAGTGCAGCACTCCTTCTCTTTGCTGCAGTCCACTGCGCGTTCCAAGAGCTCTCAACAGGGCGCCAAGAGAAATGAAGGCCCAGAGAGACGTAGTGAACTAAAAAAAAGATAGATGCCGTACACTGAAATCTGTAAATCTTCACCCTGTCAAGGTATTTCAAGTGTGCAGTTGCATTTTCAAGTAGATTCTAATCGAGCTAATTGAGTTAACTTCAGTCAAACTACAACCACTAAACAAATTGTGAATGTTTCCCACAATTAAATCGGCAAGTATGTTAGTTATTCATCACTTACTCATTATTATTTTAAACAACTTTCACTTCTTTTTCACAATATGTCTCAATATGTTTTAGCTTCAGCTTTAGTCCTTTTTCTTCTTTTCTGTTACTCTTTTCCCTTATTTATTTCAATCCTTATTTTTATCTATTTTACAAGTTTTATTTGCTGTTATATCGTTCTCACCTTGATGCTGCCAATCTACAGCAGTTCTTGGCACTTACAGGCCGTTTATGCTCTCAAACACAATATCACAGTTTGAAATATGAACTAAATACTTTGGGATTAGACTAAAATACAATAGATTTGATAGTTACCATTACACAAGTAACCTTCATCAATGAATTCATGTCAGAGATTTACACTTTTTAATATTGAGAGAAATATTAACTGCATCATTTCGTCATAGTTGGTTACATCAGTAATCATTTAGCTATTAATATTCCTACTATGTGATGACTACTATATTAATAAGGATTACATGTGTAAGCTGTATGACGAATGCAGTTGTGGTTCATGCTCAGGCTATTTCCAGTCAGTCTGCGTTCAGCTCTGTCTTTGATCAGGCTGTCAGCGCCTCTAATCAATCTTCTTCCACGTTTGTGCTCTCGGCAGGTGGATATAAAGAACCAGGGCAAGACCGCACTGCAGGTCGCTGCCCACCAAGGCCACATGGAGGTCGTGAAGGCCCTGCTGCAGGCCAACGGCTCCATCGAAGTCAAGGATGAAGATGGAGACACGGCATTGCACTACACTGCCTTCGGGTGAGGATACATGTATAGAAACAGACGTTTGAACAGAAGAATTGGACAGAAGAAGACACTTAATCGTGCAAATTGCTCGTGCTCTTGTCAACATTCGGCTCTGTTTTCTAGAAAATCCTGGAGACTGACAGATGTAGATAAGAGCTCTTACGTGTCTCCTTCCATGTAATGTGATAATCCATTCACAGAAGGGACAGCATTAAAGTGTTGTCTAATCAGCCACCCACATCCCCTTCTCCATCCACATTAACACATAATCAGGAAGTCAGCATTTGACAACATCTCCTCTGGAGTTGGTTCATGTTAAATATAACTTTCTTTTGTTGCTGGTGGGCTTTAGTGGTAAACAATGGGACCAAAACAGCAGGCTTTTAAAAAGATTGTTTGACTTTGCATGCAACCCTTGAGCTTCTTGAGCTTCAGAAAAAAAAAAAAAAAAAAAAAAAAACTGGCATGAATACTTTAATTGAAAGCATTTTTCCGACATGTTGATTCACTCAATGGAAATGGATGACACTGAGGACTAATCTGTTTGTGGTTTCTCTTTGTGCAGTAATCAGGCAGAGATCGCACGGCTGCTGTTAAGCAAAGGAGCAAATGTCAACCTACTGAACAACTCCATGTGCACGGCGCTCCACATCGCTGTAAACAAGGGCTTCACAGACGTGGTGCGTGTGCTGACTGAACATTCGGCTGACGTCAACCTTCAGGTGAGAGAGAGCCTCGCATTACTGGCACTGAAGACTGGGCTTGATTTAAATTATGTCCCCCTATAAAGACCAGTTGAAAACATCTCTTTTCTCTCTTTCTTCTCTTGTACTTTATTCAAAGTAAATAATTACATCACTTAATATATAATAATTATCTTATATTTTTTATAACATAAAGTGACAGGATGATGTGCATGTGGAGTAGCCTGTGAGCTTCTTTGAAAGTCAATACTATGCACATGTCACAAGAAACTCAAATGTCTCCCTTTTAAAGCAGCTGTAAAGAGAAATAATCAAATATTTATGATGTTTGTGTGCGACCTTGGCTGTACTGTGGCCCTCAGCGTTATAAGGGGCTTTTGTGTCTCTTTACAGCGTTTGCAGAGAGTGTAACACGCCTGCAACCAGGCCTGGAATCCACTTACTGCTCATTTGTTCTGCTTGAGTACAGTGGCTACTCATCTAAGAGCATGGAGCAGACGCTACGAGTTTGTTTTTGTTTGTGAGGTATACAATCTCATGCAACCGGGGCACATTAGAAATAAAGACCCAAAAATATTATGAAGACTCGATTTCAGATTTACAACAAATTCTAGAAAACAAAACCATGCAGTAGCTGCAAATATAACTAATGTGTTGTAAATGTTCAGGGGTTAATGATGCATTCTGGTCCTTTGTACTAAGACACAATGTTTCATATAACTGCCATCATAAAAATGATTAAAGTGACACTTTGGCATTTTGCTGCTTCATGTCTAAACAGGTGTCATTTAAAGACTCCAAAACCTGAAAAATGAGTCTCTGCCCAATTTAGGCCACAGCCTCGCTCAGCCTTTTTTTCCCTTCTCTCCTTAAATTAGGATTCATATGGGGACACACCGCTCCATGATGCCATTGCGAAAGATTTCCGCAATATCATCGAGATCCTGGTGTTGGTGCCAAACATTGACTTCACCCAGCAGAACCACAGAGGCTTCAACCTGCTGCACCACGCTGCCCTCAAAGGAAACAAACTGTGAGTCTATGTAAATGTTCTGCAGCTGAAACATTTTTGAAACCTGCATGGTGACAAGGTTGCCGTGCATGTTAAGATCTGTGAAACACTTGCATAAAATTAGGCGCTCATCTCATCTCGACAGTCACATCCAGGTTTTAGATTCAAGACTGATGAAACAGATCTTTGTAAATGGTTCTGAAGTGTGAGGGGCTGGCAGTTACTTGTCTGAAAATATTACCACCTGGATCAAATTCTCCCCACTTACAAATAAAAAAATAAAAATACTGCTGTGTGAAAGCAACAAGCTAAAAACCTGCTATAACCGAGTAGAGCCAACTAACCAGGAAGTGGGCAGAAACCTTAGCATGAGCTTGCTTCAAAATATATTTTCTCTTTTCAGCCACAACTTCAGCCACTCATTTTTCCTTTTTTTGTGGAATAAATGCAAAAGACAGAACACGCAAGTCTGTTTTAGACTGTTGCTTAACGTCACAGTCGATAACACAGTTGTGCAAACAAACCTGTTAAACCTTTTTTTTGTCTGTTCAGTCCCACAATCTGAAAAAAACCTTTTAAGATTAGGAGATTCTTTCCTCATCTTCAGCATCACAGATCTTTTGTAATGGCTCCGAATTTTTGGCACCTGAAATTGAGTTTGAGAAACATTCATGTGTGACTTAATCATCCCAAAGCAGGGACCAATCGTTGTTAGTTTGGAGCTTTGCAATTTCCAAAATTCTTTTAATCAAATGTGTGCAGTAACGTGAGCTTGTAAGTTTCTCGTCACAGACATATATTTGTTTTCTCCAGACGTTCACTCCAAAAAAAACCTTCTGATATGATGACACCGAATAAATCAGGCTGTCCGGGTTGTTGCTCATCTTCCTAACTTATATGCATGTATGCCATGTGAGGATGAGAGGTGACGGTGCTGGGTGTGTGGGAATCTCTCCTGCGTGTTCAAATTCTCAAAACTATCACTTCCAAATAGAGCTCTTCTCCCACACAGCTTCTGCTGCTGTCAGCAGGCTGATCATCAATAGCAACCAAACATGCAACATTAACTTCTGCATCCCCTTTTTCCGCACGTTCACTTGTCCTCCAGGTTTTTTGCTCAGTCAGTCTTTCGCCATGTGGTGCCTGAGATCCGGATAGCAACTCGTTAAACTCGTAGAATCCTCTCAAAATGGCTCCTTCTGTGGAACACAAGGGAGCTGGTGAAAGATGTCAATACTGAGACGCTTTACGCCAAACGTCAAGGCTGCCTGGCTGACACCTGTCACAGAGGCTTCTTTGTCCCCTGACTGTGTTGCTTTCAGGCTGATTGACACTGCATGTGCTTCACCTAAAGCTAAGCCTCGAGAGGGCACACTGATCAGGCAGAGATGCAGAACATTACAGAACATTACAGAACATTCTCACAACAGTAAGGTTTCATCTCCCCCAACACAACTCTGGCTCCTTTTTTGTGTTTGCCAGATTCCTCCTCTGTTCATGTTGCATCATATCAGCCTCCACTTACCCTGAATAGCTTGGAAATGTGAGGGAGGGCGCCAAAAGTGAATGGGCCCTTTTCTGGGAACTCTATCATACTTCTTAGTGCTCTGAATTTATTTTAAAAAACTGTATTATTGATGTACTTTGGAGGCTGATTGTAGTGAAGAGGCTCTCAGCTCATATGATTTGTAGGCTAAGGATTAAAACAATCTACTTATGTTCTCGTGCAGATTTCCATCTAAGTGACATTTGTATATTTATAAAAGTGAAATGTAAAGTTATTAAAAGACTTCTGACTGTTTCAATGCTGTTTGAAACCCTTTTCAAACTACTTGAAATGTTAAATTATTGTAGTTTGAACTGGATTATTACTGGCATGCAAGGGGAGCTTTAGCCTCAGGTGCTTTCCGTTACGCGTTTGCTTTCCGCCTTTATCGCTAGCAACTGTCACTATTTTTGTTTTGAAGTTAAATACATTATTCATGAAGAAATTGTGTCTTTTGTCTTGTGGGCTCAGGCCTTAGGTAGTCAGTGGGAAAGTAAAATATCCTGAGAGTAAATGAAAAGGAGGTGAATTAGTTATTGTGTTTGAGCGTCTTGTATGTATCACTTGTATATCCAAGCGTGGATATGTTCTGAGTCTCTCCAGTGCAGTCAGGTTCTGCCAACATGTCAGAGAGAGGCAGGTTCCTTTTAATAAGAGCAAGAAAATCAAACTTTTACCACCTTTTTGAAATATGAATAGGAAAGTCAGTCTCTCACGACTCGGAGTGACTTCCTAAGAGTTCCTATTTTTCACAGTGCACCACGTCTGCCTGACCATGTGGAGGCTCCTGCTTTTTTCGCTCCAGGACTTTTATGACCTCTTATGAACTTTCCATCCCAAATATAACAAAAATCATGTCATGGAAAATTGTCCCTGGCTCTTTTTTTAAATTTTTTTAAGAGGTGCCATTAAGTAAAGGAAGCAGGAATGAAAAACAGCAGCAGAGAAATACATACATCTTTTCCCTGAAGGAATGCCACTTCATTCAGAGATTCTGTTTTTGGTGTGATTTGATGGAAAACATCTTGAAAATGTATATCCCAAAGGGTGTCCGAGCCCTGTTACTGTCATCAGCAAAGTTTTTTTCTAGGCTATGAATGAAGTACCATTTCTCTACAGTGTCTCCATCATCTACTTATACCAGTCTGCCAGCTACTAAAACAGTCAAAAACGAGCAGTCGATACATTTTTCCAGTGCTAAATTCGTACCTCCTAACTTCACATTTCCTCATCACTCCATTAACCAGACCACTTATAGCTCCTACTGTAGCCACTGAAAATGATCCTGTAACCAATAATAATGTCAGGACCACAAAATGTGGACAAATGTGGACTAAGAAAGGGCGGAAAAAAAGACAGTCGGTGAGTAATCGCTGGAACGCGAGAGGAAAACGAACAGCAGTAGAGGCCACAGTGGACACTCATTTAATAAATGTCCAATCTGTTCTGGCAAGTGTCGTATGTGCAGCGCTGGGAGTTTAGACTGCACCGCGCACCCTTCATTTAGCTTGTCGTTCCAAAAGTCGAGACCCAGGATTTACAGTGTTCAGGATTAGCTCGGTTCCCCAGTTCCACCATATCTCATCCTCAGGCCTCCGGCGCATCGACACAGTCCAGGTGCTGTGTAATTCTCGACACTTTTCTGCTTTGTTTTGGGTTCAATTCTTGCAGGAATAAACACTTAGACTGTGCATTAGATTGAGAGAAAACAGGAAGCTAAGATGAATCTTGAAGTTGTAAATTCAAAACTGGTTGTATTTATTTTTCTTTTGGAGTTTATGTTTGTGGACTCCCACCTCGTTGACTGCTCGTGGATTGCTTCTTTGACCTTTCAAGATTCAAAGTAACCATCATCCATTAAAAATAGTTTCATTCCTGATGTGACATTGTTTAAAGTAAGTGCAGCTCTGGCCCACTGTTGGGGGTTTTTTTTGTGACAGAAAGATGAGAACGTTTTGTTTATTAGTATTTATTTATTGGGAGGAAATGGAAAAAGAGGGCCAGAGGCCAAGTTCACAAACAGTCCTGGGAAAAGAAAAGAAACAAGGCAAAAAGCCAGATTTCCTCTCGACTTTCCAGCTGGGCCAGAGAGGCAAATGAATGTACTGTACGGGGTGACTGGTCTGTTTGCTGTATTCTTTGAGTAGAAAGGATTCTTGGCTGGATTTTTCCCCCTTTCCAGTAAAATCACAGCGTATTGCCTCATTGTTTCTCCTCAGTCACCAGATGTCTCCTGGTTTTTCCACCTATTGCTATTGTTGCTATTGATTCCTGTCTTTCTGGAATTGCAAAGCACCTTTTGACAATACAGTGTAAACTGTCGGACACAAACCAGATAGATTTAATTCATCACATACTCTCAAGGCTGTTTCTACAGAGGCAAAGAATAACTGTGGTGCATTTCTTCTGCTTTTATCAGAAGCAAGTTACAAAATAGGAAGAAAGAAATCCCCAAAATAACCGAATGATGACTTCAGTCGCCTGAACAACTCAGAACCGCTCTGCCCTCTAGCTGTTGTGTGTTTGAAGGCATGATTGTACAAAGTGCCTCCAAATGTCAGCCCAAGCCTGAATATTCATGAACACACAGGAGTAACGATTATGGAAATCAAGCAGAGGAACAAGGCGGAGAGGGGACAAAGGTGACACGGATATGTCTGCCTCAGATCTGTGAGGGTGAGCGCTTCAGCTAATGAAGCTGCACTGGAGACAATATTTCCAACCATCAATACCCCCCCCCCCCCCCCACACACACACACACACACACACACACACACAGCTGCATTGCAGGTACCAATGACCTCCAACGCAAATTCTCCCTGCTAGCCTGAGTCCAGACATTGCACCCAGAGGAGATCCCAACCATATGTGACTATACATAAACCATGCATCCTGAACCTGCAGCAATCACACCCTTTGAAATGTGTTTAAATAAATCAGCTATCTACTCTTAATTAGCCTGTAAATTCTATCATTTGGAAGTTGTTTTTTAAATCGTCCTTTCTTTTTTTTGCAGTTCTCACTTTTCCTTAACTGGACATGGAGCTGTTTTTTTACAGTGTGCTACAGAAATTATTTTTGTTTTTTGTTTGAGGGTTTTAGGATCATTTTAAGTGTTGTGGGGTGTATGAAAGGTATAATGTACAGTGAGTGTTGGGGGGGCTCTGTTGTAAATGTTTAATGATAAAATGGTGAGACAGACTGTCTTAGAATTGACTCGTCCGAGGTCGGACAACAGATACCGAAGACACGTGGCTGACACTTTTCATGCTAACAGTCTTCCTCATATTCTGTTCGCAGGTTCTCTGTGGGTACACTTCTCATAGGCTACAAAGAAGAGATTACCTTGACTTGTAAATGTCAGACGTACTGTACGTTTCTTCAAACTCAGAACATCACATGTCTTACACACACAGTAGTTTATTTTAGCTACACAGACCTTGGACGGATTGCCCACAGATTCATGAAAATAGGTTCTAACATAATGGAGAAACATAATGGAACCCTGATGAGCTGAGCTGTTGAGGAGTCTTGGTCATCCTCCGTTATAACAACCGTTCACTATACATAATCCTGATGATTACATTATTACTCTTAATTTGGTTTTTGGAAATTATTTCTTCTGATTCACAAATATCTCCAGTTCGAGCTGGGTCCATAGTGACGAGCTAACCTAGCTGTTACTACTCGAGACTGAACATTTACAGTGATGGTGGAAATCAAGGTGAACTGTTGTGCATGAATCAGCACGGTACATGAAGGATGTTTTTAAAATGAGCCTGTATCTGTCACCACATTGCGTTCCATTTGTACTTGACATGCCAGCTTCAGTTTTGTTTGTTTCCATGTCATCGACTCCAGTCTTTCCGACGGTTTCGTCTCCTTCTCCCCCCCTATCAAGGAATAGCAGACTGTTAGGCTATGCTTTATTTGCCAATTAGCCAATCAGAGTTAAGTACGAACACAGCAGTGTCATAACGAAACAAGAACATGAGCAATAACAGAAATATAAAAGATCCAATCCAGTTATTACTCTGTTAGTTTTGAACTTTACTGATGTCCTGCTTGTTTCCTGTATTATATTATGATCCTCTAGTTTTCCTTATGAATTAGAAGTTGTCTTTCTAATGACTTTTGAGATCAGCCTTCCCGAGCAGAGAAGTCCAGCAGGGCTAACAAAAAAGAAACCACATTGTCCACAAAAGAAATGTTTGCTCGTGTGGCACCGCAGCCTCCATGGTGGCATGCCAGCTTCCTGGGTGCTCAGTGCTCACTAAGGCTGTCGGCTTCAATTTCACACGTCATAAAGCAGGCTCAGCTAGAAGAGCAGAGGGCAACTCGACAGGGTAGCCCGCTTCGCACTGCAGCACAGCCCGCTGCATGAAACACAGAAGAACTCTAATGGTCTCACCTGACTGAAAGTGGCTTTATCTTTTGAGAAACTGATCCTGTACCCCGCGCTAACTCTCAAAATAATGACAGCAAAGTTTAATCTGACAGAAGACGCCACAAAGGGTGGTTTAAGTTTCGTACGTTGAAGGATGTTAGCATCCTCAGTTGCGTCAGGCATCGAGTTGTGCGATGTCGATTGTATCTATCTATTTGTTTAATACATCCTATCATGGTGAGCTTCAAAGACACGGGGATTCTTAAATTATTTACGGCTCCAAGCAACAATTGACCTGTAACATTTGAGGTAGGTGAGAATTAAAGAAACATCAGGAGGGCGCTCAGCTGTATTTAGTGAGAACTGGCCGCCTGTGGTGCCTCAGTGTTTTCTTGTTAGATCAGCTTGTTAGCAGCTCTGCAGCAGCTGCGTCTCATGCCAAGTCCACTGTGGCAGAGGATAATATGAGCTTTAGAGGGTTATGCTTTGGGCATGTTATATGGTCTGTGATGGTTTCCATTGTAGATGTGCTTCTGCTGTTTCTGATTACATTCATGTGCAAAGCTTCAGTCTAGATTTAGGGATGAAAGTGGGCTACACCAGAATGCTTCCATATACTGTAAGTCATCAGAGAACTGTTGTAAGAGTTTTATAAACTTAACCCTGACTTAAAGAAAAGAACACATAGGGAGATTTAAATGTGTTTTTCATGTACTTTGTTCAATAGAGAGCCCAGGATTCTTGGACTACAATACTTTTAGTGCTGCTGCAAATGTTAAGCTAATAACAGGGCTTACATTTTTCGGGCGCGGTGCCTGAATTCAGGCGTGAGGCTTGTGGCGCGAAATAATTAACCCAATAAATAGAAAAGAACCCGTTATTTCTATCTGTAAATATTGCCAATACTGCAGTACTGATTCAAGAAAAGAAAGATGTCCTGATCTCCTATGGGCCTGAGTGGCAGCAGGTAGTCAGCATTTGAATGGCTAACTGTGCTGTGACGAGGGGCAAAAAGACAAGAGACACAAGCAAGGAAAAACAACCCTCACCTACTCGACATCTCAGACACTGTCCACATGGTGCCAAATCCTGCCATGGTTTTGTTGCACCTATTTAAGTGCAAGTGGACATTTAAGAATTATCCTTTGATTTGTACTATGATATCGAGAAATCACCCAAACAGAATTTTCCACGAATTTCAGAGCTGTTTTTGCCAATTGCCCTTGAAGCAAAATTTTTCAGGCTCAGGATTTTTTTTTCTCACTATAATCCCTGTAGTAATATTATTTACTCTTTAATGAAGTTATTTGTTTCAGGTACAGAAGGTACCTTTGTGTGGCCCAATTAGTACCAAACCAAATCCACATACAAAGGCTGCATTTTCCATCCAGCTCAAAAGTTCACATTATTGTTAAAATGTAATACTTATTTGGCAACATTCAGCCGTGTGTGTTAAAGTAAACGATGGCAGAAAGGGATCCCAGGCAACTATCAGTGTTCTCTGCCAGGAGGAGTGTCGTGTGCTGTGCCTAATTGAGTCTTGTGTTGTTTGTCCTGGCGGCAGGGCCACAGAGAAGATCATGGCTCGGGCACGGCAGCTGGTGGACGTTAAGAAGGAGGACGGATTCTCCGCTCTGCATCTGGCTGCCCTCAACAACCACCGTGACGTCGCCGAGATCCTCATCAAGGAGGTGAGTTTAAGACGGAAGCATATCGGAGTCCTTGTAATGTGTTTTTATGACTTGTTTGTCGAGAACAGCTCGTAAAGTTCAGGGGAAATACAGAATACTACAAACACATTGTTTGTTTGGTGAAGAGGTGAATAGCTTTTTTTTATCTTGCAGAGAAAAATGACCATCATTGTCCTTTTCTTTCTTCCACAGGGACGCTGCGACATCAACATCCGCAACAACCGCAATCAGACGGCGCTGCAGTTGGCGGTCACGCAGGGCCACACCGAGCTGGTGCAGCTGCTGGTGGCCGAGGGCGCCGACGTCAACATGGAGGACGAGGACGGCGACACGGCCATGCACGTGGCCCTCCTCCGCCCACAGCTGGCCAACGTTATGCTCAGCCCGGCCGTGGGAACCAGCAGCACTGAGGAGAGCAGTGAGGGCTGCTCCTCCACGTCGCTCCACTGCAGGGTGAGAATCCCTGGAGAGAACTTTCTGTTACTTATTTTGTTCTTGGAGGGAGCAGCAACTAACAACCAACATAAGAACCCAAACATCATCAGAATTCAGACAACATAATCATTTCTAAGTACTCAGGCAAAACAGGAACTTAGCCAACTTAGGTTGAGACCAAGAGGGACGAGGATATAAGAAGATAAAAGAGCAATTAACAGAGAAACAAGAGGGAGTAAGAGCCTTGAGAAGAAATGGAAACCCTCGTGCAAAATCTGAAAAAAAGAGATAAGATATATCTTAAAGAAAATTAAAAATGAGATACAAATGATAGGAGGGGGGTATTAGCTATTAATTAAAATATAATGTAGAATATTGTCAGTGAAAACACAAAAGCAACTAAAAGGAACTGTACTCAAAGAAAGAGAAACAAGTAGTCAATCGGGAAAAAGATGCAACATAAAAAATAAAAAAATAAACATTTTAGAAGAATAAAACAGAGAGAACAGTGGAGACTCAGAAACCGCTCAGAGAGCAGGGAATGGTTCCTGATTTGTAGTCAGTGTTTTCTGTTGTTGTGTTCTCATGTGACTGCTGCAGCTGTTTAGGGCTGCAGCAGTCACACATTACCTCTGACTTCTTGTTTGGACTGAACAAGCCAAAGAGGGACAACACAACTTTGTAAAGACGTAAACATGTGACAAAATCACGGCTAAACAGAGACCGACAAGTGTGTAAACAGAGTTAAGGTTACAAAAGAGATAATCCACAATAAATAAGGGACTGAGGGATGATGAAACACTCAAAGAGGAGTAAATATAGGCTGAATGGGAGAGAGGTAAACAGACTTTATAAGGTAACCAGGGACTAAATGTGGGTTAAAGGGATTCATATGGTCTTAAGTAGGTAAAAGACGACTTATAGCGGGATTAAAAGACCTGAGGGATAGGTGGACTTAATTTGAATTCAAAGAAGGCATGGTAAACAAAAACACGCGCAATAAATGCAAGGTTTACATTGAGGGGGTTAATCCAGGATAAAGCAGCTGACTTTATGAAGGTAAATGAAGAGTGAAAGGTAGGAGGAGGAAACAGACATCTGTAGGTAAAGGGTTATCTGAGGAGAACGTCTCTGCACAGGGCGTGAGAGGGGTTAACTGAGGAGAGAGCCGTCTGATAGGAGGGCAGCTGAGTGTCGCTACACTTTACAGTTTTTACAAAGAGCCCACTACGTAAAGAGTGCATTATGACAGCTGAGGAGTTGTGTTCCAAGTGACATAGTTGTTTTTTCCACCAAAAAAAGAAATAACCTGTTGATTTGTCTTACTTTTCTTTATGTAATGAGACACCTGAAGAGAGACAGGATATGTGCGGGAGAAAAGCTTGGGTTGACCTGCCTATCTACAAAAAGAGAGACCTGCTCTCTCTGATATTAGTTTGAAATTCTTGCATGTCTGATATCGCCTAAAATCCAATATTCTTTATTCCTATTGTAGTCAGAGCAGAGACTCAAAACTCTAAATAAAGTGAAAAGTCTCTAACATGTTTGTTCCAGCTTTGGAACAATTCAGAGCTTGGTGATAATTCATGGTGTATTCATTCATCTCTAGTCATGACACCTTTCACTTGACACATCATAATCTAACACATTGTTAACAATAAAAAAAAGAAGACAGGAGCAGCTTTCAACACGTGCTGAAGGTCGCCACATTTAGTAGTTGTTAATCATTACAGAGATCAGGATTATAATGTCGCAGCCTCTTTTATCATCATTCTTCAAAAAGAGCCGCTGACTCAGCAGGGATAATATCCCTCATTAGGAATCCTTCACTCCGGCTTTGTGCAGCACTTTTTATACCAGCACTTATATCACTGTTACATCACATCGTGTTGATTTCATTGCACCAATGAAGAACGTCCTTTTCCAGTCTCCATGACCGCGAACACTGCGGCCTCTACTCAACATCTTGGACACCTGCCAAGCCAACACACACACACACACACACACACACACACACACACACACACACACACACACGCATCCCTTGTAGGTGGCCAGACTTAAGTGCTCAGGGCTGTTTTGCCCGCTGTCAGCAAATGAGTTATTGTGGGAGTTCTTCAATGCTGATTAGATTTCGGTTTATGTATCCGCCTGAGCCGGATTGTGTTGGTTTTAATTCAATTACCGTTCCCTTTTTGTTTTTTATAATCACCCTTGTCCTTGACCGCTAATTATTCTCTCATCTTATCCTTCTTACGAATGTTTGTAGATTAGGGTCTGCATCAAAATCCTATTTGTTCTAACTCCCTCTTTTTGTTTTTCCATCCTCTGTTGCCCACGTCATCTTGTTTGTCTACAGCTGAATGCTTCAGGTCTTCTGGGGAACACTGAGCTGAGTGTCGGCGCAGGGATTGCTTGTTTTCTAGCGCAGGAAGGAGCTGACATCAACTATGCCAACCACAAGGGCAAGAGCCCCCTGGACCTGGTGGCAGACAGCACCATGATGCAGCTCATCAAAAGCTTCTCTGAGAAACACAGGTAGGTGTCTGTAACAGCCGGGAGTCATTTCATCTTCATTATGTTGGAGTTGAAAAGTGCTCCAGGCATGATGATGGGTCGTAACAGCTGTGTGTCCACTGACAGGTTGCAGCGTCTACAGGCCATCACATGTGGACAGGGCCTGAGCAGCGCAAGCCTTCGGAGAGTCCACACTACACCAAACACCATGACAAACCTGGTTCTTCCCACACCGCCGGGGCCCAGTGAATGCCTCATCTGCTCTGAGCTGGCTCTGCTGGTTCTCTTCTGTCCCTGCCAGCACAGCGTGGCCTGTGAAGGTAGGTGGAGGCTTGAGTTTGTCGAGTGCTCTGAGATTTCCCCCTACAACATGCATATATCTGTTAATATGAGGGGTACACCTTGGCAGCTTTGTCTGAAACCAGTGTAAGACTAGGATGTAAAGTGTTTGTAGGATTTTGGCATCATGACATAATTGTTACATACATATTATCATGATACCACAAAGCTGGCTTTCTATATGTCACTCTTTTACTCCCATAACAAAACCCTAAAGACTTTTCTACACCTTGTTCAATTGATGTAGAAGGTCCTGACATATTTCATGATAATAATTGTATAACTCCCGAACGAATTCACTTTCTGTCTTTATATATTTTAAAGGTCACATGTAAAGCCAAATAGTCTTTAACAAACCCCCCAATGATGAGAAAAGTCCATCCCCTTCGTCTTTTCCCTTCTCCGCTTTTTAGAAAATGTGTGCTCATACAGGCTGTTTTGAGATTTTCTCTTTATGACATCACAAAGGGCAGTAACCCCTCCCCCAGGTGGGTGATACTCCCATAGTTAGGTGTTTGTTCTGCCCTCCGAGTCAGCCTTCTCAGAGCAAGGTGAAAGAAAGCCAGAAAAATGGCTGCTTTAAGAGAGGGGGCATGGTCACACAGCTCATTTACATATTTAAAGCCACAGACACAGAAACAGCCTGTTCTGAGCAGGGCTGAAATAGTGGCATTTATAGGCATGATCAAATACAGGATCAGAGTGGATACTTAGAGAGAAACTTCACAGACATGTTTTAGGGAGGTCTGAGACTGATTTAAACTTGTTGAAAAGGAGGATAATATGTGACCTTTAACCTTCTTTACAGCAGATTTAATTTCTAGTCACATTGTTAATACTCTCGTTTCCCCTTTTTGTCCTTGTCTCATCAGAGTGTGCCCATCGAATGAAGAAATGCATCAAATGCCAAGTCACAATCACCAAGAAAATTAGACAAGGTAAGAAAAGCCTTCTCTCTTTTTTTGGCTTTTATGTTTTTATTATTGAGTTTGTTTTCTTCAATGAAGCAGATTTAGAAAATAAATAATAATCACCTCTCTCTATGCATGTACTGAATGCATCCTTTTCTCTTTGTGTTGTTGCCCTTATATCCCTTCACAAAATATACATTATGCTTTTTAAAATAATTTAAACATTTCAGTAAAAGCTGAGTTTCATTCTTACATGCACGGACCAATAGACTTCAGGTGTCAGATATAAAAGCACCTCTGTGTTAATGACAAACACTTTGATAATTATACTTTATCCTTATTGAACTTATTGAGTGCCTGTGAGTCATTTGTTCCTCGATTTTGATGACCGTCTTTCCACAGACCAAACAGAGGTGGACGTCAGCCCTGGCAACGAAAACTCGGAGCAGCACAACCTGCTGGAGCAGCTGCAGTCTCGCTACCGGCAGATGGAGGAGCGGATCACCTGCCCCATCTGCATCGACAACCACATCAAGCTGGTCTTCCAGTGCGGACACGCCTCCTGCATTGACTGCAGCGCCGCGCTAAAGACCTGCCCCATCTGCCGGCAGACCATCAGAGAGCGCATCCAGCTATTCGTCTGAGCTTCTGTGTCCTCTCAGATCTTACACACCCAAAGAGGATGTCAGAGGAGGGGACTGTGGGGAAGTGGGAGGGGAAACCGTTACGTTGGAAGACCCAGTGACCTTTATCTGCCTGTCACACCCTCCCGCTCACCTTTCTCAGCTCTCATTGATACACTTTATTCATGACCCTGTGTTACACCTCTAAGAGTCCTCTGTTACATTTTCACAAGTTTCCCTCTTACTCAGCACAGACAGAAACTTTATAAGTTTATAACTAACTTTATAAGTAGTTTCAGCTTCAGAACTGATGTTCCGCCGAGCCCTGAAGGGAAGCAGACGAGGTTGAAGTTTCGAGGTGATGCTGCCACTTTGGAAACGCTGATCAGTTAGCTGGAAGAAATTAAGGTCCTTCTATTCTTCTTTCCCTTACGCCCGCTCAGCCTCCACCTTCTGTGATCTGTCCTCTCTTTGCTGCTTTAAGTGGATGTCTGTTACCCATCATCCTCTCTGGCTGTCTGGCCTCCTCTGTTTACAAGTCTGCGCAAAGTCAGTCCCGGTCTCCTCGGCTCGTCCCGTGAATTCTGTTTGCTCTCATTTGTACCAATCTCTTAATAATCAGTGTTAGTCTCTGCAGAGGGAGTTGGCATAACTAAAGGCTCTCTATATAGTCCCCAGCCACTCGCCTGTATGCAAGGGGAAATACACACTATATATGCATGAAGATATGCATATTGTAAAGCTGAAAATGACTGTGTCGTCATGGGTGGTTTGTCGTCGTCAGTGTTTTATTTCTCTCTGGTTACATTTGTGATTTTTATTGTACCCATAAGTACAACTTTTTATTTATGTGTGAAAGGTGGTGTTGCGTCGTAATGTCCATTCTTTCAGTTAGTGTTTGCTTGGCAGAAATACTTTTGTTTGTACTGAAATTCACCCCAAGCCTATGTCCTCTTCTCAGGGTATCAAATCATTGAAAGCACTTGTGATATCCATAAAAGGTTAATGACCACACCCACCGCAAGAAACAGGAAACATATCAGTGGATATAGGATTGTTTTAGTGAAGAAAAGGTAAAAAAACGATGGGCAAAGTCACTCAAATTATCTGCAGAAACAGTCAGTCCAACATTTAAAATATCATTCGCATCAGTGAGATGAATGTTTGCAGGAGAGTTTCTGCAACAAAATGAACATTTTGCACACAAAGCAACATGAAATCAAAGCATCCCAGATCCAGCAGTTCGCTCTTTTCTGTTTTTGTTGAATTTTAAAAAGAGAGCATTGTGTTGGTTTGCTTGTTTGACCACCGTCTGTCGGGTGTCGAGACCAAAACCAGCACTGGGTTTAAAGGAGGATACCATGTTTTTGTGTTTGATTCACCAGATGTATTGTAAAATGTAGAATCAGAAGGACAAAAACATGATGTAGTTGTGTTGCACCTCTAGTTCAACGTCTGCTCGAGTCAGAAACCTTCTCCTTCTCTCCTCTCTAGTTCTGGATTGTACATCATCATCCTTTCTAATGTGTTGATGTGTTTTCTTGAAGGGCTTATGCATAAAAGAAAATATACTATTTTAATCTTTATTTAATTTTTATTTTCTATGATAAACTTCCAGAGACAGGAGGGGTTGGTTTTTTTTTGTCGTTCTTCGATCCCAAATTTTGGGAGAGCCAATGTTAAAGATGTACATTTGAATGTCGGGGAAAAAATGTATCCTGTCTCACTCTGCCTTTTTTATGTGTAAAGATAAACAGATGTAAGAAGCTGGAGCGGCTGAGAGGTGTTTACCACAAGGTTTACTTTGAGGAAAGAACTTTTACATCAGTGCCAAATCGCATGAGGATGTGCATGGGCATGCACGCCCGAATTTATCTACACACACTTAGCTCAACCCCTCCATGATCAAAAGAGGGTGCAGTTATTCCAGCAATGTTAAGGAAACTTAAACATTCACATTTTGTTTAGTTTGAAATCAGAGATTTTAAAAATCAGCCCACCTGGTTCCTGGTGTTAGCAGTGAAGCTAATGGTGTTAGCATCCTAACTTTAGCCGTAGTGCTCTGAACCTCCTCATGTCCTCAGTGACGAGTGATGCAACATTCACTTTGAGAGTATTACCAGTCCTATATTGTTTGGAGCTTTTTACAAGTAAATATATTTATATTTTATGAGACATTATCAATCAAGGGACAAGTTTCTTACATACAGTTCAAACATTTTAAGGATTGTGCGACGGTGTTCAGAGTTTAGATGGATTTTCAAGCAAAGGCAATAATGTTTCAGAAACATGGGTGAGATGTTTGAGTTCTTTCTTTTGTCCCTCTAAAGGAGGCGGCTGTGAGGGCGGGAACCAATTTATGTATAAAAACACTATAAAAGCAGCAAATGTTACTCTTGGTGTTTGTACAGTTCAGCTCTTGGAGTTCTGATGTTGGCCTTACTGTCCATTCCTCCTCTGTTGATGTTTTTTCAGTTGTATTCTGTACAAAAATATTTTGCAATAAATATGGAACTGTTTTCTAAGGACTCAGCGTAAGATTGTTATTTTTGTTGGTTTGGTTGCGATTGATTTTTGGTCCGTTTCAAAACGTCTGCGGGGAAAATAAAATGTGAGTGAAGTGGATGATAAATTCTAAAAGATCAGAGAAGAGTGAAACAAAATGTTGGTACAGAGCAAGAGGAAACCCCTGCTGATGAGAAATGAGGCCAATATGGACGGGCAAAAATCTGCACTTCCTCAAGTGTCCACTTGAGGCTTGCTCCAAATGCTAAAAAAAACTCCATTGATCCAATGTGACAATTCTAATGTTTGCAGCAGCGTTAAAAACAGACAGGTACACATAATAAGTTCTGATCTGAATAACTAATTTCTTGATTTGTTGGAACTCTAAAGGGTTCATTTTACCCATAAGTGACATGCTGTTTGCTCCAAGGCTAATCACCAACCTCAGCTCCATCTCTTTGTCAGTTATTCGACTGACAGAAAGTGACATAGACTCAACCCTTTTAATTTGCAGAGTGCCATTGTTCTGCTTCAAGACCCGACTTCAGGGAGTCGTCACTGAGGCTAAACGTCCATGTGTTTATACAGTCATGGTACCGAAGAGAACAGCCGGAGCTGGATGTTCCAGTCTGACCCTGGCTGTAAAAAGTGAAAACACTTGACCCGTTTCATGTTTCCATATGTCTCTGCTAGTGACCCCAGTGTGATGATGTGCAAACTCCCTCCATTACTAAGTAATTATAAAGTGCCTGAGGTAAGATTCTGGCACACAGCAGAACATACAATGAAGAATTCCTTAATAACTGTATACTAGTCTCATTTATTAATCAGCTCATTCTCGACAATCAGATGAGTATGTATGCATATTTATTATTACAGTGTACCTTCAGGCGTTTGTAAAAGAAACATCAAAATGAATCTCTAAAGATCTATGATATAAAATCATCCCCTGACCTATTTTCCATTCACCTGCTTCTTCAGATTCTCCCCTATAGAGACAAACAGCAGCAGAGCAGGTTTATGTTTGCTGTAACCCCTTTGGTCTCACTGGTATCAGTGCAGCATCCCCAGTTAGACACTGCTGTGTGCCACTTCTTAGTCCTAATTGTCTTACAGCTCAGATGGCTTTGGCATATGACTCAGCGCTTTAGCAGTGACGTCCTCTCTGAGGGCAGGCAGCTCTGAACACTGTGGGGAGCCACAATGCAAAAACAATCTACAAAAAAAAAAAAAGAAAGAATCTGTTTTCATTATGTCATCTCAAAACTGGAAGGAATTCATGTTTAAGAAACGTGCAATGTTGCGCACACATGTTTCAGTGTGCTGTGTGTTACATGCTGAGTATGCAGAGGTCTGTCAGTAAAATCCAAAACAAACAGAATAAAAGATTCTTTTGTTTAAGAAAAGATTTGCACGTTACAATATATTTACAAGTTAATTCCCCTTTTATATGCAACATTATATCCTACTTGTATCATACAACCTGTTTTTATTTGGATTTAAACTTTGAGATAAGACATGGGATAAAACATGACTTATAGATCTGATCTCAAACAGTCCTTTGTGCTCCTCGGACATTGATGGCAGTTAGAGGCAGAAAGGGAAGATGATTAGCACAATAGATAGATTATAATATCTACAGCCCCCACTACCCTAGACAGAGATGGGCTGTTGTTTTGGCTTGCATCTTGTAATAATCGTATTTTTGTTAGGACTTTTTTGACCCTGCTATTGACATGAATTACTCAGCCTTTCGACTACACAACATTAACAGTGACTTTCCACAGAAGCGCTAGCTTAGGGGCCCCCTGAGCCCTCGGGCCCCTGGTCGGCCCGTGAGGTAATCCAGCTTTGGTTAGTACTTAAGTGGATAAAAATTCTACAGGAGAGAAATACCAACAACTTTGAGAGCTTTACAAGTTATTATCGTATTAAAAGAAAATGAACAACTTTAGATCACTTTGACAAAGTTTTCTTTTGAAAGGCTGTGGTACATAATTATACTTTATTAAATTGCCTTGTTCAATTAGTTAATTAACTTTTACAATTTTATATGATTCTACATCCCTCTGAATTTATTGATTTAATTGATTTTTCATATTTGAATGTTTCTATTCTGGTTTATAAATTGGTTATTCAATTCGTCACCTTCTATCTTTTATCATTTAATGTATCACCTTCAGTTTCTGTCTTTTGTCTGTCTGAAGCTCTTTGGGCTGCATGTTTTAATTTATAAAAATAAATAAATCTGTTTTAAGTTCTCGAACTGATTATAAAAGAAAGAGAAAATGTAACCCCGGTTTAAATGATTTAATCACCTTGTGTTCCTTCTGTGAACAGGATGGGACTAGAGCACCATCTAGTGGTACAGTATGTTATTAAAACACAGCCAAGGTGATGCATTTTGTTTCCTGTTGTCTATCAGCACTGATCACAATCTAACTAACCAACAAAACCACATTCTTAAAAAAACAAACTCACAAAGCTCGAGTCATTGTAAATATGAAAAGTTTTTCATGAGGGCGTTTTTTGTTCGCTGCATTTCCAAACACTAATTTTATGTTTTTTATTCAGCTTTTTTAAAAGTATGTTTGTGAAGCTGAAAATATCTTTTGAAAAGATAAAAAAGGAGTTGAATCTGTTCAATCTCTCTCTCTCTCTCTCTCTCTCTCTCGCTCTCTCTCTCTCTCTCTCTCTCTCTCTCTCTCTCTCTCTCTCTCTCTCTCTTTCTCTCTCTTTCTGTGTGTGTGTGTGTGTGTGTGTGTGTGTGTGTATATACATGTCTTTGCTATTTATACTAATAATTAGTATAAAACAGCTGGAAATATATTTATGCAGTGAATGATGAGACTTTGGTTTAAAGTTGGATGGTGAAATGGAGAAATGACTTGCACATCCCTTACTTATCTAGAAAAAAATATTGACTTTAATCTAATACTGAGGTTGTATATCAACTTAAACCTGCTTGAAGATTATGTTATTCTGTCACTTTTTCACGTTTTTTGTAGCCTTGATTTTCGTTCTCCGTTTTTTTGCTATATGCAGCTTTCAGTAAAAAAACCCAAAAAAAACCCCATATATCATCCTCTCCCACAGGGGGCGCACTTCCTCACGGCCCTGCTCCCTGGACCTCACCTGTCGCTGTCTCTCCATTCAACACTGAGTTTCTGTAGTTTTCTTTGTGTACTTTACTATCAGGACTAACTGCATCCTCTCAATAAACACTGAGGTAAAGAGTTCAATACCTCAGAATGAAGTCAGGTGTTTTCATTCATATAAATTCACGTTTTCAGCCTGTTGGAGTGACCGTACAGTCAGTGAGGTGAATTACATGAACCTGCACTACAGGTCTGTGTGTGTCTAAGCGTTTCTCTGATTGTGCCTGATAAATGTTGTGTAATCTTCCTGTCACACCTTACAGGAGGATTAAAATGAAACTTCAAGTATGCTTATCTTAATGCATGACTTGTGATTATTTGTTGCATGAGGTATGCCAGGATGCAGATGACTTCCTGCAGTTCACTGTTTGCAAAAGATGAAGATGCTATGGGATGTAAGGTGTTCTTTTACAAACACTACAGGTGCAGTTTTTTAGAGGAGACCGATTTTTGGACAGATTCATGCCATGGGTTCCCCTAATGACAGTTCACAAGCTAAGCTACACTGTAAGCTTTGGTTTTATCTAATACACAGACACAGTGAATAATATGTTTTAATGTTTTTAAGTTCTGTTCCTGTCACATTACATGAACATATTGATGTCATTGAAGAGATGACTTCTCCAGGATGTTACAAAGTGAGACACGGGCGGTTACTTTTCTCAATGAAACTGTTTACTGTTGGGCTGCCATTTGTTCCTGTTTTCTGTCTGAGAAAAAAAGTCCAACATGGATGTAAAGACAAAGAGGGGAAATCATTTAGGTGAGGTTTGGCAGCTGCACTCAGAAGCTTTGTGAGGGATCAATAGTCCAAAAAAACATTCAGAACACCTGTAGAAACTGTAGAGAGACATGATCCTCTGAGAATCGGCTGTTTGTTACGAGGTGTGGCTCTACGAGAGAGTCCACCATTACTCTTGTGGCTTTATCACTATCGTGAGAGATACACATCCAGAAAAAGGGAAATGAATCATTTGAAAGCTACGTCCATAAAGCAGTTGCCTTTCTGTGATTGTTCATTAATCAAAATGACAAATCTTTTCAGTTCAGTTCTCAACTAACTTGAATTAATCTGTTTAGATATTATGGTGGAGAAAAGCCTGAAATAATGTTGGAGTTTATTGTTGGTTTCCAGTTTGCTGAATTGACTGCACCAGTAAGAAACCGGCAATTCAAGATGAGGAGGCTTTGTTTACACTGTCATTAAACCCCTGTTGTTCCATCAACATGCAGCACTGCATCGGGGGATTTTTTTTTATTCCCAATAAGAACCAGAAATCAACAGGAATCAAACAGATTTGCTGATGTATTGACTGATATAAAACTGGTTTGTAAAGGTGGAGGAAGGTGATGTTGAGGCCAACGTGAAAGCAGATAATGAATGTTCCCCACAAGCTCCATGTTCCATTATAAAGTCACTATCTGAGGGAACACAAAAAGAGATGCTGATTATTCAAGAGGGTAATAATTATTTTGTGTAGGTGATTTGACAAAGTCAGAGCAGCCTGATTATATCATCATATTTACATTAAACATAGGAATGAGAACGATGATCCCAACAACAAAATAACACCGAACACACACTCACACGACTTGACAAAGGCTTGTCATATTTGAACATAGATCTATTTTGAGTGTGTGTTTGGTGGTTTATTATTAAGTTCACATTTGTGCTCCTGTATCACCTGTGTGTATTTTTATTAAATATTATCATATTTCCAAGTTTAGTCTTTAGTGTTTCCTGTTTTATTTTGTAGTTCTTGCCCCAGTGTCAGACGTCTGCAGTAGTTGTACTTCCTGTTCCAGCCCACGTACGTTTCCGTTCACTTTGATTGCACTCATCAGTTTCACCTGTTTCTCATTTTTCACACCTGTTTGTTGATTTCCTCCTGTGCTTTTATTCTCCGGCTGTTGTTGAAACAAACCACATACAGTAATAGTAGTACTTACTGGTGCAGTTTGCAAACAAATTTAAGATCTGCAGTTTGTCAAATACTCTGAGCATTAGTCGCCTGACTCTTCGACTCTTCGACTCTTCGACTTGATCTTTTTTTTTTGTTCACGTATTGCGCATCATCTTTTTTCTGAAATCTGACTTACAACAGTGACACTCGTGTCTTCGTGGCATCCACGTTGTTAATTGTGGAACTGAAAGCATGAACTGAAAGCATGAACACATTAAAGTCGGACGAACTACTTCCCAAATTGGAAACTGGAATCGTCTGGGATCACATGAATGAAGAGTCTTGTCAAGGTTGACCAAGGTCAACCGGGAAGCTCCTCGCCCCACATCTAGGTAACTCAAGAGACAGAAAAAATGAGCAGTACTAGAGAAATGAGTGTTTAACCTTTATAGTGTGCACTAAATTTAAACAATGCAAGACTAAATGCAAAAAGAAACAATTTAACTTCAGATCTGTAATATATATTCAGGTGTTGGTGGAAAACAAATGAAGTGTGAGTGTGGTATTCACACAGTTTTGCTCTGCTGTTAATACAACACAACAGCCAAGTCATACATGTTCTGACAAGGAGAACGTCTGCATCCGTTTACTCAAAAAGCTGTGCACTGCCAAAAGCTGCTTCATCTTAACCTTCCTAGAATTCTTCCTTTGGTTGGTCTGACTGTCAGCCCTCACGGCTAACTGGTGGTTAATGATTAATGACTCTCAGGCAAGTTTCAGTGCTTTGTTCTACTTTATTGTTTCCCAGAGTAAAGTTATTAAAACAGAAACTGCATATACAATAGGTTAGGACAATACAGAAGGTGTTCAGTGGGACGCTCCGTCTTGTTTGTCTCCGTCTCCTTTCTCTCTCCATCCTCCCAGGTTGGCTGCAGGCACCTGGTTGCCATGATGGGTTCCCCACTGATGCAATATTAGCCAAGCTCTGCTCAACTCTCTGGGTACGCTTGCATGGTCTAATTTTTGCTGAAGATGTTTTTGCTCATGATGTACCAGCAGTTATGAATGAAAAAAAAAAAAACACAGTAGACTAGCTTGAGGTATTTTCTCTCCTGCTTTCACAACTTTTCACAACTCTGTCAGTCGCTGTTTTAATGCATAGCCTTCTTTTAACTCCCTCAAGACCAACCCCACCTTTATGCTCCTGCTTAACACTTCATTAGGCTGCCCATGACACATGTACCCCCCCATCCCAGCCCACCCCACCCCTTCAACCAGGCCTCATTGTGGTCGACCTGCTGTCGCCTCGGCCCAGAGTTCCTGTGTTTCTGCAGATTTGTTAAGAAGGTGGTCATTACATTTCCTATAGGAGAATATAGCCCATATGTAGAGGGACGCACCACAGCAGATGGGTTAACTAGGTGGGAAACCGGTTAATTAAGGCCTGATGACGAGTATTTGACATGTGGTGGCCCTTTGTTTGGATATATACGTTTAATTTGTTAAATTGCTTGAAAAGTATAGAATATTTAGAAAAATCACTCATCAAGATTTGACTTGCAAGATTTCCAATCTTAATAATGCAGCTGTATAAAATAAATCATGTGACTTAATAAAAAAGACACCACTGAATCCTTACCAAAGGTCAACTCTGTTACGAGTGATGAGTTCAGTCAAAAGTCACTGCAGGTCGTCTGTCGGTTTCTTGTACAAAGTGTGGTAACAAAAGTTGTCTTAGTCATGTCTGTAGCTTAAGCTGGTTTTGCATCTTGGATTGGTTTGAACAAAAGAGTTCAGGAAGAGACCTGAGCCCAACAGAGCAGCCTTGTCTCCTGCAGCTGGCACTGCATCCGCTCTGTCAATGCAAAGTTATTTGCATAGGGAAATATACGTGAGGAGTATGGGGAGTGTGACCCAATGAGGACAGTGTTTCCAAAATGAATTTGACGACAAATGGGCATTAATATACCTTAAATGGTCAAATGTGTTGCTTGCATAGTGTCTTTTTTTAGAGAAGTAGTTGGACATTACCAGTAAGCTCGAAGCAAATGCTTTTAACCTAAGTGTTTGAAATATACAGGTTCCATGTGGTGGGGGAATTACTGCTAGTTCTCTGTCACACTAACAAAAACATAATAAGAAACCCATTTTGGGACTCCTGTAAAACACAATGATTTATAGCAGCAGTTCGTCCAATCGACACACCTTCTCCGCCTCACACAGGAGGACTGATTTGCCTCTGATGCAAATACGAACTGAAGTCTCTCTGCAGAGACGCTGCAGCTCAGACAGCATCTTCTTCAGGAAAAGGAGAAACAGATTTCACTTGCGGTATCAGACGGGGAGTTTTCTCTGCACCGAGACAAACGTAGCATTTATTAAATGTTTTGTCCAATGACACCATGAGTATTTTATTAAAGTCTAAAAAAAAGTGGGACCAGATGATGTTGGGAAGATTTAGTGACAAAGTTTGGGTTGATGGAGGGCAAAATAGGGAACGAATGGAAGAGGAGGAAAAGAAGATGATGCATATTTAATCCCTGAAGATCTTGATGAGAAGACCAAAGATGGCTTCATGCTCAACGTAATCGTATCGTATTAGATTCTTTCATTCTGTTACTGGACATGCTACACACACAGAGACCAAAATACACACACATGCACAAACAGGGTCCTATGGACATGCACAAACTGAGTCATGCACATGGAAAGAATACCCAAACAGTAAAGTTGCTCAAGGACACATTAGCAGAGCTCAGGAAGCAATTTGGCATTTCATGCAAATATGTGATGCATTACTGTATGTTTGTAACATGACATTCGATTGATGCATCAAGCCTGTAGCATGTGGAGCCAAAGAGACTCAAATAACTTTATACAACTTGTAAAACACCATGTATACTGATAGCCTGTGAGTGATTGGGAAAACAATTTCCTCACACCCAGGTCTGCTTTAATTGATGATGGACACATCTTGTAGCTATTTTACAAAAGAAAAAAGAGCTTCGACAGTGACATGATTTGTTTCCAGTCTTTGTTCTGACTCAGGCTAACAAGTTCTTAATACTCTACACAGAGATAGAAGTGTTAAGTTCTTACACAGGGCAAGACAATAAGACAATAGGGTTTTTCCCTAAATATTATTCTGCTTCTTGAAAGTGTGGAGCGTGTTTAAGTACAAAACCCACAGAGGGTTGTCAGGTACACTCTGGATATGAGAGGGGGACAGTGAGGCTATGTGAATAGATGTACATTTTATGATGACCTAAACTCTACAATGATAGTAACGGTGTGAATCTGTTGGTAGAAGCTGAGCTGCATTCACACACACACACACACACCATCCTTTGAAGTGTGTGTGTACATGTTGGCGTGGTCTCTGTCTGCGGTCACCCCCACATGAATAGAGCCGGGCCTTGTGCAGTCGACAGCTGTCTCCTTTGAACGCCCCAAAAAAAACAAAAAAAAGAGACCTTAAATCCAGAGACCTGCCTCTTTCATGTGTTCACCTGATACCATTCTTCCTCACCTCGCTGTCACTGCAGTCAGCTCTGCCGCCCGAGGCTGCAGCATGTTGACACACTGTGTTCCTCCTCTCCAGTCTTTGGAAAAGTTAGCTTCCTCTGAATGTTAGAGAGACAAATAAAGCATTCAGGGAGAACAGTGTGCAGTTGTGTTGGAAAAGAGCAATACTGTTGAAGAAACAAAACTCAGTTCAGCTGCCGATGGTGAAACTTGTGGGTTGTTTGCTCTCTAGATAAAAAACAAACAAACTCTGAACTCTCTCTGAATATGAATTTAGAACCTGCAGGCAACTGTAAACATGGACTGTCTCCCCTCGAGGCTTCGTCTCTTTCATTTAGGCTGGAAGGACTTAGCTTGAGCAGTCATTGCTGTCAGCTCCTTGATGTAATGTCCTCAAAATTCAAATACAACTGAAAAAAATTGGTGTTCTTTTTTTCCCCCCTTTTCCAGTCAAGTTAATCTAGAGATATCGCAATGCCAAAGCAGAATATCAACAAAGACATGCTTGTAATGTTTCAGATTTTTGCTGGTATGATTGTTGGGTCACTGGCACTCTTAAACATAGGCTACTTTCTGTATCTATGAAACAGACAATAACTGGAAGGTGAGAAAACCTGGTTGTGAGATAGACAGCTGGCTTTAAGATAACTTGGATTTGTTATCTATGATGCAATCAGCATCTGTCCTTGAATATGTGGACAAACTATGGCCAAGGCGCTTCTTTGAAACTCATCATGTCAGCTTTGAAAGAAAAAAAGCCTTAATGGAAATTAAAAGTATTGGTGCATTCCATCTGTAAAGGCAGAAATGTTTGTATGTCAGTCGGATACATCTGGAAACATCCATGAAGTCAGAACTCTGACTCAGAAAATCTGAGCAACTCCAACAACCCCCCCGCTCAAAATCCAAGAGTCCATCCACAGTAGAGTGAAAGCTGTTTTTTAGCAGAAGAGCATTGTTTTTGTGTAATTAAATCAATCACAGCAGTAGTATTGTGTAAGCTCTATCTGTTGACATGTTGTCGTGTTACTTTCCGTCACACAACAGGTGTGTTATCACCTGGTGTTAGCTATGACAACAAAGCTACTCCTGGAGGTCGTGTTGTTTTTCAGACTTGTTACCAACTCTTAACTGGAATGTGGCGTTATTTTCAGAAACACATTTTGTATTTTGTCAGTTTTTTTCTGCTATTATTTTGTAAAATGAAATATACATAGATATAAAAACAAGTATACAATGTCACTACTGGAGTCTAAGTATAGATATTCCTGATCAAATATTATTCCAATAAAAGTGAAAGTAACTTATGAGTGTACTTTTAAAAATAATTTAGTATTAAACCTTTATTGTACTTCTACAATGCATGAGTGCAGTGAAGAATACATGGGTGTAGGACAGTGGGCTCCAAACCTTTTTTCTTCCGGGCCAAAATTGTTGTCTTAGACTTGCTCGCCTTACAATAATATTGTTCCTTACAATATTATTTTTGAAATAAAATTGTAGCAACTTACTGAAGAAACATCTTACTGACAAATTGCAAACGTAATGCAGCTGATCACTTTGTATTAAGAATTTACTGGATAGAGTGGGTGGACCTACAGATTACACTTACTTCAGGTCACTGTATCTCCCTTAAACTTTAACTTTCCTGCTTTCTAAGGAAAAAAGTCACAGATAAAAGCTAAAAATAGTGCTATGAAGAAGATCAGGGAGTGTCGGTGTGTGCGATAACCCAGGCGGTGTGCCCTCTCTGAGTCGGGCAGCCTCCCGTTCACTCAGTAATTAGAGGATCTTAAGGGCAGGATCCTCTTGGCTTTCTGTGTTTTGTGTGTGCACCCGCATGAGTGTGTATTTTGCCTGTGCACAAGAAGGCCCAACACTGTACCAGGCAAAGGTTTCCACCGAACCGTTCTTGCATAACTCAGTGAGTGATAACAACGGTGCATTCCTCTCAACACACATCACAGCTGCCAACATCTTAGCCTTGGTTTTTCCCAGTTTAGTTTTAATCCAGTTCTAGATGGGCTGGAGAGTATTTCCCATCCTGAGAGTTATTAGAGAGGAGAGAGCAGACTGAAGTTTCCCTCTCTGTGCGTCTGCTTTGTCATGAAGAGATGAAGAGATTGAGTGGATCTTTCAGGCCAGAGGTGGCATTCATCAAGAGGTAGGTCAGCTGGGGTCAAAGCTGGAGGTTTTCCCACATCTATTGTGTGATGTCAAATGGGCTGTTTTGGGCCTATTCTGTTTATACTTTTTCTTAGGGTAGCTGGTCTGCAGTTGGATAAATAGAGGTTAATTATGTAAGTTCATCAGCCAAAGTCGAGCGCTTCTTCCTGCAGCATGTCAACTTTGTGCTTTCTTGACTGCAGTCTATCACATGGCTAACTAGGATATCATTCAAACCATCTGTAAAACCAGCTATGTAAATTCTGCTTGCTATAAAACACCAGCTTTACCTGCACCCTCAACTTTCCCATCACAGCTCAATGAACAGCTGGTCTCCATGGCACCTGCCCTCCTATAGGCTCTCCAGAGACTGCACCGCGCAGAGCTGCTTGTTTTTGATTGGCCGAAAGGTCGACTAGCTCGGCGTCTGGAGACTGCAGTGTTGACAGAGCAGCGCCCAAACCCAAAGGTGTGTTTGGAGGGTTGTAAAAGTCAGTGTGAGCTGTGAGAAAGCTAAATGTGTTAATGTGTTAACTCTCCTACAATGACTCGTCTGTGTAGCACAGAGGCTCACATAATGTTTAGGCCCGTGGACTTTGATACTCATTTCTTTCTGATTCATGCAAAATGAAATCTAACAATCATTCACTTTTGTATGAATTCAGGATAATGCAGAGTCATTCGAGGTCTTAGCTGGCGTAAATGACCCTGATAGTAAACGGGCTGAACCACTTGCGAAGTTTTGGTGTAACATAAGGGAACTAGGTTTCAGGTGGAGTACTACTCTGGTAAATTGCATGCAATCAATGAAAATGGTGATTTGTGCCCTTACTGACTAAGATTGTGAGATATGTGTCCAAGAGAGACGTGTCATGTTTATCTCAATGACGCGACTGATTTTAATGATATAGAAGTCACAACTTACTGTATGACACACTAGGACATGAGAAGATACAATGCGGCACAATTTGAAAGTACGATGTTGTATCCACAAGGAAATGTCTTATGGCAGTGCTACACTAAATGATTTCAGGATGATTTAGACAACATTTTCAAGTCGGGTACGACTTTGAAGTTGTTCCAGATTGTGCATCAGTAGGGCAGTGTACACTGAGGTCGACAGCCAATCACGACACAATTAGCTGCTCCTGACCAGGGAGGTTGTTTTTTTTTTTTTTTGTGGAGTGTTTGAAGTTATGATTGTACAATTACAGATAACCGCCCAGTTAGGGTATAACCACGATTCATGATATATTCATGATTGTGCATGATCGGCATGCCTGTTTGATCTCTCTTCTACATCTGATCATGAAAGAAACATATAAGGACCTCCAACTCACAGGGAATATTTGTTAGGATTATCTGCTCATGATCTTGTGTTCACCGGTGATGAGAGAGAGAGAGAGAGAGAGAGAGAGAGAGAGAGAGAGAGAGAGAGAGAGAGAGAGAGAGAGAGAGAGAGAGAGAGAGAGAGAGAGAGAGAGAGTTTGAGCCGTTCATGAAAAAAAAATGAAATCCACATAAATCTGACTGTCCTGTGTCTTCCAGTTGACAAAAGGAAATTCTTGCTTCTCGCTCGTACAGTGTGAACACTTAAAATAAGAGAACAATGTAAGGATAGAGTTGTACAGTGTAAGCACTAAAATCATGAGTTTTGGACAAGCGTCGTAAACAAGTCAGTCGTACAGTGTGAGTTGACAACCCGATAAAAATGTTATAGAATAGTCTCCTTTGTTGCACATATCTAGCTGCCTCTAAAGTAGTACTAATGAATACAAACTGGGAAACAAAGGACAATAATCAACACTCCACATGTGGTGTAATCTTTGCTATAACTGGGTCAGGTTTGGTGCTAAACTGGTGAAACAGGCTGCAGATCTCTGCTGTTTGTGTGACTCCAGATGTAAATCCTGCAGGCGAATGAATCGATACGAGCAGGTGAAGCTTCATTGCTGTTGCTCTCATTATGGATGAAGCTTGAGCTAAACTGTATTCTTACCAAAGGGCAGTTTCTTTTCTGTAAGTACCATAAGTTTACATTGATGGACTAAGAAACAATGCGTCAGGAACACAGCAGTGCACACGCTGTATCAACTCGACACCCTTTTTATCATTTACTGTCCAAAGAACGGAAGCATTGTCTGAATCAGGAACACAAACTACAGATGTGGCCGAAATGATTCACTTTATCTGCGTAGATAAGATATGTGGCACTTTCACTTTAGGTCTTGTGTAATTCTGTGTGTAGATCAAAGTTAGCTTTAAAATCAGCGCTTTTCATTTCACATCAGATGAGGTTTAAACATTATAATCATTCAATTAGATTTCTCAAGGATCCAATGCTCTCCTACTTTAAATAAAGTTGACATTTGAGTAGTCAGGCTGAGGACTTTAGTATCTTCCTCCCCTCCACACAGCTTAGCTCAGATGTATATTTTGGCCGTGGCTTTCAGCTTTACAGATTTCTCTCAGCTATAAATCGCATTTAATTGCAACCCTGTACATTGCTCTGCTGTAATTTACTACCAACAGACAGTGATAGGAAACAGCTCTTTTATGATGGTTTTATATGCTTTGGCCCTTCAAGAGCATAAAGCACTTACAACAGCAAGAATGAGTTGAAGAAAAGCAGTTTTGAGTATGCTTAAATGTAGAGACAAACATTGTTTAGATTGCTGCCATGACATGATGACATGAACCAAATAAAACCACTGACATTCGCTATATGTTTTTATTTTATTTTTTTTAAATCAGAATTGAACAGCACGCCATTTATTTTATCTGCTCCAAAACACTTAATCATCTCCTTTTGTGAAATGAAGGAGTTAAGTATAACTTTTTTAATTTGACAATGATTTAGTTTTGTTTTTGTCAAGGCCCTAACGTGAACACGCAGAGGAAGTGGTACAGTGTAGGTGGGGGTGGGGGGGTGGGGGGGGGTGGGGAGTGGTGTGTTTCTGCCTTGGTAACTGGTCCCAGTGGGCCTCTCTACCTGGCTGAATCTTCACCTGAACCCTGCCTCCCCAGAGAGCTTCCACATCACAAACATGTCTTGCATCATTAGCAGAGCCTGCTGTTACCCTGCAGCCCGAGCCCATGATACACTCAGTGGGAGAGATCAGTCGTTACCACACACAGAGAACATAAACTTTACATATCCTGCCTTTAAATCAAACAAGAACATACAGATGTCATTATGCTAATATAAAGTAGACATTTCAGTCTGCTGAGGTAATGCTAAATTGTCCGACCTGTTTGGTTTGTTGTCCTTCAAACTTCCTCTTTTTTTGCTGGTTTTTGTGTCCACAGGCCGACAACAGTTTAACAAAAAACCTATTTTAGCTTCACATGAACATTTTAACTGGCTCAAAATCATTCAGTAAATCACAAGAGAAAACGGAAACAATATAAGTTTAAGTCTTATAAGTAAAGTTTGTTTCATCAGTAAGTAGAATATACAGTTTGACATATGAGACATACTCGTTTAAAATCTGAAAGTTAGCCAGCTTATCCAACAACTCTTCAATACATAAGCTGACCAAGCAAGCTTCTGTATATAGCTGATGGAGCAAAGTAGGTGTTTATGTGTGGTAATGAAACTTATAGATAAGTGACTGGCCTAAAGGCTCTGACACACCAAGCAGAGGGCAAGGAACTCGTGGAGACGAAAGCTGTCTGTGGCGACGCCTGACGTCACCTTTTGTCTTGGCCAAAAAGTCGTGCTTGGACACACTGCGGACACTACAGCAGACAGCCAATCACCACGTACGCTATGTGCATGTGTAAGAACATTTTGTGAAAAAGGACGTGGTAATAAGAACACAAAATGTTTTAAGCTTAAAAAATGTATTTCTGTCCTGTAGACAGTTGAAGTACACTTGAGAAGAAGACACACAACACAACAGTAAAAATGAGCAAAGTTCTTTTTGAACCATATACAAAGTACACAGAGCTGGGATGTTTTCCCTCTTGGACTGTGATGCTACACAAGACTAGGGAACTAAGTCATCAGGTGTGTGATTTCTCTTGAATTATTGAAGTATGTTGCCTTAAAATCATCTCTTACAAATCACTAAACAGGTTCTCTTTTGTGTGAATCTGCCATCTGCATGTGGCGTCTCATTTTGCTATGTTCAGGATGTTTGTGACCTAGGATTCAGAAAATATCCTCCAGGATAAATGTCTGTCTCCACCCGTCTCCTCAGCACTGTCAGACATCTGTTCAACACCTGCAGGTTTGGTTCATACTTAAAACAGTCTGTCGGCTCAGCAACATGCGTTTGTAAAGAGCTATTCAGTTGCATTCACTCAGGATCAGGCAACGTACTGCAGGATAAGGAAACTGTTTTAAAGAGAAAATAATATTTAATTTCTCTTTTTAAGCTCCGTCTTCTCATAGATCCCTCTTTTCTTTCAGTCTCAATGTTGCTCCACTCCTGCAGCTTAAGTACATCTCCTGTCAACATAGCGGCCTTTAAAAAACAGATTGTAGATCATTGTCTTTAATAGCTTCAGTATCCAAAAAGTGTATTGATGTCCAGTATACTTTTAAAAACCCAGTGAACTGGCATATTCTCATTAAAAAGGAACTCATGCTGGAAAATGGTTTCTTTGGTTGGTCACCTTGAACCTGATCCCTTATTCACTCAATATAAAGTAAATATGAACTGCCAGTAGTGTCAATATTAGAACTAGGGGAGGACATTTCTTGTAATATACAGTATATTGACAATAAACTAAGACAACAATGTGCAGACTTATGAGGATATGTTCTTGTTTCATCAGGAGCAGAAACTGCAGCTCAAACAAAGCTGTTGTAGCTTTATTTGTCGTCATGGTTTTTCAAATCTGGCGGTAACACAAACAAGATTGCACCAGAAGGTTTGAGTTCCTGGCTAACTCAAAAGGACTCTGTAGTTCCCTGTGCTTTAAGTTTAAAAGGCCTAGTATTTACTGGAAAAAGAAGCTCAGCTGATATAGACTGGACACAGTGTCACCGACAGAAAAAGCTTTAAAATAATGTCATAGATGTGTATTTGCACATGTTGACTATTGACCCAGAGGATAATCAGCTGAATGTCTCACCGTAGAAAAATCCCCCCAGAGGGTTCAAAGGGCTCATGTAATGGGCAGTCATCTTCTGTTGGCGCCATTCAACACTTTTCATGGGCGGTTGACTTTGACATGCACAGATGCTGCATCATATAGCCTCTCCTCTGAAAATCATTGTCAATCGTTGTATGCTAATGCCTCAGCAAACACATTACACGGCGAGATAATTACACGAGACAAACACATTTTCTTTTAGAAGATGCAGGCAGGTGTGTTTGGAGACGTGTCCCTGTCATAGCGCCTCATAATGGAATCATACTGAGCACACACAAACCCTTTAAAGTTTGACAAAGCCAGGTCTGGCCGTAAGGCAGGCGAGGCCAGCATGCTATTTAAAGTATAGCTCATAATAAACAACCTTCAGGTCAGCGTTTAGGTTCATTTCCTAAACAAACTACAACGTCTCGGATGTGAATGAGTGAAACTTGAGCTGCTCGGCATCTCTGCAGCTGTGTTTGACAGCCAACGAAAGTCAGACACTGGTGTGTTTGTGAGTGTATGTGTGTGCCAGTGTGCCAGTGTGTGACTTAAGAAAGACAATTGTGCTGTTGCACAATAGTGTGAATGCAAACTGCCATTATTTTACTCTGACTTTACCTGGAATTTTTTCCACCAGCCCCTGAAAATGTTTAACGTCAGGGTGAGCCAATGTGAGAATTTAGCAGGTAATGTAAAAAAAAAAGGATCTGGAGGAAGTGGGAGGGTTGGTGACATTTATATCCTGTAAGCAACACGTGACCACTATTTGCACTACGCTCAAATGTTGACCCTGTGAATATTTCAAACTAATACATGTATACTGCAGTGACAGTGAGGCCATAATTATAATCCTAGCGTGGGACGAGCATGAAGGAGGTCTGTACCATTAGCCTTAAACACACATTTCTTCTATCAGTCCCATTTTGGGAAACTGTGAGTCCAGTTTTCTTTTCTTCAGTCATGATAACGGGTGTCTTTTGTTTACAATAACTGAGGAGTTTATCTCCTGAAAGTTCCCATTATGATTTCATTATCAAACATAAGCATTAAAGGAAACATTACATGATTGATAACAGTGGTTTTTGCAGAGACTCGCACTATGAACAGCTAGCTTCATATTCAACAAAACATGTCAGATTAAACTATTAATTTGGATCATGCTAAATTAATTCTCTGTATCGTGAACCAAACGTGAATTACATTTGATCAGGAATTAGCATGTGCGTGTAAAGTCAGGTTCATGTATGGTTCAGTTTATGGCAGCATTTATCTGTTTGAGTGTCAGACTGATCAGAGCAGCAGTTTATATTCTAACCCAGCAGGTGCGTTGTGGAATAAGATGCAGTAATAATTGGTGTGCCTCACTCTTCTTCTCTATGGTAACTGCCCTGTTGAAGATTATGGGATACTGTGCGCCATCCACAAGTAGCATCCCGCCCTTAATCCTCCGGGGCCAATTACCAACTATTGGTGGCAGGCCGCAAGTCAGAGCACGGCTGTGGCTGCTAGACCGCTTGTTTGCACGCTGCTCCCTTGGTGATTCTCAGGCTTTGTGAAGAGAAATGATGCTTGTTTCTTGTTACAACTCAACATAGACTTTTAAAAAACCCCTGACATCAACTGAACGATCGTAATGTATAAAATGAATAATACCTGGAAAATGTCCAAATACTGTGTGTTCCTTATTTTCTTACTGTGAAGAGGGGGGCTCTGCTGCTCGGGTAGCAAGGCAGACAAGGAGCTAATTGGCAAGAGACTTGGTCGAAATCAGGGGTTGAGTGCTGATCAGTTTAATGAGGGGCCTTTAAACATCACACCTGGGCTAAGTCCTCCAATTTCATCTAAGACAATGTAAATCTCTGTAATTATACCAGAGTCACCTGAGCAGAAGGCAGAACAAGGAGACAGGTGGATAAAACAACAGAAGAGACAGATGCTGCATACTGACTGATAAGACCTCTAATTTGGGTAAACGTACAAGAACAGCATCTATAGGGGCTTTACATTGTGCCTGCAACCATTAACAAGTCATGAACATATTTTGTTATTTATATTTTTTAAGGTTAATATAATATAACTCAAAGAATTTAGTTCAAGAACAGCAATACGGGTTGTCTAGTTTACAGCTCCTGTTTGGCGTTTTGAGCTGGTTATGTTGATGTCTCTGTATGAACTACCAAAGAAGACCAGACCCCCAGGTAGAAGAGTTAGTATCCCAGTATTGGCAAACACTTTCACTGGGTAGCTATCAGATCAGGAAAGTTCCTGAAACACTGTGTCTTCATTTTCATATTTAAATTAAACATTCACAGTGAGTTGTATATTTTTGCCTGTTGACAGACAGACAGACAGACAGACAGACAGACAGACAGACAGACAGACAGACAGACAGACAGACAGACAGACAGACAGACAGACTGACTATACACGTTTATTTTCCTGAATTATTGTTTGCATCTGTCCTATTGTACATGTCAGAGACAGACCCATTGAGGAAGGGGAGGGAAATGGGTTGAAGCAAATTGTCATGATAAACTGCGTAACTCAGTATGCTGGTTTCAAAGACACATATAAAGGACATTTTCTCTATAACTTTATTGCAGTTGGTTCTTGAAAACAGATACAGTTTCAGGTATATTAAGTTTTTTTGTTGATTTATTTTAGTGTCAGTTAATGAAACTCTATTTTTCATTATAGTTTTTATTATTTTGTTAATTTGTGTTACAGATGATAAACTTCCTCCTGATGGAAAGAGTGTCACAATGAAATTAAAAGAATATATTATGACCATTATTATAAATAATCGATTCATAGTTGTTGGATATATGTCATAAATTAAAAGCACCGGGGTGGTTCGAAGGTCGGGGGTTTGATCAGCTCCTGTACCCACATGTCCGACGTGTCCTTACGGGCAAGATGCTTGTATAAAGTTGCTCCTGCTTCATGAAAGTGCATGAATGTAAAAGCACTCTACAATCTCAAGTACAGTTTACCATTACCACTCACTTCGACTCTCTTGTGCTTTGTGAGGACTTAGTGAGACTTACATTTGTCCTCCAAGGTCACCTCTAGTGCTCATTGTGATTCTCAGTTGGCTGAGCAACACAACGCTACATCACAACGTCAGTTAGAGGCCTGAGGGAAGACACACATCCAGCTTCACTCACCTTAGATACTGAATGCAGATTAGTGCAGGGCTACATGGAAAAGTTGTGCAGCAGCACGAGGCCAAAGATGAAACAAACACGATTCATTGTTTTCCCTTTTTTCAGTTGGCACGCTGTGGCACAGGTCCAGGCTGTGATCACACATCAGCTGTAGGGTGACCTCTCAAGACAAATACTAATAAACCCTGCTGTGAACTCAGTGTGTAAAGATGTTGACGCGTTTAGAGTGAGCATATGTATATCCAGTACAGAGACTCAGGATTATACTGAATCAGTGAAGACAAAATAAATCAAAAGCTGTGGGAGGTGAGAGAGAGAGAGAGAAGTCACACAGGCCAGAGAGAGATTTTATGAAGGTATCTATCTATTTAATACACATGCTGCCAAGTGTAGCAAACCAATAGAAAGGTACTATTTCCTATGAAATAAATAATGTTCTCAAAATATTGATAAGGATTAATAAGGAAATAACAAACAACTTTGTGACACAGATACAGGAAGTCATATAAACATGGCTGCACCGTACGGCGTGGCAGCACGTCCTTTAGGCGCCAGACAATCCATCAATACATCAAGTGAAAAAAAAGTAACATGGCCGAATGTCGTAGACACTTTATATCACAGAAGCTGAGTTTTATCATCTGTGGAACATTTCTTTTTCAAATTCATAATTTGTCACTTGATGGGGTTTTGAAAGGATTTCTAACAAAGCTATAAATACAATTGGGTGAAACATCAGTGTGAAGGATGCATGAAATATAGTGGCTATAATCTAAACAACAGTGCTCACATGAATAGCTCTAACGGGTCATTGCTTGATCATGTTGCCGTTTGCTCTGAAGTATGTAACTACCATGGAAATTGCTTGTATTTGTTTATTTTATTTTTTTGTTTTGTTTGTTGTGTTTTTGTTTTATTTGTTTGTCTTCTTCTTCTCTTTCCTTTCTTTCTATTTTGATTGGTTTATCCTTTCAAAAGCCACCTGTGGACAAGTGTTGCAAATGAGCTAAAACACTCAAATCAATGCATCTGGTTTGTCCAATGTAATTGCTTTGTTTGACAAATGTATCTCTAGTTCATTGATTCACTGACATCATTTGCTGCCTTATTGTTAAAGTTACATACGAGTATTTGAGTGAGAAGATTTTTCCATACAAGTCTATGTCTACAATTTACAGGCAATGTTTTGCTGTGATTAATCCCTTAAACAGTTACTATGTTCTTGTTCTGTGGGTAAATATACATCTTATTTATAAAAAGACCCCAAGACCAAAAGCCTAAAATACACACTTTGCAACCAACTTTGCATTAGCATTGCCGATTTGTTGTCATGAAACAAACCTCTGTATCTGCCCTGATTATTAAAACTTAGTAAATTAAAAAATTAGTAAACTTGAATTAAGTTGTCTTCTCAAAAATTCTAGGTGTCATGGAGGTGTCTCAGATTTGGAGCATTGTCCTTGTCAATTATATGGCCATATTGCCTCCTCTCTCACAAAACAAAGCACTTATTTCCTCAGACTCTGACTTTCCCTGTTTTCCCTTTTGAGCTTTTGATGCAAGACAAATTTCTATGCAAATGATGAAGTGTTACATCAGTACAGTATCTTTTACCCTGTTGTTTTCATGGTTAAATTCAACTCTCCTTTTGTGTGTATTCTTATGAGAGCTGACTGTGCTCACTTGGTGCTTCTGACAAAGTCCTGATATTATGCACACACCACAAAATCTCTATCTCACACATTATTTTTTCTTATAATTTATCAATCTTAAGGGATATAATTTTCTCCCATGACTTCCCTCTTCCTCACCTGGTCATTTTAATACTAAAGGTGACTTCTCTCCCTTGAATAAATTGCTCAGGCTCTAACTCAAGTTAGCAGTTGGGAGTCTTAGCGTGTGTATGCAGACAGATATTTGCCTCAGTGTGTTTGTAGTCTGGGGCTGTTTGGTCAGTGCTGCTGATGGATGTCCTTACATCCTGCCTTGCGTGACCGGCGAGGCAGATAGCCATCAGTACCCAAATGAGTTCAGGTCAGGCCCCTGCGCTTCACTACAAACCTCATTTGGTATGCAAATGAAAAACCCAAACAAAGCAAACCTTTCAGAGAAGAGTAATTCACTAACTGCTCCCTTTCAAAAGACTCGGTTAAAGACTGAAAAGCTAATAGGTTAGCTTTTAAGGCTTACGTATAGACTTGTAGCTACTTTGAACATGTGTCTGGCAGACCGTTAAACCAGTTCAATCAAGTTTACTACAGCTTAATTTAAATACAACATAAAATGACATTCTCAGAGGCAGTGCATAGAACGGGAGTCTTTCATATAGAAAGTAAGGCCTTACAGATATTTTGGGCCTGTGCAGCAGTCCTTATAATGGTTTTCTGTTGAGTAAATCCTCCCACACATCATGAATCAGCTCATTATCCACAGCTCAATTTGACCTTTAAGAGCTTTATTGTAATCACTCTCTTTGAATTTAAGGGTACACCTGTTTGATTTGTGCACAATGGGTGATTTTATTGCAGTTCAGGCCACTTTTTTCACAGCCTGCTGTTTATTTTGTGGCCTACAGATTCAGATAATCATCTTTTCCATTTTTTTCTAACGTAGTTCAGCAGCAACCTGCGCCACGCCCCTGCTGAAACAGGATACAGCTCTGGCATTGTGCGCATTGTTGAGAGACTAATCCCGACAATTACACCTCGAGACCGAAAGTGGCTGCCTTTCCTCGCATCCATCCATCCAGGCCCTGTCTGGGCTTTGGGATTAAGCCCCCCTGTTTGCCCCTGAGGGTCGAGAGCCCCACCAGCCCTGTTGTCACTGCTCCCCCATCTCCTACTCCTCAAACTGCCGGTGTGTCTTTCTAAAGTTTTACTCACCTGCACTTCGTTCACCTGCTGCTCTCGCTGTAACCCAGCTAGGTTATTGTGAAGACAAAGAAGGTGTGTGGACACAAAGGGAGGCATGAGAGCAAAGGGCAGGTATTTCAGGTTGTAGCGGGCTTACTGTATAGAGCTTGGAAGTAGGGAAAAGTTTATGCATGTTGTCGAACCTCACAAATACATGATTTTTGAACACTTTCCTCCACATTTTGTCGGCCTGTTGAGTTAATTTCCATGCTTGGACAGGATGGGTGTGTTTGACAGTTGTGGATGATGGTGTTTTAGCCGTCTTCTGTGTTGTAACAGACGGAGGAGGTTGTTCCCACAGAACAGAAGCCTGAGCTGACATCATAAAAACAGACACACAAGTTACCTGGGGGCTGCGAGGGAGGGCGGAGGTGAGCGAACCGGTGAGGTGGGAGCGCGGGGAGCGGGGGGGGGTTTCGTCTTATCAACTATTGGTTAAAGACAGCGCGAGGGACACACCTGTGAGCGCCAGAGGCTAAGGAGATTGGCTGCGACCTGAAAATTACACCTGTGGGGGAACGGGGGAGGAGGAGGGGTCAGGCTACAAGTAAACCAAGCCCTTTACAAATTCAGGCTCTGTCTTCTCGAGGAGCTTAACCGACTCACACCTCCGACAAGAGAACTCCTGGAAAAAAACAAGTTTCGCTTGGGCGACAGGAAGAGAGCTGACGCGTTTCAAAAACTGGTTGGTTTTGTTCCGGGGTTTGGCCCTTCCTCCTCCGACTCCATGGCTGCATCTACCTGAAGGGGACGGCTTTTCTTTCTTTCTAACCGCCACTCCAGAGGTCGACTGTCCTTCAGCACGAGCAGGAAAGAGGAAGACTAGCCAACGGGGCGTCAAGAGCCCTCATACAATGATGCCTCTTGTCTTGGGTTTCTGGCTCGGTGACCACACCTGGGGGAGACTGGGTAATTTCACATACGTGATCCCTTCTTTGTCTTCATTCTTCACCTTTAAGACTCCAGCTGTCGTCATAACCTGTTGCTCGGCGACGATAGAGTTTTAATTTTAAGGAGTTGCTCATCGGCTAAGATCAGGAAATGTGCGGCAACAAAATTAGGCCATCGTGCGAAAGCCCTCTGCGATTGTGTGCTGACATAGGAGGGTCCGGGTAGTTTCGATGGGAAGCGAAAATAACGTGTATCGAATTCCAGCTCCTTTTAACCAGTGAGAAAGAAGAGGAAACAATAGAAGCCAACGCTCATTCCTAAACTGGATAGACCAGTCGGGGCAGGTAAAGGCAAACTGCCAGACTTGTCAAAGGATACGAAGACGGAGGCTGAGTCCGTCTTTTAGAGCATTTAAAGGTTCTTTAACAAGGAGACATGAACGGTAAAGCTTTCCAGTTTTCTAAAAGTATTATCTTATTAGTTCAACAAACAGTGCTGTTCGGTGTTGATTCGTCAGTTCAGAACGCAATTCGCAACTTTCCTCAACAACCTGTTGAACTGTAAAGCCATTTTAAGAGACGTTCTCAGTAGTTTAACCTTGTTTTATTGCTAGTGTTTTGGCTTTTACTGTACGGTTAGAATAGATGATGTCTGCTTCATAAGCATATGGGTAGAAAAAAAGGAAGTATGTGGAAGAGTGGATGTGTGTCGGACATAAAATGTCTGCTCATCCTTTTTCCTCGCCTCTTATGGCTGCATGTTGAGTCAGACTTATCGCAGCTGCACATTTCTATCTAAATCAACAATCTTTATATTTTTAACATTGAGATAACTTTTAGGATATTTTTAAGAGACAAGGAAGAAGTTTGGCTAAAAGAGAAAATGGAGGGAAAATGTCGACCGTGTATCGTACAGTGGCGAGTGCAGAGCGAGGTGGAGGATTGTGATTGGTGGAAAGAGCAACATTTGTTCACTTCTTTCATTCACCTGAATCGTGCAAGTCACATGAGTGCTCGTCACTCTGCCTGTGTGTGACAACGGGGCGGGAAGTACAGAGAAGGTTTCATGAGGAAGGCCAGACATTATGGTGTTCCAGTTTTATGACGTTTTGTCCGTGTTTGAGTCTCGGGTTTTAAATGAAAGGGGACTGCAGGTCTTATCTCTGTGAGGTGAGAGGTTAAGTTAGAGCTGCAGCTCGATTGAGCTGATAGGGTGAATGACACTGCATTATGGGACCAGGCCCTCATCTAATTAAAATGTATTTACGATTTCTAATTTCTAGAATTAAATTTTTTTAAATATATTTTTTCTTTTTGGTAGATACAATTTAAATCAATTTGAACAGTTGTGATTAAATCATGTCCCACTGGGGATGACCAATCACAATCACTTGTTTTCTCAAGTGAAGTTTCTTTTACATTTAAAATTTCATACACATTTTTACTTTACCCTTTGCAAAATATACAAATATTTCAAAATACTTTTTTCCCTTTTTAAAAAAACAAAAACCAAACAAAAAACATTTTAATTACTCTGGAGTAAATTCCTACATATTTTAAATGTTTCTGGAGATTTTACATTATTTTCCACTCTTGAATAGTTAGACCATATATTCAAAGGAAACTGACAGTTTAGAGGGAGGAGTTGAAAGGCGATGTACATTAAAATAAATGTAAAAGTCCACATCCCTCTTTGCTAACCAAATTAGTTGAAATATTCAAAACAGGAAGCTTGAAAGATGTGATGTAAAAAGGGGGAGGAGCTACAACCTCTTACTCTTTAATCTCCACATTTAAATAGGGTCTCTGAGTTTACATTCAAACACAGCTGAGGAGCTGCAGAGGCTCATGGATGATAAGCAGTATCATGGCCTATATATCAAGGCTGCACCTCTGTAGTCTGAAGGGCCAATTAGGTGGAGCAGAGATAAGGTCCAGAGTTAAATAAGGTTTTGGGTTTCCCTGCCATTGTTTCCTCACAAAGACAGCAACTATTGATTAAGGGCCAGGCCAGTTTACCTATCTGGTTGTTGACTTCACGGTGGAGTCACATTCCAGCGCAGAGGGCAGAGTTACCTGATCACGCCTCACTTCCAACAGGCAAAAAGCGTGGGCAAGCGGTTCACACTCCCACAGAGCTCCACGTACAACAATGGGAAACTTTCGGACGTGAATAACTTTGAGAGGAGCCGAGGGAGGAAGTTTTTGGACTAATTGGGGCAAAGTTTTCAGACATAGGAGTTGGTTAGATATTTCGACTCGCCTACTTTGATCAGGTACTGTTCTTTACACTGCTTGTTTCTACCTGCTTGAATTTTCTGCTCTAATCTATTTGTTTCACTCTTTCTTTTTTTCTCTGTCTCCCTCTTTTCTTCCTCAGAGGGCCTGCAGCACTGGTTTATATGATGATTAACTAAATAGAGTCTGGGAGAGCAGGTCTGCTTGGCTTTCTCATTTCATGGGGGCCTGACTGACCGGGAGGAAGACGGAGCGTTCTCAGGCAGCGGGTTGGAAATTCAAGATCTTTTTCCCCCCCTTTTCTTTTTCTTTTTTTTTTTTGGGCCCACTCCCTCCAAACACACTCACTTTACTTTGGTTTTGTTACATTCTTTCCTTGGGGTACCTTTCATGACGGTAAGGTTACAGGTGCATTCTCCCTTTTCCTTCTACACCTTGTTTCCATGAACTTTTCCCTCCCTCGTACTCTTTTTTTTTTTTTTTCCCTTCTCTCTCCTTCTCCCTCCCCCTCCTCTTTTTGTCTTATGTTCTACTTTTCATCCTTTGCAGGATGACTGGAAACCTTTTCTTTTTCTAAGAGTTCAAAAGTCTCTCTTATCACAAATCTCGTTTTTATAGAAATTTGGTTTTGCCATTATCAACCCATTAACAGAGAAATGTGTCTGTGGATCAAATACTCATTTTAATTTAAAGTACTTTTAATTGTGGAGTATAGGGTGTGAGGATTTCACGCGGTGTACCTGTGAATGATCCACGTTGTTCAGTAAACGGGGACTGTTTCAGTGACCTTCTGCACACACAGCACCGGCTCAGGTCGAGCCTAGCAGCATTCCTTCAGCCTTTCATCACTCCGCAAACACAAAGACACAGACCGAAGAGGTCTACCCATGAACAGTGGCTTTTCCTTTCTTCCACTCTGTAAAACATCTTTTGAAAGTGCTTTATTAGCGACAGTCACGTTGTAACAATAACCCCATCTGCAGGGATATGATGTGAAACAGAAACAGCGCCCTGAGGCAGATGGGCTTTCGACTCTGTGGTGTTTTTGAGCGTGTACTTTTTGAAATTTGTAACGGCCATGTATTGTGTGAAACGCAGCCCTCCCAACCTTGCCGTGCCATAGATGTAGACTAGTTGGAACAGGTTTGGGCAATCATTAACAACCACTGTGGCCCAGTCTTCTGTGACGGCATGTTTAAGCTGAAAACCCCAACCACAACAAGGGATCTGCAATTTAACTATGGAGAGGTGGTCTCCCGATATGGACTTCCCCTCTCCCATTTACAATTCTATATTTGGGCAAGACGTGGCCCTGTCTTAGTCTCAACTTTGCCACCATTAACTATATGACCAAAAAGAACATGGGTGAAAGGAAAAGCTGCATATTTCGGGGTTCCCCTTCTGTCAAATAGTTGATTACTTTGAGTGCCTTGTAATCAGTTTAGGGTTGAGTGCTCTTCTTTTTATAGACAAAGCTTTTGGAGTTAAGTAATAACTATTTCATATCGGTTCATTTATTAACTTTTAGTTACTCGCAGAAATAAATCATGACATATACAATGTGATGTTTTGTGTTAAGGTGATCATCTCCATCTTACGAGGCAGCATTGGATTGCACTACTTTCTCTAATACTGCCTGGTAATGATGATGATAGTCATCTGTGGACTACAACCAGACAAACCACTTTAGCAATGTCAGTTAGCTGCTCCATGCTACCTGATGTGGACTCAAACACTTGACAGAAATGTCTCTCAGGATCCATCTTACCTGACAGTGCTGGATTGTACAATTGTTGTTCTAACACTGTCTGGTAACGATGTTTTCTGGGAGACTCTTTGGTCTCCGCGGTGACAGTGAGATTGTGTCCCATCAAATATTAAACCCAGAAATGTTAATGATTTTTACAACCTGCAAGACTCTTTTTATGTCATCACTAAGAGGTTATAAGAAGGGTTGGCTCTGTACTCTGGAGTAGTAAGTCTGGTAAATATTCAATTCTTACTCGGAAGTTTATTCCAGGAAAAGTTGAGCTATCTTTTGTTATCATACACCTGTCTTCAAAGATGCCCCAGGCTGTCTGCTGATCAGTCATAAATGAAAGAAAGAGCGGAACAGATGGTGTGAGGTGTTGCCAGGGAGTACTTTATTATTATTTATTTTGTGTAAAAATAAACAAACACTTATGTTAATGTTAAAAGATGTTTATTGCTGGGGTGCTTTATGCTCCTAATATTAAGTGTTAATTTTATTTGATATACTTCCCTATCTTTTTTCTTTGCTTTTATGGCAGCGCCACCACACCCATGTTAAAGAATAGCAGTCAGTTGATGGTTCCACCGGTCCTGCAGGGCCTTACTTCCTTGTTCCCTCCCCTTGAACAGCCTCAGCCTTTGTGTTGTGTGGCAGTGATTGGTCCAACATGCCGTACCTGCGTGGCACATCCTGAAACTGACACATGAGCTCACCTGAGAGTGCTTTACCGGTAGAGAAACTGAGCAACCAACGCTTTGGCCTCCTCCCAGCTATCCCAGCTTTGACCTACAAAAGGACAATGAAATGATACCTCAATTAGACACAAAATAGAGTCTGTATAATAACTTTTTTTAAAGAGCTAAAATGGCAAGGTTTCATTTTCCTCTGTGTGAACTAAAATGTGAATTTAATGGCTTAATCCATGAAACGGATATGAGTCATGAAAGCATATCACAAACACAGAGCGAGCAGAAACATTGTGTTTGTTTAAGGAGGGAGAAAAACCCTGCAAATATACAGCCGCACCTTTATTTGCCCACCCTGCTCAATTATACAAGCCACAGAAACATGAAATACCTTTTTTCCTCTCTGCGTAATATTTAAGTTGTATATAATGTTGTAATGTCAGAACAGAAAAAGGCTTATCAAGCTTACTTTGCTTCTTCCCCTCGTCTGTTTACTCATGGCTTTCTCTGCATGCTTTGCCAGTTTAAATGTACAATCAAACTTAAAGTACAGTTTGCAGATAAGAATCTGAGACTGCATCTAAAAGAGGAAGTGCTCATTTCATCCTGTTTCTGCTGCTCTGTTCTGTTTCCTCCAGCTCTATTCTTCCTTCTTTGCACAGGTGGAAGCTCAGACGTCGTCCTTCCAGCCTGTTGATAGGCGTCTTACCAGACATGGTTAGATGTAATAATTGGTGTCTAATACTGTCTGGTAATGCCGTCCATTAAATGGCATTACCTTCTGCTCTCTTAACTTCCCCCTCTCTTGCTCTCATGCAGTATGTTGACAAAGGGCAGTCCAGGAAAGCACATCAACATATTTATAGTTGTGGCAGATGGGGCTGAATGATGATGACTATTGAACTATGATCCTCGCACTGGAAGAGTGATTGATTTTATTTTAAGGTTTCTTCCATGTGACTTGAGTCAGAGTTACTCCAATGAGCAGCAGTCCAGAAGACCTTTTTTCCTATTAAGTTATTTTTTAAGCAGTAATTTTAACATGGACGCCATGTGAAAAATGTAAAATAGAAAATGCTGCTACTTTAATCTTTTCACAGATCTTTCTTCAGGTACAGTAGAACAATGTGCTCATTTTCTGTAATGTAATCTGTACATATTGAACTCTTTTGTACTGTGTGATATGTTGTGTGATGTCAAAGAAAAGATTGAATAAAAACTGGATCAAATGTGAAATGTCTATTGTCCATTTTTCCCTTTCCAACTCTTTATTCACATCCTCCCTGCACCCCGTCTAGCAACCTCTTTGGTCGTTGTGAACTCTTTGCTCGGCAGGACCGGAATGCCGAGCCTCAGTCAGGTGTGGATCAGGTTACCGCTGAACAGAGCTTCTTTTTAAATGCCTCAATTTACCCATGAAGTCCCCCCGTCAGCTAAGCCCTCATTGTATCCCAGTCTATGGCGGTACACAGAAGACTAGCTTGATAAACCAAGAAGCACAAGGCGTGTTTTCACTGCCAGGGCCTGGGTGACTTACAGCATTGAAATCCATACATTCAAGTCTGCTTGGTCCCATGGTTACATTTGGAGGGTTGGAGGTTGTTTTTTTTGTTTTTAAAGTGCTATTCTTCCTATCTCAACAACACACAAACAAACACATAGAGCAAATAAAGTGATGGCTATGGTGTTTAATTATACCTGTTCGCTCAAAGGTTCAGTTGACTGGTTAAACGCAGCTTTGATTTTATCAGTTGGAGCACAAACACAAAACCCTTTTAGCCGTTTAGCATAATGCCCCCCAGGCCACTGATGTGTCATGCTCTGGAGGCTCAAATTCAACCTTTTTTTAAACAAAGAGTGCTTTCTTATCAGTATTAATAAATCACCCTTTCACAATATCTCAGAAATTCACAAGTTTGTCTGTAATTTTTATTTGGAAAGATTGTTTTTTTGTCTTCCCTGAAGCTGTTTAGCATGGTTAGCCAGTTTTGAGCTAGCAGGTCCTAAGTGAACAAATAGGATAGCTTTTTCTAAATATAGTTAGCTGTTTAGATTGAAGATAGTCTGAGGAAACCAACAGACATTATGCTTGGACTGTACACCTGAAGTGGGTGCAGTGTGCTGCAGTCCACTGTCTATAAAATCTTCATGAACTCTATGACTCCAGGGTAATTAAACATGGTTTCCTGTAACAGCTTCTACAAACACAGAAACACATCCTGACAGGAAGACAAAAGCTCACTTAATTATTAATCTCTAGCTAATACCAAGAGAGTTACATTTCACAAGAAACCAATCAAAAGACAAATAATAGCAATTATTTAAAAGAAACTACAATGCAGAGAAACATCTCTGCTAAATTATTAAAGGGCCTGAATAGTGTATAATCATCTAGGCCTACATTATGTTTTTAACATATACCTAGGCTTATGTTGGTGCTTTCAAAACTATTTAAAAATGTCACACTTTAAAAATGTTTTTTAAAAAAATGAAATAAATGGGATGGGATGTTATCATACTGTGTAATTGTACTGTACACCTTCAGACTATCTATTGCTTTAAAAAGGGCTCAAAATGTCTTAAGCATGAATAGATACAGTACAGAATAGTAGGTATAATAGCTGACTGGGAGCTAACTTCTCATAGTTAGCGTAAGTTAGTCAGTGAAGCATTTACTGTTGCTCGGATAATTTATAGTTACTGGAATTACTACAACTGTTTTGATAAATGCTACTGTAAATATTGTCTTATTGAAAACAAAAATGTGTCAAACCTTTGTGTGGGTTGGTTGTGAATTTTGTAATTTAAAATACTGATTTTAAATAGCTGCAAAGAAAGACACTTACAAAATCCCTTCTTTAAACACTGTATAGTCACAGGAAGTATAACTGTTTAAAGTAACTTCCCTCCTTGTGATGTCACATCTCTGGATCACATTCCTGACAGGCAAAAAGCCTGTGGAGGATTCCTGCGCTGGTCTGTGCATGCTTGGTGCAGTCAGACCAGATTCCTGCAGTATACTGCAGGCGCTGGATGAGGAGGCTGGATTCACCTAGCTGGGTTCTCCACTGGGGCGGAACAGGAGCAAAAAAATAGGCTAAAAGGCTTTGAGAGACCCGCAAGTATGTGGACGTACTAGAACGAGGAGCAGTCACATAGTCGTGTATGCGGGGAACTCCTTCAATAATCAGTCATATAGAATTCTTTATAGGTTATAAGGCGGGGGCATAGTAAGATTTATGTATGACATTTTGATCTGCTCCATGTCTAATAACGACTACACATGGTTTTCCTTGTCCACTTCTGACCATTATGTAATCACAGGGCTTACTCTACTTAAGCCAATACCTTGCTCAAGGACAAATGAAGCTCCACCACACAACACACTAAATCAGTAGCTAACAGTTGGAGAAGCACTCCAGTGTAAAGACAATAAACAGTTTTAAAAAGGCACATTTTCAGTCCTTTGCGTTTTCCCAAAAATATTCAGATAAGGTAATTGAATCAACAGCTTCATTGATTTCAATGCAAAGACAGAGTCCACTCCCAAACCTAAAGTTGGTAAACTAAAATAAATGTCTTAAACAATGCACACACTTTGCTCATTTTTAGAGAAAGTTGTGTGATGTAGTAGGATATTGATGGAATACTTAAGTCAAAAATATCATCAGCGAATGAAGGTTACTCACATATTTAATTTTCATCATCCATTATGTTCTATGTGTGTGGAACTCTGTGTCACAGCGACAGTGTAGCTAAAATCCACCTGTCCTACACTGTTATTTTGTAGGACTTGCTGCATCTCAAATTACATGTTTAACTGTTACCCATGTTGTTTTACTGCCAAAACTTGACCCCTCAATAATAAACCTGTGGATGTTAACCTTTATGGATAAAAAAAGACATCATTTGAGAATGCTTTCATTGAACTGTGTTATGCATTTGCATAACGCTGTTAATTAACCTAAAAAGGTCTAAATAAATACTGTGAAGAAATCGTTTTTAAACAGTGATTAATGCCCTTGTGGTCCTTGGTCTAGCATGAAAAAGGAAGTGAGGTTTTGGTAATGTTCAATCAAGTACAATACACAATCAGGAACAATTCAGCAGCTTACTGTGGAGTCATTTAAACAAATGAAAACTACATGTACTAAACCAACAACTGCTAGGAATAATATCTCATTTCTTACATATTTTGTTTTTGTAGGCTATATTTTTAAACAACATCCCTGCCAGATTTAGCCAATATGTACAAATCTTGCAGAGCAGCAGTGTGTTCGACTTCAGCCCAGCAACAGTGTAATTTGTGACACTATCACCTGGGATATGGACAGCAGGAGGCAGGAGGAACTAATTTAGCCAAGTTGACACGGAAAGCAAAGATAAACATGATGAGTTTGTGAGTGAATCATGCAACGTCCATGGGGTAGGAGATCACAAAAAAAGGGAGTTTGGGCTGGATGCAATTTTGCCGTTCGCCGTTTGTTGCATTACTTGTGTGAGGTGTGTCCGGAGCAAAAAACAATTCAATCCAAACCTACTGGACTCGTCCATATTGGTCAGCTGTCTGAAATGCATTTGACGTCACACAGCACCTGAAAAGTTTAAACAATTAAAATGAAAAATGCGTTGTGCGCAGCGCTTTTTGAAAAGGCATCATCCTTTTTCCAAAGGGTTTTATGTAAAAAATGTGCTGGCAGTTGAGAAAAAAGTTAAGTGTGAACATGGCCTAAGATGTCTGATACACATAAAATGTGATTATTCACTTAAGAATAATCACATTTTATGTGTATCAGACATCTTAGGCCATGTTCACACTTAAAATGTGATTATTCTTAAGTGAATGTTTATTTCATGTCAACTGTTGCTATTATGCCTTTTAGTTTTTTCGGCTGTAGCAGTGAAGCTAGTGAATTAGCAGCAGAGCTAATAAGATGAGGTTATCTATTTCTTTTAATCAACACTTCAAATAGTTTTTACTGTGTATTGTTGTTTTTTATTTTATCCTACTGAATGTGTATGTTACATCATCATAAACTGTATTCTATAAAAATATTAAGTATGTTAAATGTCATGAAAGTTATTCTAAAACATATAGTTGCCATGCTAATTTGTGGAAAACTACGTTTGATTAGATTTGTTCTTTTGGCCTGAACTTTGTGTTAAGACACTTGCAGCGGGCCTTACAAGGAGGGACTCTTACAAACTCTGTTGTAGTTTAACTAACCAAACCGCCACAGTTCATAACAAAGATAATTGGTAGTATTTTTGAAAAATACCACCAATTATCTTTGTTACACATTTCATGCGTGACTGCACTAACAAGAAGTCAGTGCTGTCATTTTCACACAGATGGTTGTAAATTTCCCATTGAGGTGTCTGAGGGCAAAGCAGGAGCTGCAACAGAGACGTGTTTGGCAGGGAGGAGAGTTCAGCCACAGCACCCCAGTTATTAAAAGAGGGGCTGATACTATACTCCTGTTTAACAGAGCTTTGTGTGGAGCCAGTGTCAGCCACACCTTGATAAAGAGCCGCCATCTGATAGACACACTATGTAAAGTGCCGCGTAGGTGGACAAAGAGAACAGGCTTGTTTTACAGCCCCAGCGACCTCATGGTTTACCATCTGCCAAGAGGCTGTGTGTGTGTGTGTGTGTGTGTGTGTGTGTGTGTGTGTGTGTGTGTGTGTCTGTGTGTAGGTGTGTAGGTGTGTGTGTGCGTGTGACAATCTGTGTTCCTTCTTGTGTGATTTGATGATTTCACAATTTATCTTTCACATTTTTTTTATTTTATCTTAATATCTGTCAACTGAAAGATATTGACCAAAATGTGTTATTTTCCACTTTTCCTTTTCTTTGTTCAAATAGTTTTAAGATTTAGCAGGTGATACCGATGATAATGCACCCTCAGCTCTTCACCTATTTACTCCAATAAAACAAAGTGTGAAATAGATGTTATTTCCTTAAGTTTGCTGTGTTCAACCCAATAATTTAAACATGTACTCAGGTATGTTAAATTAAACCTTCGCTGAAAATTTATCATTAGATGAGAAGCGTGTTTGTGTGTGTGTGTGTGTGTGTGTGTGTGTGTGTGTGTGTGTGCGTGTGTGTGTCTGTGTGCCTGTCTGTCTCGGGGCGTCAACACCAACAAAATGTGTGTGTCTTTGGAGACTCGCCCATTCCCATGTCATCCCAACTGCCTCTTGCACCAGGAAGTGCTCCGCAATTACAGGGATGCAGCCTGCAGCAATGGTGTCCCTGCACAACCCATTATTTGGAGGGATTCTCCTTGTCAAGGTGTTATGGTGGAAGGGATGGAGTTAAGTTACGATGTAAAGAAAGGCTTGCCTCAATAGGGTCTCTCTGTCTCCCACTATTCATGATTTCCTTATAGAATTACATCGGGGAAGCAAAGTGGGCTGATTGAGAAGGGGGGCCACTCTTTGTTCCCAGGGTCTGTATTCACTCATTCACACTCCCAAAAGTATGATGGAGCCTTGAAGACGTTGCGTTTCTCCATGGCTGACTCAAACAATGGAAATATTAAAATCAAATATGCAAAGTTTGTTTGAGAAATGTAAAACTTGTAACTTAATAACACAGGATAATTGATGCCTCTTTTGGCAGCCCCAGCTGTGGACAGAAGCTGTACAATTATTGTTGTAATGTTTGATTGGCATATACATTTAGTTGGGGGCCAATGAAAAAGAAATCTTTTCTATTCACTATTATTTTTCTTTTTGAAATATAGCTGCTAGCAGGCCGCCTAGTGATAACATAATGTATACCTTTTGGTTGTTAGTTCAACTAACAACCGTTTTATACGAAGAGTCCACTTTATTGTATCATTTACACACTCAGGTTAGACTGTAGCTAAGAGACTCGGGCCTGATTCTGTGGTATTTACACCTGCTAAACGTTTTGCAAATTGTAGTTCACAAAACACTAGCAAAGGGTTAACCCCTGTGCAGCTTTGATATTTCTAACTTTCATCACATAATGATTGATGATGAAGAAATAGTTCCTCAGGTGAACTCAGCCCTGTGATAACTTTAAATGCCGAGCCATGCGTGGTGTCGTTTGCTGCAGTTGATTTGTACGGATGGAAACCTCTTGGATTAACGTCATCCACTTTCTTGGTCACACCCACTAGAGCAATGAAAAGGCACAGGAGGAATACCACTTGAGTTCAAGTGGAAAATGACTCATCAGTAACAGACTTTGACAAGAACATGACAGAATTGGAAAAGGGAGATGTGCTCCAGGTCAGGTTCAGAAATCCCTTTTATAACTCACCTGCAGCGAGGACAGGTCACTGAACAGGCTGCTCTGCATTTGTCTGCAACTGACAAAAAGCAGAACTGCAAACGAGACACTTTTTTGAAAAAATATTATACAACAGACTTATCTGCCATAGCAGGATGTTTCATTTTGACCTGTCACAGGCAACATTTGATCCTTTTACATGGCAGCTGCTACATTTTTCCTCTGCTCTTGGTTTAAAATAACTTGAAAAAATACTCTGCTCCAAAAAAAGAAAGTAAAGTCACAAAGTGGAGATAAAAAATAAACACATTTAATTTACATGCAGTCAAACAAATAAAAATATTTGATTTATCATGCATTATTATGTTCGCGTTTAACTATAAATGTTGCTGAGGAATTTGACAAGTGCTGATGAAGCGACAGCAGCCAGACAAGTTCAAAATGAGATCAGGAGCATGTTCTGAAAATAATGACAGTGCTAATGCCTTAAATATTTTTGGCTTTGTTTGTGTGCAGTAGCTAAGTGAAAATTGGTCTCTTTGTCAAATGTTAAAATGTATTTGCTCTGTTGCACAAAAACAAGACAATGATGTGCCCAAAGAACCTGGGCCTGTAGGTGTCTATTTTTTGGACGAAGCAGTTCTTATTCTCTTTTTGATGATGCGTGCGAAGGTGTTTCCTGACGAAAACACAATAACAAATAAACTCATCCAGCTTTCTCTTAACCATCAAATATTCTCTGCAGTTATTCACTCATTTTGAGTATCTGCTGTGGAAAATGTTTTCAAAGGTTGTTTCCTTGTCATGCTGTATATTTTGTCGCCTGAAACCGAGCTCCTTGCAGCATTAAAAATGATGCCATAGAAACAGTCAGTCTCCGTTTTTTAAGACCCAGTTTTAAGGTCATAAAGAAAATCATTATTCCTTTAACTAATTTTTTTAAACTACTTAAAACTTTAAATGGACTACTATATACAAATGGCTCTCCATTCTTTAGAGCTCTTTGATGAATCGAAACAACATGGGGACAGTTGTCTCTGATTGCATTGTATTGTCTATGTATTAATATCTCCTCCAACCAGACTAGAGAGCTCGGTTTAACTGAATATTTTTAAAAAATCACACTTTACAGCTTTGACTTTTTAGGTCTTCATATCAATAAAAAACAGCTTAATAAGTTAGTGTATGTGCTGTAACTATGAAGCCGTTTCAGCTGTAAGCATCAGCATCAGTATTAGATTCAAAACAATGAATCTAAACACTTTACACCGTAACATTTGAACTTCTCCCTGTTTTACTGATGATCCAGTTCAGTTCATGTCTGGAAAAAAAATCCTTAAAGTTTCTAAGTGTGAATGCATGCTTTAAAATCTCTGGTGTTAGGAGGTCTATGTGTCACTATATGAACTGCATTTGTGATTATATGGTTGCATGGATTCGGAGTATAAGAGGTACCCACCCCTGTCAATTATCTGACTGCTCGGAGGAAGAGAAAAGATTATGCATAATTGCCGACTGTGGCTTGGTCTGGGTGTTTCCTCCTGAGTCGAATCACTGAGACAGAGAGGTGATAAGTAGATTTGGCAAGAGAGCAGACAGATAATATGTTGCTCAACTGAACACATGCTACTGGATTTGGCTGTGGACAATTTGATTAACGATTATGATTGCTATTTATTTAATGATTTCAAGAGTGATTTAGCTAAATGACCTAGATTTTTCCAGTACTATAATATGAGAAGAAAATGTAGAATAGGCTGAAATCAAGCTATCATAGAGGGAATGTTTGTATTTAAAGGCTTGAGGGTGAAGTTAATGTTGATTTTTGAATTTTCACCTTCGACTTTTGTCTTGCACATTTCAAAAGTCACAGAATTTTGTTGGGAGAATTTTTATGTCACTTTTCAAATCAGATTTGTCACAGAGCCACAGAGTACAATAGTTGCCTTTCTGTCAGGACACAATACCCTGAAACACAGGCAACCCCATTGTGATTGACACTCTGCTCTTATGTTACCATAGGGTTCACACAACAGAGGCTTACAGGCAATTAATAGTGAATGAGGCTAAAGTTAGAGGTGGATAGGGTGTGGGATACACAATCTTGAGCAGTTAGTTTGTCTTCTTGAGCGGCTGTTGGTGTAAGATTCAATCTACAAAGGGAAACTGTTGCTAAGGGTCCCATTACCTAAGTAACCAGTGATTGCTTACTTTGGTCACATCATGTGGGTCTGCTTTCTGGCAGTGTGACAGAGTTTGGCTCTTTCAGTGGGTTAAAACGACTGTTAGACAATGTGAATCTGGCTCTGTCGAGTTAGTCTTTCAGTCCGCAGGTTTGCTGTTTGTCTGGGCCTTGTAGTTGGTCTACAAGGTTGAGTGCACACCACAGAGGAAGAGCAGGCTGAGTGGGTGGAGTCTGGCTGTCCATGTGTGTGAAGCTGGAGTTTAAGGTAAAACTTTTTGATTTTGAACATAGCTTGAAAGACTTGTTTTTCCATATCTGTTTAAAAAAACACTATATGTTTTCTCTTACTATATGTAAGATTGTACATATTTAAAGTTTGAAAGTTTTAATTACATTTGATGCAAGCAAAAAAACAAACAAGGATCTGAGTCTCGAGCAGTTTACAGGTGCTAGCAGCCCCTAGAGGATCAAATGCTCATTACAAGTTTAAGTAGTTATGAGATATTACATGTCAGATTTTTTTTCTGGCGGTTGCTTCAGAGGAGTGATAATGGAGACCCTCAATTACAATGTGCCTTATATATTTACAAGAGCAAATATATATTAAGGTGCTTATGATAGTTATGGAGAGGAGAGGCACATACACTTGTATAAATACATAATATCAGCCTAAAAATAAGGTTTGGATGAAGACGTTTAAGCGTAGCCAGGGTTATATATTAAGTTGGTTAACATGCTTTTATCTTATTATTTAGCCAACACAGAAAAATACGACTTTGTTCAAGTGCTGTGGTGGTAACGTTGTGTATTTAAAAAGAAAAACACTGGACACTTGACAGTCTTATTGTGCACTAAAAATCAGAATCTGCTTGTGTCTTATGTAGAAGCATTTCTTGCCTTCCCCCACAGTTTTTCACTGTCTGAGGTTATGTCATCTGCTCTGCAGTGAGGGCCCGGGCAGAGGAGGCAGGACTGATCGAGCAAAAGGAGGGAGATATGGACAAAGAGGTAGTGGAGGTTCACTGTGGGCAGAACCAGCCTGCATGTAGCTTGAGGGAGGAGGAGGGGGAGGAGGAGGAGGGAGAAAAGCTGCAGTCACCTGACCGTAGTAGCATGCAGGAAGTGACATCAGAAGGTGGACTAGAGCAGCACCAGAGAGAGGAGACGCTGAGGTTTTCCCACATGACCAACATCCAGGAAGCCAAGGATATAGAGTCAGGTGTGATGGCAGTTGTTGTTGTTGTATTTATGCTGTTTTTAAAGAGCAAAGCATATCAAAATAAAATTCAGCAAATCAAAATGTACTTCCAATGCAGTAACATTTGACCCTCTAACATACACAAAAGTGCTGAATTTATGAGTGACTGTGTGCGTGCATTATTTATGAATGTTTCTCTGTCTAACAGTACCGGCTGCCTGCATGGTAAAGCGAAATCTCCGGAGGTCTTTCCCCAGGGCTTATTCCACCTCCTCTCACCCAGACAGGGACAGGGAGTGTCGGGTGGAGGAGCCCCGGGGGTCTGGGCCTTTCTACTTCATGGGAGGAACAAATGGAGCGGAAATGTAATTCAGAATTTGGAATAAGGGAATAAAGAGAGGAGAGAAAAATGTTGTTTTAATGTTTTAAAAAATATGTGATTACATTCAAAGGGGACATATGGAATTTAGTTAACATGGGGTTATATATCAAATAAATAGACAGGAGGGATTTTCTCTTCTGTGAGCAGAGATGTCATATACCTGGTTTTACATGTGGCCTCTGACCTCTGGGTCTTTGTGTTATTAAAGTATTTGATTGATTTTCTTCAGAGTGAGAAGTTACTGTGAGAGCAGAGGATGGAAAAGGATTTACAACAAGCACAGGGAGGATTTCAAACTAAAGTGGTGTGAGACCAAATCTCCTACCAACTACAACAACTTCAGAGAAGGTTCCGTATGTCATGTTAAAATATACAATTATCTATATAAGAAACATTGTAAAGATTAAATGAAGGAAACTGGACTTATACAACTTAAAAGTTTACAAGCATTTAATATATAATTTGCTTTTTGTAAGTATTATTCCTCTCATGTGTTGTACGCAGGTGAACAGTTGATGTACCAGATTCCCAACAACAAGGTGCTGACCACTAAGATCGGCCTCCTCAGCAGTCTGCGGGAGTACGAGCGAGTCAGCAGCAAAGTTGACCACGGCAGAAGATCAAGGTGAAACAGATGACAGAGTATCTGCTTGGTTTTTTAAGCGACTGATTCCTCAAACACACAGGATGCTTGAATTCAAATCCGAAAGATAACAGAGAACTTTTTTCACACAGTTTACACAGACATGATTGTGTTTGTTCACTTGTAGGAATGGCAAACAATACTCTGTGGCACATGTTCATGCAGTCCAGACATGCTCTTATCATTAATAGGATTTTTACAGGGTTATTTTTTTGTTTATCAGGCACAATCAGACCTGCCTAAACATACTGAGCTTTTAGTACTTCTATCTTCTAAGCAAACATATAATACAATTATAATCTTGAACCACATCAATAAGCAGTAATGAAGACAAACTCTTAGATAATGGCCTATGAGCTTTTGACTGGGATGATATAGAGGTAGGTGTTAGAAAGCCTAAGAGTTAATAATGACTAATAAGCAGCTAGCATGCTACTATTTGCATGCTAATAAGAAACTAGTTTGACGGTGAATGTTGGGAACTGGGCATTTCTGGCTAACTTTGGTGGATCAACATCTGTTTGAATGTAAAATGATTCTTCTTGTGATATAAATAAATATCTATAGTTTATAATACTACTTCAAATTTCCTAAAAAACACGAACATTAACAGTAGCCTATGCCTTTGATTTTAAACAAACCTGAACTTAAAATGACACCGTTACTTTTTAAATGTTAAGCTCAAACATAATGGCCACTGAAAAACGTATTTGTAGAGAAATATGTTGGGCTGTTTTTTTGAGTGTTTATTATTTTCTCTTTTCGACCTCTTTTTGAGTCTTTAGTTTCAAACGGGCTGGCATAATTTTTGACAAGCTAGCCTGAAAAAATAATGATCTGCTTTCATTCTGGGACTTTGAGGGACTTCATTGGTTATTTTTCCTTCATCTAGGTCATAAACAAAGAAGAGAATTTAAACAACATTTAGAAAATCCATCACTACATGTCTTTATCTCAAGCTGGTCTCTGTCGATCCTCCTGAATATTTTTATTTAGCTAGATTACTTTTCTTCCAATTTTCAATATGTGACTTTTTAAAAAAAATAAATTGTAGACCTGGCAGTTTCTAACACACAAACTTTGTCTTGTTCCTTATTTTGTTGTCCTGAACAGGAGGCTAAAAATAGAGGAGTTTATTCCCACTACCTTTCGCATGGATATGAGGGAAGAGAGGGAGGCTTTCTTTGCCCAGCAGGAGGGTAAAATGCTTCAACTTCTCACCTGTATTGACCTCACACATTTCATATACTGATGCAACAACAACAACGCAGCACAGGTCAGACCGGATCTGTGTTTGGTTAGCGGGCTCCAGATTAAAATAAGATAAATCAAACTCAACCTGTTCGACTTTCAGTGATGTAAAAGAGAATAGTTTGAGCTCAGCAGCGTTAAGACAACAGTAGTCTTGGTGATTGCTCAATCAAACAGGTTGAGGGCGTTGGAAAATAATGCACTTCACCTCCCATAAGGCCCTGATAAAATCACCAGGGGAACATGTTGTTGCCATAGAGATGAGTCAGCAGAGGGCAGGGCTGAGACACAAACACGAGGAGAAACTCTGAGCAGGATCTTAATATAGAGCTGCAGCGCTGAAAAGAAACGCTGTTGGATGTAAAACCAGACAAGCCTTTATCTGAAGAACAGATGACAATATCCACTGTACATGATGTTGTCTTTAGACATACAGACTCTTTGTATTATGATAAATGGTGCACATGTTAAGACAAACATGCTTATCGTTAAATAAACAAAAGGGACATGGACAGCTGGATTAGATCTCTGGGTGATGACCATGTCGTAAAGAAGATAAGGGGAACAAAACAGACCAGGGTAAAGAAATGGCAGTGAAATCACAAACAAATCTGCGTAGTTCTTTGACTTGTAAAGGTAAAAGTTGAGACTTAAAATGCACACAGTCAAGGAGAGAAACTTACCCAAAAAATGTCCTGAATTAGCCACAACAGCAAAATTTATGTTAGATGAAAATCAGCCTTCATCAGAGGAACTGATCCAACAAGTAACATAGTAGCAGGCTGAGTTGAAGCACTTATTTCTCAACATAAATATCTTATATCTCAACATATTTTCAATCGAAAGGTTTGCAGCTTTCCCACATGTTTGTGTTTGCTTTTAAGACTTTGACGACCTTATATTCTGTTGGTTTAATTTATACTTGATCGTATCACGCTGCATCATGTTTTTTAAACTAGGATGGCTAAACAGAGAGGGCTATCACATAAACATTGGTTGAAGTTTTTACAGGCTTGTAACTGCTACAGATGACACATTTTCTTTGTTCCCTTTTCTAAGTACACAAATGATTAATTTCTGTCAGGACCTAAAGACAATTTCAGCGAAAGTGTATCTGGAGAAAATGACCAACCCTTAACATATCATCGTAGGATTGTTTCTTATGATGTAGTGTCAGATCTTAAGTGTGATTTAGGACGCAGTTTTTTAATATTATTCTAATTTGTTTGTATGTGTGATTTTTAGCAGGCGTAAGCAACAACAGGAATCAAATGTGGATCTGTAAGCCCACAGGAATGAACCAGGGTAGAGGTATTTTTCTGCTGAAGAGCCCAGAGGACGTCTCTGCTTTCAGACTGAAGCTGGAGCAGGGAGAGGGACGACAGGCCAGCAGGAGGACGCAGCATCGTCAGCCGCAGGCTCGTATCGTCCAACAGTTAGTAAATATATATATATATATATATATGTATATATGTATATATATATGTATGTATGTGTGTGTGTGTGTGTGTGTGTGTGTGTGTGTGTGTGTGTGTGTGTGTGTGTGTGTGTGTATGTATGTATGTATGTATGTATATATATATTTTTTTTTCAACTTATACTTTGATGACCACATCCATCAGACTTGCATTTGTCTCTCAGTTACATCCAGAAGCCGCTGCTCCTGAAAGGCAAAAAGTTTGACGTGCGCTCTTTCTTTCTGATCGCCTGCACCACACCTTACATGGTCTTCTTTCGTCATGGATATGTACGACTTACCTGTGATCTCTACGACCCCAGCTCCAACAACCTGTCTGCACACCTGACCAATCAGGTACACCATAACACTGTCACTATGCATTATGCAGTCCAAACCAACTCCTTTATGCAGCCTCCAGATACATATGAAAATGCTGGTTACATATGTGGCCTTGAGTTACTGCTACAGGACGATCTCAGTCCTCTGACTTCATGACAAACTGGTCTACATTTTATTTCACGTCTGCCCTTGGTGTTGCCTCCATGCAAACAATCTTAACTTCTTTGCGAGGTGAAACATTTCTGGACTGAACACTCATCTGTTTTGCTGGTGTTACATCTAAGACTTATGCATATATTTGCATAATTGATTGACTGACCTGTTTTAGCTGTTTTCCAAAACGCTGAATGTTGGCCGAGGCTTCACCCACGTGCCTGTGTTGTGGAGGTGGAATGTAACTTTGAGAAAGGTTTCCCAACGTGTTGACACCATAATTTGGCTTCATGACGCTTGTACAGAAAGCAAAGGGTCACACTACGACTAGGTCCGTGCTTGTGCAGTCTATGGTGAGACTCGAGTCAAAAATACAAGGATTTGTCTTAATAAGTATACTTTGAATACTTCTATTGACTTAGACTTGAAACAATAGACTCCATAAATTGCATAATATTAGATTTTTTTGTAGCAATTATAGTTGAATGCATGCAAACCTGGCAACATACTCGGAAAACATAGAGAGCGGACTAGACTCAAGAATTAGGTTTAGGTTAGGAATCATCAGTGAAAAGAAAAGTAAGAAGAAGTTAACAGGTATGCGGTGCCAAATCGAGTTAATGATCTTCTCAACTCAACTCAACTTTATTTATAAAGCACTTTAAACAGCCGTAGCTGGGACAAAGCGCTGTACATACATGAAGAGCACAAAACTTGATTGCTTAGTGGAAATTCTGAATCAGGGTTGAATTAAAGTTGCTCTCACTGATTGATTAGCGTGATTAAAATATGATGCTGTTTGATTTAAATTTGATAAATTTGATCAATAAAAAAATATGTTTAAGCTTTTGCAAGGAACTCAGGTTGTGTTTAATCTGATTGCCCCCTGTGGACAAAGTCAGACATTTTTTCTCTTTGCAAATTTTTTTGTGATGATCCTCCTTGATTGATAATGTTTAACTCTCCGATGCTCTCATTTACACAATGAATCTGTGGCGTGGGAAAATTAAAAGAAGGCTGTTTCTGCAGTCATTCTTGTCTGTTACTAACTCTGTGGTAGGGATGAGAGGCATATAAAACAACTATTAAATCCTGTTGGTGATGCTCTGTTTGCTTTTCTCGGTCATGAAGAGGCGGCTGTATTCATTTAGCAAAAATCTTCGCAGGGGAGAGTCAACCTGTTCATGACACTGTTAGCTTCACTCCAGCACAAATGAAAAAAATAGAAACACAACAATATGATTCATGATAGTATTGAAGATATATTTGCCTCCTATTTTAGTGGAAAAGACTTTTCTTTATTGTTTCCAGAGAGGTTGAATAAATAATCAGGCTTAACGTTTGGCACTAACTGTCTCTCTCCTGCTTCATGTGTCTGTGGTCCCCCTGCTGTCTGTCTGCAGTACATGCAGAAGAAGAACCCTCTGTACAGCCAGCTAAAGGAGGACACAGTGTGGTCCATGGAGAGCTTCAACACCTACGTCAACGACAGGTTTCAGGTTTCCAAGGGTCTGCCCAGGGACTGGGTGCTGGACGTCTTTGCAGTGAGTGCTGCTGTGTGCTGTAGCTCTCAGGGACCAATTAACATCATAGTGAAGGCTGTTGGTGCTCGCAGCTAATTGAGATTGTGGTTTAGGCACGGATGATCTCACTCCTGTCTGACTACAACATGTTATTACCAGAATCAAATATTAGCTGTTTGGGGGGGTCATTTTAAGCACATGCTGCCTTAAAGAAAAAATACACATATTTAACCTTTTTTCCCTGTTGTTTGTGTTTGTAAAAATGAAACATCGAACTGCATCTTGTCTGTTTTAGAGCCATCACACTCTCCGATTATAAAGATGCTCTAACAGCCTTACATCTCTATAAATCACAGCTTTATTACCAGCAACATTTCTTTAAAGGGACACTTCTTGAAATGTTCTCTAATGTTAAAATACGTTCCCCAGTGATGGGACAAGACACTGCCTGTAAAAAACAGCCTCATAATGACTTCTGTGACTCCGCCCGTGTAGGAGGAGTATAATCAACACCTGCTCTTAATGTAAAGCTTTTGTTATGAAGTCTGAGAAAATAACTCACTTTTAGGCTTGCAATAAACTGCTGCCAGTAACTTACAGTATGAAGCTGCACTATGGGATTCACACATGTCAGGGTTTTAATTTTGTTCTTGAATCTTATTAGGGACTAACATCAGAATATATCATCCTCTGCTGAGCAGTTTAAATGTTTGACTGTTCCTTGAGAATATCCTCCGTTTTAAATCCCCCAGACTTTACAGAAGTGTAATGCTAATGTCCTGGGAGAAGAACGAGCTTCTTGGCAGTCATATCCAAACTTATTCAACTTCACTGGAATGACCGAGTTCAGCTCAGCTTCCTTAAGTTGCTCTCTGTTTCACTTTGCACTAACTTCTCTGACAGCTTATGTGAAAGCGGTTAAGATGTCAAACTAAAAGCTTCATTTTGACATTAAAGGATGTACGATCAACTACAACAAACCTAAATATCAGATTTCCCATCCCCCCAAAAAAATTACAACAATAATCATTGTAGTGACTATCTAATGACCACTTCTCATCGTGCTTTTAGTCACTTGCTTCCGTGTATGAAAAGGTATCGACACAAATAAACAAATGAAGTTCCCGTTTATTGTCACATAAGAAGCAGACACACCGTGATGATCATATAATGCAATATTGTTCCAGAGATTATAAATGTTTGTTTACGTAACGTTACAGTAAGAACTGTATCTTCCCTCCACTGATGATGCCATCACTTCCTCATCAGTGACCTATAAACACTCAAACATACCAGCTGACACATTAACCCACATTATCAATTATCACCACCTAGTGTCCAAGTAAAGTTCATAAACGTAGAAACCAAAACCTTTGAAATACAATACACAAACACTTTAAAGTGGCTCCTACAATAATTATGAGTAAAACTGTGTTTGAAAAAACAAATTAAATTCAGGAAGCACTTCAGCTTCTATTTATTTATATCACTCATGTCAGCCTGATCACTTTTTGGGAACTGTCCAAAAGTGACTCACATGTCCCCTCTGACAGTATACAGTGTACACACACCAAAGAAAGACAGCACGTTAAACCTTGAGTCATGGCAGGCAGTTGTCGGTGTTGACTGTAAATTCCTGTGAACTTTCGCAGCATTTTACACTGCTGAACATCCCACTTTTCATACAGTGGCAGGTGTCGCAAATAAACATTTCTTTATTCTGTCCGAGGTGTTTGAACTTGTTCAAGCTTGTTGTTTTTTTTTTGTTTTTTTTTGGTGCATTTTCTTTCTCATCTGCTGCAGCTCTAGCATCAGGAGGCAGCTGTTTTCAACCAAGCAGCACTTAACAGAAGACAAGCATCTCAAATGATTACTAGCACTGCTCAGTGTCTTTTGCCACACATGTTTATTTGGTGAAGAAACATAACATGCGAACAAATCCATAACTGCTCCTTGATTATAGTTGCAAAGAGTTGCAGACTTAGATAGTGGCTGCTTTAGGTGGTGTTGTATCCTCTGCTGCTCCTAAATCTAATCAACAATACATTGTCCGACTCTTAGTCGTGTTTCTTTTCTATACACCAGAAACGCATGCAGCAGATCATGATGCAGTGTTTCTTCGCTGTCAAATTAAAGCTGGACCGCCGTCTCGGCTACTTCGACCTTATTGGCTGCGACTTCATGGTTGATGAGGAATTTAAGGTTTGTGGTGACTATAAAAAGTTTTTTTATATTTTTATTTTTATTTTTTTGGATGAATTTTGTCTTTATGTGTTACTGCCAGGTGTGGCTTTTGGAGATGAACTGTAACCCTGCTCTGCATACAAACTGTGACGTGCTGAAAGAGGTGATACCCAGCACTGTTGTGGAGACACTGGGTGAGCTCATGTCATTTCCAGCATTGATACAGATTTTTAGGTTTATTAGATTTTAGCATCTTGCTTAAACAGGTTCTGACATGAAGTGTATGCACTGTGCTGTCATAGTTCCCTTTATCAAATATTTGCAGATGTGTCTCCTGTACAGGTTGATGTACCTTCTTCTTCTCTGCTCCTCTAGATTTAACTCTGGAGATCTTCAACAAGTGTCGTCTCAGGCAGACCCTTCTCCCTTTGGACAGCCAAAGAGAGTTTGTGCTGCTGTATAATGGAGTGCTTCCTCCCGAGACAGCGCAGGCCTGCAGCAGAAGAAACACACACAGTCAACTGAACCAGAGAAGAACCAACAAGACTGAACGCAGGAGATGTAAGTCAAAGAATGAGAGCAGAGTTTTTCCCTCAGCGTCCCCTGATACATCTGTGAATGTTTCAGAGAACAGTGAAGAGAAAAGTCAATCGAAGCTCTCCTCATCTCGCCATCGAAGCCGTCTCTCGCCGCAGACATCTTCACATCCAAGCTGCAGGAACAGCGGCACACAGATTGTTAAATGTAAGAAGGCCAGACCTCGTGTTGTACTCAAGATGAGCAAATGCACTTTTCATCATCAGATGAAGGCTGTGGACGACCGGCAGCACTCAGAGAATCAGGAGAGGATGTGGGTCATCATGTCGATATCATCACCATCAGTGAGTGAAGACGTCTCTATCAGCGAATCCCCACAGACAACAAAGTCAACATCCCCTTCCTACGCTGGATCTCCAACTGTATGTGGAGGCAAACCTGAAAGAAAAGAGGAGCTCGGGGAAGAACATCCCGGAGGAGACATCTGAAGTTCAGTTATGAAACCAAAGAGGAGATGTAACGAGTAATATGCAAACTGCTCGGATCGAAATAAGCTCTGAAAAAAGTCAACAGTGTGGACTCTCATTGATACTTTATTTTCAGTGTTACACAAAGAAAGGCTGAACGTGACAACAAATCCTCTTGTTCGAAACTTGAATGTGATGAACCTCATCCCTCTTCTTTGGCCTTCAGAGAAATGTGACTTTTCTGAAACCAGTTTCTTTACTGCTGTTCTTCTTTGACAGAATTGTCCTTTATTTGTTTTTACATATAGTTTTCTTACACACTTTCTCCTTAATTTATGTACGTTATAACATAAGCTTTCATTGACCTCCTGCATTATATTTGAGTGATTGACAGTTTTATTTTTTTATTTGATTTTGTTTTCCCCCTGATCGCATTCTTTACTTTATTTACTGCTTCATGTGCTTTTATTTTTCTTATGAATAAGCACTTTGAGAATGAAACTTTCCATACATCCATCCATCATCTATACAGCTTTTCCCATTTTGGGTCGGGAGCTGGAGCCAATCACAGCTATCATTGGGCGAGGGGGGGTTACACCCTGAACTGTTTGCCAGTCAATCACAGGGTGAAGATAAAGAGTCAGACAAGCTGCCATCACTCACACCTTCAGTCAGAGTCGAGTCAATGTCTTTGGACTGTTTTTTATGACAGGGTTTTTCCAAAGAGCCACAGCTTTGACGCTGATTTATAAACAGATTTGACCTCTGATGATGGAGGGCTCATAAGCTGTAAATGTCTGCAATGTTTCACAATGTATTTAGGTATTTTACAGGCTCGCACCACAGCAAATTTTTAAATGAAGAGAAATCATCTTGAGGGAAGAGCTGGATTATTTATTTTAATATCATGATTCAAGTATTTTTAAAATTAAGTATCAACTGAAGAGATCCATGTTTTTGTTTTGTCTTCTTTTTGTCCTGTTTCCTCTCTTGCCTTTTTAAAGTGCACTCTTGGTGCTTGGTTTTGTGAGGTTTTACTTTAACGTCATCCTACTGTTGGTCCTGTTATGTATAATTTTTGTCCGAGAGCAGCTCCTGCCCTGTGAGACACTCAGACATGATCGTGTCCAAACCCTGCAATGCAACACCTCCCTGTAACTCTAACCTGAAATATCAACACGAAGCTCCGCTCAGCAGTTGTTGTGGCTTGTTGTTTTGACTGCAGCCCTTCACCTCTCTGTTTCATAATTAATAATTATCTCACCTCCATCCACATTCAGACTTTGTTGCATGTAAACACGGGCGGGTTTATGGTCCCATCTTTCCCAACAGGATGCTTGCTTCATCTGCAGTAAGGAGACTGAGAGCATCATGACTTATCCACATGAGGAGGACGATGCATTTTTATAATCATCAGCTTGTCGTTGAATCACACTTGTTTTTGTCATACTAACGCGACAGTGTGGGTGTTAGAAAACCAAACTGAGGAAGCAGCTCAGTCCTCTGCAGACAGCCAACTGACAGGAAGGAACTCTATGCTGCGACTTGACTAAAACTTTTGTCCACTTTTATCTTCAATTCCTCTTCAAAAGCGTTTGCACCTTTCGTTTTGAGCCTGTCTGGAAACATGAACTACATGTTGCAAAAAGGGGGAACTAGAGCTTAGCACTACCCCCCCTCCTCCCTCCCTCCCTGTCTCCAGCACACAATATCCTCTTTTGGACCCAACCTGCCCCCGTTTTTGTGTTATCTCTTTGGTTTTAGTGTGGCACACACACGCAGCAGGGATGATTGTCTGGGCAGATGGTGCTCAGTGTGTGAACTGAGAAGCTGAGACAAGGCAGAGAGAGACAGAATCTTTGTCCACCATGGGATGCTGCAGTGTGACCCAGAGGCATATTGGAGTGGACGAGGTGGGACCGGACGAGATCGAACTCCTGGAACTATCTGGAGACAATTTAGGGTAAGACCTGAGAACAAAATCTCAGTTTAAAGATAGAAACTTAAAATCGAAAACAAATAGTGGGAAATGCTCACAAGTATGGGAACACTTGTGGGAACTAAAACTCAATATATTGTGGGTGTTAGGGGATTATCTGATCTAGAATGTGAATTAAGTCAGATTTATTTTGCTTGTCCTCTGCTTCAGAGATTTTAGTTTGCCTGTAAGGTTTTCTTTAATGTGGTTTTGTGTAACAGAAAGCTCTGCAGGAGGAAGTGCTCACACTCTGTGCACTGGAGAGAACACTTTAGCAGCTTCTCTTTCAACCTTTGTGGTTTACTTTTATGACTTTTTTTACACAGAAAGTCAAACAAAAGGAGAACAAATTCCTTTCAAAGCTTTCTTTTCCTCTGAACCATTTTTTGCTTGTGTGTTTTTTTTTTACACAGCAACATCATTACTTTTAAAACAAAATCTTCCAATGAATCTTAAAATAGTGAACTGTCATGACACAACACCTGCAGAATAACAGATGTCCTCAATATGATTTTCACCCATCTGCACCTTGCAGAACAACAACAAAGTAGAACTAATTGGCTCTTGTTTACCAAACATGAACTTGGGGACTCAGTGATGCTGCACTGATGTGATTAGCAGATTACTATAAGACAATGGCTGACGCATGGAGGCCCTTAATACAGTCAGGGCGGGACAAATCCCCCGCTCATTTTAAGGCAGGGGGGATTACAATGGGCTAATGACAACAGTGGTTAACAGTCCTTATGTGTGGCTGCTAAATGATCGCTACATGGTCACAGGCCTGTTACAACACAGAGTGTTATCAAGAGGCAATAACAGATGGATTAGACTCTATCAGAAATGTGTTAAGTGGGCCGGATTCAAAAAGGACAAACAATGTCTTACATACGTAGCAGCAAGTGGTCCCCTACCTTATTCATTGGAGCCCCCCGCAAAAGAAAAGGGTGAGACCCTCAAACACCCACACAAAAAAAGAGATGAAAAAGAGATCATCTATAATTTTACAGAGGCCACATTAGAGCTGTAGCTGTCTGAGTACACTGATCATTTCAGGTGAGGAAAAGTAGTTTCAGACATTTTGATCTACAGACCTTTGAATAAATCCAGTAAGACTTATCTTTATGTGGCAGGCTAATGTTGTGTTATGCTATCAGGCTAATTTATGACCAATGGGATCAATACCATACCATACACATGTATTTAAAGGCATCAGCACTGTAAGGAGTTTCACAGTGTCATCCCAAACAGAAGAAGTACTTCTGCCTATAGACGGGTTTACTGAAGTGCACCCATCACCTCAAAGACCAACAGAACATCATGGCACTCTAATTATTATGGCATCAATGGGAAGGTTTTTAACAGTAAATAGAATAAAAACTCTAGATTCAGATTCAGGTTATTTGTTGTATGCATAAAGAAATTCCTTCACAGTGTGTGCAGGCTGGTTGGGGCCGGGAGGACGCTGGAGCATGTTGTTAGACGAGGTCACAGGGGATTGTGTTCTATGATCAGCACTCTGTCAGTGGTTGCAGTTTTAATGAGGGCCAGCGGGTCGGAAAAGCAGAGAGGGATTTATGTAGAAGTTATGGACGTTCAGGATCTTGTTTCTATCAGTGAGGTGAACCAGCAGGTGGTGACGTTTAAAAGAAAGAGTCAAATAAACGTGGTGCAAAGAAGAAGAAGGAGGGAAAAGAAAAAAGAGCTCAGGCAGAAGGGGATCTTAATGCTTCTTTTAATTTATTTTACATGAACATAATAATCAGTTTATCATCTGAGCATTGAACTGGATATCATAAGCAAACTTATTTATTTATTTACACTTAGTTACTTTTTAACTGGAGTCATGTCTGCAGTTTTTCCTGCACTCATTTCAAACCTGCTTTGAAGTATTTATTTACATATAAAAACTGTAATTAGTGTTGCCATGTCTGGTTATTATAAACCTCTCTGGGCTTTTCTGTGTAAGGTCTCTTACAAATATTGTAAGTCGTGTGGATTGGGGTTTTTGGGGGGCTTGTTTCTAAAGTATAGTTGTTTATTTGGACTTGCCTTGATCCCTGAATGTGCCCCTCCTTTTTCTTTGTCAGCTCTTTCCAATAAAGAACAATTCAATAGTTTTTCCTGATGTAGGATACAACATCCATATTTCTCAGGTTACCCCGATTTATCCCCCTCCCTCTTTCAGCCCCCCCCCCCCCCCCCCCCCCCCAACTACTTAACCCCAAATTGCTGCGTCTGGGGCGTATGAATGTAACATCTTTCAGTAGACATGAGGATGATGTGGGTCTATCACAATATTTTGTGTAGAACCTGCAAGTCCAAGCACCAACCATTATGAAACATATGCAAACAGGTGCTCACAGTTTTGGACAGCGCTGAGTCTGTCTGACTGGCCTACATTAATGTGCAGGAAACCACACAGAACAGGAGCTTTGATATTCATCATGCGTGTCAGAAACTGAACCCACATCCATGCTACAATGAGGCCATGAAGCTAACCACCGTCAGCTCTGACTGCTGCTGCTACGTGACAAAGTGTGGTAAAATGTGTGAACACATTTGTTTGCTCAGGGTGTGGAGTCTGGGAGAAACACGGCTTCAGCTGTCAGTGAGAAGCAGCAGAGAAGAGCATCATCTACCACCACCACCTCCGCCTCCACCGCGCTACCCCTCAATACGACACAAGGAACAACAGGTTATTCTGTGTGTGTGTGTGTGTGTGTGTGTGTGTGTGTAATTGAACATTTTGATGCCCAAGCAGAGCATGCCGATATGCCTCTTACTGTATGAACATGAACTGTTTCCACACAGAGCTGTTATTTATGATCTGAGGCCAGACACACTGTGTACACATTCTGGGAATTTCCATGACAAACCTGAGAGATTCTGTAGTCCCTGTTTGGGGTGATTCAAACTTTACATGCACACACACACACACACACACACACACACACACACACACACACACACACACACACACACACACACACACACACACACAAAACAGGAAACACTGCAGTGTTTCCACTTGGATGATCAATTGTCTGAATGTTATCTGAAGAGCAATACACAAAACACAATCACTAATGTGTCTGTTCATCCAAGAGAGATACAGGATTATGCTCAAAGAAACAAACTCAAACGTCCCGTGTAATGCATGACTCATCATATTGTGGATGTTGATTACTATTTAACCGAAAAACAACTTACAGTAGGCTACACAACATTGTGAAAGCAGCAACACTAGAACAGCTTCCAAAGTTAAAAAAGGAGCGATATGTGCTGATACAGTTTTGTGTCTGCAGGTGGTGCTGTGGGGCAGGAGCAGAGAGGAGCTGCACCACAGGATTTACTCCCAGCAGCCAATCAGAGACTGGGAGGGCCAGCCTCCACACATGTATGGAGAGATCATCCACTCCTCGCTTGTGTCTCTCTACAGCAGCTACACACAGGTAACAGAGGGAGTCAGATGGGACTTTAAAACACAAACCTACAGGGGCTCGTTTAAAAGTTCACATTGAGAAACACCTCATGGGTCTGTTATATTTTTGTGAAAACACACAGACTGAAGCTCGGATCAAACAGTTGGAGAACTAAACACATTTAATTAACAAGCATACATATAGAGACCCTCAATGATCTGTCAGTGCTGTCTGATTGTTTTCTTGTTCTGTGTCTCTGTGTTCTGACAGGAAACCAGCGAACACTTCCTGGTGTTGTTCTCTTTCCACCTGCTGATCCTCTCCCTCGACCACTCAAGACAAGACTTCACCTATGGGGTATAGTTTGTGCATTTTACTTTGAAAGGACAATTGCATCTTGTTCTTGTCTTTTTCAGCTATTATGTGAGTTTGATGCAAATCCTCTGCAGCATGAGTAATGTGCAGTATGCTGTGTGATGAGATGCTGTAGCTCAGTGGTTGAGTCGGTCTTCTCTAAGGAGGTTTGGAGTTAGATCCCCTGGTCCAGCAGCCACATGCCGAAGTGCCCTCGGGCAGGATGCTTAACTCTTAGTTGCTCTTGCAGCAGTGCATAAATGTGGCATTCATATTTAAAGTGATGGACACTTTCTATACCGCAGCCTCAGTCATCAGTGTGTGAATGCGGGCTGAATGAGTAAGTGTGACATGTGGTTTGAGAATGTTTTGAGTTGTCAAAAGATAAGAATAGAAATATACGAGCTCAAGTCCACTTTGACCATTTGTTGGTTTGTGCTTCTGTGTTTTCATGTGGATTGTTTTTTTTTTTTCATGAACTGAGGCAGCTTTATTTATGCAGTATTTGGAGTCCAAGATAAATTGCATTATGACATATTGCATTATATTATACTGTAATGTAGCATATTATATCAAAACAATGACGGCCAGTATCTCCACTGGTCGGTTTTGTCTTGAGAATGTCTGCAGCACAAGTTTAAGACTTTCTTTCTTTCTCCTCCCGTCTCACAGGGCATCCTGCCCCTCTCTGGACTTTCCCTACAACCTGTCTCTCTGGATTCTGACTCGCCACATTCACCTCACATGTTCGAGATCAGCAGTGAGTCAGTGATAATGACACAGTACGGCTGAGGCTTGCTGACACAGTTTAAAGCATAATGTATGTTGTCGCTTCTTTTACTCAGGTCCAATGGTGGACTCCAAGGTGTTCATATGTGCCGGAGCTGCAGATTTACAGAAATGGATGCAACATATAGAAGACAGAAAATACAAATCAATGTCACAACCCATGAGTCCCTCCCACTGCGCACTCTCCTATCTGGTAATGAAGTGTTTACAACTGTCTATAGAAAGCAGTCTTTTAGAAGCATCAAAGTGACTGTATACTGTTTTTCTCCCCCAGTTACCCTGTGATGAGCACTGGAAACGAGAAGAGCTGAAAAAGTACTTACTCCAGGCTCCCATAAGGCAGTGGGAGGGTTCACCGATACAGCACATGGGTCAGCCAGCATGTATTTCTTTAGTTCATATCATCAACACACACAGTCAGGTAATACACAAACCCCTTTCATATCATAATTATAAACTGAGAACTAAGTGCAACTTGTTGTTGAGCCATGTTTACATCATGTTAACATGGATACAATGGACCTTTGTATAAAAACAATAAAACAGCTTATTTAGATGTCACATTAATGTATCTTTAGATCACAGTCATTTCGTGTCATTTTATGTGCAGCATGAAGCTATCAGCTAACTTAAGTGTGCTAACATTAGCTTCAAGCATGCCGCCTGCACTTAATGGTTCTTAATGTAGGTGAGTTCTAATTTATAATGTGCAAACATGATCAGAGGGGGTTGGAGGTGTGTCTCTGGAAGCTTCAGTCTACTGGAGATGTGGCCAAACAGCAGTTTGTTTTGTTTTCATGCTGGTGCAGAAGGGCGACATCTACTGGGTCAAAAAGTTGCACTTCATTCTTTTGAGATATAAATTATATCCAGCTACCTGAATGTTTGCAATCATCTCCCATTACCACAGAAATCCTTCTTCTCCATATTCTTGCCTGATAGTTTGTACATGACCTCTATAATCTTTTGACACAGTCTGTTTCTGTAAGAGAAGAAATGTTTTGTTAGCCTGTCAGCAGTCAATAGGACAATAAAATGTCCTTGTTACTAATGATTATTTTCTAAGCTAGAAACATTCGAAAACTAAGACTCAAGCTGTAACAAACTATATTTTGAGTGGATACAGTTTTATGGAGCCTTGATTTGGAGCAATCCTTTGTAAAGTGTCACAGTATTTTCTATGCGTAATGATCTGAACAACTTGTAGACATCGTGAGTTTTGTGTTTTTAGGGACTCCTGGAACGACTGATGGTTCTCTTCCCTCAAGAAGTCCTGCTGCTGTCAGTGGACAACAAACGACAGAATATAAGATATGAGGTAGTGTAAAATGACTCTATGGGAAAAACCCATAATAATACCTCCTCTAACACTGTGGCATGACTGTGAGTCCCACTTATGTTCACACAGCACTTGTTCTCTTGATACATAACCTGTAGCGTGGGAGGAACATGTTGTAACTCAAACTTGCCGCTTGCAACGTGACTCAGCTTTTCAGTTTGAAGCTTAAATCAGATTCTATCAGTCGACACCGGTACCATGATGTGGCTTTCTCCACATGAAACCTTGAGTTTGCCATTTTGGAGTCACCATGTATATTTTTAGAGAAAACACAAGTTAAGGCTAACACTCGCATCAGTAATCCAAGGCAAATTATTATTATGAGTAATTATAAAGCAAGCAAACACAAAATAAACATTTGTGTTCATTTATCTGCCAAATATATTTCAATAAAGCATAGCTGAGTATATTTAGTACATTTTTAAATGTCTGATGGCTCATCCTGCACTCGTTTACTTACTTTTTGACCAATTAAAAAGCTTTGTGGAAGCTCATGCTCATATCATATTCTTCCAAACGTTCTGATCTGATTGAAAAGACTCAACATAAGCCTCAAAGTCAGTAAAAAAGCTTTCATGCCAAATGCGATAAAAAACAGTAAATAAGTAAATATATAATAATACTCTGGCTGACCCACACCCGGAGGGTTCAGAGGTCAGGCTTTAGGGTGGACATTAGGATGAGGCCATAGACTACCTCTATGTTGTGGGGAACAATTCATGGATTTATCTCCTGCTGACCTGTTCAAAGAATTAAGACACATGTCTAACTTTTTAAGACATGGAGGTTTACTCCTCTTATATGGTTTTTATTTTTCTTTTGTTACCAGAGTTCAAGCTTATGAGAAGTCAAAATTCCATCACAGCTCACTCTGATCATTTTTCTCTCGTGTCCTCTCTCACAGGGAAGGTTACCTCGACACAGCATCAAAGCCGTGGAGAGGTCAGCGCTGCCTGGACGACTGGAGTTTGAGCTCATAGGTAAACTGTTAACATTGATGCTTCTTTTATGAAACGTAGCTCCAGATTAAAGTCAGAATACATTCACTGAGGAAACTTTCTGTTGTGTCGTAGGTGAGCTGGTGGAGCCCCTGCTCGTCTCTTGTACCTGTCAGGAGGATTATTGGAACTGGATCTTCCATTTACAAAAGGTAACAATGCACCATGTGACACCGTTAAAGGAGTATATTTGTAACAGTAAAGGAAATGGTTGAGTGGCAAAATAATTAGCCTAAAGAGGCTTAAAGGGAAAGTACAGCTGTGAGGAACTGCAGGGTTGTTGATGTCTTTAAAACAAAACTGGATCCATTCCTAAATCAAAATCTGTCACTTCATAGAGCTATAAGGATTGCTATTATTGATCTTCTCTTTTTATTTACAGTCAGCATAAAACCTGTCTCAGTTTATAAAAGTCACATTTCATGTTGGAAATAGATCAGCCAATACGTGGAAGTGCTGCAGTTCACATAAAAACAGACTTAAGCAAATTTCAATAAGCTCAACAAAGGGCTGTGATTCCCCCCCTGAATGTTATCTTGCAGTTGTTGAACAGAATTGGAGCTAGAAGCACAGATTATTTAAGAAGTCCTCGGGATAGTAAATTATGCACAACACGTTGGACATGTGACATCAAATGGAAAAATAAACTATTATTTAAGTTATACTGTCAGCGTCCACAAGACGTCATGTGCACCAAAGGTGATATTACCTTTGCATGTAAAGCCACTTTGCATCAACACGAGTTTCGTTTTCTCTGCAGCTGGAGAAAAGCAGCCACATCACTGTGAGTCCTCCTGCACCTCCCATCAAGCCTAAAGTGCAGAGGAGCAGGAAGGAGTCTCAGGAGCCAATCATATCAGACCATCATCACATCAACGGGAGCAGCTGACTCCTCAGATTCAGATAAACTTGGGAAATCGAAATGTAAATGTATACTCGTAAATATAACACTTTCATGACTTATTTTGAAGGTGGTCCTGAAAGGTGGTCCTGAAATGTACTCACACTGATTTTGACATCATGTCGTCACTCGGAGTGGCTGAACGTAGTGTTGTACAACTTGAAATCTTTTTTTAAGGTCTTGTCTTGGAATGTTGTAATCAATCGTGTCTCGGTCTCAGACTGGGCAAACTCTGGATTTTAAATCAAGACCACCACAGACAGGCTATGAATTCATGTAATCTCTGCACCTCAATTCATTCGTAATAGTTACAGTCTAGGTCAGTGACATGCCTGCTGCACATGAGATATGATTTTTTTCATTGTTTTTTATATTCTTGTCTCTGTGTCAGTTGAAACTGCTCTCTTTAAGGGGCGACAAACAGAAACAGGGACATGTAAAAATGTGAGTCAAAAGCTAAGATGAAGAAATGTAGATGTAGAGTTTCTAGAGTTTTATGTGTTATAAAGAAAGAAGAACTTATAAATATTTTGATGTTTTTACTAATAAAGTACGTTTGACCTTTTCAGGTCAAATAGTTTCAAGGTTCGTCAGAGTCATTCATTACACAACACGACATAAAATGTGAGTATTTATTTCAATGATTAAACATTTACAGTAGTGTGCACAGATCCAGCAAACATCCAGTGTAAAACAGGTTTTATATTTATTGCCGTATTAGAAAAAAATCATCTAAAAAGTTAAAGATTGTGATAATATTTGTCCGATCTTTGTTCATAAATTACAGAAACCATTCTCTACTCTTTATACACGAGACCATCTACAGTAAAGATCATTTACACAAGAATCTCCTGAAAGAACATCCAGCTAGAGGAGTATAAATATACACGCTGCGACAGCAACCACTTCAGTTACAGAAAGAGAAATGAGACGGGCGTTCGACTCTGAATGGAGATTATAGTGGTTCATTTAAGGCCGGTCTCCGCTCAGTTACACTGAGCTTTGGTTTGTTTGAGAATGCTTGATTAACTTATTCAGGGAATAATGTGGATGTTGTAGGTCTTTATATCATTTAGTGCTAATATCTCAAAATGTCGAGTTTCATTCAGTGAGGACTGAACAAATTTAAATGTTAAAGTAAATGTGAAGCTAAACTTGCACTCATACCTCACAGACAGTCAACATAAAGATGTCCAAAGGTAAATTTGTCAGAAGTCTATTTTCTGCTTTTAGGAGGGACATGGCGGATTTACAGACTCTCTAATATTTTCTGAATGTCAACAAATATCGAGTCAAAATGTGATGTATAAAAAACTAGATTCTGCAGAGCTTATAGTGCTGTACTGGTAACATTGGAGATCGATTATAGCAGGCTTTCCCAACTTTGGGCCCTGACCCCAAATGGAGTCATTTTGAATTTAAATTGTGTCCCCTGAAATGTCTAATTATTGATCAAAATAAAATATATTGGATCATTCCTCCAGTTCAGCAGGCTACTGTTGGCTGTAATCTTTAAAAAGTGAAAAACATGCAGGATCTCAGTCTGTCTGTCATCCGTGCGTCCAGCATTCACCTGGCTGAACACATCATACACTGAGAAGAATAAAATCCTTCCTTTTTGGATAACTGGTTTTGCCTTTCTTCCTGACTGCAGTAATATACCTGAAAAGCCTTAATGTGATCTAAAATGAATGCTTTCTTCCAACACAGCAGAACATAAACTATCAGGTGATTTGAAAGTGAATCATTTGAGCAGAGAGCTGGATGTGTTTTAAATGTGTTTTAGATGTTTTTTGGATGTGTGAGTCCACAGAGTTTTGTGAGGTCAAAGTGGGGTCACAGGCATGAAAAGGGTGAGAACCCCTGGATTATAGTTTAAGGCTCAGGCTTTCTGTATGAACAAGTGACTTCAAAGGATGAGGTCTGTTGTCCAAATACTTTCCTCCCCTCCCTGCACTGTCTTTGACTCTAAACGGTGCATATGTTGAAGACTAGTTGAAGACGAATACAAACGTGTTGGTGTTGGTGAGATCAAATTTAAAAAAAGGCCGTGCAGCCATTTGGCAGAGGGCAAAAGTTTTAGCTTCATGGGTAATTCCAGTTGGCAGTGGACATTAAACATTATTTTGAGTCTTTGCATGGTGAGCCCATGTAGTTAGCCTTATATAGCAAATGGGATTATTTGCATTCTTTTACAGATATCACAGAAAATGTCATTCAGTAATGCAAAAAGAGAACGTGATATTTATGAATTTGGAAAGAAAATATTCCTCGTCATGCCAATCAGCTGACTTCAAACACCCAGATTGCAGCTAAAGTCAGTGAATAGTATATGTCAGAGGATACTGCATGGACTCAACACATCAAAAAGCAAATGTGGTTATTAAATAAGGGGCATAGACGTGTTCTTCCTTTAGTTATCTTAAATTGTTCTTTCTGTCATGGTTAAAAAAGCAGGAAGGACGACAGGCCTTTCATGTGCAGCTCTGCTCTGCAGCAGGATCCGCCTGCAGCCTCTTTCTGATGTTGAGATATGACATGAATGAATCTGCTGTGCGTGGTTAGACAGTCCTGCTGACATGAAGCACTGCAGAGGGAAATAAAGTGGCACACTTTGACTCAGCCTCATTGTGCTTCTTCTCTGGCACGAACTGTGAAGTCTGCAAGTTTACCTTTGGACAAACGTCGTATACATGTTACATGTACATCACACCGACTCCTCAACACATGATCATGATGATGCATTCAGAGAAAGAACACATGAATTAATTATTACTCCTTTAACTATTATATTAGCTTTATTTTAATTTTCATTAGAATGGCAAAATCTTCTAAAAAGATTGGACATGTTGTTTGGCAAAACGGTGACAAATGTCCCAATGTGAACTTTTGTCAAAAGACTCTTATTACATAAGAGTCTTTTATACTGACAATGAAAAGCAGCATTAAAAGCTTTAAAGCCAACATGCTTAAGGAACATGTTGCTACACAGTTTAGCATCCATACTAGAACCAAAACGCCAGCTTCTTTTAGCAGCTGCATACTAAACACACAGAAGGTCCCACATCCATCTAAAACAATAAAAACATCCAGAAGCTTACTAACAGCAACTTAGTAAGTGAAATGCACCTTTGACATAGAACAAGTGGCAGTAAAAACGGTCAGTCTTCTCCCACCAGTTTCTGCGTGACACATTTTATGCGAATATTTTCTCTGAGGTTACGAAGGCGCGCGCTGCGACTCGTGATTTCCTCCACGTAGGTTTTGGGGAACCAGCCCCGCTCGCCGTCAGACAGCCTGATGCCTTCTACCCAGCCTGGTCAGAGAACACAGACACCAATAAGACCCTGACATCTAATGCTGTTCAGATACACAAACATCAGCTCTTTAAGTCCTCACGTCACATACATTTAGGAGCAGGTTTAACATGGAATGCAGTTAATCTGATAGAGAAGACTCTATCCAAACTCTTACCGTCACTTGTAATGGTCTTAGCATGAAGAATGTCCGCCTTTTCCAGCGTTAGCTCATCATGCTCTTGGGCCTGGTAGCTCTTGATGCACTGAACCTGAGAGATATCTACTAAGAAAAACAAAGATGAATAAGAGGTTTACACTTTTTAAGACTGATGTTGCACCTAAAGCTCTCTGCTGACCATCATTCTCGCTGGCCTGCTCGATGTCTTCCAGCGGATTAGATGGAAACATGGCTGTGATCCATCTCTGCTTTCCGCTCCTGGACACACACACACACACACACACACAAAAAGAAAACGTCAGTCAGACTATGAAGACTGGACTGAAGAGGACAGATTGTTTTCACTGCACTGCGTGGTTGCTCACTCAGTGTGTGACTTCAGCAGGATCTGGTGTTTGAGCTGCTGGCCTTCGCACAACTGCAGGTGGAAGATGAAGCCTGAGATTCCCTGCAGCTTCTGACTGAGATCCTTCACTTTCAACTCTCTGATCTTGGCGTGCACAAACACCATGAATTTCCATGTGCTGCAAAGAAAGACGTCATTTTATTACAATGCAAGCCAATAAAGTCCATTTATTCAAACCTGACAGTAACACCATTTTTACCTTTTAAACTTGTGGCCTGTGAGTGTTACATTACGACAGACTTGAAAAAGTGAGCCTATACTTTAGCATGATAAAATGAATGAATACATCATGAGTTGGTGTAATGTGGAGGTCATTGGTCTGTTTGGTAGAAAACTGCAGATCACTCACTCCTTCCTCCGAGACAGCAGGAGACAGTCATTGAACAGGTGGAGGTACACAGGTTTGGTCGGCAACTTGAGCTTCGATCCAGAAATGCTCATCATCTGAGTGTCCACCTCCAGGAGCTCACCGTGTTTCACCAGCCAGCGGGACTGAGAGATCAGAGGAAAGATCTGCAAACAAATGGAAAAGATGACGGTTAAAAAAATGAATAAATAGGGGGCGCTGGTGGCTCAGTGGCAGTGCGCGCGTCCCCGTGCATCGAGGCTATAGTCCTCGAGCGGGCAGCCCGGGTCCACGTCCGGCCTGTGGCTCCCCTCTCGCATGTCTATGCCCACTCTCCCTCCCTGGTCTCCCCATCCACTGCCCTCCTCCAATAATAAAGACTAAAAATGCCCAAAAATAAATCTTTAAAATAATACAATAATAAATAAATGAAGCATCAGGACAAAAAGATGTTCAGTCACCTTTCCCTCAAAATGAATTTTCTTATTGAGATGAATGAGCTCCTCCATCCTCTTCATGGACTGCACACTGGAGTTACATTCTTTGATGATCTACGGAGACAAACATCAACACGGTCATTACTGTTGTGCCTCACCAGCCATAATACTGCTGCTCCGCCAACGTGCTATTACGGATCATAAACACCACCTTTTTCAGCTCATTGAAAGCTTTCGTGGCAGTGTCCTCATCTCGGGAGCCGGGAGTTGTCCTCTTTAAGATATTCTGAAAAATAAAGATGTTTTTGAAGACATGCCAGAGAGAAATCAATACTCTACTTAAGCACTGTCAGGGAAAAATACAGCTGAGGTAAACTCCTGAGTCTGGTCCAAATATGAGCCCATTTGCAGTTCTGTGTAATTTGGTTACAAGTGCGAACATGAATTCTGCAGCGAATGTTCAATCACGTACCTCGACCAGCATCTTAAGCCGCGTGATCCTCTGAAACGGGAGGATTAGAAAAGAGGTCAGAGGAAGTCTTTGGCAGACGGGGTCCTCCTCCAAACGAGCCAGGATGCCGGGGAAACGAGCGTTCTCGTGTCTGTGAGGAAATTCACAGAACAACTTGAATGACTTTGAGCAGATTGAGTTCAAATCCCAGCATAGTTTTCACACTCAGAAAAAAATGTTCATCTGCTCTGTATGAACAATCCACAAGTTAAGTCATGTAAGTGTGAAATTACACCTGAACACCCTGAGAGGAAATCCTGGACACCCAGAGAGAAACAGTTGGACTCTGTGCTCTACAGCTTTCTATGAGCATTGATCAGAAGGAGCTCTACACAGTACTTCAACAGATGATTTATGTAAGTTGATTTCACTCACAGTAACCGCTGATAGGTCTGCTCCTGATAGGCCTGGTTGGTTACATAAGGTAAGTAAACTCTTCGCAGAGCCGGGCAGTGATCCAGGACGATGTCGCACACATCAAAACGCAGAATGTCTTCTTCCAACCGCCGCTCCAGGTCCTGAAGAAACCTACTGACAGCAAAAAAAAAAAATTACCATTAGAGTAAAAAGGTGTTTGAGGTGACCTGAGGGCAACAGAGGCGTATCAAAAAGTGTATCACTTCACCTCTCACTGACATCTTTGACTTCAGGCAGCTTGGAGAAGAGCCACTGCTTATGCTGAGCTCCGAGACACTCCGTCAACTCCTGGGACAACATGAAGTGGTCCACTGCGATGGTCAGACTGCGGATGTACGACGCCTCCGACGTCACCAGCTCAAACTTTGCCTGAGTTATGGAAGACATAGTGAGACAGGCATCTGCAGAGCATGATCTACTTAATTGCCACATGCATATTTTATTGCAATGGCTTGCAATATATTATTTTTGTTATGTTAGCTGCTTGGTTGTTCAAAGAGCCGTGCACAAACAATAACAGCATGACAGGTAGTAGACTGGACGGGTAAAAGTCCAAAAATCCACAAAGTGGACTTTGATTGAAGCTAAGAAGGGAGCAAGAGTGGAGGAAGAACAGCTCAATGGTGAAACACAGCCTAAAGACGCTCCTACGCTTTCAGCTCTGGGGATGACAGTCGATGCAAGGATCACCTCTACACATTGTTGACCGTTACTAAAACGACAAACTGTTTCTAATATGGTAACTGCCGTCATTTGGCTTCAAAACTCAACCTCAGACCCCAACATCAGAGAGACTACGTCCATGTTTTATGCTGACTATGGGACTGTCAGGCAACAGTGATGTGTAGTGGCATCATCAAGAGTCCACACTAACGCTCAGCTGATGCAGGAAACTTTGTCCGTATAAATGAAAAATCTTATTTACCTCCTGCAGCTTTCTTTCCTCATTGCTGAAGTTGTCGAGCTGTCCGCTGGATCGAACGTCTGGGATGTCTTGCCACAGTGCAAAGGCAGATCCTCGTGATGAGCGAAAAGAGCTGGATGGAGACAGATTAGAAGGAGATGGGGTCCCGTCTGACCCCTCGTCCCTGAGCCCCTCCTCCTCTGTCCCCGGCTCTTTCCCCTGCTGCCTCTGGATCTCTCTGTTGATGGCAACATCACTGTATTCCTGGTACAGAATGGCTAAAGGACATATCAAAAGAGACAACTGGGTTACAATCAAGTCTCAGTTTAAGTATTAAGGAGTTTATTATAGTTTTCAACTTACAGCTCGGCAAAAACCTTGATAAGCGATTTGAATTTGCAACAGTAGGAAGAGTGCCCGAGTCCTCCTCTATGGATTTCTTTCTCATCCTGTGAAGTAAACAGGATTTCTCATGAGTGCTGCATATCTTTATAAACTTTCAGATTTTGGGTTGAAAAACTCCAAGTGTGTATTTACCCGAGTTTTGTGCTCCACCGATGTAAAGGCATACCGTTATCACTGCTGGGTGGCAGAGATGGTGCCAGTCCTACAGGACTCTGGGGGGCGCTATCACTAGAACCACCCGAGCTGCGGTGCTTGGTGTTGGACTTACCTAAAGAGAGCAATAAGCAGAAGGAGCACGTATGACATGAAGCAAGAGGCAGTGTTTGGTGTTACTCTTTGGTTACAGGCTGACAGAGGAGCTATATTGTGTGGTGGTTTCTTGATTCTTTTTGGATAGATTTAGGATTTAGGAGGGGTGAGTACGTGACACTGAATAATTAATGTGATGAAGTGTTTTTGATAGTGAAGCTAATAGCTGGAGACACTGTGTCTGCCATGTTTAGAGATGGGATGTCCCCTCCAGATGCAGTCAGCCAATAGGGCTGGTGAAATGGCACAGGGCTTCAGAGGACTGAGCAGAGGGGTGAATCCTCACAGTTATCCCCAAAGTGAATATTTAAAGGAGAACATCTCCAACCGGACTCACTGATGTTGAGGTGTGATCGTAGCACACAACTCCTCATAAACGTCTGTCCCTTTGGACTTGATGTGGACGTTGAAAGCTGACGTGCATACGAGCAAAAGACACGTAGAGATTTGATAAAGGGAGCAAACACATTTGGACTGAAACAAATTTATCTGATTGAAATGAAAACAGGTTATAGATCTGATCTGCAAAAAATGTAATTACTGTGTTAATTTTGAAACCACTCTTTGTTTAATTCAGTATTAAAAAATGATTTATATAAGGCTTTATAAAGAATAGTTTAAATCCCAGTAAATGAGTTAAAGGGATATGAAGCCATTAGCACTTTTTCCCAATCTGCATACTCAGAATGTGGTATGTGATATTGTTTTGTAAATGGTTATTATACGTTTACTTGGTCTCTTGTAACACTTGCAGGATGTTGGTTGTTGTGTCTACTCACAGTCCAGGTTGGGGCTGAAGCTGTTGGAGTTCTGTCTGTCCCGGGAGGCGACCCGAGCAGACAACGACTTCCCCAGCTTTAAGGTGAAGGAGTTCTTCCTTTGAGACAGCTGCAGTCTGGATATGAGTTCTGAAGCTGAGAAGCGCCGCCGTTCCTGATCCCCGTAGCGACTGCGTGTCATAAAGCTCCCCCCCGTGGCGCTAAATGTCTCTACAGTCCTGCCGTCTTCCACGAGACAGGGAAGCGAGTCCTCTATAATCTGCAGTGGTTCTTCAGGTAGGTTAAAAATGTCATCATGACTGAGGTTTGAGAGATCAGTGACACCGTCTGTGGAGGACGCACTTGACATGGCCTCCAGTGATGATAGTCCACTGATGTCCTCCTCCAGGAAAGATGCAAAAGGTCCTGGGAAGATGAAGTCTGGATCCAGGATTGGGCTGCTGAGAGAGTCATCGCTCAGGCTGTCTGGAGAATAAACCTGCATCTTTCGTCCTGGAAACAAAAAGACTCATTAGATAACAGTTACAAAGTGACTTGAGTGAATTTGTTATGTCAACTACATCCATAGTGAAAGAAGCTTCACTCTCACGGATAGACTTTTCTTTCAGTGAACCCTGGGACGTCCTCCTCTGTGGCTGGCAGGAATCCGGACCCTGAAAACCCGGACCTTCAGGCGAGGATGGGGAGCAAGGCGCCTGAGATTCCCAGGAGTCCCCGTTTGTGTATAAAGAGGACAGAGGTAAGGACAGAGGGAGGCTAAGAGCAGCGTGGAGGGGTCGACACAGTGTTGTGACACAACGTGGCTTTTCAGTTTGCTCCTGCAAAGAAGTCCTGATACCATTATGGCATTTGAGATCACTGTCTCCCACAGGTGTTTCAGAGTTCAAATTCAAAGTCGTTTCATGCTCATGGCGTGTCCTATGGCAGCTCCTCTGCATGTCATTCAGTTGATTTAGTGTGTGTTTTAATCCATTCAGGGGCTGGGATTGTGTTGTGCATTGTGTGTCTGGAATTACAGTTTGCCTCGGAGAGCCAAGTCCGTTTATTTTAGGTGTCACTGTTGGTTGTATCTCAATAAAAGCCAGCGTTTCCTGCTGGCACACTGCTACATGCTTGTGGTGGCAGGGATGGAGGAGAGGCCTGTCCTCCTGGGCCTCGTTCAGAGCCTGGGACTCTCCTGAGGCAGGGATCCACATGCTGGGGCTCTCTCCTCGGCAGTGAAAAGTGTGACGGTGGGGTTGGAAATCAGGAAAAGGTGAGAATCCATAACCAGGGAGCATGGCTGAATGAACACATGGGAGCTGCAAAAGAAGAGAACAGGAACATATTAATGCGTGTGATCCACCTAAAATAACTGTTGTGTTGTTTTCTGCAAGGGAACATTTCTTGCATGAGGAGTTCCAACTTGATTTACCTTTGTTTCATTTTAATGCAAACTAGAAAACCAAGGACAGAAGAGATTTTAAATGAATGTATTTATTCTGTATTACAGTTATTTATTCATACTGAAACATTTCCTTTGGAACAATTATGACCACATAGTGAAGACTTAACAACCTGGTGAAAAGAATATACACAAATAATCAAGTACTATATATTTGAATCAAACAAACCTCTCTTACCAGCCAGTAAATCCACATATATAAGACATTAATTTCAACAGGATTAGCAGAATGTTAGTAAGCATTGCATTTTTCAATCTTTCATGAATGTTTTAATGTTTGTAAAAGTAAGTTGAGCGGCAGCGCAAGTCTAGCGGTTAGTCCTCGAGAGTGGGGCCCCCCTGGTTCAAATCCGACCTGTGACTCCTTTCCTGCATGTCACCACCCCCCCCCCCCCCCTCTCCCAGTTTCAGACTCTATTCACTGTCATATATCTAAAATAAAGACAGTAAGGACAGCGTCAAACAGGAATTCTGTCTCAATGACTAATTCATGCACAGTTCAGAAATGAGCTAAAGAGACAACGACTGATTCTTTTTTTGTACCACGTTTCATTCTGTTGTAAAAATGTACATTGTAATATGGGACCTAATGGGGATTCTTCGTCTTCTGCAGCCTGCCCCAAGTGGAAGCTCTAGGAACAGCAGATTGTTGCACTTCCACAATGTCTTTGCTTTTCAACACCGCTGCTCTCTGTACCTTCAATTATAGTGCTGCGGATGTCGGCATAAAAACATGAAACAGAAAACAGAGGAGGACGGACATGAAAACTAAGTGTGTCTTGTAGAAAAAACAGCAACAGGCCACTTATCCAGCTACCAAATAAGCCAACAGTTGACTGAACACAACTCTCTGTTAGCTGCTTGGCTCAGTGTCGCCAGAAGATTCCACAGACTCGACCAAGTGTTACATCAACTATTCAATTATAATGAACGATAAGCAGTGCTGAGTGCATTTCAAAAGTGTTCAGACAGTACGTGAAGGTTTAGCTGGTGCAGAAATTGCTCCAAAAATAGCTCATGTTAAGAATCCTGCAGCCTCATTAAGGATGTATGACACACACACAAACACACACACACACACACACACACACATGCACACACATACACACACACACACACACACACACACACACACACTGAGTGGATTCTCCTGGAATTTACAAGATGGATTCTAAAACTATTGAAGCGTGCAGGATGCTTCCCAGTCAGATCCCAGACACACACATGTGCCTGCATGGACACACACACACACACACACACACACACACACACACACACACACACACACACACACACACTACGCTGAAATCTAGGTAAGTGTGTCTCCTGAGCCGTGTCTTCCTGCTTTAATTAGAGACCACTCTGTGGGCTGCATTCAGCCCCTGTACTTAACATCTCTACACACACCACACACACACACATACACAAATAGCAACGCACAACTTCCAGACAGGATACCACTTGAGTCAGACAGACAGAGGAAGAGACATCCTCAGCACTCTCACCTTTCACCTGAGATCTCTTCTCATCCATCACTCTGGTTCTTCCTGTCAGCTCAGGTTAGCGAGCAGTTAGTCTGGTTAACTGAAGTCAGGTCTTAATCCAGTGGTTTTGTTTTTCTTGCCACATTTGGCCTAATAGCATCAACTTAGCAATATCTTCGATAAGTCAAATAAACAGAGAACCGTAGCTTGCTTTGGTGGCGCTATGGCATACAGTGTCGTTTTAGATGTAAGACTTCTGTTACAATGAGTGTCAGTTACAGTGCAGCCTGCAGATACTGATAAAGGACTACAGACTTTGTTTTTCATGAGCTGCAAATGTGAATGAGGGTCGCACTTAAGAGGGGACAGCTAACATCAGAGCATTAGCAGTACATGCATGCATATCTATAAAGAATGGTGAGGAGTTTAATGGGTCCAGGATTGCATCATGGCCAAAGGGGTTTCAACACTTCTTACAGTAAACTGTAGTCGCTGATACTACAAGGACTACAAAAAGACACCATGACACTTCTGACACACAGGCCACATGCCCACAGATTCTCTATTCATGAATGTACACAGATTTTAATATACACAGAATATATTTCCCTTAAATACAGTAACAAGGTCTAAACAGATTGTAGGTCAAACTCGTCTTTGGAAAGGTTATGATATATCTTTGTTGTTTCCTTTTTTCTATTTTTCTGAGCTCTTCAAACTTCTGTTCTATGAGGGGTCGAAGTTGGATGATAAAATAGCTTAAATATCTTGTGCCAGTTGGCACGTTTCAATAAAATGGTAACATTGCTAACTCACAACTGGCCTTTTAATTTGTGATCACTTATTTTCCTCTCCAACATTTTATTCATGGTGTGTAATTAAGAGCAGGTCACTTCCCTTGAATCTTAATAATTCAGTTACACACAGACTATTATGTTATGGATAACTCACAGTGACAATGCATGTGTTTGTATTTTAGAGTTAATTATCAAACCGCCACAATAAAGGGCATTAAAGCATCGATTCATGCTTTTTAAAGAATGATTTGTTTATATTGACGTTTGTTGCCTCGGGGATAAGAGACGGAGAATCATCGTTTACCTTCTTTTTTATGGAGCGCACATGTGCTGAACCTTTGTGAATATGAGTCTGTTGAAAAGCCACACCTGTTCTTGTGGCAACGGGAGACGACCGAGTCAATCCTATCTTTCCCTTTTTCTCTCTTACACTGACACACACACGTTGCATGTATGCACACACACACACGCACACACACACACACACACACACACACACACACACACACACACACACACACACACACACACAGCAGTGCAGGTACAAATGGTTACCTGTTCCCTGCTGCAAACAAAGCAGCCTTTATGAGTGTGCCTGGGCCGAGCTGCCCTGAGCACAGGACACCTGAGAGGGTGTGGGAACTGTTTACACTGATCAGCTCATATAGTGCAGCCACTGAGCCGTATAAACACACTCTGAGCATTGCTGCATAAAAAACACAAACTCCACTGGTGCCTGCATGTGACTACTGGTTACAGTGTAATCCTCCTGCAGAAGTACGGCATTAACTTCACTTAATGCACCTCGATGTGCACTCTGTCATGTGAGATTAGAGGTGAATTATTCCCTTTTTAACGCTGTGTTATCTAGACAACTATATGTCATGATCATCTTTAAAGATAACCCCACTCACTGAGTGTTGACATAAACCCCACCGCCAGCCAAGTGTCTATAAATCAACACGCTCTCTGTGGAAAATTAGCTATCTGCTATTCCATCAAGAAACCTCAAAGATCCCAAAAAACTGATGCCAAGCCTGACCGCCGCATTCATCAAAACATGAAAGCATCCGATTACACGCACTGCACATTCCTCAGGCTGATAAAATTATAAAACTCCATTAAAATTTCTATTCCAAAGACGTGTAATTTCCCTTGTCATAGCAGGCTGTTATTTGTGACTGTTATGGACTTTGTTGCCAGCTCCCCTCCTCCCCTCTGTAATTTCACCAGGCTGCTCTAAGACGCCATGTCTGCACACTTAATGAACAGCACTGTGGCATGCCTTCAATGCCTTCAGCCACACCACCAGCCTCTTTTTTTTTTCACCGTGACATTTTTCATCTTGAAGGTCTCAGAATAATCTTTTAATGGGTTGTATCGCATAAATATGGATGATTCAGCTTCTTTCACAGCCAAACGTTGTGTAATCACATCATTTAAGTGTGTTTGATGTTTGCCAGGGGGGAGAAGGGGGTGTTAAAAACAAACAGATCCACTGTCGGAGCGGTTTGTGCTGAAGAAAGGCGGAGAAATACTTCTCTCCCAAGCATACCTTTCGAATCATTCGGAGCTTTTCAGTGATGATCAGACATTTCAGCTTCATCGATAGAAAGAGCTCACAACAGAAAACTAGACATATTTTTGTTTCCAATTCATGAAATCTAAAAGGTTGCCTTAAGAATATGGTCAACTTTACAGTTCTTATCATTTAGGATTTAACTCCTCAGTAGAATCAGAGCGCACGGTGCTCAGTGTTGAGGTTGTTGCATCCTTCAGGTTGATAACAAACACCCTCAGCCTGGAAACTGTTGCAGAGTGACTTAAAACACGAGGAGCTGAAGTCCTTAAGGGTAACCATAACCCTAACACACGGCACATTGCGTCTGTGCTTGTCATCTGAAATGTGCTATAAGAATAAATTTGACTTGACTTAAATGTTTCTGAAGCTAAAATGAAAGTTTGACATTTACATACTTGAGATTTGACTCATGGTGTGTTTTCTTTTGATGCTATTTGAGCGTTTTGTAAATTGCACTTGGTCTCTTGTTGTGTCTTTGTGTTGTTGCCTGTCGTTAAAATCTCCCCTGAAAAACAGGTTCTTAATCTCAATGGGGCCTGGTATAATAAAGGTTAAATAAAAATAAAAAGGCAAGGGGCTTACTAAGAAAATACATTTTCTATGTTTTAAATTCAATTCTTTGAAAAATAATTTATGGCATGAATCAGCTGTTTGATGACTGCTAATGTGTATTTTTTTTTTTTTACTAATTTCAACTTTTCTGCTGCAAGAGCACAGCACACATTTCAACATGCAGCTGAAAATATGAACTGCTGTATTGGTTATATTAACATGTCCGGCTCTTTCATTACTTAATACTTTAGTCCTGTTAAAACACATACAAAATATAATTTGGACAACTGTCCAGAAGGTTTTTGTCCTCAGGCGGTATCAGGGTGACTCAGAGCTTTAGGGCTATACACGCAGACCGTTAGAGACGATGTACACAGAGAGAAGGTCAACATGCTTCACTGTTTATTTATGTGAAACCATGAATACATGTGTTTTCCCTTCAGCACGTTCAGGTAAGGTTGTGACTGTTTTTGTAAGTGTGCAATAAATGAAGCAAAGTTTAATTAAAAAAAAGGACTCTGTCGGTGTTGCATTACTGAGGCTGTGATAAATGTTCACATATAAAAATCACTGTAAACCCCATTGAGGGATTTCTCTGCAGTATTAATGAACACAACAAACTGTTTTAATCAAACGCTGCTCCTTGTTTGTGCAATCCCCTCCCCCTCTCAGGGTTCTCCCCCGAGCGTCAGGCCGCTGTGTTTGGACAGACAGACTGGAGTGTCCTAACAGTGTGGTGTGAGCAGCTCATGTGTGTTTGTGACATCGCAGTTTAACTTGGTCACATCGGACCACTAATTGCCAAGCAGTAGACTAAAGAGGCCGGCATTGTCTGCCCAGACAAGACATGACATCAGTCAGCATCACTTTGAGGAGCGCCACACTCCCGTGTCTGCGTGCTGCGTATCAAAACAGTTTTTAGAGCATCTTCCATCAGCGCTGACGTTGTTATAATGAGACTGTGATAACATGCCAAAAATAACAAAGCAGCAATTATTGTCAACACTGAAACTATCATTTAAAAGGTAAGAGAGTTTGATAAGGGAGCCCATCTATGTGATTAGTTTACTAGATATTTATTGGATACTGTGCTTTCTATAGACAAAATTAACTCAACTTCATGCAAACAGCAGTCACCACTGGTTGGGTTAAATACTTTGGAGATAACTCGGAGGGCACACACTTCATATAAAATCATTGTTTCTTTTTAAATTTACGCTAACGCTCGTTTAAAACTAGAGCAGAAATTGGCTCGTTAAAACTATTTGGTACAAATAAAGTTAAAGCTGCCTCCTCTGATTGTCAGACACTGAATGCTGTATTTAATCTCTGCAGATGGACATCTGGAAAACCAGACCCTGCTCCATCCTTATTTCATACCCTGAATTATCAAACAACGAGACTGACATTTTTCTTTGCGCCTCGTCCCTGCTTGCTCTGTGTTTTGTAATTGCCTGTATCTGCAGCTGGAAATCACCTGAAAGTTACTGTACACAAACTGTGATTGGTTCTTTTCTCTCGTGTTTATACCCGACGGAGCAGTGTGCAGCTGAAGCTGTTGCAGGCTGCTGCTTTGAGCCAAAAAGCTATAAAGTCTGAACTCAACTCTTCATCATGCAAGCTTGTGCTTGGCTGATTTTTCATCCAAATCTGTTCATCAAAGTATATGTTGACATAAAAACATAGAGGGCAATTCAGAACTTGCTAAACATCTTATTAGGTTAACTTTTAGGTGGTAGAAAATGTAATATGTTCACTTAAAATTCCTGGCTTGAAAGCCAGGCTGTATCTCCTTGGTATTTTTATGGGCTCCATCTCAACTAACTCAAACTACAGAGCGAGACTCAAATTCCAATCAGAGAAAACAAACCAGGTGTCACCATGAAGGGCTAAGCTTTTGGAAGATCAGACACCTGAATGGTGTGAGGACGGTTGAGTGAATTGAGGTCAGGGAGTTTCTAAGGATTCATTCCTCTTGCAGCCTCCACCCACTGAGACAGGTGAGCACCCCAGGGGCTACAGGAGGCCATCATGGAGGGGAGGAGGGTGAGACGGGGGGGTGAGACGGGGGGGGGGTTACCCAAATGTTTACACATGGTGTGGGTCCTCTTAATCCTCCTCTGCAGCCTCAGGCATCTTCCCCACGTCCTCCTGAGACACTACCAAGATGCACACTGACAACCTGGCTTATAGCCACACAAAGCTTTGACACACAAAAGGCACACCTGAATGTGTGTGCGTGTGTGTAAGACGCTATCTGTCTTTGATTGAAAGCGACAAGACGCGGAGAAGCCTTCCCTGACCTCGGCTCACCCGGTGGGATCCCCGCTGACAGAGAGGGACGAACAGCAATGTCTCATTTAAAATCTGGAAAAAAACAGCGAGCATGTCACACGTAAACGCTAAGACTTCTGGACCTTTAACCTTCCCTCCTCCCCTTCCCTTATCCTTTCTCTCCCCTCATACTGAGAGACAGCCAGGAGAGGAAAACACAAAGGAGCTATTGACAAACTTATGGAAATAACCCGTTCTAATTATGGTGCTTTGTCATAAGTCGCGAAAGCTACCGAGTCGATGGAGGGCCAGGGATCTAACACGCAGTAAATCCTGAAGATCTCATAATCAGTACCTTCTGACTGACAATAGTTATCTCTGTGAGCAGAGACCCGAAGAAAAGGAGTGATTTAGGATGTTTTGGCAGGTTACTTTAGTGCATCGAAGAGCAAAGAGATTTCTTAACCAAAAGTTTGAAAAAACCTGTAAATAACTCAGAAAGTGTCCAAACTTAATGACGTTGACATGATTCCTCCAATAAAAAACATATTGGACTATAGAGTAAAAGTGATGAATCGATTTTCCCTTTCTGTCAAACTGAGTAAAACATGGCATTTCTTGGAAGCAGGTGAGTCTAAAAAATGTCATGAAGTTAAAACTACCTGTTGGCTTGTCCTACATGTCTGCTGCTGCATGACTCTCACCATAAAGACATTTCATTGAGTATTATTCAAAACACATACAAAGAAGTCCAGTTTAGAAACCGAGCAAACATTCTGAAGGAAATACTGAAACATATTCACGTTTGTTACTCGACACCATCAAAACAGCAAAACTACTCTTGATCTACTTCGTATGGTTTCCATAAATACCGTCTTCCTTTCAGCTCGCTTGTTGTCTGAAAACTATTCAAAGCCCATCAGGGATCCCCTCTGTGGCACCCTGACTTAATCACCTCTAACACTTGTTTATTTCAGGCAAAGCCACATTGAACATCCCTCTCTTGTAAATAGTCATTAGTGCACCAATTGTGCATTACCAAGCAGCTGAAATAGTCCATTACAAATACACTTTATATTGCGCTTTGAGTCATGTTGGCACAAAACTCTGGTGCCAAGCTCTCCAAGGGAATGATTCATGATTTAGTAACATATAAGAGATGTTACATCGTCAGGAGACGCACCAGAGAAAAGTTAAAATAAACACACTCACTGCTGGTGAGTGTTGTCATGAGAAATATTGAGTTGATCTATTCAATGGTGAAGTTATTTATCATTAAAAAAAAAAAAAAATCATGAACAAAATCTTGCAAGTTATTTTTCTCGTTGAGAAACCTCAAAGGCATTGTAGTCACTTCGCAACACTGACATAAAGGGTGTCATTCATGCATCTGCTCAAGATGCCTTTAAGATTTTCTTCTTCTGTTGTTGGCTTTATTGAAAAGGAGAAAGCAGAGTTTGCTGTTCCCAAACTGTCAATCAGAGCACTTTGATTACGATCTGATCCTCTACCACTGAGCTCTCCAGAGGATGACCTACTTTACAACAAATTGCTGATGCATCTGTGTACATTCATCTGCTGCTGTGTTTTCTCTGCTCTCTTCGTCTCTGTGTTTTCTAGCTTTCTGCTCCACTTCTCCCCCGGCTGAGCACCGAGCACTTCCTCCTCACCCCACTCTTCTTCTTCTTCTTCTTCTTTATTATCTGGACAGGTATGGACAAGCCATCCACGGAGTTGCTTGTTGTTTTGAAACCTGATCATGGTAAAAAAAAAAAAAAAAAAGTGGAACGCACATTTTAAGGAGCTGACCATCCAGAAGTGATGCCACTCGAGCCAAATTAAACCCCTGAATGTCAGCAGTGTCATCTGGGTCAAAGCCATGAACTGCAGAAAACAAACATCTCTGACTGACTGAAGCTTTAACTGGAGCTGTTTCACACGAGTGCAACACCTACGTGTAGCTTGTGTTTTCTTTTTCATAAAAGCATCACATTTGCAAATAAAGCAAACACCTCTTGTGAAAGAACAAATGTGAAACACACACCGCGTCTTATTGGGTGGATCACAATGTGAGAGAACCTGAGGGCTACAGTGCTAGACAGGTGTGCCGCACTGACACACATCGCCTCCGGGCTCAAGTTTTAGCCTTCGTGCATGGGCCAAAATATTTTCTGACTTGCATATTAACATAAGAGGGCCGATCCTGAGCGTTGCTGCCTTTAGAGTCTGGTTGTTCGAGAACAATTGGAGTCTTTTAAGGCAGCATAACTCTAATATCACCATGCGAATGCACAGGTTGTTAACTCAGTAGGTGGTCTGATTGATTGTTAAGGTTTGAAGACAAGTTCATGTCCAACTCTAGAATTAACCCCCCCCCCCCTCCACACACACACACACACACACGCAAACACACGCACACACACAGACACAGGCCCACATTCCCTGGATGACTCGGCAGGCTCATTCCTCTGAAATTGACCACTAAACCGGAGCAGGAGACAAACACGGATACTCAACTATATACACGAAGGAGAAAGGACTGTTATTAAGGCTTTTAAGGCTGCTGCTATGTAGGCCACGAGCCAAAGAGCTAGAAAGTGACACGAATTGAAAACATCGGTGTAACTCTTGTTTTAAGTGCAGGCCAGTCAATGACGCCTCGTGGTTTTAGCCTAGTTTAAGAAAGAAAAAAAAACAGGTCAAACTGTGCAAACACGGGAGAGGCCGTCACGTTCAGGTTAGCAGCTCAGCGTGTTGGTGTGCACGTGAGGGTAAATACCACAAGGAGCACAGGTGACATTTGCATGCAAGGTTAGGGAGAAGGAGGGTGAGGTGTGGTATCCTGGATCGCTTCCCCACAACACACACACACACGCACACGCACACGCACACACACACACACGCGTTCAGACAGCCACTGTCTGAGTGGCAGGTGATGGGGCAGGTGCGCTCCAGACAGAATTACAGTTGGGAGGGGAGGGAGGAAGTGAGGAAGATGGAGGGGTTAGATGGGTTATAAATCTGTGTGTGATATGAGCAGGCATGCACAGGGAAATGAAATGCAAAGTAGTGTGCTTACAGGCAGAAATTCAATCTCATCTGCAAGAAATGAATATTAAAAGTCTGTATTCAACGACGACAGAATTTTTTACGATGTGATGAATATTCATAGGGATCCTATGAGCAGTTTGCTATCACACAGGGGATCTCCAGCCAGTCATAAAGTGCAGTAAAACAGTTCAAGGTCCTGATTCATGCTTTGTGCTGGTTACAAGTCGATCCAATGTGCAGGTGGTGCAATCGAGTCAGACACAACGTAGTAAATCAGATAATTCTGAAAGCGCCCACAGCTATATATTTGTGCTCCAGTCAAAATACGAATCTCCAGACTCTGCAGACACACAGCAGCAGCAGCAGCAGTCAACTCACATGACAAAACAATTAGTCACCAGGACGGCAGACAGAAAAGACAGCCATCACCTCAGCCCGACCTCTCACACATGGTGTTTGAGTGAGGTTCAGAAACAGCTTCTCGTGTCTTTAAGGAAGTCTTATCTTTATAACATGGAGTCCTGTTTCAGGCCGAGTCGATGTCTTTGTTATTTCACTGTTTTATAATCCCTTCTTTATTGTGGCTTAGTTACTTCCAGACTTTTATTTCTTGTCTAAATCTGATAGTCCAGATCATTTTGATTCAGTGTTGTCAACTTTGTTCTTACTTTCTGTTTGTTATTTTTTAATCCTTCAAATCAATTTTCAGAGCTTGGTTCCAAAACATCGCTGTGACAAAACTCTGCTGTCATGACATCGTCGCACATTTACAACAGTGTTATATTGGTGTCTCAGTCGATGAATTCACAATGTGTTATGCTGATGTGTTGGTACAACGTGTAGAGAAACAGCCGGAGCTCCACACACTGTCTTCCCTGCTGGCTCAACTGATCCCCTCTCTCCCTGAAACACCTCCATTACTGCCTCCAACGGAGGATCAACCCCCCCGTTATACCTCTTATTAAAGGAGAGACATTAGAGGGGCTTACATATAACACACTGAACAGACAGTCTGAATAATGCTTGTTAGGTATCACTTTGTGCTGCAGTTATTAATAAAACATGCTCTATAAAAGTGAGTCGAATTGTTTCATTCTTTGATGCCTCCTGTAAAATGATACTATCTTCTTTATTTCAATATTAGATGGTCATGAAAAGCACCAAAGCTTGAAAAAACATCCGATCTTTAGTCACACAGGCTGCATGTTGCCAACATATTTGTGCAATTTAGACAGCGTGCCGGGGTTTGTCTGCATTTTTTGGTGATAAAACTCAAGAAATAACTCAATGATTTTTTGTTTTCGTTTGTTTTCGTATCAAAGTCCAGAACTCTAGTATGGTAACAGGTATTTGTAGGTCAGAACAATAAAAAAAGGGAGCAGCTTTATAACCATAGTCTGCTGAATGTCAGAACTGTATCTCCCTAATGAAGCAGAACAACTTAAGACCAGTCGGAGGCTCCACATGAGTAAACAACAAACAGACAGTGAGGCAAGGGCAAAGAGAGAAAAACCTTACATGTGCATGAACTCAGATTGACATACTGGAAGCACACGCACACTGAAAACCTGAGGCTCTTTACGCGGCGACTTTTGTGCTAAAATGCCCCCGTGAAAGGGAAAAAGGAATATTGTGTGTGTGCTGCGGCGCCAAGTGTACAGTTTTTAACAACCCCTCATCCAGCATACTCGAGACATGCACTTACCTGCCCCGCTCTGCAACAACTCATTGCTGAACTGTAACCATCACATACAAGGCTCATCCCACTCTGCTCTGCCCAGGGAACTGCTGCAAACAGTATAGATGAAAGCAGCAACTTTTTCAAAGAGAATACATGAACAGTGAACACTAATGATCCCACTTGTTCGATGTCTGCAGCTACTTGGACTTATTATTTGGCTCTCTGCAAGTTTCCCTTTCTAAACCAGAGTAAACCTGAGGCATAAATATATTTTAATCTCTGCTTAAACAGCTGCTTTTGTCAACAGAGACATAACAACACCCAGGCAAACAGAGTCCTGTGTTTGCCACCTGATACTTCATCACATAGCTGTGTTGTTTCCTGAATCCCATACGGAGACAATGTCCACCTTTGTCTTCAGAGCATATATGCTGTCATGTATAGGCAATGCACCTGACAAGCTGCACTGCTTCCTCCCAAGTGTTCCACACAAAGCAAAGCTTGCACTTTCAGACAAATAACACAGCTCAACTTTCACTCCCAGAAGTCAAATTCTCCAACGGAGCAAGATATTGACAAGAATGTGAATGATTTCTTCTCTTTTCTGTGTGAAAGGCTTATTGTTGCAGGTGTTTTTTTTAGTACTTTACCTCATCTGTGTTAGCAGCCTAGTGTGTGTGCTGGATGGTGGCCAGCAGCAGTGTGTGAATCCAGGCCATCCCAGGGTCAGTCTGAGCCACTCTGCTATCCATTGCTGCCTTGTGTTCCTCCCGGCTTCTGTCCTCCCTTCTGCTCCTTCAGCTTCTTCTTCTCTTTATTTCCAACGCAGCTCACTCATTTCATATCAGAGCTCCCCTGCTTGCTTCTTCTCCTTCTTCTTCTTTGTGTTCTCCGCCTCCTCTGGAAAACAATAACAGGCTGAAAAACAGCCACCACTTGCTGCTCTCAGAGCTACTTACAATGCAGATCCCCTCTCTACGCTCCTCTGCTCTCCCTGCTCCTTCCCCTCCCTCTCTCGCTCTCTCTCTCTTTATGCTACTGTTGGGGAAAGCTCATTTTCTCTCACTCTCCTCCCCCCTCTTGCCCGTTCTCTAACTCTAATAGTTTAGTGTTTCATTTCAGCACCTGCTTTGACACAGAAAGAGACACAGAGAGGAGGAAGTAGAAAGACAAATGTGGCTCCCTGATAAGAGTGTGTCCAAGTTTTAAAAAAGTGTGTGGCAAGACTGTTTGGTACACTTGTTCTGCACATATTTACACATTCTAATTTAACTTGAATGCAATGGTTCACATTTAGTCAAGTCTTCATGCATGCACTGTTATCTGCAGAGCTAGAATTGCTTGTGCCTTTTTTATGTGTGCATGCAGCTTTCACTGAACGTCAAACTGGGAGGTGGTGACAGAAAGAAGCTGCTATGACATGCTTGAACTCCCTCATCTTTTTTTCCCTGCTCGCTGCTGTATCAACTATGTTCACTAATCAAACATGAAAGGAATGGTGGCGGTGGGTGGTGACGATGATGGGGGAGCGGGTTTACCTCGGGACACTATAGTTCGCTCAGTGGCAGCGGTCGTCTAATTGTCCCCCTTTTTAGTGAGACTAAAGCAGGTCAGTAAGAGCTCGGGAATGATTTGTGGGTTTGCTTTTTAATCACATTTCCCAACTAGAATGTGTTTTCTAATTGTATTTTCTGAACATTAACAACTTCAAATATGTTTAGTTCTATAAAATGTAGGATGTACAATAATAAAAATAATAATAAAAAAAAAAAAAAAAAAAAATGAAGCTAATATAAAGTGCTAACAAATTAGCATGGAGCTAAAGATTCTGACTTGTCCCTCACGAGTTGGTGGAGGAAACCACATCAGAGTTTAAAGGAGAGTAAATATTGAACCTGCTGTCATTAACTGTCAAGAAACAAGACTCCAAATGAACACAGATCATGCTCTGAGTCTGATGGTTGAAAAACAGGAGGCGGTTGAATTTAAAGTTAGAACATTAATCATATTCTTTGTGCTGTTTCTACCGTTCGGGTTGATGACTAACTATGAACAGAACTTTCTCTTCAGACTCATGAACTTGGGCATTATCACGAAGTTGTGATGAGTCAGGATGGAAGTCTTCTTTGCTAAGCTTTGCTTTTTTGTATTATTGCTTTGATTGTTGGGCATCCTTTTGTTTGACAATGTTTATTACACCCATAAATATTTTATTTTTCTTTTAGTACTTTTCATAAAGGGTGCCGCACAAATTAAGATAATTATTGAAATTTAAATTGTATTATTTGAATTCTGCATAGTTATGTGGGGAGCTGCATGATGGTGTAGTGGTTTGCGCTGTTGCCTCAAAGACAGGAGCCTCTCTGTGTTTGGAGTTTGCATGTTCTCCCCGTGCATGCGTGGGTTCTCTCTGGGTACTCCCCACACTCTAAAGACATGCTCGCAGGTTAATTGGTGACTCTAAATAGCCCGTAGGTGTGAATGTGAGAGTGGCAGGTTGTCTGTCTCTGTATGTCAGCCCTGTGATTGACTGGCCAACAGTCCAGCGTGTAACCCCACCTCTCGCCCTATGACAGCTGGGATCTGCTCCAGCCCGCCTGCGACCCCGAACAGGAAAAGCGGTTCAGATAATGGAAGGATGGAAAGGTAGGGGGGAAAAGCTAATAGTCAATATTTATTGTTATTGTAAGATTAATAATAAGTTAAAAAATGTCTAACTTTAAAGTGCAAACATCGAAAAAATAAAATGATTGAGATACATTCTAAAAGTAAAGTCATTCTGAAAACATCAGACTTCTCTAGCTGCTAATCCAAATCATAATTTATATCTCTGATGTGGGTCAGCCTGAATGGGCCTCATTAGCACTACAAAGTTACACTTTTTTAATTAATGTTTTCAAATGCGTCTGTTTATGTCGTAGCATGTCCTTCGCTGCATTGTTACCTTGTGGCTGATTCAGAGTTTTGTTTTGCAGCTCATGCATGCGCCTTCTCCAGCAGTGGTTGAATGAGCCAGCCGGTGTCCACAGTGCATACCTGTGCCTGCTGACATGTACTAACTCACTCTTCCTTCAGGCCATGGCAGAGGAACGCACAGCAATCATAACAATTAGGAGACGAATGTGGCCAAGACAGAGGAGAGGGAGGGAGAAGAAAGAGAGTGGATATTAAAAAAAAAAAAAAAAGAGTCAGGATTACAATGGTGAAATGTGTGAGGTAGAAGGAGAGAGTATAGGAAAGGGTGAAGAGAGGGTGAGGAGGAAGAGGAGGGGAGAAGATAACATTAAATTCAGGAGCTGCCTGAGGCCACAGCCACTGGGAGGAGTTTGTAGGAGGAGGAAGGGAGAAATCATCAGTGAACACCTGCCTGTTCCTGACTCCTAATAAATCAGCGTCTTCTCTACCTGTCTGCAGGTCCCTGCTGTTTAGGTTACATCCTCTGAGAAGGGCTGGGAGAGAGAAGAAAGCAAAAAAAAAGAAGCTTGTAGACACAGTTCATTCCCAGATCACAGCAAGAACAGAACGTCAGCCTGTCAGGTCCCAACATGGAGAAAGTCTTTGCATTCAACAAACTAGATTTATTTTTCTCTAAAAAGTCTAAATGAAAAACAGCTCAAACACTAAATATTTTCTATAGAAAGGAACTATTTCACTTCCCTTTACAGTACAATACAGCAGCAACTCTCAAGAACTCCTTCACATGAAAGTCCACCGAGCATTCAAGTGGACAGGACGAACATTCTCAGCATCCATGGACGGCAGACATGGACAGTATATTTGTATTTACAAACACATTGCAGACACAGTTGAAGACGTTTCAACATGTTTAACATCTTGAGGTGACATAATGGGGACATAAAGACAGCTGCTTCCTTGCATCGCAGAGTATCAGTTACAGTCATAAATCGATAAGCTGAGACATTTTACATATCACTGGGTTTTTTTTTACCTAGAAGGGTTACCATCAACAATAAAGAATAGTGGTGAACTAAAAAGCGTGTGTCAGGGGTTTGTTTGGTCTGAGGAATTAAGACACATTCATGACACACTTTGAACACTAGAAAGTGTCCTGAACAATAGAAGGTCACTGGTTTTATTATAATATAATATAATTATTTCTACTAAAAATAGAATCTAGCTCATATTTCCAAACACGTATTTAAAGCGAATTCATTTAGGTTATGTTGCACAGTCTTCTTCTGATCACTGTTGATTGGTCTGTGATTGGGTGAGGAGGTTCTGCACTATTCTTTGTATACATACTAGCAGTATTTATGGCACAAAGAAAGTCCTTACTACCCTTTCTGTTGAGGAGTTATCAGAGAGAGGTGAGGCACCTTCGAAAGTCACCCTTTGAGGATGTATCAAATAAAAACGCAGGATCCAGAATTGTTCAAATTTGGCCTCGTGTTGGATTTAGTCTGTGTTTCTGTGTTCTCCCCAAACATTCTGGATGTTTCCTACTAAATCTGTGGAGTGCTCCTTTGTAAGAAAATTGACAGTGGGCTAAATAGAAGTGATTCATTGTTTAAAATCTCACTTATAGACACACCCAGCTACAGTGATGGGTGTGGTCGGGTTGCTGTCAGAATAAACTCTGTTGCATGTGCTACCACACCAAACACTGCAGACACAGGAGTACAGCTGTACGAGATCATAAACCACCGCAGGTTGAGCTTCTCTTTTCTTTCATTAAAACACTGAATATAAATTTAGTAAGATTTGGCTGCGAGTTCATACTTATTAGTCTTATTTAACTGTGACTGTTAACTGTGTCAAACCACGCAGATAACTCCAGTTAGCCAGTCCTAATGCAACTTACTTGTCCGAGTGTGTTTTCTTTATGCTAATTATTTTTCTGCTTGATTCTTTTGCTGAAGATTAGCAAAGAGGCTTCTACGTTTCACTTTTTAATCATGTATTCATTTTTGTCATTCGTTAACATTATTGCCACGGTAACATTTACATTACTTTTGTTACATATGGACTGTGTCCGCTCAGACTTGTGTCCGGTTTCTGCTCGTTTCATGACTCGGAGTCCCGTTTATATGTTTCCAATGAGGGAAAAAGTTCACTTGTAATATCCCAGGTGTGAAGGTGTGTCTCCTCGGTGCTCCTGATCTCCTCTCAAACCTAACTCATGTTTCCAAAGGACGCGTCGCTTGCTTCAGGGTAGGCAGCGCAGTTGAGTTTGAACATGGAAGGAATGAAGAAGGAGCAGACAGAGAGAGGAGAGCGTTAGTTCAGTCAGACCGATTACTGTAAGAGATAAGAAGGGAGGGCTGACACAGACAATCCTTGTTACAACTTGCTAATGAATCAAAGCTGGCTGCTACTATATTAAATTCTTAAGGCACACACTGGTAAGAAAAGTTGCAATCATTAAAACTTAGTGTACACACTCACATACAGTATGAGTATAAGGAGTCAGAGTCCTGAGGGGGTAAGCTTAATTTAGCCTAAAGCTTAGAATGGCAGTAAAACAGCGAGCCTGACTTGAACTTAATAGGAAAAAAAAATTGCAGGACTTCAAACATTTTGTAATGTGAGCTCAGTTGTAAAACCCTGAACATTAACTGAAACAAACGTGAACATGCAAGCTTATTATTTGCTGCACATCTGCCTCGATGGGACAATAAAGCAAAGAGACCGTATGCAGCCTCCCAAAGTCTGGTCTTGGAATTTGCTACTTTTGGTACTTTGTACTTAAGACCAAACTAATAAGCAGGGAACACATGAGTGGACTGGAGGCCTCCTGTCTGTTTGCTGAGCTTGCTAACTGTGTCCTGACTCCAGAGTTACTTTCATTGACTTTGCTACCAGTTTAGTTTCTGCTTGTAGTCGTGGTTACAGATGTACAACACACTACAACATACAGCCCAATTTATCACTCAACAGGTGTCAAGTTAGGAGGCTTTACTAGAAAACGTGCTCCCCTTACAACTCTGTAAAGTAAAATTATTTAATTAAATATCATTCCTGGCATGATCCAAAGACCCTGTACGCCTTTGGTCCCCGACTTTTCTAGTCTTTCCCACATGTACTTTTATCTGTTATTGATATCTGGGTAATTCATTTCCTTTGATTAAAAAACTATTTAAAATTCCAGGATGCAAGAAATAAAATCTAACTTCTATAAAGTTCCTGTGAATACATCATCTAACTGCCGTGTTGAGATGTAACTTAAACTCTATCGAACCAATCACATGATAAAAAGAGGGATGAGTTTGATTGGACCGTTTGTTTTTTTAATTGGTTGAAAGTGTGTTAACACCCCTGAGTGCAGGATGAGTCATCAGACATTTGAGACTGTTGAAATTTAAAAAAAATAATTTAAAAATATTCAGATAATGCCTACATTGAAAATATTTACTGAATATTGACAGAAGGTTTTTACAGAGGAACACTGGGTTACATTTCCTGGGGACTTTAAGAGTCAAAGGGTCATCGCTGACTTGCTCCAAATGTAAATTATTGTGAACTGAATCCTTTCTAAGTAGATGAGATCTGCTCTGAAACAATGACATCCATGCTGAGAATGCCATTTACTTACTTGCTGTGTAGAACTCATCTGCCTTCATCCGGCAACATTCACTACATGAGACACATGACAACAGCATGGGTCAGAGAACAAGAACAAACACACACACACACACACACAGACAGGACTGTGTGTGCACATTGTGAACCGACAGTGAGACAAAGTGTAGCTGTGCTGTTACCTTCCAGATATAATGATTTCTCATCCCAGTGAAATCCTTTCTGTCATTACTTTAAGTGACACATCCACAGCAGTGCTGATGGAGGAGATGATCAACTATGTCAAACACAGCTGCCCACAAGCTATACAGTATGGATGTAATCAGATGCATCTGACACTGACATATCTGGCACTGATCCCAAACACATTAGCTATAATGATCATGTTGCGTGTAGTGTAGCGAGTTTGTAACAGCAAGCCAAGCCACAGGTGCTTTGTTAATGCTCAGTGGAGGAGTGCTAATGGCGGGGTGAGCTTTAAAGAGGCTTTAAAAAAATGTGGAATCTTTTTTTATGGGAATCAACAGGCTAGTTGACAGGTTTAGCACTGTATGAATCTGCAGGGGTTTTGTTTTTTGAGGGGTTGTTTGAGTGGAGATTTATGGACAACAACAAACTGGAGAGTGTGCGTCCTGTGGATGTGGAACAACACTTTAACAGACACGCTTGATTGATATTTTTCAGTTTACAATAAATTCTAAAGGCAAAATCAATGTCAGCGATCTGAGTGAGTCTTTATTTTAAGATTTATTTTGGGCTTTTGTGCCTTCATTGTAGAGACGGGACAGTGGATAGAGTCAGGATTTAGGGAGAGAGAGAGAGTGAGGGAATGAAGAATGGAAAAGGACCACAGGTCGGATTCAAACCCGGGCCGCTTGCTTGGAGGACAACAGGCTCCAAACATGAGACGCCTGCACCAAACACTACACTGCTGGCGCTCCTGAGAGAGTGTTTTTTAATTTGATTTTGTTTTTTTTTTTTGTTTATTTCAAACATTTAGAGGATAACTCTGACACATTTCCACTGTTTTGTATGGTTATATTTGTGTGATTAGACATCATCATATCAGTCTGTGTAAACTTGGCATTCTCATATTTGACTGACATTTGAAAATCCTGCATCGAGCACCTTAAGAATCTTAATGAAGCCTCAAGCTCATTAATCAATTTTAGATCTTGGTAGTCTTTCTTTTGAGGATTGTGTTTTCACAGTTACTGCATGTATGATTGGTGTGTGTGTGTGTGTCCCATGTTTTACTGACCTGGGCTGGAGGAGCCAGGGGTTGCAGGGGCGGCCCCTCGGCCTCGACTCACCAAAAGAGCCTCCTGGTTTTCTGCCAGCGCCTGCTTGGCCAGGTAGCGCTCCCTCTTTATCTTCAGCTCCAGGGATTCAGGGATATCAGGTACAATCCAGTCGATGGCTCGCAGCACAAAGTAAACCACATGCTGGAAGAGAAAGGATATGTAACACTCACCAGATGAAGGAACGCTTCTTGTGCTGTAAAATAAAGTGCAAAGCATCATTTTGTCTTTAAATGGATTAGAGACTTCTGAGAGAAATGACCTTAGTGGAACATTTCCCCTGGTGACACCTTCAGGATGTTTTTTCAAGGTTTCTGTTTCATTTGTGATCACACTGAAACCTTTTTCTATTTCTAATTGTTAGTTTTTTTTCATTCAGTTTCCAGGGCTTTCGGTTCAAAACACAGGGGAGATGACAACAAGAAAAACACGGACCTGTTCAGAACCAGAGCAGCTCCCTTCATACCTCAAATGCAATAATAAAACCAAGTCTGACGGCTAGAAGCTCCCAGTAGAAGAGTGTGTAATTCCCACTGTTGTCTCTGTACGCTTTATATCTTCAAGAGAGAAAAAGAGAGGGATGTTAGTACATACTGTGGAACAGTTGGGTGTTTGATTCTTGCACATATGAGCGTGACTACCCTCTGTTGGTCATGTCTGTTTATAAGGTCCAGATGATTTTAACAAAATGTGAGAATTTCACTCTTCAGTTATATGCGTTCAGACCATGATCATATAGTTTACCTGCACATGGGGTAGGCCGTGTAGTTAAGAGGGGCGTAAGCCAGGGTGAAGTTGACGTATCCGTTGAGATCATTATCGAACTTGTACTGGTAGAGCAGGCGAGGTAAGAAATCTGAAGTGAAGGCTATAAGGAAAGCCTGTGGACGGCATAGAGATGAACAGAGATCATATTTTATAAAAGAGGTGAATATCAAGTCTTTATGTGATGTCCTTTGACTTCACTCACGTTTGCAATGACCGACAGGTGTGACAGGGCCTCCAGTATGTTGAACCAGACTCCGATGTTCTGGGCACGTTCAGCCACCGGCCGGCGGTACTCGCATACAAACTTGTGGGCATCCAGACGGATTTCCACCCAGTTGTTGAGGAGAGCAAAGAGTGGAGCCAGAGGGAACGCTGCCACGAAGATGGTGATGAACCCAAACTGGAGCACTGCAGCACAATGAGTCATTTTTACAGACATTTGAAACATCTGAAATCGTTCCTATGTAATTCATATAAACAGCTATTTTCTGTCAACTGTTTCCTGAATCGCTGGTTGCTTCACTGGTGAGACACTTGCCCATTTCCAGGTACTCTTCGAAAAGGCCTTCACACTCCACCAGCTGGTAGTCTTCCTCCCAGCGTCTGGGCTCGTTGGAGGTTTTATTCCCCAGAACCTTGGCTAAAGTTCTCTTCTGGTGCCAGGCCTTCACTTTACTGTCAAAGTAGACAGACAGACAGACAGACAGACAGACAGACAGACAGACAGACAGACAGACAGACAGACAGACAGACAGACAGACAGACAGACAGACAGACAGACAGACAGACAGACAGACAGACAGACAGCTTAATTCATTTGGAGCTGTTGTCATAGCAACACATCCCAGAACCTCAAGTGTTCAAAGAAGTTGTTCATGCTCTTTTTTTAAAAGTTGTCTTGGTATTTAACTTTTTGATAATCCCACTTTGTTTAGTTAAAGAGGCTTTTTCCCAGACCATCTCCAAGCCACAGCAGGCGCCATCAGCTGATGATACTAAAGCACCTGGAATGATCTTACTTCTGCTAAGCCAGAGCTACAGAAGCTGCTGCAGGAGTTCTGAAGTACCGCCGCTTGAAAATGTACCTGCAGATATTTATGACATCTTCTTATCCTCATACATGCACAAACTGCAGGACATGACAACAGCGCTTTAGTACTTACTTCATTCACAAGAGGATAAAATCAAGACACGTGTGTGCTGAATGGAGCAGCATACCTCCTAATCTTCTTCTGTCTTTACGTCTTTTGTTGTCCTGTCAGAAAAGTTTAGTCTCAATCCTAAAGATCAAACCTGTCTGATGTCATCAGGAAGGCCCGATGAGTCTGCAAACTGTTTCAGAGGTTTAAGCTTTGATCTGTTCACCCCCCCAAATAACATCACAATTGGGACCAATCAGAAGAGGCCTGATTTCTTCCCATTTAAAGCAGGTATGGATAACTTTAAAACCCACATAGTGTGACTGAGCAGAAGTAGCAGCCATTCTTTTAGAATATGATGAGAAAAAGAATCGTGCTGATCCCTGGAGGTGTTTCGCCTGAACCAAAGCCCACCTTTTCTGCGGTTAGAATAAGCCTTGCGTGGGGGTCCTTTAAATGATTCAGGCTCTGAGTTGGGATGAAGCCACCATATAGATTAAAGGAACCACAAACCACTCTGCCAAGCTAAACTACTTGGCTGCCAACTCCCACACTCAAGTACAATCAATTATCGAATCAATCAATAGAAGCTGAACACAAGCCTTCACAAAGACGAGCTGTGAACATTTTTCTACACAGCTCTCGTTAGTATCTTGTCATTTCGGGAGTTCAGTTTCATTTTATAGATGAGTATTGGTCTCTTTCCCCTACGACATATAAGCTTAAGGTAACTTTGAAAAGTGGTGAACGATGCATTACTGTGTATTCCATCACATGTCTGAATTTAAGAGCATCTTTACATGATTAAAGGGTCTGATTTCCCTGATACTATTAGTCAACCTAAGCTTCCTACAATCCTGACTCTGCCTTGTTGTCTGTTCAAGTTTTTGTCTGGAAACAAACAGGCACACATTCCCACACACTCCCACACACACACAACCTCCCACAAGGCTTTGCCAGTGCTGCAGAGATACGGCAATGAGCTTTACTGCACCAAACAAGCTGCAATCAGGATGCAAAGCAAATGATGCAACACTTCAAATAAAGTCGAATGTTTGCAGGTAAAAACGTGTTCAGGCTTTACTGACTCTAAATCACACATGCTAATAATATGTTTTATCTTATTCTAATGTATCTGCCTTTACAGTACAGCGGATGATAAGATGATAATGTTTCTACTGGTGTGTGATGGGGAAAGTGTGGCAGGTGTGACCAGTCTGATTCACCTGAATGTTGTTAAACAATATCAATAAAAATCATCTATGTATGATGTGATGTAAAGAGTAATGGAGATACAACATCTAACGAGGTTCAGAGATGAAACCTACGGTATGATGAATTCCTGAACGTTGTTGATGAGTTGCTTTCCCACCATGATGATGAAGAGTTGTTCGGCCAGCTCAATGAGGCAACCGCCGGGGCCACACTGCAAAACAGTTGGAGGTCACAAACGGATAGATAGGAGACACAGAGGGCAAGTACAAATCTGATCATCTTGGATTCAAATGCAAAAAGATGTCATCGAATACTTTCTCTCTTATATTGTTTCATTATGAACTCACGTCTTCATTTCTCATCCCAAACAAGGTCCCATAGTTGGTTGGGTAACCCACAAACCTACCCACACGGAGAAATAAGGACAAGGTCAAAGGTCATCTGGATCCAAACGAGCTACCTTGCTAACTGTTCCTAGCGCTCATGGTTGTGTCTCACCTTCCTTTAAAGAAAGCCACGTAGAAGGGAGAGGAGTAAAAGTTGACAAACTGGAAGATGAACACTTTGAAGATGAAGGCGTTGTCATACTGAGTTTGCGTTCTGTGCATCTCTGTGACCAAGAAAACAGAGACACAGAAGTGAATTAAAGGCTGTCATGGCTCCTCTCGTGTCTCGAATAGATATGTTATTACCATGTTCACAGATCTCAGCAGTAAGTCGGTTAATATATTGCTATCTCAACTTGTCAGGTGCATGTGACAGGTTTCCAGGATTAGAGTTTGTGCGTGTAATGACAGAAAGATGCCAGTGAGTGTTGCGGGTGCAGCAGTAAGTCTATCACTCATCAGAAAGTCTTTGGTTGCTTTACTGAGGGAGTCATTTTACCATCGATGTTAGGATCGCATAAGAGACATTGTGCTTCGAGGAGTCTCAGCTATCAGTTAGTAAAGATCCAATGAGAGGCTGATATGGATGTATAGAACTGAGATTTGAGTTGTCAGAGAGAAGTATTGATTCTCACCCCATTTAGTGAGCTGCTCAGCTAATGCAGTGTAGACACGGCCCATCAACAGGATAAGGCCAAGATTCACGATGCTGCTGGAGACGTTTGCTATTGTCCCAGCCTGAGAACATGATCACAGACATGAATGTACCAATGTTAACTATGCAGACACACAATCACACATCCACTGTGGGTCCAGTTTAGTATGCCTGTACAGCATGTAATAATCCTCCAAGTAATACAACATCTAATGAGAATAAAGAAATTCTCCACATGCACTATGGTTGCCCTGTGTAGCTTTCATATACCTCTGTGCGTAGGACGGGGCTCCCAGTATGGAACATCATTATGCTGATGATGCCGCGGCACATGACCACCGTCACCAGGAAGATCATCACCACACAAAGCTGAGAAGGGAGACACAGGGTGAAGAAACCTCACAGTAAGTGAACTGTGTTGAGTGAAACAGCGAGAACTGGCAGACAAGGTTGTACCTCTCTCTCTCTGCTGTTTGCAGCACAGGAACATGCTGTTTCTGCATTATGAAATGTTAACTTGTAGAGGAATATAACTCCCCTCGGGCTGAATCTCTGTGGTGCATCACTTTGGCAGAAATGTATATTTTGGTGCTGTGTTGCTCTTTGCATGAATATTAGTGTATTGTTTGGTATTGGATGATTTCACTTTTAGAGACTATACTTGGCTTGCACATCAAGGATGAGGTCCAGGGAGGAAAGTTTGACCCAGACTATATTGGGGGTAACTTTTGGATTCTTTCTGATCTTGGACTGCAGCCCACACACAGACGTTTGCACAGGGCAGACAGAATCTAATGACGTGAGAATGAGAAGATTTGGGGTCTTCTTCTTACATCTTCTTTCAGAGTCAGAGCAATCTGGAGTTACTCTACACCAAAGGCCCTCATTAGATTGTGCTTTCACTGGAACCTGAGCCCCAATCTTTCCTACCTTCAGATGGCATTGCTCCTGAGTCAGATAGGTGACAATACCCAGAGTAACGACATTGAGACTACAGAGGATGGATTAGATCATCAGCTCTCAAACAGTCCTGGGAGCAAATGATCGGAAAGCACTTATAGGTGTCAGGAACAGCACAAAGATGTCAACCCAACCCCTCTTTCTTTCTAAAGTAAAAGCTCAAAGACACTGAGACTACTCACTGAAAGCAAGTATAAATAAAATAACACACATTAATACGGGTACTGATCGGTATTATCTTGTCAAATAAAAAGAGGATTTATGAAACTTTTACATTTACTACCTCAAAACTTTAGCAACAGTAACGATCAAAACGTACATCTAAAATGTAATCGCCACCAGCTGTCATATAGAGGGGAGTTTACAGATTGCAACACAGAATACAAATGACCTCATGGCCAGTGATGCAAGTTGAAACTTCTGGCTTCTCACCATCATAATGATGACCATGGAGCCGGTGAACATGCGAGACAACCTCGTCTTCTCTGGAAAGTACGGCTCTTTGACTCCAGTCACTGGGTTTGGCTCCATCATCGGGGCCGTGGCTGCAAACTCCGGACGAGGACGCTCCTAAAGGGAACACAGTGATGACATCACAATTCATGGACACACTCGTTGCTGGTTTACTGTTTATGGTCCCTTTGTCAAGTTACGGTCAAGAAAACCAAGCTCTGCAAACCGGAGGGTGGAGAGTAGGTTCCCGACAGATGCAGTGTCGTCACATTGAGAAAACACCAAAATGATTCCACGAGTCAAGACTATCTGCTTAACATGACACAGTAACCATGGCGTACCTTTTCTGTAACAATGGAAGAAAGGAAACAAAGAGGACTAATGGCCTGCTCCTTACCCAACATCATCTAATGTGTTATTTTGTGTGCTCAGGCTACTTCATGATGTTTTTGACAAAATAACCCACAATGAAAGATGTTTACATGTTTTTAGGACCACACTCTGAGCTTCAACACCTCGGCTCTCCAGATGCGTCTGTGCAGATGGACTCTTTTGGGATTTCTAGCCCTTTGTCATGACATACCAGAAACCAGTAAAGTCACAAATATACTGTACATAGAGTATACGTTTATGCATGGCAGTAAAAGGAGTGATGGTGGTACCTCTTCTTCGTGGAAGTCCATACAGTCCCAGTGATGGGCCAGAGTTGCCATCTTTCGTTTCCAGTACTCCAGGAAGGTCACAGCCCAGAAGGACATGAACACACTGAAGAGGACAGTTCCTGGGTGGTCAAACAAGTAGCCCAACTGTAATGATAGCAAAGTGTGAATGTCAGCTTTAATTGATAAAGATTATGAACTGGTTGTTAAAATGATTTCACAGTTCCTTACCTTGGCCATTGTGCAGATTTCAGACATGTTCCAAGCCTCGCACGTGTTACAGAGAGGACACATCAGGTAAGTAGCTCCACTGTCACAGATTTCTTTACTGTTAACAAAAAACAGAGACATCAAAACATGCAGCCGAGAAAAACAGGTCAAAGCTTTCCAGCAGTAAGTATTCAGATTGTGATGCAGCAGGTTGCCTGGCAGATTTGAAAGAAACTGAGATAGTGGACCTTCAATCTTTTAAAGTACTCAAATAAATCCAGCGTGTGTTAGAGAAGTGAGAAAGTAGAAGAGATGAGAGGTGGTGAAATCATTTACCCAGCTCGCTGGAAGCATTTTTACTGAGAGAGCGAGTTCCTGAAAGAACATCTACACGCGGGATCAGCTGAACACATAAAGGGTAGACCTACTGAGAGGGCTCTTTCTTTGTTAATTATATGATGCAGGTCTTATTTTGCACTAATTGTCCATTATCACTTGAGGCTACTGCAGTTTATTCTTGCCACATGGTTCTCTCCATCCATTCTAAACAAATCAATGACTTTAATCTTCATTGTGAACTAATGAACCTCATGAATCTCAGACGTTCGGCTGTTTCCTATCCTGAAATATCGACTTGTCTTTCACTCCCTCTAACATCCCTTGTTACTTTACACTGAGATAAATCTTCTGTGTCTGAAAGTGGTAGGATGCCATAAAAACAGAATGTGCAACCCAAACAATCAGAAAGGCAATATAAGAGACCTTCAAGTATACACACCCTGACAGAGCAGTGACTCCACAGTGCTGCGTAGGGAGAGCAGAGCCCACTGTGGCGTTGAATAATGCATAATTAATTGGGCACAGACAAGCCCAGTGGGGGTTGCTGTTATGCAGAACAGACTGGGCTTTGATGTTTCGGTCTGTTTGTTTTCCAAACAGTGCTTGCTTAGCATAATTTGGCCGGAAAAGCGTGAGGAGAGTCTTAAATTCTGGGGCGTTCTGGTGTCCCTAAAAAGGAATAACTTAGTGTAACATTTTGAGGAATGAGGGGTTTCTCTCGGAGAGCGATGAGCGGGCTGAAACTAATCTCCTGGACCGCATGAAGTAGTTTTGGACTTGGCAATGGGCGATCTGTTTTGTAAGTCCAGGTGTTGTTATTGGTGCTCAGGCCTGAGGGTATCAAACATAGCAAGCTGTCTTAGGAGAGGAGACTTAAGCAGGTCATTGCGTCAAGTTGTGATTGACTAAGAAATGGCTCCATGATGTAAATAACCCAAACATTACAACATCCATCAAACCCAACAAGTGAAAACAAGAGACTTTAAATTCACCTTGAAAGCTGTTTGGGCAAAGACTTATTTTTTTTAAAAGTTTATTTTGTCTCCATCTAGAGATAGGACAGTGGACAGAGTCAGAAACCGGGGACATAGAGAACTGAGACAGACATGCAGGAAATTAGCCACAGATCGGACCTGAACCCGGGCTGCCTGCCTGGAGGAACCCAGCCTCTGCACACCAACCACCAGGCCACTGGCACCCCGATGATGTACTTTTAATGTGAGACGAGTTTGCTTAATAACCATTATAGGTTATTTACCACACCGGGTGAGACCATCACAAGCAAAGCTCTGACTGTATTGAATTAAGTTAGCTTGATGGTTTTAAAGTGAATTTTCTGATTTTTATTTACAGAAGCAAAATGACGTCATTCCCTGCCCTCAAAGTTGAAATAGGTTTGTGTTCACTTTTATTGCAGCAAAGTTTCTTTTTATATTTGACATGTTACATATCTGTTCTTTAGCTTCTGCAACGTCTAAATGTCAAGACAGGCTTTGCAAACGCTTTTTTTTTTAATGTGTTGTTTGGTGTTGGTGTGGTGTGTGGACTCACGCTGGTGTGTTGGTACCCATCGACATGACTCCAGACACAAAGACCACAGTTCCCACCACTGCTGCTGGCAGAAGCCAGGCTGTGTAGAAACCTGCAGAGATAAAAAGCTCCATTAGGCTGCGCCTCTCATCTGAATGTGTGTGTGTGTGTGTGTGTGTGTGTGTGTGTGTGTGTGGGGGGGGGGGGGGGGGGTCCTTCATAAAAAAAAAAGTCAGGCATTACAGAAGATGTTTATCTCATGATGGGGTTGATGATTTACTGTAATAGTCTCAAGCTTATTGTCATAACTCTAAGGATTAAGGGTTCCTATCTGCCGCACTCTCCTTATGTTGAGACATCATTTAGCTTACTTCCACAGCTCATTACCAACTTGACTGGTTTGTTTTAAGAGGAACGTAAAACCTGGATCTCTCCGTGCACCAGGGAGTTATGTCCCAGATAAATCTCTCAGACATGTTCAGAACAGCAAAAGATTCCCTGACTAAAGCCTGGACTCCTCTGTTATCCAGGGTGTCACTATATGAAAATGGTGTACATTAGTCAGTCATTACAAACAGACTGATGGAGGCGTGAAATACTAACGCTTAGTTTTTCTTCATCAATTTCCAATAAAATACAAAAATATAATTCCAAAGGTTCTTGTGAACAGTACAGTGCATCACCAAAGCCTTCATTTTCACAATGGAAACGCTAAAATGAAAACAAGATATAAACTTTGAATCTGCTTGATGTAAACATTTTAGCATCGTCAATGTAAGACAGTTAGCTTTCAAAGATAGCTATGCTCGTGTACACAGGTTTGATTACACTGATATCGACTCTAATCAAGAGTCACATGCCTGCACACTCTTAAAAGGCTCATTTATGCAGAATCTTTATTTTCATTTCAATGTTTTTAAGGTTTGTAGCACACTTTTTTTTTTAAACGTTCTATGTCCAGATTTAGAACAGCAGCTGATCCCAAGTTAGCTGAGAAACCCACTATTGGATTTTTTTTTTTTACTTGTCATGCACTGATTGAAATCACTCTGCATGCTGATTCGGAACTCTGGAAACTAGCTTAAGGTGATTTCTATAACATTTTAAAACAACGTATAGCAGTTCTAGAAGAATCAACAAAATGTTTCACAATAAAAATGTATTTGAGAACATTTTGATTTTTAATGTTCCTGATGTAAAACTTTGATTACCCAGCCAGGCAAAGTAGAATGCAATCTTCTCTCCAAAGTACTCCCTGATGTGGTCCAGTGGCTGGTACTTGAACCATTTTAACCAGCGGGCCCAGTATTGGTAAAGAACTTGCCTCTGGTTCAGCTCATCAGGACCAATCTGGTGCCTGGGGAGTTCAAAGGGGCCCTGAGACACAAACATACACACTGGTTTGTTGGTTAAGGAGAGAAAACTGAACCAGTTTGATCTGAACCTGAAGATAAATAATGTCTGACCTCGTGAAGCGGGAAAGCAGCTGTGTACACTCCCTCACTGACCAGTCTGTCCACGCCCACCTCTGCCCTCTTCCTTTTTCCATACACTGTACGGGCAAGAATCTCATACACCTGAAATAATGTGCAAACACACACGCCATGAAAAAAATAAGAAAAAAACGATGATAAAAGAAAAAGAACTCGTTACTCACAATGCGATGTCTCTGTGTATTTGTGAAGTAGTTTTCATGATCATCACAGCCAAGGAACCTGCAGAGGAGAGAGAGAGATCCGTTTGGTATTTACTGTGATACAGTATGAACGCTGATATTGTTTCCCCATTGTTTATTTAAGCTCACCTGCTCATCTTTGATTTGCGAAAGGCACATGTGTAATAGTCCAGCGGCCTGTTTGGCACAGACTCCATCATGACGTTAGGTATGCATAGTCTACTTAGAACCCGAGCAGATGTGTTGAAGTCCAGATTTGGCTGTGCCTGGAAGAAAACAAAGTCATTTAGTATATAGAAAACTCATCTTTATCATCCTGATCTTTATCCTTTACATTTCAGTGACTGTGGTTGAACATTTCAGAATCTAAGTCCTCCAAAGTTATAAATTAACCTGCAATGGAGCTCTCACACAGAGCTCTTCAGCGTAACACACCAACACATCCCAAGGAGCACTTAGCTTCAGAAAATGTACTGTTCTCTTTTCATTTGCCGTCTCCTCCTGTAGGAAACAGAGTCAGCATGCAAACAGTGACAACACAGGGTTAAAACAAGGGTTGTATAAACTTAGAAATGAAAAGATCATTAATGTGTAATTTAATCAGCATACCTTTTCCATGAGCAACCCAGCACTCTCAAGATTCTGCACAAACTTCTCCCTCCACTGGGCGAGCTGTGCTTTCCTTCTTTCAGACCGGCTGTTCTCCTCAGTGGGCAGAGCTTCTCCCTCCTCAGCAGTCTCCGAGTGCTTTCCCTTTCCTCGCCGCTTTCTCCGGGAGCGAACTTCCCACACCAGCACAAAATCTAAAAACCAAGATGGAGCATGGGGGTCAGAGAGTTAAACGAAGCACTGACTTGGTCATCAATCAGTGAGCTTTTGACAACTACGGTATAGAAACCTGCTGATGCTGCTCACCGATTTTGGTTCTTCCATCTCTGAAGTAATTTCCCGGCTGTGGAACTGGCTGATTTTTTGTGTTACAGTGAACATAAATGGGATAATCACCATCCATGGTGCCATCATCAGCAGCTGCGGCTGAGAGCTTAAGAGCATCCAAACAGATAAGATATAATTATATAGTAGACACAATTTATTTAGACACAAATGAGTGCTCTCTCCTGCATGTTGTCAATCCTTCTTTGTATATGGACCATTCATTTAATGAGGTTTAGCTGCGAAATGTTGTGCCATTACTCTGTAATATAAAAGCCTCCACTGTGCAATAATGGGTCCAGATAGATAAGAGGGAAATTGATCACTGGGCTTTTTCACAGTACAAGTGCCAACAAGCATTTAGTGCAGGACAAGTCCAATGTAGCTAAATAAGGTTTTGCACTCATAACGTCACACCACAGTGTACTAACATGGATCAGATTCACTGCAACATGCAAGAGAAGTCAGTGAGGTGTGAGGGGATGAGCACAGCAGCAGAGTTAGGGCGAGTATATGTCAAACATGCTGCAGCATTCAATTCCAAAAGTCAAACAGTGCTTACACATCTTGGCGGGATGAAGCTCCCGTTGTGCAGACTCCCATAGCTGTCTGTGTGTTGTGAGTCTCCTCCACAGTCCAGATCCAGGAGGACCTCCCTGTCCCCTTTCAGCAGCTCTGATCCCTTCCTCAACATGATGAGGACTAGAAAGGCTCTACTAACAGACACATACATCATGATCATATTAGAGTGCTGCAGAAGAAATCTGTGCCAATAACCAAAGTAGTACACAAATGAAGAAAACAGATATGCTTGAAAGAGAGACACCGAGAGAGGAGAAAAATGGTTAGATGATGTACCTTTGATTTGGTGAAAATGAGCCCGCTATTCAGGTCTGGATTGGCAGCACTCTGTGTTTCCCTTGTCCTCTCCCTCCTCTCTGTCTCTGTATCCGTCAAGCTCCTCTGCCCCACAGCGAGATAGCTTTAAGAATACCGTAATGGACCGAGCACGCAGGCAGCAGCTGCTGCATCTCAGCAGAGGAAATACACAGTGCTCATCCCCTCTTCATAAATTATGTAATAGTTAGTCAGGGGCAGAGCTCTCTTTCTAAAATAATCTTTATGCAGAATGTAACACGTGTGGGGGGAATCTCCTCTTTGCTATATGAGTATGTCCTCATCCATTCATGCTGTTTCACACAGGTCTCTTAATAGGTTTTGAAACGTAAACACAATTACCATAAATTATTTACAGCACTAAAAGAAGAGATCAAGCCCACTAGGCTTTATATTCTAACATGAATATTATAAGTAACAAGACTCATGTAATGGAAGATTAAAAATAGTGAGATTTTTAACCGCAAATCATATTTATCAACACAATTAGCATGATCTATATGTCACATATTATGCAAAACAAACGTTACCATGTTCGTCTAACACTTAAATGTGTCCCTAGTCTGTCTACAAACCTCCCAATGATGAGAAAAAGTCCGACCTCTCCCGTGTTTTGCCTGCTCCACTTTTCAGAAAATGTGTGCTCAAACAGGCTGTTTGGAGAATTTCCCTTCATGACATCACAAAGGACCCCCCCCCCCAACCCCTCTGCCTCCTCACCGTAAACAAAAGGGCATGATGCAAGAAAGCTTGAATAATCCAAGCTCTTCAAGAGGGGCGTGGTCAGACAAAGCTCATTTACATATTTAAAGCTACAGACACACAAACAGCCTGTTCTGAGCAGGGCTGAAATAGACGGGTTTATAAGTACGATCAAATACAAGATCAGAGTGGATTGAGAACAAGACACAGACATGTATTGAGGTGCTCTGAGAATTATTTAAACAGGTTGAAAAAAGAGGATAATATGGGACATTTAAAGTAGCCTTGAGGACAGAACTTTTTTCTTTGCTGATCCTGTAGAGTCGTGCATAGTATTATCTAAAGACAAAATCTTATCCCACTTCGCTTGAACATTTTTGTGAAAAGGGAAAGGAAGGAAGGAAGGAAGGAAAGGAATATAGAGGGAGGATGGCAGAAAAATGTAGACCAATGAAAAGTGAGACATTAAATTTGTATTAGGTGAGTGAGTGCAGAACAGACTGAATGAGGACATGTGTAGAATGGCTTCACCCCCCTGTTCTACTTACTAATGAGAAATATTGTGTGCTGTGAGCATAATTAGAAGACCAGAAATATTCTGACATACAGCCTCACACGAACACATTTCAATCCATTAGGATTCTTATTTTACTAAACTGTGCCTGAATCCAACAATCCAGAAATGAGCTGTTATATAAAATATGACATTTTAAAGGTGACACATAAGGATGTCCTCAGGGTCATCTCAGAGAGGGCTTTTTTAATCAAACACGTGCTTTATTATCCAATGAGAAGGAGACCAGGAGAATCTACCAAAAGATACATTGAAATGCATTATGGGAAGGGCAGGATTAAGTATTTGTTGCAGTAACACTTGTTCTTTGGGACTTTTTTTTAATGATCGTGGTTGACTTGACAAACTTAAAATCAAGATTAAAAAAATGTCATCGATCAGACAAAGAACTCAGCTCTACAATCGTCTTTTAAAAAGTACCAGCTACTAGGATGGTGTTGATTTTTGTCCTGACCAAAGCTTTAGAATCAGCTCTCAGGGTTTTTCTAGTTGATGGTCTTATTTAATTTTGTCTCACTTGTGGGTTTCCTGTGAACCTCCCAAAGGGACACCACCGCCGCTCCTGTAATTACCTTCCTCTCATCTCCTCTTATATTATCGATCTGAAAGTGCGTCTTATCCGACTTCATTTCTCTACTGCATGCTGAGTCATTCACAAGTTACACTCGCGCTGAGGTTGGGTCCACCACAGGCTGTTTTCACCAAAATAGACCCTGCACTCTCACAGTTTCTTTTGACCTCCCTCCCTTTCCTTCTCGTCTTAGGTTTGCTCAGTTCTCTGGATGCAAACAGGTTAACTAAGGCTTTATTTTTAGGTATCATCTTTCAAAACTTCAAACTGCATCTCTCACAGTCTTCTTACGCCTCCTGCTGTTTTGTCTTCCTGTATGAACTTTTGTAGGTGATCAATGCACCCTCACTTCCTCTCTGTAAACTCTCTGTGAACTATCAGCCATACTTGCAGCTCGTCTTTGAATATGGCAACAGCAGCTATAATCATCTTTGATCCGCTTTTTGTGTCGAGAGAAAACAACAGTCTGGGAGAAGATTTCATGGCTCATTGAAACCATGGCAACAGCACAAGTACACCCAAGGTGACTGTATAACGCAGCTAAAACAATAAACCGGATTTGAACAAGGCCTGCAGTATCTTGTTGTCCTAGCAACTATGAAAAGATAATCAATGTTACCAGAGGCTGGGAACGTTAACGGCTCTGAGCTGGGTTGCATGTTGTCTTATTTACTGAATATTATGAATCCATTACAGCTGCTACCAAACAGCTGAACATGTAACAGACACAAACTCAACTCAGTGTAGATAGATCTGTATTCTCCATTTTAAAAAAGAAAAGAAAAAAGATGTATTAGAAGCAGAGGTGTCCATACAGCAGCTTCTTCTGTAAATTAAACGTCAGAATTTGTGCAGTGCTCTGAACTCAAGATCGAACCTGGAGGAGACAGTTGGTTTGATTTTACTTCACCAGTAAATACTTAGAGCAAACAAGAAATTATTACAGTTCGTTTCACATCACAAAACAAAATGTGAATATATTTGTATAAACACGCCCTTTAATGCATATTCAATCCTGAGCACTTCAGCAGAGGTCCTCATTGTGAACAGCTACGAGGGGAGAAGTTGGAATAAAAAGACAAAAAGGGTTTTTGAAGCTTGTGGTGTCCCTGCCTGAGCAGATTAGTTTTCTTTGCAAGAACATAAATCATTTATCTAAATACATCCTGGATACTGTAGTTGCTGTCATCAAACTCCCCACATTAAAATACTTGATTTAATACTTTTCAAAGACCAAATTAAACATGTAATGACATGTATTGACAAAGATCTACAGAAAAATATTGATAAATCTACTCATCAGAAAATTAAACATGAATGAATGCAAAAAAATTAAATAAATAAAAATGGATCTAATACAAGTTCTACCAATTTTTCAACCAATCAGATTATTTCATGAAAATGTTTTCACTTTGGACCTCAGACAAAAAACACCCACAGAACAAAGAGAAACATGTTTAAAAAAGTGACTTTTTCCATAAATTTATTTTTAAATCCAAGCTCATATTTGTGTCCCACCCCATCAATTGTACATTATAAAACAGTGTATTGAACACAGCCTGTAAGGCATTCCTTGACTGCTTTTATTTGTATTAATAAAGTATTTTTTTACATTCTCTTTTTGTAATTCCTTAAAACATGTGAACAAAATCAAATGATAAACCTAAATTCCTGGACCTTTACAACTCTGGAATTGATTTTTAGCTTCATGACTTGTCCAGACCAGCACATTTTATTTCTTAAGTTTTCAGCTTGGTATGTTCATCATTACAGGAATTACAACTAAAGCAGGCTGAGACGTTTCTCTTCTGAACAACATCATGCTTTAAAGACACCTCATGTATGACCTCTAGTGGTGACTAGGAGGTATTGCAACATCTTAAATACAGCTGTGAAAGATCTCAGCAAACGGCAGTGTTTTTTTTTCTTCTTCTTTTGGTTACAAACAAAACCTTCCAGTCATCAAAGCTTTTTTGTGTAGCAGTCATGAAAGTTATAGAGGATAGAGTAGATAGAAAGTGAGCTTTAAGAGTCACAAAACTTAATTTTATTATTATTTTTCACGGACATTGTCTTTCATGAAACAGTAGAAAAAAGATTTCTGTCACTTTGAGTAAAAGCAGCTACTCGCTTACCTGAACTCTCTGACCCTGCTCTAACATGACTGTCCTGATGTTTTCCATGACAGCCTTTCATTACTTTAACCTGGAACACAAATACAGGTAAATCAGCACAAAGGAAGCCAAGATGTGTTACGTCTGTTTATTCAGTTATGCTGTCCAATCACAAAGGTGTATTTGTACATTAATCATCATTTTGAACAGTACAAAACCTCGTGGACATGCCCGTCTCATTTGAGTGTACAGTATGTTATACAGACTAGTGCTCTATTTACAATTCAATAAAACTGCTAAACATTGTACAAATGTTACATGCAGTACACATGAATTAAACAAAATCAAAAAGCGCTTCAACAACAAATCTTTGAGAAGTTGTCTTCCATCATTGGCCAGCAATGCCCCACATTCAAAACACTGCTAAAAAAACAAAAGACAAAAACAACTCCATAGGCCACAATTTTAAGTTGTTAGTTTTCTAAATGAATAATCCAACAAACATTTCAAGTAAGTCCAAATATTGCAACTTAAAAAAAGAAAAAAAAGGGGAAAAAAAGAGCTGAAGTTTTCCACTGGAGCCACCAGTCCTATTCTGGAACCCAATGAATTATTAATAAAGTTTTACATCAAACCTCTTCCCAACATTTAGAGTTCTTTGCAGCTGTGTCTCTCTCTCCGTCTCTCGGTGTGCGTAATATGCTGCATCAAATAAAGGAGGAACCAAAGCATAAATAGAGGATTTAGGTGTAAAAAAAAAGAAAAAGATTTAATTAGACAAAACAGCAGCAAAAGAAAGAAGAAGATGGTGAGTGTTAAGGTTTCTGAAGTGGAGTACCTTTTTCACCTGAGATTAGATTTCTTTGTTATGAGCAGATGAGAGAGAACGAGTGGCACTTAGAGAAGCTTAAAGAACTGATTCACGCTAACATGAAGGTAACACAGTGTCTCAGAGAATCGAGGTTTCTTAACGTAGTGACATAAGGATAGAGTTGGGTATTACTTAAACTTGTTTTGGTAGAAATATTAAGCAGGACTTATTTGTTGAATACAAACAAGGGAGTATGTCTTCAACATGAACTCTTTTCTTGAATGCATCCAAATGTCTTTTTTTAAAGTGATTAGTCAAAGCAACATCCAACATCACATTCTTGTCCAGTGCCTTCAGATGTTGCATTCATTTGCAGATTTAGATTTCTAGAGATTATCAAAAAGGCAACATTGTCATTGCAAAACACAAATCTTCCTCCTCTCTCATAGTGGATATGACAGCTTTTACACACCATCACTGATGGAGCCGAGCACTCAAAGCAGTGTTAATGTTTACAGATTGTAACACACATACTGTTGTTTAAAGGTCACATATTATACTACATACACTTCACCATGTTTCTCTTACACTAATATGTCTCCCTAGTCCGTCTACAGAACCCCAATGAGGAGAAGAGTCCATCCTCTCCATCTTTTTCCCGCTCCAAATTTCAGAAAACGTGTGCTCAAACATGTCTTTTAGAGATTTTCCCTTCATGACATCACAAAGGGCAGCTCGTTGTTTGTTCTGTCCGCAGAGTCTGCTCTCTCACCATAAACAATAGCACATGATGCAAAAAAGCCCAGCCCCACTAAGCCCTTCCAGAGAAGGGTGTGGTTAAACAGGTGGGGTTTACAGGCATGCTTAAATACAAGATGGAGAGTAGATGTTTAACAAACTTCACAGACATGTTTTGGGGAGCTCCAAAACAGAGGATAATATGTGACCTTTAAACCTAAGGTAATATCACAGGCTTACAGTGTATACGCTATGAATTGTAAGGTGAACACATAAACACGCAGGCAGGGATGTTCTTCTTCCACAAACCTTCAGGGTGGAAATCAAACTGGAAAGCCAAAAACAATTGCAGCTGTCAATCAAATCAGTCAGACCCTTATTCTTACTTGATACTGCTCCGGACTAAAGGGACCTACATGTCTGCAAGTGCAGGCACCAAAGTAAACACCATCTTAATGTTACTACTGGATCAAATAATTTAGTAACAATTCTTCACACTTTCTCCACAATGGAAATACACGAGCATGTCATATATTAAACAAAATTACAACTAGTACCTTTAAAAAAAGACTAACAATGTGCAAGTCAGCATGGAAGCCTCCACTTGTCTCTACAGAGCGGAGAAAAAAGGCAAGTCTGTTGCTTTTCCTGATATTGTTGATCTGTGTGACGACTTTCAAATTAACTGAGACAGATGTAAAACGGACGACACGGGTACGGGCACGTCATTTAACAGTGCAAGTGTTAAATATCCACATATTCTTCGATCAGTGTAAAGGTACGAACCATAAGTGAATAGCAGACACGTGCGCAGCTGTCAGGGAATATTCAGAGATGGCGTTCAGTGCTGTGAATTGGCTTTATAGATGCGCCACAGATAGGCGTTCAGCAGAGCTTCTGCTCATTGTTTGCAAGCAAAGGAGTGATTTGTATCCTTTCATGTCGTACAGGAGAAAGCACTTTTTTATGTGCAAGGCAAAGGGAGCGTGAAGCGAACGAGCAGTAAGTTCCCCTCCCTTCATGTATGGCTTTCTTCATGAACGTCACAAGAATGATTTCATTCTGAGTTACTGATGAGTTTTAATTAATACTTCTCTCCTTTCACTGTGCAAGAAAGCTACTAGTTATGGCTCCTCGTCTCATTCCCCACTTACATTACTCCGTGCACTTGATTTATGTTTGATTACTTTCTGCTTTGTCCACATGAGGAAGTCATCGCTTCTGTTCATTGGTGTTCATTTTTAAGTGGATTCTCCTCAAAAGAAAACACCACGAAGATTTACTTCTTTTGAGGACTTGTTTGCGGTCTCATCAGCGTGTAACCATTACTCAACTGTTCGTGCAGAGCTTTAGCCTAAATAACACCATATGAAACAAGACTTTCATTTCTTTTTGCATCACTGCGATGTCTGAAGGATCTCTGAGAAAGGAACTATGAAAATGTCTGCTTCGGTCAAACTTTGTTTAAACATTCTGGTGGACGTTTGTTCAACTCATTTTCATTCCAAGTAATAATGTCACTGCAGTGGATGTTCCATATGCCTTGCTACTTCTGCAGTTCCTATGGTTCCTAAGGATTTCAACAGTGAATCAGAGGTGCATCACAAGGTCAAGCAATAACCTCATCTGTATCTCATTCTGACAGTTTATTCCCCTCTGAGCAGTCTGTAGAGGCTGTCATGTCGGAGATAAATCTGTCTATCCTGGAACTATAGAAGACTGTTTAAATATCAGTCAGTTCCCGTGGCTGACCACAGTTATGTTTGTGTGTGTGTGTGTGTGTGTCCATCAGCACCAGGGTTCGCGCTGGGCTCTGCCTCGGGCCAGACTGTCTGCTCTCTGCCAGGCACTGTTCATCAGAGCCAGGGCCTCACCACAACGCTTCTGCACAGACGGATCAAACACGTCTCTGTGGGGGAGGTCCACCTGTGTGCAGAGAGGACAAACATGAGCGTTTCATCTCTTAACACCAGCGTTACAATATTGCTATGTGGCTCATGACAAACAGTCAAACATTATTGTAAATATGAGGACAAGTGATATCATGGATCAGCACGCGTATTCTTCGCTGAATAGGATATTGATATTCGTTTAAGCCAGAGTAAACCTCGAATGAGCAGAGTGAGGTCTCAGTCATTATAGCATGGTGGGTAATTATTGCTTCAATGGACTACATTTACCATCACCACCTTGAGGGCATCCACTTAAACAAGTGGTGAAAGTTCCCTCTAATCCACTGATGAAGACCGTTTATCTTCCTACCTGGAAAATAGCCTTCCATGTGTCGTCTAACACTCCCAGAAGCCGATCTCTCTCATCACAGCCACTGAAGTACAAGACCCAAGGAGGAAGAAACTGAGTCCGATCTGCTGCAAACTCCTACACAGTGAAAAAACAGTTACGTTTAAAGGGCAGCACCAGCTCAAATAGATTGGATGCAGATATTTTTAACTGAAGAGCGAGCACCTTCAATCTATCTTAAATAGCATGAATTCAAAGTCATTACATCAAACTGTATGGCTTATAAATCACATGTTAAATTAACATCTAATATTCAAGGCTTATACAATGACTCACGATAACACAGTACTCCTTGTCGGCCTCCAGACTGACAGCTGTGACATCACAGATGTCAGCGCTGCCCAGTGAACGGAAGAAACTGGTCTGACAGTCCTGATGGCATGTTAGCAGCTTGCTATCTGTCATCACGAGGCAACATGGGATACATGGGGTTGGGGCCACACCCTGTGGGATAACCTGCAGGTAAGGCAACATTAGTTTCATGAAACCTTTCCTAAACACACAAGGCTTAAATTAATCTCTCAGAAAACTACCGTAAATTCCGGACTATTGAGCGCACCTGGATATAAGCCGCACCGGCAAAAAATAAGTAAATAAATGTATTTGTACATATATAAGCCGCACTTAATTATAAGCCGCAGGTGTCCACATTGTAACAAAGCGATTTACACAGAAAGACGTGACACAAAAACGTTGTTTTAACTTTTAATTAAATACGTAGGCTACCGGCTACATCCGCAAATACGAAGCCTACTGGAAATCCTTTATCGAACAGTGTCTGTAACACGGCTGATGAAAAAGATTACCGTAATACATTTCACAAGAAAAAGTCCATCCATTCACTGCCTCAGAATGACTTCATTACTCACTTCCTCAGTCTCTTTTTCGATGTCGCTGTCAGTTTCAACTTTACGTGCAGCAGCTCTATTTCCTTCTTTGACAGCCAGGTCAATCGCCTTTAACTTGAAAGCTGCATCATATGTATTTCTCCGTGTGTTAAGATCTGATATTAAGATCCGATGTGACGAGGTCAAATGTTTTTGCGGCAGAAGCTCATTGTCCCCCAAGAAAAATCCATAAATAAGCCGCATCGTTGTAAAAGCCGCAGTGTTCAAAACGTGACAAAAAAGTAGCGGCTTATAGTCCGGAATTTACGGTAGATGCCTGTGGCGTTGGTGACCTGCTGGTTACTTTGAGCGCTCTATTTACAGAAGCTACAGGCCTCAAAACCAAATTTCCCCCTGGGATAATAAAAAAAACCAATTCTGATTGTTAAAAGCAGAATCCAACATATATCTCCTTTGTTTTCCCTCTCTCCCTGTTTCCCCACACTTTCCTGTCTCTCTAATAATGACATAAAAAGCCCAACAATAACAGTATACACCAAAAAGGGAGAATCGGAGGTTCCTTGTTTTAAGTGAGAAAAAAAATTTAAAGGAGCCTGCAAAGCTACACAACACATGCCTGAGTGGATTATTTGTTAAACTGTCTTTGTGCATGCTCACTTCTACTTCAAAGCTCTGAGGAAATGCTGTCCAACTTCACTGTCCTCTCTGAGTTCACATCATAGATGCTAGTGTGAGGGATATCACAAGTGTGTATTATTATCACAAGGACAGTGCTCTGTTGTTTTAACATGTACATCAACAGATAGTCTGTTGTGGTAGTCGCTCACATAATGTTCAAAGATGCATTGTAGAAACATTTGTCCTCTCCTGGTGTTAGCAGAGAGGAGATCATGTGTTTGATCTTGGTGAACATGTGCTGCTGATCCCTCAATCACAGAGTAATGCCTTCTGCACGACTGTGCCTCAATTCGCTGAAACTTTTCCTCGTTGTTGTGGATACTGACAATATCAACTGTAAAAGAAATGTTGGCTTTGCAACAGCTTACTCCTTTAGAGACGGATTGGCAGAGCAACAGCATCCAGTCAGCCATGTCCTGCTCATTGTTAGCGCTGAGCTCCAGCGGAGGCCGTTCTGTCAGGATGACCTGGAAGGCGTGGGGATGCTCTGTGCTGTTTGAACGCCGGCAGCCTCCGCAGTGCTCTCCTCTGTGAAGAAGTGAGAGAAGACGAAGAGCAGGAAAAAAGTTAGCCTGCAGGTGTAGTTAATTCCAGTCCAAAGCACCGTTTTCACAGAGGATCTTTGACCCCTTATAGTAAAAAAAGAACAATGAAAAACAATACAATGGGGATTAAAAACACATTATTTGCTGAGCTCACCAGAGACCCACAAACTGTCAGAGATCTACTCAGAGAGCTTTGATGTTTTTACTACATTTTAGATTCTGATGTACAGACAGGTATTAATAAATACATTTCTCTGTGACTATTACAGTCACATTATGCCCCTGACTGTCGTTGCTGTTAGTTATCTGCTTGATGATTCTGTCGATTGAAAGGTTCCTCATGCTATGATTATTCGTGAGGACTTAAGCCCTTTCACATAAAGCATGCCTGTGCAGACAGATGGTGTTGGTGTCTCCTCTGTCAGCAGCTCAGTTGTTGTGATGCATCTTCTGTCATCTTTTGTCAGAGAGGCCAACAGCTCCTCCTGGTTTGCGGAAAAACTAAAAAATTCAGATTCCTCAGGTAATTTCTTCAGACTTACCCCATAGTGACTGACATTACAGGTGTCCCATCAGTTCTTTCTGAATACAGGTACAGAATCCCATTGCTGCAAGAAACAGGACAGTTCATTATATTCACTGCATCAGAAGATTGACTTCATCTGGTTTCACAGAATGCAACTACCTGTACTTGTGACAAAGTCAGTTACACTAATGTTTCAAAGAATCTAATAGACGAGTGCCACAAACATGAAGACTCCACATTCATTGTAAGACATTTAAAGAGGTTACAGTTTTATATTATACCATGTGTAACATGCAGGCTTTTCTCTACAGACAAAAAGGAGCTAAAACTTTCAGTATGGCTAGCTACATAAATTCAGTTCGATATCCAACTATCTGGAAGTATGGTGCGTATGAGCCCCTGCTTTGGCCCTCTACACTGAGCTCACTTCAGTATCCAGCAAGCTTGTAATTTAAGGAACACACTGAACTAAAGGGACAGAGATGTGTGTGATCGGTCTCTACCTGAGGACGACGTAGCAGCTTTTCCACAACTCTTTGCCCAGGTAGGTGGTTCCAGCTCGGTACTGTAAAGTCCCCTCCTTGATGCTGGAAAGTCCCCCAGCCCTAGATGGGCCACCCTGGGGTGACAGAGCCATATCCATAGGATCCTCCCAATGCACCAGTGAATACAGTTGGATAGACACGTCAGCTACCTGGAGAAAAGGACATGTCATTTATCGCTGCTATGAAAGTCAAACCAAGTCGAGATGAGTAGAAAAAAAAGATCTAATGACGTTTCAGGTTTTTACCTCACAATAAGATTCCTGGGAGACAAACTTGGTGAGAGCCAGTTTTTCCATGGTAGCATCCGTCAAAACAGAAGGGTACGGAGGCTCGCGACAACCCTTCACCATGGCTGACTTCAGAACAGACAAGAACCAACTGGAGGGCAAAAGAAATTGATCTGATTAGTGAACGGCACAAAGTCAAGTTTTCTGACCGTATATACGTATATGTACAAATGGCTGAGACTTTGGAAGGTTGTATGTGGCAGCAAAAGGACACAAAGACTGTTGCAACGAGGTGACAAACTGGAAGCAATTAACGTGAAATGCATTCAAGTATTCAGTCACCAAACCTCTGTGTCTGATGCACTGTGGTTTCAGAGTATCAACAAAGCTGAAGCACAGATACACATGAACACTTACACTGTCAGAGAGGCGTCAGCTGTGTCCAACAGGAATTTTCTCCGTCTGTTGGTGCAAACCACCATCACAGTCTGCTGGTCGAGACCAACCTGAAGGAGAAACAACAAACTTTGGGTCCCACACCTCCAGCAGTTACACTATGACTGAGTCTACAGTGTTCCTACAATGACCTTTGGTCACAAGAAGACAGGGTCAGAAAACATACTCACTGATAGATAGTCCAGCTCATTATAAGGTACAGCATCCTCTACTGTGTAAGGCTTTTCTGCAGCTCCTGTGAGGGGAAAAAAATAAAACCACAGCCTGCAATGAGCGCCTGTTGATTGATTTCTTCAGCCTACAGAATAACCATGTTTAGCTACTTCCTGGAACAAACTGTGGATCTTTTATATAATTTCTGCTATAATTAGAATATCAGAAAACCCTCAGCTCTGCTGGGATTCTTCAAAGACAAATTAAACTCATTGCCCGTCAGTCCTGCACTTGCTCACTTGTTGATCTGTGTATTATCATCAAAGTATTTAACTTCCATCTAAATTTAGGCTGCGTCACACATGTACTCTGAGTATTGGAATGGGAACAAGCAACAACAATGCAGCTATTTCTGGCGCTGCTGCTGGAGAGAGATTTCCCTCAGGGGACAATAAAGTTGATCCTTTTCTTAACTTTATATCGGGCAAAGCTGTTTGTGTAGAGACATTTTTAATTGTTTAGAAAACTCAGTATGGTACTAGTTCGCTTATTAAGTTTACAGGACACCATACAGTTCAATGTTGAAGTAGAGGCCAACTCTAAGTTCTGCTCTGGCCTGTTAGCTTTAGTGAACCTCATCGAAGATTAGGAAATGACACGCCTTTAGTCTGAGAAAGAAATGCCAAGGTTGTGATTCTTGATATAAATATTAAAATATCCCCAGTAACAATTTGTGCCATTGCAGATTTTTATGAACGTACCCTTTCTCAGCAGGTAAATGTAACAGTCAGTCAGCAGCAGGTAAAGCGGTTGTAGATCGCCCTCCATGTGGCCTGTGCTCATTCTCAGCATCTGGGTAAAAAAGAAAAGAAAAAAGATTGTTTGCAACCTCTGTTGTTATCTTTCAAAGCATCCTGTTCAGTGGAGGCAGCTTTAGCACTGTGATGAAACTACTACAGATCAGACAGACTTTTTTTTAAATCATGAATCACAAACCACGGCAATTCATAATCTCTTAAAAGTTCAAATACATTCAGTAGAAAATGTATAATTATAATAAAAACCTGTTACAGCGGTTGAAAAAGGGAAATTGGTGCACAGAGACTTGCAACACTTCCACTGAGCAACAGTCTTCAAAGCTTTTGTCACAAGTCACGAGTCACACAATCCTACAAGTGGCTTAAAGTGTTTGAAAGAGGATTACCTTTCAGCACAATGAGAGTCATTCTGTGAAAACTTACACACAGCCATACTGCATTTATTCACTAAATTTTTCACCTTTTCACTGTTCAAACTATATTCCAAAGCTTCATTAAGCAGTAATAATAAGAGTCCTTCAGTCTTCACCTTGAAGAGCTGCTCTTCGTTCTCTCGGAATACGTGAATCATGAGAAGAAGCAAGTGGTTGTTGTCCACCCTGAAACAAGCATATTAAGAACATCAGGCACATCTTAAACAACTTTACAAACAATGAGGATTGATGTTATATTGACAACGTACTTAAACTCTGCAGGATGAGAACCTTCAGAGGAACTGAGCTTCTCTTCTTGGAGCTTTTCTGCGTCTGCTTCCTCTCCTTCTTCTGTGTCGTCTCCTCGGGTCCTCATGTCTGGTTTCTGTCGTGACTTCGCTTCTGCCTGTTCTTCATCATTAAGACCACCTGAAACAGTCTGCGGCTGGCTATGCTCTGTAGGGTCATCGTAGCCACCACCCGTGGGAGCAGAGTCTGGACTGTTGCCGGTAAAGCAGCATAAGTCTGTAGGTGCAGGGGAGGTCTGCAGGAAGTTGGGGCTTGTGACCAGTGGAGAGAGACAGGTCTCTCCCTCTGCACGGTCAGGGGGCTCGCCTGCTGTGTCCTCTCGAAAGGGCTGCTGTGCAGGGGGCTCGGCACTTTGGTCACAGTCTTCATTCTTTTTCCCCTTCACATCCTCCTCGAGGTGCTCCCAGGGCTCCCCGTCCCTATCCAGAGCCCCATTGAGCCGATCCATGACATCACGGAGAGGTTGGCCCACCGTGTCCATGGAGGTGTCTCTCATCTCTGGAAGCCGCAAGCCTTCCACTCCGTCCTCATCTCCTTCCTCCACAGCTTCTGATCCCACCCTGCTTCTCCTAAGCTCTTCGCCAGTTTCCAGCTGAAAAGCCGCGCAGTTTAGTGATTCCACTTCCTCCGAAGCCTGAAGGCTGCTTTCTATCTCTATGTTCTCCGACGAGATGGAGTTATTGATACTGCTGCTGGAATCTGTTGAGCCCTTCCCTCGTCGCTTCTTGGCTGGTTTCCTTCGTCTGGCCATCCTGAAAGATCAGAGAGGTTTGCTGTAGTTCTTCCATTTTAATCAAATCTGACTAAACAGCAATTTCATTGAAATTATGTTATTCTTATGATAAAGTTACTACCTAATTTGTTCTAAGTTATAAAACATTAAGATGATGTTGAAGTTTATAGTAATTACCAAGCCTGAGAAAAGCACAAACGCAACCTGAGCTCTTGCACAGTACACTAAAAATATGGTTGCCATAATAACTTATAATGATCAAAGCTAAGGTAATCACAATCCATTAAGGTCTGAAATGTATGCACACATTTTTTAATTGATTAATTTCATGCTATTTTGTCCCTTTAGACGAAAAAAGAAAAAAAGGAAAGAACATTGCTGCATATTAAAATGTTTCATTTCACTTGAACAATCAGCTAACGAGTCCACAGTAATGTCCACTTCATGACATCACACACTTATTGTGCCTTTATGTTTCTTTTTCTGTGGTTAAGTTCATATTTTAATTGTATATAAACATGGAATTGTTTGACAGCCCTAAGAAATACTGGCTGGAGTTAATCTTTTTAACGTGAAGACAGAATATGAGCCTACATGGCCGACACTAAAGATGAACAGCTGTACCTGATGACCTCCAGCTCATTGCTGGCGTTCTCTGCTTCATCTCCATTGGTTGGTGTGAGGGTGTAATGGCGGATGGCCACGTGAACTGGTGTGATGTCGGCCGAGGTGTTGGTAGTGTTGGTGTCCGAGTCCCCATTGAAGGGGTTGTGTCTGAACGTGGGGCTGTGTGCAGACGGATGAGCAGCTCCTTTCACATCGATGGCGCCTGCAGGAAGAACCACTGTGTCGCTGATGACTGTCTGTGGATCAGAGCCACTGGACCGTGGGCAGCTGGCCTGGTCAGTCAGGTCACCCTCTACCATGAAAGCACAAACATTCAACTTATAATCAAATAAAAATAAATAATAAAAAAACAGCTGGCCACACTGTATTAAAAATACACAGAATTGTTGGCACTGTTTCGTGGTTGGATGGGAGATTAACTTAAATCTAATATGCAGTAGAATTCTTTGTTGTAATTTAGGTTTATTGTTTCATCACCAGTAAAAGTCAACCAACGAGACAGTTTCACAAAAACTGTGTATTTTTTCTTCAGCTTCGCACACAAATGTTAGAAGCTGCAGTGTTTTTTTGTAGTTCTTTAGCAATGAAAGAGAGGAGAATGATGCAATATGTCCACAGGCAGCAGCTTCCTTTGCAGTGCTTAAAGCCTAAGTAAAGCATTACTTTTACAGCTGGAGGGGGTTATGATGAACAACATTCATCATGGGAACTGAAAATGATTCATTTCTTTTAGGGATTTAAATTTAGAGCATGAAGGAAAAGTGTGTATTTCATGTAGCAGCTTTTTACAAACAGATGCTGAAGTAATACACAACAGTTTGCTCTCTGTGGATTCTTCTAGATTATTTACACTGCAAACGAGCTGAAGTCAGGCCTGTGCCACATTTTACACAGGAAAAGAAGACATAACCAAAAAAACGATGAACCAGACGAACAGTTAACACAATGTAATAGAGACAGACTGGACAATGTGAGTACCAGTTACATTGTTCTTGCTGTAGTAAATAATAAAGCAAAGTGAGCATTAGCATCATTCCCATGATGAGTAACACATGCAAAACATGACAATACCATGAACCCACCTAATACCTATTCTCCACTGCACCAAGGATTTGTGCATCTTCCAAAACTTACCAAAAACTCGTTGTCTTAATCTCACCTTTAGGACTGTTCTTGACGCAGATTGTTTTTTTCCCCAGTCAAATCAGACTTGGCTGTATAATATGAAGCTTGAACTGTCTCTTTCCTCCTTTTACAATTCAGCGCACACCAAACTTAAGTCACATGTTTATCAGTTTTCTATTAGCTAGCGTCTAGCCCAGTGCTTCTCAAAGCAGTCTTGCAATTTGCCTTGTCAGAGGTAAGATGCTTGTTGAAATCAAGCATTTGGGCTCTGCTGAAACCGGCTGCGGATTTCCAAGGGGCAAACTTCTTTTTTTTTTTAGAAGTTCAAATTGTGACTTTGGACATAAAGTCCAATTTGAGTCCTGAAAGAAATCAAACTTTATGTTTAAGATATTGCTGTGCTGTTCTTTGTCATTCCCCCCCAGATGTAATCAACAGGTGTGATTGTTTTTGAAGCGGAGAAGACTCAACTCTCACAAAAATACATTTGTGGCTTGTAAAGTGTACATCCTGTTATACTGTTGTTCTGACATGTTTCTATGGCAGATGAAACAAGAACAAAAAAGTCCAGGGCTTTGACTCAGGTATGACAGGTGGCAGCCCGGCTTCCTTGTGTTTTTGTTTATTGATTTGGTTTTATAATTTCATGTAGAGTTCATAAAGTCCTTTGAAAATAAATATGGGATCCAAACACAAAGGTCTTTCAGCAGAACCCAAACCAAAGCTTTTTTGTCCCCATGTGCCTTTGATCCTTGTTTTAATGTCCTCCAAGCAGCAGGTCTTCTGCACCATTTTAATTTACTGTACACAAACACATAAGCAGTTTCTTGTTAAAATACCCAACATGCTTTAAGAACAAACGGTGGGATGCCATGCCAGATATGAGGAAAGGAAGGGAGGGGGGGTAAAGCAGGGAGGGGAGGGTTTGACCAATGTCCCACCTTCCCAGTCTGCACTTGGCAATGACTGCAACACGGGGAAGATGTCACCGAAATCATAATCTAAAAAAAAGGAGGGATAACATGTAACATTAGAGTGAGATGTTGTGGGGAGAGAAATGTGAGACAATGGCAGAAACAGAAATATGACATGACATACGATTTATGAAACAAAACTAAAATCAATGAGAAAGAATAAATAAGTGGGAACTAAAAACAGGGAAGCTGACAAAATACTTTGTGGGAAGTGATGGGGAAACGTTCACTGGGTGCTGAAATCATCCATATGAGAACATTCAGTACCCATGAGTCTCTGCATGCCAAATGATCTATTTGATGAATTGCACTTTGCAATTTATGAGTCACAACAGTCTGCAAAGATCAATCCCAATTCTGCTTCCACATGCCATTCGATTGACATCACTGTATAATTTTGCAACAAAGCATGTGAGTGTGTACTTGTACTGTAGCAGGGCCTGATTACATCATAAACCCAAAAATAAAGACTGACATTTAACAAGTGGGACTCACACATTGGCCAGACTCTGATTGGTCAGACATCCAAACCTTTCAGAATTAAAAGCCAATAAGAGCCCAAATGATAGGTAGAATAACTCTGTGTGTATATTCTATGAGTGGAAAATCCTCTGTAAAAAGAAAGGCAAGGAATAACACAAAAACATGTGCTGCTCTATAAATGTTTTTAAAGTGTTCAGACAAAAACGAAGCACATTCTCCCTTTGCATGTGTTACAAAACCTGAACAGCCCAAAGCAAATGTTGCAGCTACCCCCTTTATCCAACGGTTTATATAAGTGGAGATTGACTTCTTTATTAATTTTTATTTAGATCCCCATTAGCATTTGCAAAGCAGCAGCTATTCTTCCAGGGGTCAATCTGATCTCCAAAATACAGAACATCACTGACAGTACATTCAAATACAACCTAAGGACATGTGTTCCAGATAAATGATAAAACAGAACCCTGGCTCTTCTGGACCCTGGATTCCTCAGATCAAAACTGTCTCTTTGCATTTTTAGGTTTGGACCAACAAGAATTCAAAAACAATAAAGCCAAGTCAAAAAAAAAAAAAAAAAAAAAAAAGCGCATTTCAAGTTTTGAATAATGACTAATGACAGTATAGCGAGTAAAGTATTAGGCTCTGTACCTACAGTAACCTAAAAGGACTCAGAATCACATCCGCACAGCTCACCTTCACTGGAGGGAGCTATGGCGCTGTCATCCCACTCCAGGTTTGTGGAGGTGAGGGAGGTGAAGGAGTGCAGGGACAAACTGTCAGAGCTGGGCAGCCTTTCCTCAAAGTCCAGCAGATTCTGGGGTTTGTAGTATTCTGGCATGTAGGGGGCCACATCCAGATAGGGTACATCCTGAAATTAGCAAAAACAAACCGATACATCATTGGCATTCTGTTTATATTAGAGAGCTGTATTGTTATTGACAGTCTGATAAAACATCGGCTTACCAGCTCCAGATTGAAGCGAATAAACTCAAGGCCGGACACCAGCGTGAGGAAGAGTGTGAGGTGGTCATGACTGCAGACCAGTGCATTCCTAGCAGAGAAAAAAGAAGCTTAATGTGAGTTACAGGTTCAAACGCTGACACATTGTTTTCCAGAATGAGTAATAGCAAGTAATTCCTGGCATGCAGAAGAACTACTTGTAACACAGGATCCATTTGACTTACTTGAAGTAATATTTCTGCAGTAACCCTTGGTTCTCCTGGAAGAGGCGTAGATAGCTCTCTAATGAACTCTCGCTCAGTGCTAGGTATAACCATGCACGGCCTACACAAAGAAGAGAAGAGTGCTTTTTATGCATACAGCTCCTACCACCATGAATGACGCCTTACTGAGTGTTTGCATGTGTTTGACTTTCTCACTTCGTCCCAGGTTGGTCGCTATGTGCTGAAGCTCATCTATCTGGCGGACGGCCTCCCTCCTGGTGAAGTGAAGGACCAGAACCCAGTAACCTGAGGAGATATCCTGCAGCCTGCCAAGAAAAAAACATAAAAGATTAAAGGTGGAGGGCCAAAAAGGGCTATGGGAATAAAGTGACTTTGCATTTTTAGCAGATACTTTCAAGAATCAATACCTAGATACACTATATAAAGTATCAATGGTCCTAAAACTACCTAAAGAGCATACCATGCACCATTCCTCAGTACGCCTCTTACCCATATAGCAAAGCATGATCTATGTGTTCACAGAGGCGTTGCAAAACCCGATCATGATTTCGAATGGCTGGGGTCTCATCTTCACAGGCTGCAAAGTAACTCTGCAACTGTGAAAAGACGTTAAGAGAGATGTGAATTCAGCTCCAGGCACAAAGATGCAACAAATACATTGAAATTGAGTCAATGGAAGAAGGCATTTAGTACAAAGCAGTGGAATTTTCCTCACATTAATCCAGCGGAAAATGTGTTTTACTGCTATGCTTGGAATTTTACTGCTTAAAACCAGACTGAACACAAGAAACACATAAAAGCAGCAGTAAGTGAAGCTGGCTGCAGAACAAGTCTGACAAAACATCAGGAAAGACCATGCCTCTGTGGTTTGGAGACCTGACTTAATTGTGTCAATTTACAAACGCATCTCTGCCAACCTTCTTGAGATATGGTTTTAAAGACGCCTGCCTTGTGTCTTTTGGGGGCATCAAAGCAAAGTTGCTAAGTATGTAGTTCTGATTGTGTAAGAGCTGAGATTTGACACAATATGTGGTCCCAGATTGGAGACTACACCTTCACTTGTCTTGCTAATTAGCAGAGAAATCAAAGAATACGCGTAACAGATTTTTAGCTGACTAGAAATAACAGTCTGATGGATATATGAAAGGTGAGACTTATAAAGATAAAGGAAGGAAACATTCACTGACTGCTGATATGGCAGCAAATAAGGTGAACTAAAATTTTAGAATGAAAATTAACATTTTCTGTGATGATTCTGCATGAATTTGACAAAGGTACTGAGAACACCTTTGTCTTTAACGAATTCAAGAACATCATAAAACATTGTCAGCAACTTCTGGTGAAGACAAAGTTTAATGAGCAGTGATGCTCTACAAGTCTTAAAAGTGTTGCGTATTGTAAACTCAGGAGTTGTTGCCGTTCTTCTGGTCATAATGTTTGACGATACCATTAAAAAGGTACAGCATTTTGGGGGGAGTATACATGTACTTTGAAAAAGGTATTGCTTGAAATTACAATGTATTATAACTTTACACAAGGGTTTGTTTCTTCAGAATATGCAACCAATTATTTTTGTTCCTTAAATTGGGGGGGAGGGCATCTTATTAAAAGAGGCAACTATTTCCATATTGATTATCTGGTTTGGAAGAAATTAATGATCAGTAGCGCTACTTTTATCCTTTCACTTTCTTTCTCTTTCAAACTCAAAGTCAGTCTGCTAAACTGTATGTTTGATACTAGACTTGAATAGTTAGAGATAAATCTCTATTTCTGATCAATAAATGGCACAATACTAGATACGTATGGCTCTACTGAAAGGTAACGGCAAACTCTTTGGTGAGTTTCACTATGGTTCATCCTAATGTGACCTGCAGAACCCTCTTAAACTTAATCTAAATATAGAGTACAACGTAACCCTAATACTTGACTAAAACAAGTGAAGGTTGGGGGAGTTCTGAGCGAGTGTGACCCTAAGAAAGAGATTTTGTATCCCATGACTTTCTTCACATGACTAAGCAATGTTTGTCAGAGGTAAACAACACTGTACACTTAAACTAAGAAGCTTTGGGCATACTTTTTCATAAGTACTTCACATCTCTTACACAGTGATGATCATGATAAAAGAGATATAAAAGCTATATTCAAAATAACTTTAAAATCTTTTAGACAATGATGCCCCACCTAATCCAAGGGATAATCCAAGGGATTAGGTGGGGCATCAAACAGTAACGTTATAGTTCACAAGATGGTGCTAATTAATACCATCATCTACTTATCGGACAAGTTGATTTTACCAATGGAAAATAACTGAGACAGAAGCAGGAGGAAAGGCCAAGCCCATGAACATCTAAAATGAAATTCACATGGGTTGGGAAGTGAATGTACACAGACAGGGAAGAAGCTGTGAGATGTCATGGTGTTTGATTCTTTAAGGGAAATGTAGGGGCAGTTTTTAAAAAACTCTGCAGAGAAAAACTACGGGAATAATACATAAATTAAATAAAAATCAGGTGTTAAGATCGACTGACTAACCCTTATGTTGCGAGTAAGGCTCCGCAGTATGGTCGCTTGTGTTTATACCACATGCTGCAGTGAGCAAACACAGGGGCTCGGTGCCATTGGCTGACCATTGTTAAGATAACTAGAACATGCATTCTACATTGGTGGTGTAAAAACGTCATCCGATATTGAAATATGTTTTGATACATGTAGTTATTGTCATTATAAGCGAGCTTCAATTCCCCCCGGAGTTAAAAGTTGCCCTCTCTGGCAGACAAAAGATGATCCTCATAACAGAATTTGTTATTCAAAGATTTTTAAATACCTAAATGATGTGAACATAATTAAGTGTACTGACAAACCGTGAGGCGCTTACCTTCTTGACAGACAGGGAAATATTTTCCAATATGCGATCCTTCACTTTGAGTTGATCCATCACTGATCTGAAGTCAGCTGACTCCCGAGGCACAGCGCTTGTTGTGCTAATAATGCTAACGCTACCTTAGCTGGCAAACATTATCTTCTCTGTCAACGCTGTCGGCTGCAAAACTAACATGGCTTCCTGGCTGTTCAATAAGCACATTGAATTATTATATCATCGCTGATTAAAAGCCGACATGATGAGGCATAGAAAGGAGCGAGAACGTGAACGTCTTTCAGCGGATCCGGTAAGTCAAGTTAGCCTAGCTACGCGTTCAGACTAGCTGGACTTTTTTTTAACGCTACACTCAGGCTGGGGGCGGCTAGCAAGTTTTAAGCCCAACCATTCATTACTTGTAGTTACAGTTGCGTTTATCATACTATCAGTTCACTTCACGATCTCCGTGCAGCGAGTGTTAATAGTGTCGCTAATTTGTCAGCCTATTTTTTTTCGCGTAGTTACCTTAAAAGTTATAAAGAAAAAGTAACGGCTGCTCCGGTTACTGACCGAACTCACTCAGTGGATGACGTCATTACGAGCTTCAGGGCGCGTGGGAGAGGGACGCGCACGCGCGCACCAAACAACCTTCAAAACTTTGAGTACCGTATTTAAATGCGTATTATTTGACATTAAGGGAGAACACGACATTTAGCTTATAAAATGCATGGATTTGAATTATCATAACTGATGCCTCTAGTCGGCAAATATGCAAAACTGCTTTGGCGAGATTATTGACATTGACAATCTGCGAATAGTGCGGCGTGGTTTAGATGTGCCTTTAAAAATGGGTAGGTCTATACTCAAAAAAAAAAGTTTTTCAGTGGCCTCTGTTCCAAACGAGTTGACATGCAAGACTAGGAATTAAAGCATACTACTTTTTGTCTATGAATCAATGGTGCAAGTCAGAGGAGTGTTAAAACAAACTTGGCTAGTCTGAGATTCCAAGAGCACGATTATGAGATAGATAGAAAAGGAGTTTTCGACAGAGTGGAATGTCAGTATTTTATTGTCTCCAGGAAACAGTCTCATCAAATAAACAGTTGACATTTTCAGTGCGTGTAGTTACCACAATAACTGTTACCTCAATGAGAAAATGTGGGTCAAATTTGTATTACTGTCATTTTTAAGGCAACTGCCCAACTTGGGAGATACTTTATCAAATGTGAAACAACTTTATACAAAGGGCTGACTGACTCCAGAACATTTACCGGCCTTTTAGTGATTTCAAAATACAAAAAAAAATAAAAACAAAAAAACCACTGCATTGAGCTATAGTCATTAACCCTTGTGCCTTCCACAATGCAATTAGTTCAGAGCCCCAATAACCGAACATGTACTGTATTCAAGGACTGCTGTCCAAATCCCTGCGTGAAGGTTCAATCCATCCAGACATACAAATTAAACTCTTCACACAGTAAGTTCATTACTTTTATCCTGCATTGTTCTGACTTCTCCTTCATCCTGCATTAGTCTGACTTCTCCTTCTCTTTCATGTGCAGGAAGACGATGCTGAAGATGAAGAGACCTGCCATCATGGAGAAGACGCTGGCATAGTACGGGTAGGCTGAGGGGATGAAACGCTCGTACTGTGTGTGCTGCAGGGGACGCACTGAAACCTGTGGTAATGGAAAAAACAAGTAGAAGTTAAACTTGTTAAGCATTACAGCATGAGAGGTTGTGTAGTGTTTTCACTCAGTGAAAATGCATTGAACTACCAAGTCATAGTGTTGAGAAAACACAATTTAATACAAGAATGTTTTGGGTACCGTAATTCTTTTTTACACCTCATTCCTACATTTGCATTTCTGACTTTCTATGCACAGAGATCTCTCTATAACTGGTGGCAGAAAATCCTTGTGATTAACTTACCTGAGTGGAGGAGTAGAGATGTGTGTATCCCAGTCGGTTGTAGTCCACCTTGAACTGGAAGACCCCGTACACATCAGGCAGCTTGAACTGTACACTATATTTACCTCCTTTAAAGAAGATGGAAAAAAAGACAAAAACACAATATTTATGGTAGGTACATTGAGGATGTAAGCATTACTTCAAGGTGGTCTTTGACTACAGCAGCATACCATTCTTCTTGAGATAAGTCCTGACAAAGGGATCAATCCTCACAAACTCAAGCTGAATATCATCTCCGTCAAAGGGAACCCAGCGGCCCTCTGACAACATCTCAATGACGATGCTATACTCCTGTGTTGGAAAATTATACACAGATTGAAATATATACAAAGAAAAGTATGCGCCCCATCATTTAGGCTCAAAGTTGACGATTGTTCAATTAGTGTAACAAAACTCACCACAAGGTCAGTGATAGTGTATGCTGCAGGGGGAGTGGACTCTCCTACGGGATGATGGGTAACAGCTCCCACCCGAAGGACTCCGGCCTCCTTGAACACCCAACGAGACAGAGCCTCAGCCAGCTCCATGTTCCCTGTCTGCTCGTACCTGACAAAAACAGCAACAAGAAGAGGAGCCTTTCAACTTCAGGAGTGTGATAACCAGACAAAGCTGTTAGTTTCATTCGATAATATTTTACTGTTTATCAGAAAGAGGATCACAATAAATGCACACACTACATATACAGAGGAATGCATTTCCTCTTGTGGTTTGTTTGATCCAGTTGTGCAAGAAACCAGAAACGTCTACTTAACAAAACACTGCTCAGAAGCAAAATATATCAGCTGACCGACCATGGCTGCATTAACTCATTATCTGTAATGTTCCAGTCTTACAAAGGTTTATTTTTTATTTTTTTATTAAAGCTTTCATGGACTTTTAAACTGAACGGTTAACATCTCATAAATCTATAAAGATTTGCTAATGCATTAAAGAGATTTTTACCCACATCCACTGTAAAGGTCAAAATAGGATTGATGGTAAAACAAGTCAAAGGGAGCATACATTGCTCTGCGTGCATGACAGACCCAAACAACTGAGTACCTTCCGTTTGTAGAGCCGTGCAGGCAGTGTCTACATGATAGAGGATACATTGCACTGCCTCTGTCTATGACCATACACTGCTTCAAATAAGCAGAGCTTAAACACCCGATTATGTTTTTTAACTGATTGGAGCAATTTAGCCAAAGAGATGGACATCCCCGGCACCTGTGGGCGCTTCTCACTCCAAAAAAAAAATCTGACTGACAAAGATGGTTGTTTATTTTAAAGAACACCTTTTCACTTTGCAAAAAGAATACCTTCACCTTTTACTCCATTAAAAAAAAAAAAAAAACAGTGATAATGACCACATTTCTAAACTGGACTCTGGAATATAATCCTTAAAGGTTAACAGACAGATGTGAGGAAGAATGAAGACTACCTCTCAGACCCAGGCCTGGCCTTCTGCACAGCAGAGTTGAAGAAAGCGTCACTGAAGAAGTCTATGGAGCCGCTGAAGACCACTCGGGCATTGTTCCTGGCCTGCAGGCCGGCAATCAGCAGCGTGTTTTTGCCAACAGCATGGGGGTACTGAAGAGATTGAAAAGCATTATTAATAAGAATCAAAGTCAATCATTTAAATCCTGTGTAGTTCATTTATAATGAAGAGATGTTATGGCTATCAATGACTTTAAGGTCTCTGCTGAGACACTGGAACTACTTGTTAAATATGCCCTTAGTTGTATAGATCTATGAACTCATCAGGGAAGGAACATGGTCTACCTGAATTAAAAAAGGACTATGCTGTATGGTGAAAAAGTTATGTTCAGGGTCCTTACCTGAGAGATGGGTCTGTCAGGGAAAAAGGAGTATGAAGTAGAAGAGCCAGTCAGGATGTCCAGGACCAGAGGGTTTTCTGGGTCAGCCACCATGCTGGAAGGAAGGAGCACAACTTCAAATCAATCACTCTTACATGGTTTGCATTCAGAGTAAAATGGTTAGTTTTGGAATTTTGTAAAATCAGGGGTGACATCAAACTAAATCTATTTAGCAAAGCACCAAAAAGATGTTGTATAAAGTTAACCTTGGAGGATGGTTTACAGTAACAAAGGTGTCAGTCATTTTATTTATTTGAGATCTTCATTTATAAAGTGTAAATATAAAGATAAACAGTGAGTGAATGTGTTTGCTGCTGCCTTTCAATATAAACTCTTAGACATATTGAAACAATGATAGAAATGTTATTATATTTTTTAAAAATTTGTGAATATTGGTCAGTGAAGAAATGTTAGATCTTTGCACTCTGTACCAGGGAACAGTTGACATCCTAGTTGTTTCCACTTCTTAAATTGTGTTTAGATTTGCTTACCCAACACCTTTGAATAAAACTGGCCTGTTGGTGGGTTTGCCGACGATAGTTGGAGCCTTCAGGAGGTTCTCTGGATCAGCGACAATCAGAGTGTGCTGGAGATAAAAGGCATGATGTGTAAATACAAACAGTTCTGGACTGACTACAATAAGAGAGTGTGTCTGAACAGGACTGTTTACCTCTCCAGGGTCAGACAGATCATAGTTGTGATGGTCGATGACTGCAGTCTTTTCCTCGTCAAACTCGATGCCACATTCACTTCCCAGCTCCCTCAGTGGATCACCTGCACAACAGGTGAGGAGCATTAGCACTGGACAGTGTTATCGTGTTCATAACGAAAGAGCAAAAGCTCTTAAAAATGACTGACCAATATCTGAACTGGCAGCAACCAGGACATTTCCTCCACCGTCAATGAAGGACGTGATCGTCTCCACATTTATATTTCCTCCAAAGTCTGCAGATGACAGAAAGAAAAAGGATTACAAACACAAATGCGTGCACAACTGTTAACTCCATATAAAAGTGAGAGTGCAATATTTACCCTCAACTGATGGTGCAAAGATAATGAGGTGGTCATACACGAACTGGCCATATTTGATCAGAGACAGGGAAGGATCATCAGCTGTCTTGAATGTGACGTCAAAGCCTCGATCTGAAAAGAAGACATGCATTGACAGCAACAACACAACAGTTATACACTTGTCTTTAATGTTCGTACCAAACAGAAGAATGTGACTATGTAATGCAGTGCAATTAAATCATTAATTAACATTATTAACTAAAAACTTAGGTGTGTGATCACTAACTGACGAATATTTTAAGTTATTATATTTGCAAGAGTCCAGTGACAACAGTAGTTAAACAGGAAGTTACGTGCTTTTAAATCCTTTATGCATTACTAAGCAATAAGTATACCGAATTGTAGAGTTGTCACATCGATTAATTGCAAATTAAGTTCATATTGCAAAGCACACAATCCAATCATTTACAAAACACATTTAAATCGCTAAAGGCTTCAATGAAGTTTGGCGAAACTGTAGCTAAGGTAGCATTAGCTTCCTCACTGTGCTGCACGGTGTTTAAATCTGCAAGCTTTATGAGGCTAAAAATGTCACATAACAAATGGGGCTCTGTAACACCTCGGGCGATATTTATGGATGAAAAAAGTACGAATGTCGTCCTGACCTGCCAGACTGCGGAAGAAGATTGAATGGGTGTCTCTGATGTTGAGGTTGTCCAGGAGCACCAGGGTTTTAGCGTCAGCCGAAGCGCAATGCAGCATGGACGCCAACGAGAGAAGTAGCATAACTCTGTTGTCCATAAGTCTGAACTTCTTTTGGCTCATGATTCCGGTCCGCTTTTTGGATATTGATGAAGAACCGGACCGGTTCGTCTGCATGACTGCTGTCAACGACGCCATTTTGGTGCAGAAGTCGACGTCAGCGTTAGCGTTAGTGTTAACTTTGACCCCCAGGAAACAAGCCAATCAGAAAGAGTAACGCGTCTCTCTGACTACCGCTCCTCCAATTAGATTACCTCTTTATTATAAAACGTAGAATCACGGAAGAATGGGAGGTAGAATACAAGTGAATTGTATTAATTTACACATAATATAAATGTACATATAGTTTCTCATTTTTCTAACCGTTGCATGTTATCTGTCATGCTGTTTTTGCAGATCTTGTGCAATATGTGTTGTACTGTCTTGCATGTACCTTTCTGTTTATGTGTAAATGTATTTTATTCGTTGATTCTTTAGGAAGCAGCAGTGTTCGAGCACTTTAAATCCAAGACGACAATAGAGTGTCGTATATCTGCTAAACACCTTCTAAATCGCAATGATAATCCAGAAATCCACAACCAACATTTTTCAAAACAATCACTACTACATTATCTAAAAAGAAATAAAATATGTAAAAGCACCACAATATGCTAGTCAAAGTGTGTGAGGATTCTTTATTTACCAGGTGAGGAAAGAAATGTTACTGACAGTCAACAGGAAGTGTTGCAGGTAGTTTTCTAAACCAAAAATATAATCATCATAATAAACTGCCCTCATGCCAACGCTACGTCAAAGACAGAAACAGAAAGAGCGGAGACTTGTTGACTAGATTCCCACCACGTTTATCTTGTATCAGAGCTGTTCAGACTTTTTAAGGGAAAATATAAATATACAAATATATACACAGGCACAGCATTTGTAATGTTTGCTGGTGCACTAATAGAAGACATCTCACTCTGGGGAAAAAAGAGGAAATGTTATTTACCCCCATATTCATTCTTTAGTACACATTCCAGTCGATATCGCTGTATAATACATTTTCATGAAAATACATCAACTTGGTACAATAAAATATTGACTGTTTAAAGAAATAAATACTTATCTCGTCATCTGTGTGACATGGAAAAATAACACGTTTCTTTAAGTTAGAGTTGAGAAGGATAGAATCACAACCTAAATATTTTATACAAAAGACAATGCATGTTTCTGCATTTACGTCTAAAAATAAACAAACTGTACAAAGTCGTACAACCATCTCTGGAAGAGTTTCCAATTGTGTTACCTCATCACCATCTCATATTTACAGGACAGCACAACATGGTTCAAAACCGTTCACCCTGCGGTAAGATGCTTCCAAAAGGTTTCAAGTAAATGATCCAGTTAAAATTTCTTTTCAGCATAACTTCAGCTCAAGCCACTGGTTGAACATATTTACCTTATGTAAAGATTTTTGTTACAAACTATATATTTTTTTACAAATCTGATCCACAATTCCGCACTCCCATCTCCTCGTCCTCTCGACTGATCTTATTTCTGTTTTCAGTCTCATGAATCCTCCTCGTGATCCTTCTTCTTAAAACCCTCCTCAACGTCACCATCTCCCTCTCCCTCTCCCTCCACTTCTCCCTCTCCATCCTGGGCATGGAGGATCAGTTCTCCTTCCTGGATAACCTGCTCAGCTGTGGGTTGCCATGTGGGGGCAGAATCCCCCTCTGCGGAGTTGTCTGTGGTGTACTGGTAGAAGTCGGAGTCTGCCTGAAACATGACCAAGGCCTGGGCTGTGTGGATGCGTACGTGCTGGGCGAGAGAGCTGGCGTCCAAGAATTTATCACCACAGGAATCACAAGCATACAAGATCTGGGTGTTTGGGTCTGGGAACACAAGAGGATTTTACAAATCATTTACATTTTTCACACTGTGTTGGTTTGTTGTTTTGAGTTTGATCATTTATCACAGTGAACTACACAGGATTTAAACGTCTCCCCAAGGCTTCCTATCAGCCCCCACAATATAAATGATTCTCTGTGAATAATCAATCAACATATAAAGAAAATCACAAGCTGAAATATTATAATATCAATGATAATGATAATATCTGTTTAATGGAAAAATTATATTTCCCCTCTGACATTAACTTCTTCACATCGGGTTGAAAACTTTCAGGTTTTTTGTGCGAGCGTATTTTAAAGTCCGGTCCCCACGGTGTGTGTCGAGAAAAAAGCTGAGCCCTGTTAGAGGCCGAAATGTAACAACTACCAGTGCGTAGTAAATGTTATTAAAACATTTTAACAAAATCCAAAATGTAATAACTGGTTGATAATTGTAGGTGTTAAATTTTTTTAATAATTTTTCTCCTAATAATAACTTTTCATGAATTTGTCTATTTTGTGAAGCAATTGTTTTGTAGTTTTCATAAATTTAATTTGTGTTTCTGCAAGAGCTGTCAATCGCAGGGTTTTTTTATTCATTAGGACAAAATTCTTGTGTATTAATGACTTGAAGGAGCTTCCTGCTGTCTTGCCTGCTTCTTGCACTTTCTCCACAGCTTTAGTGATTTCAGCTTTCAGAGCCTCTGTCTCATCTGCAGACACTGAAGCAGCCACTGGCACCACTGTAAACAAACAAGCACACAGGGTAAAGAACATTTATCAGACATGTAATCCCTCTTTGTCTTCATGATTCAGGTTCAGTGTGCTATCTCACCCGTCAGCTGAGCAACAGCACTTGCTGCCAGGGCTTCTGTCGCCAGGGTGACGATGTCCTCTGTAGTAACGGTAACTATGTTGATCTCACTGTCAGATGTCGATGCTCCAGCACACCCGTCCGCCCCCTCGTCTGCACTGCCCTCTGCGAGCACCAGTCGCTTCATGCCGGCCTTACCCTGGTGAACCGTCTTGACGTGGGAGCGCAGGTTGTCCACACGGTTGAAACCTCTGCCGCACTTATCGCACAGAAACGGTTTCTCACCTGAGAGTGAGAAAAAGGAAAGGTCACTTACAAAAACAGAGTCTCCTTATTACCACCAGGCTCTGTAATTATTTGACACTTTCTTGGTTCTTACCTGTGTGAATGATAATGTGCTTCGAGAGGTCGCCAACATTAACAAAAGCCTTGTTGCACATTTGACACTTGTGCGGCCTGACGTTGTCGTGATGGCGAATGTGATTGGCGAGTTGACTCGACTGCACAAACCTGTCCAGAGAGAGACGATAGTGATTAAAGCTCCAGTTCTGTTGGCTGTGAAACGAACTGACATTAAAACAGATTCTTCGATATGACATTCAAAAGATAAAAAGGCCACGAAGATGATTGATTTTTTTAGTTCTATAATATTGATAATCATTTCTGTAAGTACTGTTGGGGTGGAGGTGTCTGAGGAAGCTGCAGAAACTGTTTTTATTTTATACAAAGCAAAGATTCGGGATGAGTGATACAATCGTCTGTTAACAAAAATCACGGTGAGGCATTTTTGTTAAAATACACAAATTGCACATTAACAGGAAAAGATTTGTAGCAGCACCACTTTCAACACAAACACAAAGTTCCCCACAGGAGGTTTAACACTGCCTAAAATCACTTTACTTTAATAGTTTGCAATAAACGAGGGTTTCAGTATTTCCTAGTGGCAGCTTCTTTTGAGAATAACATAAACAACCGCGATTCCCACGATCCTCCTCTCAATATAAACCTTGTTGTTGAATAAATCTCTGATTAATTTCGCCCTGAGATAATGATGAGTCTTCTTCTTTATTTCCACACTGACCTTTTTCCGCAGCGATCACACACGTAGGGCTTCTCTCCGGTGTGTTGCCGTACGTGAGCGATGAGCGAGCTGGCCTGGGTGAAGGCCTTGCCACAGATTGGACAGACACATGGCTTCTCTCCTGTTTTAAAACAAAGCGCAGTGTGGTGGGATTGAGAGCGTTTATTTGGGGGAACTGAAAATGAAACTTGCTACTTTCACATTTTTTCAATCTAAAGTTCATGTGGTTACCTGTGTGGATGCGCTCATGTCGCTGCAGAGCTCCAGGGTCACTGAAGGCTCTCTTACAGTGCATACAGATGTAGGGTTTCTCCCCGCTGTGAACGCGCAGGTGTCTCTTTAGGTTCCCTACAAAAAAGAAGATACAATCACATAAAGGTGCTCCAAATAAAAGAAGACACACATACACAGCCAAACTAAAAAGAGTGGCTTTACTCTTCTAAGAACTATCACTACATGTCACTAATATTTTTGCCGCTGTGTTTGTAAATGCAAGGAAGAAAGAAGCAGTCCTGAGAAACACAAATGTCCTTTAATCCTTTTTATAAACTGATCACAATGATCCGAGAGTTACTCAGATCAAATTCTCTGGTGCGTACAGTACAGTACATCATCTAATGAAGCCAAAAGAAGAAGATTTTGTCATCACAAAAAAGGAAGAAAAGTAGCAAATCCTCCCATCTGAGTGTGTGTTGGTAGAAATGGTAATGTCTTCAGTCTTTCAGATGTTTAATGAAGACATAAACAACTGCTGAGTTCTTACAAATTCAGATTACTGTGTAAAAGAAAGAAAATCACCAAGCAGTCACAGAAAGGTCGTCCATACTGTTCTTACCTGAGGTGGTAAACTGCTTGCCACACTCCTTACACTTGAGAGGCCCGTCTGTGATGTGGATCTTTAAATGAGCCCTCAGGTTTCCCAGCTAAAGAAAACACAACACGACTACGAATGAGTGAACGTGCTCTGCAGATCTCTGTTCACTCAGCATCATGGTGGTTTGTTGGTGCTTGATGTCGAGGGTTAACCTTTTTACCTGGTTGAATCGTTTTTCACAGTGGGGACATTTGTTGCCCTTCTCTGTGTCGTGTATCTCCAGATGTCTCATCTTGGCCGTGGGGTCAGAGAAGGATTTGTCGCAGAAGTCGCACTGGTACGGCTTCTCACCGCTGTGCACCAGCTTGTGGCGCTTCAGGTTGCCGCTCGTGGTGAACAACTTGCTGCACATTTCGCAACTGTAGCGCGCCTCGCCCGTGTGGCGTTTGCGGTGCAGGTTGAGTAAGCTGATCTGGCGGTAGCTCTTTCCACACGTGGAGCAGCAGTACGGCTTCAGAGGGCTAGGAAACAACAAGACCTCTGTTTCAGCGCACAAACCTGACTGAGCCCGGTGGGCGGCTGAATTGAAATGTGTGTGTCTCACCTGTGTGTTTTCTCGTGAGCTTTACAAGCTGCCGGGTCGGAGAAAGCTTTGTTACAGTCCCGACAGCTGAACGGCTTCTCCCCTGTGTGGATGCGCATGTGTCTCTTGAAGTTGCCAGTGTGGGTGAATTTCTTCCCACAGTCCTGGAAAATGAAAAATACGTCATGACGAGTATAAGCTAAATGTAGAAAGCAAGGACTGTGATTTGCATGAAATCTTCCTGCATCAACAACCTGATTTATTCATAATGTTCAGACTGCATGTGATAAGTAGTGTTCATCAACAGCTTCTAGTTAAAGTCTAGATTAACTTCTGTTTCGCACATTAAAACAACAGCATCTGGTCGCCCAGGAACCACACCAAGTGTCTCACCTCACACTTGTGCGTCACAGAGCTGTAAGGCTTGGACTCGGATCGGCTGCTCATAGACGCTGACTGAGTGTGTCTGCTGTCTCCCTCGCTGCTAGAATCGACTCCTTCCTCCTGCTGGCTGACCTCGCCGTCTTCCTCGTCCACTCCCTCCTCATCATCAGCTTCCCCATCACCATCCTCCACAGGGTCCTCCTCCTGTTCTTCAGCCGTCTCTGCTGTCTTCCTCACATTTCTTTTCTTCGACGGGCCTTCATCTTCAGAGTCATTGTCTGCCAGACAGTCAACAGAGAAGTCTCAAACATGTCACACTGTCCTGAGTCTTGACTGGAAAATTGGTTTAATTCATGTATGGTGTATTGTGTTTCTTCAGGTTTAGGCATGCTACTTTAAACCCTGACACTTGTGATGAGACAAAGATCACTAAATGTGTTACATTCACTCAGAGTTTTACTGTCTGGATTATTTTCATTTTCCCTTTAAGATGTTCTTTTCATAACGGGGTCATGCATAAACGCTGCTAACCTGAAATATAACGTCATTATGTATTCACTTAAGACTAAAGGCCAATCACACTGGGCCATCCATACCGTACCTACGCTCGCTTCACCCCTGGGGTCCAGTTTGTTTGACTGGTCTGTGTCGAGCTCTGATGTGCGGACTCGACTGCACGTCCCTTTTTTTTTTTGGAGTCCACTTGTGTTGTAAACTAAGCATGTTTCATAGTTACATAAAGCCATGCATGTGTTGTATTACAACCAAATGTACGAGGGGTAACTGTGCTCAGGACCGGTTAGTCCTGGAGCAGAGTGCAGGCCAGCGGGGGATATCACACCCTAACAATAGCACTGACTTAGTGCACCTTTTATCCTTTTTTTTTTTTCATTCCATCAAAAATATTTCAAAATCTTTAAACAGTGAAAAAAGACCAGCAAATAGGGAAGACCTTTGGCTTAAAATATATTTTTGGTCGATGAAAAACAGTAAGCGATGTAAGCGATTATTAAAATGGAGAAAACTCGAGCACATTACTCACCCGGTGGGAAGTTCCGTCGCGGAGGTTTTCTGATTCTTCTCCCACGAGAGCTCATGTATGACGAGCTGCCAGCAGATAACTGTGGAGCTGAAAATAAGGAAAAGTTCAATTTTGTCATACGTCACGTATAAAGTATCAACACTTGCTCCTTCAGATGTGCAATATTTACTGGGTGTGCAGTCGGAGTCGGAGGGGTCGTCCTGACACCCTGAGGCCTCCTGTGCAGCGCTCTCGTCCTCTTTCTTTACACAGATCTTCTTCTGAGCAGACACTGAAGCACTTTTGGACGGCCGGCCTCGGCCTGCCTGCGATCTGTTGGGGTTGCTCTGAGAAGTAGTGCGTTTCGTTTCGTGTTGGACGTCTTCGTTTACATTCTCTTGAATCTGCGAGGGCTCTGTATCTTCTGAGGGGGCGTTGGAAGGACTCTCCTCCTCTGCTTGTAAAGCTACTTCTGCCAAGTCGCTGTCCAGCTCCTCTCCATGCTCTCCTCCGTCTGCTTTTTCATCTGATGCGATAAAACAAAACCCATAATGAGACAGTGTATTATCAACTATTACTGGATTTCTGGCTTGATTTCTCCGAATGTGGTTTTTCTTTTGGAATAACATTTGAAGCTAGATCAGATGAGTGAAGAGCAGAAACATAAAATAAAAAGCAATAAATAAACAGAGACAATTGATGAGACTTCCACAAAATGCCTTTTGTGACATTTATAAGAAAATTAGACCTTTAGCAACAGGATAGATATTTTCTGAATAGCTATGTTTAATCTCTGAAACAGAAAATCTCCACAACTAAGCGTGAAAACTAGGCTGCAGCTTATCACCTACAAAGCCCTCCATAAACCTCTGGCACAGTCCCATCTGCATTCTCAGGTCTGCTGACACAAACTTTCACATTGAGTAGAACCCTGAGATAAGATGGACTCACCAACAGAAAAGTCCAGTGTTATGAGGGACGGAGTTTGAGTTGCCATCGACTGATACGCCGAACATGCATTGACGATTTCCTGCATCTGTAGAAAGCTGGCAACAGTCCGCACATCTTCTACATTCTGTGGACTTAAACTCAGCTTAGCTGTGTACATAAACTCCAGGACCTGACCCAAACCTGCAACAACAAATGAACAACACAGCAGGTCAAGTGATGGTTGGCACAATGACTAATTCTTAAGTTATGTATTGTGACCACAAAATAACAGAATTAGAGCGTAAATAACGCTTAATACTTCGATTAAATGTAAGAATGTGGAAGTAGGCAGAAATGTGTCCGCAGGCTGACGGTACCTGCTGCATTGCTGATGTCCAGATGCACCACATCTTTCTGGTCCAGGAATAGGGTGCGGAAGTAGACGCTGCAGGCCGCCAGCACAGCTTTGTGGGCCTTGAAGTCGACCCCGTCCACAACGAAGGTGCAGTCACACAGCAGGCCCTGTTTACGCTGGCGGTTCAGCTGCTCCAGGACCTTCCCGCTGTGCCAGGGGAACTCCATCTTCCTGGTCGTCTGAGGATGGTAGTAAAGGCTGGTCTGAAAATAATGATTGAAAAATACAAATCCAATCTAAAAAGGCCTTTTATGTATAAGTGAATGTTGTCCAAAAGTAAATAACAAGTGCACAATTGATACTTAAAGAACCATGTAATTAAGTATTTGACGCGTTATACCTTGGGTGACGAGTGATTGTAGTGCAACACAAAAAAGACTGTCAAATGAAGAACCTATCTAGATTTTGGAGGCGTTTTGTGTAATTAATCACTATTAATCACTAAAACATTTACCAAAAAACAACATGCACAAAATACATTTATCAATTTCTCAGTTGTCATTTCAAGCTGTCATGATCTGTCTGTCGCTTTTAAAGGGTTTAAAGAATTAATTTAATCTTTTGACACATAGCTACTGAACTGCATTATAACTTGCATATTATGTTATCTTCAAACAGTGTTTCAGGGGCCAAGTTTTCCTCTGAGGACGTTTTGTGTAAAGACACCACAGAATCTGTATTTCTACAACTTTCACATTTCTCAAACAAAACTTCCTCGTGCAGAAATCTGTTCATATTTCGCTATATGCTCCGTAGTCAAAAAGAAATACGTATTTTATCAATCCTCTTGGAAAGTGGCTATTTTTGTTCATTTAAATTATATAATATGTCGTACGTGTTTTTTTTTTTGGTTTTTTTTTTTGGGGGGGGGGGGGTGTTACAGATAAGCCTTTATCATGCTCCAAGACCACCAGAGACGGTTACCTGTAAGTATTTTAAAAATCAGAAGTACAGCTGAATAAAATGATACGACAGCTGACTTACTAAACCAAAGCAGCAACCTTACTAACAACGCCAGCATTTAGCCGTATCAGTACGGGGTTTATCATAAAAAATAAAAATGAAATACATGTATTTATAATTAAAGTTATTTAGGAAAACTCGGGTTAGGTTAAGTTTTGCCAGCTTCGTTTGACGGTGCACTGCATCGATTGCAATGCCTCAATCCTTGCAGTTTTGTTATCAGGGATTAATTTAGCGTGCCTTAACATGCATGTAGTGAAGGGCCAAGATGGCGGGCCGAAGAGTCCGGCCTGTCTTCACCGTTTATTGTTTTCACAGCCAGCTCCCTTTTATCGCTTCACATAAGCGCCATTTTAATAAAAACGGGTCTCTGAATTACCTCCTTGTTGTTTCTTCTGAAGTCCGGGTCCAAAGTCTTGGACCAGGTGCTGCTGGGGACTCTTTCACTTTCTTAGGATAAACAAACCCAATCGAGTTTTTCGGTGATCGATCATACCCGGGTCGTCTCTCCATCCACCGCCATCTTCCTCTCTCTGATCGATTGATAGGGACCGGCCGGATGTTCCACAGGAGCACGCGCAGTGCGAACCCGTGCTGTGTTGGCGTTGGCCACATGGTGGCGCCATTTGCTCACATTACACCGAAAGACACCTGATGGGTTTCCTACTCTTTGTCTTTGGACGTAAACAACAGAGCACGAGCCCACTGATGAATAAGATGCCATAATTATAAATACACAAAAGTAGAGCCTAAACTATCTATCTACCTATTTTAAAATGTACGGAAAGACTCTCTGGAAAGTGTACATGCCCTTTTAAAATTCTTATTAACGTGACCTATTCTATCATGTGATTTTTTTTTTTTTCTGTGTTGCTGCTGCAACACCCGAATTTCTCCTCTGGGGATCAATAAAGAAATATCTTGTCTTTTGAACTTATTTTTTATTAGACTTTTTCATGCAACATAATATACATAAAATATTAATACATGGAGACATGGTTAAAACTAAACTAAAAAGCCAGAAGCATTGTGTATGGGAATATATGGTGAGGAAAGCAGTGTCAAGTCAATCATGTAAAACTTCAGTCAAAAGGTTTACACATTGCAAGATGTTTGTTTTCAAAGCTGGATAATTTTATTCACACAAATAACAATGTACAATAAATTACAAACATCAGTTTCAGAGGTGAGTCTTCAGTATTAGGAGTTAGGAAAAATAAGTGATTGTGACCATATAGGGATTGTGTATTCAGATGGACAGAGGAAACAGTAGCCGGGCAGTGAAGGCAAAATATTTAACACTCCCTCTGCTGACCAGCTGTGGTCATAGGTCATTAGCTCAGACTCTCCCGTGTTAACAGATGGGACATGATTATAAAGTAAAAATAAATGTCAAATATATTTTTGTCAAAAATGGACTCTAACATAAAAATGTGGTTACTGTCTTGCTGATGAATGTTGAAGTGTTCATCTTTTAATCAGTTATTTGATGCAAAAAAAGAGTGGATGTATCATCTTCATTGACAGCTGAGTTGTGGCTCCTGATTAGCTGAGTAGAGGAACAAAAGCAAAAACTACATCCACTCAATCTGCCAGAACCGTGAGTGTCTGCTCCAAACCCACACAAGAATCTGATCTGTTGAGGAGTGTACCGACCTAAGGGATTATTGAATTTGATCTGTAAGTTAAATGTACTTTTATCTAGCGAAAGGGGCGTGGGATCAATCTCATGGCTCCGAAAGCCTCCTTCTGCATGTCTTGGTTCCAAATCACTTCAGCAGTGCAATATGTCATTGCCCATCATAAGAGCATTTTGGCTTCATTTTTGGACACCTGAAAAAGACGTTGTTGAAGACGTTTTGTCCATAATTATATACAGTCACTGCTCAATAGGTTCAGGTGTGGCCGAGAGGTGCTGTGAAATTTGAGTTAACTGGCATAGTTGAGGTCACAGAGGGCGGAAGTGGCTAAATGAAAAACAGTGCTAACTCTGAGTATTAAAGTCGGTTAAAGACAGAAAATTGAATTAAAAACACAAAAGCAGAGGTTTAGGGGCATGGATGTTGTTCTCTAGATTTTGATCTCAGTGCGGAAGGTCTGTACAAGCTCGTGTTTGGCCGGGTGCCGCCGGGCCTTGACTGTCAGGGTCCCCTCTGCGCCCAGTGATGATGTCACTGAGGTGGGGTCAACATCCTCAGGTAGTTGGCACTTGTGTGTGAAAGTGTTCATCACAGAACCATCTGTGGCCAGCTGTAACAAACAGAATATTAATCAGGATTTCATTTATTGTCACTAACATGCCTCTTAGGAACAGATTGGACAGGGTAACAGGATATTAGTCTCAGTGTTCTGTCGTTGGAAGATTAAAATATTGATCTTGCACCTACATGATTTTTGTAACCATCCCAAAGAAAAGCTCACCTTCTCAGCGTGAACCTCAATCTGGTTGTTGGATGTGGTGACGATGACATCTTCAGGGGAGAAGTCTCGCACGTCAACCGTGAACTGGTACGTATCCCCGAGAGTCTTGATATTTCCAGCGCCACCTAAACGCACATTAACACAACAAAGGCTGTTAGACCCCAGGAGGAAACAGAATCTATCTGTATATCTCTATTCACTCACGTTTCCACAGACTTCTCAGTTAACTCTCACCTTCCAGGTATGATAGAGAGAGAGCGAGCTGATGATTGGAATGACTGCAGTTGGTGTTGTTTTTCAGTTAAGATTGGATACAGACAGATTACAGACTCAGAACAGCTGACTATTGAATAACATACATTTCATTTTAAAATCAAAATTTTTGTTTTTCGTTTTGTTGTGTATCTTCTATAAACTAGCCGTCCAATAGTCACTTCTATTGTGTGGCCTGCCATGTGTTTCACACGTATTGATGAACACATTGGTCTTTTGTCACTGAAGCTCTTTTTACAAAATCGTGATCCCTCTACTAGTTACGTGCATAATGGTGACTTTAAAAAAAAGAAAAAAGATGCTTGATTTTATTTTATTTTTTTTATCATCTTGGGCTACTAAAAAAATCTGAGAAAAAATATCTGCCTCGAGAATAGGTAAATCTATTGTGCAAATTCCCTGATATTTAGTTCAAAAGAGCTCAATTTGGAGTAAAAGAAACAAAACGAGCTAAAAGAAAGAATGAAGAATGAAAGCTAAAAACAGAAACTAAATGTGACTGGTTGTGATTCATAGCTAGAGGATACTGCTGAGCAAGGTGATAATTCTGCTGCTGGTCCTCACTATGAGCGACATCTCCCCATTTTAGATTTGATACATCATTAAATAAAATTATAATAGCAGACTTTATATTAAGCATAACATATGAAATAATATATTGAATCATATATATAATAAGTCTGAGCAGAGGACAAAGAGGAGAACATTCAACAGTTTGATATGACTTTCTGTCAGCACCGACTCTGAGCTCACTGAACAAACGACGTGGTAACACATGACCTCACAGTTGTCGCCAGACCCAAATAAGTGTGTGCATCTGTGTATGCATGAGTGTGTGTGACATACGCAGCTCACTTTGATTTTGTTACATCATTCCAACAGTGTGTGTGTGTGTGTGTGTGTGTGTGTGTTTTGTTTGCACACCGGTCACCGGGAAACCATCTGCTCATTCCTCATGCAGACGTCATTGCAGATACTCTGTGTATGAAGTCACACTGCTGGCAGCTATAGTTAAGCAGTCCCTACTTTCTCTCATGCATGTGTGTGTTTTTGTGTGTATCTAAGTGTGTGTTCCTTTCTTCTCTTATAACTGCACCCACCCTCAGGCTCCTCCACTGCACCCGTGGTTCAAAAACAATTCCCCTCTGCTCCTCACACATGCCCAGCACGGACTCCGAGTCCATTTAAAGTTCACATGTTACACATTCACAGGTCTGTGTGTGTGCCAGCAGTGAACAGATACAAAACAATTCACACCAGCTCCTCACATTACTGAGCCGGAAGATGAACAAGGCGTTTCAAAGTGAAAAATATCTTTTTAATAAAATGCTTCTTTGAAATGCTAATTCCTGGAAAACCTGAAAGAGAAAGCTAAGAAGTTCCTTGGTTTTAACAATACACAGCTCCAACTTTGAGGGTTTTTTTGCTCTTGATCTTTTGTTTTTACACCAGTTATACCATCAAACAACAGCATGGCTATAATCTTTCTTGGAAACACATTTGTCCAAACACATCAACCACACCACAGCTCTTTTGCTTTTTGAACTCAGTCTTGCATTTCTCTCCGTTCTCTGAACTGCCTCAAGCATATTTTGTCATCACTTTATGAAGAAAAAAAAACATACTTTCAACAAACCCCTTCCAAGAAGGACATAAATCCACTTTACAGTCCAGCATGTCATCTCAACCTGCAGTTAAAACCACTTTGTCTACAAAAATGAGTTACAAAGGCTCTCAATTTTCTTCCAACTTACTGGAAAACCCCAAAGCGTCGCTCCCTGGCCCCATGAAGGAGCCAAAGTCCTCAGCGAACAGTCCTCGGCTCTTCTCCATGTATGGGTTACTAGAGGACGAGGAGGAGGATGATGTCTGGTGGAAACTACGCTCCGATCGATAGGCAGATGAGTTGGTCACACTCATGGATGGCTGAAAGTTCTCGGAGAGGCAGAGGAGGAGAGAGAGGGGAGGTGGAGATATTTCTTCTTCTTCTTCTTGTGGCTGCTCTGGGAGTCTTCCAGAGGCTGAAATATAAGAAATAAAACACACAGCTCTTCTGTCTTTCTATTTGTCTTTTCTTGCTCGTCTTATGTAATATCACTTAGAACCCGACTCTCCTGCAGCCTCTCACCCTTATATACACCCTTGTGGTCCCCTGAGTGGGGGGGGGGGGGGGATGTGCACGTGTGTCACAGCTCATTGGGAAAGGGTAACAGTGTTCTATATTTATCATGCGATGCACAAAGTGGTGGAGAGAAAGTTCTGTGGTTGGAAAAAGTTCTGGGCATTGAAGGCCCTTGTGTGAAGAGCAGTGGAGAGAGAGAGGTTTAAAAAGAGAGAGAGGCAGAGGGAGGGGGAGCAGTTGTCATTGTAGACTCATGATCCCTGAAATAGCTCCTCTCATAGTTCTCCCTGTACCTAAGTACCCGGCCACTCTCTTATTGTCCTGCCTTTTTGTGTCTTTTAGAAATGGTATTAAAGCTCATGTCACATAAAGTTTAGCATCTCATTAAGCATTCACAAATATCTGTTGTTTTTATAAAACACAGATGTAATCTCAATAATGTCACCGATCCTTCTCTGAAGCAGCTTTGAAGCCAAACTATGGGAGTTGCCATGTTGGAAATTCTGACTCACATTGACTTTCAGCTGTAGCAACAGGCAAAGAGAAGACGATGAGGCAGGCCTTGAGCCTTCCAGCAAAACAGATACAACGCACTTGTCTGTCAGGTCATCCACGACCCTGCCACTCGAGCCTGAATGTCATTAAAACTGAGTTATAAAACTGTCACCCTTCTTACAGTGTGTGCCAATAGAAACATGAGCAAGTCAGACCAAAATCATTGTTTGTACCAGGATGCAAACTATCTTAAAGTTAGTTTATGCTGTCACGGTGGGCATTTTAAATATGGGATTCACTGAGACTTTTGCAGCCTCAAGTGGACAGTTGAGCAATTGCAGTATTATTCATCTCTGCATTAGCTTAAATTTTCAACACCCAATTAGCCACTGATTAAGTTTTGATTGACAGTTTCAAGGCTCCACCCACTACAGCCGTGTTTATTAGAATTAGCATGTAGCTTGAAACAGTAGCCTACGTTTAACATTTTAGTTTGGAGCAGTTAAGGGTATATAACAGGTTTAGGAGTCAGAAGAAAACTTTTAATAATCTCGGTTCGTCTTTTATGGTGAGTTAGAAAAGGTTTTGTTATTCAAGATTGTCTGTAGGAGGCATAATGTCAAAATAAAAAGGCTACTTTGATTTCAGTTCACAGTTGATTTAATTAAAGTGCCCTCTGTTGTCATGTTTGTACTGAAATTGAATCCACATTTGAGTTTCCCATTAAAAGGCATATCGTCCAGTGTTTTGCACAGCATTGTTTATAATATTTTACTGTTCCTCCAATTTTCAGCTGAATGCCATATCTGATTATTAAATGAGCATAGCAAACATCTGAGGACATTCACACAAAATAATTCTCTGGAAAATGAGGTTTTCTCCTGCTGAGCTGAAAGAGGAGAGGAACGTGAGCTGAGAACTGAAAATGAGCGAGTGGTAGGGTGGGCGGGGGCTTGCTTCTTATCTCACAGGATAAGTTGAGAGCAAAACAAAGATGGAAAGAATGTGCTTCAAAACAAAGCCGTCAGCCGGTGCTGGGGGTTTAGTAGTGACATTGCTTAGTGGCTATAAATATCTGAGTATTGCACATGCAGCCTGTCATGATTAGAACACACAGCTCTCCTCTTATAGTCTGACAGCTCATCCATTAACATCCATGTATGGGCTCACTGACATGTTTGACGTCTGTATTGTGTTTTCAGTAAACAGTATGTTGCCTATTATAATCACATGACCGGTATGTGACATATAAATGTAAACAACAAATTTAACCCCAAACATAATGGCTACCCTGCCTTTGCTATCAGCCTTAAATTGTAATTTAAGACAGTCTCCAGTGAACGGACAAAGGTTGCCGTCTTTTGTTTTGAAGCCGTGTTCGAAAGGTTATTCAGTTTTGCAAATGACACTGCACAACCACACGGTGCTATGTGCTCTCAGTCTTATCAGTTTATTGAGCCCAGCTCCCTGCTGAAGGTCTAAATGCAGCCCAGCAACTCGCCACTTCTCTCTCAGGAAACACACTGAGCTGTTCCACCGCCACAGTTACACTGCTGTGAGTTTTTTTTGTCCATTCATACTAAACTAGGTATTTCATGATCCGTCAGTTCAGCCATTAAGGCGCATCACAGTATACGTTTGAAGGTTCATGCGATGTTCCTGCGATATTGTGTATAATTTCACTTCCTTGGGTTTTAAAAAAAGAAACAATTTAACTTAAATAATGTGAAAGTAAACCTCACCTCTTGATTTATCGTCTTAAAACTTCCTTTTCAATCAAGTAAATGTAGGCAGCTTTATTCCACCAGCTTATGTGTCCTGAATACAGAAATGAAGGGTCAGTTGTGAGGGATTTGTGCAGGGAACCAGTGGGGAGTGGGATGAGCCCAAATGGGTGACCTGACAATGGCTGGATATAAATGACAGGATGTCAGAAGGGGCTGTGATGGGATGGAGACACTGAGATAAAGGAAGGACCAAATGAAAGCACATAGCACATTATTTTATAAAAGTAAAGCAGAAAGCTCCAGTGTTGTAAACTGAAGCCGTTGCAGAAGTGCACAAAACTGCAATTCCTAGAGTGTCCACTTGAGGCTTGCTGCAAAAGCGCGAAGTCACATACTGTACACACCAATTTAAAAGAGTCAATTTGTATTACAGAAACGAACATGTTAACAGTCTGGTGCAAAAGCTGAATTTGATTTGAAGAGCACATTTATTTTTCACCACACTGCCCAGAGCGTGTTTAATTTTTTAACTGCAACCGATGAGCTTCACAAGTAAAAAACCAACCCAGTGATATCGCTGAGAGTATGTCCATGTTTCTATACAGCCTATGGTAAAAGCTGTATATTCAGTAAAAGATTAAAGAGCTTTGTTAAAGTGTAAAAGATTTTTGGGGGAGAATTAATTAAGGTGCATCAAGTAAGAATTTATTGATAGAGCTCACTAAATTACAAATAAAAATAGCCTTTATAAGGTAAAATAAAGACACTAAAGTATTAAAAATAAAACTGATCAATGATGAAAGGTGTGATAATTAATGTGTCTAACAGACAAAGAAATGTGTTTCTGTTGATTACAAAATCATAAATAAATATCATAGAGGACAGACAAAAAAAGGCTCACAACCAGTTTGATCTCCACCTTAATAACTACTGATGGTTCAACGGGGAGGAAGGACGTCACACGGTGAGGAGAGCTAATCACTAATCCACGTTGTACTACCGTTGACATTGAGTCCCCTCCTTACGAGTGTGTGTGTTTGTGTGTGCATTCTGAAACACCTACATAATATGCTGAGAAACACACACACACACACCCAAGCACACACACGTGTTCTGTGTCCTACAGCTGCTACTTTATGTTGCAGACAGAGAAACAAATCACAGTGACTGTTTCTGTGTCTGAGCTGGAAGGTCACCTCGGTGCTGCTAACCATTTATTTACATATATTTGAATACATTTCTTTATTTTGAGTTGTGTAACATAATGTAGTTATGCAGATATTTCTGACATGTCACTAAGTCTGGGGGTCCATTTAGTTCTCTGACCTTTCTGACGCTTCATGCTTTGAAAGTTTCTCTTGACAAATCCATTGATGAAACTTTTCTGCACATAATTATGTGCCAACAGTATTCTGCCTTACTTATAATATCGAGCTTTTTAAATTATTTAATTTAAAAAAGAAATATCAAAGGACCAATATGTAACGTATCTAATGAACTGAACCATAAAATTATCTTACTATACCATCAGATATTAATGAACGCTATCTTGAAGTGTTGGCAACAACACAGCAGCAGCCTGTGTGTCCTCCTTTGAAGTTGAGATTTCTTCCCTGAATGGTCTGCTTTGACCAGGGAAGGTAGGCGGTTTCTACACGGCAAACCAACAGGTGTTGCAGTGATGAAGGTGAGCAAGTGAACTGATTGCAATATAAGTAAGTAAGTAAGTAAGTAAGTAAGTAACGTCTATTTATAGAGCACCTTTCACAGATAAGGATCACAAAGTGCTTTACAACAATAAAAGGCGATTAACAGTTAAAAACAGAAACAGCAAAAACAAACATAATATTTCATATAATATTTAACATATATATATTTATTTGACCTTAAAAGCCTCTGCAATTTTCTTATAAGCTTGACAACATAGAAGTGTGGTAAAACTAGGAGACTCAGGGTACCCCAACATGGTACCCTGAGTGCACATCGACTTTAGGTAGGAGGGTGTGTCAAGAAATGTATTAATATTCAGCTTGGGGATACGAAAGCTGTTATTGTAGTAATTATTTTTTTCTTATCTGAGAAGTTTCTCTGCAGGCTATGGTGAATGTTTTTCAGAGTATGAAGTAAAGTTTTGTTCTGTCTGGTTCTCTGGTCGCCTTCGTGTGCTGTTCCCATGGAAACACATTTTTATACAGAGATAAGCAGTATTTATTCCCACAGTGTAAATGTGTGTGAGTGGCTGACACTCACAGCATACTGATTTTTAAATCTCTGTAATCACAGATTGTAATTGAAAGACTGAAGGGCAGGTGGATCTGCGGAAAATAAACATTAGCAAAGAGCTCAATTGTGTGTGTGTGTGTGTGTGTGTGTGTGTGTGTGTGTGTGTGTGTGTGTGTGTGTGTGTCAGGATTTAAACAATGATTACCTTGACCTTGAGTGATCAAAAGTAAAGCTTGAATGACACTGATTGAAGGAAACCACTCTGATTGACTTATAAGTGTTAGAACAACATGGTAAACATATTTTATGTCTACTCCTGTATGATCCGTGTTTAAAATTTAAAGGACATGTTTCATACTGATAATCTCCTTTTTCGTATTGCAATGCTGAATATATTTTCTTTTTTCTTTCTTCACCACTGCACTATGTTGCATAACCACTGCAGTCAAATCCATATTTTACTTTGTCTTTACATAACATGTTTGGGATTTGGAGTTTTAGACTTTTGATGGAATTTTATTGAATTGTTATCTGAAATTTATGAGCGCTATTAGAAAATGTGTCTCCAGGGCCTAGAAGTTTGTAGACATAGCCAAATCAGTTCGGGAAAGCAGAGATAAATTCAACCTTTGGGACCGTAAATGTCACATTTTAACATATCAAGTCTAACATTTTTCCCAAAAATATATCCCATAAATTATCAATCTATAATCGAATGTGAAGGTGTAGCAGTTTAAGTGTTCATGAAAAGAATTACACTAGATGGGAACAGGTATTAATCCATGAATTGTAGAAGAATAGGTAATCTCAACAAAAGTGTATTAAAAGATGAGTAGCATGAAAATAAAATCTCTCCTGAATTCCTACTCCAAAGACGGATGAAGGGCACTTCACCATGTTCTCCAAAGAGTTAATATTAGCTACCCTTCATCCATGACTGCACTATGCTAATAACTTAACAGAAGCCAATGGTGGTGCAAACACACCTGTAGCACAGACAGACAGATGTATCTATAGACGGAAAGGCTACCTGTGTGTTTTGTGGATTTTGCAATATCTCCTTAAAAAACCTGCTGTGTCTTTTCAGTTTTAAACGCAAATTAAACAAACAGCTCAGACTGAAATGAAGAGTCTGGAAGAGTCTCCTGGGAGTGAGACCGCAGAAAAGAACGAGGACTGGGAGAGAGAAAATCAATCAGAGACATCCCATAATAAGACCCTGCTCCTTCCTGATCGATGGAAACCATGCCGACAGACACGGGCAACTGTCAAAGGTTAGATTCAAGTGGAAAATCATTCAAACGTGATCTATACCGACCTGATCGATGCATCAGAGAGGAGAATGTTTGAAAGTCAATCTGCATTATGGATGTGATATCATATATGAACTTTATGAATGTGCAGCTTTAATCAGAGAAGTCAAAGATAAAAGTTCAAGGACAACATAAGCAATGTGATCAAATGGACGAATGAACAACCTGGTGAAGAAACTGTTTCTTAAAAACTGACTGTTAAAGATTTTACTTTGTTAACACTTCCTGCATATAAGTACGTAATTTAGCGTCTAACTTCATTCTGTCAACATATTCTATATTACTGCATTCTGCTCCGTGTGTGCTTCAATTACAAGGTCATTCCTATTGTTTCTCATTCAGTCAGAGTTGTTAACCATTTGCATCTGACCACATTTCAAATGGAGATCCTTGAACTACGACTTCGCTGTAACATGAGGTCTAATCTCAAGATTTTGCATTAAAGGGGAGCATCTGTCACCGCAGAACAAGAAAGTTAAACCAAAAGTGCTTTGGTTTTTGTTTAAAGTTTGAGTAAAATTGTTCACAAGTGTAAAGCGCCCATTGACTGTAGGAAAAGAACACGTGTGGAGGACAAGGAGCAAGAATAAAATTCCTCATAACCAATCAGCAGTCATCTAATAACGACTCAGCTTTAATTACAACAACAGATAGTCTGCATGCAAGAGCTGATACTCCTTTTGTAGCCTTAGTCTCTAAACTTACATTCTGGCTCCTCAAGTTGCCAGTTTGGCTGTAAACACAGGTTACAGATGGAAAAGAAAGTCATGGCCGACAGACAAGACAGCTTTAAGAGTCCTTCAAGCCTTTTGCTACAAGTTCTTTTTTTGTGTTTCAAATTGTTTCTTTCTCACCAGGTTCTTCATATATGATGAACAAAACAAAAAGTAAAACCTGATTTGTCTCTGTTAAGCACTTTTTGGTGAAGTAAGCAACAATAAGACAGTTAATAAAAATACAACATTAAAAGACTTAGTTCTTGTCAATGGTTGCAGAAGTAAAATTACAGTAACTGTTTTTTTTCTCTTTTTGCCCAAAGAAGAAGGAACTTACACAATGTGTCACCTCTTGAGCTCATGGAGAGAAGAAAAAACACATTGACTTTGAACTTAGAAATTCCTGCAGTTAAAGCTCCTTTGAGGAGTTCTTAGTTTGAAGTTAAACAAACTAAAATGAAACCTTCTGGTGTCTCTATGTGACCTCTGAATAGAAGTACTCTTCTTTTGTCAGATGTTATTCTAAATCCCTGCCACCCTAGTTTCAGTAAGGTGATTACAGACCTTTGAAAACATTTCTGCAGAATAGATTAAGAGTGATTTACATGTTATAAACTTAAAACATAAATGTTTTAAAATCATGAGAGAAAACGGAGCTTACAAAAGAAGAGCTCAGCAAACCCATAGAGCCTATACTTTGTCCACAGTGGGGCGCCAAAAGCATTGTAACCTCAAAGTTCTTCTCAGGAGCCTTTGGACAAAAGCTAGCTGCTGCTGTGTGTCACAAGTTCTGTATTTTAACATCAGTTATTCACTCTACAATCTGATAATATGAAATAAACATAGCTTGCCAATTTAAGCCTCACATGTGTTTTCACAACAAACAGGCCCACCCACTGAGATGGATATGATTTAAACCTTTGTATGCACATTGGATGAGTAGTTTTAGCACTAGCCTCCTTCTGGCTAACATAGCTTTCTCTGGGGCCATTAATGCCTTACATTTTAAAGCAGGGAACATTTTACCAAAGTCAAAATTAAATCGTATTGTTGCTTTAAGAATGAATGGTGAGTATTTAGGTGTAAAATTAAATTTCCTAATTGTTAACTAAAATTAGGATTGAACATTGTTTTGGTAAATTTCATGGGCCTTTCCCATGTGACCCCCCTTATGGGCGGCCTTGACCACAAATGTAAGTTTTGGAAAAGCTGACCTTCATGTTTGTGTCCACAGTGTGTCTGTGGAAGCTGAGCTGTTGTCTGGGATCAGTGTGTAGGATGGAGTGGTACGCCTACGCTGCTCTGGGCATTTTGACTGCAACCCTCAGCTTCTTCATGGACCTCAGTGTAACAAAGCTGCTCAAAAGTACAAATACACACACATATACAGACAGACACACATTTATTTTCAAGTTATGATTGTAAAACTCAGATTGTTGATGTGTGTCTCTCTCACCTTGTAGCTCACCAGTGGTTATATATGAAACTGGAGGGCAACAGTCTGCTGCAATTCTTCTGCTGGACACTTTACCCAGCATGCCTCTGTGCTGTTGCATCATCCTTCTCACACAATATCTGTCCCTTCTCCACAGGTCAGTCCAACAGTTGTGCCAAATAAAGTAAAGTTTTTCGATTAAGTTTGCTATCTGGGAAGTGTGAATGGATTTGCCTTTTCTGAATACATTGCTTTTAAAAATTAGCATAAAGCTACTGTAGCAGCTTTAGAGTTAGATATTATCTTCAGGAATTGGCAGAGCATCAATCATTGAACAATTGTTAGACTAGCTGTGTCATTATGGGCACAAACATGACCCAAAGTGAATGCTTAAAACTGCTGAATGTAAGGACATGAATCCTAGTTAAAAAAAGATGCTGTCCTGCCAGTTTGTGTTGAGGGCCACCTGGACTCAGAATCCGTAACTGCAGGTTTTTGTATGCACCTTTACGCCCTAATGTCCACCAGATTTACCATCCTGTACAAGTGCCATGCCACTTGTTAAGTGCCATGATGCATAATTAAGTAATCAATAAACAACCTATGGAGGAAGACTCAGTGATTTCTAGGGATTTCTATAGCAATGAGCTTTTGGCTCAGTATGATGACTGTGTGAAGCCACAGAGCTTCCCTCAGGATATACAGGTTAGATAAAGGTTTTTGATCATTTCAATATTCTCATGAATAGCTGTTCAGCTTCTCTGAGCCTTGACCCTCAGCCTTAACAAATAAATAAAGGGGCCTGTGACCTTCTGAATCTCAAGCATTCTTAATCCCGCTGTCCAGTTTTGCTCAGGTCAAATTAGTTCTTTATTTAGTTTAACTTTACTCATCTAGTCTGGATCTTACAAGAGATTTTTTCTGAGGTTTTGGGGGCAGAAAGACACATTTCTCATTTTCTCTAAATAGGGTCTGTTAACATTTCTGAGTAGACTGGACATGAGAGCGGAGGAGTTTATGAAGGCTGCATTGCCTTTGATAAAGACATGTGAAGGCAGAGTCACGTATTCCTGAAAGACAAATCTAAGTCGATATTTTCAAATAAAAAAACTGTACTATCTTTTGGATCTTGGATGAGATTTATTTTTATGGTATTCACTCTTATGGATCGAATGTGGATATTTTGGACATTTAGCTATCTTGCTTGACTTTTTGAAGCGACATGGTCATTCCAAAGCACGGCACAAAATACAGAATCATCAGGCGGGTTCCTTCTCCCGTGTCAGACGTGGTTTCTAAGAAAAGATTAGATGAAAAGCTGGATATTGTGATTTTTCTTTCACTCGGTTACCAGCTCTCCAAGCTAAATGGCATTGCAAAAAGTCAACCCTGATTATATCAGTCTCACAGATATTTTTTTACATGATATGACTGAGGAAACATCCGAGCTTACTCTCTGCTTCTACTGCAAAAGAAAAAAAAAAGGCCAAATGAACCCTTGAAGGGGAAATTTGTTTTCATTGATGTGACGAAGTTCCATTAAGCAGCATCCTCCAGCATGAACACAGTGCGTATTTTTATGAAAACAATAACAATTCTAATCAGAACTTAATCATGCCTCACTCTCCACAGGCTCAGGGATCCCGGAGGTGAGGACCATGCTGTCGGGCATTGAAATGCCTCATTATTTGTCTCTCACTAATATGTTTGCCAAGGTGCTCGGCCTCATCTGCACGCTGTCGGCGGGCAGCACTGTTTTCCTGGGCAAAGTGGTGAGAGTGGCTGCAGTAGAATATGAAAGAAACAAGTCTTTTTTTAAAATGAGTTTTGGACACAGCTTTTTTTTCTTTTTCTGAACATCAGGGTCCTTTCGTGCATCTTTCCACCATGCTTGGAGCGTACCTGAGCAACCTGTGCACACTCATACAAGCAAAGAAGAAGGTAAAAACATTGTAAGGTATCTCCAACCTCACATATCAACATTCAAATATTTACCACGAAACATCTCAGCAGTTGCTGTCACTCTTGGAAGCTATTTTTGAAGATGTTCTTTTTCCTAATGAGTCCCCATGCTGTGTGATGAGCTTGAATCTGCCCCTGAAAATGCTGTTAGACTTTCCTTTAAGATTGCCAACACACCCTCCCTTATTCTTGGCACAAAGGACACAGTCCAATGTGAAAAGTGTTTCAGCCTCCATCTGCTGGTGAAGACCATTACATGCGGTTAGAAAGCAGCAGGTACATCTTCAGTCAGGAATACCTTTCAGGAGCGAGAGGTGTACTGAAAGCTCTTCAGTAGGTGCTGTACATACATTATAAATGTGCACACTGTCTCACATTATAAACTTCTACAATACAATGTTTCAATCAGTCAAAGGAGTGAGGACACATCAGCAGATTTTCTTTTGTCAGGATGCAAATGTTAATAATACATGCTTTCTGTTTGTTTCACTACAGAAGATGCTCAATAAACGTTCATATTAAACTCAATCAGGTGACTTCATGTCAAATGATCCAAAGTGGTCAAAATGTTTTAAAATATGATGATGCAGCTTTTAGGAAATGTAAAGACTTCGTTTTTTTAAAAGTGTATCTATCCAATTCTACTTTGACAAACATAGTCCCTTAGGATAGAGGTAAATGTCAATATTATGTCAAAGGGGGCCTAGAAATGCTGGTCATGGGAATTTTCTCCAAACAGATGTAGAGCTTTAAGAATGATATCCATTATTCATGTTATTTCAGCATGTTAAATGTGTGAAAAGAGGCAGCACATTTTAACACATTTCTCTTCTAGGATAAAGCTGACAGACAGATGCTGGTTGTGGCGGCTGCAGTCGGGGTCGCCAGCTGCTTCGGAGCTCCCGTTAGTGGTAAGAGAGAGAAAATCTTCAGCTTTTAGGATCCGTCTTTATGATACATCTCTGCTCGCTCTACGACTGTTTTGCCTCACACTTGTCTGCTCGATGAATATCCGCCTTTGATTTCCCTCTTTCCTTTCACGCTTCCTCCCACTTCTGCACCTCCTTCATGTTTGTATACATCTTTATCTCTCGCCTCATCATCTTTGATCCCATCATTTTTTGCATCCCTGTTGGTGTTAGCATCCAACGTTTTAGCTCCACTTGTTCTCACATATAAACACCATATTCATCAAATACAAAGAAGATTATTTTACCCTTACAATATCTCTAAATAGCATTCCATGCAACAAAATGATACATCTTATTAAGTATAAGGAGTTGTAACTGATAAATCCTTCTGCTGTCATTTTCTGTTGGTCCAACTTGCTGACTCTCATCTCGTTTTTCTCTTCTTCTTTTCCTCCCTCTCTTCTCTGAAGGAGTTTTGTTCAGCGTGGAGGTGATGAGCTCTCACTTCGCCCTGAGGCATTACTTCCCATGTTTCTTCTCCGCCGCCTGCGGGGCCTTGACCTTCCGCCTGTTCTCAGTGTGGAGCGGAGATGTAGGTAATGGAGACCCCCTATCAGAACTCGCCCCCATATGGTCAACATGGAGAAGGGCCACAGATTCAATAACATGTCAATCATATAATTAGGGCACAAACAGTTCCTGCTCCAACATGGCATTATCTATTTTGCAGACAGCAAAGTCAATAAAGCAATGGTGGGCAACCACATAGAATGTCACCAATTGGGTGACCCAGGTTCGGATTCCCCCCCCCCCCCCAAAAAAAAAAAGAAAATCTAGAGTGCATCGTTGGCTTGCATTGTCAAATATATATATATATGTATATATATATATATATATATATATTTGGAATATCATTAGTGACAATGCAGTGCTAATAGTGGATTGAAATCTAGCACTCTGAACGTTGCTTTTTGAAGAACAGTTGAAGTGTGCGGCACATACTACCACTGCACAGCCACATTAAAAAAGAGTTGTCCATGTGACTTTACAAAACTCTCCCTCTGGCGTGTGAGTGATACTAACAGATTCATAATCTAATTACCTGCTTTGGCCAGCATTTAAGCAAAAAGCAGAAACATGTAAGCTGACCGATTTTAGGTTGCAGTCAAGCCTGAAAGTGATAAAACAAGTCGGAAAAAATCCTCTTACTAATTTGAAAGTCTTTGGAAGAAATCGCAGAGATGACTCTGATTTGTCTTTTGCCCACAGAGACTCTTCAAGTTATGTTTAAAACTGATTTCCCCACGTCTTCACCTTTCCACCCGCTGGAGATTCTGCTGTTCGTTCTGCTGGGGTGAGATTATTGTCGTCTTCATGTTCACAGTTGCACCAGTCTTCTTTTTGGTTTTATGTTTTTTAAATTAAGTCTGTTGTTAAGTATTCAAAGTAATACGAGTCTTTGAGTAGTTCTTCCGCGTCACCTCTCTATTCTAATCAGCAATCAGTTTTGTTTTGGATCCCATAACAGTAACGTATTGGCCTTCTGCTCACCTTCACCATCACTCCCCCATGTCTGATGACTTCCTGCAGCCTAAACACTGATTAAAATAAGCTCTTTGTCTGAGTGGCTGTTTGTCTGTTTACAGGCTGCTGTGTGGAGCTGTAAGCTGCTTCTTCCTCTTCCTCCACCGGTGGATCTTGAAACTCACCAAAACAAACCTGTTCTTCATCAAGATGCTGACGACAGAGTGAGAGCTCTCTGCAAAGTGATGCAGGATGAGTCATCTGGCGTGTAACATGGGCTGACACGATAAACAGAGCATGTCTCTCAGAGAGGATTACCCATTTAACATCCTCACACTTTGCAACAACATAAACAACTCTAAAATAGATTATTTATAGCACAACATATAATTAATGATAGTCTGGAGCCTTTCCAAATGTTTAAATGAAAGGACAGAGCAATCCTAGATCTCATTTGATGGTTTTCTCTGTTGGAGTAGAAGCAGATCTAAGTAGAGCAAAACACTAAAAACAGAGAGTCTGGAAGAAGGACAGAGTGACTCTAGTGCTACATATATTGTTCTCCTGAGGTGAACCAAAGCAATCAGCTGATTAAGACCTTTAAAATGTAACCGATAAACCGATTTAAAAAATAACTGAATGATGTTTTTTTCCACACATCATTAAGACTTAAATGGCTGAGTTTACTCTAGCTTCTTCCCAAAGTCCAAAGACATGCTCTTTAGGTTAATGAGTGAATCTGTATTTTCTGTAAGAGTGAGTCTGAGAGTGGATGTTTGTTGGTCTTTATATGAGATTCAGGTTGATTGACCTCGGTGTACCCTGCCTCTCGCAGAAAGACAGCTGGGATAGACTCCAATCTTTCCCCATAAACCCAACCCTATGACCTCTTGTAATCTAAATATTGGATCGAAGGATGATCTAAATGAAAACATCACTGTAACAATGCTGCCTAAATATGGAATTCCTCTCTGCAGGAAGGGTCTTTACTCCGGCATGGTGGTCTTTCTCCTGGCATGTGTGACGTTTCCTAACTCTGTTGGTCACTTTATGTCGTCGAAGGTGAGAATGACTGGAGCTGTAGGCTGTGCAGATACATTTCTGTGTATAGTTGATGTATGTACAGTTGTTACGTTGGAGAAATACTTTCTGTCTCTCGGTCATGAATGAAACATAAAACAACCAAACTGTAAACACAACTTCAGTCAGACAACACTGTTTGAAATAGTTGTAGCAACAGCAGAACATAGTTCGAGTTTGGCATCTCATATCCGACATCATCACACATGTGATTATTTTACCTGCAGGAATTGCGGATAAATGACATAACACCTGTCGGAGGTCGTGGGGGGACTGAAAGGAGCTCTGGACAGTAAAGTATTAACAGGGCAGGAGAGCAGTGGCTGTTCTAGACTCCTTTTACTGAGGAGGCCAGAGTGGCATATTCAACCCAATACAAAGGCAGTGTAGCACGGACTAAGACTCCAGACTTCAGTGTCCTCTAAAATACTCCTGCTATATCTATCAAACCATATTACAAGGCACAGGGGGTAGCCCAAGGGGGGACCAAGCGTAGTGTTACAGGGACACTGGCCCCTGCCGGCCCCTCCCTACAACCATCCATGCAGAAGAGAGAAATCAGTGCAGCTCGAGCGGTATACCTGAATGATCGGAGGCTGGAGGCTGCCGCTTGGCATTCAGCCGTGCTGGCAGAATTCCTTTGTTAGGTCACAATAAAATGAATGTGCTCGAGATGGATCAGCCTCAACCACTGTCTTTCACAGAGCTCATTAGCATGCTAGTTTGAATGCCGACATGCTAAGATAAAATGTTTAAGATAAGCCATGTAAGCATGTGCTGAATCACAGCTTGACACAGCTGAATGCTGACAGAATGACTCAGTTTTGTTGAAAAATTTAATGTGACCCATCTCTCAAGATTTACATAATAAGTAGGAAAAAATTCAGAGCCACAGCCAGGCTACAGTATTCAGAAAAACATCACCAACATGTTGTTTTGTGTGTTTGTGGGATTTTTTGACAAACAGGAAATAGATGAAACAATGCGAGCCTTTTCCCAGCATGTGTTGATCCTGTGCTGTTTGTTTTATTATATTGCTGCAGTAATCTAAGTTGCAGAAATCCTTTCCCCAGCTCTCCACAAAGCAGCTTCTTACCACTTTATTGGATGGCAGGCAGTGGATCTCACAATCCCACAATGCATCTGTTCAGCCTTTGTTAGAGTGGAGCTCAACAGGGAGTCCTGTCTACCTGTCTCTGGCTGTCTTTCTGCTCATGAAGGTATACACACAATGGAAGCTGCTAATTATGGAGTCTTTTATCTGCGCACTGATAACCAGTCTGAATGGTAACATGGCACCGAGCTCAGGCTCCCAATCCTCTTGTTCTTTTGTGTCCCAGCGCCTCATAATTGACGTACAACAATTGACATTTTCAATGAAGGGAAAGCGGGCTAAAGACTGTTTAACCTTTAAGGCTGAAATGTCTTGTGCTATCTGAGGCTCTCTCATGGCAACGCTGCCACTAGACGTCATGTGTATTCCTTGAGATCTCCCCACACACATCTGTTAGACACATTTTGTAGTCCAATCGGACGGACATCATTGCCTTCATTCAAAAAAACAGTTTCCTCACACCTGTGAAAGTTAATCATCTGTAATGCGATGACCTGTGTTAGACACTCACTTTTTTTCTCAATGTGATTCACTCATCATGGAAGTGTTCTTTTCTCACGTTGCAGCCTGCACATGTAAATTGGCATGATTCATTATTTATTTTTGATTCAGATTTGACTCGAGAACATTGCAAACACTCCTGTGTGAACAGATTGACTCATACTGGGCTGCATGTGCTGGTAGAGCTGTTTTGGCAGAGGTTTAAGAGGGTGTGTGTGTGTGTGTGTGTGTGTGTGTCTGTGCGTGTGTTTGTGTGTGTGTGTGTCTGTGTTGTTCCTCAGATGTGGATGTTAGTCCTCGCCTGCACTCTGCCTCTGCCAGCTGGATACTTCATGCCTGTGTTTATTTACGGTAAGGGGAGGGCAATGACTTTATTTTGCAAAACACCTGGATCACAGGTGAGATTGAATGGTGAGAAACTTGTCTTACATCCTGTCACCATTATGCAGATAAACTGCTGATCACAAACTTTTGATGTGTTTCTGTTTCCTAGGTGCAGCTTTGGGTCGTTTGCTTGGAGAAGGAGTCGCTTATGTTTCTTCCACTGGAGCGACTACACACCAGCATTGGGCTTCTATAAATCCTGGGGGCTACGCACTTGCTGGTATACAGATCAATAACGCTTAAGTGTTGATCAATTCAGGACACGCCTTCAAGCTTGCCTAAGCTCAGCAGTGTTAGCATCCCTCTTACATGAACCTTAGCCTGTTGTCAAAATGATGCATTAAGCTTTTGGACAAAACTTCTGGTGTTTTCGCACCGTTTACTTGCTTTCTTAGCTATATGAATAAACATCTAGAAATGGTTATTTATTTTACAAGCAGCATGTTTTCAGAAGAAATAGCTTTATTTTTGTGTGTGAGAATGTAAAACATTTCTAAAACAACATGTTAAATTGATTTATATCCACCACAAAACCACTAAAATGTTGCTTTATATGAACCTAGATTTATTCCACATGTATTATAATGTTACTCAAATACTTATCAACAGCATCAAATAAGAGGTGGCCTTATAAAAATGTATCGGGTTTGATTGAATTTTGGAAAAAATGGAAAAAAAGGACTATCACAAAATGGTTTACATGGTTTTCTGTAGCAGTAGTGTTTTTGTTTTGTAGGTGCAGCGGCCCTCTCCGGGGCTGTCACACACACTCTGTCTCCAGCTCTCCTGGCTGTAGAGTTAACTGGCCAGTTCAGCCACGCTGTTCCTGTCCTCCTCGCCACCGTGTTGGCCAATGCCATAGCTCGCTCAAGAAACCGCCCATCTTTCTATGATGCAATCTCTATCACTAAAAAGCTGCCACACCTCCCCTCTCTGAAGAAAGCATGTCCCCGGTGAGTAAATACAGATATACAGCGTCAGACTGGGGGCGGGTCTACAGGGATTCCTGTTGGGGGGAATCCCCTCAAAAATCCTGAACTGTAGTTCTGCAAAGTTTACATGCAAATTATTAAGATAAGATAATCCTTTGTTCATCTCACAAACAGAGATATTTACAGTACCTTAAATTATGACTTTGAACATGAATCTTAATTTTGTGTCATTAAAACATTCAGCTACTGTTGCCAGGTTAGAAAGTGTAAATAATTGAAACGTATTGGTTTGTGCAAACATCACACTTCAGGCCATCCCTGCATAAGTCAATGTCCCAGTTGGGCCATGAAAAAAGTCTGCACACACCCCTGCTGCACAAGATAGTTTGTGATTAATAATAAGAGCCTTGATGTAAAAAAATGTCATGTTTTTATTTTGAAAACCCCAGACTGTGGTAGTCTTTTAAGTCCTACATTATGACGCATAAAGCATTTTGAAAGCCCCTTCAGCATTCAAATGAGCCATTTCCAATTCAATACATTCAATCATGTGTTGGACTGTGTGCACTCTCTACTTCCGCAGGATTTTTTGGCAGATTGTCTGAAATCGCACAGTTAGACTTCCTTAATCATGAGGCAACATTGAGATGAATGTTTGGATTTTGTGCTTTTAGGCAGCTCAAAATTCTCAGCAGCTAGAGATTGAACAGATTGAAGGACAGTATAAAAAGAGCACGTCTGAAGATTCCCTGGTATGTGATGAACTCAAATCATTCACCCTCATTGAGCCTGTCCTCCATCAACAAACGACTCCACTGGCCATTTGTGCAAGCATCAAATTACAACCCATATTTATGTTTTAGAGTCAAGCGACCTGTAGCAGACGTATAAATAACCTCGATCCGATGAATGTGTGGTCGTCATCGAATGACGTTTGACCCCTAACCCTAACCCAAGTCCAAGTTATCTAACGTTTTTCCCAAAAGAATAGTTAATTACCACTTACCTCGGTAAGCGCATCAAGCAATGTGACGGTGCAGGGTGACGATTTACTTCGCCAGTAGGGGCGCTAATTTAGGAAACGCTGCTATGGGCTATGGGAAACTGAAGAAAACATGATTTAAACTAAAAAAGGCAAAACAAAACTTAGTATTTGAAAACAAAATTAAAAACACAGGGAGCAACGAGGAACAGAAAAACTGCAACACCTGACATGAAACAGGTCACAGCAGACAGGATACCAAAAACAATGAACCCATAGAAACACTGAGACACAGGTGAGACTAATGAGGCAGGTGAGGACAATCAGGATAATCAAGACAGGAGGGAAACAGAGAGGCAGGAAACCAGACAACACTGACGACCAGAACTACAACTTAAAACAGGAAACACTAAAGACTGACCGAAGAAACAAACAAGAGAAAACTGGCAACAACAGGAAACTGATAAAACAGAACTCAAAACACTGAAATAAAACATAGACAAAACCAAACCATGACAAATAATCTTTAATCCAAAAAATATATATATTGCCTTTTAGAGAGAGGAGACCTGCATTTTTTTACTTTGCACTTTACTAAACACATTCAATTATTAGGTTTGTCTTTGTATTGTAGGCACAATCAATAATGCCAGCATTCACCTTTTCTCTCTCAGGACAATAATCAATAGGTGTGAATGAAGAGGTATCAGATCAGATCACATCATACAATCTGCTCTGAGTACATATTTCTTCAAAAAACTGATTGAAGAAAGGTATAGAGGGCATGTCTGAAGATTACACCTCTTGTGCTTCTCTCTGCAGAGCGGTGTCTCAGCAGTCCGCTGAAAAATATAATGAAGCTATGAAATGCTAAGAAGCATAGAGCTATCCTGTGCTGTGAACAATAACTTTTCTGCATGCTGACTTTGTGATCGTATTCAGCATCCCCTTACACTTTTCTTTCTTCTTTATCTGTTCCTCACTACAAGGATGTCAGCACCCAATAATAGACTGAAATCCTCATTTCCCACGGCTCATTGTTGACGGCAGTCAGGCTGATATGGCTTCAAGTATTCCTCCAATAGATAACAGACTCCTGAAGGATTCATCTCATTTTCTTCCTACTATCTTAAACTACTTCATAATGTTATTCCAGAGCCTCTTTGGAATAACACAAGGTTTGAGGAGCTGGTTTGAGGCTCTACCATGTAAGTGTGTTAACCACAGGAGCTGCTGTCTTCTCGCTTTTCATAAACACCAGGAGCAAAAACATGTCAAAACCATTTGTGTCAATCCTGATAAGCAGAAAATAGTTTTGAAAATGCATTAACCTTGGTAAAAGGTTACACCATACAATCTCTCCTCTTTGACTTCTGAATAGTCTTTAAAAAAAAATATTAAACCAGTTGGTCAACAACAGAAAATATGTGGTACTTAATTCAAAAAGTAAGTCCATTTAATTCTGTTCATGGTGTTTTCATTTCTATGCGCTGTGTGGACAAAATTGGTAAGGCTGGTGTAAAGATTTTGATCTGTCCAGAGATTGCACATTAATAAAAGTAAGTTGAAGTTTTTTTCCTTCTTTAAGGCAGACCGTTGTAATACATCTTTATTTTAGTACCTTGATTCAGATGTTCGGAAGTTATTCATTAAACATGCGATATGTAACTCACCTCATGTATAAAATAGGTAGTGTAGTCCAAATTCAAACCACTGGAGAGAGCGGTCTCCCTGCACCCCCTCCTCTCATGTCGCAGACAATGATGCTTCAGTGTTTAGCCACCTCTCTTTAACCTCTTTCTATTTTTCTAAAGCCTCTCCAATATTGATCGTAGTTTGAGCACGTTTCTGCTCGTGGAGCTTATTAGCGACCTGAATAGGCTTTTTAGGATGGTTATAGAATCAGTTCTATCTGAACCGGTTCACTTGCTCGCTTCCATCGCTGCAACACAATGCTGTTGGTTTGCTTTACAAATACAAAAAAATCTAGACCAGGATCTAAACTTAGGAGGATGCCATACTGGCTGCTGCACTTCCACATAACATGTTTCCTTCATGTTTGATGATAGAGTAAGCTCACTTTATCATTTCATTCAGTAAGTATCTTACATATTGGACCTTTAATAATACATTCATGTTGTCTTTCGCCAAAATGAATGTAATGTTACAAGACAGTGACTGTTCACATCGTTATTCACTGTGACCTCTATCAGCAGCAAACAGCAACACGTCCTGATGTTTGTCCTGAAACAGGCACAGAACAGGTCTGTTTCAGAGGAAATGTTATTTTCAGGATCTGTTTTGAATCCTTTAAATCCTGTAATTTGCTCAAATTGTTGACGACTGTGTCTCTCGCTCAATTCATTGTTCTTCTGCAGTCAAATATTTTGGATTTACCTCTTTTCTGATAATATCCTGAGACAGAGATTTATCATGAATGTTCAATCTTTTTGGTCTGTCAATTCTATTTACTTTTTCTTTTTGTCAATAGTGTTTGCTGTTTTCTTCTCTTTTCTGATTCTGCTCTGTACATGACTGCTTAGTTTGCCTCAATGCTGTTCACAGTGCATAGATAAAATCTTTTAAGTGATGTTCTTTTCTTGGTTTTGTGTGCCACATAGTGCCATTAGAATTAAATAAAAACTGTATCATTATCAGCTAAAGTCTCCTCATACTAGGTTTAACTGCAGCCCAGTTTATGAGATTTACTTCCTTTGCAGGCTTCCCCTCACGTCCATCAGTCAGGTTTTGAGAGTGAAACCTGTGCAGCTTCAAAAAGCAGCAGAGCCAGTGGCAGTTCAGCATGCTGTCAACACCTGCACGGATGAGCAAATCCCTGTGGTGGAGTCACACGGTATGCAGGCAAAAATATTAGATTTTTGAATGTTTTAACCCAGTCTTCTCTGAACAACATATGTTTGACAGCAAATGATATCGTGACAGCAGGATCCTTGAGACATCCTGTGACACGTGCTGGTGCTGCACACAATCATAACCCCACATAGACTCCGAAAATTAAAGAGGGCAATAATGAGAGAAATGATGAAAATTGTCAAAAATTGCAGCAGTTCAGAGGTCTGAAAGTGCCCCAATAAGGAGCAGCCAAGTGTGAGAAAATGTTCAATTGACCAGCTGACTCTTTCAGTAATCACATGGGGGAATTTTTCTGTCTGAAAATCGGCGACTCACAGCCCCACACTACGATCTAAACTGTAGCACCATCTGAGGCAAGGAAAATTGATTCCCTCTCCTCCCTTCTGTTGAAGAGTCGCAGGTTCTGCTGGGGTTTGTTCTCCGATCAGAGCTGATGACATCCCTGCGTCACTGGAGGACCAAGGTAAAAAAACAAAAAAAAACCAGGATGGGGTCAGACAGGGAGCTACAGGCTTCAGAAGAAAGGAGAGGAGAGATACTTTTTTGAAAAACTGGTCATGTCTTTACAATCCATTTGACATTGACTGAATGATGAACAGAAACACAAAACAGAGGCTGGGAGCAGGCTGTACAGGCAGCACTCTGGCTAATGTGAAAGCCTCTTTAATGACAACAAAGAAAAGAGAGAGGAGATGAAAATCTAAAATGGTTTTAGAAAACAGCGTTATTTGATTCAAGTGTTGTCTGAGGATACAGTACAATAGAGAAAGAATGAGCATGTATTCATTTCAGTTCTGTTGATTCAGACCAAAAACTCATTTGTAATTAGTCTTTTAATACTGAAAGCTGCGTATTATAAAGGAATATATTTATGCTGTCCTGTTTAGACTCCAGAGAAACATCTGGATGAGGTCTGCAGCATATACCCGACATCCGTCCTGCTGTCACCTCAAAATACCGTTCAGGAGGTAGGAGGACTTTTGTCAAACAGCAAACAGGCACAGTTGGGGGCGGGGGAGGCAAATTAGCCAAAATTCCTTCAAACCCACTTCCCTTTGTGTCCTCCCAGGCTCACAGCATCCTGAATTTGCTCCGAGCTCACACCTTGTTTGTCGCAGACAGGGGGAAGCTGGTCGGGGTCATCACATGGCCGGAGGTAACAAGTGTGTGAGTGTAGTTTGTGTATGCACTCACAAATACTTACAAAGATCATCTGCAATATTTTTTGTTAAACTTATTTCAGCTTGATTCGTTGATGCGGCTTTAGTCCAATCCAAATGCATTTTACAAACAGGACTTCGTCCCTGCAGATCTGTTAACATTATGCAGACTGTGGGAGGCAAAATGACTACTTAAAGATTCAAAGCCGTGTCTCTCTTTTCTCTCCCCTCTCTGCTATTTTCTGTCTTTATCTCCTCCTCCTCTTCCCCAGATGACGGGAATATTAGAGGACTTAGCCAAAGAAATCTAAGCAGGAGACACACAGGAAATAAGCTCATGCCTTGACCTTAGCACGGATCCATCTCTGTCGGATTAGCCTGTATTTAATAATGATACGGCTTCTTCACTGCCAAAGGATAACCATGTTTGCACATAAACAAAACGGCCATCCATTGGAGACTCCTACAATAAACATTTATCAGAGATTAGTATAATTAGCAGGATCTTTTTCCCCAGAGGAGATAACACATTATCATTCCTATCTCATTCGCCGATCTGAACTTGGTTACAGAGTTTTTACGATTGTGTCTTCAAAGAATTATCTCAAGACAGGATGAAAATAAAAACAAATCAGGATGACAGCATCTCATGACAGGACGAAAACAACAGCTCGACAAACAGTTTAAACAACAGTTACTGAGTTACTCCAAAGAGGTGCACAAGTTAAAAACAGATTTCTGACATGCCCTTGAGATAAGATATTAAAGATAAGGAACCAAGGTTGTTTTTTTGTTTTTTTGTATGGGGGAGGGGTTGGGCTTCCTAGGTCACCTTGTTCCGGGCATCTTTTCCACCCTTTTGTTGATATTGTGATTGTGTTGAACTGCAATGATTTAAAGGCCAATATTATTCTCATTTTAGTATCATACAGCAGACTCTGTGGCCACCTCCTCTGACAGAACGGTGTTCTGCTCTGAGGTGCATCAGGTGTTACTAATCAGATCAGGAAGATTTCAGGGGAAGTCCTCCTCTAATTTATCAGAATTTTTCAGGAGTGTGGCTTTAAAAAAACAGCCTTTCAATTTGAGACATCAAGCTGAAACACCATCCCAACTTTTATTTAATACAATCCTCTTTTTCTGAAGACACTTTTCTTTAAAGAAAGCAGAACTACTTCAGTTGTTGTTGTTTCACTGCAGAAATAATAAGCGCTCAAATCAGTTGATTGTCCTGCTCAAGGGTTTTGTTTGGTGCCTGAAGGCTTTTGTCGAATCTTTGTTGCCATTGATTGGGCAACCTACAGAGATGCACAAAGGAAACAAAAGTGAGACTTGTGACACAGCACAGCTTTCAAAGCCCTGAAGCAACGCCCACACCTTTCTCTAAGATTCAGCCATGCTAACACACATGCAGAATGTACTGTACACACGACCACACACGGCACCATGTGTCCTCCTCCTGCTCTGTTTTTCTGCACTTCCCTGTTCTCTGCACCCCTCCCCTGCAGTGTCACACTCAGACTGAAAAAGTGTGAATAACAGCTAATCATAGCTTGGGCTCAGGCAGATAATTGGCTGTGTGCTTTCGTCACGCCACACATCTTCTGCTTTTTGGATTCAGAAAATCTCAAAGAAGACACATCTCCAACATTATTAGCCCGAAGGTTTATTCTGATTAATTGGAAATCACCAACCCCTCCATTTCACTCTCGCTGGATTTGTGAGGTTATGTCAGTTTTTAATCAGATGCACGGCTCAGGGATCATCGAAGAGATTTCTATAAACTTGGCAGCCCTTCTTAGACTATTATTCAAACAAATTTGATGCTAATACTCTGGATCAGTGGCTTTCTTCATCTCTCATACCATCTGTCCTCCTCTCTTTTCCCCCCTCTTTTCTTTCTCTCTTTTTTCTCTTTGCCCTTTCCTGCTAAGTGTTTTACTTAATTTGCCTTCATTTGTGCATTCTGCTGCAATTGTATATATATATATATTTACAGTAACATTGATGCTGTAACAACAATGCACACATCCCAGCTGCACTGCTCTTGGTGTGTTTAGCAAAATGCTAATTTGCAACACCTGTACATGGAAATACATTCAGAGGTATTCCATAATATGATAAATATATCAGATATGTACACCATTGCAGCATATTCACAACAGAGCTCTTCTGTTTTGTTTACTTATTTTTCTCTTCTGCTGTTTTCTTGTGATTGTGATTTTTATTCTTTGAACTATTTTGTTTAAAACACAAAAAGATATTTGAAAAAAAGACATCCACATTCATCTGTCCTGTTCTTTGGTGAGGAAGAAGAGATATAAAAAACAACTGGAGAACCTTAATGCACATACATTAAAAGCTTTTATAGCAAGATATTTACAACAGTCTCATTCTTAGTTCAGTTCAGTTCTACCTTTAATACGAAAGTGTCGTCTGTACACTGAATAAAAAATATAACAGAGACATTATGTACATTCACAGAAGAAAATACCTCAGAATACAGTTTAGTCCAGAGATCTTTACAACCCTTTCAGACCCGCCATCTGACAAATTGCTTCTTGAGATATTTCACACAAGTCTGCTGGTGGCTCTTGGGGAGTCTCATTTGAGAGATTGCCACCATGATTGCTGGCTTGTGTTTCCATTTGAGTCTAGTTATAAAAAACATCATCCTCTGATAGCGAGCTGCTGTCTACGTGTCTGACAGCAGCCTCTCCAGTCGCAGGGCTTCTGTCCCCAAAGGGTTGATCTCTGTCCTGCTGAGAGTTGAACGTCGGGGAAATGGAGTCAGCCAGCGGCACAGGGACCAAGTGGGAAACCCTGTTGTCTCCATAAGCGTGTGGGTGGATGCTGTACAGGTGCTGAGGAACGCTGATGCTTCCACTGTCCAGCAGGAACTGAGACAGGTAGTGATTTTGTGCAGCTGTTGAAGGACAAACGCAGAAACAGTCAAACGGTGCTTCTTACAAAACACTGAAAACGTAAACAGGGTCAGTCGAGTCCTAAGCTTCTCATCTCACCCAGCTGGTATGGATTTAAAAAGCTGCAGCTGAACAAAGTTACATCAACACTACACATCCATTTGGCACTATGAATGAAATAAAAAAAAGGTACCATAATAGTGAACCAGCTGATGCACAGCCTCAAGCTCTTATCCTTTATTGCAAATGGCTGTATGTCTTCTTAGAAATGTATTGAATGATAGAAAAAACATTTTCAATCTACATGAAGCATAATTTCAAAAACCAACACACAATGATGAGCTCATATGGAAACATGTGAACACACTACAAGTGGGGCAAAGCATGGTTTATTATTTTAAAAGCAGCATTTACTGAGAAACATTACAGCTTGTTAACATGCTAGCATTAGGATGTGAAAATGCTAAATTGCCACGTTGCTCAAAGTGTGGATTAAGTTAAACTCTATTACGAATTCTGGATAAACAAAAAAAGGCAGGACTGGATTTTGACATCATTAACATGCAAAGGGCTTTATGCAGGAGGACAGTCAGAGTGTAGCATTACCAGCAGGGAGCACGATCCACCGTAACGTAATCCAGAAGTGGTTCCAGGTATCAAATATGACTATTTGGAAATAATTGGTCTTTCTCAGAACTGTTCCCTTTCCTGTTTACTTTATTAAGTCACAAAAAGGCAACAATATTAATTTCGGTCTGTTTCAAAGCTCCTCACAGGAACCTTGGACTGAATCACACATGTGATTTATGTATCTGACCTACCTTGTAAGCTGGTGGACGGCTGCTCTAAGCTGTCGTTCATCGACCAAATGTTCATAGCTGCCTCAGCCAGAGCAAACTGCTCCGCCACTCCTGTGAAACAAAACACACGTTTATTTAACGCTGCTCTTCTCTGAAGTCAAATCCCTGTTGTTTTTAACCTCCATGTCGAACACAATCACAAACAAGGGAAAGTGCACTACATTCAAGTCTGTGTGGTTTTCATATTGATTTTTGTCTATGCTCTCTTAGAACAAGGCAATCGAACAAGGACAGCACTTAGTGGGAGCTGAGCATCACTTCATCTCTAAACACACAGCTTGTTTTTCCTGAATTAAATTCCTCCTCCTGACTCACCTGCAGCGAAGCGAGCTTCCTTGATCTCGTCCGTCATTTGGGAGTAGAACTGTTCATCCTCTTGCAGCTCAGCCCCAATCCCCCCCCAGCCTCCGCCTCCTTTACCACTGCCCCTACCTCCTCTGGCCTCGCCACCTCCACCCCAACCCTTCCACTCAATCAGGTGGGCCACTCGCCCCTGGGCCATCGCAGTCGGCTGGGTGATGCGCTCCTTTATCGTGGCCACCAGTCCTTCGTATGGGCAAGAAAGGGAGGAATACATCTTGATAAATAACAGGTAACCTGCTTGAAAAGATGGGATATACAGTTTGTGTGATAGCAGAGAAACGAAGGAGATCCTCGAAGGAAAAGTATAGTTCAAGTGATCTACAGGGGATGGATTAATAGGAAGAGAAGGGCAAATAAATGCCACAGGAAGGAGCAGGAATATTAGAATAAAAAAAGGCTCTTAGAAAAGGAAGAACCATGAAATGGCTATACCTGGAAAGAAATACTATATATTTTGGGAATAATTCAGACTTTGAAGGTGAGCACATTCTCCTGATTTGCATAAACTGAACCATGAAATGAGCTCATCTGCAGCTGCCTTCTCATGTAGAGCTCAATTGAAAAAGAAATGGGAGAAATGCGAGTGTGACAGCAGCACCCCGGGGATGTGTGAAGGATTCTTCATATTTACCTTTGTTACAGACAGCACTGCGGCAGCCAGAGGTGCAGCTTGTCAACAGGCAAGGCAGGAAACTGTCTTGGGGCCCCAGACCAGTAGGGGGCCCCAAAGCAGCGGCTGGAAATGTGCACATTGTGCAATGACGGTAGGAAATCTGCCTAAGGAGGCCCCATCTGACAACACTCACTTTTGTCGCCACTTTTGAATGCTGGTTGCTCCAATAGATTTTTGCTAGAGCCCCACCAGATTCTTGGATCGCCACTGGTGGCAGCACTGAATAAAGCTCAGCTGGATGTAACATGTCATGGGAAAATGTTATCTGATAGAAGTTCACATGCCTTTTTGAAATATTTATTAGCCTCTTTTTGACCATTTGTGCCCGTCATTGAGCTTAAGGTTTAAACATCTGTGTCCTTTTAGTGCTAACTTTAGAATTTACTGTGGAAAATGTCTGAGCATACACTCCAAAATGGATGTTGCTCTTTTTATATGCCAGTGAATGTCATGGTTTATTTATTCTCAGACATGTACCAGGTCAAAACATGGCAGTGTTGTCATCATGACCACACTGACGGAGACCAAGACAACCCACAGACCAGAGTGCTCCAAAAGAAGACCAAGACATTTAGAGATCGAGACTGAGTCAAGAGCAAGACCGAGGCAGGGTGAGACCGAGGCAAGACCAAGACCACAAGAATCAACGGGAAATCTTAATCTTGTTTGCAACGTTTCACTCGCGTTTGCAGGAAGGCTGCAGCTGTAACCGGGGGACAAAAATCTGAAAATGAATTTTAGTCATTTAAGTCAAAACACCCTTTTAGATAGAAGCATTCTCCTTTTAAACAGAGTAATAATGTGGAAAAACAGCCAATCAGAGGTGGTCTTGATTTATATTCCAGTCCGAGACCGAGTAAAAATTCTTCAGATTCTGAGACCGAGACCTTCAAGAAGTGGTCTTAAGACAAAGACTGTTTTTGAGTATTATAACTAAAACATGGAACAATATTCTTGTTGTTTTAAACCCTCAATCCAAGTTGTGTTGAGGGAGTCTTAGTCTTCAATTAAATGTAACCGCACAGTTTTTATTATTCATATTCAAATCTAAATTAAATCTACTATCAGTTCTTTTTGTCCTTAATGGATTGTTTTTAAGCAGTATCTGATTAAAATTCTGTGTTCCTGCATCATTATGTTCTTCATCAGTCGTAAAACCACCGGGAAAACTACAAAGAAGCCATCATTTATTTTAATCACAAGAGAAAAGGGTAGAGAGGTCCAGGGAAATAAGGAGATGAAGTGAGTGTGACAGTGAACTGAGGTCATATTTCAGAATAGGTCAGTTATTCAAAGTTTGAAAAGGCAAAGGTGGAACGAGAGGAAGGGAACGAGTACACAAAAAAGATAAAAGGTCAGGACCAAGAGGAGAGAAAGAAAAGGTGACAAACCGAGAGATGAGAAAAACAAGAAGCAGGAACGGAAATTATTGAATAAAAAGGCAGAGCTGAGAGAGCCTGCAGCCGGTGCTAATAAAGAAAAACATCCTGATTTCATCTAAACTCAACACCAATGAAACCGTTCACTGTGTTGTGACACACTGCTGTCTCACCCAGCGTTCACACTGCGTTGACTCGGTTATGGTTGACTGTGGGTGACGAGGAAGCCATGCTGCATCCATTAGGGTTATCTGCAAGCAGCAGGAAAATCTCATTTGTTTTTGAAAATTGGATATTTTGGACCAACTTTCCACCCTGCTGAGTGAAAAGGTTTGAATCATATTCATTTCACAAAATATGCGACAGAATAATCCTGTGTGGAGTGTCAACTCCATGCTTTGGTGCTCTGAAGTTGGATTAAAGGATATAACCCCTTTCACACACGCCAATTTTAAGAAAAATTTAGGACAGCCTGCCCCAGACAAGAGTTCACACACGACCCTCACAGTGGGAGGTATTCCTCGTGGAGCGGCAAAAGTCACAATGCGTTTACTTGCAGTTAGAGAAAGTCAATGCATTGTGTCAGCCCGACTTAAAACTGGACTTTTGAAAGGCATGTTAACGTGGTTGATCCCTGCCTAACAGTCCCCACTCTTTGTTTTGCCTTAAAAGTTGGACAGCATTAAATAGGTAGCAGAAGTTGCATTGTCATCAGCCTTTGGATGTCAACATAATTGAGAGGGGAGACATGCAGCGCAATTGAACTTAAAGATCACGACAGAGCTGATGTTGTTCACCGTTTGTCAAACAACCACCACTTTGCCATCTGCTAACTTGCTAACATTCGACTTTAAGTACCAAACAGCGAATATATCGCCCCCTACTGTGGAGTCTGACATCTGTCAATAAACCTATTCTACCTTGGTGCATACTGGGACTGGGGCAGTATTCCAGTTGAAAGGCCTAATCAGGTTGTAACCCTAGCTTGACTTAATTGTGCAGGTAAATGTTCAGAATATTGAGCTGGATTGAACTCTCAACCTTCTGCCTATTATCGACTATACCAATTGATCCCCTCTTGCCCCCTACTGGTCATCTTACGATTGCATCAGATGCTCTGACACATTGATGAGAATAAACATTGAGAGCACACCAGTCCTGTATCATTTTATCCCCATCAGTCGTAACATTGACCCACATGGATCGGATTTTCTCTGGGGGTTATTCATGAATCCAACAACAGTTCAATGCAAACTGAAAAATTAGAGAACGCATCCAATCTACCTGCTGAAGAGTGTAATTGAATGATGTTTTCCAGAATTATTCCCATGTTGGCTGGTAGATAAGAAAGCTCTGAAAGCAGCTCCTGCAGGTTTTATAACATTGCTAGTTGTCCATCTGTCTGTTTGGTCTGTTTCCTCTCAACATACAGGGGCGGGTCATGCTTCCCTTCAACAGCATTTTATATTCCTATAAAGACTGAATTATTTCCAATTCAATCTGTTTACTTTAATAAACGTGCAACCTTTGTGTTTACTGTCACAACATGAATGCTTGTTTGGGAAATCAAATCATTTTTCAAAGAAACCAAGAGAACTAACATATGATAACATTATCATAATTTTCTTGTTCTTCAAGTATTGGTTCTGACAAATATTGGAAAGGTTTTAAGTTTAGTCCAGAAGTGGCACATCCTTCCTTTAATAGTTATTATTTGACCTCCATGATCAACTCAAATGTTTACCATGTTCTTCATAGTAGTTAATCCTGTTATGAGTTTGTCAACTGTAGTAACACAAGTTAGTTCTGATCAAGCAAAGCCTATGATCGAATCACAGCAGTACTGATGTCCCTTGCCTCTGTGTTATTTTGCTTAAATATGCAACAAATCAACGTGTGCAGTGAGGTCAATGCTTTCCAACCTTTTTTGGCTCATGACCTCACTTTGATGAGCCCAGACATCCAAAACAACGACATTCATCAAAGCGCATCATACGAACAGCATGGAATCAGCTGTGATGTCTGTGTTATGTTAATTTTTAACATAATTGTATTTGTACTCAGTATTGAGCTAACACCAAGCTGTTAGGTTGTCAGCTGCACTTTGTGGCAGCCAAACTCCAGAACTTGCTTTGCCAATTAAGACTGACAGGTGATTAAGTCTGAATAAACGCTAAGAAGCCTTAATATTTTCCACTGGACTGAATCTGTCGCTTCTAAAACAGGTGTCAGCTTCTCCGCTGTCTGCCTGAATGTCTGTATTTGTCTAACATATTCATAATTACACTGTCAGGGCTACAAAGGACCTTTCACTGGGGAAAGTTCAGCGAGGCATAACACATCAAGTCAAATAATTAACCTCCTGCAGAGGGAGGGATGAGGCTGGCAGACTCGGGATGAGGAAAGGGGATAAAATTTTTTTAAAAAAGACGAGGCAAACATGAAGAAAAGGAAGCAGAGCCAGAATTGGAGCAGAAATTGAAATTTCAGATGGAAATGTGTTCATGTAGCAGGTTGTTTACTCCCATCTTTCTGGTTATATTGCTGTTACATGTGTTACAGGGAAAAGGGCATGAAAGAGGAGGGAAATTACATTACCAACCTCCCGTGGTTAGTAATGCAATTTCCCTGCTTCCAAGTCTGATGTGTTAGATTCATAATGAAACACAACATGAACTACACCTGTTTATTTGAGTGTGTGTGTGTGTTTGTGTGTGTGTGTGTGTGTGTGTGTGTGTGTGTGTGTGTGTGTGTGTGTGTGTGTGTGTGTGTGTGTAGGTGTGTGTGTGTGTGTCTCACCAATCAAAGAGGAGGTGGCCAGCTCGCCTATGTCATAGCGGCTGCCTTTATCTGCCACACTGCCGTTGGAGGGAGTCTGCCCGTCCTGCACGATATGATGCACATGAAAAAAGAGAATATTACATCTTCAACATTGATGCTTTTATTCCTGGAATAAATGTCTCGGTTTAGCGTGTTGTCCCTGTGTGAGAGATATACCTAACTAACACCCATAGACACTTTAGATCACATTTGCATGCATTCTCCTCGGGCTGTCACGTTTTATATGTGACGGCTCAATCCACAAAGTTTCTGCTTTCAAGGGAAAAAACAGTGATAATGACAACAACAGACAGCTGTTTGAAAATCCTGCAGCATTCACACTCAGACTGAATCAAAGGATTTTTTAAATCTCAGAGCCTTACAGTATGTTACCCTCAAATATATGCATCAGAATGAAAAGAGAAGCTGCAGTTTCTTTAGGAGTCTCTATCTGTGAGTTCAAATCCTGCAAGCTTGTTCAAGATGTATTAAGTTTGGGGTAACAAACGGAGGTTGTTCCAGTTTAAACTGATGCATGTTTAATCTGTGCAAATGAAGCTCCACGGACATTTAATGAAGCCTAAAAATCAAGAAAAGTTTTTGCTCTTAATCAAATAAATGTTCTCTGTTTTTCATATTAGCACATTGCTGCTCATAAATGGCAGAATTTAATTAACACACATAATTTAATATAATGTAATGTATAATTTAGATAATAAAGATGTTGTGTATGAAAGAGATGTTAACCTTAAAAAGAAGCTGTAAGAAGACCTTCTCACAGCTGCAGTGATCTCAAACACATCAGATAAATAAATAAAAAATCTGAGATGTGCAACTAGTGTTAAAAAAACACCTAAATTTAGAGAGAGAAGGTAATGTGGACTTACTTTACTTTGAATTTGTGCAGACAACACTCAAAGCTAGTTTCATCCAAATGGCAGAATGTGTTTTTATACCTTGTTAATTATTAATGCAGAAAGTTCTGATTTTAATTCCCATATTTTAATATATAATTTCAAGAAATTGATCTCAGAGAGGAAGTTCATTCATAATTTAAACAAACCTTTAAGAAAACATTTCCATTTCTCTGAATAGTTCAGATGAAATATATCATATACAGAAACTCTTCTGCTGGAAATGATCTCCACTGATCACTGTTGTAACTCAGAAAAACCAAAACCCTTAAATCCCACACATTTAGACCTAAACTCTCTCTTTTAAACCTACAAGTCGAGGGTTTACTCACTTTGGCAGAGGATGGCTGTGCCTCCACAGTCTTGTCCTGCAGGACTGTCATGGGATGCTGGAGCTCTGAGGGGAATAACAAACAAACTACTCATACTCTACACAATGAGGGTTTCTTGTTTGTGTTGTGCCAGGGTGACTGATGGTGGTTTGAATTGAATAAAAAGATGGACAACATGTCAGCTCACAAACAGTCGGGCCAAGACATTTGGAGCTCCCCCTACTGACTGACTGCAGGGTCATGAGCTCTGCCTCCATGTTACCAGGTGGGACATGGGTCCACTTTATGAGGGTGCCTGGGGCCTGGTGGCTGGTTTACATACCCCATGTATAGAGGCTATGCAATGGTCATCAGGCGGGCGGCACAAGTTTGACCTGTGGCTTCTTACGTTTGTCACTTTGCCATCTGCTAACTTGCTAACATAGCAAACAAGAGTTATTTCACTGAAAGTGTCGGTTTCTAATGGACACAATGACCTGATCGGCTGTAGACTTGGCTAACCTGAGGGATGTTTGGCCGTTTTATTGGTAAGACGCTGCTGTTGTTCATGAAAAAGAGGCGGAACATCAAAATCCATGCAGTCCTGTGCACAACTCAGCGTTAACAACAGCATATCAGGCCCATTACAGGTTTTGTTATTTTGCTTGACTTTTGAAATCATTGTTTTTGAGAAGGCCAATTGTCTGTAAGCCAAAATACTTTTTTTTCTTTTATCAAAAGTTCCAAAATACTTTTTTTTCTTTTATCAAGGAGTCAAGCGAGTCTTACTTCAGTAAGATGAGAAAGAATCCTCATTCAGTCATTAAACAGGGTCTTCTCTGCTTCTTAATTGATGGTGGGTTTCATATGAATGAGGAGAGGAAATGAATGCAGGGTGGAGAGATGGAGAGTTAACATTATGAGAAAGGTCAGTGGACACACATACAGGAATACACCCCCAGAAACACACACACACACACACACACACACACACACACACACACACACACACACACACACACACACACACACACACACACACTCAAAGACACAAACAGAAACAAACACACAGACACACAGACACACACACACGCTTGGGGTTTCCCTCAGGAGGTGATGTCAAGACAATTGGCGGTCGCTATGGAAACCCAACAGCATAAGGAGGAGAGTGATACCCATCCATTTACTTAAGTAAGTCCTTACTTAGCACACACACACACACACACACACACACACACAGACACACACACAGACACACACACACACACACACACACACACACACACACACACTGGTCTCTGGTCTCATCACATGCTATTAGCTGGTAAAGAAACACATTGTGATTGCTGGAGCACGCTCCTGTCCTTGTGGGGTTAAATAACACCATGATTCACCCTCTGCCTCAGACTCTCTTATCTGCTCGTCTGGGGCCTCACAGCTGCCTTCCTGCTTTCTTCCCAGCTTGAAAGCGTTGCACTCAATCCCCTCCACCTTGTTAAGCGGTGTGCTTCCTGAACAGAAGCCGCCTTTGTTTTATCAAATATTGAACTGAATCGCAGATACAGGCCGAAAATAATGTGAGAATGTGATTGGATGTAAAATGCATATATTTTGAAAAGCTGAGTCACCTCAAATGAACTTTACTTGTGTAGTGTTTGTGTGTGTTTGTTTTACACATATCCAAACCAGTGTTCTTCCTAAAAGGCCCTGCTTCCAGTTCATTTTACACCGACTGATTTTGAGGTAACAATCGCTACCATAAATGTACTTTGAAAAAATATGAAAGAAAATATTGTAACCCAAGTCACATATATAGTCATGACAAGATGGGGATGATCCGTGCATTGAGCTGTCATATCCTGAAGCCAATACTGTCCTCTGCTGATCCTCACAATCCCTCTCATCAACCTGCTTTCGCCCCATAGTCTCATATTTCAAGCCATCGCTACAGAGTCACTCAGATCAGGAATAGCAGTGAAATTGCAGATGAAAACAAGAATTCGGCTGAGTCATAACAGAACATATTTTGTGCAATTTACATACTTATAATTCCTCTAAAGGACTCACATCATAAAAAAAATGTCTTTTTGTGTCTTAGATGGTTTTCCCCTCTCTTTCAGATAACACAATCCCCCAAAACAGGATGCAACTTTCTGACACATCAGGTGGACTGACCTTTGTGACCTTTGCAGAGGCAGGCACCCATGGTCTCAGGTCAGCCGGGTGGTTATCTGTTCACCATGGTTTCCTCAGGGATCAGGAGCGGGTGACAAGCAGGAAGAAGGAGCGCAGCAGGAGTCAGTCAGTCAGGCGAGGAGCAGGGAGAGGTGAGGAGCTGAGGCGGGAGAAAAGTAAGATCAGGTTCACACTGAGCTGTAGGCTGAGGCACTGAGGAGAGAGAGGTGATAGAGAAACTCAAAGTGTGGGGAGGGTGGAGAGAGAGAGACGGAGAGAGAGGGGGAATCAGGGAGAAAGCACAAATGCCTGTTTGCTGACGATTTTAAATCCCCTCCCCTCCATTTCTTCTAATCTCCTCCTACTCTATTCTTCTCCATACTGCTGTTTATAGCGGACTCTCTATGTATAGATGGATAACAGCTTCATTTGTTCGTCTCAGGTGCATACTCTGAGAGACTGAACTGTGCAGGGATTAAACCAAAAGGGGCTCCAGCCTGCATGCAGTCGGATACCAACATGAAGAAAGCTGTGAATTGATTAAATAATAGTGAATCAGATCCAAATTGTTTTTCTTCATGTAGGGCAGCATGCATTGAATTTTTTCCAATGGAAGAGCACCCTAGAGTGGTCTGCTTTATTTTTATCCACGGGCAAACTAGGCCACCATAGAGGAATCTTAAGCATGTTTTATTTATCTTGTGTGAAGCCAGGAGGGCACATTAACAGTATTTTGACAGCAGTAGTGACATCGCAATGGAGACCCTCACCTGTTCCACATGTTCTTATCATGTCACATGTTAATGCAAATTCATCCATCACTTGCATTTGCATGACATATTATCCATAAGTCTCAGTCTTATTATCTGACCTGATGAGTTCATAAGCTTTAAAGATCAAAACTTTTTTTTGTTCCAGTCTGTAACCATGTGTATATCTGCTGGGAAAAATTGACCTCAATATAGACTCGACTCGTGGGGATTCCTTGGCTTTTGGAGCCAACCTCGAACGGACATACCAAGTTTTTTTTTGCACTTCCAGTTTTGGCTTCATTTTTCAGTATAGGAGGTTGCAGCATGTACAGAGACGAGTAATACTTCTGGAGCTCTTCAGTGCATGACAGTCAACACTCATAGTCCTGCTGGCACACTATGACATATTTGACAATATGACCTGGACATTGTCAAAGGCTAGCACAAGACATGATGTAAACACAGAAAATGTCTGTCTGTCTGTCTGTCTGTCTGTCTGTCTGTCTGTCTGTCTGTCTGTCTGTCCAGCTCACCCTGAAAAGTTTTTCAGGAGTTTTTTGCAAGTGTAAACAAAGTTTTGCAAAGAAAAATGGTCACATTCTTTTACTGACCTGACTTTAAAAAAACAGTTATGCCACAATTTTAATAAAATTCACACTGATGGACATCACAACACAAATTCATTTTTATAGACAGCATGCCGTGTCTCCTGACCTCATTAGCTCAGATACGCACGCACGCGCACACACACACACACACACACACTCAAAGACACAAACAGAAACACACACACACACACACACACACTCAAAGACACAAACAGAAACACACACACACACACACACACACACACACACACACACACACACACACACACACACACACACACACACACACACACACACACACACACACACACACACACACACACACACACACACACACACACACACACACACACACACACACACACACCTGTAATAAAACAATCAGACACGTTAATGCTTCCTTGCCCTGATGGCTTGTTGTCTCTGTCTGTCTCAGACTCCTCCTGCTGTGAATGCTGGGAGATGTAATGAGGGCTTTGGTGACATCACCTCCTCCAACTGTGCCCTAGCCTCTTTGGAGGAGGAAAATCCTGTTGCCATGGCAACTATGTCACTCTATGGTTCTAAAGGCCTTTTTTTCCCTCAATTTATCGGATGGAGTAAAGAGGCAGTTACATTACATCAACAGAGGGAGGGGAGAACGGTGCTGATGAAGTTAGATAAATCAGAACACTTAAAAAATAAAACATCTCAGCTAAATTCGAAGGAGCTGAGTGATGATTTGAAGATGTCACTGCAATTCAATTTGGCCTGAGCCAATAATTACGTAAACTCTTACTTTCAGTAACTTTTACTACTTTTACTTTCAGCACTTTTCTATCACTACAACCATTAAACGTGCACACATGTACTCCCAACAATTTAACAGAAATTTCAGGACAAGGTGCGTCTGAAATCTTCCCATATTGCTCCACGCTCGTCTCAAACAGTGTGAAGTTTACCCTGTTGGAAGGGATGAGGTGTGTGTGAGGAGGGGTCTCAGGAGACAAGACATGACAGAAAAGGCCCGTGGAAATCCTAGATGGTGGACAAAGTGACAGAATTTAAAACTATAATGACAGTGTTTGAATGCATATTCATGTTTTGTATAATTTGATATAATTTCAGATTCAGTAAGATTCAGGTGGGGAAGAAAATATTGGCAGGCAAAAAGAGTATGAACAGCGATGGCATCAGTTTTTCACTTGTTGTGTTATGTACGTCTTAATAATGTCATCATCTCAAGCTCCCAGTGAATTCTCCTGACTATATGTTGTGCTGCTTTCACACATCAACTTACTCTGACTAAAGGAAATGAGGATGGCATGAACAATTCTAGATAAATTCTGGGTGAAATATTTGCATTCAACTCATTTCAACTCCTTCATGAGTTTCTGAAACCTAAAATGTTCTGAAGAATTGCAGGACCACGATCAAGAAACAGGGGTCTCTCAAAGATCCCCTTGAACACTAAAATGATAGTGGAAAAAAGTAAACGCTAAACAAAGGTAACAAGCCTTTAAATCAACATCCAGTGACTCGTTAACATCTCCTCTGGAACTTCCCTAAAACCTTTAAGGAAACAAAAAATCTTCAAAAAGTATCTGGAAACCTTTGTTAATTCAGACCCTTTGCTGTGAAACAATGTGCTCTACAGAGGAGACTGGCAAGGAGCAGTCTGACCTCTTGTGGTGAAAAAACAAAACTGCAGCATATCTTAAAGTAATACACCCGGCTTAGAGGAAAAAAATCTAAACTCTACACATTTCATCATTTTAGAGCCCAATCACAGCCATGGATGGAGGACCCGATCAGAATTTAAAGAGTTGAAGGTGCTCAAAAACTTACAAAACTTTGTACACATTTTAAGCAGGCAAAAGCTTATATTTCATTGGCCTTGTGCAAAATTCCTAAAAACACAAAAGCACTCCTTCACATTTTTAAAAAAATGCAATGACATTGAGTGTGCACGTCAACCAGGGGGATCAGTAGCTGAGTCTGGAGGAACTCGGGTTGGGATATGTTCCAATGCGGACTAAAAACATGGAAGTTGGTCTGGTAGCTGGAGAGGTGCCAAACCACCGCCTAAGTACTGCCGAGGTGCCCTTGAGCAAGGCACCTAACCCCCACCAGCTCATGGGACACTTCCAGTGGGGGCAGCCGTCGAACTCTGACATCTCTCCATTAATGCATGTCCCTAGGTCCTGCTTGTGCTTGCGTGTGATCCAGGCCTGTTTGTGTGAGAAACATGTTTTTAAAATAACAGAGTGCGGACCAGAAATTCCACCTCTGGGATTAATCTAAAAATATGAATGCAGGAGAAAGGCTTCCCTGATCCCCTTAAGGTCTGTCCTAAGGTCTGGCTCTCACCTTGTATGTTAAGAAAAGTCAAGTCTTTGCCTGTTGGACGAACACATTTGCTGTCAGCCTTGATGTCCTTGCATGCTCTCCAAATATCGACTGTCTCTCATCTGTTTGGATTTTCCATCAGACAAAATAAATCTTGAATTTGAGAGGATGAGAATTTTGGGATTTTGCTTAGTAGCTGAAAAGTGAGCTGTAGGAATGTTTGACGTCCACATACACACATATACAGCGATGCTCTTCGTTGGGAAGCCACAGACATTAAATTGACTATCATTTCTGTGGTTTCCTTGAGCCAAAGATGCACTTAGATGCTTTTCAGTGTCACGTGATTGTCAAATACTGTAATTTATATGCACATCATATATGATGCGCTGTTTATTGTGTAATTCAACACATGTATGATTGGAGAAATGAGTTATGATTCAGCTTCAAGGGAAATGAAACAAAAAGGAAAAGAAATGTTGCCGTCTGCTTGTGAGGGACTTTCCCACTTCATATGTGAGAGGAAAGAAAACGTACTTGGAGGTACATTTTAAAACTTTCACAAGGTCAAGCTGACAGACCACCGTGCTTTTTATAGACCCACCCTGCTTCAAACTCACACAGCTCCACAATTCACAGTTGGAGTTGCCCACTACAATCTGAGAGAAATATCAGCGCCTCGAGGAGAACGAGAGTCGGAGATTTTAATAGAAAAGCAACACGGTTTGGCTGCAGCAGCCTGAGGTTGGAGGATCACATGCAACAACAAAACCAGCCCTGATGAGGCTCTGATGAAGGCTTGTTTGGCAAATGGTACAAGTTTCAGACATAAACTGGGAACTGCTCTGAGAGTTTGTTCTTCTTTGGCTTTTTGCAGAGCCTCTTTTCCTGATTTGTATCCAAAGCGTCCACCTCAATAAAGTAATTTAAATCTTGCAATATAATGCTAACTGTATGCAGAAGGCCACTTAAAGTGTATTCAAGCCCGGTCCTTAAACCAGCTTCTCATACATGAAGAATTGCAGATATAAATCCCCTTCAACATTAAACATGAAGGTCACCAGAATGATTGTTTCGCTTGTGTTTTGAGTCATAAAGTGCTTTGATCGTGACTGGCACAGCATCATCTGATAACAGAGGTATGAATGATTTCATTCACGCTCACTTGGCAATAAACATTCTCACAGCTCAACGTGTCAAAGCAGGAAAAGCGCAGGTGTAATTGATAACATTAAAATAGCTTCATTCCTTTCAGCTGACATAATCTCATGTTCCTGTGGTGTTGTGCATGCGAGCTCGCTGTCATGGCTTACTACACCGCTGATGCAACATAACCATCATTAATGAAATCTGTTCCACCTGAGCTCTGCTGCATCTGATTTGAGGTTTTTTATAATCATGTTTTGTCGCGCTTTCAGCGTGTTAAATGTGCCAAACAGTGTAAATGTGTTTTCTTGTGTTTGAAATGGCATATTTCCCTGTCAAGTCAAACACCTTTTCAATGCATCATGTAGAAAATAACATAACCCTATGTATGGACCTCAGAGATCAAGTTTTCCTCCAATGTTTAAATAAAATCTTAACCAATAACAACCAAAGCAACATGGATCGATTGTTTAACTTTACACACATTTTTGTATTTGGAATAAAGCAACTTGTACGTAGTTTTTAAGAGGATTGAATATCTGCGGCCGAAGTCACAAAGCCTCCTAAATACCAAGAGTTGTTCCTCGTGACAACATTTTAAGAACATTCTTAGATTTGACATTTTGTAAGTTTTTGAAGCTTTACGTTTAGACTCCTTGTAAAAATTGCAAAGTTATTTCACAAATGTCAGTTATTCACAAAGCTTCTTAGCCCTAAAAGAGCTCCGAAGGTGTAAAACTACTAGTGAGCAGGGGCCGTATTCACAAAGCCTCTTAAGGACTAAGAGTTCCTCCTAGTGACAGAATTTGAAGGATTTTGTAAGAATCAGGACATTTTCTAATACATTTTATTTTATTTCATAATAAAAAAGCGTCTTAGCCCTTAAAAGAGCTACTCAGGTGTAAAACTGTCAGGAGGACTTTTAAGAGATTCTCAAGCTGAGGAGTTAAATGGAGAAATGATCTTCAAACAGTATTTGAAGAATATTTTTAACTCATAGTTGGGCAGAACAGACAACAAATATTTATGCAGACATTTCAATCCAACTCTGATTCTTTTGTGTATAAAGTAAAACATGCATGTTGAGTGTGTCTGCATGTAGTTACCTCCACAGATGCATCCAATCTCTAATCAAGACTCGTCACCTGCTGATGTAACTTTAAGCGTGTGAAGAAGCTTCGGCATGTGGGCACGTTATTTCAAACATTGTGTGGGCTGTATAGTTGTATTACAAATTCTCTGGATTTTATTAAACTGTTTTTAAGATAAACTTATCTGCTGTTCAGGTCCATAACCCTGAAAAGTGCTCAGGGCTCAGGGCTATCTCTCAGCCAGGAATTTTATAAAACTTCAAATGGATTACAGATTTATGGTGGTGGGAGGAAGGTTTTTGAAGTTTGATTGATCCTGACGTTTGCACAAATCCACTTTAGTTCCTGTATGTGCGAGCTCTGGGGGCGTCGGGGGAAGAAAAGGGAAAAATGTGTAATATATGATGTTTACAGATTTCTTATCTCAACACAATATTTAAGACCGTGTCCTGTTTGAGTGGGTGCTGTTGAAGTTCTGGTCAAAACCCTGTTTGGAGCTAAAAGTCTTTATCATGATCCTCAATCAGCAGGATCTGAACCTTTTCTCTTCTGTTTATTCGTTCTGGAGACGTCACAACATCGACATTTCACTTCACATGTCACTCATTAGTGAGTGGTTAAAACCTGCTGTATGGAGCTCCTTGTTCTTTTTTGGCTTTTACTTTCGCCTTCTATGAGTAGTTTGGTGAAACGCATGCCAAGCACAACATGAAGAATGCTGGGAAATATCTCCCAGATTCAACAAGGGACAAAGTGGTCGTCCAAATATCTCTAACCATGAGAGACTCTCTGAGGAAGTGTGAGGGACTTTCTGTGGCCTGCATGGGCATGTAGACGCTGACTGGAAATCTCAGTTCCATTTGTCTCCAAGATAGTTTGTATGTATTTTATGCGATGGCCTTTCCTTCTGCAAGAACTCCCACTGAGTCAGGCAGAATGAAACCATAATATTAGCTCTAGTATCTCATGATAGACTGAGCATGCTGAAAACCACCGTCTGCAGACCGGTCCGCCCTCCCTTTCCTGCCACTTCTTCTCTCTATTTCTCCTTTTTCTTTTTTCTTTTCGGCTGCAGAATCACTAAAAAAAATCCCTCTTAGCTGTGTTGGAAACACATTTTGATGACACCAACCTGAAGGCTGCTTCAGATAAAGAATGTGAAAATGCAGCTAAAGGATGTGAAAATGCAGGGGACCTTTGCTGGTTAATGGCTCTGGTTACTTAGCCTGCAGCAAAGTTGGCAAGGTCTCTCAAGGCTACACCAACAGGAAATTGCATTAATCTCGAGCTGGGCTGAAGTAATTGACTCCCTTCTTATTCAAGGCGCTGCCAAAGTTTCAGCGGACCACCTCGGCCGTCCTGGTTAGAGAGGAACAGGAGTTGGAGGCCTCGGGGCTCTGACTGAAGCCTCCCCTCCATGTGCTCCCTAATTGGTTTAATGACCGTAATTATCTGCTGGGGTGCATGTTGTGCTCGGGACGATTAATGGCCTCCAAAACATATGCAGACAGGCGGAAACTGAGAGAGGGGGCAGGGGTGGGCTGATACAAAGAATAGCTCTGCAGAAAAAAATGTCATAAAGTCACAGGAAGAGACACAACCTGCTGGGTCAGAGAGATAGAATAATGACACAGCGCTTTGGTGCTGTTTTGTTTCTTCTTTATGGGTATTTTCTGTTGTTAAAATGTTGCGTTAACTTTTGTGGCTTGTTTCTTCTTCTGGTGGAATGAACTATTTAATTAGAGGTAAGCTAAGGTACACATATGGACCTATAGAGGACCGTGCCACCCATGTAGTTCAACACGGAACGGGAACTTTACAATGCTGCAGAAAACCTCCATAAAGAAGCAGATTCTGCAAGATTTCAGTTGTAGTAACACTAATGTCCTCTAGGGGCCTGACTCTACAAGCTCTCTAACTGTGTAACATCTATTTCTCTTTTCTGTCCAATTCAGGGTCATGATGGGGAATTTCTTTACAAGACTGCAACTAGTTACTTTAAAAAATATTGAACTATTCTACTAATTATTATTTAAACGGTTATTATAAAAATGTGAAAACTGTCCATCACAGTCTCCTGAAGACCACAGATATGATGGCTGATTGTACCATGGATATGTTGCCTCATTGTCTCATATTGGGGGTCAAAAGCTGAGAAGTTTGGGAAGCATTGGTCTAACTTTTTGTTTTAGTTTAAGCTACATTTAAAAAAAAAAAAAGCAGATGTTTCAAGTTTACATAAGAAGGAAATGCAGCAAAAGTGTGAACTGAGGTGTGTTTGTCTGCTTGAATAAAACTGTCACACTGAATCACAAAGTCATCCTTATTTTATCAGTGATAATTGAAGTAACAGCTAATGTACTATACAGCATATGTTCACCCTCTCTCTGCACTGTTTGCACAGTGTCAGACCATGTTGACAGTATACAGTACCAGCTGACCTGTATTTACTGTGCTAACATAATGTTTGTTTGCCTTTGTTTAAATATCCTTTCTGTATTTAGCTTCATCACTTATCTGTAACTTTCTCTGTATTTGTTTGACTTGCTATAAACAGAGTGTAATTATGTCACCATAATTAGGTTTACTGATTTTAACAGTTTTGTCCAATCACAGATGTCTCGCAGTGTCAGGCTGGTTGCCTCGTGTACACTGCTCTTTCATCAGATTTTTGGTTCCTGTAGTTTACAACAATAGCAGTGAGCAGTCAACTCAGACGAAGACTTAAACATCTCTTCACAAACCTTGGGTTAAGATCACCTACATTACAGACGGGATTTTGTAAAATGCACATCATTATTCATTCACTGCATCATCATCGGACCTCACCTTTGGTTGTTCACAAGCTCATGAAATGTGAATGCAACCTACACTCTAGTGCATGTATACATTAGTATGAACCCTCATATTGGACTGTCATTGGGCCATTTCTTCCCTGCAGTACTTCAAGTTTTTATACTTTTTGCAGGAACTTTTAATTGAATAACGTTTTGAATCCAGGGTTTTCCCTCGGGATCAATAAAGTATCTATCTATCTATCTATCTATCTATCTATCTATCTATCTATCTATCTATCTATCTATCTATCTATCTATCTATCTTTTTATTTGTATTATTTGCCAGTCCTTTGTTTTGTGTTCTCTTACAGTCGTGTTGAAATACGTCGGCACTCAAAGAAATCCTGCAATGTGATGACTTCACTTTTGTATAAACAGGTTATTGCTCCTTTAAACACAATTCTGCACACAAACTGAACCCATCATGTGAGACGTTTGCATTTTAGTAACGGCCATGAACAAAACACAAACTGAACGTGAAGAAGACCAAACAGAAGAATAAAGTTACTGCTGTGTAACCGTCGATATACTCCAATGGGGAACATGTTCTTTGAGAAGAGACATTGCCATTTCTTAACAACTGTTAAAATAAATATAAATATATCAATTTAAATTTAATGTGCTGTTAAAACAAGCTCTAAGCGATGTGCAGACCTCAAAGGATCATTATCCTTTTCCCTCTAAACAAAACTGAAATCTGAGCGGCATGATGTCATGCTGTATGGCTCTCGCTGCTTTCCAACAGTTTCAGGAGGATTTTAGGTCTGGTTTGATTTTATGTGTGTATAACTGGTCTCCACTGATCCAGTTTGATGAGTCTCTCCTGAACTAAACTTTCTTGTAAACGGCAGCAGGCACAAAAGCACTCAGATATTTATGGGCTCCTGTAAAGATGGACATGTGAGAATTTTAATGTGTTGAGTGACATCAGGGGTGTCATTAGCTGGAGTATGGGTTGAATTAGGACGGGGTTTCCAAATATACAGAGAGTCTGCAGACGGACGAGGCTTATGTCAACAGGGGCTTGTGTTTCTGCCCTCCACTCCCCCTCATGTCGCCTAGTGCTGACATCAAACAGATCCCAGCAGCTCAGTTTGGGAAATGCAAGATGCTGGTAATAATTATTACCCCTCAGTATCTCTAAAAGCATTTAGTTCCAGCAGCTTAGATTGTTTTGATTGTTAGATTGTTTGTGGATTAAACCTCGAGGAGAGCTTTGGCAGCTTTCAGAGTGTAAACTTGGATAAGAACGGAGAAAAATCTTTTTTGTCGGGAATGCAGTGCAATTGGAAAATTGAGGGGAGATTAAGGGAAGCAGAATAATCTGAAAGAGCCCGAGAGCGCTGGTGAGAGAAACAGCAGTGGAAAGACGCAGGAAGACCGATATAGACAGAAATTGGAGGATGTGTTTTCTGGTCAGGAACCCGTCCCTAAAATTAGCAGGGATGTAAATTCCTCTGCGTTTTTTTTTTTTTTTTTTTATCCACGCATGACAAAGAGAGAGGCCTGCCAGGAGAACATAAAGCAAAATACAAAAATGGAAGAGCCACAGTGTAGGGAGGGGTCATACATGAACAGAGCCATGGTAATGTTTTCCTTCTTCCTTACTTCTTTTCAAATTGACCTTCACCCTGAGAACAAAGACATCTAACAAGCCACAAGAAAGAGGGAAAAAAATCTCTGTAAGCGAAAGCCGCGGCCCCCACATACAACAGTCCACAGGGGGAGGCTCGGTCCCTGGACGCCAAGCCTTCAACACAATCACCGCACATGCTATTGTGGCCTGCAGTAAAGCCCTGGTATGGCCTAAATCTCCCCGCTAACCCCCCTCTGCCCCCACCCTGCTATTTCTCTGTCTCCCCATGCATCCCTGTCATTTACAGTCCTAATGACAAGACACAAACTTCCACACGTTCAGCCCCCGCAGAGCAAGGATAATCACATTACAGCTGACGACAGGGACATACACCAAACTCCTCCTGCAGTCACTTTGGACACACTCAGATGTGGATTTGCATAAATCCAAAGAGTACAGTCAGCAGCTACAGTGTGTGGCTCTGCTTCTCTTTTTCCATGATGGACAAGAGTGACAAAAAAAAAAGACTCCACCATGTGAAACACTGAAGGGACGGATGGAAAATTGCGGATGACTGTCGGTTCACAGTAGCCACACAAAGCCAGGACTATTTCGAGGCCTCCCAATGGTTTAAAGTAAGAACTTAAAGCCAGCTGCAAGTCAAGGACAAAGTCTCAGAAGGAACTTGTATCATATCCAACTTCCCATGATCCTTCTGTGTGGGGCTTTCTTTTGCTACTGATTAGCTCAAGCCCTAAATATTGACATTCCTCTTTGTAGTGTATGGCTGTTATCTTAAGAATGCATGCTGGGCTTTGTCGCTTACTTCAATCAACCAAATCTGATAATATTAAATACAAGGCGCTAAGGAACTTTCAGGGACTTTCCTCAAACTATAAGGTCACAGTGACTTAGATAAGGCAAAGCGGATCCTTCAAGGTGAAGCACTAACCGAGTATGGGGCATGTCTGGACCTGTTGAATTCCCTGGCATGAACATTCTTTATTTTATTGTGTTCTATTTGCATTTTTGTCTTCGGCAGGTGTGAATCTTACGATCCATGCTGGTGACAGCTGCACCCTCTCCTGCATGTTCACTGAAATGATCTAAAATTAGACTATAAAAGTTCCCAAATACAACTCTAACCTCTGGTTTAGTGTTAGGAAATAAAGTAATACAAGAAGTGAATGTGACATTAAGTCTGTTTACAGCTTCTTTGTAGGGCTCACAGTCAGACAGCCTGCTGAAGTCCAGTGGAAATCCTTCAGATTTAACAAATAATTCCAGTTTAATAAAACTTGTATTTAATGTTTGTGGTTTCTACCATCACTCACATTTGTTAGGATAACAATGTTAGCACTCGAGGAGTCTATTTCATGTGTGAATGTGCTGCAGGAGTTCGACACCAGGCCACCTGAACACTCCACTGAACCTCCAAGACAAGGCAGCTCAAAATCTTTGAGGATTTATTGTTGTTAATGTTTCTGGGACATGAAGTAGAAACTTGCAGTAATTAAGCAATATCACATAAGAGGGAGTATTGTTGTACTGAATATCAGGACAGCGACTCTGTTGGTATCCATGGTTACCACAGAGCTGCTGCTTCATACTTTATATGAACCTTTACTTTTATCCATCCATCTACACATTATCCATACCACTTTTCCTGTTTTGGTTCGCAGGCAGGCTGAAGTTGATTCCAGCTGTCAATTAGCTGGCGAGAGGCGTCGTTACACGCTGGACTGTTCGCCAGTCGATCACTTACAAAGACAGACAACCAGCCACACTCACATTCACACCTACGGTCAATTCAGAGTCACCAATCAACCGAAGGAGCATGTGTTGAGACTGTGGGAGGAAGCCGCAGAGAACCCACGCATGCACAGGGAGAACATGCAAACTCCACACAGAGAGGCTCCTGTTGGACAGGGATCCGAACTAGCAACCTTCTCGCTGTGAGGCGTCAGCCCTAACCGCTGCACCACCATGCAGCACCTTTGCTTTGATGATCAAAGATTTACGTTTGATCAAACTAGTCTGAGGTTTGAGATTAATGCATAAACGAAAAACACAGTGAGCTGATAGAGCTGACCCCACTTTGGCCCCCGGGAGCCCCGTATAGAATAGACTAATACACAAGCGTTACAATAAGACTAAAGCAGCTGAATATTACATTCAAAACAGAGTATATTCCAGCAAGGATTGTTTTGACTGATTCATATACACAAATTCTTTATTTTGACAAAAAGCCAGTACTGTTAAATGATACATGGAGGAGGAATTAAAAGAGAACGTCTCGATGGTTTCTGTCACTGAAATGAAAACAAGTCTTGAAATATTTCTGTTAGGAATTTATTAACAACCGTTTTTCCAGTTTATGCATCTAAATGCTTTACAGCTTATAGTTTATATTTGATTTCAAGTAAAGGAGAAAAGCGCTGACGTCCTCTCACGAAGCAGTTCATTTATCATTGAGCATCATTTTCATTCAACAAATATTTAAAATCAAAGTGCTGGCTCACAGTCTGTAAAAAGTTTAAAACACAGTTTACATTCAAAATCTTAAAAATGTTAAAAACTGAGGTCGTCCAACTACTTTGAGAGTAACTCTCTGTCTGTGCACTGATCAGGGAAAACTCTCAGTCTTCACAGGTCACATGATGTCATCTCTCTTGTTGATAAAAAAGTCTCATCAGACTCTCGTAGCTGAGAAAAGTGACGGCGTTGACCGGGAAGGCCCTGAGGCTGTTCAGCAGGAGCCCTTTGAAAAAGACCCTTAGTCCCTCTTCTTTGACGCTGACTCTCATGCAGTGAAGGACCCCGCTGTACTCACGACCTCCAGCCCCCGACAGCTGGAGCCTGGCTTTCACCACGTCCATGGGGTTGGCGAAGGCCCAGGTCACCACGCCCGCAATTCCACCTGCCATCAATATCGCAAAAGTACCTATAAAGAGAAAAACGTAGTGTTTATATGAAAATATTCAACATTTATTAAACTTTTTAAAAATTCTTTATTCATCCTTCACAGGAAAATTCTGGTTTTAACCTGTTATTGAGAGACATGCTTCTCACGCACACACACACACAGGACCTGTGGACATGCATTAATGGAGAGATGTCAGGGGTGCGGCTGTTACACAGGGACTGTACCAGAGTTGGGTTTGTTGCCTTGCTCGAGGGCCCCCCAGTACTCGTGAAGTGACCTGGCATCTCCAGCAACCAGACCATCTTCCATACTATGGTTCTCACCGGCGCTTGAACCAGCAACCCCTTCAGTTTCCAACCAAAGTCCCTACAGACTGAGCTACTGCCGCGCCGAGATAAAAGCACCAGAACAAAACCGCTCGTTACAAAAAAAAGCACCAAAATAATCTGTGCAGAAAAGGCTAAACTCACTGATGTTAAAAAAGCACAAAGTCATCACAAAGATGATCTACATATTACAGTTTACGTTTTTTTTAGTGTGTCACTAAGACCACAATGCTGCTGTGATGTTTCTAGCTTTATGAATTAAAGGCCCATCAGTGTTTTTGGTTTGAAGTTTTCCTGAAACCAATTTTTTTTATTGTTTTTACTTTTGCCTTCAAAACTGACCTGGCTGTTTTCCGTCCTCCGTCAGAGCCTTTCGAGTAACTTCGTAAGGCAAAAAATAGAGTCCATAGCAGGGTACATCTCTCAGAGCGAGGGCCAGCGCTCCTCTGAAGAGGCCGCGCGGACCCTCCTCCTTTAGAATGACGGCGACACAGTGAAAGGGTCCACGGTATCGGACGACTGTTGCTTGACTCTGGAGACGCACTTTCACCAGGTCAATGGGAGCAGAGACCAACACCTGAAAGAAGAAGTGTGCGTTTTGTCAGAAAAAGAAGAAGAAGTAAACTGCAGAAAAAAATTGAGTAGTAAACAAAGGCTAAAATACACGTAAGCTAAGAAGCACTTAGATCAGGGCCGTCACGATAACAGACTTTAAAATTGAGATAACATACTGGTAAATATCAAACGATATTGATGGGCCTACCTGTTTCAATTCCACTGCAACAAAAATAGAAGTCCTGAACCACACATTGAGTAATTTCCTAATAAAGAAAATGTCTTGCACAACATCTAAATTGCACAAACAGGTTTGCAATGTTTTGGGACTGACACGCCTGTCCCACATGCGAGTCTTGTGAAATAGATGGTGAATGGCCTTGAACTTGTATGGCACTTTTCTCGTCTTCGGACTACTCAAAGACGCACACATTCACACAGTGATGGCAACCATCAGAATCCATTCATGCACGTTTATACGCCACCAACGAAACAACCCAGGGTCAAGTGTCTTCACCAAGGACACATCAGACATGTGGCTGCAGGAGCTGAGGATCGAACCCTGACCTTCTATCTGAGGGACGGCCAATCCTACAAATTGAGCCTCCCCTATGCAAATGTGAATATATTTATTCTGTTTTGAGCTGACCAAGACATAAACACAACTTCAGCATCTTTTTGAGACCATTTCACTTAATATGCAATCGTTAGGCAGAACACAGCTGAGCCAGAGTAAAAAACTGCTGACAAGGTTCAGACCAGTGTGAGCGGGCCGGTGTGACACCTCGTGGTTCTGTTGATCAGGTACAAAGACAGACTGGAGCAGGTACTGTGCTGCAGTGGGATAAATGACTTTATAAATGTGTGACTGTGCGGCGCTGACGCTGTACTTTAAACCTCACGCCTCTTTTGCTCCTTTGAACCTCGGCGTGCAGGAAGAAATCACTATCTGAAAAACATGAGCGTGCAGAGCTTCTTCACACTTTATATGAACTAACTTTTCATTTACAAATGGACGACAAATGACACACTATTGAATGACAACCCCATCATTTACTGGCTGAGGAGGAGATGCATGAAAAAATCTGATCCAAAATGAAAACACCTGAGGTCATTATCGGGGCGGAAAATATTCAAGACATAAATACCAGTACTCATTACATGAAACTCATTTCTGAAGTATTCAAGCGTTTGATTGTTTGATGTGAGTTCTGTTGTTGTTCACACTTGCTATTTAAACTCTATGTTCAGGACATGTGAGTCAGGTCATGACAAACACAGTATACTATCACGTGTTCTTACCTGCATCAGGCCTGAGAAGCATCCTGCTGTGAAAATGTGTGTCATAGAGGCTGGTGTGCCCTGACTGCGGTCACTGCGCCGAGACTGACTGAGGTAATCTAAGGCATTACTGTAAGAGCCAAAAACAACAGAGTTTGTGATGCCTGTTGTCAACACCGGAAACGCCATTCCTTTGAAGAATCCATGGAGCTGAAATATTAAAGATATTGGGAACATCAACAACTCTCTGTTGTGTGTGTGTGTGTGTGTGTGTGTGTGTGTGTGTGTGTGTGTGTGTGTGTGTGTGTGTGTGTGTGTGTGTGTGTGTGTGTGTGTGTGGCTTTGTTTTGGGAGGTTGTACCTACGTATGACGTGACATGTTGTGCAAAGTTTAGAAGAAAATGACACCTACCCCTTCATGCGAGTATGTTTTAGCCACACAATGAAAAATGCCTTTATACATCGACTGGGCCTGCAGACGCACCTACAAATAAAATAGCAGAAGTAGTAAGAAGCAAGTTTTTATATTTAGTCATGACAATAACTCTTAGAGGGTCTTGCAACCTTCACTGTGTCTAAAGGATGTCCCACCGCCAGTCCCAATGCACCTGCACACACAGGAAACAGATTTCTCCTCAGGAACAGAAAAACGTGCATTAAGTTTAATGAACTGCTATGTCTGGTCAAAGGTGTATTACCTGAAACACATCCAGCTATGAATTCCAAAAAAGGCATGATGAAAGTCACAGTTTCAAAACCTGAAAGTCAAATCCATGTGTTAGATAGTTAGGAGAGAGCAGCGGCTATTTCAACACATCCTCCCATTCGCCTTCATAACTCTAAAATCTATTAATCATCAGCTGACTCTCGTCTTGTCTTGCTTTTTAAGGGATGAACTCGTTTGTTTCGTTTGCTAAGTTAATGTCAGACTGGTCTGTCTACTATCATACTTAGCTTTTACTGCTTACACTACATGTCATACCATTGTTTCTGTTATTGTAGCTAAAATGTCTTAATCGTTGTTGTTGTTGTTGTTGTTGTTGTGTTGATCTTGCTCCTTCGTCCTGCAGCTCCCTCAAACTCACTGTCCAACAGTCTCAGCAGATGGCTGTTCAACATGAGTCTGGTTCTACTTCAGGTTTGTCTCATTAAGAAGTTTTTCTTGCTCCTGGAAGTTTGTTACAAAATACTCATGATGGATTCATGTTGGCTCTTTGTAGATTAAATAACAGTAAGGGTATTTTACCTGCGCGTTTGTAAAGTGTCTTGAGAAAACACTTGTTATAAATGGGCTCTTTGTAAATATAGATGCATTGATTGCCCCCCCCCCCCTCAGTGTTGCATCTTTACAACAGCTGTAAAGTGAACTGATGGTATGCTTGCAACACATGAAAGTTAATATATCACTGACAGTCAGATACTGAGGTAAAGATTTTTTAAATGTGATAGCAATGTTAAAGTCAACTGTTTTAACACGCAAGTCGTCCTATTAGAAGTTCACCACTCCTCCTTTAAAGAGGATTAAACATCTTTTGGTGGGGGTCTCAGTTTGGGGGCATTTTTTCTACATTTCGTTTTACCACATAGTCTAACCATGCATCGTTAGCCGAGCTTAAACTCCCTTAAAAACGTGCGTAGAGTTCTCATTCGGATATTTGCAACAACATATATCATGCAACAACAACAGAAGTTTGGTAAAGAAGACCACTTCGCCCACCTTTAGTCACCGTCACCACATTACTGTAAGAAAATCCCAGGCATGGTCCTGCTCGTCTTCTCTGCACGACCACTGAATGAACGACCTCGTCCCACTCTGCAGCGGAGTTGCCAGATCTTGCAGGAGAAAAGTAATCAGATCGATTGAAAGCAGCCCAAAACAACAGGTAGAAAAACTCGAACCTACATATTGAAAACATATTATTGAACGCTGCATGCAAAATATTTTTCATGTATAATTAATCTTATTTATCTGATGAAACGTTTTGTAAATTATTTCCATAAATGCATGGGGTGTTTCTAGGACTTCTGGACCCCATGGATAGGTCACCTCAGTCAATCCTGCAGTATTGCAATAACCACAGCTCAATTACACAAATACCCTTTAAGAGCTTTAAATGAATAGTGCCAAATTTGTCCTTCAATGCATTTTGATACCAAGCATTTCATGATCATCATTATCGAAAAATACTGTTTGTATGTTTGTTTTTTGTTTTTTTGTTTTAAGAAAGGTGCATCAGAGGAGAATAAGTTCATTGTATAAATACATTGGAGATGCTTCTGTCATGAAATGTTGTCAATTTGTTTAAAAAAACATCTCAGAAACCAATTACCAATTCACAGTCAGTATCTTTACAGATAGAAGCCAAGGGTTGCTTATAATAAGCAAACCTGGCAACCTTAACCAGCAGCAAGCGTCAAAGCGTCTACCTTTACAAAATGAATGACAGCAGTGGGATCCCAATGACTGCATTGTATAGAAGTGATGCATACAGGGACATAGAGAGAATATTAGAGGAGCAGGAGCCCCATTTTACAAAAGGGGCATTTTAAAAAGAGATAAATATAAAGCCTGGAATAACACATTTTATGACAGGATAAGGAACATTGAAATGTTTAACCATTGACCACAGACACGTTTTAATAGTGAAGTAGTTCAAGTGTGACACAACAGAAGAGTTCATGGGAGAAGAAAATCGAATGTCCTGCAGAGGAATCATTTCCCAGAGCAAGAGTAATCAAAGGGCAGAGGACAGTGTGACCTCTGCTTGATAAATACAAACATCAGAGCCAACTAAACTTTCATCATGTTTACTTTTCTCTCATGCTTTCATTCTGGCTGATTTGATTAGAGAATTTGATGAGAATAAAAATGTAATAAAATTGTATCTGTTGTTGCTGACATTGAAGTGATAATGTATGCTCAGTGTGACGGTGTGTCTGTGTGTGCGTGTGTGTGTTCATGAGCTGTCCTACCACACACCTTTCAGGACCTGAAAAGTAAGTCAGAGCTCCTCACCTGCATGTGCTTTGTTTCTTTTGCAGTTATATTTGGGTCCAAGCAAGCAGCAAACTCTTGTGTTAAAAAATAAAGCCTATGTGCAAAAACCATTAAAAATAATAATAAATAATAATAATAAATAACGATGCTGACATCCTGGCTAAAAAACAAACAAACAAACAAACTTGGACTGAAGAGCTCATGTCTTTATTGACTAACCATGTACAGGGGTTGAATTTTCCATTACTCGTCTGTTTTTATTTTATGAAGGATAGCTGTTTGCCAGGAGGCCTCTCGCCTCAGCTCCAGATTTTTGCATGAGACAGATGTTCCAATATTTAAACTGCTGTTGACGGGCTTTAAGAGTCCCCATCAGTCCCAATGGGTGAATTATTTATCATCAATTCACTATATTTATTCCCATGTCTATGGTTAAGATACTTGAAAGGCAAAATAATACATGCTTAGAAGGCCACTATAAATATGAAGTGTAAAATAAAAACATGTGTGATTACTTTGCAGTAATATTACAGTAAAAGATTTGATTACTCAAGAAAGGGTCCTCACTTTGGTCCACTGCTGGTATCATAGGAATGCATTTGTGTGTTTGTGCAGTTTGGGTAGGATATCAATATTTGTATTAAAAACAAACACATATGTGCAGTTATATTATGGATAAACAAACATAAAGTCAAAGTCACCTTTGTTGGTATTGTAGGCATCCATGTGCGTTTCTGTGAATGTTTATGGCTGAACTGTTATCTGCCTGCAGTTAATGAAACACACAATCATGCTTATTACAGGTTCCCCCTCTGGAGTTAAACCATCCGGCAGCATTATAAGGAGATCCAGGTGGAAGTCTAAACATCCTGACGATTTTTAAATAAATAAAGCATTCCTCTGCTCTATTTGACGTCAGTGACGTAGCAGTCTTTATGAAATGTCAGATATTGTTGCTCCACACATGCCACAGACGTAATCTCAGAAATGAATCAATCAGATAAGGAAAATTCATATTTTTTTTCTTTATTAAGAATGAGAGAACAACCTTCAATTAAAATCCCAGCTCAGTGTTTATCAGCATAAATAAATAAAAGGTAAAAAATAAATAGGCTATTAAATACAGTATAAAACAACAGGCAATAGGGAAGGAGTCTGCTCTTTGTTGAAGGAGCTCTCACAATGTTTGAGAAGGCAGCAGAAGTAGAAGAATGATGATAAGTGATAGAAAAATAATCAGCTTGGTTTTATGGTACAAAGTGAAATCATACAAAAAGTCAACCAGAGAAATAATGAAAAAAAATCCCTTTTACAAAGATGGATCTACAAAGATGGAGATGCATTTGAAAATACAGTAAAAATTCAAGTCAAAGAAGGTGTACATCTGTAACACAAACAAATTGCAGTCATCAATTAAGAGCACTGGAGAAACCGTCCACTATACACTTCCAACTACACTTCTTTAAAAACAGGCCGAAGGGAACTCTCTCTACTGCTCCACAAACAGGTACTTAAAAAATGCCGTTAAATGTCTGGAACGAGTCAAGCTCTAAATTGTCAAAGCGTATAGTTTCATCCCATCCACATGTTGCTCAAACCCACAGAAATCATAATGGATATTTGTATAACTTCTACGAAACGAAATGAGATATTTAAATCGCAAACCCAACTATTATTAAGTATGAAATCATCTCAACCACAACTCATCATTAAAACTTTTTTTTTTGTTCTTGCAGGGCCGTTTGAATGTCGACAAACTTCAATTTCCTCCATTACAGTTATGCTACAAATAGTATGGAAGCCCTAAGCAGACATACAGTACATCAAAACATTAGATTTAACTGTGTTTTCCCATGATAACGAGAACATTTCAGCTGTTTTCTCTAAATAGTAGCTTCTTTTTGTTATATCCAACCATGCCGATTATTTTGTGATACTGACACCATTTTTAAGCTCTTAAAAACCAACATAAATGTTAAACTTTTCACGTGAAAAGCAACATTATTATCCTAAGAATACGAGAAGTCGGGATCATGCAAAAACAACCAAAATGTAGCTGTTATCATGGAAAAACGGATGAATCAAATATCGGACGCGCGTGCTTTTAGAGAAGTTATTCTTTCTAATTGAAATTGATTTCATTCACACATTTTCTCAGTTCAAACCCTTACATCTTGTTTTGTGAGGGATATTAAAACACAATCCAAAGACAAACAAAGACAACGAGATTCTTGATCCAAGTGCTACATTACAAAATAGAATCACAATGGGATTTTTTTTAAGAATTGCCCAACACAAAAAAATAAAAAATAAAAAAAGTGAATCTGTACAAATTGAGTACCGAATATATATGCTCTCTATTCTCATAAGAATCACTTACATGATTATAGCTTAATATCTGCACGGACCCAGCAGAAGGCCAGAAGCATCACCCAGCCCACCTGTGTTTATACACCTTGGCAACACAGTCTCTCTAACTTTAGGGCCAGCTCAAGCTAATCCCAGCCCTCGAAATACTCCATCCTCATTGTTCCAACAGGAAGAGGGACCAAAGTGCCAATTAAAGAGAGACGCTGTGACATCAGCACCAACCACAGCCTGAGCCGGGGCGGGGACTCCTCTGCCTCCACTTTATCATGCCAACTGTGCCTCTCTCGCACATTGGAAACTGAATGCGACAAAGCTCAGGGTGCAATGTTGTAAAGTTGAAGCTGTTCCCAGAACTGGCTGGATTGTTGATTTTTATGAAGCAGGAATGCGAAATAAAGTTAAAAAAAAAAAAAAAAGAAAAAATGCATGAGCAGTGAATCATATCTGTACAGACGACATGGGTAATAATAATAGATATCTAAATATACAGTCTACTTGATTCGTCTATTCTTGTATATTTTTCCTCTTTTTTTTTCCTGTGTTAATAAGATGAAGAAATAAAAAATGTACAGATGGTTATTATGATTCAGTCTGCCCCAGCATGGCTTAGTTCTGTTGGTCCCGCTGATCCAAAGCCGCCCCGGCAGTTTCGCTCCAGCTCTGCTTCCAGTCCAAAGGGCCGCCAGCTTCAGTGCAGTTAAGTTCATTCCTATTTTTGCTGCAAATGATGATCAAACTGCAAACACGCTCAGAGTGCTGGTCTGGTCCTTCAAACCCAAGATGCTATAGGCGATTCTTTTCAAATGGCCAGGCAGTCTCACACCAATGTTTTTTATATCCCTGGAAGAGAGAGAGAAAGAGAGAGAGAGAGAGAGAGAGAGAGAGTGAGAGAGAGAGAGAGTGAGAGAGATGAAGAAATATGAGAGAGCTGCAAGTAAATTTACACTTTGGCCTCAATCCAACACCTTTAAACACATCCTTCCTGTCCCTCAAGCTTTGTAGTAGTATGTCACTAATCAAACAGGACAAAGTGCCAGCTGACTCCGTATTTGCCTAGCTTGATCGTTTAACCAGAACTTGGTTGGGTTCCAAGTTATTAATCATCCAAGGTTTATTTTCCTCAACGTCTCCCTAATTAAAGGATGATACAGAGGTTTCTTCTTCAACAGCCATTATGCAGCCCTGCAAAAGCCGTGCAACACAGCAGCCAGAATTCTTAATTACAGCCTTAATTACTTAACGAGGATTCTCCCTGTTGACCATGAATCACTCGTCTGGCAAGCAGAGGGTGTGTCGTAAATAACTGCCGTTTTTTCTTTTTTTTTTTTTTTACTAAGAGTGCTACCAGATGCCTTGAGATGGAAACATGGGGCGATGAAATCACACCATTCTGTATGACAAATACTTCAAAAGGGTTGTCTGCCTGAGACTGTACCAGTCCTCCCAAATCACGAGGAAAGCTGAGATACCACAGGGGGGAACAGGGTGTCTTTCGGCTGGTCTTGCGGTTTGAAAAAGTTCTGGCTCTCGTTAATGCCCTAAAATGACCCTACATTGTGAGCCTTTTTTCCCTAAAAGGTTCAGTCCATTTGAGCAAATTACCCCTTTAGCAATTGCACACATCTGAGAAGATCCAATTGCCTTAAAGCACCTTTGTGATGAGTTCAGGGGCTACGTTGTCAGTGCACCTCTTCAATCTTTCGAGAAGAACAAACATGCCGACTACAGGGCTTCGAATGTCGTCAATCTATTTCAGCTCCTTAATCTCCTTTAGTTGCCCCTGCTCCACAGGCAATTCTCTCCTCTTCCTTCCCTCCTTTAATGTTAAAGAAAGCCACAGCGGGCCTTTGCCCTTAACAGGCATAACTGGTGGTTTTTTCGTGGCTCTAGCAGAAGTGCAGCTCAGAGCAGCTGGTGTGTACGTGGGATGGAGGGATAAAAGACAAAAAGGAGAAGGGAAAGAAGAATAAGGACTGCAGCGACCACAAGCCACCACCACCAGTCTACCACAAATGAGCCCACTCCTTCTCCTTCCCTCCATTACTTTTTCCATCTCAAAACATTTCTCAAGTTGTAACTGAGGTCGAAGATTATATTGTGCGCAAACTATTCTGCCGACAACATTTTTCAGTAAAACAGTCATAAATTATAAGTAAGGAGTTCATAGGAAATGTATCCTGAGGCAGACAACATGCTTGATGGATTATTCGTTATGACTTTTTTAATTCTTGGCATAAACTGATAAATATTTGTCAGTTTTAAATATCCTCAATCTGTCAAAATCCTTCTTGGAAACTGTTTTAAATTCGACTGCTGTTCGCAACGCCTACTTACTCGTTCTTCATCTGTAAGACCTGGTCCATGGTGACGACCCCCGCACAGGTGAAGTTCTCGCTGTACTGGCTCATCTTGATGGACTCCAGCCACTCAGACACTGACCTGAAGGGGGACCCGTCCGAGCCGCTGGTACTTGGCAGGCGGATGGATACGCTATAAGTAAAGAAAAGTAGATCCAAATGATAATAATCTGCAGGCTTTCCCACAACAAAGGCGGATGACTGAGGTCTGTAATTACTGTGCAGGAAACCAGTTGGTGATAAAAACCAGTTGGAGCAGTCGGGGCGAAAGCCGATCAAGATACGAACACGACAGTCTTTTGTCCTTTCTCATCATTTCTGGCTTTAATGCTTCCTCACAAAAGGAAAAATATGCATTCAGGCACACACTCACATACAACTGAGCGTTTGCATTCCTCTGCCAAGAGTGCACACATTTCTTTCATTAGCCTGGCAGGCAAGGTGTCAGTGTGTCCTTTAAATGCTTTAAGTAGAACATCTTAAAGCCATTCCCTTTCTTCCCCAAACAACCCTTCACACCAGGCCTCTTTATAACTTCATTAAAAGAGGAGCTGGTGCCAGAGCTGGTTTTTAAGTGTGCTGAAGTATGTCCCAGTCAAGACTCAAGACTGGTAAGATCGGCAAACGTCGAGTCTCTAATCGATCAAGACAAGTTTGAGGGGAAGGAAAACCTCAGATTTTGTCATGATGCCAAACATTCAAAAGACATTTTATCATCTCAAAATGTTCCTGCTGAGAGCTGTTGAGGTTTGCACATGGCTTAAAACAAGCCATTTCAGGCCTAACAATTGAAAAAGGTTCCTTTTGCATAAAAAACATACCACTTCTACTGTATGTGTTGGGATCTTCGCTCAAGCTTTAGATTCTTTTATTCATCAGAACATCTATGACATGTTACAGGGGGATCTTACAAGAGGAAGTTGTGAAGTAAATGAATTATCTTAAAGAAGACCATGTGTTTTTAAGGGCTGATAATCAGAGGTCCCTGCTAAATAAAGAAATATATTGAAAAAAACAGAAAACTTTAAGGCTGCCAAACAGCAAGCCTGAATGCTGATTTTTTTTTTTCTTTGGCTGCTAACATAGCTTTTTTAAATGTGGCCTGTATCAGGCCTTCTGTGGTAATCCAAATAAGAAAGTGACCCAAATCTGATTTTAAAAGATCAGACACCATTTCACTTCAGTTGTTAACACTGTCATGCAAATAATCAGATCTGAATCACATAGGAACAAAAACAAAATCAGATTCCGGTCATTTTTGGCTGCAGAATGAACGCAGCCTTACTGATACTGTTCGAATCATGCCAAATTTTTGGTTCGAGGGTTGAATCCAAAGAAATATTTGCTGATAATGACATCAACTGAAAAGTTAGCCCTGGAAAAATATGCATTCGAAGCCCCTACTCTGTTGTGCAAATAAATCTTACCGTGGGTCAAAGTCTGCGATGGTCTTCAGGGATTCTGGGCTCCTCAGTAACTTGTCCAGCAGACTGACGATGTCTCCAAAGCGAGGCCTCTTGGAGCGATCCTGGAGCCAGCACTGGAGCATCAGCTGGTACACGGCTGAGGGGCAGTCCATCGGCGCCGGCAGCCTAAAGGCCTCATTGATAGCCTTCATCACCTGCAACGACATTTCCAGGTGACTCATCTGATCTTCTCTTACTCTCTGAATAACTCAAGTGCAATCAATGTAAACACTGAAAAGTACCTCATGGTTACTCATGTCCCAGTACGGCCTTTCACCAAAAGCCATGACCTCCCACATGACGATGCCAAAACTCCACACATCACTAGCTGAGGTGAACTTCCTGTATGCTATAGCCTCTGGAGCAGTCCAGCGAATGGGAATCTTCCCTCCCTGATAAAGGTAAAAAAGCTTCATGTTAGAAACAGAGCAATGACTTGAAGAAGAAACATGGCTGTTCCTGGACACCTTGCTGCACTTTGAGCATATACTCACACTTGTTGTGTAGGTCCCTTCAGGATCATCCTCCAGCACCCTGGACAGACCAAAGTCTGACACTTTGCACTCCAGGGTATTGTTGACAAGGATGTTGCGGGCAGCGAGGTCACGGTGGACGTAGCTCATGTCGGAGAGGTATTTCATACCTGCAGCGATGCCCCGCAGCATGCCAACCAACTGGAAGGAGCCAAACTCACCATCATGGTCCTGGTGGAAGAAAAGCAAAACCACTGATCTTTTCATTCTAACTTTTCAATAACAACCCTTCACTCTGTTGTCTTAAGTTTTAACATTTCACTCCACCCCATGTATTTCCTCGATTTGTCAGCTCATGTCTTTTATTCTGTGCATGCATTGTGGATTTGGGTTGTTTATTTTGTTTATATTAATGTTTCACGTCCGTTGTATCATTTTGTTGATGCATGAAAAGTGCAACACAAATAACTTCTGAATGATTGATTTGATGATCGCTTGAAAATACGTGTGACCTGAAGAATGCAGCAGACAAAATAGCCAATGCATCCATGTGGCTAAATACTAACAAGTATTTAGGATCAGATTTAACAGGAAGAGAAAAGAAAGTGTATTTTGCAGGCTCACCCTGAGGTATCTGTCCAGTGCGCCATTCTCCATGTATTCAGTCACAATCATTGCATGTTTGACTGCAGACACAAAATAAACAAGTTACCTTTATTTCCATGACTGGGCCAAAATATGCATGCATTAAGCAAAGTAAGCAAAGTAAAAAGAGGCCACAAAACTCACAGAAGTCCTTACATTTGGTCACCACCCCCTCTAGCCGAATGATGTTCTGGTGGGAGAACTGGCCCATGATGGAGGCCTCACTCAGGAAGTCCTGCCTCTGTTTCTCTGAGTACCCCGGCTTCAGCGTCTTGATCGCCACTGCCACCTCTTTCCTTGACGGCGTCTTCAGAATACCTCTGTACACCTCACCAAACTCCCCTGAAGGGAAACGATCCAAGATCAATGGGACATTCAAAGAGATATCACATAAATATGTGTTTGATAGAGTTCTCAGGTTTTTAGCTGCAGGCGATTCCTCTACTTAAGTGTTAAAAGATGGACGTCTCTGCGGCTGTTTTGCCTGAGGCTCACTCACAGAGGTGTGTTCAGGCTGGGTGTTGAGAGAGAGTTTATTTTGTTTAATTAGTGGATGGCCTGTGGTGTGGAAGCATGGGAATCAGCTGTCACATGAGGAGTGAGGGGTGGGGGTGGGGCACGGCCGTGGGAACTGAGAAGGGGGTTTATGTAGAAAATAGACGGTCAGTTCAAAGGGTAAAGGTGGTTGCACTTGAATAAACCTTTAATGAAAGATCTGGCAATGTACGGAGAAGGAGCTCTGATAGCCGTCCAAAACACGTCTTCTGCGACACTTTCTCTTTGTGATTGGTGCGTTCTTGAGCCAAAAAAGATGAATCACACAGCTGAGAGTTGCAAAACAACAAAATGTCTCGACTTGTTGTGTGAGAACTCAGCCAGATGGATTTTAATCTCACTTAAGTACCCACTGTCAGTCAGCCGTTTAAGGTGGAGAAAATGCACAATATAAACAGCGACTTCGGGGATTGGAAAAATCTTTCAACATCTCGGAGTTAAGCCCCTCAGCAGATTGTTTCTGCGGAGTTGTCACTCACCAGCTCCAATGACTTTCTGTTTGGTTATGTGGCTGGGGTGGATTTCAGTGGCAAACTTCATGACGGCTGTGTTGGGGTCCTCGTAGGTGTGCGGATCCACGTAGGTCTTTAGAGGCTTCAATTGTTCTGTGAGAGAAAAGGGAGGAACATTTAATTCAACAAACTGAAATAGATAGAACACCGTGGACTAAAGAGATGAAAGGGATTTCCTTTCTACCTGAGCTGGAGAAGTAGGTGTCCTCTGGTCCTTGCCTGGTGTGAGAGTTCCTTTTTCTGTAGAAAAAGATATGACCAATCAGCAAATAAATATCCTATTTTCATAAAACAAATGCACCTTTATCTTTAAATCAGTGGTCTGCGCTAATATCAATAGCACATAACAACTTTTGTATCCATTTTTCAAGATGTTCTGGGGCTTAAAAAGGATCCCGACACTCGTGCAATCAGCCTTTCAAACGCAAGCAGCCTTTTAGAAAAAAGGCTAACCATAGACTGTGTTTGCTGAGCCGATTTTAAAGACTGAAAGGGAGACAAGCAGGCAGGAGGGATGTGGACAGACGGGCTACAGTCTGCCTCAGTGCAGGCACAGGTCACCTCTACAAAGTGCCTGCAGCCTACTACAGAAAGAAACCAAGCCCCTCTTATCACAAACAATGTACCACCCTGGACCAATTTCCTTTCAAAGGCCTCAACACTTACTAGAAAATAACCACTGAGCAATGACAAGGCGCATTCAACACAAATTCTTCCCTAGTGAGTGCTGGGACACAGATCCAGATAAAGCAAAAGAGAAAGTTGGCTAAAGGAAGAGAGAAAAAGAGAGGTGAGGAAAGACTGAATGCAAAGGCCATTCGGAGGCCCCACAAAGGAAAGGCAGAAGAATGAGAGAGGAAGCCGTTGAATCAGGCTCCATTCTGACGGATCAACAGAACGAACTGACAGACAAACAGAGAGCAGCAGAGGGATACTCACCGTCTGCGGAGGAATAGGACCACAATCACAATGAACAACATGGCTGCTCCACCAATTGCTGCACTTAAGATCACTGCTGTGTTGCTCTGAGTGAGGCGCTCTGGGGAACGTAAAGAAAATACAATACAGTCACATATCAGAGTAAGTACATTTGTAAAAAATGCTTGTGAAACTCTTCCATTGTGGTTCTTCTCTGTACCTTGATACGAGGTCTCAAACTGTTCCTCCATGCTGGATCCTCCTGGGCTGCCGTCGCTGCTGAGGGCCTGCACCCTGAACAGGTAGGCTGTGCCTGGAGACAAGTCTATGATCTTTACCGAATTCTTCTCCAGGAGGAGCACAGTGTAGGTGGTCACATCCAGGTTATCATCCTGGGAGACACAGGAAGGAAAACCAAGAGCAAAGGTTCAGTATCGTATATTAAACATTACAAACATTCTCAATCAGTGGGAATAATTTATTGATTTATTGTGGAAGATAAAACAACAAAAAAAGGAAGAAAATGATAGTAGCAACTTTCCTCTCCTTTCCTACATGGTCAGACCTTTCTGATGAAGTTTACAGTGACAGTCAGTTTCAAACACTCTGATGCTTTTTGGGGAATGACTTTGAATAGCTTTATAGCCACACACCCCAGCTTCAAATTTAACATCATAGATAATTCAACGTGTGAATGCAGAAACGTTAATGACGTGAATTGTGTTATTTCAACAGGGAGAAGGAAAAGAAACTAAAGTGACTGACCTTCTTGCGGTAGGTTAGCTCATAGCGGATGGGTCGCTGTTGGACTCTTGGTCGAGGGGAAACATCCCAGGAAAGGGACAAGCTGTTGGAGGTCTTCTCAACCAGTCGCATCGTGGTAATCTTTGGGGGATCTGAGGAGAGATGATAAAGAAAAAAAAGTCATGTGGAGGTTGAAAACTCACTACAATTGTCCGCACCTTCGTAACCAGAAAAAAGGCTGTTCTCTCAGTGCTGCAGCACGATTGGACATGCAGAGCTGCCCCTGCCTTAGTGTAGCACAGATAGCATCACTACACAGCACTCACCTGTGTAGTGGAGAGATGTTGTCAGAGCGCTGCTGGATGGTGGTCTATTAGCACGAGGCATCGCCTGGCTGGCAAACACTGACACGCCGCTGTGGGCCTCCACAGTGAAGGTGTAGTTGAGGTGAGCGTCCAACTCGCTCACTGAAACCTTGGTGTCAGTCAGGCCTGAGCTGGCCGGCTCGTAGCGGACTTTCTCTCCACAGTGCTGACAAACAATGCCCTCACAGCGCTGGCACTCAATGCTGTAGGTGATGTCACTGCGTCCTCCGGTGTCTTCAGGCGGGCTCCAGGACAGGAGGAGGTTCCCTGGGGAAAGCTGGGTGGTGGTGGCAACAAGGTCTTGTGGGGCAGAGGGGAAGCCTGATGAACACAGGTTGGGAAAGGAGGTCAGTTTAAAACAGGGAAGAAGCGATCCAGGGAACAAATCACAAGGTATTTTATTTCTGACTCAATGAAAACCATCGAAAGTCTGGCTGTCCAAAAAGTCATGATTAGGATTCTTTATCTTAATCCAATAAAATATCTGCAGGGAAATGTGTTTCCTTCTTGCTCATTGACCTGGTGCAAGGCTCTTATTTGAGATCAAGGGTTACCTGAGCAAGGTCCTGTAAGGGGGTCTGATGGGGCCCGGTAGAAGCCCTCCAGGCAGGGACAGGAGGAGGCCCCTGAGTCAAGCCTCTGGGTGTTTGTAGGACATGGCTCACACTTGTCACTGGCCGCTTCGGCTTTGAAGAAGCCAGGCTTACATTCTGCAGAGACAAAAAAAATATTTACATGAGCAGGTGAACAAGGACAATAGTGGCTACAGGCAACATATTGCACAACACATAGCCAGTTCCTCCAGATTATCTGTGCCTGTTTGGAACATCAGTAATGCTCTGAACTTTTTACCCAGCAAGGCTGAGCTGACACATTACTTTGTCAAGGTTAAAGGTCAAAGTGGAAGAGTTACACAGACACGGCTCTTCACAGTATTGACTCTATCTTTAAAAACGTTTCCCATAACAGCGAAGACACTGCTCACATGAGCCCAACCCTGAAAAAAATGCAGAGTCCTTGCCTCATCGGCACTCCTAGTTCTTACTGTTTCAACCACTAACCCCCCTCTGATTCTGTTTTCTTGCAGTGTCTTTCTCAAACGCAAGCAGTCGTCCCACATTCCACGACACTAAGTCAGTCAGAACTAAAGACAACAAAAACCTGAAAAGACATAAGGAGTGAAGCAGCTCTATGCAGAGCGTCCATTTGCACCTAACAATCTATAATGTTGTGTCTTTCAGGGACCAACATGCTGGCCTTTGTAACTGTATCACGTAGATAAGATGACACCTGATTTCACAGGTCCAGTCCAGGATAAAGAAATGCAGGTAGAGTATCCAGCTGTGCGTAGCGGTGGTGAAACATGAACTTAATACAGTGTGAAATTTTGGAAAGAACGCGCCATAAAGGAGAGTGAAAACGAGACGGCCCCCCTTTAACTCTGCAAGAGCATTCCAACGGCTGCTGCTCCATGTCCTCACACCATCACACATTCATCCAAGCACACACACACACACACACACACACAAAGAGTTCAAGTTCACGCATGAACTGCACACATGCACCCACATCCATTTGTATGCACAAAACACACATACATGTATGCAAAGCACACCCGTGGACACATGGGTAATTCTGACATCAGAAGAGGGATTATGTCCGCTGCCTGTCACCTGTTCATGTCCTTCTGCCAAGTCAAATTCAGAAACACAGATACACTCACATATATAAACATACACACACATTTCCTTCCGCCCAAGTCGCCTGGAGTGTTTACATAGCTCATGTTATAAGGTGTTGACGATGCAAATGAGAGCCAACCTGCAGGACAAGGAAGACAGAAGACAAACATGCAAGAGAGAAAAGACAGAATAAACAGAAACCCAAGAAGAGAAAGGTTTGAGAAAGATCAGATAAGGTAGACACAAGGAATGGTTGCCACTTCAAATGAAGACAGAGCAATACAAGTTAAAGGCAAACACACATCTTCTATGTCAGATTCCAACAGAGGTTGAATTAAGAGCCAAGGACAGAGATAATATCGGATTCACTCAGTGATACAGTCTTGGTCTTTCATTGCGGTTCAATTGAAATGAAGTCCATTTGGAAGCAACCAAAAAAAACCTCACGCAAGACAGAAAGCACAAGGCTCCACTTCCATTTAAATCATATCAGAGGGATTTACTCGATCAACCATGATTTTCTCTTCAATTCCATTCAGCTTTTTTCTATAATTGCGGTTCCTTGATGTTGCCGTAGAGCTGCTGTAAAGAGGTGTGTTTTAACTGAAGAGCATGACAACAATGGAAGAAAGAAATCTAATCAGCATGAGAAGAATTAGTAAGTTTCTGCATCAGGCTTGCATGTTACTCAATCTCCCATTTCAAGAAAGCATCTCTTCTCTCCTGCCCAGCTGTTCCCCCGGTACCACTGGTACTCATTAACGTGAACGAGGCAGAGGTTAGGGCGAGGCAGAAGAGGGGAGCTATGGAGGAACAGAAGGTTCAAGAAAGAAAGAGAGAGGAATACTGTATCCTGCTGAGGACTGAAGAAAAGAGGGGAGAAAGAAAAGAGACAGGCCAGGGTGAACTCCTCCATTGAGTAGGGGCAACAGCTGCTGCCTGCAAACCCCAATTCATACCCCTACCTCTCCTCCTCGTAATCCCCGAATTCCTCCCTCCCCTCCTTTCTCTCCTCCCAGTCTTCACTTAAAAAGGCGCCCAGCTAACCCATTAACATTGCTATTCACCACTGACCAACAGGCACAGAGAATGCCATGCCATTCAAGTGCTGAAAGAGAAAACATACACACACAAGCATTGCAGATGGGAATAGCCGGAATGCCACATGGCAACTGAATAGAGGAGGACTAGCCTCTTTTTGGCGCTATAGTTCAGGCTGCAATGCATCGTGGTCAGGACTGCGGAGATGATGGCCTTACACTGTAAGCCGCCTCTATAATCAAGATGCATTCCAGTGCACACCACCCAACAGGAGCCCTGTAGCAGAGCGCCTTTATTACTGCTCCACTTTCAGCCCAAGTCCTCTGTAATAAAGGTGACTGCGTTTGTGTATCTTTAACAAATGAGACGCAGGGACGGTAAAATGACTCGATGGCTCTGTGCTGAGGTATTAAACAAGACGATTCCTCGACAAAAGAGCAAAGTCCGGTGAAAGGAAATCTCTCGGTTCCACTGGGGAGGTGGAGTGCGGCTTTGGATTGTTGCTGGACACAACAGGAAACAGGAAGTGAGAGGCTGATGCAGCCTTCCTTCCTTCAGCAGCCAATCAAAGCATGGAAACACAGCGGAGCGCGACCAAAGGACGAACCAGTGCTGAGACAACCAGAGACAGAATAATAACTCTAAAGGAAGCCAAACTGTGTTGACCTGACATGAACGTGGGTCCTAAATGCAAGGTGGGGCTCCTCGCTCTTTTGAGTTGAAACATAACAAACGTTAAACATCCATTTTTCCCCTCAGAGTAAGGAACTGTTTGTCATTTGAGAGGCCCTGTGTGCCTTGAGTGGCTCTGTGTTTGTTTATTGAGACTGAGTGCAGAGGCCTGTTATATTCTAGGAGTCCGAGTGGCTCTGGAGTGGGGGCCCCCCCAAGGACCCCCCCCTAGGTTTGTCAGCAGAAGTTAAGATGGATGAGATGGTGACAGTGATGAATGCATGGTCGGATAGATGGATGAATGGGGTAACATGGTGGCTTGACAACACAATTCGCCCTCAGGACTAGAGAGGTAAGTGGTAAGGGGGCCCCCACAATCGAGTCCGGCACTGGGCTTTTAAAAAAGGCAGAAAGGTCATGTCTGCCTGAGGGTAGATGTGAGTTAAACTGTGCATGGCTTACAAGGAGTCAGTGGCCAAGTAAAATAAACATATGAGGAGGAGGAGGAGGAGGGAGAAAGAGTTGCAGCAGCAGACCGTGGAGGTTAATGTCAGAAGTTCGGACTGGAACGAGAAAACATCTTGAAAAAATAAATCCTTAAGGGTCTAAAGTCTAAATCTTTATCAGCTACCCAAACATATCAGGATTCTAGTTAGCCCTGTCATTGTTCGTACCCTTGTCTACATCACCTTGTCCTCCCCAACCCCCTATTTTCATTCCCTGAGTCAGTCAGAACCCTAATTGCAATATGTCATGTCATTTTGTTTGCATGGAGACTGACAACATGTCATTAGCATTTTGGGGGAGTTGAGTTGTGGTGGAACAATGGGGCTCTCTGATGGGGGAGGTGAGCCGGTAACATGAGCCAGAGGTCACAGAGGTAGAGGACTGGAAGGGGGGGGGGGCAGGGGGCAGTAAAGGTGTAGGGGCTGTTAGAAGTGTGTGCATGTGTGTGAGGGGGAACATTAGTCAAAAGGATTAGCTGGCCAATGGAGCAGCTGTAAGGGCATTACATCTGTTTTACAATTGCACTCTGGCTTTCATCTGGGGTTGTTAACAAACACAATAAATTCCCTGATCCCCTTTCTCCTCTCACTCCCTCTGTCCACTCAGGCTCAACGATACAGGGAGTGATACAGAGGTTGAAAGAAAAGTAGAGTCAAAGAGGCTAAAAAACCCCATTTAACATGGTCTAAAATAAACCTGTTCTACTCATGCACTGCACTCCTGAAAAGTTCTGGACATTATCCACATGGGCTGCATGTGTGAATGCAAACCGATATATTTTCCCCCTCCACTTTTTGCCGACTCTTCTCACACACCTCCTTATAAATTTCTGAAAGAAATTAGGGCGAGCAGATCTCTTAGCAAGTGGGAAAGATGATTACATTGTTTACTTGTGAGGGAAAATGTACTGTTTTACATTATTTACTGCGCACCTGTTTGTCTTGTGATAACGTCCTAAGGCTGTAGAAACATATACCTCCCCAAAAACCCAATAATTTGTAGCATTTTGAGTTGTGAGAGTGAATGGAGTAAAAGATATTTTAAACCGATCCTTTCTGCCTTAAAGGTCACAGCTTTCAGATGCCTCAGTTGCAGGTCAGTCATTTGGCTGTTTTACACCATGTAACTGGCTAAACCCAGACAGCCAGGTGGCAAACACAACACCATTTCTCTACACAACTCTGAGGCCAACTTAACACACACTGCATGCCGACAGCCGTCTGCTTCCTGGACAGGGGAAGAGGCAAAAATGGGACCAAATGCAGCTATAAACAAAAAGACTTATCAGGCAGGACAACAAAATGGAAAGTGGCTGAGCGAGGTCGCTCGGCATGGAGTGACAATGGAAAGCCCTGAGCCAACCGGTCGGGGAGTCAACCAGGGATTAGGTGACCTCCGGTTTCCGCTTCGGACTCGTCATGCTAGCCGTTAAGGGTGGGTGCTGTGTGGTGCTGGGAGAGAAGAGGGGGGGGGTTGACTGACGGACGGACACGGGGGGAAGTAAAGTGCTGACCTCACACACCAGAAGTACAATACAATGTGCTTCACATTTCTCTGGACTCCCCCAACACAACACACACATATACTCACAGCCTCGAGGCTCTGGAATGTCACAAAGAGGAAAAATGTCCCAACTTCCTGACCACAACCAAAACACACTCAAAACAGCCAAGAAATGCTGAGGCTTGGTTATTTAACTAATTGCAGAGATTTAGATACTACATTTGCAGACTGCTTTTAAACACAGTTCCAAAGTGCATAAAAACAGGCTACATGTGCTTCATATTTGACAGAAACAACACTAAATGGGGCTCTACTCAATCTCTCTACTCAAACTCAAAAAATCGATCAAATGTGTGACAAAAATATAAAAGGTGTCATATGTGGGATAGATCTGACATAAATACATACAAGTTTTGTCATTACACAAAGTCCATGCTAACCAACACCTGCAAAAGCTAATGAAACAATAGCTGAAGTACAAGATATTTTACAATGTTCATTTTGTGTTGGGATCCCACCACAGCTGAAAGAGGCAATAAAATTGAATAACACAATTATTAGAGTCCGTGCAGATTGCACCCAAAGAAAACCACATTCAGAAAAAACTCTTACTGGGTGCGCTCCAGATATTCTGACACCTCAGAGGACAAAGCGTCTCACTAATCACACTTTTAAACCGCGAGAATACAATTTGCTCTAATCCACATTTAATAGTTGTAGGGCCACCAGATCTCATCGTTGCTACATTTCCTGTCATCTTGTACGCAGTAATTACCAGTGTACTGTTCTCTGCAAATGTTGCCCAACAAGACGGTGCATGACACCACTTGAAAGTTTCTCCAGAGTCCCCCCATTATCTAACCAACTCCCTTAAGTTCAGCCCCGCGAGGCAGACGATACCTTGGCATGAGATCTAAGGGAACCATAAATTCAGAGTAATCAGGGCGGCTTTTGAGTTAAAGAGAGGATATATCCAGACTGTGCAGATACATGAGCAGCGTTTTCCGATAACTTTCAGTGACTTTTTTTGGAGACCAGCTACAGGGATCAACATTCAAGGATGTTAGGTAGAGCAGAAAATTTAAATGCAAAGATTATTCTGCAGGAGTGTGGTGACTTAATTACGTGAAATCCAGCAGAAGTCAACTAAATCAGAACACTGAAAAACTGAGGTGTGGTGCTGTGTCTCTTTGTATATTAACCTTCAGGTTCATGGGCTGACGTTGCACAAGACTACAAGGCTGCATGTGCAAACTAAATGACAGACTGAAGGCATGTCATATTACACATGTAGCTCTGCAGAATGTATTTCCAAATCCAAATCCTAACATTCAATATAAAGACAAAAAATAAACAGCTGAAGTTTACATTTCACCTTCACTAAATGTTTAGTCGCCTTAACTACTGCGTGACCCAGGCCATTTGTTTTTCTCTGTCTGTCCACTATAACTCTCCATCTGGCAGCATTGTTCAAATTTAGCCTCTATTTATCTTTACGAGTCAGTCTTGGACAAATGTATTTACCATCGAGAGAGAGAGGAGAGCTCTGCACAGTCTAAATACTCCCATCAGGGCCGTGTGAAAGGGGATGTTTAAACTCTACTGGTGTCATATTCATGACCTGCACAGCAGCCAGAAAAAACAGTATCAATGTGATTTCATGCACAACAAAAAAACAAAGCACGAAGGACAAACTGCTTGTTTGTCAGTTTGTTGTACTTGGAAAGCTTGCACAGCATGGTGCATTTCTTGAGGTGATTACGTAAAGAATGGTGTTTAGAATGATGTGTTGGGATTAGAAACTATCAAATAAATAGAAGATGAGAGGCAGAAAATTGGGGATAAAACAGAAAGAGTCTTCAGGGATAGGCGGGATGCGGGGGGAGAGAGCGAGGACGGCAAAAGAGTCGACACAAAGGCGAAAAAGTATGCATGACCTGTAGTTACTTCACTGAAAAAGCACAAACACACCCAAGTCAATTACTACCTATACAAATCACTCACCACAGAATACAGTCATACGGCTACAAGTTAGTCACTGACTGTTACATCAGCTGGGGATGAGTATGGAGACACGGACAAGGAAGGAAGGAGGGGAGAGAGAGAAAAGAGTTTACTGGAACTTATTTTCGAGAGGAAAAAATATCTTTACTGGAACTCCTTGAGTGGACAGTTGTTCCAAGACACCAAAAGTGCCTTCAGTGCTTCGTACATGTCACATTGTGTCTCCCTTTTCAAACACAGGCCTGTGCAAACCATGATTTGGGATTAAGCCGTATTTGTTGATGAATTAGAGCGGCTGGTGAGGTGTGGACCTGGACTGCTGAACACAAACCCAAGGACTAGCCAGGGCAGCCCCTGGTCCTTTGTGGGCTGACACATGGTATGCTGTTCTATTGTGCCGGGGAGGATTATGGGTAAGGAAGGGCGTGATTGGGAACTGAGAAAAACTGTGTCAGTGTCAACAGTAAGTCAAAAGTGGAAACCCACAGCGTTGTTGTCGTTGTAAAGCCAAGCACAAAAGTTGAGGTTTTTTTTCCAGAATTTAAAATTAAGAATGTTTGTTTTCTCGCTACAGAGACTAAAGGCACAAAATCATTTATAGTACACCCACTGAGAGCTGTCTCCATCTTGTTATATTCAGAATGCACAACTTCAACAAGCACTCATTGTTTTCACACTCACTGTTTGCACTCTGGAAAATACTACGAAAGTTTCAGGCAGACTGCCCCTGAAATGTAAGTTGCATGTTCACACATGCACCTCACTGCAGGAGACTTTCACGGGGCGTCGCTTCACTACGTGCAGAGAGAACGCACAGTCCTGCACTGGTCGCAGTAAATTAATGTGATCAAACCCGTCCCACTTGCTCACTTGTGGTGAAATTTCCTGCCAGGGGTTGGCATGACAAGTTCTGGTAAAGTCAGGGCAAAAATGTCCCCCTCACAATGTTCAGAATCTTTTAAGGTGTTTAGTGCAGGTGTACAAACGCCGTTCTGCATTTTACTTGAACAATCTGAAATCTTTTCATACTCGGAAATATTTGTTTTATTGGTGCATTTCTATCTATAAAAACTGTTCAAGTTCTCCATTAGCTGCAGAGGACACAGCTTGCAAATGTTATAAACAAGAAAGTAATTAATGTGACAGATTTCCTAAGGCCATCATCATGTGCTGAGTTTAGTAGTAAACATAAACTTTATGAGCAGCTTGAACTCTGTTTAAACTGGTTCCAGAGCATTTTGCATTTGAGGTTGATGTATTTTGAGAGCTAAAATAATTCTCTTTTTATTGTAGTCTGTGTTGCTTCCATGAAAAACAAAAGCCCGTTCTGCTCCTCACCACAGCTGACTGATATGATTTACAACCGCTTCATAAAAGCTTTTACATTTGCCGCACTGTGGTAGGTTTCTGCGGCTCAGGAAGTGATGCGTTTTATCTTTAGCGTTTGTTTGTGAAAAAGATGGACTCTAACGTTAAAATGAGCGATGACAGTCACAGAGAGAAATGCACCATACGCCGCCTACATTAACCTCAGCTCCGGAGTTTAAACAGAAAAAGCTCCTGGAAATAACGTCTGACGTATGAATGGTCTCTTAGACTGATGAGGAGACACTGACAAAAACCAGACTGTCACAGAATTCTACTTTAACAGGTCTCACTGGGCAGAGGAGTCATAAAACTGAGTGAACACATCAGTGAACATGGAAACTCTCAACCTAAGTAAGAAAAAACACCGCAGTTGAAGTCTTGTGGTTTCTCCACGGACAGACACGCAGTTCAGGAAAGAAGTGGGGAGTATGATTAACTGTGTGTCTGTATGAGATTCCTCTTTAAGCCCTTCCAGCCATTCATCTTAGCCCTGCACTGCCGCGACCCTGTGATTCATTTCCACCTTCATCAACAACTACCCTCATGCGTCTCCCGACCTCTCATTTGACTTCATCTCTGTGGTTTTCTGGCTGCTTTGTTTAGTCATTTTTATGTGAGGGCCTGACCCGGAGCTGCTTTTTTCCCCCTCTGGGAATTCCTCAGGTCTGGAGTAATGTTGGGAGGCTCCTCCTCAGCAAACTGATTAGGAATGTACCAACCAAGAGGGAAGAGGAGTTGGAGGTGGAGATGGAGGTGTGCTCCTCCAGCCTCACGGGGGGAAACACAGTGCTTCATTGTTCTCTTACCTTTACATTCCATTCCTCACCTCTTTCTGTTTTAAAATCACACCCCTCCGCTAAACAACCCTCTCTATCACTTTTGTAGGACTCATTCATTCATTCCTTCCTGCCTCTCCTCCTCCCACCTCCTTCCTAATCATCTTACCTGGTGCTTTCCTGCAGCTAAAAATGATGTACTGACAGAAAATGTCATCGCTTTTATCGCTTTGTAACCAATGGGAGGAAAAACTAAGTGGGAAAGCAATCTATTATAGAGAATGCTTTATGTGGATTTGCAACTCTACTCCGAGTTCTGTTTAAAGGTGTGATGAAATCCTCTGGTGATATGGCTTAGCATAGGAAAAATACATGTATGAAATCAAGCTGAGAGTCTCATTAAGCATCCCTTTACTTATAGTGAACGCTCCTTACTAAACTGTGCTCAAAAGAATGACTCAAAAGTGCTCAACTGATCCCATTTTATTTGACACCCTTTAAAATCTGCATTGACCAAATGTTTAATTGCAAAACGTTTAATTTAGCATGAATTTGCTTAGTTAGCTGAAATACTTCTATCTAAAGTCAAAGTTATGAATGCAATGCTTAGTGGTGGCGTTATAGTCCGTGTCTACCTGCCATAAGTAATCAACACAGTCATCCTTAATTTGTTGAAAATGCATATAGTGCCGATGCTGGGTGTAAACAGCCAAATATGTTCCGTATGATTGGACGACTGGATTGCGGACTTAATTAGGTGATAAATATCAGAGTGAAACCTCGCCCAAATAATGTCATGAAAGTATGCAGAAACTCGTGCCGTTTTCACATGTGCATTCCTGAAAGTTTTGACAGAATTTCAGGAGTGCAAGCAGGGAATAAACTTCACCGCCCTCTCCCAGCGCATCAAGCCATATTCTCCTGATTATATCCTGCTGCCTTCACATCAGCTCACTAGAACTTAATGCTGAAAGAATACTAGGAGAAACTCCGGATGAAATCTGAGTTAAAAATTCAACTCTCACAAGCAGCTCAACCAGAAACATTCAGTTTTGTTTTGCCAGTGTTAAAAAGGCTTTGAACAACAATACTTTTTCATTTGGACCTAGATTAAATACCTTTAAGGTTTTAACTAGTGTGTACACAACAATGACACATGACACATTTATAAGGCTATTGTGGATTTGCGTTTCAAGTAGCTTTAAAAGTATAAATACCAACTGTGTACAAATGAGAGTTTTAGAAAATGCAGTCAAAGTGGGTCTAATGGCAGTCTGAGATGTTTTGTCATGGAGCAGATTTCAACAGGCTCTTACATGTTGGCCTGTGTTGTGTGTTCACACACAGCTGGGGCGACACAGTACACCCCCAAAGCCGAGGATCAGGTAGTTCATAAACAGAGGGGTAAGAGGGAGAGATGGATGCACAGACAGACAGGGGAACATGTATCCAGCATGCCCGACAGGAGGGCCTCTTTTTTCTCTGATGCTTGAAACGAACAAAGTCAGCGAGCCACCCTCCCCTCCCTGCCTCGAGCACCCCAGCAGCCTTGAAGATGCTAATCCATCACAGTACAGTAGTAGCCCTCTAGCTTCTTTGATCACTTGCAGTCTCTGTGACAACCCTTCCCCACAACAATAGAAAGTCTCTTCACTGAACTTAAAACAAAACCTTTTTGCAGCTACAAAGTCAAAGGCCTGAGTTATAGTTGAATATCAGAGCCAGATCAAGATAAGAAAACAGATGAGGGTTGAGGAAATCACCTGACGCAACAGGCTGAAAGTCATAAACTAAAGTGATACTTTATGTGAAATGTTATCAAAGGTGTTTTAGAGGGATGTCAACATACATTCATTCGCTCAACATTCTTTTAAATACCTTGATTTATAGCCAGTCGTGAGTGTGACCAAAATGCAAAACCCTGAAAGTGTAAATTAAGGGGTTTAAAGCATTTTGCTCATTGATACTGAAGACTGTTCACACTTCCCATCTTTAGCTCTTAGAACACAAAGGTGAATTATTTTTAAAACACTAAGTTGATGATCAAAGCCCTTTCAAATGTCTTCACAAAACGACACAACTTTGAATCACAGCTGAAACTCAACAGTACATTTCCTAATTTTATAGGTATTGCTCCAAGGTCAGGGATGATGCCGGGACTTGTACAAGAAGGTCTCAGCATTCCTTCCGTTGCAGAGGAGTCGTGTTAGCCAAGGGGAGAATTCCTCTCAACAATGATAATAACACCTATTATAACTATCTGCAGTCTGCCATATGGACTTGTTTTACAACCTAAGGTAATTGAAACAGAGGTAAATGATGAGTAATGCCGAATGGTCCGTTTAAAAGCAGACACTCATGGGAACTTTGTCCTGGGTTTACACTCAGACAAGGCAAAATGCCTGGGAGCAGAAAGACCTCGAGAAATACCAAAGATTCAGGAGCATGCCCTTACCTTGACACGTGTCTTTGACTTCTTCATAGCCTGGTTTGCACTGGCACTGACCGACTGGTACCACCCATTCTCCATCCACAGTGCAGTAGATACGGGGCAAGTCCTCAATGATGGCGTTCTCAACGCACACCCCGCTAACTTCCCTCAGTGCCTGGTTTTCACCTCCAGCCACAGTCTCAGGGAACAATGCAAGGCTCTTCACTGTAGCTGGGCAGGTTTTGTAGTAGACCCTCAGCGAGAGAAGAGCCACACAGGCTCCAATGTCTTGAAAAGCCAAGTAAAAACCTTTTCTTGACAAGTTCTCCACCACTCGGGTCTCAGTGTTAATACGCAGCTCACTCTTGCTGGTGATTTCATCAGGTGCGATGGTAGCCACCTTCTTGAACTGGCCTTTACGGAAGGTGGTGCCCACATCTGCATCCGACTCAGACGTGAAGAGGTTGAAGGTTTCCTTGCAGGTCAGCGAGGTTACATCAAAAGAGTTGCAGTCACGAACAACAAACTGGAGTTCGACAAAAACCCGAGAAGCCGCTGGACGCCGCTGGATGAAGGTGGTACGAAGCCAGTTGTCTTGCTCACGTTCTCCAACATTGCAGACAGAGTAGGTGTAGAACTGAGAGCCATTAAGGGTTCTCTGGACGACCTCCCACTGAAACAAAACCACACAAACCAACAGGGTTAGAGGTACTAGCATGGACCCCTGGGGAGCCCCGGGGCACACCGGGCTGAACCAAGGCAATAAGGGGGAGCAAAAATGAAAGGGCCCCAGCTCTTCATATAAGGGTTAAACCCCTGTAATCAGAACCTGGAAACAAAAGCACTGTGTGTGCATATGTGTTGGTGTGTGTGTGTAGGGGAAGCCATGGCTCTACATGTTGCTAATTACTTCCCCTTAATATTTTAACCATCCTTCAAAGCTTTTACTCATTGCTGCTACAAGAAGAACTCCAATCCCTGAGCCAGTGAAACATTACAGGAATCCTCAAGGACTCTGAATGTGGAGGAATTTCTAACAGATACCAAATTATTCCAAAGTCAGTCTTTCATGGACTGTTGCTGCTTCTGTCATCTCTCCCAAGCAGTATTTTAGCTCGAATACTAAACGTGGCCACAAATATTTTTGAAAAACTGGACAGCGTGTTTTAACATTAGCTCTCGAGAACCAACTGGCCCCCACAGGGGCAGAGCCTGTGGTTTGTTCTCTGCGTGTAGCCACTGTGCTATTAATTAAAGGAATGTGCTTTGTTGGCTAAGTGTGTGGCTCTGTGTGTAAACTTGATGTCTAACAGCAGAAACGACACCTCTATTAAACAGCTGGTGAGCATTTTTTATAGATGGCCTTTAAAACTTAGAATAATAATTATTATTGTAAGAGATGGTCGTTTCATGAGAAAGAGAGCACAATAAAACCATGTTTCCATAGAAAAAAAAAACTACACCTGATGCTTATTAGTGGAAAAAGTGAAAATAGTGAGATCATTTAAGAAGTGAAACTTGGAAAATGTTGGGGGAGCTACTGGGAACAGCATGCCTGCACATGCCTTTGAGTCATCAGCACATGAAATGTGGCTATTTACAGAGAATTTGCATAAGCACTGAATTACTTTGAATCCTCAATGTAGAAGAAGACATATTCTTCCTGTATACTGGAAAAGGGAAATTGCAGCATTTGGGTACAATAATGAATAACAGTCGTCTGGACACATCTCTAAAAGTGGATATTTAATTCTGCTTTAAGTTTAAGGTAGCTCTGAGTGATTGGCTCTGTCTGGAACCCCTCCCCCTCTAAAAAGAGGTACCACATGCTGCAAACTTCACTAAAAGTTAATTGCTCTCTAACATACAATTCTGGAGCTGAAGCCTTGAAACCGCAAAAAGCCACAAGTATTCCCAGTTGAGAGCTCGGAGCTATTCTGTCTGCCTACGCTTTGGTGTAGCTCAGACATGCTCTGCAGGCAACTCCTAATATGACTCCTTTTCAGATCCATAATGGAGCAGCCATTAGGCTCTACTGCCAGATTTGATAGGAACCTGACATATGCAAACACAGAGGAGCTAACCACACAAGTCGAATGGTCAAATGTTTCTTTGCACAGTAGGATCTTAGTTCAGCAAAGAGCCCTTCCTGTGCATTCTACGCATGCAGATTTATCCTAAGGCAAATTCCAAGCAGCAATGTGGGAGCTGGAGGAGAAGACGGAGCGATACTCACCCCAGGCTTGTCTCCCTGGTCTAAGGGCCATGTCAACCAGCCCAGTTCACCTCCTGTTGACTTCATATCCAAAAGGACCTCTGTGAAGACATGAGAACCACATAAATATGAAAGCATACACTTAAAAAAAACTTTTATTTAGACTATTATAGAAGTCATCTGATATTCTACAGAAAAAAACCCCAGAAATAAATACCCTATATCATCAAAATAAAATTCATTTTACTCCAAAGCTGAGAAGTTCTGGTTCTTAACTACACATCACACTACAGACATTGAATAGTTAAAACTAGAGTGGTTTTACACTCTGGTTCCTTGAGTTTAAAGTGTAACTTATTGCTTATGATTAAACGCTTAGATTTAATGATGGAAAATAAAATGACCATTGTATGCACAATCACAAAGGCAAGAGTAATCATTAGAGAAAACGTCTTCCTAAATACCAGAAATGAATTGTTCTCCAGAATTCACCTGCTGGACTCACAAAGTTTAGAACATGCGCGCACATGCAGAGAAAAAAAAAACTTTTTACTCAATTGACCGTCAATAACGCACACATAACTGCAACAACAACAAAAAAGTTTACATTATTAAAATCCGACTTTAGACTGTCACAGACTTAAGAAAGTGTGTTTCCTGGTTTAAAGATTCTTAAAGAAGGCTCCCCGCATGGCATGCGTGCTTCACGTCAACTTTATCAGAATCAAGGAAACTCTTTGGAAATGAATTTATAATTGCACTCACCTTCTTTAGTTTGCAGTGTAATAAGTATACCATTAATGAGCACATATGAAAACAATAAAGGTCTAACTCCTCTGAAGAAATCCATTTGGCCAACTTTTCTTTTCTCTCTCTCTCTCTCTCTCTCTCTCTCTCCCAGCCTCTGTGCTCCTGAGCTCTGCTCGGACCCTGCCTGCTCTGAGGTGAGCTCCACTCTGCGCTGCTCATTCACAAACGGCTTCACGTCACTGACTCCGCCTACAGGAATGTGTGTGTGCGTGCGTGGGCGTGTGTGTGTGTGTGTGTGTGTGTGTGCGTGCGTGGGCGTGTGTGTATGTTTGTATGTGCGTGTGTGTGCGCGCATGCTCAGGCTGAGCTTTCACGGGCTGGGGTGGAGAGAGTTGAAGGGTAGCGAATGAGAAACTTTTGAATTTGTCGCACTTGGGAACGCACAAGAGTAAAGTCGTAAAAGTTGAAATTCCAGAAACCACTGATGCATTTCTATTGAGCAAGTCTCTATTTCTCTTTCAAACAATAGCAACCAGCTCCGTAACCTGTTCAAACATGTCGCTATCTGCCGATCTTCCAGGGACAAAGTGAAACAACAGCTGCCTGCAGGATAATATCATTAAGACGACAATATGGTTGTGAATCATTAACTAGTTCCTTATAAAGACTCCTGTTTTATCTTGTCCTGTACTCCTTATTGTTTTAATAGAAACTATGCCTTCATTTAAGATAACTATAATACAATAATAGGTTTTCAGATAGAACTTGTTATAAGGAACTAAAAGCAGTAATATGTCCACCAAGTATGCGACAAACACCCCAAACCAAGTAAATGCATTCAAATGTAACAAGCCACAGAAGTACTACGGAGCTCCTGCAGTCCAAACAAGTTGAAAACATAAGATATTCACTTTTAGGCCTACAAGTTAGATATTGTGTGTGCACAACTTATTATGCTGACATTTTAGCTTATTTTTTGGGACTTCTGGGGCTCAGTACAATACAACAAGATTTACTGTGCAGAAGAAACTGTTCCTGTGCCTTTTTGTTGTTGTTAAGTGGATTTTCATGAGGCTGCCTTCAACTTTTAAACACATTTCAAAGGGTTCAATTTGTGACAATGCATTGTATGATCTGTGTTAAATTGGATCTGCTGAGCAAATAGGTAAATGAATTCTGACACAAATGAAAAGAGTTAAAGGTCAATTATCCTCCTCTGAAATCTAGCGTTGTTAAATAAAATGTAAAAAAGTATAGTACCTAAATAGTATTATAAGGTAGTATAGCCACCTTAATTTAAAACTTATTGTCTTTATTGGCAATCCTCAAGGAGTAGCGTTTACAGAGCGCATTTAAAGGCATCGCAGTGCTGGTTACAGTTCTGCCTATACCTGGCTCTGCAGCAGCCTGCAGGGTAACAGCATCATTTGCATGGAGATATTGATTTAGAATTGTTTGCCACGCTGAATGAACCAGAGGAGGGAAAAGTAGCGGGAGCCGCTTTACTTGACGTCTCTTTGTTCTGAGCATCCCCACATACAGAGGTGGAATCGCTGTGACAGGCGGGGAGAGATGTATTCATATCAGCATAATAGCAACCCTGAATACCAGAATGCAAGAGTACAGCTGGCCCACTGATAGGCCGTCATAATTTATGGGAAATATCCCAAAAATGTTGCACCCTGCCAACACTGCAGATACACAGTGTTAAAGTTATGAACAAAACACTTTAATCTGGTTTCTCAGTCTCAGGGGGGCATGTGGGAGTGGGAGTGAGTGAGTCCAGTATGAATATGGGGAATTAAGAAAAGTCCTTTACCTAGCAACTGGTTCAGAGAGGAATTCAGTGGTCAGCTTTATCTGAATTTTTTATTGTTGTGTTATTGTGGCAAAATGTTGCCGTGGAAACATTAAGGAGGTGTTGAGTTTTATATCTTTCTTTTCAGTCTTTTCCCAAACACTTGAATGCCGCTCTGCAGCCAGAGGGTTGTAACTTACTCCTAACTGTATATTCCCTGATGGTGTTTACCTTTAAGCACAGCCTTGTCTCCACAATACTTGATTACAATACAGTGTGTCATTGATTGGACACGGCTCTCTCACTCAAACATGCATTGTAGTTCACACACCTGTGACGCTGACACTGCGAGAAAGAAAGCTGCTAGCCGGGGCTGTGTCCCCGACCCCTGCACCCTCCCTTACCACCCCTCACAGCCCCCAGCCCCGTGCTTTCAGGGGACTCCAGTTTCACAAAGGCCGCGCCAAACCACAGAACGCCACGGCCCTCTGTAAAAAAAGAAGCTTTAAAATCCAACCACTCACCCGCCCACGCTCTCTCCGCCTTTAACACTTTCTCTGCTCACACCTCGTCCTCTGTTATGGGTTCAGGTGAGGATGAAAATAAAGGAGAAGGGGGCAGGGGGAGGGGGGCGATATGATATGAAATTACCAGAAATGCTGGAGGGGCCACAAGTGCACATTATCCGACCTTGTAAGCCTGTTGAATATGCATTGTTCTGAGTAGAGCAGCAGTAAACGCTAATGCAGGATGTAAGCTGAGAACTGAAGTGGACTGGGGTGTGTGGTTGACAGGAGGAGGATGGTGGTTAGATTGGGGTTATATGTGTGTGTGTGTTAGAGAGGGGGAGGGAGGGCTGCAAAGCACAGGTGTAAGGCTTCTACAGCAGCAGTGGTGGACGGGCAAACAGCAGGTCCATTGTTCCCACCAACGCACACAAACACACAGCGCAACAAGTGTGGCCCAGGCCGGCATTTGTGAGAACAGGATATTGGCTCATCTGTTAGTCTGATTAGCTATAAAATGCGGCACTTCCATCTCCTGCAAATAACTCCTCGAAAACAACACCTGATGCTGTTGATCCTGCTGTAATCATGAGAAAGTAGTTTCAGGTGCCTGTCAGATTTACTGCAACCTGATAGGAGATACAGTGAAGGTGAATATTAGGGAGTACGTTCACGCTGCACCGAACTCTCTGTGTGGATGAACTGCAAATTATCTGTGCGAGCTGCTTTCAGCATGAATAGTGAAGAGTTTAAGAAACATTGAGATCCCTTTGATTTTCATGTCAAACAACCCTTATTCCATAACAGCCAGAAACCACAGTGTTAATGCTTCTCATCAGTCACTGTAAGAGCTGCACTCATACACACACACACACACACACACACACACACACACACACACACACACACACACACATACATACATACATGGCAGCTGGATTTTCTCATATCAACATACAAGGCACACATCTGTAACTTGTATATGTTATGCATATAAATGTGTATGTGGCAATGAGTAAATGTTGGTGGTAATGTGGCCTTGCTGTGTGTGTGTATTGAGGTGAGAGGCTCGGGGGCATGTGTGACCTATGTGTTGAGTTGTAATGTAAACCGACCATGTGTGGTGGGCTGCAATGTGGTCATTTGTATTTCAAACAGCTAAGAGGCCAGAGCTGAAGGAAAACACTCAGACAGCTGATGCTCCGATTAATCTCCTGTGCTCTCAAAGTTGCTCCTGCAGAGCCAACTTCTCACATTCTGTTAGTCGTCTCAAAACGGTTCCATCATTCATCCATATACTTCAGAAGTGTCTGTAAACAATACTTTTTTGTAGAGGGGCTGTTGGTCTAGCGGTTAGGTCTCACCGCATGTACAGAGGCGGCAGTCCCCCAAGTGGGCAACCCAGGTTCAGGTCCGACCTGTGGAATCCTTGACTTCATGTAATTCTCTCTCTCTCTCTGCTGTTACGTCAAAGACTTAAACATGGAATCTGTTATCTGAATAACTGTTTGAGACATGTTCATGTTGAGGTTTCACAAAGTTGAATAAAACTCATTGGGGCCATTTTTGTTTTTTAATCGTCTCACTACTTTAGCTTCAGAAGGATCGGCCTCTGGTTACTTGACGGCTGTTTAGTTTAATGAATTAACTGACTAAAAGAAAGAAGGAAACAGAGACAACGTTGTAGTTCTTGGAGTTGACACAGGTTGGATGTTTATCCTTATAATAACATGGCTGAATTGTATCTCAAGAGATGAGTGCAAACCCTCAGATTTAGTCATTAGTCATTAACTCTAAAGGAGATTGTAAGTCTAAACTCTAACTACAGGCTTTATCTGTGTTTCCATCATTTATAATTCATTGAAGGCCTCCCTCATTTATTCAAACTCAAACATTTCCCCCGATCAAAGTAGCTTCCACCTGATTTAGAGGCTTATCTCCCCCTCAGCTAAATATGACCCAACATTGCATCTACTTCTCAAAAACCTTTTCTTCCTCCTCTCCCTTCTCTCCTCTCCTTCCTTCCCTTCTCATTAGAGCTCAAAGTACTGTCGAGATCCACCCTGCGGGGGAACAAGGCAGCAGATAACTGCACCATTCATTCAGCTCCTTATCACAACATTATCTCAGCATACCGATGCCCTGAGCTGGAACGTACTCATATTCTCAGACGACGCCTCCCTTGTTTTGTTTTTTATTAGAGACGTTGGTCATACTGGAGTGGCAGATGTTCCCATTTGCTCACCCAAGCAGAATGACCTGCTCCTTAAAGCACCTCCTTCCTCTCCTTCTTCCATATCAAGTGTCGGCCAGCCCAAAGCCCATTGTGAACATGTAAGGAAGCACAGAGGAAAGAGCAGAAGGAAACAGAGCTTAGAATAAAGCTGAGATAGGTTCCTCGAGCGACTGTGGAGGAGGGACGCTGGGCTCCGACATAGGGCCCCTGGGCTGAGTCTCCATTAAAAGCCACCTGTGGATTCAGTTCCAGGTGACCCTACTGGACTCACTGATGGAGCTGTGTGTTTGGGTTTCAAACCCTCTTGAATATTTCAAGAAAATCACAGGACTTTAAACTTCCTGACTTCTTATATCCCTTGCAGCGTGAAAAAGTACCGGCAGTACGTGATGTTAAAAGGACGAAATGGAAGAAGGTGAAGAATTAAAAGCATCAGACGTTATGATGACAGTTTTTTGACTTGAACAGGGAACATACTCACAGTATCAATATCTGGACTGTGAAGAACTGGCGAGCAGGAAACACCATGAAGCAGCTTCACAGAACGGTTATCACACAGCAATCGCTCAACGGCCATGTGAAGTCGACATCATCACGCCTGCTTGCTCGTTTGATTTTTAATCAAATCCTTTCTGCTGTGTTCACACATCGGCTCGCTCCGACTTTAGAAGATTTTCTCAGAGGCTGGCAAGAAAAAAATCAGAGATTGAAGTCAGCCATAATTCACCATCTCTGTTTGGCACGATAGCATCAACTCAAGCTTAATGATTATACAATAAAAATAATGGAATTATAAGTGGTAAATGTGTGAAACACAGTCTGTTATACACAGTCATAAATGTGGGGATGGATGGACAAATAACAGCTGCCGTAATTAAAAAAATTAAAACTAATAGAAAACAAAAAAAGGGCATCTAACTGCAGGTAAACAATAAGCAACTCGTTGATGTTTGTTCCATTCCTCTGATAGATTTTACTAAAGATATAACATGCGCTGGTTTGCTCACAGTTTAATGTATGGCTCCAGAGGGAACCATCCAGGTGGTCTGCTAATCATTGGCCCAAACTACCTTTAGTGGTGCCTATGATATAGGATTTTTCTTCTAATCACCCTTTGGCTCTGTGAGATCCTCGCCCTCCTCGTTCAGACACCTTGGGAAGAAATCTTTTTTTGTTGTCTGTAGAGGAGCCCAGACAACCCTGATGTGTTCATAGTCTGTGTGAGCACACTCTCAGCTGGAAAAACACCACCCAACAGCTCACTGACTGAGTCTTAAATTGTTCCTCTGGGTCCAGCTGACTAAGTATAATCTGCAGTTGACGTGAGGAACTCGCCGAAAAAGGCGTCTCGGATGTTAAAGCTGTGGTAGGTAAGTTTAAAGATCAACAGTTAGATAAACACTTGTAGTTTCCGTTCCCCTCCTCCCTCCACCCGCCCTGCCACTGGCAATTAGCAACAGGTGATTGACAACGCAGAACACTGCCTTCATGCTTCACTGTTGATCCTACTTGGTCAGATGCCCGAGCTCCACGATTACTTTTAAAGCAAACAGAGGACTGTTGACTCTGCCAAGATTCTGACATATAAAAGTACTTATTTGTGTTCACACAACACAGAAATCACTTCTGCTGGGCTCACACTAAATATCAGCTTGTGAAAAGTGCCCGCAAGAACTTCAACTCTTCAGCTGAAAGCCTCAGGGAGCTCTCTGCTTATTTAAACCCTTTGACACCAATGAATAACTAACCAATGCAGGGTTTAGGCCATGTGTTGAGAATCATTCATGCAACATTTCATTATTTTGTGATCATGTAAAATTGTGTTTTACTCATAAATCTCTGTCGTAGCTATGGCCAAAAGTCTAAAGAGGCTACAACAGTGTTATTGTGTGTCACGCTTTTTATTATCATCTCCCCATTATCTGATGGATGGAGCCGTCATCGCTGCTCCGTGAAGAATGTGTGTGAGATTTTTTCGAGTAGCCCCCTCTCACAGTAGGCCGTGATGTCATATTCAACAGCACCTTTTCCTGGTGGTTGGAGCCCACCTCCCCTCTGCGGTTCGCTGATGTAGGCATGTCAGGCATCTCCTCTCCTGACTCCGAGCTGCTCCATGCCAATGAAAGTGTTGGGACAGCTGTTTGTGAGACTTAAAAAAGGCTCAACAAGAATTTAAGAGGTTTTTAATCTTCTTCATGTCTAAGAGATCATTTTAAAGCTACAATAGGCAATTTATTACAGAGGTATTTCAGTTATTTTATTTGTTTGTTTGTTTTTCAAATCTGTAGGTCCTAATTATGTTGGTCATGGACTATTCTTGTTTAGTTATGTATTTGGTTTATCTAAGAGTTCAGTCAGCATGTCCCGTTTCATTTTGTTGTTCCCTTTGTATCTGAATTGATTACACCCTTATTGTTTCCACCTGTGCTTCATTCTTCTCACCTGCACCTGATTACTTAGATTTCCCAACCTTTTCAGTTTTTTTTCTGTTCTTCTCTCCAACCTCTGATCCTTGTGAGGATGTATTTTATAAAACAGTGGTTTATCTATATTTTAAAAAATATGTTCTTGTCCTCTTCATATAAACACCTTAAAATGCTGCTGCAAAAAAACTGTTTTAAAAATGTGTGCATGGACTAGGCCTACAGTAAAACTGTGTTCTCACCCATTTTCTTTGCATTTCCTGGACACTGTCAACCTATGATTAAATATGTGTCTCTCACCTGCAGACATGTTGCTGTTTTGTTGCCATAAATCCTTTTTACTGCCTACGTTTGGGTTTTTTCTTTTTGTAAAAATACCCTACTGTCCAATCATAAGACGGCACACTGATCCGTCTGTCTACTATATTCTTCTACCTGCCACTCCCTCCCAACATGTGAACTAGAGAGATAGGCACACTAGACTGGCAGAGGAAGTTAGTTTCGTACTGTGAACTGTGACAACCATGCACTGCACTTCCTTTATTGCTGCTCATTAACCCATCAGTACTGACAAGGCATGGAGCTCACCTAATTACACTGACCTGTATGCAAATTCACATCTTTCACTGTACTAAAAAATACATGTATTCATGCATGCATGCTTTTAGGATTCAGCCCATAAAGATTCATTTATTCTTTTTATATCATGCGTGCAAACCTGTAAATCACAGAAACATGTAACTGTGTGTCAAGAGAACAATAGGATGGTATATGAATAAAGACAGGGTCGAGAAATGTCACCAAAATAACTGCAGTGAAGCAGAGAGATGTCACTCATGACAAAGCCAGTTTTTATGAGCTGTTGGCTGTAAAACATTTGAACTTTATTTTTACTTCCATGCTGCGGAGGCCTCCTGAATCCTACGACGTAGAGGATCACAGACAGGCGACTCTTGAAAGCTTCTGGTTCCTTATATTAACCTTATAAAGTGAACATATGTCGATATGTTGAGCATCTGTTGTTTTGTGTCAAAGGTTGTGTACGGACTTCTGAACACTACCTTGAGTCACTTCCTGATTAGTTTAAATGAAGTTATTAGACTCAATAGATTGTAGAGTGCTGTTGTGTGGTGGAACATCAAAGTAATTCTTATCTCATCTTATCTACTGTACATATGGTTTAACATGAGCAGACTTAACAACAGCACCATAAGTAGGACTATCAGTGGCAGCTGTCATGTCTTTGTAATAGCGTCCTCTGTTCTCTTGAATCTTTCTTTTGTTCTGTTTTTAAGAGTAAAGCTCGAATTCTGATGTATCTTTAGTCGGCCTGCTCACAGAAATGTCTGGCTCCCTTAAAGACCCTGTGAATGGGCCCTCCCAGGATATGATCAATTACCCACATTTGATCAGTACTGTTAGCGCTTAGCTTCCTTGCAAACTTTAGCTCCCTTACAACTTAGTTTAAAAACAAGTTCATATGTTAAGCAGAGGATTTACATTTTCACACAGGCTACAAGTGTTTTTGGTGTTAACTGCTTATTTGTGATATTTGATACAGAAACAGCAAACATTGCAACAGTGTTTCAGACTTCTTAATTGTTAAAATTTACCATTTGTTGTTTGTAATTTGTGGCAGCAAATTGAGCTCTAAGGAGATTTAGTTTTTAACTTGTTGCTTGTCTAAAAATGAATTTTGAGAATGTTCAGGTCATTAGGACATTTACCTTTTTTTGAACATATAAACAAAATGTGCCATTTCAGCTTTCTCTTTGCAAATACGAATTCTGTGGCGACCATAAAAATGTTTTTTGTTTTTTTGTTTTTTTCATTTCTAAAAACTTCATGCCTGAATCTTTACAAGCTGCTCAACCTGGGTGTGCCAATGTGAATGACACATCAGTTTTGGTTTCTCATCAGGTGATATGATGATGGTCATATGATAAGCAGGGTGAGGCAGGCTTGTGTGTGGGCAGATTGAAGATGCCAGCATCAGACGCTATCACTCTACTTCCTTGTCAACAGAAACACTCCGGTGGAGCCATGCTGCTCTACACAAGACTTTTAACCTCCCTCAACCATAAACACGCCTAAAATCACCTTCCAGATGGCAAATGACTTTAAACACACACGTCCACTTTCCCTTGCAGGGCTGTCAGTAGAGGTTAGTCGTGTGTTTGGACAGCCTGCCTACAGCTGTCACATCCAAAGACTCAAGTGTGGGAATGCAGGGAGTGTGTGCATGCCTGTGTGTGCGTGTGTGAGCATGTACAGTATGGCCGGTGCATTCATGTACCTGCTCGCTCCCCTGCCATGTCAGAGTGACTGGACACAAGTGCAGAGGGAGCCGCTGCTTCTGCTGGTGATTGTGGTGTAGCTGGTTCAGTGGATCACAGCTGTTTGTGGAATGGCAGCTCATTTCAATACCCGTCTGTCATGACGCTCTCAGAGAGCCTGTTCTTGCATGTTGATGTCTGTCAACAAACAGTAAATACCACAGCGAGGGTTTTTTTCTACATCTTTGAGGAGGAGGATTTTTGAGAGCTGCATGTGAGCGTGAGATATAATGACTGTGATTTCTTTAAAGTATTCTCCATAAATATTCTACTACTATTTCATCACAACAGAACAGTCCTTTGCTTTACAGAATAAATGGTGTTCTGAAGGTTAGGGGAGCTGAGACATTAAGTTTTCCCCACTTGGAGGACAGATGATGCCAAACCATAATTCAATGAGATCCCTTTGATCCTTTCTTTTCCCTGATTTCCCATGTGAGTCTTCTTATTTGTCCAGTAGACTGTAGAAACACAGTTTACAGCCACACTTGTATGTTTACCTCTGTCATCATACTGGTTTAGCACGCTGGACTTATGGCACTAGCTGGATTTTTGAAAGTTGAAGTTTAAGTAAATACAAGTGCCGTGCAGTCGAGTCCTGCATTAGGTTTTCAGTTATTTCTAAGAACACATTGACGAGTCCGGCTTCATGCTTTTTATAATCGTCTTTGAGTTATTCGCGTGTATGTTGTTATTTTAGTGTTTTGATATTATTTCTTCTTTTGTTATGTCAGTATTGTTGTGTCTCTCGTTCTCTTATACTCATTTTAAAATACTCTCCTGATTGGTTTTTAGTGTCTTCTGTGTCCGTAGTGGGAATTTGTAATATTTCCGAGTTTCTTCTTTACCGTTTCCTGTTGTATCTTGTAGTCCTTGCCAAAGTGTTTCACGTCTAGTTTTGCTTCCTGTCTTTGTAGGGTTTCTCCACCTTTGTTATTATGTGCCTCTTCCTGATTGTCTTCACCTGTATCACCAGTCTCACCTGTGTTTGATTACCCTGACGTGTATTTAGTATCCGTGTTCCTTTTCCTTCAGCGTCATCTCATAAACCTTCTCGGAGTTAGTGTCAACTTCTCTTTGTAATCTTCTTGTGCTTTTCTCCCTGTTTACATTGTGTGTAGAAACTTGTTTGCTTTAGATTGTGTGACACTTAAAGAAGTTTGTTCCAGCCTTTTGATCATTATCGTTTTCTGCACGGTGGTCCTTCTCTTTGTTTAATTTAAAAAAAACTGAGACACTGGCTTTGATCTTGTTTTGAAAATTAAATGTCTCTACAAACTCTGCTAATGTAAAAACAGCACCATATATTTGATTAGAATAGCCTAGATATTACTTATTGTCAGGAAAAAGTGCAGAGAAATCACAGCACTCTGTGCAACTGACACAAACATTACGTGGTGCTGAAGGCCTCGTGGTTATGATGCGCCCCCCCCCCCCCCCCACGTGCAGAGGCAATAGCACTCAACATGGGTTTGAATCCTTCCTCTGCCCTTTGTTGCAAGTCATCCCCCACTCTACTCCAAATGTTTGCCCCTAAAAAAATAAGCATTTCACAAGACGGATGTTCATATATGTGCAATGGAAAGAAAGGATTAAAAGGCTACATTTTTTTTTAAAACAAGTTAAATATTGTACATGGACTCGTTTAACAGCGGTCATGCGTTAATTTGTTAAACAGTGGGGCTGACGTTGATAGAAGAGAAAGTTTCAAATGATTACTCTTAAACTGAAAGGCTGTTTTACATCTGCCTGAAGGAAACATTTCATACTCAGGGAACAGAACATGTGCAGGGTCACTTGTGATTTTTTTGCACTTGTCAAACAACCGATCCTTTAGAGGGCGGCTGTTCCTTCCTTCCTTCCAATCCCATCCATTTTTTATTTATTTTGTATCCACATTGTTAATTTTTATTTGAACAAAGAGGTAAAAACAACAAAAGACAGCATGGCGCCTCACTCATAGGGTTCGAAGAATAAGTTTAAAAGATGAGTTGAGTCAAAGCAGCAGGACAGACATGTCATCACATCACCCTGATGTTGTGTAGTCATGCAGACAGTATCAGTGTTATCTCTCTTTTGATAACTATCTCCATGATTTCTGCCACTAGCATAATAAAATCCCATTCATGGCGATAGAAGCACTGAGGAGTGGAATATGATCAAATCTGCAGCAGCATGGGCTTGCTTGGGAACAAATAATGAACATGTGAGCTGAACTCGGTTAAATTAACATCCATGACATGTGGTGGCTGGTACACACTGTTCAGTTAAAACACTATGTACAATGATTTGAAACTTTAACAAACAGCTTTCGAGGTGTGTGATAATGTCATGCAGGACACCCAAAGATTCCCACTCCTAATTTATTTGCACAACAGCGCCAAATTGTTTTAGCTGCTACATCAGCACCGTGACAATGGGTTTGAAAGAATTCGATAACTCAGATGGATTTACATTGCAGCCTCTACCATCAGTGTGTGAATGTAGGCATGACCTGTGCTGTCAAAGCGCTTTAAGTAGTCAGAAGACTAGAACAGCGCTATACAAGCTCAAGTCCATTTATCATTTACCTAATTCACCTAAAGAAAGCAGGTGAAAGTCTTCTGACAAAAGAGCAAATAAAGGTTAATATTCATCATAGGAAAAAAAAAAACTTCCAACATGGGAAAGTCGAGTAACTTAGATTAACCTTCTCTAGGAATGCAAAACAACCAAATATTACTATTGTCCGAGGAACAATGTTCCAGTTAACTTGACTCAAAGGGCTCCAGGGATCTGCACCAAGACATAAATCTACGTAAAGCTAGACTTCAGTAATTGTCCTAATCTCTGGTTCAACCACAGCTCTCCATAAATCACAACATGGTTGAGGTTTGAGGGCAACCGGTAAATATCTTAAGGTTTGTTATTGCCCGGCATGCTTAGCAGAGGAGAGAAACTAGTAACGCTGAGACTGAACAGCAAACACGCACACATTCACACGTGTCTCACAGGATGGAAAGGAACACTGTTGAGAAATCCTGACTGTCTTTGTTCAATGCCTTCCTTTGTGTCTAATCTCTTCCTTAATTTCCCCTTCCCATTTTCCAGTCTTAAAAAATTCCAACCCCATCATTTTCCCTGTGTGTGTGTGTGTGTGTGTGTGTGTGTTTAGTGCTGCGCAGGCCGAGCACGCTGCAACAATCAACACATCCTGACTGGCATAATGGCTCTTTGTATTTCCCCCGCCCCACCGCTGGAAACTAACTCAGAGTGAGTCAGGCACATAAACAGCACTGTTCAAACCTTCACCCCACTAAAGTGACCCGCGTCCTCGCAGTTTTAGCTAACGCACAATCTCAGGCCTCTCACAGTTATTCTCACCGTCTGACAGATTGGCTTCTGGAGGCGCAGAGTGGTTAAATCCAGAATAGATGGAGGGTGACAAAAAAAGACAACAACTCACAAGAAGCCTGTCTTTTATTTTTGCTGAGAAGCGAAAGAAACCGCAAATCATCCTCACATCTCTCCAGAGCCAGATCACGACCCAAACCGCCAAAGAAGGAATGGAACAAGACACGCACCAAGAACCGCTGGGCTATACGGACCATGGCACTATATTTAAGTGCTGCTCTTTAGAAATTCCACAGTTAAAAATGTTGACTCAACAAATGTCATGCCTACTGTACATGTGCACCAATGTTTTATTTTAAAATGTCATGTTTTTGGTTCCATGTTAGCATTAAAAGAACAGTTTCATTTGGATAAAAGTCTCTGTAAGGATCATTTTATTTGATCCCAGCTAAAGTCTAATTATTGATTTTTAGCTTTTATTTGTGTCTGTTATAATTACATTTAAACATCAAATTAAAGGTAGATGTTTCTCACTAGTGGTAGTGTTCATACAATGTGTAAAATAAATAATCATGTCCTGGTCTGAAAAACAAAGGAATGCCAGTGCAATTATGCCTTATGATGTCTTTCCATTTATCTTTTAACTTGAATCTCAGTGCTGGGTTTTAGGTGTGGCTACTTTGTTATTGACAAGTCTCTGCCAAGAAATCCCCCTGAAAAAAGCCTATGAGAACTTCTGGCAGTAGACTTTAATTTTAAATCTTGTTTTTCAGATTTCAATTCATATCAGAGTCAAAATCAAGTTATGCAACTTGGAAACTAAGCTAAGCATGTTCCAACCCATGCTCTTCTCCAACCTCACCCTAAAAATAACTTCTTGACTTCTAGATAAAACATTTTTTTAACTGCTTCACACATCACTAGTCTTCTCACTAGTCTTGATAGTCGCAGAGGTGTATTGATGGAAAAAGTGAACCCACCCTCTCTACCATCTCTGCAGAGGTAGTAAGAGAAGCATTGTACAGTAGGGTGGAGACAGAATTTGCAGAGTCAGCTGGGAGAGCAGTGTTGTGTGTGCATGTCTGACTTGTGGCGCTCCTGTTCTCTCTCTTACTCAATGTGCATTCTCAGTCTGGGACAGACTAGTTTCATTACATACACTTTCTGAACACAAACTGTACTTTCTAAGCATCATCACTGTAGAACCAACAACCTCTGACCTATCATACCTCCCATAACGTCACAACATTACTCTGGACTTGTCTGTAGATCAACACTTTCAAACTCAAAAAACACAAAAGACATTCTGGTAATGAAGGTAAACAATGGCCTTGTTCGGTAACAAGGCTAGAAAACATTAGTGCTAACATGCTAGCATCATATTCCCTTCTGTATCCTTCAGATTGGGCCAGGGAAAAGTTTGAACCCAAATAAAGCAAAGGAGAAAGCCGTAACATTGCTCGGCCACACCTTATGTGTACTGTGACCCCCAATCAGTCAGCTGATCTATTTCTAACTGCTGTGCATTGTAAAGCGAGGCCATTTTTGCATTACACGTCATTCAGTGGCTTTTGCCCCAGTGCTGACCTTTCAAACTCAGCCTGGAGAAATGTTCTCACTTTACACGGACGGCTCACATAAGTCATCTTTGTGTCAGATTGTTTGCGTGGCAGTTTATGAACAGGGTAACGCGATGGATCGAAAGTTAAGCGGCATAAAGGAGTGATTATAAATTCTAAATCAATGGAAACTCTTCTGGCGCCTTGTAAACATTTTCATAATTACTAGAGAGATCCTTTGTGTATTTATCTTTCTGACCTTTGCCTCTCTAACTCCCTGGTTGTCAAGCTCTGGTAGGCTTATGAACCCACTGAAAACAGCCTGCTATCTCCCTCATTTCATGCTGTCTTCACAGTTTATATTCACATTAAAGCCCTTTGCATTAATCATGCAAACTCCGGCTCCAGTCGATATTTATCTCCCTGACACAGTCTGATCATTTCTGTTATAATGAGCAACCAGTAATGTTAGCATAATAAACACACACCATAAACAGTATTACAGCACCTTATCGTGCAGACAGTGATGTGTACTTTGTATGAAGAGCTGTTTTATTACATAACTACATTTCCTCATCTAATAATAAAGCTTGGTGTGCCTTTGGGATTTATAAAGATAGGAGACACATCCTTCTTTGGAAAGAGGAAATGTTGGCAGTTTAGCAGGTTCATATTCTGCCAAATATTTTCACTTATGTTCACATGTTGACATCTCTGCAAATTAAGTCGTTTTTTGAAGCCCAAATAAATAATGGATTAAAACAAATTTTACACATGGGCCTGTGCAGGGGAGGCATGAAGTATGTGTCTGCACACACAAATCAAAAGCATTATTAACCCTGTGTCACATCTAATTTCACTACTATAATATCTTTCAAATGTCATATTCCTGCATGTTTTCTTAAAGATCTTAAAGTTTCTTAAAGTTTTCTTAAAGTCTTCTTCTTAAAGATAAAAAAGCAACTCACGTTCATTTCAGCTTGATTCTTTCAGGGCGCAAATAGACCAAAGTCTCAGACACTACAAAAGCTATCACAACAAATGTGCTACACAAAAACACAAATAACTGTTATTCTCGCAAACAAAGGGGGAAGGCCCATTTCATTTAAAGAAACACACACCAAAACGGAGCGTTCTGAGAGAGCTGGTTTATACAAAGTCACAAACCTCCTCTGGTGATTGATTCATGTTATATTTTGACCGAAGCACAGCATCATTTAGTCAACAGGAGGGAAAGGGGGACAATATGTCCAGTCTAATATAAACAAAGTCCCGTCTCTAAAGAGCAAATAGCCAATCATAATTAAGTGTCCAGGTTTATGTTACTGTATTTGTACCCGTTGGTAAATTTGTTTTACATCCAGCAAGACAGTGGCCTCCATCTTGACACATGCATGGCATGTGGTTAGTTGTGTTTGTGTAGGCAGAAAAAGTCTACTGAACGTTGTAATAGCATTGTTTATTCAATATTTCGATTTAGCAGCCTTTAATAAACAACATTTCTCAAAAGCCCACATGGCTGTGGGTTAAATACCACAAGTATGACAGACCGAGGCTCGTGGCAAGTTCTGCAAAGCCAAACAAGTGTAGACAGCAGAAATGAAAAGCTGGAAAAATGACATTAGGAGTCATTGTGAATGTGTATAATGGTTATGGCAGAAACAGTAGCTGTCATGGCCATTTCTGAATTGCTAAAATAAAATGTCCTAACAGCTGGGTTCTCTATTATTTCTTTTTGTTGCTTGTTCCTTAGTTGTCTAGCTGCTAACTTTGTCAAAATCATAAAGGGTTGAAATTATAAGAGCAGTTGCTGACACTAATATTACATCTTGTAGAAACCGATCAGGCTCACATTATTCAGTGTAATGTAACCATCAGACACATTCACACTTTGACACAGTACTGGGAGCAACTCGGGGGTTGGGTGTCTTGCCTGACACATTGGTCATGTGGCTGCAGGAGATGGTATCAACCGACGACCTCAGTACACTGATACCAGAAAACAGGAAATATGAAGAAAAAAAATGAAAAGAACATACAACTTCAAGTTAAAACAGAACTGATTGTAAAAAAAAAAAGAATTGCGATATCTTTTTCTTTCTACCATTTAAATTGCAATGTGAGAAAAAAAACGTAGATGTTTCAAATAAACACAGTGAATTTATTTAAGCTCAAATAATGTAACGTTTGTGTGAACAGTGTGATGTGCTGTACTACTTTTGTAAGTATTGTGATATTGATATGAATTGTGATAACTAAAGTTATATCAAAGAATCTGTTTTAATCTGTATGAGGGTAGCTGATAGCTAGCATGCTACATGTTAAGTGAGAAGGCTTTGTTTGTTTGCATAGTAAAATGTTTCTTGTTTATTGCCCTAAATTCAGACTTTTGCGATGTGTTTCTTGCAAATGCCAATGATGTGGTGTCGATAAATTTATTTAATATGCAGCCTTACTTCAAATATTCTTTAAAGGTAACATTAATAGATTTGTTTAAAAAAGTTTAATTGTATGTCGTTTGCAGGTGTTTTCCTAAACAGAAAGATTTCCCACAAGAAGCCGTTTATATTGCATCCATTCAGCGGAACATTTTTAAAAACTGATAAAGTTTTCACTTTAAAGAGACAGAGAAGATTTAGTAGGTTTTGTCCTTATCGTGTGACATTATAATTAGAAAGCACTAAAATCCCCCAACTATGTAAAAAGCTTGATTTACATTCCCATCCTCTAACAACTGCAATTAACAGAAAACATTCCCAGCGTCACACGAGGGAGTCATTGTCCAAAAGAGTCCACAAAATGACAAAAGCTTCCAAATGTCTGTGACCTGGAACAAATCATCACGGCTTCATCAAAGCTCTCCCACACAGCTGCTGAGACGCTCAGGCCTCAGGCAAACACCTTGATTAAGCACCTCAGGACTTTAAAAAGGTGATATTACTGCCCCCTGTGGTTGTGAAGGTCAAGGCCTTTAAAGTTCTCTGGTAGTGAAGTCAGCCTGGCAACCATCTGTCGAGCAGAGGTTCCCTTTGAAAACGATTTGAACTTCTTTTGTGTTTCTCTCAACTCATTTTCTACTATTGCCATGTGTGCTCACATCACAGTCATGATACATGCCCAAACGTAACTGGACATACTTCTTATTTTACTCCACATTTCTGTGATCACAAGTCATTTTAAGTTGTTAATTTTTTAAAATGTCATCTTGGTTCTGTTATGTTAAAAAAAAAAAAGAAAAAAAGGAAGAAGACTTTCCTGGGATAACGGGTTATTTTTTTGCAAAAACAATGATCCATTATTGTGTCAACAGCACTGTTTTTTTTTCCTGAGTTAAGGATATAAATAAGTAGAGATCTTGAGAAAACAGAGGAAAAACTATATGGCTGCATGTCCTCTTGGGGCTTCCGTATTAAACAGAGGCTAAATGGTAAATGGATTTGAGCTAGTAGAGCTCTTAACTTGTCTTCTGACCACTCAGTGCACACACACTTTTTCAGACCTACACATTCAAACATATAAACACACTGATGGCACAAGTGGCCATCAGAATTAGCTAATCTCATCCATGAACATTTATACACCGTCAACGAAGCAGCGGGAGCAACTTGGTGTTGAGTGTCCAAGAACACGCCGGACATGTCACCACAGCAACTTGGTATAGATGAAGACAACATTTGCCTTTTATCAGTGCTACACGTAGTTTGACAGATAACTGTCAACAAAGGAGCCGAGAAGAATGTACTGACAAACAGGACACATGATAAAGCAGTTTCAAAACATGCACTGAGAATGCACCGCTTGCATGCTAGTTGTAAGTCAGCATTAAAAATGCAGCCGTTTGGGTTCACACATGCAGCTCAGCCTGAAATGATGTTTTCAGGAGTGTGGTGCATGTGTGAAGAGACCATTTAATAATTATCTCGAACAAAAATGCTGCACGTGATAAATAAGCTTTCAGACGACATAAAAAGTGTAAAGCTCCTCAAGTCAAAAATCAGAGAAAATCGCAGTAATTACGAAATGCATTAATTATTTCAACCGGTCATATCATGGTGAGTTACAAAAATACTTTGCTAAACGGTGATGCAGAACACACACTTCCCAAAAGAGATCAACATGGCCCGCACTGAACTTCCTCAGCCAAGAGTCCAGAAGCTTAAACATGCTTCAGTTAATTCTAAGTACTTCAACATCTGAGAAGCTGCAGAAAATATTTGCAGAATTTAGTGCATACATTTGTGAAAGAATGGCTATGTTAAGTGAATAAGTCAAACCAACCTAACATCATAAAGTCCTGCTGAACTTGCAATTGAATTACGTAGGTCATTTTTTAGCCTTTGATAATTATTATTATTCACACAAGACCCCAATTACATTTAGACAATTAGACAATTACAATTAGAAGGCTATTGTTGATTTTCATTTTCACGACTTCTAGTTAATTTGACTGCAGTGCGACTTACAACGTGCTGATTCTGACTTCTCTTCATAGGTATTGGTGGTTGAGATTACCTGTTGGATGCACCTCTAGGGCTCCATTTTAATGTCTCTAAATACTTATTTCAAGCACTTTAAAATATGCAGCACAGTTAGCGTTCAGACACTCCACTTGGTTTTATTCTCTGCACTCATGTAAGGACAAATTGTCCAAACACTTGCATGGAATGTTTAGAGCTCAGTGCCAAAAGAACACAAACAAGCAAACAAGCACTTATCAGCATCTGAAAAACCAACCTCTAAATGTTCAACATTCCTCTCATTTTGGATCTAAAAACTGCACTTTAAAAATGTCATTCTGTGGCTAAGAATGCAAGAACAGCTTAAAAATATGAATGAGGTCTACTTTAAGGAAAAGCACACATGACTTCCCCTCCACTACGCTTCATCGCCCAGAGGCAGAACCTGTAATCTTAGCTGAACCGTGAATCTGTGGAGGAAGGTCGAACAACGTGCGGGGAAGCTTCTTGAATTTCTCTCTTCCTTTTCAATGCTGTGTCCCAATCTGATCTGTTTCTTCTCACGCTGCGAGCAGGGCGTCAATTATCATTCCAAGTCTGGGCCTGTCAGGGCACTATAAATCACTTCTGCCTCACCTCCTCTGCATGGTCACCCTCCTTTGTTTCTACTGTAGGCATAATGGCAGGAGGTAGAAAACGGGTAGAGAAAGGTGCTCAATCACCATCTGATGCCACTGCAGCTGGCTTTCTTCAATGTCATCCCTTCTTTCTTTGGAGGTCCTGACCTTATACATCAGACTCGTGGGGTGAAGTTGAAAAATGAGTCCATAATTTAATACACACAGTAAAGTTGTTACATAAATATAATTTCACAACATGGGTTAAGAAGTTAGTCATACAGTATGCTGCTGTCTCTTTGCATGCCTTCTGCATTTAAGTGATATTAGTTACACTCTAAGCACTATTTCCAAAAATAATATAAGATCCTGCAGCCCTTACCACCAAATGTTCCCAAATTGAGGTCCAATCACCACTAAATCCCTACTGGCTTCCTTTTGGGGAATCTGCCGGCTAGTTTACTCCTGAATTTGACGGGTGCAGCCGGAAACCCTAATGTTAAAGCCATGCTCTTAAAATTCCCGTAACCATGGAGCTGTTTTCCCCACGGATGAATCTATAACTACAGCTTTGACTGCTCATTTGACTTGCTCGAAATCTATTTGAATACCACTCTAAAAGCAGAGTTCCAAAAACATGTAATATGTCATCTGTCATTGATATTCAAGTTCTGCCATGTCATAAATGAGTAAAACAAGAAAGTAGACTGTGAGGCATCTTAATCCTAAATTAATGTTCATATTTTCTATGTTGTTTTCACCATGATTCATCACACAAGGGTTGGCTTTAGCACACTTTCTTAGCATGCATCACAGCCTTTGTAGCAAATAACATTAAAGTACTTTAAACTAGACATGTTTGGTGAACAAGATAACCCATAGTTCCCTTTATAGCATACCAGAATTAAATCCAGAGAAAAACAAAACATGTGGGAGACACATTTCTCACCTGCTTTGATCTATATTTCAGGGCAGAGCTACAGTGTTGCTGCTTCTTTGGTCGCATTCACTTTCAAAGATTCAATAACAGATGCTGTTATTGTGGTTAAAACACATTCATGATAAATAAAAGATATTCAATTCCAACATTTAAATGAGCCACTCACCGTCAGGATAAACAAATATTTGACATTAGTGGTAGCCTGATCAACATTACAAATCTGTGCCATGCGGTTTGAACATTAGCACCACAGGAAATAGGTAGATACTGACACCTTCTGACTGCTCAATGAACTGCAGAACTGATCCTGGAAAAAAAGGGATGTTGAAGTGTGGGGTAGTTCCACATCTAAAGCTATTGCAAGCAGGTTCAATGAACCCCAAAGGGAAAAGGGGGTGAAGGTTAGAAATAAAAATGGCCTCTTGCAGACTTCATATATCATGACCCACTTATCTTTCTTGATGAGTCTGTCTTTAAAATAACACGTTAAAAAAAAAAAAAAAAAAGATTTTAGAGAAGCACAAACCAAGAGTGACTGACCATTTAAGGGCCTTCAGAAGTAAGTTAAACAACCATTTATTTTACAGTTTAAAATTCCTCATGGAGGAACAGCAAAATACACTCAAAATGAAGATTGATCAAAAGACAGTTTTCATATTAATCAGCGGTTTAAGTTTTTTTTTTCTTGGATGTTTTTCTTGTTTGTTTATCAAAAATTATAAGTGCCTTCAACATAACCATGAGAGTACTCAGCTTGCAGTCATAGAAATATTTACATCACAAAAACTGACAAGCATGGTTTTACTTTCAGCATCGGTTTTACACACCTCACCTCCTGTCTCTTTCAGACTGCTTTGTTTTGTTGCACAAAACAAAAATAAAGACCCTGAAGAAAGACAATTATAAAGGGGAAAAATACACAAGAGCACAGGTTAGGGACATTAGTATGTACAGCTTGGCTCAAAAAGACATTTAAGTGAAGAAATGGAGACAGATGAGCAACACATCCATTAGCGGCATGATATCAAGTTCAAGTCACATTCTTTGCCTCTAAGATTTGACAGAAGCATTTTGAAAATAAAGCATGCAAAAAAACCTCAGTCATTAAGTCACGACATAAAAGACCTCAGTATGCAAGTCTTCATATGTTTGAACATGATTTTCACACAGTAGGGGGCAGTGGAGGACCACATGAGGGAGAAGGAAAACAGAAATACAACCCTACAATACAATGGTTCCTTCAAAAGGAGGAAACAATGATATAATGTAAAAAGCACTGTAGTAACAGAGTCGGACTGATGAACATTACTAAAAGAAAGGAATCAAGTCTGCCCTCTGAGCAGAAAAATACAAAGTCACATATGAAAATAAGTTCTGATTTCTGTTGTAGATACAATGCGCGTGTTGAAAGTTTGCAAGACATTTTGGCACAGAATCAAAAACAAAATAACTTTTAGCTTAAATTTCATATTTGAATCCATAACAGGTCCTTTCCACCCCACCTGCCCAAAGAAAAAAACAAAACCATTGAGCTGTGATGATCTGTTTTGTAAAATAAATCACTTGGTCTCTCCACATTGCTTCAGTCTTTAAATATGTATAATATTTACAGTTTCACAATAGTCCACAACACCCTTAGGCTTACGAAGATGCAAACAAAAATAAACTAAATATTCTTTATATAGTCCCCTGTTGAGGCATTGAGTGTAAACTGTACAACTCTAAAAGTCCCCTCCTGAGTTCCTGGGGCAGGGAACGCATCGGGGTGGAGAGTTGGATCTGGAAATGACGTAGAAGTTGGCTGACGGCAAAGGAGCAACAGAGCAGTATGACTGATCAGGCTGAAATGATTCCTGATCATTTCCCAGGCAATGATGTTTTTTTTTTTTGTTTTTTTTTTACTTGCTCAAGCATGGCTGTTAACAAGAGTAATTTTATAACGTATCATTTTATCCTCAAATCTGTACAGAGTTCACAATTGTTTCCCTAACATAGTGCAATGACTTCTCACATTGTTCGTCTTTTTAAAAAAGAAATTCACAATCACTTTTATGAAGGTAAAAAATATCCCATAAGAAGAGTCAATCCATAGCTGTATGGATGCCATGAATTAGAAAAGGCTATGCACAACACCTCCAAAAATGGCAAAAATGAATGAATCAGAAATGGTCATCAAAAATCCCATCCGACCCTTCAGATCATCTATGCAAAAGTGTACTTTTTTGAAAATCAATGTCATTAAGTGACTTAAGGACTTGGTGAAGTGAATGGAAAAAAGGTGAGCAGGTGCTAAAACAAGATATTTACAAAAAGTCAAACTCATATAAATATGAGGCAATTCCAGTTAAAAACAACTGGACGAGTCCAAAACAGCTGGTGTTGGCTTTTCTTCAGGAAAATGATGGAGGTAATCAAACTGAGGCAATGACAATCATGAGGTGAGGGGAGATGCTGGAGATGCTGATGAGAAGGTCCGGGGCCAGGCGAGAGAGGTGACTTTCAGAGAATTCACATGGAGGAAATATCTGCACCACATAAGCTGGCTGTGGAGGAAAAAAACATCACAAAAGAGGGAATTAATCTCCATGGTATTTAGATATGTAACACTCATTTAAAAGACTTAAATTCAGCACAGACCTGATTAGAGCCAGGGTTGGGCACATTAATGATACCCGCTGCCTGTTTGGCTTGCAGGTAGGTGATGAAGCCACTATTCAAGGCCTGGGTTTGACCAAGGACATCTTCTTGGTCTCGACCGCAGGGTAGAGCCAGTAGCAAACAGTAATCATTCTCCGCCTGCCATTAAGGATTCAGATTCATATTTATCATCAATGTAAACATGTAAACACACAATCTTACAAGTTAAGTTGTCTGTTCTTACAACAAAATAAAACAGAAATCTTGCAATTTTGAAAAGTGTTTTCATTCAAAATTAACTGAGAAAAAAAAAACAACAACACTCACAGTCATTCTGCGTGCAACACTGTCCAACTGTGAGGCCTCAAGCCTCATCCTCTGGACAATACGTAGAAAAGAACCTCCCTCTGGTGGTGGCAAGGAGCGCTGGGCCAGCACAGTGTTACCAGAAACAAAGTGCAACTGCACAGCAGCCTGGTCATTCTTCAGAGCTAGCATGCCTTGCCATACAATAGGATATTTCTACAAAGTAAAGTGCAGAGAATTATATGAAATCATTTATTCACGTTTGTCTTTCTTGATAATCTTCCATGAATGTGACTGCTGGTCATTTATTCACTTTACCGTCATAAGCTGCACCATGTCAATAGAACGATGGCCTGACTGTTCCAGTTTAGCATCACGAAGTGGCATCAGTGAACCTGATGAGGTTACTGCTGGTGGAGGTGTTGGAAGGAAGGGTTGAGCACCCTTAAGCAGAGATGGATCTGGCTTGTGAGTAAGACACAAGGGGGAAGTCATGGGAGACTGGTATGAGGGTGAGAGTGCATCTCCTGGTATCCGGGAAATGTGTGACAGATCTGTAGAGGTAGCATGGCGAAGATGGGAACTCTCAGTCTTAGAATCACTTCCTCCCCCATGTGACAGAGACATTTTATCTCTAGAACCCAGCGTAGACTCCAGTGGGACCTGATAAAGAAAAATCACATTAAATTAATTGAACTATGTGTTATGACTTATAACTTTAAGATTCAGTTATAGATGCAAGATAAAATCTGCAAAAGGTTAATTACTAAAGCATATCAAGTGACCTGTGAAGATGCAATGCCTTGGTTTGCCGGGTTGTGCCCAGATGAAGACTGTCCAGGAAACTGGGGTGGAAAGCCCCTCATCTCACGGTACACCGGAAAGGAACCTACACTTGATGGATGCATCAGCTGAACCCCATGGGAATGTGGAGAAACCAAAACAGGACTAGATGTATGAACTCCCCTTATTCTACTTTCGTTCATGGGTGGCTGTATCAGCTTTCCTTCAAGTGGTTTGAGAGATTCTTTTGCAGAAGGTTCAATGTTCTTTCCCACCATTGGACTCTTTGACCGCCCAGCAATGTTGCTTGACACAGTTGCTGTAGTCTCTGAAGTGCAAGACTGCCTCGGTTCTACTGTGGCCTGTTCTCCAAGTTGCTGGTGCATGAGAATGCGTTGGTGCATGTCTCTGTACTGGTCGATGCGTATGCTTGGGTGGAGCCTACGATGATCACTGTGAATCATCATAACATCTGAGTGATGCTGGGGTACTGAGGGTCTGCTAAGTGCTTGGTTAAAGTGCCTGGGATCTTCATCATTTACACTGCTTACACCCCCAATTGATACTGACCCCTTGGGACTTGAATGAGACTGCAGTACTATATCTCGTATAACATTGGACTGTGGCGTGTTTGAGCGCTGTGAAGGCCCTGTGTGGGAAGAAGACAGAGAGTCCCCTCTCCTTCCATAGTTTATAGCAGTCATCGGTGGAGTGTTCATCCTGGCTTCGTGAGCTATTGACTGTGTGACACTGTGAGGCTGCATTATAACAGAGGACTGCTCTGAGTGAGGGTGATGAATACTAGAATGATACGTAGACATCTGCGGAATGCCATGACCCAGAACTACAGAAGTTCCTCGAGGAGAACTGCTTGGAGGACAGGCTTTGACAAAAGGTAGAGGGGATTGAACAGATGTTCTTGGGGATTGTGGTTCCTGCTTTAGGTGAAGAGCTGCACGATCAGTTGGAATGCCTGGGCTGGGACTCATGCGAGTTCCGGATATTGATGGGTGGTGGGGACTCATGACTGGACTGAGGTTAGAATGCTGAACAGCTTTGCCAATGTCTACTTTTTTGGGTAGAGGTTCTGTCCCTAGTCCTCTTTTGACATGCTGATGCTGTATCACAGCTTGGTTGTACATCAAGACTTGAGGAGAACTGACTGGCTGTTGGAACATCTTAACCACGCCACCCTGTGTTGTTGTGTGATATGGAGCATCAGAATTGTCACTCCTGAGATTCTCCTGTTTGGTACTGGAAATAACAGGTTGAGAGTTATAAGATTGACCTGTCAAGAGAACTCCTGTGTGTCCATAGGTTGAAACTTTTCGGGTAGGCGACTGGGATGATGTCATAACTTGGTCTTGCTTTATTGAAGATTTGGTCACGGATTGCTGAAACTCTATATCACCGACACTGGCTTGAGGGACTTGACTAATTTTAGCTCTCATCCTGTGAGGTCCTTCGGTTTTCTGACCAGAGTAACTTAGAACAACAACGCCCTCTGATGTATTGACCCTCAGGCCAGGACTAGCGCCTCCACTGTATGGGGTAGTCTCAACAACAGAGCGCCCTCTAGTCCCATCTTCTACTATATCCATGCCATGATAGCGATTGTTCTCATTAGAGTTTAATCTAAATTTTTGCTTCGGTATAGATGGGCCAATGCTTCGGTTACTCAGGGATATCCGTGGAGTTTCCTCTGTATCATAAGGCATTGGAATTCGACTAATAACTGAGGTAGTTGGAGAAATAACAGTATGTTGGGGTTTTTCGCCGCAGTTCTGTTGAGACTCTGTCAGTGGAAACGGTTTGTGGTGTATGGGCTGGGGGGGTAAAGGTGGTCTCTCCTCAGGATGTAGCTGTCTTGAACCCATTTTATCGGAAGGATTTTCATTCTCTGACATCCTTGAAGGACCTGAGAGTACAGATGTCACTATAGTGGTAGGTATAGAATTGCTGTTTGATGCAGACACATACTTTGGTTCCATAAGGATTTTTCTTAAGGTACTGGAACTTGGATCAATATCCGACGCCTTGGTATCAGGAGGCATTGGGGGATTTGTTGAAGGGGTTCCAAGTGTAGATGAAGCTGGTGCAGAAGAGGTAACCACTGTTACTTGACATGAAGGAGCAACAAAGATTCTACTTTCTTCAGATCTAGGACGCCAATCTGGTGAAAGAGGCATTTTTGAAGGTCGAAGCAGGGGTACACTGAGCTGGGATACGGGTTGTGGGCGGGTAGAAACTGGGGCGAGTGTAGGGGTAGATGGCTCTGTTGCTAGGAGATTCTTTTTAAAGCTTGAGATGTTGCTTGTGCCTGTATGAAAGGCAGATTCTTTAGGTACCGGCTGTTCTACTTCCGGCTGTTCTGCCTCTTTGGGTGCATCTACAGTTATGGCACTTGTAACATCACGCCTACAAGTTGCAACAGCAGTGACCACTGAAGCTGCTGCTGTAAAAGTTACTGCTTTGGAATTATTGGTTTGTGGATCCTCTGGGATTGACTCTGGTAACTTGTTCGGGGAGGGCTCATGTTGTGAAATGTCTTCAGCAGTATCCCCTTTCTTGTTGGCAGCAACTTTACGACTTTTACATTTCTTTGGGGTTTTTGATCTCACTTTACCAATTTTCTTGGGTGTTTCAAGTAGAGGGGTATCCTCCGCTTCCTTAGACTCTGACACAAGTCCCTTTGGATTTGGTGTAAGAGGACCCTCATCGGAGTCCGCTGCGAGAATATTGTTGATCACCATGTGTGTTTCAGGTTCCATAATCTCATTTGAGGAGGGGGATACCAGGGGTTCAGGTGTAGGAATGAGAGCCGTGTAAGTAGAAGAAGCTGGGAAACCATCCGTTTCTTCAGCTGTAATGGAATCAATAGCAGCTGCAAGTTCAGTTTCGCTTGCAGGATTGGCTGGCTTCTCCTCCTCAACCTCACTCTCTGGCTCCACTACAACTGGAGGCAAAACGGTAGGTTGCTCTGGATGTGGTTCCTTGTAAGGTCGAGGGGGATGCTCAACTGTAAGTTTAGCAATGTTTTCAACTGCTTGCTCTAGTTCCATCTGCCTTGCTAAGAGCGCAGCAGCTGGGTCAGCAGGAAATTCATTGTCTGATAGGTCGTCTTCCATTTCCTGGGCACCCGGTTCTTTACATTCTTTTTTAAGGCCTATGATCATTGTTCCCTCTTTCTCCTTTACATCTGTCTTGGTTTGAGTAATGGGAGGGGCTTCAAATGGCACAACCTCATCTTCCTCTGTACGAAGTAAACCTTTTACATCATCCACGCTTACACGGATCTCAAGATTTTTTAAACTGTGTGATTGATCCCCAGTGACCTGCTTGGTATTTCTTTTGAGCCTTGACGTTTTCACTTTAACATTCTTTTCAGGCTGTTGTCTCCTCTCAGAACTGGCTTTAAGAGTTTCACTATCCCCACTAGCAGATTTCTTGCCATCAGAATCTTTTAAGTCTTTTTCCTTACTTTGCACTTGTAAAGTTGCATTTTCTTCATTATCTGAAAACTTCCCAAACAGTACAGAATCAGTTTTAGGCGTAGGCTCTAACTCACTATGGCTTCCCAGATCAGCTTGGTCAGCTTGTAAAGTATTGCTGCCAGAGAGTTTTTCTATTCTATTTCCTTTCTTGTTAGCGGGAGCAGATGAAGTGAATTGTGTTTGTTGCGCTTTCTGGGTACGGGGTGAACGCCATCCCTCAGAGGCTTTGACAACCTCCACCACACTGCTGGACTCTTTGAATTCTGTCTCATCTTCTGTCACTTTTTGCTGATCTGTCTTTACTGGTGAAAGATCTTCACCACGTTTAACACCCCTTTTAGGTGGACGTCCTCGCCGCGCATTGGTAGTTGGAGTCTGAATGTCTGGCTGAACTGGTTCTTTGTCAGCACCACGTTTGCGCATGGAACGTGGTGACTCAGCCACCTCTTTGCTAGCTTGGTCATCTTCATGTAGTGTGGCATAGACTGACCTTACATTTCTGCGACGTGTTCTCCCGTGAATCAAACTAGACTCAAGGTTTTGCTCTGAATCTGATGCATGACTTGGTGACTTGGATGAGGTTTTAGACTCAGATCCCCGAGGAGATGAAGCTCTTTTTAACTTCTCTCTGTCAATTCGTTCACTTTTCCGTGTTGCTGGTTTCTCAGTGGCAACATTGTGGGAAGGTTGTGAAGTGCTTAATACTGTCAGTGGTTTTGCCCTTTTACTCTTGGGCTGTCTACGATTTGGAAATGGTTTTATTTCAGCCTCTAACTCTGGCATAAAAGCCTCACATTCCGTCTCAGGTTTGTGAGGTTCCTCTAAGTGTTTCGTTTCCTTACTTTCTATTTTAGGTTCCATCTTCATGATTTCAGATTTGTCATCAATCTTTGGATAATCAGAGGAAGTAGATTCGCCATTCTCTTTCTCAAGACCACCAAGGCAACCACCAGGAGTGGGAGGCTTCTCCTCCCCAACAGGATTTTGTTCAACTGCCAAACTATCTCCAAATTTGGCTTTAGGTTCAATTAGCTCTAATTTTGTTTCCATTTCCATTTCAGGCTCTGCAAGGACGAGCGAAGGGCTTGTGTTTAGCTTAGGAACAATGTGTTTGATGTCTTCAATTAGAAGAGAACGAGATGAGGGTGACTCAACAACTGGCTCCAAATGTTCTTCTTTTACACATGACACAGTTTGTTCTGGTGATAGATTCAAAAGTTCTTTCTTTTCTTGTGCAGGTATTCCTTTAGCAATAGGAACAAAAGCAGAAACTGACGTTGTCAATTCAGGGCTGGCTGATTTGTCTTTAGGCTTTTCTCGTGGCTCAGATTCCTTATAAGAAACCACATTATCACAACTTTGCCCTTCTGTTTTAATCCCCACCACAACAGAATCATTTTCTGCATCTGGCTGGCAATGGTCCTTGTCCCTTTGTTGTTGAAGCTCTAAAAATCGACTATGGAAAAGAACTATTGGCTCTTGTAGGGTACCAACTGTTACAGATTCAGGCTGTGCCTCAATAGCACCTGGCTTAGCAGAGGGCCTGGCAACTCCACTTTCTAAGTCCTGGTCTTTACGTTCCAGATGCTGCAAACGTCTGGAATCCTGTTCAAAGATTGAGCTATGCAGAAAGCGAGAGGCAAACAGATCTTGACGCTCTTGGTCTTGTGGCTTTAGCTCCTCCTTTTTATCATGCAGCTTTTCACCAGAGTCAGTGCGAATCTTTTTCTTTTTCATATACCAAGAAGGAATAGGGCGAGGAGCTAGCTCTACCTTGTCCTTATCTGTACAGCTGTGGGAGGCTGGAAAGCGTGAAGGAAGAAAGGACCAATTATCTTCCCTCGAAGAATAAAGTGTTTTGGCTCTTTCAAGAAGTGCTTTTGTGTCAGGGGTAATAGTTTTATCCAATGCAAAAGAATAGAACTTATTCTTTTCCAAGGAGCTTGAAAGCTTCAAGTCTGTCATCCTCTCATCCCGTTCCCTGAGGATAAAAGACAAGGAACTATTGGACTTTGGTGGGATGGGTTTGTTTTCTCCATCATCATCTGAATCAGACTGAACTTCTCCAGGTTCCAAATCCTGGCTAATGCCTTTTCGGATGTTTTCATGTTTTGAAATATCACTTGGAAAAGTCATTTCCATTCTAAATGAATCAGACTTTATACGACTTTCCCAACGTTGCATTAAGTCCTCATCACAGCTAAACAAGTTTGTCTTAAGCTTTGGGAGCTCAATGTCAGAAGACTGAAAATGTGTGTCTGTCAGACCAAAACTGTTTTTTAGTGAATCTGTGTGTGGAAATGTATTGTCCATTGTTGGAGATTTTCTTTCTTTGTTTATTATTGATACTGAAATCTGGGCAGTCTCTTCATCCTCATTTGCAGAAAAATGACCATGCCCTATTGAGGATGTTAAACTCTGATAAATATCCTCATCCAGCTTTTGGTAACTTGCAAAGTTGCGCTCTCTTTTTGCAGTGACTATTTCAAAGTCAAAATTCTGTAGTTTCTTTCGTTTTGAAGAGGACAAGTCATCATTGGCCAAATCTTGAAGAGGTTTTCCAACATCATGCAAGATAAAATCCTTATCAAAATCACGAGTCTCATTAATTAGAGGATTTTCAAACTTCACTGACTCCTCAGCATCACCAATTTTGGTGTGGAGCCACTGACCCTGGTCAATGTGTTCGATGCTTATATTATTCTGGTCAACATGGAGAAGGTGTTCGTTTCCATCATCAAAGTCTTTGCACTTCCCTCTCCCTTGCTCATCATCAGACAAAACCTGTCTATGTTGTTTAAATTCATCTAAATCAATGTTGACGTGATCTGACATCTTTAAGTGAATGGGGCTGTTCTTACTTTTTGAACCTTCTAAATCCATCTTAGTATAAGGAGAGTCAAAATGTTGAGTAGTATCTTCAGGAGGCTCATCTGGCCTTGACTGCCGCTCCAGAGACAAGCCTATGAAGTTGTTTTCATTGTCTCTTCCGTCTTTAGGACTGTTAACTGAAACAATCTGGGCACATTTTTCCTTTTGGTGTTCCTTTTTATGCATCCCTTTTATCAAAAGGTTCTTGTCCAAATCAGATTCCCTTGTATTGCTCCACAGTTTATGAAGTCCAGACTTAACAAGATCGTCCTCACTTGTTCTTTTCTGTCTGTCAGTTTTGCCAGAATCTTCAAATCGCCTTTTTCTTGCGGCTAAACGGTCAATATCTACAGAAATGCCACTTTCAAATCCTGTTTCTGATTTCCCATGTTTTTTAGACTTGATCTTAACATCTTTTTCAATAACCTCCACTAAACTGTGTATGTTTTTGTCTCTAGGTGGCTTTCCATGCTTTGAGCCATCCATTTTCAATGATTCTGGGCGGAAAGGGGGACTCTTCTGGTCAGATGAAGGTGAGGCCAATCTTGGACTGTCCATTACGTTCCTCTGTATTGGCTTTTCTTGGACAGGATGACCTATCAATTTGACTTCTTTTTCTTTAACACGTGTTAGCTGCACAACACAGGGCAAAAGGTCTAACCTTGTTTTGCTTGAGCCTTCCTTTGCAATTTTACTGTGTTTACTTCGAATGATGGACTCAGGGCTCACATCTCTTTCAAGTTCAGGCTCTATCTCACATGCTTGTATAACAGGTGATGTGACTTTGAGTTTTTTAAGCCTCTGTTTTTCACTTTTTTCCTTGTCCCCTCGATCTTTACGTCCTGTCCTCTTCTCCTTTTCAACCAAATTTCCTCTTTCAACCTCAAAGATTCGATCCTTCTCAGGTTTGTCAGTTTTATTATACCTTTCACTTCGTGCCTTTTCAAGTTTTTCAAATCTGGGTGGGGAGACTGAACTGCAGCTACCACTTCTTTCAGAAGACCTGCAACAAATCCGGCGGTCTGAATCACTTGGTATCCTCTCAGAAAGCGAAGGAGACGCGGTAGGGCTTGCAGGACGTCTAGCGGCAATGTGAGATGGGCTTTGGCTGCGCTCAACAGTCCTTCTACCATGGTCACGTCCACGATCCGTTTCAAAGCGCTCCCTCTCTCTTTCACGTTCCCGCTGCAAATAGCTATATTTGCGTATGTCCTGCTCATACGGGTCAGCTCTGTATTCTCGATACTCCCGGGGGTCTTCAAAGTACTGTGGATCATAGTAATCTCCTTGATATGGGTCCCATTCAGTATAGAACTCTCGACTTCTGGAGGGGTATTTACGACGTGGATCTTCGGTAAATGTTCCTGGTGTTCGTACATTTTCATAATATTGTCTTTCAGCCTGAAACTCGTATTGAGGTCGGCGGTCATCCCTGCCAAGAAAAAAAATAAAGCAGGTTGTCACATTATAATCGTGAATGAATTTCAACACAGTACTGAGGTCAAATTATTACTCCTCAAGTAAACTACACAAACCTTCTTTCAGAGAGAAGGTCATAAAAGTCTCGAATGTCCTGGCCAGATGCCTGCATTGAGCGATAAAAAGCCATCTGACTTTCCTGGTTGGCAAAATCCACCTGAAGAAAAGAATATGCTTGGTTACAATTATTTACAGCCTGTCAGGAGCAAAGAAGACATTACATCAGCTAACAAAGCCTTTTTTCACCCACCTTTATTTTACTGCCCCCTATCTTCCATCCCTTTGTGTCCTTGACAGCCGCTTGTGCGTATTCGATGTTGTTATACAGGATAAGGGCCATTCCTTTCATTCTGTCGAATACAACCTGCGGAAGAGAGAGGAAAATAGAGCCCCAAGTTTCCAGAAAGTAAACAATGGGTAATTCTGAAGGCAAAACAAACTAAGTTTACCTTGACAACATGTCCATAGCGGCAGAAATGACGAGTAAGAAACTGCTCAGTTGTGTTCGATGCCAATCCATCCAACCACACACATGTTGTAGGCATACTCTTTCCAAAGCCAAGCTGAAAAAGAAGTAATGTTTATGTTTAAATAACATTAACATTTATGAAGAATACTACTGAGAAAAGCTGGGTATGTTTCAGAAAGACAATATGGAACGGTTGTTTATGCAAGATTTAAAATGTATTATTAAGAAACCTCACCTTTAGTCTATTGTTACCAAGGTACTCGCCATCCATCTTCTTGATGGCCTTACAGACACTAGCAATATCGCAGTATTGTAGAAAGGCATACTGTGGAGCTCCATTCACTTTTTTGATGTCGATGTCCTTTAGCAGAAAAAAAAAAAGTGACACAGTCAGAGACTATGATCATCGCAAACATTGTAATCCCTGCAGAAGGCCTGATTCTGAATCATTCCATCATGTAAAACCTACCACTATTTCTCCAAAGCGTTGAAAGATGTTAAGAAGGTCATGGTAAGTGGTGGTTTTCTCCAGGTTTCCAATAAATAATGTCCGTGTAGCTTTTGGATGAAACTCATCTATCCTCTCATCCAAGGGACGAAATTCGTTCTCACTTTCTGTCTCTGAAAAAAAAAAAGCTGCCCATTGGAATCTTGTACATTTTGTTGAATTATGATTTTTTCTGAGCTTGGATAAAAGATCAGGACTTACCGGGGCCACTCCAGGCTGTGACATCAATTTGCATTCCAAAAAAAAGCTTGCCCTTTGACGCTCCAAGTGCTTTCTCTTGGTCCTCTTGCTGACGGAAAAAGACAAGGCCATAGCGCTCCTCTGAAGCTCCGTGGATTTGAACAGACGTGACCTTTCCATGTTTTTTAAACTCATGGAATAAGCCATCCTTTAGGCTTGTATCTGTTGTAATTAGATTAAAAAAAGGTTTCATTTAGTACGAATGTATACTCAGATTGCTGACAATGGTATTAAGGAATTGCAAAAATAAAATGCACAGTCATTTCTGAGTATGAGACTATTTGTACTTGCGTGCTACATGAGCAGCTTGCAGCAACTGACCTGTAGAGCGCACAGGAAGGTTTTGGACCTTTATGCCAAAACTTTTACGCGGTTCATCCTTGTCAAGGGAGGATAAAGGAAGAGCTGAAGGTGCAGGAACAGCCGCAGACTGCACTGAACGTGCAGGGGAGTCATCACTGGAACTACTGCTGGAATCACTGTAGCACAACAAGAACATGGAATCAGACATTGTTCCTGTTTATTTGTAATTTAAGTTACACATGGCAATAGAAGACGGCGGCTATTTTGTGTCACTGTGACAGTTAATTAACCCTGCCTGTCCGAGAAGTTTATTATAATCTAATCATTAATAATCTACTTTAATAAATTAATTTACTTGGATGATATATTTTACAGTTAAGCAAACTTTAACAATTCTTGGTCACATGTCTTTTAGATAGAAAGTGATATGCAGGTTTAATGCTGGTGCATGATCAGGAAAAAAATAGACCAAAATGTTTTTCTCTCTCCAACCTGCAGAGCAAAAGGTTTACATGTAAATTGCATAGAAAAACAATATTATATGGGAAAACATCTTACATAGTACAATGCACTGAGAATATTCTTGTCTTGTTTCTGTTATTAAAAATAGGCAATTATCTCAGCTGAAGAGGAGCAAAACATCCTTTTTATCCATGGTTCATATTTATGAATTTGCCCAGTTAGTTGTAAATTAAAAAAAAAACTAAATGATTTGCACATCAGTAGGATAATCATGGCTGCCTTGCCACCTTTTTTTCCTAATCAGAAACTGTGTGGCTCAGCTTTCGAGGCCCTCTGCTGTTTGTTTCCTTCTCACTTTCTCCTCCTGTGCTCAGACACTCCCAGAAGTGCTGCTGACGGAGCCTGGCCTGTGGGAGCGGGCAGGCAGCCAGCACTGGCCAGAAATTTCCAGTTCCAACTGGATCTCACGGAGGGGGAGAGCCGTTACCCATACACAGAGGTAGGCAGTGAGAAAAATACACCAGCTCGCTCCTGAAATTCCCCCCTAAAGCACTACCTTGTCAAACCACACGTGTCGCTACATGCTGTCATACTGAATCTGTCGACTTGGCTTTGGAAGAGCTGATGCATTTCACCAAAAACAAACCTGAGCGGGGGAGGTGAATGATGTAGTAAAGCAGATGCCATGTAAACGGCCTTATTCCTCTGTGATTATCTAAACATCAAACATTTTGTAAGGATTTTGTTTGTATAATTGTGACTCAACACCATATAGGACACAATATATTAAAAAAGAAATTAAAACATTACCCTCAGTAATGTACAAAAACAGGTAAGTTAGCATGTCAACAAAGCTCCAGAGTTACTGGAATAACTCAACTGAAAATCACTGGTTGTTTCGGTTGACATTTGGTTAAAAAAAGAAAAACACAATCACAGCATAGAATGAAAGTGAGACATCTTAGTGAGACATTCACTTCATATTACATAGCAGATGTGGCTGAATGAAAATTACTTTCCCAGAAGTTAGGGTTGGGGTATACGCTATATTGCATGCTAGGTTTCTAATCTGGAGTGTCTCATATCAACCCACTGAACAAATTCTACACAGAAGGGAGAACTAGAAATTTGTCCTTAGACATTAAATGGCTGATTTATTATCTCCAATGATCCACATAACAAGAACTGTGTGAGAAAAAAAAACCAGAAACAACCTCCACACCCCTGTAATGAAGGTACAGCCAACAATGATCAGTGAATTAAACATGTTGGTGTTTAATTCAGCTGAGTGGACTTTAACTTAAGTCAAAGTTCAAGCAGGAGTGATAAATTGATTCAGACTGAAATCTTACTGCACCTGAAGCTACTCATTCTCGTAATAAAATATAACAAAGGTCGTTTTCCAGGCGTTGATGCAAAGCAACAAGCACATTCTCTGGAAACACCAGATTTGTCATTTGAAAACACGATCAAACAAATAAGAGTAAAACCAGCATTTGCATACTTGACATTGACGATAAATGTTTGCAAATATACAACATGTGTCGTGCCACTGAAACTGAAAGGATAATCCTGCTAAATCTCAACATGATGGAAAAGATCTGTATGTAGAACATGTCTTTGATTTCATTCAGTCATGGAGTGTTGTACATTGTAAATAATACATATATTTCTATCATGCCAATACGTGCATGCAATTTAATTTACCCGCTGATACCAACAAGAGCAAGCCTGTTCTCACATTTAAAAGGAAATACAATTTGTACGCTTCTTTACCAGCACTAATGAAAAAAATTCTATTGTTGTTCAAGCGTCTCCCTCAATTTTACGGTACGTCCCCACAAAGTAGCAAAAACTGATCATGTCAATATCAAGTATGTGGTATCCTATGAAGAAATGACACGAGGGCATGACATGAGGGCTGTTGAGCAACTTGATAGGAGTGCCTCGTAACTAATGATGGAAAATAGTTGCACATGCAAGTCTTAGCTCGTTGGCCTGACTAGTGTTTTCACTTGAAATCTGTTGCAGAATTCTTACTATGGAGAATTACAGACACGTGTTATGAATTCTCTTCATAAGATACTGCACCATTATTTGATTGTATTGTGCTGACTGTATACATTTTTTCAATAAACTATTTGTAAAACTACTGGGCGAGTGTTAAACGTTTTAAGTTTAAATGAGCAATATGTTAACAGACACCTAGTGTTTAAAATAGGTACTGCGGTCAAAATTCAAAACATTAACGAGCCACGATTACCTTCCCGACCCCTCCTCCCCAGAGTCAATGTGCAGGCTGCTAGAAGAAGCTTCAGTATTAAACCAGCTCTGCATCGGTCTAGTTTTCAGAAGCATCTTCAATGTGTATCCTAGTTTTACCCCGAAAAGGCTTTTTAGGTCAGGCATAATCAGTTCCATCTGAACCCGTTAGATATAGAGAACAGCTCTGTTTCAGACTGGGTTGCACAAAGGTAAATGACAAGGGTAGAAATCCTGATAGCCAGTTTCACTCACCTGCCACTCGTGCTGCTGCTGGTACTGCTGACTGAGTCTGAACTGGAGGAGCGGCTGCGGGAACCTGAGCCGCTGTGGGAGCGAGCAGGGCGGGTAGCTTGACTTGCCAGTCTCTGAGGGGAGGGATTTCGTGAATGTGTTGAGTGTGGAGACCTGCTTCGACTGTGGCGGTACGAGCGATCCCCGCGCCGACTTCTGTCCTCCCTGTAAAGGTCCCTATGAACCACACTCGCCAAAGTAAAGGGTTCCCTGGTGCGAGGTTCATAGCGAGGCTCTGGTGTCTCAAAGCGGCAAGGGCTCCTGCTGTGAGAGCGGTAGAAGCCAGCCGCACTAGATGTAGATCCTACACTTCCTCCGGATGTGGCAACTGCCGATCCAATTGTCCCCGTGTTGCCCGCAACAGTGCTCACGATAGTTCCACCAACCCCTGACGACACAGTCGAAACACTTCCACTGGAGGTACCGGACCCGCTCCCCGCGTTGCTTAGAGTTCTCTCTCTTGCGTCGCGATAATAGTCCGTTTCGTAGTGGCGCTGGCGCTCAAAACTGCTACCAGGACGCTCATGATGTCCGTAGGCACTGTGATCGTACACTCGGTCCCGACTTTCAGCCGACCTAACAAACAGGAAGAGAGAAGAGCATCAAAGGGTGGTTTTGTTGGAGGAAGCTGTTGGAATCAGACAAAAAGGTTATCACCAGGTGTCTCTGGTGGGACTTCCTTCATTAGACACATGAAAAGAAAAAAGGGGTGCTTCAGGGTATTTTGCACTTTTCAGACTGAACTACAGGGACATCTACATGATTTACTGCTACTGGTCTTACACTTGTTCTAAGCCTAACATCTTTGTGTCTAAGCCTTCTTAATATATAATATAGTCGTGTTTCTATTTAACATCTTACATCGTGATGAAGTCATGGAAAACCTTGTAAGCTTACTTTATAACTTTATACTCAACATTAAAAATACAATTCACAGAGGACGCTCAGCAGAGGTTTTAAGCAAAAGGCATGCATCGAGTGCTCGACAGGACAGAAATCTGCTGCTTATCAAAAGGTTTTAGTTGCTGGATAAATCAGACTCGCACAAGGATTACTTGAATTAAAAAGGAATTATGTGAGAGATTCATGCCTTCACAGCGCTTCAAGTCATCTTGGCCTCGTGTCATCATGCAGTTACAACAAAAGCTACATTTGAAGCTGGTTTATCATTTATCTGGAATTCTTTGTGCACGGTTTTTGGAGGGGATTCGTGACGAGCTTTTTGTCTACAACGTCGTACAATGTGACGACACTGCGAGTCTTCAAAGCGTCGTTTATGAAGACGCACATTAGAAACAGTATTAAGAACATTCTGTTCAGACCTGCACATCCTCCTACAGCAGCAATCACTATTTAATTTGGTTATACCACTGCTGTGTCATTACAGCAGTCATATTACCCAACTCGCTGTAATGAGCGGGACAGGACAGCAATTAGCACTGTTTGAATTCACATCAAATTATTATCAGCAAATTAGCCATGATGTTCCAACACAGGGAGGAATATGGTTAATATAACTACAGATATGAGCACGCATCAAGGAGAGCTTTGAATTTCATTTCAAATAAGGGGGCAGAAGAATGTTGGGATTTGTGTCGGTGTCATATAGAAATAGATAAAGCACTTTAACTGTCAATAATGTGTATAAAGATACTTCATCTTTAACACTCTGTTAATGCTTGAAAGGATTTGTTGATGTGCGAGAAGTATTTGATAAAAAATACTTCTGAACAATACCGACTTGAATCTTCGACTATAATGAAATAATTAACTTTTTGAACATATCTTCATAACTAACGAAATACTAACTAAACAAAAAGTTTGTGTATCGTTTGGAAAGTCAAACGGTAGCCAGCTGCAACATGCTTCGGTTCAACTTTAGACGGGACTACAACAAACTACTGCTACTACGACCTTCACACGCTCCTTCTCCTACTGTACACCGTCCTGCCAGTGTCCACTTATAAACTTTACATACAGGGAAGGGTTGCTATGACAGCTGTCTCACAGGATACAGAGTTCAACAAAATGATGGCGCGAAATCTCGTTTAAGTCAAAAATGCATTTTGAATTATCCTTCCAAAATCAATTTTGAGAGAAACTAAAGTTTATAATTTCTCAGCCGATATAAAGACTTACGCAAATGTTAAATATGTTTGATTTTTTTATAATTGGATCGTGGGAGCTCTGACTAGATCAGAAGCAGGAAATAATTGTAGTGAGACCACGAGATTTTGGATTCTTTAGACCAAAAAAAAAAGGAGAAATGACGAGCCTTGAATCACAGCCCGACCCCTGATTGTTGGCAAATCGGGCCTTAAATCATCCCGTGTGTGGCCAGCTTTAGAAAAGTTCCTTGATGTGAATTAAAGGGATACTTCACCCATTTACAGGGCTGGACTCACAACCATTCAACACTGCTACCATGTTTCTAATGATACAAAGCTTCATGCAGATGGGTGAAGTATCCTTTTAAAAGTGGCATCCACATCTTTTTTAAACTTTGATCTATTAGAGCCATCAGATTTGATTGTAGTACATCTGTTTACAGATATTGCTGTTAAACTGTCAACACTAACAAAGAATGTTTGAGGAGTGAACTGTACCAGAAACTTCTGAAATGGTTTGTCTCATAAAAGAGATGTTAAAAACAATCTGTGTTTTTCTCTCCTAAGATGAAGATCAACAATCGTTTTGCTTTGGACTGAAACTTTGGAGTTAGTGAATCTCTTCATTCTAATATTGCAAACTAAATTTGATGCATTGGAGTGTTTTCATTTAAAATGTTCTATGAGTTGATGTTTAGGATGAAGTACAGCACTCTAGTTTAGTGAAAAGATGTAAACCTCCAAAAGATTGTATAAGGTTGATTTAAAGCAAACATCTGAGGGACACTGTGTGACTTTCAGTTGTTTAAACAGTCCATGAAATGACCGACTTCAGTCTGAACTTAGGTAACATGGGCTTACACGAGGCGCCAATGGAAGGTCGCTGGCGTTTCTCTGAAGATATATAACACACGCTTTTTCCTCTGCATCTAGGGTCTCATTTGATATCGTTAAAAGGTTGGCAAGAACAGTCCAGTCTCGGTCGTCTCAAAATGTTTACAACTATCTTCCGTTTATATTGCCGTTGTTTGGAGGCGGTATCTCACTCGAGGTCGTGGTGTTGTGCTGAAAGTCTGTGCGGCTGTGAGTGTCTTCAGCACTCCGCCTGCCGCCTTGTGTCTATGACGGATTTGCAGCTGTCAGACATGTGGTGTGGCATCTCTCGCTCTCATGTTATATCACTAATTGGAATTTCAACTCGGGTTAATTTATATTAAATTGAACATTTGCTGTTCAGATCTGTTATTTGTGTCTTTCGATTGCCCAAGGATGTATTTTTGTCTTTGTAATGTTGGCTGCCGGTTGTCTGTCTGAAACTCTGTTACTTGTGTTGGTGCTCGTTTTGTCCGGGACACGCTTGAAAAAAAGATTTTTAATCTCAATGAGTCCTTTCTTCCTGGATAAAATAAAGGTTAAAAAATATATATTTATTTATTTTTATTTAAACCCTTTTGGGTACAATGGCAGTTGTATAATTTATGTGAAAAGCTAATAAAAAAGGTAGTGAATAATTGTTATCCTAGGAGGCATTATGGTCAATGATCGACAGCACTGTTTTCTTAAAATGCCTAATCTGACTTTAACACCTGACTAAAATGTGTTCATAGATCGCCTTCATCAGCTGATTTTAAGCCACTGCACCAAAACTAAAAGTCCTACATGTATGTTTTCATCCTTTGAGGAGAAAAAGATGTTTTCATTTCCAACCAAGCAAAACATTTACTATGAAACTAATAGCCATTAATGATATCGATCTCTGATTTGGCCAACCGGGAGAATTTCAGACCGTATAGATTCGACATAAATGTAACCTGCATGGTTGCAGTCATTAATAGGGCTTCTCGTCACGTCTCAACACAAAAGGCTTTTCCCTTTGGGACTTAAGAACAAAAGGTTTGGTGGGATAAACACAGTCTCCTGCATGTTGGGGATAAATCGGTTTCGGAGACTTGCACCATGTCCATATCTCACTGCACTATCCATTAGGTACAGCGGGGTCAGGGGCAAATTCTGTTTCTACTTATTTGATTTGATCGTCTGTATGCTGGATTCATGAATAACATCTATGGCAAAATGTTGTCTGCTGTGAAAGTGATGGATTACCTTGACCCCTAGATGCTCTCAGAAATGCTAATTTGGTGGCGCAGGCTCACTGCTGAATAGATAGCCTTCAATTTCAATTCAATTTCACTTTACACATAACAGCTTCTACATTATTCATGGAGCTTAAAAATAATTCAGTTAGACTTTTTTGGCAGAATTTCCATCAGTGTTTGATTATTAGACTGCTCTGGTGCATGCTAAGCACATCAACTGTTTGGAGATTACGTGGACAGCATGGTTAGACGGATGCCTCTCAGCTGCATGCTTAAAAGGGATCTTGTATGAAAACAATACGGACATTAATTTAATTTAGAATTCAGAAACTATATTTAGTTACAATTTAAAAAGCTTCTGCCGTCTGCCATCTAAAGTAGCAAGCTAAACTGTGCAGCTGTGAGGTCTGCTGAAGAACAAAGCAAAGTGCTCATGTAGGAGGACAAAGTTCATAAAACCTCTAATGATACAGAACGTCATCTATATAATTACGTTGAGTCGTCGGGTTTTGTTTAAGTCAGAACTAAATAGCTGAGAGAGCAAATCAATCCAGCGTAGGTTTGGTGACTCCTGGTTTGTACTTCGATGGAGAAGTCCTGCGTATTTATTCACAATGCCTACATTAATCCTATATGATCGGAAATGAAAAGCAATGATAACACAGAAAAAATACCAATAAGAATGAGAGTCTTTGACTTTTATCAAACTTGTGAAACGAGTCAGGGATTGTTGTTTTCTACCTTCACATTCCCTTTCAGTAGAACAACTGCAGGCTGCAGATCTACAATAGAGAATAATGCTTTGCATATCTCAGGGTTTAAGCTTCAGACTGGAGTTTGAGTTTACACCTTGTGACAGTATTCAAATTCAAACTGATGACATCTTTAACCTGCGTGGACAAAAAGGCTCGGACTAATGATTGTTTTCATGATCTATGAATATGCAGGTTAGTTTCTGCTTTCATTAAAAAAAAAAGAATCAATACATTATTTGGTCTTCAAATTATTCAGTTTCCTTTAATCCTCCAGCCTCTAGAGGCAATTTAAATTACGTTTGGTCATTACACACAGAAAGCAAAACAGCAGATGTTTGGTATTCTGCTCAATAAAAGTTTAAATTCATTACTCATACAGGTTTTTTTTTTATTACATAAATGGTTATTTGTTACTTTTCCATTCATTATAAGAATAAAGTGATGATTGAAAACCGTGATCCATGACCTTGGCAATTAGAATACCCGTTCATGTCATAATAATTATATCTGTTTTGAGGTATTTGAAAACCTTTTCTCATTCCTGTTATTTCTAATATTGAATTGAAATTATTCTTATTACAGTGGAGATCTGAGTTTGTGACAGAGATTAAAAACAAATTAGAGGGTCATTTCTTTCCTGATCAATTGTCAGGACTAAAAACTACGGTGTAGATCAATTATAAAAGGAGAACGGGCTCGAGTCGGGGTCAGGTGAGGGGAAGCAAAAGGTAAGGTAAAGATTTCTGCATAGAGACACACAGGCAGTAATAACAGTCTATGTACCAGCTACTGCGGTTAGTGGGGAAAATGGAGAGAGACAGGGGTTCAAACTAGGGGGTTAGAGAGGACAGCTAAAATACACAGGGCAGGACATACCAACCTTTTGAGAGAGTGGTAACTTGACCTATAATTCCAAATACAATTTAGGGAGATAGAACTTTGTGAGCGGAAAAAAAATGGTCAAAATGTTGAGTGGAGTAGTAAAAAAATGAAGCAAAATTGTTCCAATATAAAAATGTACTCCTCATCTTCAGGAAAGCGGAAAAAAAAAATCATGTGCTTGGGTGAGCAGGAATGTCAGTTTTAATTTAAAATAATGAAAACAAACGTGGCCTTGTACGGATCCAGGTCGGGATGTTTTGCATGCTGGAGAAGTCAGTTTGATTCCTTATATCCATCCACATGTGCAGGGAGATAGAAAAAAGAAAAGAAAAAAAAAAAAAAAAAAAAGCAGTGTTGCACTGGAGTCCAGTGAAATAAACGGCAGATATCCAGGGCTGTGGAAGCAATGAGGAAGAATAAGGTCTTGCATCTTCATTTGTAGAGTCTTTTAAATTCCCCTTTGGTCACGCTCTCATTAGGAGTTTACAAGTCAAATTCCTTTGGCAGAAAGTTGGAAATGTGGCCATGAGAGATGAGGAATGAAGAACATGGCTCTTAATGGTAATCCAGATTCTTGGTCATAGATGTACTGTATTCATTCCCCGGTTTGTTAACATTTCTAGCAGTTTTAAAAGTCTTGTTTGTATAAATGTGTTGTCCATCTCTTTGAAAACCATCTCCTGAAGAAGAACCAACAGTCAATGAGGAAGCCGTTCATGGGTGGAACTAATCTGGTTCTTTCTGTGATTATATCCATGGCTGAGTTATAGTTCCACATTGAGGAAGGGAGCAGGTAATCCACAGTTATGAGGTAGCTTATCTCCAAAAACTTTCCAGTCTCACTTTCCAGCAATTCTTCTTTGAACTGTACGATCCAAACATAGTCCATGATGGTCCTCATTAAACTGCGAGTCAGTGTCGTTGAAAGGAAAAAAATAATCTCCACAAAAAAAAGTAAAGGAGGGGAAAAAAGTTATTTGCTCACTATTCAAATGTTGTTGCGTCTACTGAGTAAAATAACCAGTAGAGGTCTCCCAGTACTCAAATTGTAATGCCCTGAATTAGATATAATTCCAAATAAAAAAAACAACAAAAAAACCCATACCAAGAAAGCAACCCATACCTTTAGCATGATAGTGTATCCTTTAGGCCAGCGTTAATCCACCAGAGGGGAATAATTATCCTGCGTAGGTTATCCACATGATTCCAGCCCACATGAGAAGTGAACACCTCCGTGAGGGGTGCGTGATTATTCAAAACCAAATTAGACTAATCCAAACAATGGGTTCTTATATAATGTGTGCTCTTGGTTGGGGTGAGGATGGCATTAATCCACCGAGCAGGGCACGTAACTCCAGATTAGGGGAATCCCAGGGATGGACGGCAGACCGCTCTTTTTTTTTTCGACTCTCCCTCTCTCTCTCTTTTTCTCTCTCTCTCCAGAGGTCTCCAATAATCCGGGGAAATTTTAAGATTTCCAATCTTTGCCCCGTCATTTTCCGCAACTGATATATCCACCTCACAGAGATGTTTAAGCTCACAAAGATGTTCCCAAACAGCTATTTAAACTATTGGCTATTCGTTTAAGAATAGTTAAAGATCATCTTGTGTACAAACATGGGCTTACTGATAGAATATCTCAATATCTGCCTGCAAGTATGAATCCAGGAGCGCTAGCAGCACTCTTAGAGTTCAGATGGGACCCCTATAGGCATGAACTCTCCCCTCCCCCCCCCCCAAACACGTAAATGAATAGATGGTGGGAAGATGCTTGGGAGTAAGGTGTTCACCAGGCTCCCCCTGCCTTCAGAGAAACTTTGTCCACTTACCCGTCTAGTCTGCGTTCATAGCGTCCATCTCTGCTGTGGAGCGACGTGGGGGGCACATACACGGCCCCCCCTGCCGCCCTTGTGAACCCTGAGACATCCCGGCCACGGGAGCTTAAGGACAGATTATCGTCCAGCCCCCTTGCGGCACTAGGAATTGTGCCCGGTTCATTGTAATCAGTGCGCAGGTCTCTGTCCCCCATCTTGTTGATAGCATTGTGAGCCTTCTGAGCACTTTTAATGTCCACAAAATCCACAAAGGCGGCGACTCCACCTTCTGAACCCCGCTTTGGCAGGACCTTGACACTCTCCACACGTCCATATCTAAAAGAAAAAACAATGAAAAACAAGGTTATCAGTGGGTTTTGGAATGCAATGTTGCAGCAGTGTTTAGCAATATTTCCAAACAGGATGTAATCTGAATCTTTGAGAAAATTATGCAACTTTGATGATGACACCTTATTTTCATTATTGGGCAGCCGTTAATTCAGACGATGTAAATGTGTATGTGTTTGTGTGTGTCTCAGAAGGGGGAGGTAGTAAAGCTTTGCTGCTCTTATTCTCGGCTCTATGGTTCTTCCTTACAAAGCAACAGTAACCCAGCAACAGGGTTTGAAACCTTTGCATATTGCATGTTAATAAATGCATGTATTGTCCAGCATTAGCATGTTTCTTGGAGGAGGGACTCAGCTAAGATTATAGCTGCTGTAAGCATACAGATGAGGTTTAGGCAGCATATAAAGAGACTTGATATTTTCTGATTAGTTGTTGGTGGTTTTAAAAAAAAAAAATCAAATAAGGTTATTTAGCTCCTGCTGTTTTGCTACAACAAGGCGACTTGAGACATTTTATGTATTTAACATCAGTCGCCCTTTCCCCCCTAATTAAAAATATGCATATTTGGAGTTTTAATTGATCTACTTTATGTAAGGCATGCCATTGTTCCTTAATGTGCCTGTAAATGCATCGTTAAAATGTTTGATTTACTGATGGGGGTATGTCTGAGATTAAAAAGCCTGGTATCATTTACATGCGTTGAGTTTTCCCTCCTAAAAAAAAATCTTCCTGAAGTGTATTTCAGCTGTCCGACAGAGACAGCAGGGTGCCCATAAATTTATTGGCATGCCAGTTCCCAACATTGAACAGCCTCAGACGCCATTTTAGAAAAGCTGTTCACACTGCTTACTCATTCTGCCGTCCCCCATCTTCAATGACTTCTATCACACATTGGGCTGTCATGCACCTGCCTGCTCGGACTACCTCTGGGTTAACGCTGGAGCAGAGGCTGCATGCTAAAAAGCACCCGCCGACACACTATTCCCCTCCTAGTGCAATAGCATGCTGCCAGTCACCATCCCCCCAAACATAACGTTACGCACATCATAGAAGGAGCTGATGTAAATAAAAGGACATGTAGGTAGCTCATTATTGTGCGCTCTGCAGGGGCTGCAGGAATCAGACACGAACCATGTTTGAGGTTGACTCGCTGCATCCGTACAAGTAGCCTCATAAAACCATGACCAAGGGAGGCGAAGCCAGAATTCGATAAAGCCTAAATATACACATTTTGCACAGTCGTATGTTGCGCATGCTGTTGAAAATAAAAGGTGCCTTTTGATGACACTTTTCTTCAACAGACGTGCGTGAATTATGTTTGCAATTTCGCAGCTTTTCGTCCGATATGGCGACGCCTACACAGTAAGGAAGGCAACGTTGATCATATAGGTATAGACTATAATGTGTTGGGTTTTTTTCCATCGGTCTGCTCACATATGGACGGAGAGACGGGCTGCTATTTCCTTGACAGCCGAGAAGAGAAAGGCGAGAGCGCGCAGACAACCGTGAGAGCCAAACAAAAAAAAAATCATAATTGACTTTTTTTTTTCTCTCAGTCCACGGAAAACAACAAAGACCTGGAAGCCGAGAATAGTTCGTGTGGTTTGCATTTCCTTACAGCCAAAATATAAAGGCAACAAGAACCTCGATTTGAATTTGGTAATAAAAACATCGATGTGTTGTGTGATCCTCCGTCAGATTGCTCTGCAGACTGTGCGAGTCAGCAGCTGGAGGAAGCAAAAAGTGGTCACAATGTAGCAGACAGTCATTTGTGTGTTAATTCGCACATAAAGTAAACTACTACAATGTTTTTAATGTTGTATCAGAAAACACGGCTCAATCCCAGTTTGGAACAATGTTGCAGCGTGGATGGCGGCGTGATGTCGCGTCACCTTTCAGATATCACTGACTCGTGTTAGGCAAAGAGAGCCTGGCTCTTGCGACATATAAACGATGGGTACACGGTGTGTTGATTAACTATACTGTATGCACGGGTCAATCTGGGCGCAGTAACCTGATGACAAACTCGGGGAAAGTAAAGTCAAACACTGGGTGTCTGACTTGCTCAGACACCAGAAAGCATACACAGCCATGGACTTTACTGTCTGCCAAAAGATGCAGTCCTTGAAATGCACAGCTTGTACAATGCGAGCAGCTCGCCAGGTAAACTTAAGTTTGTTTATACTGACAGTATGATGTGCAAAATTTGTTTTCTATATTCGCCAGGTGCAAAGGCAGGATTGTTAAAAAGTCAACGAGAAAGCTGGTGGTAATGTACAACCACACAAGGCAAAAAAAGATCAAGTAAAGTTACAACCCCGCATTCAAGTAAGTGACCATGTCAAAATGGCAAAACCATATGTCTGCAAGCTGGGTGCTTGACGCGTGCCGACCGCTTTTATCTGAGCTCAAATGCAGCACAATGTTGTTGCTTATGGGGAGCTGACAGCACAGTTGCCAAATGGGACTTTGCTACGGGGGAACCTCCTGCTTCCTTCATCCTGACTTCTCTAAATGTGACACAACACGGAGAGATGCTGTCCATGCACACCTTCTTCTACATTACAACAAACACACACACACACACGCAGCTCTTCTATGTCTTCTACTCACCGCTTGAAGTGCTCAATGATTTTCTCCTCTCGTACATTTTCGGGTAAATTTCCCACCCATAAATGTCTGGTTTCCCGGACCATACTGTGTGCTCCTTTTCCCCTATCATACAGATGAGTTTGCTATGTCAGTTTCCTCCCGTGCAAAAATGAAAAGGTTTGCAAAATAACCGCCGGACAGGAACGCAAATACAGGGCACAATCATTGACTGGTCGTTGTGACCCAATGTAAAGCATTAGGTTGGATCCCCACACGCTGTTTGATACTCTTCACTGTTAAAGCGCGATCTTGCACCTCATGAACGCGCTCCGGACTGTTCCCGTGACTAGGCGCGTCCCTGACACCATGCGACCTTTGGGTGTCGAAAGAAAGCATGTAGCTTCCTAAAAAGATGCAGCAACTTCGCTTGTAATGAGAGGCACACCGCGCAGGCGTGGCTTTGTGTGTGAACTTCTTTTTTTCTCCCCGATGAGATAGTCGGCGCACTTGCGCATGCGTGAGAAAACCCCTGGTTGAATGAAGGTGCTTTGACATCTGAGAAGCTTTGACTTGCTGGAGGATCCCATCCGTACGTGTTGGGTGAGGAAAGGCAAGGCACTTTGTATACAGTAAAACAACATGCGACACAGTTTGATTCCCCCCACAAAGTTTAGTTTTTTTATTTTGCAGCATTTCATTGAAGAAAATAAAAAAAACACCCCCCAAAATAAACTATTGAGTAATAGGTCAAAATAAATGTAGGCTACAAAAGGAGCATGTAATATTGGTGCCCAGAGGTTGATGTTGGTTTGTTGAGGTTGCCTATGACTATCTTTTAAAAGTAAAAATTATAGGGTAACCTCTGAGAACAAGAATTGTAGTGATGATGGAAAACTGAAAGACTCAGCTAACAAGCATTAGATCCATTTAGTTAGTTGACCTGGGGAAAATAATGTTATAAGTGACCAATCACTTCACATACATAATATCCATTTTTACATATCAGTGAGATGACCTAGTATAGCATGAAGAAGAACAGCCCCCCCCCCCCATATTGTTGAGTGATTCATTGTCAGATCTTTTGATATCACTTCAATATATACTAACATGCATTTGTTGATTAACCGATGCAAAAATAATGAAATAATGTACAGAACAAACAACTTGTGTAAATGACTCCATCTGTTATTATCATGTTTGTTTCAGCACCTCTTACACTGCTCACCACTTCACCATTGTCTTACTCAGTCTTGTTTACTCTTTTTTGTTTATAGTTCAATATTTAATGTTTCTGTGTGAGTGTGCCTGGCCTATAAAGCTGATTCTGACTCATACATGAAGAGCAACAAAACTGTACAGACCCAAACCATGTCACAGTCACAACATTTAATATGACAACATATCATTTTTCTAAAATACTTCATAATTTTGTACATTTTCACCTTTAACATGTTTGCCATTTGATTTGTTGTTTGCCAAAACCTGTCGTTAGTGGGGGGTAGATAAGAACTTGAACGAGTTCAAGCAGAGTATGGATACAAGGTGGCTTTATTATCAAGTTGAAAACTTTGACCTGTATGATGTGTGAGCACTGTTTGAAGCTAATCAGTAACATGAACGATTGGGCACATGTCCAAAGGTCCAAGAGACCCGTTGAGATAAACACTGATGAGGGATTTAGCATATACACCGCTTGTTTAATAACTTTCCTTTGCAACTGATCCTACAAGTTGATTTTTCATGATCCTTTCCTCATAGTTTTATTAAAAAGCGTACAGATATGTCACCCTATTCAGAGTTCACATGTACAAATAATAGAGCTGGTGAAATAATTACAAATAGGCCTCCATGTTGTAGCCTACATTTTGCGCTGATCGGGGTATCAGTACTGGAGCTGAACGTGATGTTTATTGGAAATGATTATTGACTTAGTTTGGCATGGAGCAGGTCTGTTACTATACAACACCATTATTCTGCTTTTGTTACTATATTAAGCACGCACATTGGATGCTGAAGTGCGCATGGGCTGAAATGCGGTAAGGGGGGACAACCAAGCAGGCTGTGCGCATGCGTCCAGCGTGCCTATCAGATGAGAACAGAAACGTCTGGAAACTTATCCAGAGGAGGCAACGACTGCTGTTCGGTCGTATCAGTGCGTCTCTGCACCGTACTCGGGAGTGCATGCTTGGAGAAACGTCCTCCCTGTGTCTGCTGAAGTCGGTCCTGATGTGGAGCTCTGTACAGTTTAAATTCCAATAAAACCTATGGGAGTACAATTCCTATTTTGGTGGATCGACTAGACACCAAAACCAAAATTTCCTCTTCACACACCTGGATTATTTTGGGAACATGGACCGCCAGGCGAAAGTGGCCCCTTGTAATTTTAAACGCCTTTTTTCTGACATGGGATGTTCACTGGAGTGATATATGAAAAACAAACCTTCTCTTGATGGATTATGTCTGTCAGGTCCACAGTTCCCAATAAAGACACGCCGTCTGGGCATAACAACGTCCAAATGTGGATTTATTTCATGTGGGTGTCAGAAATTGTACATTCTCACAAGAAGCAGCCAGCCTATGTTTTTAGTCAACGTTAGTAAAAAAAAAAAAAAAAAAAAAAAAAAACAAGATAAAGCTTGAATATTAAAATCCTATCCTAAGGTGGTATGAAGCGACATGTAGGCTACAGTGCGAAACACTGTCCTTAAATATAAACAATGTTTATTCTGAATGTGTTTGTCGGCGGAAATTTACACAAAGGCAGGCTTAAAGTAGTTACTGCGCCTTTCCTTTGTCTATCGCCATTTTGTGTGACATTACAATGCAAACGTCGTCGTCAGCCATTTTGGCTCTTCTTTAACAGTCTCTGGAGAGGAATTGGAAAAAACGCACTAACCAAACGATCCTACTTTGTTAGGGATAAGTTATCGTCCCCGTTAGTTTTATAACCTTTGCTGCACTGAAAATATGCCTAAAGGTGGGAAAATACCATCTTTAAAAGTTGGATGAAATGTTTGTTATTATTATTATTGTTGCTGTCAGTGTCTTTACGGGTGCTTTACGAGTTAATTTGGGTCTGTTACATTGAATAACCTGAATTTAAACTACAGGCCAGGCCTAATGTAAATTCTTCAAATAGGCTACTGGCATTTTTTCTTTTTCCTTTGTCTTTGGATTGTACAGTCTGTCTGTGTGGCTTTAAAATAATAGGCTAAATTAAAAAAAATCTTTGGTTGTTAAGCAAATGTTTTACTTAAACATGTACAAATAGTACTGATAGCCTAAATAAATAACCATTCATTTCAAAGCTCACAGCCACTGGTGTAGTGGTGACTGAGGAAGTGCAAAGGCTAGCCTATAGCCCTACTCTTAATTTTCCTCTCAAATTGTGTTCCCGAGGATAAATGGCAACTGTTATAAACTGTGATATATAAACTACTCGTGCATAGTCATTGTACTATCCAATCAGAGACAGCGTATGGAGGGTTATTGCTTCACCATCCTAGAAAAACAAAGTGCAGCAATCTGCTTAAAAAATGTCAATCAGTCATTGGTTTGAATCAGAGGAGATTTAGAAGGGTATGCTCTACTGAGACTGAAAAAATAAGTGTGTATATTCTGTATACCTGCATGTATCCTGCACTACACCACTACTCACACACATAATCGGCCTCTGATGTGTCGACCATCATTCGCTTTTGCTTTGGGCCCACATTGCATTTTTTTTATTTAAAAAAGCTATACTCTCTTTCAGAAACATTTACTCACAGTCACACTAAGTCCCTATTCATAGAGTAACACCCAGAGCCTTGGTTGGCTCAGTATGTTAACTAACAAGTGCGACACGGTTTAACTGACAACAGAAGTCATATGAATTCCTGTCTCAAAACTTCATAAACAGAGTTATGTAAGGCAGGACCGTCAGGACGGGTCATGTTACAACCACTGCCCCCTTTGCTACACAAAGGGGGCAGTGGCATTCTTAAAACAAAAATGCATTTAATGTAGGTCCTATCCTTTGTAGAACTAACATATTGGTGCTAATAAAAAATAGTATAAAATCCCAGATCGGCTAGCTCTGATGGTCTTTCTCCCGTGCTTGTGGTCTTCTTGTTCGCTCCCTTTTAACATAGTCTGTATAGTCCTCTTCATTCTGTGTGCACACAACAAGTATGAAAGATGAAATAAGAGATCATGCAAAAGTTTAGAAAACAGTTAAAAAACACAGTCGAGACATGCAGCGTCAGGGTACTAAGGAAAATAATCATAATTAACAGGCATTGTATGAATGCACTTTCCTATTGTATCCCCGATGAATATTTGTCTAAGGCTCACCACAGTGAGCTTCAGTGAAGTTTTAAGATCAAAGTCAAATGTACTCATCTTTTAGGCATATTGTAAAGTTCTGTTTTATCTCAGAATAGACAGAATCTGCTTTTGAAATCCAATAACCACTCATGCTACTTTTTCCTGGCACTTCATTAAGACTTTGTTTGCTGTATACTTCACTAAAACAGAACTATTTAACCAGACTCGCTAAGTGTAAAGAAAAGTAGGCTCAGTGTTCTGAATCAGAGAATACTTTGACCTGAATCTGTCTCGGGGATCTTAAACCTCCTCCACCTGGGACACAAGTTGGAGAATTCTGGCTCACCTTGGGACCCGGTCTAATGAACCCTTTGATATTCTGCCCCAGTTTTTGACTCCCGATGGACAAAAAGTGCTCTCAGGCCCTTTTTGCTGCTTCCAGGGAGACTCACTGACCTGTGAGGTTGCTGAATCCAGCAGATCCATGGTGGGGATTAGACAGCTGGCCTCTCCCAGGAAACACATCAGGATTTGGAGCACGTCAGACCAGCGTCCAACAGTCAGCATCAGGACCATCAATCCTCCGAGACGCACCATCACTGTGTTCAGGACAGCCTGACTGCCGGGTAAACGGTTCTTCTCCTCTGCAAGAACAAAAATTCAACATATGTGTACATGTTTCTGAATTTATGACAGGTCAATAGAGGTGTCAAATCATCAGGATATGAATGATGAATGACTCAGTAGTCAGACGAGACCAGACAAGGCTTCAAACTGATGAATTAGTTATTTTCCTCAGGCTGGAGAGGCGTCCACAATATCACACTTTTGATTGATTAGAGTCTCATGAGCATTGCAGCATCTTTGAAATGAAACGTGTTATCATCAAGAGACGTTATAAACCTTCTACTGTTTGTCACTGGAATAGCATCTGTTAGCATTGTTCATTGTGTCCATTGTGTTTTAACCAGGAGACAGAGCTCCCCCCCCCCCCACCTGAATAGGATGAATAATTCATCCTTTTAGAAAATATAAATTAAATAGGCAATATTTCTTAAATTGCACTGATAAGATCATAGATTCACATTTCTAGATCTCAGATCTTTATGGGAAAAGAAGAATTGCAACATCTCCATAATTGGCATGTTTCTCACCCTGCATGTACACAACCAGAAGCGTGTAGCAGATGGTCAGTGGCGTCCAAAACCTTAGGGCCTCTGAAGCAGAGAGGAAGTGCTTATTAATGGTTGCTATGGCGGCAACCACTGCCACAGTGAAGGTAATGATCATGGCTCTGCACAGCATGGGCAGCAGACAGCGGCCTGATGTCAGAAGCCCAATGCAGATGCCGCAGTAGCGCTGTGAGCTGTGGAGTTTATACAGAGCCAGGACATGGTGCAGCAGCAGAGTGGCCTGTCTGGCCAAGAACCAGCTGAGTGCTGCTGCCAGGAGCAAACATAGCCAGCGATGGGACGCCCCCTCGTGGAGGAAGTACAAACTGCAGCTTAGAGCACAGCCAAGAGAAAACTGGCTTTGGACTAGCAGCTGCTGGAGAAAATTCCTTGACTCCTGAGGAATGAAGGAACAAATTCACAAAATGGGGATTTGATGAGTCTTTACGATATAAAACATGATTTACTGCTGCTGGTGCAATTTATTTTCTCTTGCAATGTATTTTTCTACACATTTTTAACTAGACAATATGTTTTAGTTATATGCACATATGCTTTGTCTCTGTGGATGCTTAAATGTTGTCCCCTTCAAAATAACAAGACTTTCTATTCAATGTAGTTCAGACTAAGAAATTAGGCAGAGGAAAGTAGAAAACAAGTTGAGTGTAAAACGTGTTTTTATTGAATAATGGGTTTCTTACTGGTCCAGCCGTAACCCATCCAGAGATTCCTCGAAGAGAAAATTCTAGTACCACCAGAGATGCAACACGGGAACCAATTACAGCCAGCAACCCAGTCACAAGTAAGAAGTGTAGCATCCCTGAAAGTCCAGCTGTGGGTTTCCTTTGAGCACTAAGTGTCTTTGTGCTTGATTCTTTATCATGTTTCTCCCTCCAGCTGTGGGTTATGGAGAGAAAAATCTAAATTAGAACTAAAAACCTAAATGGTGATATTTTAGTTCAATTTCGTGAAAGATGGAAAACTTGATATCATGGTAACTGATTGATACATTTAAAGGTAATTCACTCACCTCGTCTCTTCTAGAAATAAGTGAACTCTCAATATGGAGCATAGTACAGAGATCCCACAAGCACCTACCAGACCTGCAGGTCACAGGATAGACATTAGGCACACTGTAACACACTATAGATCTATAGAGTTCAGAAACCTCTTTAAGTGGTGTGATGTCAATAAGGGAATGAAAGAGGAGCTCACCTTGAAGGAAACTATCCACTGGGTTGGTATCTAGAGTCAACCACTCCGGTATGAAGTAGGAAGTGGGTATGAATGAGGCAATAAAAGAAAACATTGTGCTACCTCTGACCTAGATTAAAATATCAATAGATGTCTAATTTACACAAACAAAGAAGCCATATTTTGTATAATTCCAGATCAGGTTACATTAATGTGGAGTATCGGCTCGCCTCTCCTTTCTTTATTGCCTCAACGTTGAGCTTTGCTCATGCAGCCGCCTGTAGTGTTTCGTACCAAAGGTCATCTGTGTGTCTGTGGAACAGAAACCCTCAGCGGCCGGAATCACAACAAGATAATAGAGGTTACTGCGACATGGGCCGGCTTTCAAGTGGTCAGAGCTAAAGACAAGACGACATTCTTTTATTAATCTTCTTGAAAAATGACGTCTTGACCCCCAAACAATACTCAACTCAACAAGTATATTTAAGTTGCCTAAAATTGCAGAGGGCTGAATAATCGTTGTTTTCTCAAATGTTTAAGACAGAAAGCAGAAACTCAGGCAACAGAGGAGTGAGCCACATCTCCAGAAAGCCATGTAATAGATGTAATACAGTGACACAGAAGTGTGAGTATTAGTTCCAATCAGAATCAACGTATTAAGAAGGACGGAGAGGTTATTGTGCAGATTTGTCGACATTTGTATGATGATCTTTTGCACTCATGTACCAAAACATGTTACGTTTGTCTGAATGAATGAGAAATGTGCATCTGTTGTGAAGAGAGTAACTTATTACTCAGAGATTTTGATGTTTTTTTAATAAGCATTCACCATTAATGTATTTTTAATCATGTGTTCTAAAGTTCCGGTAAGCTAACAACACATTGTGAACACAAGTTATTGAAACTGTACAACTTAATCCTAAGTGAAGCAAGTAAGCATCAACAAGTTCAGAGGTTATAAAAGAATTTGTTTTTTAGCTGCACAGGAGACAACTACAAGACATGACGTCTTATTTGGATAATTCAGTTAATATAATAACAGCAGCAACAATAATATTTAATCACATTACTCACCGCTGTGTGCTTTCTTACATGGCCTCATCGTGACCTTGCATGAATAAGGACAGATCATTTTCTTCTCAGGTGAATGATTTAAATTCAAAATGACTGACTAGAGGTAAAAAAAAAAAAAAAAAACACTCAGAACCGTTGTTTATTCGAATAGTCAGCTGGTTAAAAAAGAAAAGGTTATTTGGTTTGCTCATGTCGACATGCCAGTTTTACCCCGACACAGCCTACGTTGATTTTATCTCAATTTTCTAGATCAAATTACTAGAGCTTGACCAATTAATCAGCCATATTAGTGTAGTGCTTATCTGCATCACAGATATGCAGCAATATAAATACATTTATTCACCAGTCAAATATCATTTGATTTGAGTATTGTTAGATTACACCAGCAGTTCTCTGTCATCAGCAAAGTGTGATATATGAGAACAAGCATTACCACTCTCCAGAGTGTCAGGCGGTGATGCATGTTCATGCAGTTGAGTGACCATCTTGTCTACATTACTACTTTTCTTTTCAACAAGTGTTTGATAGCTGCATTCAAGGCATCAACACTGTGAATGTGTATGTCTTTATTTAACGACAGATTGAACATAGATCCGCGAAAGAAAAGAAATTGGTCAATATGTCAGTATCAGATTTGTTTTTTTCTCCCCATTATTGATATCCGTATCGGCCCTGAAAATTTCACATTGGGCGGGCCCTACAAAATACTGCCAAACTGTACTCTGAGTTGCTGTCCTTCCACTGTGCTTGTTCACATCAGGGTTGTAGAGCAGGTGTCTTAACCAGGGCTACAGCCAGTCTGTAGGTGTTGACGTTTTCACCATTTAGTCGACTAAACACACAAATACCAGTGCAAAGAGAAACATTTCTAATGCTGGTGCTTTAAAAAAAAGTTTTATTGCCATTAACTTATTTTTCACATACTAAATCACACAGTATCAGCAGTTAAAGTAAAAAAAGTTCGTTTGTTACAATATTTTGACTTAACCATGCAGATGACAATGAGCACTGACTGGAAATTAGATCTTTTTTTTAAAGCATGATGACCTATCTTCAGACATCCATGAAGAGGTAAAACACCTTAAAGAGCATACAGAATAACAAATTCCTCACAATGAGACACAAAGGAAATATTTACAGCTGAGGGTTACACTGATAACAGAGACATAAGAGCTGCTGGTGACATATATTTCAATTTATAGCCAGTACTGTTAAACTGGTAGATTCCAATATCCATGGGATTTTATTATCAAAGTGCAACAAGTTAAGTTTGATCATTGTGTTTCACATATGGTACATAGATCTGCACTGAAAGCAGTAAAAGGTGATACAGGACAATAGAACAACCATACACATGTTAAAGTGAAGGTCAGGCAGCACACAGTCTGAGTCAGGTGTTTGAAAGTCTAACACTGACTGCAGCATCATGCACACGCCTCAGGAACATGTCCACGTACATCTCCTTTTTGTTGATGTTCAATAACATGTTGTTTTGCTGACTGTTGACTCGTGGCGTGTTTGATTATGAGCGTAGCCTTGGCACCAGTCTGCTTCTGCAGAGTGAGGGACCTACGTTTTGTGGGCTCTCTCTTCCACATAAAGCTGCATCTGTCAAAGTCGGAGAACAACAGACAAACATCAGCATGTTTGTCAAGAATGGGAAAATAAAACCTCAACTCATTTTGGTCCCACTTCTTTTTTTTCTCTCTTTAACTGGATTGAGATGTTTCTACTAACTTTGACTATGTCAGATGTCATCGTCTTCAGCGGGATGAGTCTGGGCTCCTGCATGTGGACCTCCTGCTCGTCAGCAACAATCCAGGGAAAATCCTGTAATGAGAAATGTATAAATGTGGCCCCTCAGGTGTAACGTCTGTGAACACCGCTGTGCTTTGTAAAGTACTGAAGGAGTACATCTACAATGATTCTGTAGATTTGCATAGTTTAATATCCTCACCTTGATGACTTGAACCTTCTCCATGTTGCGTGTAGCAGCATCTCTGGTATGTACAAGTACTGAAAATGAACACCCTGGACCCAAAGAAACATCAGGTCACAAATACATCTATGATTTGTGTCTTTTACCACGAATACATCCTGTATGCGTCACCATATTTATCTAAAAACAAAAGCAATTATCACAACAATCGTCTGACTTCTAATTCTGTTTCCTGGATTTACAGCTGAAAAAACTCCCTTTACACCGTTCAGTAAGACCCTACGAAGAAGTGACTGTCCTCCTTTTTAGAATTGCTTTATGTAGTTATGATGGATTCTGTGCAGGATCCTGACAGGAATCAAGAGGATTTTTGTTAAATCTTCACATGAAAGTTTAAGAAATATAAGATTGTGATTGATATGATGATTATTCAGGTGTGTCATCTGTGTATGTGAAATACCTGGAGGGTTATTATTTAAGACTGCATCACAGACACTGATCTTGAGGATGAACGCTCTCAGCAGCTGCTCCACATGTGACAACAGCGTATCTGAGCTGGAACGACAAAAAAAATAAAACGTGCAGTTATCGACAATGAGTCACGACATAAACATGTCACTTTAGATATTTCTAATTGAAAGAAAGGAAAAGAAGGAGAAGAAGGGAAAACCTGATGGACAGCAGTGTAGGCTGTGAAATCTCAAAGACAAATCTCTCTACTGGATGATGCTCTTTGTCCATGATGACCACAACCACCTTCTCTGCATCGTTCTGGGAGGGAAATTGAAGACTTTAGCAAAGAGCAATGACACCTGTTTCATGACCTAACCTCAGCACAAATATGGCATCATCATCACGTCTTACCTTTTCAATGAGCGGCTTGATGCAATAAAGTGTATCTTGGATGTACTGGTTTAGCTCTGGGTGACATGACATCTGGAGGTAAACCCATAAAAAGTCCAGTATTAGAATCATAAGCCTAGAAAAAAACTATGGCATGTTTCTATTACACATACATCTACCTGCACAGGCACATTATATTTCTTCCTCTTCTGGAATATTCCTGAGGGATAAACTTCGCGGACATACAGGATGAGATGGATGGCGACCTCCAGGAACTCACAGAGGATGTCAGCAACCACTGGAGGATTAAAAAAAAACAAAAAAACTCAGAGATCTCTCATGCATTCAAGTAGAGTCCAACCAACCTCAATGCAAAGATCCCCTGATAAGCTTCACCACTACTACTCGGTCATCGCTACTGATTATCTACAGAGAAGATAGTTCATATCTAAAATGTCGGAAACATCAGCTGGATTCATTGAGGGATAACACTGACAGTCGTGGTTTTGTTTTCTTACCTTGTCCAAAATTCAGGTCTTGTCTCGTTAGAGTTGTCATAATTCTTCTTCCCCAAACCTTCAAATGAAACAAACAGCTGAATGTCTGAGTGAACTCATCAGTTCATGTTATCAGACTGTTTCAGTATCTTTTTGTCACAACGACTCCAGATTGTCAGTCGATGGGAAGGCAGGAGTAAGATGTCTGTTTTTATTAAGACTTATGAGAGGCGGAATAAATGTAGAGGACCAATTTAATAAAAAAGGAGAGAGGATATTTCTTGTTTCGCGACACAAACGCGACTCTCCATTTACCGAAGCTAACTCGCGCGCAACAATGACGTCATTTGGTTTGTTGACAAGAGTGCTCGCGTCCACTCGTGATGACGTTACTTTGCGAGTGCAAAGTAGTCTAATTAGTTTTTTTTTCTTCTCAAAGACTAAAATCCTGAACGCAGAGTTTAGGTAGATTAATCCATTTTAAAGGAGGCACAATGTGCTGCTTGAACACCTTGTTTTGCTGTAAATTGGTGAAAGACAGTTGGAATAATTTTCTAAATGGTCAGGCAACACTTTTGTGTTTTATAATGTTATTATACTGATTATGTGAAACGATAATATTAGTTAACAAATAGGAAACATTTAAAAACCTACAGACTTCAAAGAAACTGAAGATATAATATTTGAGCAGAATATTAGATTATGTTGTTCTTGAAGGCCATGAATGTGTTGCTTCACTTTCAGAGGGCCTGTTGACATATGCAGCAGAGAGAAGGGAATGATGTACCCTTGCTGACTAAGCTGGAAACCTTTCAGCCTCAGATGATCTGTTTCCGTCTTTTGTATTCATAGTGTGCTCTGTGTCAAGTCTGACGTCAGATCTGAAGAGGAAGATAAATGTACCTGACCTTAAATCAAAAGGTTGCGGCTCATAAACTGAACTGGATGGCTTTACAGTGGGGGGGTTTTGTCAATGCTTTGTGGTAATAGTTTTTTTTTACTTTTAGTAGCCTTCGTTTTTATTTCCTGGATGGTGCCGTTTATTTTTCCCTCCAGTTGGCATGAAAACAGTTCTTTTTCTCTCCTTTTTATGAGATGGGTGCACTGGGCCCTGTGCCACAAAAACAACTCAGGTGTGATATTTCCATCCTGCCTACTTTATCCCATAACTTTTAATTGTTTCCAGTCATTCTGCCTTTACATTTGGAACATTACAATTTATTTAACACAAACATTTTATGAGGATTGATTATAATTTAAAGGATAAAGCTGGTAAATTTAACAGCTTCATTTTAGTTTTCTTAACCTCAGGTCTGTTTAGCTTTTACTGAAGTTGTAACTTTTTTAAAATTGCTCCTATTCAAAGGTTTTATTTTAACAAAAGGCTTACTGACTTCTGTGTATGCTTGTTCAAAATTAATCCAACAGTAATCCTTAGCTATTAAAAGAAATTGACATTTATATAGGGTTGTTATAAAATGTCACACATTTGGATACATGTCATTTTAATCCACAAAGTCATTATAATGTATGTCCCTGCAGGGGGCTGGATTCAGACTAGGAAACTAGTGAAATGTTTGATGTTTTTTTAATCAGAATTGGTCAAACAATGCAAGGATTTTATAAACAACAAATAACATGATAGTGTTTCATGTTAGGTGACTGTTAAGATATTTCAGATTTTGTGGATTTGACGCCGCCTGTGGACAAAGGATGCAGTGGGATGTCCTTTTTAAACTAAACTGGATTTGGTAATCTTTAAAAGTCTGTGTCCGAATCAGTTTGATCCTATTCGATTCTTCTGTGAAAAACATTTGAGCAGAGTTTTTTGATTCTGTGTAAAAGAGAAAAGGTGGATCCTACCAAAGAAACAGTTTCATTTTTATTTTAAAGGACTACTTTCAACAGCGCAGACTTCTTAGTACTAAAGCAGCAACATGGTATGTAATGTTATGACACAAAAATTATTTTAGCGCCATTTGTGACTGTAAAGCTATTTTTCCCCACTAGGGGGCAGACCAGTTCTGAAACAAACCCAGAAAACACAGCCCTCTTGTAGCTTCAGTATCAAGTCTGCATGAGACTCTGAAATAGTTGAGCTGTCCTTTCGACCCTGTGCTTCTCATACTTGATGACTGGCGAGTGTAACCACTGCACACACCCTTGGCATGGACGTTCTCAGCCTGTGGCCAAACAACTATGAATTTTTGGTGCGGTTCAAAACTGACCCACAAAAACAGATTCTTGAAGGCAGCAAAAGGGGGCCAAAGAGAGGGTGAGAGAGGGATGTTTAATATACGAGAATGTTACGTGTGTTTTACAACTTTTGGGAAAGGACCGTTTGAAGAGGATGGAAGTCCTCAAGAGGAGATGTAAAATACATCTTCTGTGCAAAGGCAGTCTGACAGGACCAGGCTTGGGTAGTGTCATCCCTGACATCATCACAACTGTGTCTATTTCTGTGCTCCTTTGTGTCTTCACTGTTTGTTTCTTCAGATTGCAATCTCCTCTCTTTCACTCCATATTTGGACTGTTTATCTTGTCTTTCTCGACTCCTCTCTCCCTCTTTCTATTATCCTCCTTATCACAAATCTTCCCCCAGAGATCTGTCATTAATCTGATCCAGACTGAAGCTTGTTTCTGCCAACACTCCCAAAATGTGCCAGGTATGTTGCAACAGAAGGTAGCCACATCATAAAAAAAGAAGATTATATTTTTCCTTCTTTCAGCGGCTGATTTTCTCATCAGATTAAATTAGGATAAAAATTAGTTGAACATAAAGGCTCAGTCTGCACACAACCTCCATCCCTTTTCTTTGTCTGTAAAAGTAGGATTTCTGCTCAATTTATAATCTAGGTGAATTGAATATTTTAGGCTTATATGCATATTTTGTCTGACGAGCTATTTCATCTCACTGGGTAGCTTTTTATGTCAAAGCGTTTTTCTACCATTCTTAAGCTTCTTTGTTCCTAAACGTCTTAATAAGCGACTCTTAGTTGTTACTGAGATTTTCTCAACAGTTCTGAGAAACAGAGTGCTTGGGAATAGATTTACTGGAGTAACAAAGCCGTTTGATCAACACCCACAAGAACAAACCTGCTTTGTCAAAGTCAGAATTACGTCTTTAAGGCGTCTTATTTGTTCTTCACATATTAACAACAGATTATTACTTAACAAAGTTTCACGGTTTTATTGTGCAGTTATGTGTTCCCATAGACAGAACAAAGACAGCACACTGTTCTTATCAGGAGGAACTAATACTGAGTTTTGTCATCTGCGAATCTCTAAGAAGGTATTTGATTTGTACGTTTCAAACATATCAACGTGTGATTCTCAAGCTCATTTCATGTACACAGCAGACTTGCAACTGAGCAATAAAATCATCAATCATCTTTTGATATTAAAAGCAATTAAGACCTTGTTGTTCTTGTAATGTGTATTATTTAGTATGTCTTTTTTTGGCAAACACATGTTTGATGATACTTTTCTCTTTATTAGATAGGACATCTTAAGAGAAACAGGAAGTGTTGGGGGCAGAGAGTTGGAGATAACATGCAGCAAGGGGCCACGGTCAGAGTTTAACCCACGGTAGTTGTGAAAAGGACGATAGCCTTTGTACACGGAGCTTGCAACAGAACCTCTTGTCAGATAACTCTGGCTAACAAAAGAATATTGAAATATTGTTATTCTTGGAATTAGACAAATACACTTGCTCAGATTCAAATTGTTGCATTGTTACAGTTGCTGATCTCTGGCACACTAATCGGTGTATTCCAAAGTAAAAGCTTCATTCTAAGGCAGTTCAGTTTCAGCATGTTCTTCTCACAAATAAAGGTCATATTTGCTTTGTATCTGCTGTTTTTGTATCGCTGTACTGGTTTATGATAAATCCTCAAACATTTATGACACTTGACTTGCTTAAATTAAAGCCCATGTTTCTTCATCTGGAGTAAACAAAACCGAAATCTTTTCTTGAGATACCTGTGCTGTTTTAGTCTGTGGTCTCTATGACAATAAAGATTTCCCTGTTATTATGAGTCACATTTTCCCTGTTGTGTTACTTCTTCCTTGTTTTTCAGAGCTGCCTCTTTGCATCGTAGGACTTCAGTTGATTAGGCGTTAATTTCACGGCATGTAAAAGCAGGAGGGAGGCTCGTTGTAAATGCTGTCTGCAGCCTGAGCTCATGTCTGAGACAGCCGCCTAAAAGACATAAAATGGAGGGAAAGGAACGAGGCAAAGCAGGAGCGACTGGGGTCGACTGGAAAGGGGCGTAAGAGAAATTGGGCTGGGGGATGGATGGATGGTCGGTTAAAGGGAGGAGAGGAAAGACACCTGGAAGGCTTGTCTGGGGCAAAATGCCTGCAAAAACAAAACAGCATTATGGCTGTTTTTTCTATCTGCAGAGAGAAAATGATGGCGAGAGAAGGAAGGAAAAGAAAGAAAACATGATAAGAAAGGGGGAATGTGTAGGGTATACAAAGAAGGGGAGGGGGATTTTGGAGGCACATCAAGAATTTGCCTTTTAAGGGGTACAGTCTCACTCTTCCAAGCCTTGGGAGCTTTTCGTAGCAGCCAAAATACTCAAGGGAGTAGAAATAAACAACAGCAAAGAGGCCGTGAGGAATAAAAACATGTGCAAAGTTAATAGTTTTCACACTTTGTTACACAACATTAAAGACACACAGGACGTCTTTGTGCTTCAAATCCAGGGCTGAAATCAAGAATTCATCTGGCATTCCTTCATTTAGCTTCTCCTCTCCTTTGTTAAATGTTAGGTATGGACTCTGCACTGAAAGAGAGCTTGTTCCTTGAATGCAACACACAGGCGTTTGCATTGTAAACAAGGGAAGACTCAGACTGCGTCCTCTCTGAATCACTGGTACACCCAGCATCCTATCGGCTGCCGTCACTGTTTGGTTTTCTTGGTTGTTTTCTAGACAATATCAGCCATGTGTTTCCCAGAGCCGAGGAGAGACGACGGCCTGTATCTGGGAGCAGGAAGCTGACTAGGAGGAGAGAGGGGTGGGGGGTAAGAACAGAGAGGTGATTGTATGTGAGTGAGGCGAGAGGTAGAGAGTAGCAGTAAGAGTAAGAGGAGGAAGGAGCAGATGTGTCCTGGGGATGGTTAAGTTTTGAAAGAAACAGGATGAGGAGATGACTCCTTCAGCCTTTCAGTCCGGGAAATAGGGATGGAAAGAGTTTCAGATGCAAAGCAAATCAAAGAAGAAATGGAGTTTCCTCAGAAAGTTTGGGTGTCTACTGTGCGTGTGTGAAACAAAGAAGATTAGCGAGAGGGGGTGGAGGCAGAAAAATGGGGAGCCCACATGTGACTGGCTGACTTGGAGAGAGAGGTGTTTTTAAAGGGTGTATATAGAAAAGGGGGGGGGGGGGGGGGGGCAGTGCGAGCATGCAGTGCGTATCCTTCCCTCTGTCCCTCTAACCGGACTGAACGAGAGCCAGGAAAAGGGGAAGGGCCTCCCTCTCCTCCTTTCCAGCTGACAAATACAGCTGCCCAGGAGAACTGGCTGGAGACAGTTTAGAGGAGCAAGAGGGAGAGAGGAGGAGGGAGGACAGAGAGGGAGAGGAGGAAAAAAGAAAGTCCCCAGAGTCCAGGACCCGTCCACCTATATGGGTTGCGTCCTGAGTTCGGACTGGTGTGGGGAGGAAGAGGTGCTGCCGGTGGTCAGGAGCTCGTCTCTGAAGTCAAGGAGCCTGCAGAGGAGTGAGAGCGGCAGGATGAGGCTGACAAAGGTGAGTGTGAGTGCAAATGATAGATAAACATGTTCACTATAATATCTGAACATGCATGTGTTAATGCACACTCTCTCTGGCATGAAGGCTGCCCATGCATGTTTATAGTCATGGTGTTTGACTTCTTATCGTCACAGGAGGATGGCAGGTAGAGCTACTTTGCCATTTGTGAGTCCAGGTATTTATTGATTAGGCGTATATTATCCCATTTTGCCAATCTTCTAACACATGGTTTTGTGAAATAACTATGTTGATGGATCTGAAATAATATTTTCTGGCATGATATATCATTTGACTGGGCCTAAAAAGTTTCTCTGCATTTCTAATACAGATAAGTCATCAAAGGGTTAATTTGGAGTGCCTCCAGATTCTCAATATGTCCATGTGCAGCAAATTTGCAACAGCAAAAATGTTTAATAGGAAACGTAATGTGGACTTGACCATGAGGAATAGTTAGTTACCACTCCAAGTCACAGCATTGTCGACAATGAGTGTATCAGTAAAATGTTTATTGACAACATCACTTAGAAAATGTGCAACCTTGTGTTACTCACAACTTTGTATCTTTCTAACAAAAAAGTCAGATGTTACTTTAGACAATGGATCAACCTCTAATGACATTGATATTCTTCTGTAAACAGAATCCAGGTAGTAACAGTTTCATCACCATTCTGTGAGTTATCATGAAGCTCATTTGTGTTCAACAGAAAGTCATTTCTTGGAGTGCATCAGTGTTGCTTATGTTGCTAGAGCGCTCTAGTAAAAAAGATGTTTTTGATTTGGTTGTTATTTCGTGGTCGCTGGGATAGCTGTGGGAAGTCAGATTTTTTTAAAGGCCTTGAGTGATGTCACATGAGTAAATGTCAGTAGTTGCAGAAGAATTCCTTTAATTTCCATTTTATTGGGAGATGTGTGGTTACAAAGAAGTGAGCTTTTTAGACCTTTTTTCATCATCTAATGACTATCTGCTGTCTAATGACTGTCTGTTCAAGGTGACATAGCTGCAACTATATCATGTCACATTAGTGGTGTAGCATCGTGACAAGGTCATCTGCACAGATTCAGAGACAGAACATAATCCATGGCTGCATGCTGACGTAACTTGTCGGGGTTCCGGCTGTAACTGGATTGATTTATTTTGGTTTAAAGACGTTGACATTCATTTCTAATATACTCTCTGTTTTTTATTGATCGATTATTTGAAGCTGTCGATCTAAATTCTGTTGCTATGCATGAGAAGGTGAAAAAAATATGATAATGATTCAGTATTTAGCTTTGCCACATCACACATCTCTGCATACAAACCAACATGGATGAGTATTTTTTTTACTGTTTTGTTTTTGGTTGAAACAACAGGATGTTTTGCATTTGTGTGCTTGAAGTTCAAGAAGTGATTGTTTGTTAAATTCCTACAATAAGTGTGTGTGGGTGTGTTTGTCTTTTCTTTGGCCTTGAATTGAAAGACAGTGTGGATGACGATGGCATCTAAGAGCTGAGGTCACATCTGTGCACACACACAATAGCACTGTTGTGATGCCCTCTGCACTACTGCAGGATTACCATAATGGTAACAGTCTGGCGGGCTGCAGTGATCTTAAAGTGCTATTCAAGAGAACAGAGAGAACCTTGAAGCAGCTTACATCACTCTGGATTACACACAAACTGAAAAATGTGTCCTTTTTATCCAGATGTTGTCCTTATTTTTTTCATGTGCATGTCATCCTTCGATTGCACTTTATTCAGCGTGTATGAGGGTGCATGTGTGTGCGTGTTTATGTGTGTGTGTGTGTGTGTGTGTGTTTGTGTACATGCTTGGTTGCACCACAGTCCCAGTGGCTCCATCTCACATGCTAAGCAGCGTGGGAATGTGGAGCCCTCTGGACTACGTCATCCAGCAGTGACTGACCCCGCAACAGGGGTGTGGGAACTGCTATGATCCCAGAGATTACACTGACCGAGGAGATGATGTCTCATTGGTCTATTTGTGATCTTCTTTTATTATCTTGTTTTTCACTTCTTTCTTGTATCATGTCAAGCTTGTCTCTCTCTCAGATCTCCAATCATATGTCTGTGAAAAAGGTAAATATCAGTGAGCACTTGCCCAGACTGTGAGCTGGCTCTCAATATTTTGATAACTTGGCAAACACTGTGCACATACAGTACATACCATGTCCAACTTGTGCCAAGTGCTAACTGGAAATATTTGGCAAGAGAAAAGGATCTTCCACGTGTTCTGCTCTCACAGTGATTACATAATTGAACTGCTGTTATGCACAGAACACAGGATATGAATGTTTTCAGTTTTGACTTCTTGTATCATACAAATATTAGTTGTTTTTTTTACAGTAATATCACACAGTATATAAAGTTTTGTATTACATACAGTGGTATGTAAAAATCTTAAATAATATTTTTGAAACCATTTCTGATGGAGAGAAGGTATGCTATCCTATTATTCCTTTTAAAGGGATGCACAATTTATTTTGGACCAATTAAAATAGTGAAATGCGATGCTATGAAACTGGCAGTTGAAACCCTCTCATGTGGTCATTTTTTGAACTCTTTGTGTGTGCCGTGATCACACATGGTCTGTATTGGCATTGAAAGTTAAATATCTTCATATCTTGGCGGACAGTAAAATAAATGTGTATTTAATCCACCTACATACACAGCCAAGAGTTCAAGTCTGACAGTCATTAATGGAGCCGATTGGCAGATGAAGGTTCATATGAAACTTATTCTGTCGAAGTTTTCATCGCCAAAGAACAGCAGGTTCTTTTTAGCTAAGCTGGACTCTAGAAGTAGAAAATGTCAGTCAGTAAGTAAGTCATCACATTGTAGTCAAGACTGTTTTTGACTTTTGGATGGACTGTCATGAAATTCAGTATGACAGAGGTGTAGAGTGAAAAAAGACTGTTGTGATTTCCAAACAACCATACAGTTCACATGTTTTGTTTTAATAGAAATATTTAAACAACTAAAGGTTGGATTGACATGAAATTTTTTGCAGACTATCGTGCCCTCCTCAGGTTTATTTATAGACTTTTAGTGATCTTTCAGTTTTCATTTATTATTCGAAACTGAATAATAAATGAAAACTGGATTTTACGAGTATACTTGCAAATGTTAAAGCAGTCTGATCATCCAGCTGTACTTTTTCTCTGGTGCCAACCTGAGACAGAATATTCCATATGGCGACCACCATCGATGGGCTTTAAAACGACGCTTCAGAAACCAATGCATGATGTCACCAAGACTACGTCCTTGATCAGCTTATAACTTGACTTCTGTGGTCAAAGGCAAACACTGCATTGCCTCCAGTGTAGTAGTCATTATTCAGATTTGTCTTCTTTCTGCTGGTCATTGTTTACTGTCTGACTGTGACTTTAGATTCGAGCATGGAGGGGCGTGTTTGGAGTTCATGTCTGCAGATTATTATCATAACTAATTTGCAACCTGCACGTTCTGCAGCTTTTCTATTTATATCTATCTATTTTCTATCTACTGTACTTTATAGACTCCAGACCAAGACAGGCAGTGCTCTACTCCCTGCTAATTATTCCCCCTTTAAGCATTGTCATAGAGAGCTTGTAAGAGTTTAGATGTTAGCTCATGACTGAAAGCATCGTTCTCCTCAAAGTACAGAGCCACGAGCATGTATAGGCTTAGTTTGAATAAGTTCTGGGCTGATATCTTGAGCTCTTTTTCTGTTATGTAATGCAGCTTTGTTTCTGCTCTTTTGGTTCATCCTGATTCCTGACTGTTCAGTAAGTGTTATTTTCTCCTCAGACTGCCAAGAGTACTGGTGGTAAACTACAATGCTTAGAATCTGAAAACTTCTTTTTTATCCCTTCACCCTGCTGTTCGTCACCACTGAGGATGAAATGATGCTTTTCAGTCTAGAAATACATGAAACCCTGGTGTTGTTTGCAGTGGTTTTGTATGTATTTTGTATTTATCTTTCCTCCCTGTAATTTCTCATGGGCAACAAAGTTTAGATTGGTCATGACAAATACTGAAGCCTCAAGCCACAGGCATTCACTACAAACACACACCCAACACAGGAAGGAACAGTGACTGGTTAGGGTTAAAAATAGACCCTTCCTCTCAGCATCCACATCAGAAAACAAAAGAAATAGCGGCATACAATCCAACACAGTGCAATACAAAACAGTTAAATTCCTATATATACACCAGACTCAGGGGGGGGGGGAGTCATGAAGCAGATTTCTGATGCTAGAAATCGACAAATTATCCAAAACTGACTTGATTGTTGTTGTGACTTACAGATGAAAGCTGATCGAGGGGAAAGGGACACACTTAAACCATTTCCTCCCTCAGCGTGAAATATTTTCTTTTCTTAAGCTAAAAACTGCAGAGCTCAAAGGTTGTTCAAGTTTTCTCTGAGATTGAGAAACATTGGCTGACGGAAACCCCTTTTATCGATCTCATTGGCACAATAAATAAAAATGTGCGTGTTTGTGTCATCTATGTTTCGCCCAACAGCTGCACCATATCAGTCGCTGGTGTCGGGCTGTCTTACACAATCCTTCGTCAAGCTACACGGCCCCCTTTTTCTACCCTCCTCCTCCTTCCCTCATTTCCTCTTGGCCCGGTTCCGTCTCTATCCACCTCTTTCTCATTTACCTCTAAGCATAATCCAAGTCCATGCTCCTCCTTGAGACTCTAAAATCCTTGGTTCTAGACGGACTAGACCTAAACGCACCTGGCATGCCTGCAGTATTTCAGGCAGCGTTTATGAATGTAAAGCACCTTGAGTTTTGGATAGAGGTGCAGAAAACAGAATCATTTGTGTCTGCAAAACGTGTCCTAAAATCAATGCCATTTTTTGCAACCTAAGCGTTATACATCTGCATCTTTCTTTAAACACGGCCCTCCCCCACTTTACTCCCAAACTCGACCCCTCATTCCAGTCCCAAGCACCAGCTTCCTGTCTCTTATGGTCCTTTGGTATTTTGTGAGTCTCACATGTGGCCTCCCCCACCCCTCTTATTTTTTTTAAACCTTTTTCACTATACATTTTTCTTCTTTGCTCCTTAATCCAGCTCTCCTCCTTCTCTACATTCCCCTTTGCCAACTCTTGGACGGCCACGATCCAAAAAGAAAAGGAGCCCAAATTCCAGGAACAACTTAACTCCCCAAGACCCCCCAAATTTATCAGTCCTGCTTTTTTTTTATCATGAGCCGGAAATTCTTGGATCATGAGCAAAGGACTGCACACATATGACTCAAAGTCACGTTTTTGCACTGATTGTTTTGGATATACTGTACAGCTGAATGTATACCTGCTCACCAGTCTCACACATATGGAAGTGACTAAGAGATTGAGGCCGCAGACAGACATAATGATCTGTGTATAGAGTCTGTGTCTGTGGTGTATTATGGGCTAACACAGGAATGGTCATATGTGGGCATGTGTGGAGTATAATCAAAACAAAGAGCTTGTGATGCAGGAGAAAGAAAGAGATTTATGTCACAATGTTTGACGTTACAAAGGTTTTTCATGATTTAATTATGTGACTCAACACAGACTGCTGCCTTTTTTTGCCTCAAGAAAAAACCCCCCAGATTTGTTGGATTGTTTCAGCATAAACTGTTTTCTAAAAAGCAATACAGTCTTTTTTTATGAACTTTAGGTGACCCATCAGAAGCATAAAAGTTATGTTTATAAAAACAATAGAAATTATCACCAATATATTTACATCTCATCATTAACCTTCGAAGATCCATGGCATATTTCCCTTTTTTTGTCTACCTATATCTTTGTTTAATCATTCATGGATAACCTCAACTCTTTCAAGAACAGTCAAGTTATAGAAATCTATTTTTTTCCAGGACAACATGAGCTAACGGAGTATATATCCTGCAGTGATGTTGGATAAATACAGCAAAAGCCTCACTTACCTGATGCACTTCTCTTATTTCACCAGTAGAGGCTGCTGCTAACCAGCTACTCAGCGTTGTGTTTGCAGGTGCAGGCACATCTGTTTATGTTTGTTGGGATTGTTCTGACCAACTACTGACCACACAGTCAGAGCCGATGTTTAAATTACTTTTGCACACATCATTAAGGCACTTCTGTAGATACCTGTATTTAATAGATTTGAGGATAAAATACTTTTTATTTTTATTTTACTTGTATTTTCACAAATAGTCCAAGTTAGACCTGCTCCTTAAGAGGACTTTCGTTTGGATTTGGCCATGTATTTAATGTAATTTAAAATGACTGGATGCATTAAAGTTGACCGTAGAAGCTAAAAGTCGTGGCTACTTTTTTAAGAAGATGCTTTGAATACATTTATATAAAATACTCTTTTATAACTCCAACGTGTAATGCTCTTAAATCAAAGAGGAGTACAGACACAGCTCCTCTTCAGGTATGATTAATCCCAATTGAAGTCCTTTATTATTGTGCATGTGACAGATCACAATAACCTGTTGAATTTGATGTTCAAACTTTGTACTGAAAGTGTTTCTTTTACCTTTTGACCTTTTGATATTTCTATGTGGAACTATATGTCATTGGTTTAGAAATACAAACTAATATCTTATGAGGTGCATGCTTTCAAAGATGAATTATCACATCATTTCAAATCAGTTAAATCAAACATTGAGGACAGGTGATGATAAGAAAGAAGTATGCCTAGTGTTGGAGATATGAAAGGCAAACAACGACTTGTATACTTTATGTGCAGAGTTTGAGTCGCTGTTGATATAAACACGTCTGTTTCATGTTATGATGATGGCATGTAGGCAGGGGCCCAGAATTATCACATGTATATGGAGCCCATGATTTAACATGAACTGCAAAGCTGCATGTTTGTCTCATGTATGTTGAAACGTTCGTTTTTGGGAAGTCACACCCAAATAACATACGCGAGTAACTCCTGCTCATGTTTTTAATTCTGTCTGTTCCTATTTTCTTGCTTTTTAATTCGTGTTTTATGCTCGTTACGTTTTTATGCACTTTACGCTTTAAGTGTAAAGTGCAATATCTATTATTGCAATAATCGAGGATACGTCTTAAAATATAGGCTATTACTTTTATTCTTCTCACATTATTATTGGATTAGTGGATACATTTAAAAGGAATAGTATTTCATGAATAATCAAATATGTGTTAGGGGTAATACGGTAAAGTACATTTTGGATTCATCAACTCAGTTGTGCCAAAACTTTTTTTCCAGGAATATTACCGTGTTTCATTCAACCAATCTAGATCAAGTATCCCTACGCTCCCCTCCTGAAACCGACCAATCAGAGTTGGATATTCCAGTAATAGTACTCCACACATGCTTTTAGCTGCGTGTAGTTCCGCCCTGCAGGCTCAGTGCGGAGGGTGGACCGGAGTAAAGAAAACAAGTTACCTCAGTTTCAGGCTGTGTTATTGATGGCCTCTCTGAGAATGAGGGGCAGCCTTTAAACTGGGGAATATGTTAAGCGGGAAAACGAACAAGGTAAGATACAAATAATATTATTATGGGAAGAAAGTCGAGGTTAAACTGATGTTTGAATAGATTGGGTTTACAATTTAACTGTATTAGGAGTTTGGATTCTGAATAAGAGTTCATATGTATTTCTCACTGTGCAGTTGTAGCCTAGACTTTGTGAAATTATCTGTTTACTATGCAAACCCTCATAGGACAATTGGACTGCAGCATGTCTGTTTTGTTCAAAAATATGTTTAAATGTAGCTGCAACGATTGTTATTTTCAACTTTTCATTGGCCAATCACAATGTCAATTTCACAGTTTTTGGCTGGAGAAACATGGAAAAGGGGAACTTGCAGATAAGTCGCCGATTCGTCTCATTTCATTAAACTGACATGAAATGTTCTGAATGGGGTCATATGATGCAGACCCCCACCTCCTCCTCTCTTACTGCGTCAGCGCCGGTCAGATATCGTTAATGTCGCAGAATCATGTTAGAGAGGGAAGACGCGCGTGTGCGCGTGCAAGGTTTGACGTTACTGGTTATGTAGAACAGGTGAAGCGTTTCTCTTAAGTTCAAATACAACAGTAAATGCAGGTAGAAAACTAAATGATAAGGTAAAAGCAGTCAACCTTGAACTCCTGGGATGTGTAGCTACTTGTAAAGTGCGTACAGATGTTAAAATGTGTTTAGGGTAATATTATCAGCGTCTTCACAGCTTTAGCTTTAATTAGAGTCCAAAGTAAGTTTGTTAAGTTTATTTTACATAGCACTTTTCAAGAACAGATGTCTCAAAGGGCTTCACAACAAAAGCCAAAGATATAACAGACATTATGAAGATACAAAAGCAGAAACGAAGTGATCAGGTTTAATAAAGGATGGCAAAGCCAAACACATTGGTACTCTGCTGCTTAAAAAAATGTCAGAAGGATTCTCAGGTCCTAAAATGCCAATGACAACAGTAGGACTTTTCTTTATCTTGTTTCTATCTATATCTAAATGTGCATTTTTGTACCCTGCTAAAGGAAAGTAGTCTTACATTACATCAAAATTATTGCATTTATTAGTAATTTAAAAGATCTATCTTAAAGGATTCTGCAAAGGAAAGCTGTCATATCTTTTCACACAAAGGTGGCCACACAATGGTGCAATGGGTGAGAGTGTTTGTAAACGCGTGACAACACAGGTTAATCAGTGTTTCTGGTTCATACAACGGCCAATTAATGTTGTCAGATTTCCCATCCTGCTTATGCAATGTGAGGGAAAAAGCCAGGGATTAATAACAAGATAACATTGTCCAACCTTTCAGACCTTTCCTTTTCTGATAGCAGTGCCTATGTGAACTATATGGTAATACAGATAAGCTAGAGACTGACTGCAACTATAGATCAGAATGGTTTGAGGGCGTGTGGTTTAAAAAAAAAAAAAAAATCCAACTTCCTTGAAAAAACCCGGGCATGGAATTGAACTACGTAATGGTCCTCCTCATCCTCCTCCAACAACAAACACTGCTGCCTCAGAGAACTAAAGTTAAACCCTGAGGTGCTCTGCTGGAGATGCTCCGTCACTAACAGCACAATGCATCACTGTACGATGCTGTACTCTATATACTGTCGGTATTGTATGTTTGTAATTATTGGGTGTAACTGAGAAGTTTGATGGTCCAGAAAGGGTTCACGTGTTTATTTGGGACATCCCCCGTTCAATGCCAAGCCAACAGGCTGAAACAGAGGCCAGTTCACATTCCCTCGTGCCAGATGCACTTACACTGAGTTCAGATGTACACGAGGAGCTTTTTCTTTGGAAAATCATTCAGCAAAAGAAGCCACAGGTTTCCCTGAACCTTGCACTTCTATGAGTCATGTGTATGATTCTGCTGTCTGATCAGATCTGTCTGGTCCTCTCTAATGCGCTTAACCACCATGGATGATGTCATCAAGTTAGAGAGGCCCCCTCGCAGTACATGGAAACCATTTTTATACAAAACAGATCCTGTATTTTGTGGGTAAATATCAACAACTGCAGCAGGGGGTTTTGTGGTGCTGCTGGAGGATTATGACTTTCTTTTGTGTGTGTGTATGCGTGTGTGTGTGTGTGTGTGTGTGTGTATGCGTGTGTGTGTGTGTGTGTGTGTGTGTGTGTGTGTGTGTGTGTGTGTGTTTTATGTAGCAGGAGTCTTGTGAACGGAAGTGTGTCATGGCGGTACTCTGACCTCACCTCGGGAACAGGCAGTCTCTGTTCCCTCCACTGCCTGTCCCACCCTTTGGACACATGCGTGTACACACACAAACACATCAATTGGAACACATTTATTAACACACACGCCCGGCCTCCATGCCAACTAAAATGATGCAGGAACTCCGACACCGGCCCATTGGAGGTGCTCTGAATGCAGGGTGTGATTTAAGTACACAGGAAGTCCCAAACATGTCGCTGAATGACTTTTTGTGTTGTATTGCATTTAGTCTAGCAGGAGAAATACGGTCGGTTCTGATGAACACTCACTTTGTGATCTGCCTATGTAGGACTGTGAGGGTGAGTTTAAAATGTTCATGTGGCAAAGATCAACTCATCACCGAGGGGGGAGTCCTTTAATCTGTAGATGATGCTGCATATTGTAAAAAACAAACATTTGAATATTTATGTTTATTTAATGTTGGGCTTGTGCCTTTACTTAGATACGACAGTGCATAGAGTAAGACATTGGGATTGAGAGCGTGGTATGACGCGCTGGAAAGCAGCCGCCGCTCTGACTTGGAACTGGGCCACCGGCTTCGAGGGTTATAGCCTTCTTACAGTGGGTGGACCTCACCACTAGGCCATCAGCGACTGGGGATCAGCGGGGATATTGATGCTTAAGTAGGGTGATCTCTTAAGCAGGGTTACTTTTGCTGTCGATAAATATTCTGATTGCCTGTCAGTTAGAGTGATTATGATCTACTCAATAATATGGCCCAATAAATGACTTTACCTGACTATTGCAATAGTCTGTTGCAGAGTGGTTAAAGCTTAAGTCTGTCATTTGATTCCTGGTAGTGTTTTTGTTTAGGAAGTGGGTCTTTGCACGTCGTCTGATGCAGACCCACATGTTTGTGACTTGTATAAAAATCCCTCAAAGACGGCCACCAAAATTGATTGTCACCTTTTCTGAGTGTCATCACGTCTGTTGTTTACATCCTGGACATCCTGTGGTTGCATACGACCTGACCTCTCGGTGCGCACTCTCGAGGCAACTTCCGGTGACATGCGCAGTGAGTAACCAAGAACGAGAACACGACACAGCCACGTGTGTTTATCTCCAGCTTAGACACAGGGCACATTCTTAGATACTGAGGTTCAACTCAGTGAATTCCTCTAAAGATCTCTGCTAATTTGCCTCTTAACGCAGGAATAAGTCAACGGGAAACCTTTTGCACATTAGATGGAATTCGACTCGTATCGTGCTTTTCTAGTCCTCTGATAAGTGAAAGCGCTTTTAAATATCTCATTCACACCACATTCACACAGTACTGATGCTGGAGGCTGCTACACAAAGCAGCAGGAGAAATCCAGGGTTCAGTGTTCAGGACACTTTGACACCATGGTTGGTTTATCTGATAACTGAAAATGATAATTGATTAACCAATAAGTCATGTAAGGTAACTCTATCAAACATTCATTGAACTGTCAGCATTTGTTACAGTTTTATATCTTATGTGATTATGTGATGGTACACTGAATATCTTTACCTCAGCAGTTTGGAGAGGAGGGCTTATTCCCTTTAAATACATCTTGGTTAAGATGCTGACCAAAAATACATGTCAGGGAATTTGCTTTGGTTTTACCAAAATTGGTGAAATGTTATCTAAATCCCTAATTGAAGACTTGAGGTCAAACATCTGCAGTACATTTCCAAGTTCCTCTGACAGGGAGGATGACCCAGTTGCGTTGAAAAGTTGATATTGCTGGTCTTGCTATATCAACTTTGATACTTTTCATGAAGCTTTCCATGCCAGTGAAATGTGGAAAGTGTTTGATTTCATGCTTGGTTTTGTGGTAGTGCCGGTGCCCATGGCGATTATATTCAAGCTAAATGAATCAACTTGTTCAAAGTAGGTCAGAAGGATCAAATGATCGCATTTAAGGACCTGATGCAGTGCCGGGTGTCTGCTCTCAATATAATGATGTAAAGATCTGAGGACAAAGTTCCATTATGAGTTCTCTTAATGACAAAATCAGAGAAACGAGTGCGCCCTCAAGGGTTCTTATGATGCCTTCACTGACCATCTGCAGCTGAAGCTGAGGTCACAGTGGTCAGTCCTGTAGTCAGTAATGTACCACTCCCACACAATGAACAACATTGTCTAAATATCAAGACTATATTTAGAAAGAGGGGAATGAGCCAGAGAGTTTCCAGAGATGTGTGTGTGTGTCTGTTTGTGTGTGCACAAATGCCTCCCTCTGTTTCTATTTGTTTTGACTTTTTTTATGTATAAATCTCCCCCTGTGTGTGTGAATTTCTTCTACATGTCCAACCCCTCCCTCATTCAATCCCGCTACTGTTCTGTGACGGCTGGCAGACGGGCAGCGAGGAAGGGGAGGGACTTCTGGTTAGAAAGCTTCTCTTTGACTGCAGAGACCTCTGGCTTCTTTTCTGCCAAAAGTGAAAAAATATATAAGAAAAAGGAGTTTCTTGTGTGAAGCAGCAGATGTTGTAGATGGAGGTGGGGTCTTTGCTGTCACACATTGGGGGGGACGCAGGGACTGGAAGAGGAAAAGGGTGAGGGCTGTGTGTTTCCACTGGCTGTCTGCAGGGATCAGCACGTGAGTGAGTGTTTGTGTGCAGTTTGACTTCCTTGGGTCTCAGGTAGCTCTTTACAACTTTTCTGTGGAAATGTAGACAAGTCCCAGCTGGTCGAGGATTTGTAGCTTGACTGGTCAGATGTACCTGAAAGGTTTGTCACGATACCAGAATTTTCTGCTTCGTTATGATGCTAGTAAACAACATCAATACTGCTTTTGATTTCCAGCAACAAAAAAATGAAGTCCTATTGGCACCAAATATTGGGTTATTTCTCCTGTCTAAATTCAGTTTGCACCTTTTCGATATTGAAACGCTGTCAACATGTCGGCCAGTTTAGACAGTGCTCTCTTTTTTCCCTCAAGGCAGCGTTTGCTTTGCATCAGTCATGAATAAATAATAAATAACAGAGATCGAATCTCTACAAAACTCGTGGTATCATAAAGTAATGAAGTATCTTAGATGTTGTGCTTAGGAGGCTTTGTCAATTACTGTCAACCAAATCTGTGTGATTGTAGAAATGTGCATCTTCAGTCTGCTGGAATGTTTTCATGCAATCAGTGCGAGTGTTTTTCAGCATCACTCCAGTGTTGTGACTACACACCAGCACATGTTTTACCAGAGAGAGATGCATTGAATCCATTACGGTGCTGACACTAACGAGTGTCTCGGGGACCCAGCTCAGTATCACAGGTTGTGTTTAGCTCTCGTTTCCGCCGCCTCCTCCAGCTGTTTTCTGTTTCGCTGTGTTGTAATCCTCCTCAGAGCTGTAAAAACTCCTTCACTGTGGTTTCCTTTGCTGGACTCCCAAGTTGAGCAGATGAACTCCGTGTGCAACGCTTTCCTTTATCAAGCTGATCATCAATTAGGAACTCTTTAAGTTCCACCCTGATTAAGGACGGAGGTCGTGTACTTTCATGTTATAATTATAGATGTTGGTGTTTGGTACTTAACTGGACTTTAGCCAATGTAAATAACATATGTTCTTATACTGTATAGCTTCTTCATTTCCATATCAAATCACTATTTACAATATTACAAGCTATTTAACTCTGAAAAGTGAGTGTAAAGAAGAAGTTTTGAGTTATTGTTTCGGTTTCAGCTGGTAGCCTTTAAAGAAGACATATTACTGTTGCTTCAACATTTTAATATATGAGAGTTTTTAGAAAAGAAAAACATCATTTGTTTAATTGTATGATCCACAGCTTATTGATATTATGCTTTCAGTGTGAAAAATGATCAATTTGTGAGTCTAACTTTGAGACAGTTAACTTCTTTGTCTTCCTCCCACTGTGGCTGCTGGATTCAAAAATCTACCAGATATCTTTTATTTGAACAGGCAAATGTTTGTGTAGGCAAACACTGACATGCTCTTTGACTCAGTCAGGAGCTGAACGTCGGAATTGTTTAAGTTTCTTATTTTGAGTCAAAGACTGAGGTGTCTGCAAATAATTCTCGACTTCGAGGCGAGATAATCAAAGTCTGGTTTTGAAAGTACATGAGCCATGCTGAGAGTCGTCACAGTCTTAAAGGTTTCTGCTGGAAACTGTGAGCTTCTATGGCCTGTCACGCGATACTCAACTCGTGCATGCATGGGACAATAGAAAGAGGTTTGAACTTACTGTGTGCGTTCAGCTCTCAGGAAGATGTCGCTTCTAACTGAATCTGTGTGGTTTGAAGTTTCCTTTCTCTCCTGCGTTTTTATTTTCAGACGATTGAGTAGTGTTAAGTTGCTGCTGCTCGAACAACCCACGCCTTTTTCAATGGCATAATCACTGGGGACTTCATTGGTGAAGAAGTAAAAAGTGTTAATGGGGCGACGATAACAAGCGTTTTTCGATAACACTGTAGGGACACAGCCACAGCCCGCTTCTATGAATCGTCTTGGACTTCAGACTGTCGAGACAACAGTTTCGAGGGTCCTTCAGCAGGTAGAGCCGTTTTATTGGAGATACAAATCTGAGCTGTGTTAATCTCAAGTGACTCTATAATGCTCCCTATCCTCCATCAGGGTTTGTGTACTCTCATGCCAAGTCCATGTCGTAGCCGTTTACGGGCTTTTGACCAAATCAACTGGCCCACTGGATCAAGCTCTCCTCTTTAAAGTGAGATTTTGGTCTACTGTGCAGTATGATAAATGAATTTCAAACCTCAAAGAAAGTGAAGTAAGTTCAAAGTCAATATTCTTTCATAATGTACTTGTGCCAATGTGTTTTTTAAAACCTCATTCTTTGCAGATATTAAACATCTTAACCTCGTCGCTCCATCCACTTGGCTAGCATATCATGTTTGACAGGAAAAGTCAGTCTATCATTGTTTTGTTAAGACAAATTTCCCCATCTTCCTTTGTATGCCTTTAGCCACGTTTAGATGGCTGTGAGGAAACAGTTGGACGTAGAACGATGAGGGATTACATGCGATGAAGTCTCCTGGCTTGATGCAAACCGGAGACATTGAGGTTCATGGTCAGCGCCTTCACTCAGGCCACCAGGACATTTCATCAACATCAGTTCGTCTGGATCCAGTCCCCTCTCATGAACCACTGCATTGCAGCATACATCTGAGCAGACCTTTTATAGCATCCAGTAGCAGCGATGCATCCCTCCCTGACCATGATTGCCTGTGGGTGGATTATATCGAGGTCTTGATTGTGTCTGAAACTGGAAGAATGCTACCAACCTCTCATCTCAGTGTTTATCTCTCTGCCCACACCACCACTGTGGTTTAGCTGACAGGTTGCTGTTTTATTTAAACGTGCCCTGTGTACATACTCATGCATGGTCATACACACACACATCCTTTACTTTAAAATTATTCAGAGACTGAGAATATTTCAGTCTGAATCCACAAGTATGCACGAGAGGTTTGGAGTTCTTTTATGACTGTGTGTGTCCAAGTCTGCATGGTCAGTAGGCATACATGTCAAGCAGAGCTAATGAGCAAGGAATACACGGGGTAATTAAATTGGTCATGAGGAGAAGGAGCTTGTTATGTTGAGGGTTTAGGAAAGGGACTTGGAGTCAGTAAGGCGAGCAAAATTAAGGATTCGTGGAAACATGATCACAATAAGATAAGATGAAATCACGAAGAACCTTTTTTTTTTTTTTTACTGTGAGAAAATGAGAAGAGGCTGAATCACGCTAAACCAACAAAGAAATGATTTAAAAGAATTGCAATGTTTCCTAAAGAAACGGCTGCGCAGTCTCAAACAGGGACGTCAATCCCCCCGACCACAACTTATCACGTAACTCACATCGGCCTTGAAGCCACCCAGCCTGTGCACCTCCACCGTCCATGTTGCTGTGGTTGAAGTACACTTGTAGTGGAGCAGGCCAGCAGCCGCTGAACACTGGCAGAGGGTGATGCCAGGCAGGCAGCTGTCCAAACACCGTCCAGTCCCTGGAGTCGAGTCAGAGCAGCAGAATCATGGAAAAAGTGTGCAAACAGCACCTTTTCTTTGTTACTAAGGAAGAAAAGCAGAGGGGATAAAAAAAACCCTTTATATATGTGATTCACTTTAATTATGGAAACATGGACATTTAGATACATTCGTATCATTTTAGCTTTGCTCACCTGTTGATAGTGTTTGTACATGCGTGCTCGTGTCTGTGTGTGTGTGTGTGTCTTTGTTTGCAGTCAATGTCCATTTTAAGTTACCAGACAGTGCATTTGTCCCACATAAGGTTTTTAGTTTAACAAGTGCGTACGTTGTTAAGTGAAAGCTCATGTGTGAAGTTTCCAGGTTATAAAACAGACTTAGACTAATACTGATGTCTTTTTATGACCTAAGACGGCAAAACCAAAGCATCAGCAAGACAATCCAACACATGTTTATGCCTGTATCTACACAAGAGGATTTACATCACACTGCACGAAGTCTCTTTTTCCCATTGCAAAAAATCCAGCTGTGTGTTACGCTTGATTTTGAAAAGACAGCAGGATGAGACTTCCTGTTAAACACCCTTCTTTCACCTGTACAAGGCACATCAGCAAATAGACAAGATTTCCTGGTTTGTCCATAGGGGTCGCCAAACTCACCAAAAGTCCCTCTTGAAAATGTGACCTTGTGAAAACGCTGACAAAAGTTGTCACTCCAGAATCAGTGGATGTCAGGATGGTTCTGTGAGCGGAGTGCGACACGTTAGCCCAGGTTTTAAGTTTGGATTTCTCCAGTGTTGTTTTCAATTTTCAGAGTTTCTGGCAGATGACGAAAGATCTGCAGAGGTCTCCCCAACACAAGCTCATTTTGTTAACTTGTGTTTAAAACGACTTGGATGACCTAGACTGTTACAGTTAGAAAGAAATGAGCTGTAATTGTTATAACATTATATGTCAAATAACAAATATGTCAAATGTGTCTCCATTTAGACTTCATCATTATACTGACTATATGATTTTGTCCATGTCCTGAATTAAATCGTTTTATCCCAGAATCATATCCTGCTCCAAATCCTTCATTTTTGAGAAGAGTCAAGTTTTCCTAGTCTGTGAGAGTTACCGCTAACCATGACACTGCACAAACGGCTTCCCCCTCCTTTGTTTCCTTCTTCCCTTCATGCACTCATGCTTATAACCATGCTTAGCCTTCCCCATACTTAGCCCGTAGTTTGTAAATGTTCTCATGTTCAAAGAGTCCCGTCATGCCCAGTCATCTGTGGATCTGATCCCATGTTGGGAAACAAAGAGGGATTGAGCGGGAATGTCAACCACAATCCCTTACAAACGCTGACTTACACACTGGCACACATGCTAAGGCCTGGTTTAAGACGTGAAAATAAAGACAGTTGATTATTTTCACTCTCATGTTGAGAATTGGACCAACATGTTTGCTCTTTTATATCTTTTCCCAAACCATCACACCCCTTCAAACGCAGTGAGGATTATCGTGCGGTTTGAGCGGGGACCACAAGGATTATTACTGGAAAGTTACACAACCAGAACCGAAGTTCAAGAGGCAAATGGAGAAAAGAATAAGTGGTGGATGATGTAGAGTTGTGCACTCATTCACACAACCATACTCTCTGGTCTGCTCCGGTTAAAGCTGACAGCTCTAATCTCCTGACATCGTTACGGCCCGCTAAACCCTTACTTTGTTTTCTTCTTTCCTTTCCGTCGAATGAGTCGGGGAAGTCCAGTTTCTTTTCTGTGTCTTGTTTTCATCCTGTCAGAAACGTGAAGAGGGACAACACACAACATTTAACATCTGCCAAGTCAAACTCTTGGATGAAGGTCAAACAAGGATCACTGTTTCTGAAAATGTTCTGTACAGTGTAACTTCTGGTCCGGCATCAAGTTTCTAACTGCAAATGAATCGTGTCGTGTTCCTCTGTGTGTGTGTGTGTGTGTGTGTGTGTGTGCAGGGGGGGAAGGGAGAGCCCCACGCCTTCAAGGAAAAGACCTTCAAGAAGAAGCGTCAGTGCGCCGTGTGCCGTCAGAACATCGACAGCCTTGGCTCCTTCTGCAGAGGTAAATGTTCATGTGGTGTCTTCAGTGTTGCCCTTTAATCACAGCTGAATAGATGACCGAAAACGACCAATAGGAACATAGTCAGCAATGTCATGACAGAGTGAAATGAGATAAAGATTTTTGAATTTGTCAAATACGAATGAATCTAAGCAACACATACTTATTGATGTAAGGTGTTCGTTCATCTTGCCTTCTGTTTCTTTCCTCTCTCCTTTTTCTCATAGTTTGCAAGACAGCCACCCACAGGAAGTGTGAGGCCAAGGTAAGGATACGAATAAATGATGTTAATGCTCCTGTGAGGAGTTGTATAGCAGGTTATAAAGACTGAGATTTGTACTTGTAATGATACGACGTAAGCCCCTTGCACACATTCTGATCACTTCGAGAGGAGTTCGGGACAGCCTGCCCCTGAAATCTTTCTGAGTTTCTCTTTCACACATGAGAATCACAGCGGCAGATTTCGCTGTCAGACGGGAGGCTCGCTGGTCTTAGAGGGCAGGACATGACATACTAAGGATGCTCTGGGATACACAGTATAATGTTGATCAAGATGGCGGTCAAAGCAACAAAATCCAACACTCTGATGACTTTTTTGGGGGGGTTGAATATGATGTAATTGCAAATATTTACAGTATCAGGAAAGAGGGGAAAGAAAACACAGACAAAAAATATAAAGCAGCCTCATTACATCACCCAGACTTATTGCAGACTTTTTTTCAGGGACTGTATGATTGCATGAAAAGCACGGTCAGTCATCATTACTGTTCAAATGAACATTTCTTCACCTGAATTTAAGGTCAACACCAAGAACAGCTCGTTACCGTCAGAAATGTCCGTAGATTGGCATCTAGAGTCAGGCTGAAAATGTGGTCGCTTGTGTCAGCAAACAAAACCCCTGAGGAAAGTTTGGGATATTTTCAGGAGTGTTTTGCATTTTTAAAAGGGGCTCTGCAAAACTAGAGAATCAACATCAAGACATTGATTGGCTATTGTGTCAAACTAGGCAATCGATAGCATGCTACCAAAACATCCTTTGTTTACATTTGGCACTGCTACGTTATACAATGGATGATTTGCTTACCTGGTAAGTGACAGCAGGAAGGTTTGTGACAGAATAACTCTGAGCATGTGCACGGCCAGATGTGTCACTTTGGGTTACCTGGATCGACATAAGATGAAAAGTTCTTTTTGAGCAAATCATTTGGTATTGATCCCTTTTATAAATGATTGAAGGTTGAACATGAGAACCAGGTTAGCGGTGCAGGCGTCACCTGCCACCACAATGACCCAACTAATTCAAGGTTAAGCCCAGATGCTGACCCTCTAATCTGGCTAGACCTCTAAGGATAAACCTTCCTTTTCATCAATAGTCAGTGGTAATGCACTTGACTATATGCATCGTAAGACTTAATGGTGTGAGTTGTTCTGCTGTTGGCTTGCCAGTGAGGTGTAAAATGATACAGGACAGTGGCTGCACGAGGGCAGAAGTCTTGAATCTTGGCTAACAGGAAGGCCGCTCGGTTACATTCCTCAAACCGAGCTGCAGCTCTGGCTCAAACCCCACACTGCTGCCTCTGTGAAAGGCTCATTGATGGAGGGATGGTATAATGAATAGACAGAGGGTTGCAGAGGGGGAGAATGCCAACCATGGGCAAAGTGAAGAAGAGGAGGTCAATGCTGTGCCCAGGGGAGCCTTGGCAAGCATGAGGACGAAGGAACGAAAGCCAAGGGCGAAGGCATGTGGAATAGGCGAGCCTCATTCTTCCTGCTTGGCTCCATCCTCCTGTCTGTTATCTGAGAGAGGCCTGCAGATAAGTTCAGAGATGAAAGATGGGCTTTCAAACAGCACATGTAATAAGAAAGTAAAACTAGGCTTTTCAGTGAAACTTGTGATATGAGTTGTGTATTTTTTTTCATCGCTGCTTGGATTGAACATGCAGGGCAGATTCTGAACATGCTCGACTCCTCAAGTTTGCTGCAAGCTACAGTCAGCTAACGTACTGGAAAGAGCTCACCTTGCTTGTGTGAATGTGGTGTGGATGGGTGGATGTGACATGGTGGGAAAAAAAGTGGTTTAAGTTGTCAGAACTTGCTGTAAAAGCTGAAGTCCATCAATCATTTTACAGTTTATTTGACAAATTGGTGTGTGCTTTTGTGAAGAATTCTCAGAATCGTTGCAAGTGGGTGGATTGTATAACAGCGAATAATAAAGAAATATTGACTTTTTTTTTCAAGCAGAGAACAAAGTCGAGTTAACCCTCTGAAGTGGTGAAAATAGTTTTTTATTGTGACGTCATTTCTTGGAGAAATGCTCCATAGCCCAAAAACCAGGTCATTATGATGTAAAAGTTATGGGACACAAACAGTTTTGAAGTCTATGGGAAAAATATATTAAAACACATTTTCTGCACATGTTCTTTCAATCAATGCAAAACATGTTTCAGTAGTTTTTATATGCAATGTACCCGATACACCCGATGCTAAATCTGGACTCTTAATTAGGGTCCAGATTTAATTAATTAGGATGTTATGCTGACCGTCTTTAAACATATCCTTGTTTGATCCAATCGCAAATGATTCATATTTATTCATATTTTGACAGATTTATGCAAACAACAATGTACACTTGTGACATTTCAGTCACCTTCAGTAGATCTGTTTTCACGGTCAATCTAAGCAGGATATGTTTTTTCTAACAGCCTTACTGTAACTGTCGGATGTGTTGTTGTTGACTGTTGCTGGGAGATATCCATCAGTGCTGCCCAGGAAGGGAGAGGTCAGATAAGGGAGGGTGTGGGAGTCTGTATCCATCTCAGCTGGTATCTAACCTTGTATAACGGGGGAATATTCATTACAAGATGGAATCAAGTGCTGTAAATTTAAAGAAGCATACTTTATAAGTGATGAGAGAGACGTGTCTTATTTATAGACGATAACAGATCCCAGCTGTCTGACTGCCTACCTAATTAGCTTTAGCTTCTTTGTATAGCAGCTGTTGTTACCTGTGTAACAAGTGTTATCCGTTCAAGGTGTTTCTTCACATGCACTACATTCACATCTGGCAGTTATCAAATATAACCTTGAGTGTGAGTACCTCAACCGTCCTTGTTAGCATATTTACCATTTTGGTGTGTTTATGTGCACGCACACATCTGGAGGTCTGTCATCTGTTAGACATCCTGTTCTCCTCAGGTTCCTACTTACATCTGCACCTATTTACTTCAGCAGCACTGTAAACGTTGTGACACATCTTCTCATTTAAACAACGTCCAGAATTAGTCAGCGAGTACGCTCCAGGTTCCTGGGAAAACCCTTTCATAATTCTGACATTTCCCACATGGAGAAAATATTTGGTGGTTAGAAGATGGACAAGTCGTGTTTTTGTCGCCGCTTGGTTGCCTTCTGTCATTTTGTTCCCGACTTTTTTGCCCACGGGGTCGAGAGCCTCCAGCTGACCCATCTCCATGCTATAAAAAACAGAGACTATCTTCACTGTCTATCTCTGACACACACAAATACACACAGAGGGTAATAAACAGATTTTTTTTCCAGCATGTTCTTCTCTCAGAGAACAGTTCCTCCTTATCTCTGATCCCAAGTGGAAAATTGAGTCCAAAGGGAATCACGGGCAGGGAGGAGAGGGGGGGAGGGGAGTGACAGGGGCCCAGGGGCAGGGAGACGGAGAGACACAGAGGAGAGAGGGGGAGTTTGAGGAACAGTGGGAGGAGGAAGGATTAAAATTAGTGAAATGCAGCCCGCGACAACTTGACTGGCCTGTCAGTTTAATTAGGCAAGAAGAGGAATTTCCGCTGGTAGGCGAGAAATCTGCTCAGCTCTCAGACTTTGTGATACAGGAGAACCCACATTTATAGGAAATGACACAGGATTACATAACAAAGGCCAATTTGTGATGATGATGCTGCTAGTCCAAATCCATATTTGGAGCTTTGTGCCAACATCACCAAAAGCAACAATATGTAATTCAAAGTAAAAGTGAAACAACTTTAAACAAGGAGAATAGCATCTTTCCCATGTTCACAGATGGTTGGCAGCAGGCCCCGGTCCTCTCAGTACTGTTTGATTCAATAGCTGATGCTTCGAGACGAGAGGATGGTGATGGATGAAGCTAACAAAAGAAAAGGAGTCAAGCGAGAAGCAACAGATTGTAACGTTCAGTGTCTCATGTTAAGCAGATTTACCAGGTGCAGAAAGTTCTCTAACAAAAGTTCTGTCACAGGTTTGCATACGCGGCAGCCCCCCGTCAACAAATGCTCGCTGTCTACATCACTGTTTTACCAGAGTGCAGTAATACTAATAAGATTCCCTCATCATGCGACATCTTCACAGCTCAGAACTTGGAGTTCTCTGATGAAAAGATGAAATGTTGATTCATCATTCTCCACTTTATTGTCTTTATTTCCAGTACATGTCTACAAACATGACTTACTCATTGTTAAAAATAGAAAAGGAGGGACCATGAAGTGCAAAGGTCTACAGTTGTTTCTTGAGCCTGACAGACTTCGACATTCTTTAAGTGCGACTCTTCACATCAGTGACTGACATTTAAATATGTAATGTTTTTCACTGTCCCGACAGGAAACACGTCTGAATGATAAGCCATGACACAGTTGGTGTATGTTGGCAGAGCAGAGCTGTGTATCACTGTAATTACAATCCCTGCTTCCCCTCTGTGTATCAGGACTCCTGCTCTTATCCGTCCTTATCCACTGAAACATTTTACATGAACTGTCTGCAGCGTCTGGTCCTCTTTACAAGAAGAGGATGTACAGGCTAATACAGATAGATAGAGTGGAAATGAGGGAGGATGCAGGGATAAGAGGAAGAGCAACATGACCCCCAATGTTTCTCTGACATGAAAGCCTTTCATCAGGACAGTTGTGGTCCCCCCCCCCCCCCACACACATGTTATGTTTCTCTCAAAACAAAACAGAAGGAGAATCCGTAAGTCTGCAAATATTTTTTGTATTAATCTAATAATTTTTAAACCCTTTTGTTTACTGGAGCCATTTTCCTTAAGGCCACAGGGCTTACATTCGATTTTTTTTTTTCTGGCTTACGGACTCAAAACAAAGGATGTGATGAGAAGATGGAATGATGGAGTGATGTTGTGTTTCCCGACAAGAAGCTCAACATGACAGCTGACCCAACAAGCCCCCCGCCCCCCATCCCACTGACTTCCTGTCAAATAGGAACCTCATGGCCACTTAACTTCCTGGTTGTTGCTATAGGAATATGTCACTCTTTTCATTTATAACATGTCAGCTACAGATTTGCTTTCAGCTGTTTTCAGTCTCCTGTAAAATCTTCTGGAGTGGAAAAGTATAGCAAAAATGAAGTTTTGCAGGATCTGTGTGACATTAAGTGAGTAGAGTAGTAGTAGTAGTGAGTAGTCTCGACTTAGATTTTTGTGGTGAGACCTCTGGTTCTCGTCCTGCAGACCTTGCACTTCATGAAATCCTGATGCATTCAGTGTGAGTCATGCAGGATAACGAGATCCAACTGTATCATTTGAACATTTCAGAGACTATGAGTGTCTCTCCTGTCTGAAGGAGTCGCCATTTTATCACAGACAGCTCTGGTGATTGCCTAGATAGGCTGGTGTGTTTTGAATTTAAGCTCTGTGTGTGTGTGTGTGTGTGTGTGTGTGTGTGTGTGTGTGTGTGTGTGTGTGTGTGTGTGTGTGTGTGTGTGTGTGTGTGTGTGTGTGTGTGTGTGTGTGTGTGTGTGTGTGTGTGTAAAGGAATGAGTGGGTAAGGGATGTTGATGAGAGTTAAAACCATAAGCATGACAGCCAACGTAGCCAAGTTGGGACTCTGCCAGGCCACAGCATGTGTGTGTGTGTGTGTGATTGGGTGTGTGCGTGTGTGTGTGTGCGTGTGTGATTGTGTGTGTACTATTGGGTGCATAAGCCGCACTAATTGGTTGGTGGGTTTGGTCTGTCTTAACAGGAAGAGGCCCTTTGGATATCTCTCTAACCAGGGGTCTTTAGTACTGACACAGACTGAGTCTGAAAATCAGCAAGAAAACACTACGGATCTAACTTTGTGAACGTTTAAAATGCTTTTGTTTGGGGGCACCGGTGGCCTAGTGGTTAGTTTCGTTCGCAAGCCCCATGAAATGTCCCGAGGCTACAGTCCTCAAAGTGAGCACCCCGGGTTCAAATCTGATGTGGCTCCTTTCCCGCCTGTCATTTTGGACTCTGTCCCTGATATCCAACTCGCTCCACTGACCTGTCTCTCTAATAAAGACAAAACAAAAAAAGCCTCAGTTGCCACTACATGATGACGCAGACCTTAAGTTCACAGTGGGAGGCTCAGCTGGGGTGACTGACAGGTGGTCATTGCAGAGCCAGGAGACTCAGGCCTGCTTCAACCCCACCTCTAGAATGATCCAAAGTTAGTCAGCTTTTCCAATATATCAGCTGCCATGCCAATGGTTAAAAAAGCCTCTTGAGAAACCAATGGGGTACATCACTGCGGCTTCATCTATGTTCTGGACAGTCTATGCAAGTGTCCCTGAGGACCTCTGACAATTTTACTTAACAACATTAGTTACAAAACTACCGCTGAGGAAACTACACTTTAAACTGATCCAATAGTTGACTCTTGCTAAAAGTGCTTATTCATGCCTATTATACACTGCTTAGCTGTTTGTTTTAAAAATTATCTTCAAGTTTGCTTGACATCTGAATGGAAACATGACAAAGAAAAAGATTTAAAGATAAAAAGACATGGGAGGGAAAAGGTTGCCACCACACCACAGTGTTGTGTTGTTTCTGAGCTGTGGTGTTCTGCAGAGGATAATTGGCTCTATTGAAACAGCTGACAAGGCATAAGAATGTAAACTCATTTTTGTGCATACAGTAAATACTGTTCTGGCTGAAGCATGCTGCAAATATAGAAAGAGGAGGGGTCTTATACTTGTGGGAATTGTATCCGTGCCTTCTTATCAACAGGATAGATGTCAGAGGCATTTGAGGGAAGCTCGACCACAGGAGAGGAAGATCTGTAATGATGCCTTGTGTTGGTTAGTTCACAAGAGATTTTTCCATTGTTGATGTCTTTTCCCGGCCCATGACTTCCTGCTGTGTTTATGTACTCATGATTATTTTTGTCTATCTTTGAGCTCTCTGCCCGTGTTTGGCTTGGGAAGATGGTGAAGATGGATGCATGAGAACGTAACTGAGGCTCGCTACATGTACCAGGAGACTCTTTTTGAAAGCAACACGTGTGCATTCCTGTTTGTGTTTTCCCTCTGTATAGCTCTATGAGGGTTAACCCTAACCCTCATGTGTCCCCACAACATGGAATTTCATACTACTCGGTCATTAAAGTCCCACAACAGGGACCCGTATGACCCGTGATATCTACGGCCTCCCTCTCAGCAGCCTGGAGCGAAATACGAAACAGCAACAGACAGAGTCCCTTTTCTTTCCTTTTGGGGTCAGAGGAAAGTGTGGGAACAAGAGACAAAGAGTCAGAGAGGGAAACATGTGCTGAAGAGTGAGAAAAGTGGAACGATAGGAAAACTCTCAAAGGCTTTGTTAGTCGGGCTCACATACAGAAAACTATATGGGACCCCTCTGCAAAGTCCAGAGGATACAAATGTTTCACCTGTGGGTGTTGTTTTTACTTAGTCCTAGCCTTGAAGTTCCCTCATGTTAGCCTGGGTGCCCTCTGGTTTTCTCATGAAGTCCACCTTGTCATGATTAAGAGGCATTAGACTTGTGGGGTCCATTTCAAGTGTAGTTATAAAGCTAAGCCAGGTAACTCTCAAAACTGCTGTTAAATGACTCCTGCAGGTTTGGGCAAAGAAGAGACCATCTGGTTTTTTTTGACTGCCAGACATACATGAAAAAGTTCAAGTATAAGTCTCAAGGTTATGTTTCTCTCAGAGTGCAGATTTTTCAGTATATGGGCTTCATAAAGCATGGTATTTAAACCCTTGTCAGAACTTTCAAGCTTGGATTTTTTACAGTAAAGTAACATCCAACCCATGAGTAAAACAAAAGATTTGTCTTTGGGTGAAATTCCTGCACAGCTGGATCATTTATGACTTATCATGAATGAAAAAGAGCAAAATGATATGAAAAGGATGGATTTAGAGTAATGAGTGAGAGAAGTGGGGATGGAGGGGATTTAGGGTTGAGGGATGAGGGAGTAAGGGATCAAAGTAGGAGGGTTTAGAGATGAGGGATAAGAAATTGGAGTCCAGGCCTGATGGATGAAGGAGTACAGTGTTGGACCAGTGTAAGCTGGTGGCAGGAAGTCATGAGGGAACCAGAAGATTACACTGGATTAGGGTTCCTCTTCCAGGAAATGAGCTGTAATGGGTACTGTATTTGGATTTTGTAATAAAAAGAGAAAAACGAAAGGAAAATGTGTGCTGAATGAGTTCAAAACTTGTACTAAGTCAGAGTTGGGTTCATTACTTTGAAAGTAAGTCTTAAGTTTACGAGATTCCTGTCATCGGATAGGAACTCGTTATGTCACTCAGTTCAACATAATGGATATATTTCCACAACGTGAATGCTCCCCCATCCTCCATTGGGCTTCTGCAGAAATGAAAGAGAAACCGTAGAAATGCTCAGGATGCTTTTTTCATGGCAACAAAAGAAAAAGGAAATAAACCATTTTTTCCAGTAGTAGAATAAAAATAACAAAATAACAGGCTTCCACGTTACATTACTCGTTCCAACAAAAAAGTAAACCACATTACTCCTGTAAAGACTTTGCAATGTGTTTGCTCCTATGTGGCCCTAGTTGAATAACTTAAATGCAATTTATATTACGCATGTAGAGTTAAAGCCTCTCACACATTGACTTTCCACCTTAAAATGTCCAATCATTGACAGGGTGAGGCGACCAAACAGAATATTTGAAGCTGTGAGAGCACTGAGGGGTCTATGTACAAAATGAAAATTCCTGAGAATATCAGGGCCTGAAATTATCTAGAAAATATTCAGCTGTTTTTTGTGTAAAAAGGGCTTCAGTCATTTTAGAATATCTATGATTTTAAGAAAAGAAGCTGCTTCACTACCACTTCTGATCAGGCCTTTTTTTCCAGGCAAGTGAGCGAGTGCCAAGACATTATTTTCAACCCACTTTAACTACAAGTGTTGAAATCAGACGTCGAATTGCCCTCTCAAATTGCCCATTTGAGAGCATGTGATTGCTCTCACTCTGTCCTCACACGGTTCCATTTTTAAATTCATGTGAATGTTTTTGTTGTCACCACATTTCTTCTGTCTGGCTTGATTGTAATCGGCCTGGAAATGTTTTTTTTAACACACATCTAAAGGTCTCGCAGATTTTGAATTTGTAGTTCCCCCTTCACACCTGCATGAAAGGGACAGAAGTCCTTTTTACCACAACATGTCTTTCAACATTATAAACCGTTCATTAAAAAAAACAATGAATTAAACAACATGTCCCCTCCTTGTTCCCCAAACAAAAGGCTGAACCAAGTTTTACAATTAATGACAATGATTTATTACAATAATCAAGTGCAACATTAACTGATCAAAAGCAAATAATGATTCAGGGTGACTACTGTTCCACTGCTAAATAAAGAACTTCCAAATCAAAGTCTTGATTGAAGATTTAAACCAAGTGCAGTCACACAGACACCAAAGTGTTGGCGGCTGAGGACTGAATGGTGCTGCTGTCAGTAAACTCCTGCTGACTGAGGGAAGACCCGGCCTTTTTTGAACGTTGACTCTGAAACAATTCGACTGATGCACACCTCCAGTTATTGACCGCTTTCCACAGAGACAAAGATCCTCGCACACAACAGCGCCCACACAAACACACTTAACAGGATGACGACCACTGATCCTCAACACAGACAGAGCACTCACTCAGCACACATCAACACAGAATTCACACACAGAAAATGTTCCAGGGCTTTAGCAATAGTCACGTTGATTATGTGTCTCTTTGTTGAGGCAGTTGTCTGAACTTCATACTCGTCACATCACTGTCATCAGAGGAAATCTCGCCCTCTGGGGTCGTTTCGCTGTAAGCTGTGATGTGGAGTACGTAGTCCCAGCCAGGCCTGCAGCTCTTTCACTGATGATGGTGAAGATGAAAGCACACAAGGTCACGGCCAGACTCGTCTTTCGCTGTTGATTTGTTACAGCTTTCATCAGAGCTCTCTGATTGGCTCTCCCAAGGGGTCTTAAGGAATGGGAATGCTATTAAGCCTCAGGCTTACCATTAAAGGAAATGCTGCGTGAGTGCTGTGATCATATGTGACCAAGGACCACATGGCTTCTGATCTCACCCATGTAGCGACTAGCATATGTTGGCATGTTTTCTCAGTGAGCTAAAAACTGTTGTTAGTTGTGTGATAGGCTGGTGCAGGTGAGGAGACCAGTATGTTTGAGGCAAGCTAGCAAGAGCTCAAGGTTTAGCTGACTGAGTCAGAGAGTGCAATGGGGATTTGTGTTATTGGTGCAAATGAAAGTGACAACAGGTGCAAAGGAAAGGCAAAAGGAAAACAACCCTTTTAAAGGAATAGTTCTACATATGGTGGCCCCCTCTCTGTAAACCTCCTGACTGATTCTTCTCTAGTTTTATGTTCGGATGGTCTCCTTGTCATTAATGGTAGCATGAGGTCGTACCTGCAGCCCGATCAGGTTGCATAGGTAGTCCAACTCTTCCAGAATGGCCCATCCAAAAATGCAGTCACAAGAAGAGTTGCTGTGTCTCCCCTCTCAGTTTCAAGAGCACGGAGGAGACAATAGCAGACCAGCAGTTATATGAAGAGAGGTGGACAGGGATCAACCCAACAGCAGGACCAGTATCTGCTCATCTGTGCGAGGAGGAACAGGAGGAGCACTGCCACAGCCCTACAAAAGAACCTCCAGCATGCAGCTGGTGTGTCTGCTTCTGACCAGATTGTCGAAAACATGAGGGCCCGATGTCCCGAAGTTGACAGGTCCACTATTGGCACCTGTTCTCTTCACACTCTTCTCAAAGGCTGATTTATTAAAGTTATGTTCTCTTGACAAGAACAATACTTGCACAGAGAAGAATGAATTAAGTACTGACCATAAGTAACAGATTAATGAGGATACGATAAGATAGAACTGAATTAATCCTGAAGGATATTCTTGTGCCAGGTTGCTTTAACATGACAGTACAAAAATAAGAGTAGTGCAGCACATAATGTGAACATCAAATACACAATTAAAAAGTGTATAATGCGGCATGGCTCTCAGTAACACTCCTCTCACATACTAGTTTCTCACACTAACAGCATACCAAGGCAGCTACCTCACCCTCTAGTTATCCTTCCCAGAGCCCACAGCTCTTAAGCCATGCGTTTAGCGGAGAGAGCTGTGCACTATATACATTAGCCATGCTTCTTCTGGCTTTGATGGATCAAAGAGCATGTAAAGAGCTGGAGGAGTCGGGCCACTGCAGCAAAAACACAACCAGGAGAGAGGAAGAGGACAGAGGGACGGCAGATGGAGATGGAGGGAAGAGGTCAGGGAAAAAAAGAAGGGGTGGGTTACGAGGCTAAAAGCTCTGAGTGTCACCAGCTGGACTCTCGAGAGGAAGCAGCAAAGGGAAGCAATTTAAGGAACGTAAAAGAGAAAATAAATGGAGAGCACCCCATTAGAAATAATGTCTGATTCCTTTTATTAGATTGGGAAATCTTTGGCTATGTTCTTCTGAGAAAATATCAGCACCTGAGTTCAGATCAAGTTAGAACAAGGTTCTCATTGGTCTTTTGTACAGGTATTTAGTTTCTGATGGTCATATTGGATGAAACCTGTGGCCTGCCAGTTGTAAGACACTTCACATGCAGGGGACAATGACGACACGAGAACAACAGGGAGATTCAAAAGGAAGAAGAAAAAATACAAACAAATGAAAAAGGTTAAAGGGAGAGAAGCTAGAGAGAGTTGTGTGAGAAGGCAATTAAAAAAGGAGGAAGGGAAAGGAAGTTATGACATGGAAGGAGTCGGAGAGGATAAACAAAGGCTGATTACGGGAGAAAATTGGAACGAGAGACGAGAAAAAAGTTATTTAAAAGAGAGGAAGAGGTTAGATGGCTGGAAAGGTACAGAGGTCGGGAAACAAAAACAAAAGCAGGGAAATAAACAGAACAAGATTTGGAGGAAAGATTGATGACATAACTAAGGAGGAAAAAAGAGAAAGCTCCCAATGAGCATTTTTAACAGGGCAGTGTTTCGATCCTTAAGATCTTCCTCGATCTCAACTTAGGAAAAAAACAGAATATTAAAAAAAAAAAAAAAAAGTCATACTAGAGGGAACAGGGATGAAGATTTTAGGAAGACGAAAAGAGGAGGCGAGGAAGGGGGAGTTTAACTGATATAGAGAGAAGAAATCAGATGAAATGGAAAGAAGGCAAGGGGTAAGAGCAGAGAAGGAGAGGACTGGGTGGAGGTCCATTAGCAGGAAGTTGGTGCGTAAGTGTTGGCCGGGGGAGATGGAATCTGGTGTTGAGTGTTTGTTCTGGCTTTGTGGCCGCCCTCTGCTGGCCCCTTTACTGGGCACATGGAGAGAGGGATGAGGAGGAATACATGCAAAAGTGTTGCAAAAGGAATGGCCAATACTTAACCTGATGCATTTAGAAATAAAAGAAGTGAAGGGTGCAGAGTCAAACTTGGGGACGAAATGTCAGACTTTTGGGGACTACTTCCAAGATTGACAAAGTTAGGAGGAACTAGAACCCGTAGATCAATCCAGGAGGTTTTGATTTTTTCTTTTGTACGCTAGTTGAACTGTTGCATATTTCTGACAATACCACAAGATTTTATGAAGAGTTTTGTGGAAGTATGATGATGCTTTTGCGGACTAGTAGAAACTTTACGATGCCCTCCTGACATAGAGGATGAAGTCAAGACTAAGTTTGACTTGTAATGCCCTGAACAACACATAATATAGGTTGACCGACTGTGATTGATGTGGTGATGCTCTGAGAGAAATCAACAAAGGCAAACAGTCCCCAAAAACAACATGAATGAACATTAAAATAACATAAGAAGACACTGCACCGGTCAGTATTTTTCTATCACAGTTGCTTACGAGGTTTGATGAATGCGTCTGTGTTTCTGAGTGTCAGTCTTCTTTAACATGTCAAAGTCCCTGGCTCTCGCAGGTGTTGATTCTGTTACAGAGGAAAGGATTATAGAAAATTGCAATGTTGCAATGCCAGCTTCCATCTAGAGCAAACTATTGTAAACAACATTGTAAAATGACAAAAGCCAGACTTGAATTTCTCCTGTTTATTACCAGAAATGGATTGAAGACAGTAAAAAGGAAAAAATATGGATAATTCTTAAAGGTTAGCCAAAATCAAAGGGAGTAAGTATTTGAGCAGGACTGTAAGAATAACATTGTTTGTTGCCATTTGGATGAGTTGAGCAAAATCACAGAACTACGTAAAGACATGCGAAAGCCTAAAAGTTCGGCTCTGCAATCTTAGAAGAGCGTCAGCCGGATCCAAAGCTACATTTTGATTGGCATTAGCATGAGTTTATTATCTTTGCAAAGTCCAAACCAGTGACATTAGAAGAAAAGGACTTTATGTTCCATCCAAACGTCACACATAGCCAGAGGACAGGAAGAACCTGACACAAACCAGACCTTTTTTCTTTGCCCCCTACAATACAGGATACAACAAGGGATACATGTCCCAGTGGAGATGGAAAAAACATGAATTATCAGTGTGAGTCATACAGGAACAGTGTTCATTTGTCATCTGATTACTGATTTCTTTTAAACCTGAACTCTTTTTCCTGTGACTTCACTCAAACGCACCAATTCTGGATTTAGCTCATTATCTGTTCTTTTGCCTTCCTGTTGATGTCTGTTGTGTAGATTCTTACACGAACAAGTAGCAGACTGTGATTGATGTTAAGGACAAAAAAAGGGAACAAGGCATTAACATGGGCTGTATGTGGTGACACACCCCCAAGTTCAGGACCTGAGTAACTTCCCTTTTGTGCACAATGAGATATACACAAGCTCTTGCCCTTTTCCTGTATCCAAATAAACCCAAAAGGGCTACATAAGTATTTGGAACATTTCTTTATACGTGTGTGTGTGTGCGGGTGTGTGTGTGTGTGTGTGTGTGTGTGTGTGTTATGTAAGTATGACTGTGGACCCATCAGCCCCCTTCATTAGAGCTGCTGTTCAGCTCCTGCTTCCTTTGGTCACAGTTCATCGACCCATAGGCCCAAAACAGACATGGGAGTTGGATTTGTGTGTTTGTGGATGTTTCCGTTCCAGCGCTCCTCCAGCTGTGTAGCTGACTGAAGCTGGCTTCAGATTTGAGTACACTTTACAGTTCATAAACATGCTCTCAAACGTTAGATGGGCTTGTGTTTACATGGCCCTTTAGTCGCTCTAAGTGGTTTTACAGACAGTGTTTGTGCTCTATTCATCATCATGTTTTCTCTTAAAAACGTCGCTATCTGTGTAGGCCTCGTGCAGTCTGGCTTCAGTACGCTGCACTGCTGAACTGTCTGTCTGAGATATCCTGATCTTAGATGGGCAACATTCCCAGCAGTTTGTAAAGTGAGATTCAAGGTTAAAGGAATATAGCATTGACGTTTTTTCTTCCACAAATCATGAGGCTGCGTTATTTTTAGTTGTTGTTCATCATGTGTGAGTTAAGGATTGGTTCTGATGTTGTTGTCAGGACAGAAATGACTAATGTCCAGTCTTGCGAATGTGCTGCCTTTTCTGTTTATCAGTTTACGTATGCATGTTTTGATCTTAAATACAATCACGTTGGAGTGCTGCAGTGCCAGGGAGGGCTGCTCTCCAGTGCAGAGACAAGAGAGTCCTTTAACATCTTACGTAGGTGAACTACTACAACATACGTTTACCTCATGAGCTGAAACTTTGACCTTATTAAGTTCAGAAATACAGAATTGTAACGTTATATGTGAGTTTTATAATGCTTTATATGCTTAAGGTCAACCTCAAGCAAAGCAGACAACCTGTGTGTGTCCACTGGGGGCTGTTCCAAAAACCCACATTGAAATCAACTTTAAAAATAAAATGCATTGTGTGAACTCTGTTGTGTTCTGCTTTGTGCTTTGTTCTGTGTCTTGTTTTGTGCTAAGTTCTTTTTGTATTGTTGTTCGTTTTCCTTTGTGTCCTTGTTTACTTACTTCTAAAAAGCCTCTTTAAGATCAAGGCCAGGGGACGAGAGATGAAAAGTAACGTTTTGGCTTACTCTGGCATTTTTCCCCATGTATAGTCTCCTTCCTCAATGAACTGAATTAAATTGAATTGACCTTTCATTCAAAGCGCCTGTCTTTGTGTGTTCTAGGTGACCTCGGCTTGCATCCCAGCTCCCTCCAATGATCTGGTGAGTTCTCTTTTTAGACTTCCATTTCTCTCCTCAATCGTACAAGACCAGCTTTCCCTCTGTGTCTTATAAGCGATGGCTTCCCAAAACCACAGTATGGTTTCCTCCTGCTGAATTCCATTTGGGAAGCCGAGCCCTCAACCGAGTTTGAGCTCGGTTCATTCCTGGAGCGCTGCAGGATTTCAGTCCTGGAGAAGAAATAGCTGATGTTGCTACAGGAAGTAGTAATGTTTATCCATTAGAGAGTCTGTTTGTTGAATTAATTCTCCTTTCCTTCCTCTGGATCCCCTCCTTTTTTTACTCCTCCTTCTTCCCCTCTCTCACCTCCTCTCAACCTCATCCTTGCCCCACTTCCTCCTATCATCCTCCTCTTCACATTCTTCTGTCATCTCTTCATTTTGATCCTGTCACCACTCCTTCATGCATCCAGCAGCGCAGAGGGACCGCACCTTCTCGACACACCCAGCACCTGGTGAGCCCTCACATCCTGTCTCCTGGCCCTCCTTATCGCCATATTTACCCCCCCCCCCCCCCCCCCTTGCACCCACCCTCATCTTTTCCTCTTTTTTACTGACTTTCTTGACAATTTTCAGAGCTTATCATCAGCTGCTGAACTCTTAGAATGACAGTTGATATTTCAGTCAGAGTCCTGGTTACCTGGGTCTTGCATTCACATCAATATGACTACCAGATAACGCTCTAGCTCGCCTTTAACTTGTTCCCGTTAAATCAGCATATTAATATCGCCGAATCAATCAGGAAGTCTATATCATCTATGTGTTTTAAATTTATTTTTGTTTTCTTTCCACAGGGATCCACAAAGTCTCTGACCTACAGCAAACAAAGAAACACCCTCCCAAGGTAAAAGTCATCTCATTCAGCACCGAGCCTGCGGCTTCATTCTCAGGAGGATTTGTTATACATATATTTAATGCATGTTAAATATCAATAGGTTTCTACATCTGCAGAAATGATCTCTGAGTGGTTTGCACACTCACAGTGAACTCTTCTTCTCTTTCTAAAATGTTAAGTGTCAGTCATGTGATGGAAGGAGTTAGCTTTTGAACTAATCTTTGTGTTATCATGTCCCTCTCTTATCCTTCATCCATCCAGCCAGAGAGCGGTTTTATAAGGCTGTGCAAGAAGCCGAACACATTTTGATCCACGTCCACCTTTCTCCCACTCTGTCTCTCTGCATGACCACACAACCCTTCTCTCTCCTCTCCTTTTCTGTTCCTGTAGGAGCTTCAGCGTGGACCGCGTGATGGAGAGAGTGATGGAGCGCCACTACGACTTCGACCTGACCTACATCACAGAGAGGATCATCTCCGTCTTCTTCCCCCCGAAGCTAGAGGAGCAAAGATACCGTATCAACCTGAAGGAGGTGGCAGCTATGCTCAAGTCTAAACACCAGGACAAATTCCTGGTGAGGCAGCAGAAATGTAGTGTATTGTCTCTGTGCATTTTGTGGTTCTTTACGGCAGTGATTTCACCTCCCTCTTCAGTGTATTTAGTTTAAATCAGCTGCACAATAGACAAAGAAACATAAAGCCACAGGAAGTGGAAATACAGTCAGCAGCCCACAAATTAGCAGTCTGTTTGTTTTTTCCTGGCACACCCATGATAAAATAAGCGAAATGATAACTGGTTACAGGGATAAATATCTTTTATGTTTCAGCTTCTGAACCTCTCCGAGAGACGGCACGATATCACCAGACTAAATACAAAGGTAGGATTTTAGTTTAGCCTTTTTTTTCTGCTGTAATAAATTCTGTTCACAGCCTGCAGTTAAACGTCCTCCGTCAACGTGGCCTCTCTCTCTCTCTCTCTCTCAACATAAACCTCCAGGTTCATGACTTCGGCTGGCCAGACCTCCACGCACCTCCCCTGGATAAGATCTGTGCCATATGTAAAACCATGGAGACGTGGCTGACCTCCGACCCCCAGCACGTGGTGGTCCTACACTGCAAGGTCAGAGTTCAGGGTGTGACCAAGACAGATGTGGCTCTGTTTCCCAGGCCACCAGCTGACAGATTTATTAAAATAGAGTGATATGTTTCATCATTAATCCAATACAGCCACATAATGGAATATACATTAGTATCAAGTAACGAATGAATTCTCAAGTTGAAAAACTTTGTGATACTTTATTGCAGTTTGATTCTGAATTTCAGTGTTATTCCTTTGAAGGTAGGTCTGACTTTTGAGCAAAGTTAAAATCAAACCCAATTCAGGTCATGAGTCGCCAGCTTTAATTGATTTTTACTGTAATTCAAATTGAGCCTACAATATTATTCATAATACCTAAAAAAAAAAAGAATAATAATTAAAAAAAAAGAAAATTTTAACACGACTCTATCTGGATTTTTTTTCCTGCTGGCCCCCTGGTAAAAACTCCCACAAGAACTTGGGTGCGCTGATGCTTGAAGGCGGGTAATAATTCAAGGCGAGCAAGTTGGCGAGTTGATGATGTTTTTATCCCGTGACTTCTGAAAGGGATCTTTAGTTTTCCACTCACCTGTATGTTCTCCTCCGCTAAAGGTCCAATTAGAAGTGGCATTGATAGAAATGCAGAAACTGTCACCGTTAACATCACACTCTGTTGCTTCATCCGCCATCTTGGATGTGTTGTCAACATTACATTTTGACTTAAGTAGCGTACTTTTTACGTTAAATCGATCAAATTTAAACTTCAATTTTGTTTCATTTACAATTTACATTTACCTTTGAAGGACATTTAGTGCACTGACTTTTCTGTCCCTCTGAATATTAAACCTGACTACATGTAACAAACACAAACCAGCCAACACAGAGAGTGAATGAGCTCCCACGGCTTCTCTGAATGTTTCATTTACTGCTTTTGGTTTGAAGGATCGTAATACTAAAAACCAGACTTCTTCTGTGGCCTGTTGGCTTTCCACAGCATTCCAGCTACAAGCAGTTTATTCCCCCAGCTGCAGATCGTGTCAAGGAAGGGAATAAACAAGTTTTTTCTCAATGAAGGAAATTCCACCGATCAACACAGTATGGAAACATGCTTTAATTTGTGCTAAGTGTGGTGCTGCAGCCCCCTTGCTTGTATCTGAAGGGTCACATTAGGAATTTAATGCTGGAATGTCTTTGGAATGTGTCAGGAAGTGCAGGGCACCCGGTGTGAGGAGACGCGACAGGGAGCTTTTTAATTTGAACTCAAGCTGCTTGTCAACATGTTTCCATGTCCCTGCCTCATCCCTGTCTCTCTCTATCAAAAGTAAGAGCTGCAGCCACAACAGTCAGGCCTTTAAAGCTGTAAAAAATCAGCTGTCCTGCTACAAACCGCAGAGCCTGAAGAAAATCAAGAGACCTCTTTCACAGTCAGTTAAGAGGACCACGTGGAAATCAGCCAGTCTTGTTGGTATCAGATTTAGACCTGCATGATATGAGACAGATACGCAATGTGCAGACATTCAAACTAAAAAACAGTAATGAAATGGTGCATATCAATCAAAAAATATTTTTATATTTGCTGTTTTGCATATGTAACATAACATGTTTTGTTGAATTCAAATAAAATCTCTTTTTTTTCACATCAACATTATTGTTATTAAAAACATCTGGCACCAATAAATCTGAGGGCTGCTGATAGCTAGCTGGAGCTTAATCTGACTGCATTAAAAAAGTGTGACATCATGGCCCTTAAACACCCGGCCTCTGGGAAATGAAAAAGAAAATGAATAGGTAATGCTGCCGTTTAATTATGTGCGCAAAGATCGTATCAGTTACATGCAAACAGTCACAGAATATACTGTAAACCGTTGGCTTGAGGTGAATTCTCTGGATAATATTCTGCTGCGTTCGCCCAACGGCTCACTTGGACTTGCTCCAAAAAAATACTAGGGGTCTAGTAGGAGAAACTCTGAGTGAAGTCTAAATGATAAATGTGTCAGTGTGCAAAATATCAAGAGTTTTCTGCAAGTGTGAAAGCCCTAATACAGAGTGAAACAGCATGGCCTGTTCACATGTAAGTTTTTATTGTCATAATTCAGACTCTTCCTAATGCTTATTTTGGAGAAAAGACTGTGATTAAGTGCAATGTCTTACTGCAGTTAGTCTAATGCCAGATCTACATTATATACAACAAAAAACGAAAAAACAGCTCAGCATAATTGTTCTCCTCTCATGTCTCTTACAGGGCAACAAAGGTAAAACAGGAGTAATCATTGCAGCTTACATGCACTACAGCAAGATCTCTGCGGGGTGAGTATGTGTTAGAGACATTAAAAGCTACAGTTAGCATTGTCCTGTTTTTTAAAAGTATTGAACTGCATGTTTTTCTCGTATGTATTAAAATACAGCTTTTCATCTGTTTCATCCACTGACTGTCCTGTTCTAAATTAAGAATATGCAGCACAATGATTTCCATTCAGACTCTGTTGATAAGTGCTGTGATTAATTATGCCCAGTGGACGAAGTGTTGGAAACTGGTTTATCCTGTGGCTGATGGCAGCTGTATCCTCTCCACATACTTTCTAGCATCAAGACAGTCTGGTGCAAGTCCCATGATGGAAATTGTTGGCTATAAGCATGCGTGTGTGTGTGTGTGTGTGTGTGTGTGTGTGTGTGTGTGTGTGTGTATTTGCAGGGCGGATCAGGCTCTCAGTACTCTCGCCATGAGGAAGTTTTGTGAAGATAAGGTGTCGTCTTCCCTCCAGCCGTCCCAAAACAGGTAGAGGCCACCGGATAAAAAGAAAGGAAATTGGGAGCATGAGGGGTGAAGGGTAGAGGGTGACAGTTGAGAGTGTCCAACATCATAGCTGAGGTCAGTAAATGCATCTCCTGTAGCAACCTATTCAAGGGGAAAAGAAAAAGGAAACATCTTCTTGCTTCCAGCTCTTCAATTATATAACTATATAGCCTATATTAATAGGTCTGTTCAAAGAAGGGCATATTTTAGGTTGGTAGTTTGCACAGTAAGCATGCTGCCTCGCTGTCATGGTTTACAATAACACAGAGACATTGTTTTCTTTGATAAATTAAATCAGTGCTTTTCTGAATATGGGAATTTAAAATATTGGCTGTGAGATAAGGACATTTAATTTCATAAATTTAAGTCTGAAAATGTGTAATGTTTTAGTAATGTATTACTGAATGTAAAAAATAATGATTAAAAATCAGTGTAAGTGGGTTATACTTCAAGCCATTTTTTTAAACTCAGGACAGGGTCAGGCTAGCACTAGCCCTTAGCTTAATGCTAAGCTAAGCTAACAATCTCATGTATGTAAGTTCATATTTAACATACAGTGATTTGAATGGCATAAATCAAGCAAGGGAAGACTCATGCATAACGAAGGGTAGATATACTATTCCTTAATTCCTTAGTTTGTTGAAATCCAAATCAAACCCAGAAAATCAAAGTAAATGTCATCTTTTTAATGAAAACGTTGACCTTTTCCTTTCATAGCCATTAGTACATAACAACTCAACATCACCAGATTTAGGAAATCTCAAGTATCTGTTCTTTTTTGGCCTCTCTTTGTATCTGACTTTCTGGCAACAGCTTCGTCTGCTCCTGGGCTGTTTGCATTTTTCTACTCTCTTTCTCTGTCTGTCTGTCTCTCTCACTCTCTCTCTCTCTCTCTCTTGGTTTCTCTCTCAGTCACCATCTGTTATTAGTATTCCTCAAATTTATTACCCTTCTTTTATTTTATAAGGATCTCTCTCACTTCTTCCTCTTCCCTCTCAGGTATATCTATTACTTTGGAGGCCTTCTCTCTGGGGCGATCAAGATGAACAGCAGTCCCCTCTTCCTCCACCAAGTCCTCATCCCATCACTCCCCAACTTCCAGGGCGAAGGAGGTGAGTTCATATTATTTAAAGCTAATTCGTCATAGTGTAAAAAATAGATCTGCCTGTTTGCACCATTAAGGGTCAAAACCTCTTTTTTTGGTCTTTCCAGCAACATGTCCAATGTGTCCCAGGGCAAGACACTTAACGTCAAGTTGCTCCCCCTGTTTCGGTGGCGGCATTTAAATGTATATGAATGGGATTAGCTACTTGTGCTGGTCACCTTACATTGCAGCCTCTGCATCAGTGTGTGAATGTGTAGGTGTGACCTGGGGTGAAAAAGCACTTTGAGTAGTCAGAAGACTAGAAAACTACACGTCGATGTACAATTTACAACCCTAACTATCAAATAATAATTGTACATGTGAAATATTCATCAATTCAGATGCTTTTAACCAACATATTTGAAAAAAGAAAGTGTCTGTGCCAGAGGAAATGGCTTTAAGAAGTATTAACATGTAATGTAGCAAGAGGTCATTACATCGTATTAACTGCAAACAAAACTCAAATGTCATTTGAGAGTTATTGGCCATCATTAAATCATGTTTCAGCTAATGCCTTTGAGAGAAATTCAAACATTTTTCCTTGAATCTTTTCCTGCTCTTCTGTTAAACATTTGGAGAACTAAGATTGAGGAGAACATGAAGACATTGCGAGATCCGAGACGTTCCCTCAGTCTCTGATCTCTTGTCTGATCTGACTTTAACTCTGTTTTCAGTTGTATACATGACGAGGTGTTTGTGTTGGTGTGACGCTCTGTCAGGCTTCCCTCCTGAATCACAGCCATGTCCCTGACTCACCGCTCTCATAGATGGGCACATTCACCCTCCGCCCACACAAACTAGTCTGTTTATCTTTAATCTGATGATCAAGTCCAGAAGGCGGGGGTGGCAGTCAGCACATTCCTCCGTCCTCCACTTTGATAATGCCCCGCTGTGTTTAAATTTCTCTCTCCTCCCTCTAGGTTACTTCCCCTTCTTGAAGATCTACCAGTCCATGCAGTTGGTGTACACTTCAGGCATCTAGTGAGTGCTTCTTGTTTTCGTATCCCCAGATGATGGTGCAGATAAGCAGGAGCCTAACTCCTGGTTCTCTGGTGTTTTCTTTTTTGGGCTGAGGTTTGAACAGTGTCACAAAGTGCTTATAGAGACAGGAGTGAAGAACATAACACAAAGAGCCTCTTTCTTCTTAAACCAGACTTTTATAACTCATATCTTTTACTTGTATTGTCTAGCTTAAGGCTTTTCTAAGTTACTAGTGTGACTATAGTCACGGCCAAATGAAAACTTGATCATGTTGAGTAATCAAAACCCCAGCTGTCAAACAATCTAAACTTATTAAATCTGTCTGTGATAACATGCAAACAGCCTCTGTTTGTGACATTCTGGTCACATTGAGTTTCCTCTTTTTGTTCAGCTTTTTGTGTGTACATTGTGTTTCCAACAGCGACCTTCAAGGCACCGGAGGCAGGCGGTTGAGTGTGACCATTGAACCAGCGCTGTTGCTGAAGGGGGACATCATGGTGAGGATATGACACCTGACGACCCGTTGACTCGGTCATTTGCTTAACTGTGGTTTAAATGGAAGAGTTCACCCCTGCTATACAAATGTTGGCATGAAAAAGGTTTTGTCACTTTGTTAACAAGGAATGATCATTTCTTCCTTTTTCCTGCACGCTGTCTTTTCAGAAAGTGTAGGTGTCACTCGTTTTGGAACAAGGCGCCTTAAAATGTACTTACCAAAGTGCTCATGCTCTCTCTTTCCTCTCTGCTCACCTCTGCTGCCCTCTGCAGGTCAAATGCTACCACAGGCGAGCTCAGAGTGCTGACAGAGACACAGTGTTCAGGCTGCAGTTCCACACCTGCACCATCCACGGATCCCAGCTCTGGTTTGGCAAAGGGGAGTTGGATGAAGCTTGTTTAGGTATGTTCATTTAGAAAGTCTTTGTAATTCCTCATTTTAAAAGTAACACACACTCCACCCTTTATATGTACACGGACAAATGATAGTGCTCTCTTAAGGCAAGAGTGGATTTCACAAGACCTCGCTTCATTGGCTTATCGTCATGCACGGAAGATTTGTTGTTAAATCGTTGCCAAATACAAGTATTTTACATGATAACAGCACTTTGGAAATTAGCATTGAAGAAAAGTATTCACAGTGGTCGCTTACCTAGAACGGCCTCCTAATACTGTGGTTGAATAAATCCCTTAACAGGAGTAGTTAAATCTCCATCTTGAACATAATAACAGCTCCTTGGAGGTTAGTAACAAGAGTGGGTTGTACTGTATGAAGGGATCGGGTGTTTGTAACTATCCCTCAGAGAGCGTGAAGGAGGCCTACTGAACACTGGTCTATTGCTTAAGTCTATAATGAACATGGTCATTACCTCATTTCCTCTTGGTTTCAGTTTCAGTAAAATGATAGAGTACGAGCAGCTGAGAAACAAGACTGTAAAGGAAAGGAGCTTTTCAATGTGGTCATCAATCCATTACACTTAATGAAACATTGCTAATGTACACAAACACACCGTTGTGGGTTCATTCAACTAAAAACACATCTGTGGAAGGTATTTTTGGGTTTGATGTATTGGAGGGTTTCCCTCCAATGCTGTTGCTCTGGTATGCTTAAATCTGAGTCTCACGAGGAGCTAATATATACAGTTTTATTGTAGCGAGAACTCAAAAGGCCGATGATGTGAGAAATCTTTGTGTCTCTTTAGAAATGTTACATTTTCTTTTTTTCCAGATGAGCGTTTCCCATCTGATGCCACAGTGGAGTTTGTCTTCTCCTCCGGACCTGAGAAAATGAAAGGTTGGTTTACTCACTTGGATTTTGTTTCTAAATCTCTCTTTGAGTGTTTAGTTCTAAATTGTAGGAAACGTTCTTTATGTCTCTCCCTTTATTCACATGAATCCCATCCTATTGTCTTAGCCATAATATGGAAGATGTATGTCTACTAATGAGTCTGGTTGTACTTGAAGAAAAGTTGTCAAATTCTCAACATTGTTCATTGTGGGATCGATGTGAGGTTTCTTTAGACAGTGCTCCAACGAGTACAGTCTAGACTTGCTCTATATATAAAGTGTCACTGGCTAACTTTTATTGTTATTCTGCACTTTTTAAAATACTATTTGATTTATTAAAAACTAATGCAAACATTAAACTTGTGTTTTCTCAGGCCGTGAGTACCAGAAAAATGACCCAGCTGTAACGGTCGACTACAATACAGCGGACCCAGTGGTTCGTTGGGATTCCTATGAGAACTTCAACCAACGATACCAGGACAGCCTGGAGGGTAATACATTAATACATTAATACATTAAGTATTCATTTCAGATCCCGTCTCAGCTGGGCGTCAATAATAACTTTTAACCATTACATGTCTACATATTTTTTTATTTTTTTTATCCCATGGACAATGCAAATCAAAAAACATATATCACAAGTAGAAAGAGGTCCTGAAACTGCTGAGCAATAAAGTTTAAACAGGCTCTTATTAGTTCTGTGACACTTTCATTTCTGATGTTACCTCTGTCCTCTTGGTTTAGATATCGCCCACACCAGAGGTCCTTTGGATGGTAGTCTCTACGCTCAGATTAAGAAGCGCCGAGGTCCTGGCTCTGGTTCTCTCAGCTCAACCAATGGCAGCAGCACAGCAGGAGGCCTTGCAGAAGACAGGCCCGATCATCTTATCACTCAAGGCTCTGGCTCCGCCCTCTCAGCCCATTCCCTCCATCTGAATCAACCATCAATCCACCCTGATAGTGCGGAGGAGCCGGTTCGCCCTCCGCCCCCAACCCGACAGGAGCGAGAGGAGCTTGAACGTCTTCTTGGGGGCATCGAGGGAAATCGAGATGGAGAGCGAGAGACAGCCATCTTGGATGATGGAGATTCTTTGCCCTCTGAGAGAACAGGGATGCTGAGTCGGTCGTGCTCCTGCCGTGATGGTTACCGATCTCAGCGCTGTGCCGAGCCTGGCTGTGACCGCACCCTCCTAATGCCTAATGGTTATTGCCTGGATCGGGCTCCTGGTACCAATGGGCACCACGGGGCAACACCTTCCGCCAGTCCCAGTCCAGCTTCTCCTCCATCACACATGGATCTGTGCCAGCACTACAGCCCCCACTCCCACCAGTCCCTTCCACCTCCAGACCTAGTGTGGGACCGCCAGAGTGGCCCTCCGCACTACCTACACCGCTCCTGCTCGGAGGCTTCCTCATCTCGACACATCTGTCCATACCCATCTCCAGACCTCACGGCTCACCCCCACAACCACCTGCATCATCACCCTCTGTCTGCCCCGGGTCGCCTCTACTGTCGAGAAGATGACTTTGGTCCCTACCACCATCCTCCTCCTCCTCACAGCCACCATCATCCCCACCCACACCACCCCAAGCCTGCCACAAGCCCTACATATCATGACATAATGTTGATGGATGGTCTGCCTCCCCCTGGCTGTCCTTGTAGAGACTGCAACATCAGGAGAGAGGAATCTGTGGCTTACCACACCCTGAGGCTGGACCGAAGTGAAAGCTTCCAATGGGACAGAGATGCAGAGCTTCAGCAGAGGGAAGTGGGGCTAAGGAGAGCGAGGGAACCAGAGTTACCCAGGGGATCAGAGCTCCACTGGGAGAGGGATCCAGGGCTGAGACGAGGAAGAGAGTTGTCCCTCCACTGGGAGAGAGACAGGGAGGCTGAGCTGCAATGGGAGAGGGATAGAGAGGCTGAATATTGGCACAGGAGGGCCACTGTAGCCTCCTACGGCCCCCAGGGTCACGACCTTCCAGCCTTCACATTTGACCCTTTGCCGTCAGGTCATCCAGCTTATCCAGAGGCATCAAGGTCCCACGCTCACTCTCAACTGGATCTGAAGTACAGCAGCAGCAGCAGCGGTTACCAAACGCCCCGCCAGGTGTGCCCCTGCTCGCCCTACCAGCCTTCGCCATCTGAAAGCAGAGGCTACGGCTCTGGATACCAGTCTGAGTCCACATCCCCACTGCCTACGGGTTCCTGCAGCCATAGCAACGGGCAAGCAGACCACAACCATAACCACCACCATCAGCATCCAGACTCACAGCAGTCATACAGCTCTGACTCACACACTGGTGAGTCATGTTAAAACAGAGACACTCAGAAATGTGTTTACTGTTAAGAATGGAAATTGGCCATAATCAAGAACAGCATGTGCTTAATAGTATGACCGGGCAGAAACCTTGCACAATAACCACAGAACTCCTCATCTTGATGGCCAAAAACCAAGTATTTTGATTCAACTTTGGGAGCAAAGAATGCTGATTACTTACTTTTTTTTTTTTTTTTAAACATTCTCCATTGTTTTCTTACTTTCCAGATGGCCTTCGTAGTTCTGGTGAAAGTGTGGGCTGGAGGGATCATATAACTCATGGTTCTTTTAAGAGAGCCCACAGGGACGTCCACGCTGCATGCTCCACGCCGTCTGACATGTCTGGGCCATCCACTCCCGTCCACACGAGCAGCCCTCTACGCACAAGGGAAAGGTATTCCAGCTGAGCAGCATTTGGTGTTTTTATCTGGTATTCAGAAGTAACTAATAGTCTACCCACTTACAGTCTGAATATTACAGCAACCCATACTCTGTCTGTTACAGTCCCAGTCCAGGAGTGAGAGAGTATGAGATCCGGACCACAGACATCATCGGCAGTGACTGCGAGGGTTCCCCTCCCAGGGACGGACACTTTCCTCCCAATACTATTGTCCCAGAAAGCCAAAGAAGCAGCACAGAGCCATCATCCATGCCTCAGGTGGCAAAAGACTCTCAGTCCCACCCAACCACACCTTTACAAACATATCCCCACAATCACTGCACTGCATCCACAGACCTGTCCCAAAATGCTCCCCAACAGCAGCACTGTAGGCCAGAAACATCATCAGCTTTGACAGTACACAACACATCTTCTGTTGACTCTGCGACGGCAGCCATAGCAAACCAGGGTCTCTGCCAGGCTTCTTCAACCCCAATCCATGCTTCTCATGTACCAGATACAAATTCCCAACACAGACCTGTCTCTCTTCAAACCCCCAAACCTTCAGAATCTGCTGCACTGGCAGAATCTGTGTCCCAGCCTCAGAGCCAGATACAAACTCAAGACATTGAATTGACAAGAACGACCCCAGCAGACGTCATTGGATCTTCTCCAACCAACGGATCTCATCCTGAAGCCCCCAAACCCACCATCAGTCCTGCACCCAATGCCTCAACTGCCCTTGCATCTCCATCCTCCCCCCAGCCTGCCTCCTCTAGTATGGAGGGCTCCCCAGTCTCTGACACCCCGGTTCCCGGCTTTGCCACTTTGAGTAGGAGGTTGATGTTGAGTGGGCCTGACCCCAACCATCCAAACCACAGCCAGGAGCATGGACCCCCACACCACCATTACCCAAACATGGAGCACAGTCCTGTCAGACAAAATCCATCTCTTGACAGCAACAAGAGGACATGCTACTCGGGTCCAACTCCTCAGCTCCATCCTTCCTCCTACTCCAACTACTCCACTATCTCCATCCCCCTCCCTCACCCACAGCCGCCCTTGCCTGAGAAGCGTCACCCGCCAACCCAACCAGGTTCACCTAACGAGGGGCTTGGAAGTCCGAAGCCAGCGGTGAGTCATATACCTCCCTCCACCACCAGCAATGCCCAACATCAGCACCATGTCACATTTTCTCCTACCGTGGGGGAAATTGCACCCCCTGCAGGCCAGAATGATAGAGAAACAGCCATTGAGACAGAGAGCGCAAACAGAGTCAGTGTGAAGTTTGTTCAGGACAGCTCAAGATTCTGGTACAAGCCTGGCATCTCCAGAGAGCAAGGTACGTCTAAAAGTGAACAACTTCTTCAATATTCTTTTTAAAACAAATCTAACGCAGCAATTTAACAGGACAAATCACACCTAATATTTCAAATGTATTTGGTTGTAGCAATCGCAGGTCTGAAGGAGAGAGAGCCAGGAACCTTCCTGATCAGGGACAGTAACTCTTTCCAAGGGGCCTATGGCCTGGCCCTGAAAGTGGCTACTCCACCCGCCAATGTCAACAACCACAGCAGCAAAGGTAAAGATTGTTCATGTCTTCTTTATTTATCCTGTTCACATTTTGGTGTGACATTGCACTTCGTAAGCAGCTCTAGTAGATGTGTTGGTATTTGCAGTTTACTTACTGTTTTACAACTTTTTTCTGTTCCAGTAAACGACCCTCTGGAACAGCTGGTCAGACACTTTCTCATAGAGACAGGCCCTCGAGGAGTGAAGATTAAAGGCTGTCAGAATGAGCCTTACTTTGGTAACATGTCCTTCTTCAACTTAGACATGTTTTTCATGTCTGTCTAGAGGAAGTATTTTTGTTAGCCTGGAAGGGAAAGTCTAAGGAAATATAATCATTGTTTTATATGTTTTTTATCTTCAAGAAATGAAATCAGTCTTTAATTTCTTATTGTCACCAACAGGGAGTCTGTCTGCGCTGGTTTACCAACACTCCATCACACCCATCTCATTGCCCTGCACTCTGAAGATCCAAGAAAAAGGTTAGCACACCTCCATATTTTTAGTTTTTTTTTTAATATTTTGTAGAATTAATATTTTGTGAATAAACTGTCAGAAAGAAGTGAGTAACAAATGACTCCCTTTCTTTCTATCAACAGTCCAAATATCCAAGTTAATGTAACAGAAGACTGACTACATGATGCTAAGCATTTTTCATAAAAAAAAAAAAGAATTATAACTGCTTTCAAATGATTGCATGATAAAAAAAAAACGTCAATCCATTTATGATTCACAATCTGTTTTTGTTTTCTCCATGTTATAAAAAATCTGTGATACATTTTTAAAATTTAAATAAAAAAGTAAATCCTCAATGACGACTTTTAAACATCAAGGGACATGTCAGGTGTTTTAAATTAAATGCATTATTTGATATCCTGATTGTTTTTTGTATTGTCATCAGATCTGATAGGAGAGGTGCAGGAGATTCAACCAGTTACTAACATCAGCACGGCCGCTGACCTGCTGAAACAAGGAGCAGGTACGATCTCCGTCCTGCCTCGCTTCCTAAAGCAGGCTGTTGGATTTCTTATTCCAGCTGAGTCCAATTATTATGTGTAAACAAAAGGATACAACATGTGTTTCTGCTTTTGTTACCATGTAAATATACATTTCGTAAAATAAGATTGCATTTATTTACACTGATTTACATGAATGGAACTAAACTTAAAACGAAGACAAACAATGGCACTGTTGCAGTTTCATCAGTTACATAACACTCTGAAATTTGTCTTCCTCTCTCTGTCCTCAGCTTGTAACGTCCTCTACCTGAACTCTGTAGAAACAGAGTCTCTGACCGGCCCCCAGGCCATTGCCAAGGCAACAGATGCTTCCCTCGGTCGTAATCCTCGTCCTGCTGCAACTGTGGTCCAGTTCAAGGTGACGTCGCTGGGCATCACACTGACTGACAGCCAGCGCAGGTGAGAGACTCTCTAATGGATTCATATGTCATAGTTAATATCCATTACATCCTCACTTCTATTCTTCAGTACAGTAAACGTCTTGCTTGTTGGTCACTCTTTATTGACCCAGCTGTGGTCTGAGGTTTTATGTTTTGTCCTCACGTGCATCTGGCTGTCCAGTTCTTCCAGCTGTCGTTTAGTGATTGTGACTATGCGACAGCACCCCCCATTGCACCACCAGCAACATTTTATTATCTTAGTGTGATACATGTTAAATTATGATTTCATCTTAGGAATCAATTAGTGGCTCAATTGGTTCCTTTAATAAACCTCTTCTAACCTGTTCTGTTTGTAGGTCCCTCCTGTCAATGATCTGAGTGGCCTCACAGGTGTCAGCTGACTTGTCCTGTTAAAAATTTTCAGCTCACAATAATAGCAGTTTAATTGTCATTTTATGCAAAACACTAAATGATGTAATGGCATGAGATGCACTACCAATTAACAGTAATTAGTTTTTTTTATATCATTGAATTAGTTACAAAGTGTTCCCTTTTTTTAGTCATCTGTAGTTTGTTGACATTTGATGGTCAACAGTCACTACCTGGTGAATGATGATGGGTCACACTGTAGCTGCAACTACAGGGCATCAGTGTTACTGTAGACTTTTTTTACAATAATCATTTACTCATGAACTGTCTCATAAGACCTGTTCTGCTCTCTCTGTCTTTCTTTTTTCTAGGGTTTTCTTCAGGAGACATTACCCTGTGAACAGTGTAACGTTCAGCAGCATCGACCCTAAGGACAGAAGGTAGGCACTCTAAAGACGAAGAACATCCGACTGACTCTTTGTAGCTGTAGTTGGAACCAAAACTAACCCTAAAGTCTGCAGAAATCACAGACACGTCATCTCAACAATCAGGCCATTCATTGCATCCATGATCATTCACTGCATTTATTGCTGTGAGCCCTGGCATGGATCTGTTTGTATGTGCTGTGACTGCATTCGTTATCCTGAGTAAATCATGTGAGTGCATGTGATTGTTTTTGTTTGCGAGCATGCTGGCTGTGGCCGAGGCTGCAGCTGCATCAGCTTGTTTGGCAGCTCTGAATGTGCGCGCTTGTCTGAGTCTGGTTTCTATCTCTTTCTCTCTTTTGGCTTCAGGTGGACTAATTCAGACAACACCACTGTTAAGTAAGTGCTTTGTTTGTGTTTGATGACTGTGAGAAAGATCATAGTGTATGCATGTGTTTTTAAGAAGAGGGTGTGGCTCAACCTGTGACTGAGAAATTAGCGATCCTCGAGCCTCTGCATGGCATCACATTGCGTGCATGCCTTGGCGAAATCATGCCGGCAAACATTTTTAACAACGGAAATCAAGTCCCACATGACCCCATGATCCTGGTTCTAATATCTGTGTAGACAAATAGAACACTTCCATTCTGCTTCCTCACATGCTCACTTACTTCATGTCTCTGCCTTTTCCCCTCACATTACTTTTTACATTTCCTCTCTCAGGGTGTTTGGTTTTGTAGCCAAGAAGCCAGGCAGCTTGGCAGAGAACGTTTGCCACCTGTTTGCAGAGCTGGACCCCGAACAACCTGCCTCTGCTATCGTCAACTTTATCAACAAGGTCATGTTGCCGCAGCGTCGATAGAGGGAGACAAAGACACAGACCAAACTCAGCAGATCAGCAGTGACACGTTTGAAGACAATACTCACGAGTCGTTATTGTTACAGTAATGACCTAGTATTGCTGTTTTCTGAAGAAGTGCCATAATACTTTGCCATAACTACTTTACCACACAGAGTTTCTTATTATTGGTGTTGAGACATTATGAAGGTGATTTAAAATCTTAGTCCATGATCCAGACTGATTGTTTTTCATTTTCCACTCGGCCTAATCCAACAAGGATTGGTTGGCAGTACAACTCCACTTTTCATGTGTAATGAATGGGTCAGTGTTTTTGAATGAAAAACAAATTACAGAACTCAAAGTTCAAATATAACCTTGATGTTTAGTTTACACCCTAGACGAGGAGGCTTCAGAGGAGAACTCTATTATGCTTTGAGACTAAACATCAACCAGGGGCCTGTACCATCAGAAACAATTAGTGGGTTATTCATTTAGATTTCAGTATATTATTAATGTTTATATTAATGTCTAAATATCCTGAGGCTGAAACATTTTCAAAAAGATTTTGGTTTTGGGACATCACAAAGGGTGGTAACCCGTCTCTGCCACTGTTAACAAGGGCAAGGAGCGAGAAAACATCCGAGCCACCAGGGCTCATCCAGAGAGGGGCGTGGTCAGACACAGCTCATTTACATTTAAAGCTACAACAGCCTGTTCTGAGCAGGGCTGGAATAGAGGGGTTTATAGGCATGATCAAATGCAGGATCATATTTGACCGTAACATGTAAACCATAAATTATTATGTGTAGTATTTTAAAAACTGGTGAGAGTATCTGGACATTGTCTTAAACCCACAGCATATTTACTGTGTTTGTTTCTCAAATTTCATCTGATGACCTCCTTAAGCTCCCAAAACACATTTCCTTCATCAGCTTCTGACTAAGGTCTTTTAATGATTTTTAATTTACTTTCAGTCAAATCTGAACTAACCAACACCAGCTCATGATAAAGGTTATCCAGGATCAGCGGTGTTAAGGCAGACAAAGTTAAAGTTTTGTGACACAGGCTCCTGGTTGAATGAAGGTTATAAACAGCTTTTTTTTTTTTAACTATCTTGTTCTGTTTTGTGCCGAGTGTAACAGTGAAAGTCAAACTTAAAGCAGCTTCGAGGTCACACTGACGGTGTGAAGAAGTTACAGAGAGGATATGTGGTTGCACTGTTTCTGGACAACAAAGCCCTCATAATGTTTGATATAAAGACATGAATAATAAATGTAGGTATAAACAGTGAGTGTATATTTTATGTAATGCTACAAAACTCTTATTTTGTTCTCTGTATAAAACGAACCAAAGCCCTGAGGATGTATTTCAGTCTGTATATCTAAAGATGTTCAGGTGTTCAGATGTATGTATTAACAGCCACGCTTGCCTTCCACCTTCAGAAGTGTTCAACTTTGACTCATGGACTGTCAGTGACAATCATGTTTTAGTTTGGTTTTTTTACCCACCAACACAATAATTAGAGAGAGCGAGAGAGATAACTCTGATGAAAGTATTAATGAATGTGAGGTTTTTAACCTTTAATAAGTGTGTGTGCATGTTGGCGAGGGAGTGGTGTGTGTTTGTGTGTTTGGAGGGGATTTAGGTAAACATGACGGGCGGGGTGTCGTTATGTCCACGTTTAAAGCAAAGCATGTGGCATGTGGAAAAAGCTTGAGGAGGAGGAGGGACGCACAGAGTGGAAGCACACCATTTCCGTGAAACGTTTAGTTTCCATTCACTTCTTTTAAATGCATTATAAAGCAGACTGATTCAATAAACAGAGCAGAGACAGGTGAACACACTCACACAGGTGAGAAAGTGGCCTGAAGACTGACGTACTTAACCAAAGACGAAGCACTCATGTATTAATAAGCTTTCATCCAGTTATATTTTTGTACTTATTGCTTCTTGTATTTGTATTATGCATTTATTTAGTGTTTGTTAAACCCAAGAAAACAGTCCTTGTATTCCAGTGATAATATATTGTTGCCTGTTCTCTATATGATGTAGTAATATATTTTCACATGCAGCTATAGCAATAGGACAGCATATGAGACATACAAAAGGAAACGTATGTTTGGAAAGGATGTGATGTGTTTTTGTATGCCAAACAATGAAGAATAGAATTAAACTGAAATGATGTGGTACCTAAAGGGCTGTATGGTCTTTATGGTCCTTAGTGGTTATTTGAATCATCTAAGGTTATCTGTCTGACTTTGCTGATCCACGTCACGTCAACAAGTTTTTTTAAACGCTACACAAATAATGATTTATTGAACACAGGCTGCCGATTCATTTTCTCTAGATCAATGTATGAACTTGTTGCAGGTCTAAATTGTTTCCACACAAAACCATCCAGCGCCGTTTGTATTTATCACAACTTTTATTATTCACATCTCATTTTAATGCCAGTTTAAGAACAGTTTATTAAAAAGTAGTAAAATCTTTCATACATAAATTTACAAACCACTATCCCTTTAAAAAAAAAAAAAAATCACAATATTTTCAAATCAACTGTTTTTGCACTCAGAGTGGATGCTTTAAGAAAAGTCCTCCAACATTTACCTGCTGGTCAAAAGTCTCTGTGCCTCCTGGTCTGAAATGCCCACCGACAAGTTGGATGATTAAGGATTTTTTAACCAAAAAGAGAGAGAGCAATTAGGTCACTTCAAAATATGAAATCAAATCTAAGAACACTGCCTCTCTCACTTTTATGAATCCAGAATACTGTCAAGAGATCCTTTTTGTTTAAACTGTTTTTTTTGTTGAATATGTGAATGCTATTCTCAAACTTAAGAAACTGTTAAATAAGGAAGGGAGCAATTGTAACAATAAGTCCAAGTTTCAAGGTGCAAATACTAAATACTAAATAATCCCTGCATTCAATCCACAATAGAAACAACCGGCCAGTTCCTTCCCTGTTAGCAGCATCAAGTGAAAGCAGTGTTTTAACACAAAGGTCATTCAAGCTTTGCTGAAGGAAAATTCTCCTGATGGTGCAACAACAGCAGCACAGACAGACGGAGCTATGAGCGAGCAGAGCGAATTCAAGGCAGGGCAGAAATGCTGTCTAGTAAGCAGAGAATGTCGGCCATTCATCTTGAAGAAAAGCTCTTTCTCTGACATTTGTCCTGCCTACACAAAACATGGTCATGATGCGCCCTTGCTTGCAGGGACTTATTCAATTTTCTACTTTTGTTTTTTAACCCCCAGAACATGTGACTCGCTCTGCCCGAAACAGCAAACGATCATGAGCACTAATAATTCAAGTCAAGTCTAAAAGAGTTTGGCAAGAAATGTCCACGTTTCACAACCACCACAATGAAACCAAGCATCTGTCGCCTGCAGGCTGTCCAATAGGAAGTTCATCCAGCTGCAAATCCTCATCTTTTCCAGGAAATAGCCTCATCATTTACAGCACCTTCTTTAGAACTATTCTACCCTGAGCTTCAAAAAAAAAAAAAAAAGCACCATTTGAAATTATTGCTGCTATTGGATAGAAACCATCCTGGAGTGCTGCACGACGATCTTGCGCCTCCTCCTTCGGAGCGAGGCAGGGCTCATGGCAGAGGGGTGCTGAGGGACAAGGCGGGGGACAGGGTGGAGGAGAGGAGGTGCTGCTGGACGTCTGTGGTGTTGGAGCCACAGTCGATGTAGCGGTAGGCCTCCAGGCTGTTCATGGACGTTCGCACCATGTTTGCAGTCGTCACTGTGGTTCTGAAAGAAGGAGACAGAAATAAAGACCAACGCTGCAGCGAACACAGAGAGGCTTCAGAAAACACACGGGGCGACAGAAAGGATCTCAAGGGTTGAGAAAGGAGATGCGCCGAGTCATTTCCTGAAGTCTGAAGTGTCTCCAAATGAAGAAGTGAATCTGAGCACACGTCACCTGGGTTCATTGAATATCTGACCAGGTTTTCACGCCTTTAATCCTTCTGAGCTTTTACAGACGGACGCAGAAGCAACATCAGTTCTGATCATCATCATGAACTTATAATGAGAAATTAAATGAAAACAAATTTCTCATTTATCCTGCTTATTTTTGGAGGAAGAAAAGAGGCCACGAGCTGTAACTCATATCGTACTACATGTGGAGGTTGGCTCTTTCATTCACAGGTTTTGGAACGTGTGTTAAAAGATTCAACATCTAATTTATTTATGATTCTTTTTTTATATTTTTTTATTTGATTGCTTGTTTTCAAAGTGTTCAAAGAGTCTTTAAGTTTGATGAACACGTGATTCATATGTTGTCAAATCAAAATCATGGTGAATTATTTGACACAAACAGTCCGTCTTGTTGTTCTGGGACAGAAAAGAAGAGTCCATAAATCTGGACTGTTGTTCAGTAGATGAACTGTACGTGACACTTTTAGTCTGAAATCGTTTGTGAACTCCACTCTGTCACCGGTCTTGTGCTGCGTGTCACGTAACAAGAGCGAGAGTGTAACAGGATGAAGTAATACTACTGCACAAACAAAACAAACAAGTCTACCTCATCCACTTAACGCAGTTTATCTTCACCTTTATCTTCATTTCCTCATTCTTTCAAACTGGACTTTTTTCTCATGGAGGACTTTTTGTAGAAGCAGGTGAACCTAAACAGCTCGACTAATGGAAGTAAACATGCAGCAGAAGTCATGAAAATAAAACTCACTGCATGAGGACGACGATGTTGTGGACCTTAATGCTGGGCATGGTGCAGAAGGCGCTGGAAACAGACACACAACAGAGAAACCTTTAGACTGAAACACTCCAGAATCATCTCCAGTTAATCAACAACACGATTGAACAGATGCGTCTGTGTTGGATTCATATTTGGCCATTTCTTATGGGGGTTTTTAAACCAAAGGGACCGTCGTCAAACTGCAGAGTGAGTTTACTCCTCAGAGGACGATGTCGACGTCAGGGTTGAATCAGCGAGGGTTAGTGTGACGTGAACACTGTAACAGCACAGTGTAACGTTGTGAACACAATATGTAGGCTTCATACCGAACATACATATATCTTAAAAAAACAAACAAGAAAGTGTCTCAGTGTTGACATAAAATGATGTAAAAAGTGTTTCATCAGTTGTTCTCATGATGGTCTAACACGTGTCCGGCTCTGGACTGGAGATGAGGAGCCAGAACTGATGCTGACTTTTAAAGTACAGGCTGGAGTTGCATTATGGGAAATGTAGGATTGAGTGTTTTTTGGAGCTTGACTTATACAGTGGACTTAAAGTCAGTGTTGCAAATCCTTTTCTGCAGCTGTACCATTTGACTACTCTCTCATAAATCCTTCTCTCATGCTGGAGCCGTCCTTTAGGCGGAACAGACCCGACTCCTACTCAACAAGAGTCTGTGGACAAATGTCCACGTTACGTGTTCTTCCATATGAAAGCCGTTTGGACAAAGTCAGAGCAGAGACACTTACTAGACGTAGGGTGCACTGCTGCCGATCTCCACGCTGACCGTGTAGTTTACCTGCAGAAGACGGACACATCACACACACACCCGTTTGAACATGTTGACATTTTCCATCTTCAGCTTCAGACTTGTGATATAAAGTCTTTTTAGGAGCAGGATGGTGTATGTTGCATCAGATCCATAGAAACTACAGCTCCCATGTGCATGGTGATCAACAGCTTGGTTGAATGAAAAAAATAAGAGGCTTTCACTACATAGAAAATACTGGTTAGTAGGATTAAGTCATTCTTTCTTTTGTTCTTTTTTTGATGGAATTTGTTGGCAGGAGGTGGGATGTAAGATTTGGAGTTTAGGGGGAGTGTGTTTTGTTCTTATGTCTTCAAGCATGAAAAGCTTTATGAAGGAAGGCCTCGTGCATACAGACAGAGCAGTTTTTATCCGACAGATATCACATCCTGTTCCCGGCACACCTACACGCGTGCTGTGACAACATACTGAACTTTGAACCTGAACTACTTGAGGACTCTCTCTGTGCACACAGCACCATGTTTACAAAGGAAGGAAACCTTTTAGAAATGACTGGGCCTTACATAACAGTCAACCGCCTTTCAACCTTTGCACACTAGACGTCATACAGAGTTATTACATCTTATCTGATTTACAGTGAAGACAAGTCTACAAAGCAGACATGCTGCATGTGCTACTTCACCTGATGGTTTCCATAAGAAAGCACAACAGCCTTTTTTTATGTGTTGAATATTTTAAAACCTTTAAATATTTCCCCTTGTCTTGAAAATGATGAACGACTTTGTGACTTTTCAGATAATTTTAGCGATAGAAAAATCCATATTGATCTGCAATACATAACACATCATACAGTTGATGTACATAAAAAGCTATGATAAGAGTTATTCCACTTTACCTGACTGTCACTGAGCGGCAGCAGTGTGGTGACGTTGTGAAGCTGCTGGGTCCCGATCACTGTCTTCATGTAAAACACCTGACAGCTCACACTGTCCACCGACACCGAGAAGAAGTTTGGGTTGCTGAGGTTCAGCGTGCTCTGAGAACAAAATGAGAGATACAGAGTAAGCTATCATAACTATTACAACGTGTTTCATCACAATCTAGCGCCTCATGTTAAAGGTGGAGTGATGGGGGGATACTTTTCATCACCACAGAAAGTTAAAAACAACACAGCAGTGTCTGAGAGAGGAGTGCTCAGAGGCACACGAGGAGCTGCAGAGAGCAAACATGTCTTGCACTGATTTCCTGTTCAACCCTTCAGATGCAGATTTCTGGATGGTTCTGTATCTCAGGAACATTCCGATTTAATCTTTCATTAACAAGCTGGAAACATGGCTTGTGCTTGACGACAAAGAAGCAGAAAAGAAGCCAGTCTTAAACAATAAAAGACGACGGCGTAAACAAGGAGATTTGCTCTGCTTGTAGAGGAATGCTGCACACATTCACATCACAGTCCAGATCTTCTTCTTCTTCCTGCCTCAGTGAAAGAAAAGTGTAGGCATTATTAAGAGACACATTTTCCCCCTATTGAACTTTTCCTGAACTTCAGTCAACGCAGCTGCTGATCCATATTTCTGTGAACTGATCCGTTTATCCTCTGATCTCATTCGCTTTAATTTGGATGCATTAAAACAAAACTCTGACCTGAACGACCTGAGTTCAGTTCAGTTTGTTATTCCACAGAAATAAAGAGTCTGAACATGGAGGAGGAGGAGGAGAGAGAGAGTAAGGGGAACGACATGTGGTGGAGCTACAGGTTGGACCCAAACCTCCCGCAGAGTGGACCGCGGCCTCTGAACATAAGACGGGTCCGAGCACAAACCACCACACTAACACTGACCACAAAAATAATCAATAAGTAAATATAATTACAATCATTTAATTATATAATAAATAGAAAAAGGACTTGTTGACCTAGATGACTGAGAAGCGACACAGACGTCAGTTTCAGTCTGTTGGGATCCTTTGACTTAAACTGGTGTAGTGGTGAACATCGGCCGTGGAATAAATCCAACAACCATGAAGGTTCTGATGTTTGTTTTGACCTCCAGAGACTTCATCATGTCCAACAACGAGGCCAAGCTAAAACCTCGAGAGTTCAACAACAGCACGAAGAGCAGCCTCAGCAGATTCAACACCTCTCTCAAAGTTTGAACAAGAATTGAACTTTATAACCGTCCTAGAGGTGGAAGGAATGTTGGATTAAACTTCATTATTTTCAGATTAGTGCACCTTGTAAACAAACAGCGAGGTCTAACCAGCTACAATCGGCTGGGGGGCAACCTACCGTCATGTTCATTAAGACTTTCTGATTGGTGGTGTCGAATTGTACAGTGACTGAGTGTATGCCATCGTCCATGACAACAACGGAGCGAGGGAAGAGGAAGAAGGCCCCGAGGGAGGAAGCCAGGAGACACAAGACGATCGACAGGACCACATACAGCTTCCTGTAAAAATCAATGAGGCAGTTTGTAGTTTATCTGATACAATTTAACTTTAAACTGTGAAAAACAAACATAACATGGGCACAGAAATACATATACAAGTACTTTTTTTCACTTACGTTCTTTGCGGCTGCAGCCTCTGGTCGCTGTATGGAATCAATGCAACCAGCTCATTGACTTGATCTAGAAAAACAAAGTCAAACAAGTCAAGTCACATATTGATTAGAGTTTCTCCTCTATATAGACATTCCCAACACATGGGAAAGACTCTTAAAATTCATAACAACAGTGTAACTTAACAATAGAACTATAAATGCAGCCAAAACGTTATTCTGTCAGTGTAATTTGTTGAATTAAAAAAAAAAAGTAAAGTGTTTGCTTTTCTACATACTTACAATAACAACCTACAGGCAATCTTTCCAGCTGAGTTTTAAGTGATATTGCAAATACTAGATGTTATTATTATTATTATTGTTTTACATAATTGTCTGCATGTTTTGGCTTAATCAAACTGAATTAGTATATCTAACAGTCAATCTAATCTTTATTGTGTTCCCATGAGAAAGGGGATTAACTGCTTTGGATATTTTGGTGTGAATGTGCATCAAGTGTCAATTATTTTACTGAGCGCTTCTTAAACATGTTTATTTTGTTATGTGAAATATATTGTGCCATCTAAGACCCAAAAAGCTACACCTTGTCATGAAATAAATCTGATGAGACGAAAAGTGTCCAAAATTTGGCCGCAATTTTACGTGAAGGATTTGTTGATGGGTCCTGAAGACGGACCAGTTAAAAACCAGCGATATACAGAAAATACATTTTTAATAAGATATTGCATCCTAAAATCCATCTAAAAATATTTGAGCTTTTAATTCAAAAATAAATAAATAAAATACAGAGTTGAAATATTTCGTAGTTGGCACGACCTCATAAATATCCAGATTCATTACATTTTGCCTACTTTACTTTTGCGTTTATTATGACCTTTTTTGGAGGCTTTTGCAAGACTGATCATAAAACTACCGTTATTTCTATTTTTGGATTTGATATTTGCTTTTGAAATCAAGCACAACAATAAATAAAGTCCGACTGACTGAAAAGAAACATGATTTGTGACATTTACTCTACCAGCTGTCTGCATCTCCTCAGACAGACTATTAACACGCAATACTTGAAATAGTGTACTAAAAGGTAATGTAAAATTGATTTATTGACGTGTTTAAGTTTTTTTCTAATTCAAAACATTGTTTCTTCGTTGTTGTTGTTGCTCCTTCCCGTCTCTACTCACATGAGGGGATCCGTCCTGTCCCCTGGCATGTCGGACACGTTATGCTGTCCCTGCCGGTAAACTCCACGTATGGGAACTGAGCGATATCCTCACGTCTGCTCGTCCCATCCAGAGAGTCATTATCGCAGTCTTTAGGTTCTCCCGTCCCGCCTTTGCTCTGCCTGTCCGGGAGGAGAGACAGGCTGCTGCCGCTGCGAGACAGCCGCATCCCCATGGTGGCTCAACAGGGCTGTCGGACCCGAGTCTCCCGAGCCGACTACAGCGAGTCTGCAGGTGGATGGAAATGAGCAATTTAGCCGTTGATAAAAGCTGGGTACATGTAATCAGCTGTGAGAAACAGAGACCAGACCTCATCTGTGTGTTATAGAAAACAGTGATCATCCATCTCTATGGCAACAACAATTAATTCAAAACGAAGAGGAACTGAACGTCCTGTTTAGCTAGTTAGCCAGCAGAGACGTTCAACAAGTTTTATTTACCGACACAAACCAGCGGGCTAACTCGAGTTTAACGTGTATGTCTCCTTGTTTACGTTACAACAACGTCACACACAATTACTTTACTCACCTTTTGGACCGAACAAGTCAAACGGTGACATCCTCTGCTGAACTGAACTCGTCTTAGCAGCAGCAGTACTCACACACTCGAGCTGCGTTCAAGGCCTGCCTTCACGTGGTGTTGAAATAATCGGACAAACTAGCTTCAGATTGTTACATTGCACACGAAAGGCTGTTAAAAGGCGGAACAAAATTGCTAAATTAGGAGTAACGTATTGCCTCGAATGTGCTGAGTTGACTTTTATTTTTCTGAAGAAACATAACTGGCTAAGTTGACTTCATGGTGTAACAAAACTATGTATTCGCCATTTATTAAAACTTTACTTCATGGCTTTAATCGGTCGCAAGTTGGTATTATTTTGTTTCCCATCAGTGGCTGTCATAGCACAGTCATTTAGTTCACTTTCAACCATAGAAACATGATCATTTTGTCTCTGCGTTGTTCCCACATTACGACTTTAAGCTTATGAGCACATTGAAGTCAGAAGACCTCCAACCTCGGGAACATACCATCCGAGTAGCACGTGAATGCAGCAATATCCTGTTGCCTTCAAGTGCCCTAGGAACATTTACTATTCAATTTACCTTTATCCAATGAGACTCGTGCGTTCAAATGTATTTATTTATTTATTTATTTATTTATTTATTTATTATTATTATTCTTATTATTGTTGTCATTGTTGTTGTTTCGTTGCATCAAGTCATATTCTAAAAGTCTAGCTGCACCGAATAGGTAGCCTTGCAAACAGATTTTATTTTTTCTTACCCAGTAATTCTCTGACATTGTATTTTAGGCTATTACAGTACAAAGAGAAGTCACACAAAAACTTAACCACCAAGCCAAAATTTCTCAGCCTTTATTGTATTGGTTATTCAGCGAAGGACAACAATTAAACATAAATAATCTGACACTCTGCGATGTATTTAAACGCACCCGTTTGACAACAACGTTGGATGACAGTTGGTGAGCTCACTGTCGCCCTCTACTGTCATGGATCCAGATAATATATCTAAAAGGCATGAAGCGTTTTAAACAATAAGCGTTTATATTTGTGTCAACTCAGCCTTCTTTGTTATTTTTCTATTTGTTCTCCGCTTATCTGTGATCAATTACTCTGCTTTGACATTTCCTGAGGAAACACTGTGTACATTTTTAAACATAGAGAAAAAAAAAAGAGATGTGAAAGAAAAGGAACCTGGAGAAGGGTTATTTTTGTATTTATGTGTGTACACATGCAACAGCTTGGATCATATTAAACATGACTATCTTGTTTAAGTCTCCTTTTCAGCTCCTCATTCTCTCTTTTCAGCATTTTATTCTAAAAGGAAAAGAAAAGCATGATAAATATTGGAGGTGTTGTATAAAGCACCCCACAGAACATTTGCATATTGATGGAGTTAATATAAGATCCCATTTTATTCAGCCATTGATGTCACCAGAAAATCTCATCCCAAAAATGTTTGTTCTGACAATGAAGTAAAGAGCTCAAATTTAAAAACCTGTGAGATTCAACGTAGAACTAACCTTATGTCTGAGTGCTTCCACTTTCAGATCTTGGTTCCCCCTGGTGTTCCTCTCACTTTTTGAAGCTCGACAGGTGTCTCCGATTAATGACACCAGCACATGAGACTGAAGGATATTTAGAAATGTGAATAAAACACAGACTTGCTCCAGTAGGAAATGCATACGGGATGTGCGGCGCTGTCCATACTCACAAACTTCCTGCTCTGGAACAGATAACAGTAGTAAGTGTCGGCAGCAGGGTTTTGCGCCACAAAGCCAAAGACTTTGGGTGAAGATGGGATCACAGCACAGAAGGAAATACTGGACAGAGGGCACGAGTACAGCAAAAACTGAGGGGAGGAAACACAATGAGACCAGTAATGTGATCAGTCAAGACCAATGAAAACAAGAATTACATTGTATACATCTTTGCACTTATTTTATGATAATGAGAAAACTGTAGTCACACACCTTGGTTTTGTTTTCTAAAATGTCTATCATGCTCATTGTCAGGAATAAATGGACTTTGCTCTTCTTCCCTGCCTTTTCTAAATTGATGTTGTCTGGTTTCTGTGGACGACAAGGGAGTGTTTGCATCTTTGAAGCCATAATATGTAGTTAAACATTTTATAAACAGCTGTTATAGCGATTACAAGCTTTCCCATTCTGTTTCCAAGAGGAGTCTTTTCAAGGCATATGAGTGTGAAATTAACTATTTAAACACATTTGAAATGTTAGCTGTCAACATAAATGAATGAATAAAACCTTTTTTGGCTCTCAGGGAATTTGTCTTTCACTGACAGCAATAAATAGACAATACAAATAAACATACATGACAGAAAATTAAAATAACCAATTAAAATACACTATTAAAGCATAAAATTAGGGATTGCAGTAGCAAGTTAAAGAAAGTGCAGAGTGCCGAGTTCATCCTGTATAATCAGATTTTATTAAGCAGCAGAATCCTGCGTGACACAAAGGGTGTAAGGCCTCTTTTAGTCCTCATCCTGCCTCATTCTGTACTTGCTCCCCTGAAGTCAAGAGTCCAAAGGGGGTGCAGAGGGTCCGCTGTAATCTTGTTAGCTAAATTCAGAGTGTACTGGTCGTATTCATTCAGCTAAGAAACAACACTATGGAAAAGTTATTTTGCACTAAAAAACAGGGACTTCAATGGTCAGGTAAGAATGAAACAGAAAACTACAAAGAAAGGTTGAGGATGATGCTCACCTTTAAGTTCTGATTGGCTTCCTCCAGGGTCTGTAGTCCACCAGGGCGGCCCACCTTAACTCGGCCAAGAAACTTCAAGTGGAGAAAGAAAAAGACATAAAACATTAAACCCAACAGGCTGTGCATTAAACTGTTTTAACAAATCATAACTAACATACAAATCTATAATATAAGTGGATAACTGAGTGAGTCTACACAATACAGGCCCAAGGGCTCTACAAGTTCACAGGGGCCCTTACCCAGAGCCTCTTATATAACTGTAAACACTGCTTTTGAGAAAGTCAATGAAACTACCCAAATCAACCTCAAGAAGTTGCTAAATAACCCAAAAGAGACACAAAATAAACACAAACTCTTGAAAAGCAAACGCAAAGGGGCACAAATAGCAACAAAAGACACAAAATAAAGACCAGGGCACGCGAGCTGACCACGCATTTAATCAAAAAATACAAACATTGCATGATTGCTACCATCAAGTATTACTCCATTACTTCCAAAATTACAAGTACGTAGCTCATGTTGTTCTTCATTTTCTACAGTTGGAGTGACATTGCCTGACCATCAGGAGTGCTTACCTTCAATGAAAAGGAGATCTCGTTATCTTCTGAAGTGTCACTCATTGTGTCACAGCCACTGGAAACAAACGTGACCCTGGAGAGAGATGAACAGATGTGTCTTCGAGATGTTTGGTGTTAAAGCAATATTTAAAACTCCTCTTAAGTTTCGTACCATTTAAAATAGGGACTCTGCTTCTTCTTGTATTACAATGGCTGCAGTGTAAAGTTCTGTTGGAGTTAATCAGTAACGGTTGTTTCTTCCTTATTGCCCTTATCAGATGAACAGGTTGATCCTATGTTCAAGATACGTCGACAACAATAAAGGAGTTTGGAAATAAAACGTTTGAGGGGAGAAAAAAATCACTAGTGTTCCCTAAAGAACCTGAAATATAGAAACACACACCGGAGCTTTAACATCTGTTTTTTGTTGAGTGAAAATGTAAAGATCTTTAATATTTGACTTATTTCAAACTGTATGATGAATGCTATGAAGCTGTAAATTAAGATGTGTTTCCTGTTATATTGTGACTGAAGGCTGCAGATTTTAACTTTAGCCTCTTTTTCAACCTCTAGAGGTGAGGCTCTAAGTTCTTCCCACTCAGATGAATCCCAATCAGTGGCACCATCAAGTGGTGAGGGACAGGAAGGCAGGAGATGGTGACCAACCTGCTAGAATTGCTCCCCACATTTGGCTATGTTCTGCACTGTTCATTTATGCAAAATAATAAAATAACCCTCAAAAGACCGTCTAATTACCAGTCGTCTCTCAACAGGAAGGTCAAATGTCTGATGATCCAGCTCCTGCAGCCTCATGTTGAGGAGTCCTTGGACAAGACATTTAACCCAAACTTGCTGCGGCTGCGACGTCAGTGTTGTAAAAATGTGTCTGAATGGATGAGTTACTGCTGATCACACTGCCATCAGTGTGTGAATGTGTAGGTGTGACATGAGGTCTAAAAGTAATTTGAGTAGTCAGAAGACTCGAAAAGCTCCAGTTCATTTACCAAAATTTGACATTTGATTCCTTACAAAATGTTCATTTCTGTTCAAGATTATATTTTGCTTTTTCAGCACAAAGAGAAACGAATAAACCGTTTATTCTGTCAGCAACATATTTTTACTTTAAAAAAAGTCAACATTTTAAGTGTTTTTCTCTGATAAGAACTGGATCGTGTGTTCATTTAAGTGTTTTAATAAATACAGCACAGGTTGGAAGTTAAAACAGCGATATATGAAAATACTCAAAGAAAAAAAAAACACCACACAAGACAAGGCAGTTCCATACGGATTGTATTTAATCTGAGTGCCACATCATCAATGCTCAGTAATATATAACCTTATATATATTTGCATTAGCACGACCTTACAAAGTCGACGTCTGAGTCGTGGACAGCGTTAAGGTCAACAACGACGTCAAGCAACGAATAGAGGAAGATGATGATCGTGGTTTTGAGTCGACATGAAGCGAAGCCTAAAACAAGCAGAAAAGTCCAGCACCTGATTGTTCCCACTAAAAGTTTACAGTAGTAAGATCAACTTTAAATCCACTGAGAGAAAACAAGCGGAGAGGAAGGTTTGGATCTGAACAAAGAGCTGAGAAATGAAGAGTTTAGATTTGTAAATTATACAAAAACACACTTTCCAATGATTAGAACAGATGCCCCCAAAAAAGCTGGAAACAAAGATGTAAATAACCAGGAATTTATGGGGACTACACTCGAGCCACTGACTGGCTGCCATGAACGGGGAGGCTGGAAACTCAGAATATATTGCATTGCTGTCTTTTATCTGTTTGTTTTAGGCTCAGTGTTGCTGCAGATGTAAGTGGAGGAAAGACAAACAGACAGATGGTGAGGGGACTCTCCAGTGAACTGCAGATGAGCGACAGCACAGATAGATCCCTTTTTATGTGCGCTTCATGTGAATGAAGATCATCCACTCAGTTAGAAACAGACGGCATAGAGCCAGCCTCCTCTGTTAGAACAATGGTGCATCAGGTACACGTCTTTGAAGATATGAGAGAAGATGTATCTGACTCGCTCTATTCCATCAGTTTCTATCTGTGCGGCTGGTGAAGCGAGACGCTCGTCGTGTTTCGGAGTCTATGATTCGTTGACGGACATGCTCTCCATGGCGTTGGGCAGGTCTCCTCCTCCCTGCTGCTGCTTCTTCTTCTTTCCTCCTCCTCCTCCTCCTCCGTCCTGCTGTTTCTTGGCTTTCTTGGACACCTCCTGATCAATAGGAGCCGGTTTGACGAACTTGATGATCTCTGTCAAACCTGGAGAAGAAAGGGGACAGAAGGTGGGTGAGACAAACATTTTCAAGCACTCAAACAAATCATTTTCAAAAAAATAAAATCTGAAATAAGGTCTTTTTATCAGACGCATACTTTGTAATCTCTATCGGGCTTTTCACACTTAGCTTATTAGTTGTCAAATTAGGGAAATTATTTTCTTTAGTTCCACATGTTATCATAGTACAAGATTCGATAGGCTTAAAATGATGCGCTCCCTGAAATGATCTACATATTTCAGGGAGCGCAGATTTGAAAACAGCTGACTTCCTAATTGTTTACACATTGTCTGAGTTTTCTATATTGGTGACACTTTAGAAGAAGCTATTTATTGTCATTGTTTTAATAACAAACACACACGATGTTATATCATCTAGCCCTGTTTACCAGGAGGCATGAAGTCCTTAAGCTTCTCCGGGATAATGATTCCCTCTTCCGTTTGGTAATTCTCCAGGATGGCACACATCACTCGTGTGGTGGCACACATGGTTGCGTTCAACATGTGGACAAACTCCGCCTGAAAGACAAACAGGGAGAGGACGTTTTAGAGGAAGAGAAGAAGAGCAGCAGGTGTTCGTCAGCCGCAAACTCACCTTGTCCATCATCTTCTTGGTCTGTCCGTAGCGGATGCGGAGGCGTCTGGCCTGATAGTCGGTGCAGTTTGAGCAGGAGACTAGCTCTCTGAAAGCGCTGGAGCCGGGGAACCAAGCCTCCAGATCAAGCTTCTTACTGGCTGCATGATTCAGAGCACCTACGAAGACATACAGAGGTCAAGGAGCGTTAACGGTCCGACCTTCATTAAAGCACTCTCAGCTCTGCAGGAAATCATAACTCGCCTCCTGGTGCCTGTGTTGGTACGGACACACATGACAAGACGCACAAATCCCTGCAGTGTGACTTTAATTTATGGTTCCTCAATGCCTCAACAGAGAATGATTTAAGTGACATCATAATAATAAAGAATAAAGAATAATCAACCTTTTTTGTTTTGCAAAAGCTCAAACATTTCCGTCACATTTTATCTTACAAAAGAGAAACATGCTGACATTTAAGAAGCTGGACTCGACATGTTTTTTATTTTGTGACTGAAAAAAGAACTTTGAAGGACCAGCGTCTAGGTTTTAGAGCCCCCTACTGGTGGCTTAGCAGATTGAACCCAGAGGTCTCTTTATATTTTAAGCCACTTTATAAACGCCGGAAGGAAAATCCGGTCTTCACATGCTATTGTTGAGACATGCTTCTCAATACACACATGTACAAACATGAGATGTCAGAGTGGAGCTGCTTCACAGGGAAGGTGCCAAACTTTAACCTGCGACCCTTTAATTCCAAACTCAAGTCCCTAAAGACTGAGCTGCTGTCTACAGAGAGACACTGTCAATCTGCAGAACGCTTTTTTTTTTTGTGCATGTTATTTATTCTGCGCGTTGCTGTCGTTTCTTTTTTTAAAAACAAAAGATGACGAAGTGGAGAGGTGAATGAAAAGGTCACAGACAGGACGTTCATGTCAGAGGTAAGCGGTCAGAGTCTTGTCCAAAGCTATTCAAACTGAAACCCGCACGAGGTCAACGTGGTGAAGTGGTCACCGTTTCATTTAGGCACCAATACAGCTACATCGAAAACAAACAGCCTCCTCTGAGCCCGTCTCTGTGTACACATGTTATTGTAAGTCTACGGTTACCATCTGGATACACCTCAGTCAATGTTTGGTCCATCTGTGCTGCTCTACAGCAGCATGGCACACAAATTAATAAAATCAACACTTAATAAGCTCATCCAAGACCGAGCTGATTAGTCCCTGAACAGGAAGTGAAGAAAGAGGAGAAATCTCCTTAAGGGATCAGTCTGTGACTCACTCTCTCTGTCCTGTGAATGTTCAAACGAGAAGAAGAGTCAAATAAACTCATCTTTAGAGTCAAATATATATATGTAAAAAAGATCAAATCTCTTTGTGTATCGGATCATTTCTGATCCACAGTACTGTCTGATATCAGGTTTGTAAATTACGTCAAGATCCCAATCAGTCCCAGCTCTAATTTCAGAAGTGACCCGGGTAAAACTTGACTTCACTGAATGCTCGTCAGGCTCACCAGAGACGATGTTGACAATGCGATAAGGGATTCCTAGTGACTGGTAAAACTCCTCCGCTGTGCCAATCATCTCATCAAACATCTCCCAGGACTTGCCGTCATGTGGAGAGGCGTAGACGAACTGCTCAATCTGCAATGAACAACAGCAAAGAAAACCATCAGAGACATTTATGTAACCAATTAGTAAACAAATAAAAACTAATTGTCAGCAGTTATTTGGAAGTTGAATTGACTGACAGACATTTTACACATCTATTCAACTGACCTTCTCAAACTGGTGCACCCTGAAGATCCCGCGGGTGTCCCGACCATGGGAGCCCACTTCCTGCCTGAAGCAGGTGGAGAAACCTGCGTAGCGGACGGGCATGTCCTCGGGTTTGAGCCACTCATCCCTGAGGAAGGCTGCGATTGGCTGCTCGGAGGTGGCGATGAGGTACTTCTCATCGATGGCGGCGTCCTCTGACTTCTCACTGCTCTTCCCGATGACCTGGTGTGAACACACGAGGGGTTTCAGATGGAGGAACAACGGTGAGAAATCCAGTAACAGAGTTTGTGAGGTTATGAAAAACAGGCATAAAGGTAAGATGGGTCTTTGGTTCCGATACATTAAAGAGTAGAACAGCGCCCCCTTGTGGCTAATAAAAAAAATAAGGGTTTAGTTTTTGACATGTTTCATCATGTCAAAAACTAAAGCCTGTATACACAGTAAATGCCCATCAAGGAAGAAGAGAAGTACGGTAGAAGATTTAAGATGCTTCATGATAGAGAGCTCAACATGGCCAGTATTACCAGCAAGGAGTTCTTCTTTTGTTTGGAACGTGAAACAGGAATTTTCTTATCGTTTGATTTCCAAACTTCATAAAACATTTGTATCTAATTCTCATATTGTTCAGTGCTGCACTCTCAGGTTTCACAGATCTTTTTCTAAAACATGTTCTGACCTTGTAGAGCTCGTCGTCAAACTGGCTGAGCTGTGCGACTTCCTGCATGACCTCCTTCCTCATGAAGAAGGGCGTGTAGAGCATGGTGTATTTCTTGCTGTACAGGATCCTTAAGGCATAATTGATCAGAGCCTGCTCCAGAAACACCAGCGGCCCCTGAACACAACAGAGGAGAGGTCAATATCTCGACATTCTTCGTATGCAGGTCAGAAGGCAGACGGGCAGTCTGTAAACGCTTTATTAAGTGTTAGAATAATGTGAACCAACCTTTAGAAAGTAACCTCTGCTCCCGGCCACGACAGCGCCCCTCTCCCCGTCAAAGCCGTCGATCATGACCACCAGGTCAACGTGAGAGTACTTCTTCTGCGCGCTGCAGTCTCCCCAGGTACGCTCCACCTTGTTGTCTGCGTCCTGCCAGGAGGAGAAACAGTTAACAGAAAACATTACTGGAAACTATTTAGTAATAGAATTATTAACAATAGAGACGAAACACTAAAAGTAGCGTTAATCTTTTTATCGATCAAAAGGAGAGAAATCTAATAAAAAGAAAAAAATGTGACAATACTTTAAAATGAATCAAATACATGAGGACGGTCTGAAAAAAAGTACAGTATTGTAAACAGTATCCAACTTTTTAAGATGCGCCTCATCAAAAACAAACGTTATCTCTTTGAAGGTTTACATATTGCTCTATATACCGTGTACAGGTCTATACTGCCCTCTGGGTAATACAACAGTTCTAAAGTTGATACCTTCGAAAAGTTTGAAATTTATGCATGAACATTTTTTTGAATTATTTTCAGCCCATAACTATAGTTAAACACCAAAACATTTAAAATAAAGAAGACAACAGGCCTTTCAAGGTCCTTCTGCCTTCACATTTCTGCAAACATCGTATCTCTTTCAGTAAACCGATGCTGTGATTGGATCATAACATGTTTGCTGCAAACTTTTTCTTCCAATGCACACCAGCATTGGAAAAAAATGCAGTGTTTTCACGCTGTAAGGCAGCATTCATATTTTTTATGAGAGGGCATTTTCATGATGGCAGTCCAATGTAAGTCGGCCGAGCTGTGACGTTTCTTTAAAAACAGTCTGCAAAGTTCACATTTTATAGTTTTTTTGTTTCCTGCACAAAAAACTATTTAAAGTCAGCCTCTTTTTTTAACCTGATGTGCATGTTTCAAAGCTCTTACCTCATCATTGCTGATTGGCACAGACGGGTGCAAAAGGTTGCCGATCTCCCTCAGGTACTCAAAGCGCTCTGCCTCCAGCTTTGTTCTCTCACTGTCCATTTTCTCCACTGCCTCATCCACGAGCAGACGCACCTTCTTGATCTGGGTGACTGTGAGGGCCTGACACGGGAAAATACAACACGTTAGGAAAAGTTCAAAGAAATTAACCTTTTCAGAAAATAAAACACTGCATAAAAAGAGTTACAGACGGTCATACCGACAGCGTGTCAGCCGTTAGGGACTCCAGATTCTGTGCTTCTTCTGGTACAGAATCATCATCTCCAACTGGTTCTTTTTTCTGCATTCACAATATAAAGTTTGATTAGTGAGCACTTCAGCACAGTCATATTTCTCCTCTACATTACAAACGACTACAAGCTGTCTGTGATTTTCAGTGTCCTAATGGTCTCTTACTTTCATTTTCTCCCCAATGCTCTTGCTGCAGAGGTTCTTCGCTTTGTTGAGGTTGTCTGCAGTGAAGCGGCCTGTTAGGAAGTAAATGACAGTCAGTAAGAGTATGGTTATGTGTATTAAAGAGAGAGCTACATCAGCACAACCAGTAACCTGATGACAGGTGTTAATGCTTATCTCATCTATGTTATGAACAAAAATCAGTCTGGTTCAAACTGTGACTGCCCTGCAGGGTGAGGTTGACTTGGCATGTTGTTGGCTAGGATTGCATCAGATTGCACGTTGCTAGGCTAACCCGGCGTTAGCACACATTTAGTTTTTGTAGGTAACATTATGTGAAAGCGTTTCGACTAGTGGTTGGTATTTATCTATCAGAAAACCTATAATAAGAAAGCACAGCTGACCATGGATGAAACCATATGGCTCATGGAGAATCTTTGAATGATGCTAACATTAGCCACACTGCGGTCTATTCTTTCCCGATGGGAGAACATCACACCAAACCTCCTTTAGATATCACTTTTAAAAAGTTGTCTGACGTATTTACAAACGGCCAGGTCATAAACACATTAAATTATATGACAGCTTATTCAAATAATGTCACATTTTGAGTTTGGCATAAATGTATTACAAGTAAGACAATCACTGAGCACATAATTTGTTAACTTTGTGAAATAAATCAGCGTCATCTGCAATGAGGAGACTCGTCACCTGGCATTAATGCGGGCGGAGCATGGGATATAAAATACTTATTAAATTTATTTTCTGAACACATTTTTAAGCAAATAACATTGACGAATAGAAGACCGGCTTCTAATATTGCTAGATGCATTTAAATGTTTGCGAATTAGGTTTTTAAGATAGCTTTATTCTCAAGATTAAAAATAAAAATATAGATTTTGAATGGAGTTTGGGCGTGAGCTCAGATTCTGACGTAGCCATCGCGCTAGCTCGTTAGCTGCTATGACTGAAGCGACGGAAATGAATACAAAAAAGTAGCCCTTACATTTTCTCCACTCTGTGTCCGCGGCGATCAGTTTGTCAACCAGTGTCACATCTTTAAACCTTTTCCTTTGAGTCTCGCGGATGATTTCTGGATCACCGCCTTTGTCGGTCCGAAACAGGTCCAAGTCGAGCACCATCTTTCCACGCTGTCAGAGAGAGCCTGCACGCGCCGCTCACTACGCTGACGCCTTCACCCGGGTTGCCAGATTTAGGGAAACTGCTTAACCGGAATTTCATTTTAAGTAGCTACTGATTCATTGATACAATCTGACTTATTAATGACAATATATTTATTTTAAAGAGCGTTTCAGACACTATAGAATGAATTATTTTGAGAAATGCTCGATCCTGAAATAGAATAAAATACGATTAAAGATTACAGATTTTCTACAACCTGGCAACCTTCCTCCTCTCATCTGCAGAATCACCCATACAGCAGATACCGTGAATCATCACATAGTATTTCTTTCTATTGGCTGTAGTTAGGACAGGGGTTCCCAAACTTTTCAGCTGTACATCCCCAACATAAGGGTGCCAGACCCCGACTGTCCCTGGAGGTGGTTCAGGCATAACACACTTACCCAGTGATGTGTGTAGTGGGGCCTAAAGAAGTGGGTATACTCATAGTTTTCTCCCAAAATGTTTCTTTTAAGTTGCCTGTCCACCAAAAGTGCATATACCCTGCACTACACTACTATTAATACCACCGCTAAACCAACAAAAGCCTAAAAACCATAACATTAATAATATTGTAATTTATCATTTAAAAAAAAAAAGGCTAGAAGCAGGATACACTTTTCCCCATGAATTCACTTTAAAACTAAGCGGACAAGCAAAACGCAATACACACAATTGTATTCATATTTATGTTTAACATGCAGCAGACACCTTCCTTGTTGCTTTCATGTTCAAACTTACAGTATAAAAAAACATCTACATGTTGATTTAATTTTTATTTTACTTAATGTTATGGTTGAAATTGAACAACTTTTTGTTTTGTGCAATTTTACATTGGAAAATATACTCTTTTAAATTGTTTTACATTTTTATTCAGTTATTTTTAAGGCATCTCTTGCTGTTGATGAGGACACCTGTTTGGATCTTAATTCATTAGATGAAAATATGCATGACATTTCTTCCCAAATTTGACAAAAATATAATGTAAAAGATACACAAAATGTATCAACACCAGCATGAAAAATGACACTTGAATGCATCAGTATGAATATCAGAAATGCACATGTATGAATGAACAATAATCATTAATGTAAACATGCATGCATACATTGTTAAAAGTATACTTCACAGTAAACATTTAAGAGTAACTTCATTACGTCGTATATAAAATTCATAGTTTATGTACAATCCTGAAAATACATTTTTCAGTTCCTCATAGCTTTTTATTGACATCAAAAATAAAATATAGAATCTTTTAGATGTATTTATAAGAATAGTATAGCTTTATTGAACATGACCTACATTACTGGACACTTCTATACAAATCCTTCATGCACATATACATATTATATAGCATGTATATGCATTTTAGAGGTCAGACTGCACGGTTACTACCGTTAGAGCACATCAGAGGGGGATGTGATTGGTTGGTTGTTTGCTGTAAGGGAACATTAGCAGTGATAAGATGTGTAATTGTCTCCCTGTAGCTGTGAGCTTATGCCTTTTCCTGTCTAACAACAGTTGTGTGTTGATCATGAATGTCTGTTTTTCAGGCCAACTTTTTTTTAAAATCTATACCAAGGACCACCATAAAAGTCAGGAACTATGGGTGACTTTTTCTTCGGTTTCCCTCCTTCTAGCTGCGCCTCTTTGCCCTCATATCCATCCCCAGCTCCAGGATAGCCTTCTGCAGAGCTGCTCCAGCAGGTAACTTTGTAAAGCCTTCCTCTGAGATGTTGTTTATCTTCAGGTATCCACCCGGCCTGTGTAGAGCCACTTTGTGGAGATGGGAGAAGAGCAGCGGTAGGTCTTTTGTTAGTGTATAGTGAGACACTAGCCTCAGCTCAGTTGGGACGTCTGTCTCCTCAGAGTTCTCAAAAATGACTGACATGTATTTTGAAAGGTCCAGACCCCTGGCTTTCGCTCGGCCCACCTCCTCTCCAACAAGCTGCACAGCTGTGTCAGAGCTGAAGGTGTTGGATTCAAAGTGACAAAGTTCTCCACCTTCTTCTTCATCAACATTTTCATTGTGGTCTGGCTCTGGAGGCTTGGGTTTGATGTTGAGACCTGAAGAACAGATCACCATGATGAAGTCGCTCTCCTGGATCTGACGACAGTACCAGGCCATACTGCCCTCACTGGCCACGCTCAGAGAGTCCCACAGATCCAGACACACCTGGTAAGAAAAGGAACAAAAGTGTGTGAATTTAATGATCGGTTAAATCCTACAACAAATCCTTAACAACTTTAATAAAGAAATTATTCAAAGAAATAAACATGAGTTATGAGTTTACTTTCGAAAAGCGCACACTTTTGTGAATTTATGATACATTTGGGAATGTAGGATTCCAGTTTAACAGAACAACTGAAGCAGAATAAATTAGAGCCATACTATGTCCATTACCTGAGTGGCCATGTGCTGTTGTATAAAGGACCCTAACTGCATGACAGCTTTGATAAGAGCAGGGCCATCATTGCTGCTGTAGCAAATCAGAAGACGAGGAGGGATCTGCCGACTTTTGGGCAATGCCACCATCTCCTCCGGAGTCCCACTCTCTTGATCCTGCATGATGAGATCTACAAGGATGACACAAAGATGTGTTATTAACATTTATAACATGCACACAGTGAATTTACAGAAAGGATCTGGTTTGTTTGTGTACCTGGCTTTATGTTTAGGCTCTTCATGGGCAATTGGAGCCTCCTTCTAGTGAGAGCAGCCAGGGAAACTACAAGTATGGCTCCCACAGCGAGGCCTAGCGGAATTATCAGAGCCAAGGAGGGAGAGACGGAGAGTGGAGGCGTTCCTTCTGAGGGTAAATTAACCATTTAGTAACAGATCTGCTTAAAGGAATATTTAGACCTTTAGGAAATGTAACTATTTGTATTTCTGTTAATTGTACGATAAGAAGGAACTAAGGTTATGTCTTAAGGCTAGAATTGGGGGAGGCAAAATGTTGCTTTGTTAATGTTAAAAACAATTAGGATGAAATACAGATGTACTCAAGATTCTGTTCAACACATAGACTGTATATATAACTCATACGTTATACATCCACAACAAAAAGTGAAGAGAAATAAGTACGATAAAATCAAACTGAATACCTTTTCTTATTCGTAGGACCTGGACATTGAATGTTTTCCTCACTGCGTCCACCTCGTTAGCTGCAATCTGTGACACAATTTTCAAAAGGAAAAATCCTGTTTAAATTGGGAAATTATATGATGACTCAACCTCTCTACCAATGAGGCCACAAGACCCCAAACTGGGTGATGGTATATGAGGATGAATCGAGGGGAATGATAGTTCATAACATTAGTAGCGGTTTCCTTTAGATTTTCAACAACATTGGCATTCACTTGTAGTCATCAGTCAAGCCTCCTGATGATTGTACGTTTGATATTCAATGTCCTATTAGCGTAATCTCAGGCTCTTTACCCGTCAAGCTCTGCTCATTGACAGGCGTACTTCTGTAACCATGTTTCATTTATAGCTAGCTACCAGGTTCGTGGCACATTGTACTGCAGTTCTATCTGAGATGAATCGTGGGAACAGTTAAGTCAGTCGTTCACAACGTGACCTAACTTTGACTACAAACAACTCTGGCAACCGCAGAAATCCAAAACATATGAAGCTATTTGCTCAAAGTAATTTGTTTTTGACAGTTTTTGTCCTGTGTTATAAGTAAAGGTTCATTTTGGAGCAAAAATATTTTTTGTATATTGTTGTGTTAAACAACAACCTCTTTTTAGAATCAGAATCAGATTTATTGGCCAGGTATGCTCACACAGTGCTGTGCACTATGAACAAAAGTATAACATTAAATATAACAATAAACACAAAATAAGCAAATATTCAAATGTACAATATAAAATGCAACATATACATTTAATATTATTCATGCAGCACAAAGTCAGACGTTTTTATCATGAAAGTCAATATTCGGTGGTAGTTTTCTGAATGCTATCAGTTTTCATAAACTTGATTTTACCTCACAGGTGTAGTTGGTTCCTTCTTGAAGGTCGGTCAGCTGAAAGCTGTGGTGAGTTTTGTTCTTGAAGGAATTCTAAAGGAAATTAAATGAATGATCAAAACCATTATGAAATACATGAACTGGTAACCTTCATATAAAATCAATGATAGACAGGAGTTATTGATGTACTGATTGAAATCAAAATCTGAAGCTGAAAGCACTCACAGGTGTAATGTCGATGTATTTCTTCTTGCCGTTAGCGTAGCACAGAGAGAAGTAGCTTCTGATGCCCAGGTTTGGAGGAGCGAGGTTAAACGTGACCTTGATGGCACTCCCTTCCTGCTCCACCTGGATGTGTTTTGGATACCAGTCTAAAAAATGAAACATGGACAGATGTAAAGATAATGTTACAAAGAGACATTAAATCACCAAAAGGCCGTATTACAGCAGACATTTCTTTGTAAACGATGTGGAATTAACCCAGAGATGTTTTAATTACCTCTTTTGCACTGCTCCAGACCGTTCTTCTGTGCACATGCTGCAAAAAAAAGGGCACGAGTGAGAACTCATCAATGTTTATACAATATTATTACTGAGAGACATGAAGAAGAGTAGCTGTTTGGAGGGCAGAATATATGGGATGTTATAATAACTATATGTGACGTAAACGAGATGACAGACACATGATCATGGCTTTGATATGTACCCTGAAGAAACCATCAACTCTGTGAATTCGACTGACTCTCAGTGTGTGTGTGTGTGTGTGTGTGTGTGTGTGTGTGTGTGTGTGTGTGTGTGTGTGTGTGTGTGTGTGTGTGTGTGTGTGTGTGTGTGTGTGTGTGTGTGTGTGTGTGTGTGTGTGTGAGTGCGGGTGTCTGTGCGTGTGTGTATGATTAAGAGATAATATCCAGCCTGGAGCTCAAAGGGGACTCACAGCGTGTGGAGAAGATCTTGCTTCGGTAGAACTTCTCCCACTCCTCAGGCACTGGCAGAGCCATGACAGTAACGGCATACTGAGACCCCAGGGAGAGGCCGGGGAAAGGGTCTGACTTGTACACCTGCAGAATACAGCAGAAATAATTTGGTGGTTTTCCTAGACAAGCTGTATTTTTGTGTTTCATAAGGTGATACGTCATTGCATTTTATACCTATCTTTAATAATGAAACAGAACAGCTTTCTTGAGTAACATGACATTTCTTTAAGAAATGAGGTGTGATTCTTATTCACATTTTCACAAAGGGGATGAGTAATTCATATTTATTTAGGTAACTTTGTGTTTAAATTGTTAATGTTATTGTCTTTATCTTTTTTTCAGATCTTGTAAATGAATACCTTTTGACTGTTTTCTAGATTTTAATCACATTGTATATGGTTCCTGAATATTTTTTTCCTCATGCTCTGCTTTCTTTGCACAATAATAACTTGTTGTACTCATATCAAATGTTCTTTTCTTGATTTTCCTTCAAATTAAAAGCCAAGACAATTTCATTTCAGCAACCAGGCAGTTCAAAGTGCTTCACACTCGACATGATCGGCATCAAGGCAAAAGGAAAAATAAACATTCAAATAGAACATTTAACAGAAGCTGTCTGTTAAAAGTTCTCACAACATTTGTGAGCAGCGTGTCATGTCGTACATGAAATGGTATGTAAAGACCTTCAGGACATTTTCGTAACAAGACACTACAAAAATAAGAGGCTTCACTTCTGGTATTTACAACTTGATCGTTTTATCCTCGTAGTATGATGTCACTGTGATGTTTTCTAAAGCATACAACCATTTCACAGTTACAAAGCTGATATATTATGTCCAAAATCTAAAAGATGAAAGTCTTATTCTCTGAACGTTTTTGATATAACAGCAGAACAATTCGGATTCAAATTCATTCAGTGATGAAACAAAATGTCAAACTAGAGATTAAGTAAAAACAAAGCATTAACTTTTCTGTTTATCCAAACTCTAAATAAGATGGGAACATTACAGTGAGTAAGAACTCCCAAGAAGAAGAAAAGCCCAAACAAGTGGGGCCCCTCTTACCCTTTGAGCATGTGACGCTGGGAGAGAGAGGTTACGGTGGAAGAGAAAGAGCTGACAGGCAACACTCGAGCCCCCCAAAGCCTGTAATGACACCTGGAAGCCCCGCAGGAAGGCGATCCCTGCAGCATAAACAAAGGAACAGAGCAAATTTACAGACTCAGCTGCAGCCCATCTTTCAAGTTGTAAATATTATTCAGTGTCAAATACATGTGTGCGCTGCATGTGCTACCATGTTTAAGCTCACAGTCAATTAAACTATAGGCTGAAGATGAGAGTTTGTCATCAGTCACCGCCTGAGTCCTATACACAGATTTAATAAAAGAGCTGTCTGTCAAACTTTTCTTTAACTTTAATAATTATTACAAAGTGTGCCACCCTGAAAGTAATCTTGTTCATGTCAAACCCTGGCAGATAAATGACTTCAGGGTCGATATGTTTGACATTTCAAAAAGTCTCAAAGCTTGTGAGAGACTTTTGACAAATTAAACCATTGCATGACTTTTGCCAAATTTTAAATACACATCATGATGTGTGTATTTGAGTGTAAATCTGTTACAACATACCATAGTAACTGGGCTTCCAGGATACAACAACAGTGTCAGATTTGGGGTTTTGCTCATGTACAAACTCGACCTTCACATCATTTGGTGCTTGGACATAGTGTTGGCAGATTTTAGGGTCTTCTTCTCCGAGCAGTTCAAAACACGGCCAAGGAATACAACCTGCAGAGTATAAAAGAATAAATAGTATAAAAGGTATTCAAAGATTTTCAGTACATAATGATTTCAAAACAATAGTCAGTTTGCAGTAGAATTCTTGATGTTAAACAAAAATGGATATTGAGCAGTATTCAGTTTTTTCAAACAAATATACTATTTATTACAAGTAAGCAATGTAATAAATAGTAATAAATTATTAGGTGAAACAGGAATAAATAAATACAATTCTGGGGGCACAGATGGCCTAGGAGTTAGCTTGCTCCCCATGCAAGGAGGCAACAGTCTCCAAAGCGGGCGGCCTGGGTTCAAGTCAGACCTGCGGCTCCTTTCCCAACATCCGTTGAACACATGGTAACATGTTGATTTAGCAGAAACAATTTCCCTTCATTATTTACCTCTACTTAACTGTTGATGTTAAAAAATAAATATAAGCAATAATTAGCACCAAGCATAGGGTGACGTCTGAATATGCCTTTATGTCAATCAGTGCTATAGCCAAGACCACTGCTGACTTAACCACTAGAACAACAGGACTAATGGCAAAGTTCAATACTGATTTGTCTTGGACGTGTCAATTAATTTTGGGGTTGCAGCTGTTGCTTAGCTAGCCAGCTTATCACGCTAACAGAACCTGCTGCATTACTGCATTACTGAAAAGAGAGTCAGCGTTTTCCCAAGAAGAGAGCTTCCTTTGAAAAGAACCACGAAATTAATAAGCTGCATTTTATACAAACATACCACAAGTGTCTATTAAAAACAGGGCAGCTCATAATGAAGCGTATGTTTTACTTTCAGTCTGCTGCATTACCAGGTAAAAAACTCCCCACAGGAGCTTTAATATTAAACTGGAATCAATGGATTGGGGGGGGGGGGGGGGGGGGTTGTACAATGGGATAACCACAGCTTTCTTCATTTACCGGATAAACACATTGAGCGTTTTCATCACCTCAGCGATAACTTATCTAAGCGTTCTTTATTTGCTCTTAAGGCAAGCCAAATCCTGAGAACAAGAGCAAACATCAGCTCTTAACAATGCATATACTGTTATGTGGCTTGAAGTTAAGGGCATGCAGGATGGAGACCTGGAGGGTCTTTAAATCCTAAAGTCAATGCTAGGACACACTTTCTCAGTACAGTATAAGTAAACAGTAAAGTAGAAGCAGGTTGGTTTAGCCGGTGAGAGTGCAGCCTGTTTAAATCACACTTACTTCCAAATGCATTCATAGATTTAAAGCCCAGAGCCCTCTTGATGTCATCTCGGGTTATCCTGCAGTATTCACATCCTGGTCCCCCCTACAGAGGAGAAAATCAAAACAAGGGATTTAGTCCAAAAATTGTCATCTGCTTTATTGCCTTGCTCATTAAAAGTTTTACGCCTGTGTTAAATCAGGAGAGGAATCTGACGTTTTTAGGTCAGGTACTCAAAAACAAAAGTCATTGAGCTGAAACATGTGTGGTTATGGAAATACTGTACTGAAACATTGACATGTTTTAAATTCAAACATAGCATTGGTCCATGGTTTAAACAATTTCAGAACAGTGTATGCTCTTAGAGTGAGAGTAATTGGGCAAGAATGTGTTAGAGCGCTGCTTATCAATCAATCTTTATTTGTATAACAAATGTTATCTGAGGAAACGCCAAAGAGCAGATAAGCCCTTACTCTTTGCTACTATATATAATCTACAAAGACCCAACAATAATCCATAATGAGCACAGCACTAAGCACTAAGTTATTGTGGCAATGAAAAACAGCCTTTTGAAGGCAGAAACCTCGAACAGAACCAGACTAATGTTGAACGGCCATCTGCTGAAACTGTGTTGGGGTTGTAAGGGAATGGAGATAGAAGCAAGGGAAATAAGAATTACAAGCAACAACGAAAAACTAAAACCCAAGGCACTTTAAAAGAAATACAATTAGGCTTTTTATAAGTCATAAATGATTCTCCAAATCAAAAACTGTAGGTTTAAAAAGTCTTGCTTAGGAAATAGAAACCAAAAATCATCCTGTCCTAAGGCTCCTGTCCCCAGAGCCAAGTCTTCATTATAGTGCAAAATAACAGTCAAATATAAATCAGGCCCTTCTTGTTTATGTTATTCATCAAATTGAAAGAAACCTCCAACTTAACTTGACCTCCTCGTCCTACAGTATAAGGGTTAAAAGAGAATACGTTAACTTAGAGTTTGTGGCTGAAATACACAACGAGTGACCAAGCGGTGTTGATGACCTTAACATTATACATGATCAGCAAACAACCCGTGAGACCTTTGTGCTTGTGTTGAAGCAGCTTCATGCTCTTCCCAGTTCACCAATTTGTTCTTTCCACCTGTTTGTTGATACTGCGGATGAAATTATAACAATGATATAAAGGCATGACAGCTGTTGTTATAATGTTCAGTCGGCCATCTTGGATTGCTGAGGCACTTTTGTTACATCATGTCTTGCATCTTAAGATGAACAGAAGTAGAAAAGCAAATACGCGATGAATTTAGATGACAGACAGTTTGACTCTATGAATGCAAACAGCTAAAGATGAAGAGAAAAACATGATTTTTTTTCTATTACATGTAGCCTATATGACTGACTGAATAATACTGACAGTATTGATCATTGTTAGCAGGCGTTTAGAGGTGAGAATGAAGCAGGGCTTGTAGGTCCCTCTCAAATCTTAAATGTTTATGTCAAACAAGTCTGCATTACATAGTGCAAAATAACAACAACAACAACAACAACAACAACAAAAAATCTGTCTAATACATATAGAACAAACAGATCAGGTCCTCATTATTCAATAAACTCTTGGTGGACAGCCGTCTGACTGTTTAAACCTTCTCAGTAATACTAGCTCATTTTTCCACACTGGAATGTGGCTGTTAGGAATAACTCCGCTTTCGCCTCGAGATGTAACCGTATGGCCTACAAATCCTTTTCCTGCCTGCTTTTGGAACTAACATATCCCTAAATCAAGCCTTCTTTGAGGGTTTGCACGTTCATACTTGTTTGTCCAAAATACTTTTTTCAAACTCTTCCTATCACAACAAAACTCAGAAACAGTGAAGGGCACTGATGGCGCATTACAAACAGAAGCACAGAAGTTTACAAGCTGTTGAAACATATGGCAATAAAACACACATCAAGGGCGACGATAGCCTAGCAGTTAGTGGATGTCCATGTACAGAGGCCTAGCTCTTCAGAGCACGGCTCGGGTTCTCATCGAGCCTCCTTTCCCTCACCTTATCTATTTTCCTGTCTCTAAAATAAAATATCCTTAAAATGAATCTAAAAAGTAAAACAACACTTCAGGTGGCTAACAAGAAGAATCCAACAAATTGATGTGAGCTCACACACTGGAATTAATTCTGTGTAAAAAGACCTTGTTTTATGTATATCTCTCATCCTCATTATTTAATCTGATTTGGTCTTGTTTATATTTTCCTTTTCCTTTACATTTTTGGAAAATCTTCACAAATCTGCTACTACTGTATTTCCAATTTACAGTGTCCACATTTAAAAAAAAAAAATCTCCTTTAACGGATGAATGTGCAACTTTTTGATCCAGTAGATGTCAATATTCTGAAGCCTCCGCTCTCCTCCAAAGACACACCTCCATCGCCCTCCAATCATGTTTGCATGAAGGAGTTATCCAATAGAACGCACCATAATGAAGCGTAAGTGGAGGAGAAAAAAAGGCCTTGGCTCAAGCTGCAGTTGTTTTGGCATGTGATGTTAGCAGACTTTGGTTGGCACGCAGCTTAGTATTGTACATAAATTGACACAGAATGACGAGATCTAAAGACACGTATGTGACAAATAATCCAAATAATCAGTGAGTATGTTCTTCTTCTTTTCTCTAATCCTTGACTAAAACAGTTTTATACACAAGGCCGTCCTATCCATGTAAACATGACGTTACCACAGCCCGACCACAACACAGCTAGTGGAACTCATGCTTCTCACTCACTATCGACATAACTCAGAGAGACATTTACAGAGCATAGACTTGATTTCTGCTTTATTTATGTGTTAAATATTGCACTCCACATAAACAAATGAGTTTTTTGTCTGTGTGGAAAAAAATACTACATTACAAAAGTCCAGCATTAAAAGATTCAGCATCCCACATTACTGAGATAAGGTTATTTTTTTATAAACTTCATTTACTAAGCGAAGCAAAAAAAAGGTTTCCAAAATTCCAAACGTGCACATGCTTTTTATTATTGGCTCGAACCATCTTTCATCAAATAAACATGTCTAAAGAAGCATTACACACGTCATGATAGCCTTCCTATAATGGTCAACCCTCATGATGTTCTTGCCAGTGTCAGTTTCAGCGGCTCCTGGTTTCTGTCTTGAACACTTACAGTCAGACCAGAAAACTGAAAGTACAAACAAATATTTAATAAAGACAATATCAATCATGTGTCCAGGGTCCTGTGATAACTGAGTGAAATCAGAATGTGAGTCAATATGCTTTGATGTGGAAGCCTTACTTCTAACTCAGTCAACCTGACTGGGGATGAGGAGCAGGTCTATATACTGAAAACTTGCCCTGCAGGTTTAAAGACCATAACTCGAACAACAGGTGGAGAAAATGAGAGAGAAAGAAATGTGGCGTCTTCCCTCAGGCAATGCGAGCATGAAAGTCTGCATGTCTGTGTGTATTTGTGTGGTTCTCAATGGTAGCTGAACTGTCAAGTGAGGTAATGGCCATCACAAAGTCTTTGTAGCCTAAATTGTTTCTTGCACGCAAGCTGATGAGAGAACATACGACATAATTAGCTCACCTGGCACAATGGAAAGATTCTCCACAACGCACTTGACAGAACAATTTAGGAAAACGCATAACTTCATCTGAAGGCTCATTTGGTTCAGCCTAGGTGAATGTTTTTGCTGCTCCTGTTTCAATATGATTTTGTGGTTAATATTGACTAAAAGATAACAAACATCAAAACCTTCAAATGTGTTTTTCTTATATAAAAATCTTTGTGGTAAGACTCACTTAAAGATGAAAGAAACACACTGTCAAAATGTCTTTCTGTAAAGTACTTAAAAAAACCTGAAATACACTAAACTCTAAAATTAACTTTACAGTATTTTGTTGTGAGTGAACAAAGTCTTCAGTTTCACCCAGCGTGCCACGGAGGTTTGAATTCTTTTTCATATTAAAAACCCTTTCAATCATCACAAAGAACCAGGTGCCCTCCTTTAATGTCAATCTATTGGCTCAGTTCTTACTATGTATAAGTTCTGCTTCAACTGTGTTTAAGATTTTTTTTTTAAGTGCCACCTTGTGCAAACATTGTTTTAAATGGTATACATTTGCAAAATTCAGATACATTTCTGCCTTTGCATTCAAAAAGACCGACTTTCCATGGAGTGTAAGTGTGAAAACAGCGGATGTCTCATCACAAATTTTCTGAAGAAAGATTTTTCGTCATTAAAACAGCATAAATATATCTATGCTGCTTTGCATATCTGTTAACGTCTGACCTCTCAAAAAAAACAAAAACAGCTGACATTAGACACTGATATCACTTAACTAATTTAAGAGGATACTAAAGAGGTGATAGAGGCATGTGGTAGATCTTTATGAAAGGCCACTGTGTAATTAAATAACAGTTTTTAATTGCTGGGATTTCCCTATGTTGTTACTTAATGTTTGTGTTTGGCTGTAATTCTTGTCAAAAGAGATTTTTTAATCTCAATGGGACATCCTGGGAAAGAAAATGTGTTGTTACTTCTTAGGGGACCCTAACCCTTAATTTAGAACCACAGCTTTAAGTTATGATCAAATCAGCCAAATATTTATTATTTTTGTGTTGCTCTCTTTTTGTTTGATTTCAATATATGCTTCGAGTAATTGACAAAAAGAAAACTTTTGAGTTACAAAAAAGGAGCAGTGAGTTGTTTAGAGCTGCCTAATGATGTCATGTGCTGCCTCTTTTTCTTTAGGTTTCTTAGTGAGTCTTCTCATCCCAACTGGTCAGAAGTGCAGCGTGTGAAATAAGAAACAATCTCAGTCTGGTATCGTTTGAATCAAAGAACATACCTGATAAAGTAGTCATCTAACTATAGTGATATGATTGCATAACAAAGAGGACAGCTGCCAATATTAACATCAAAGAGGCAGCAAATAAATCTTCTGTCGGTTTCAGTTATTAAACCACAAACAAGTCCTGGTGGGTGGCTGTCGCTTGGAGGTGCTCGGCAGCTCCTCCACTTTATACGACAGAGAACAATGTAAACATGCAGCTGGAGGAGAAGCAGCGTGTTACAGTTCAGGTCAGCTGTGATCCATAAGTGTTTTAAACCAGACTACTTAATAGAAACTAAAATCGTAACTGAATATGGAAATAAATGTCGATGTTTTGAAGTCGCTTGAGAGGAAAGCCTGCTCACGTCAACAGAGCAGAACTCGGGTAAAAGTTTGTGAATCCAGCTTACCTGTCGTATACAGTCCAGACTGCAGTCATGAGGAGTGATGGCAGCGGCTGTGACATCCTCCTGAGCCACGAGCTGCTGCCCCAGTGTCAAAAGATGGAACAAAGCAAGAGCTGCCTTCCACATAATGCTAAAACTGGCACCACATTCTCCAACTGTGAGCTCCAGCTCTCAAACGGACTTTTATACACACTCTGCCTGCACTGAGTGGCTATCAGGAGCTGCAGGAGAGTGCAAACCTGTGTCAGAGTGTCCGTGTGAGAGAGATAGAGAGAGAGTGACAGGACCATGGGAGGAGGGAAAGACAGAGACGACGAGGGGAGTGGTGTCTTGAGGCTACGGGTGGAGGCTCACTGTACATGTTTAAACAGTGACGTTGCCAGACTAGTTCATTCTGAACAGTACAAGCAGAAGGCAAATGGCAGGTTTGGCTCGAAAAGACAGTTTATGGTTAGACGCCTGAGCCAGGAGACAGTGTTCATTTCACGCTCAACATAAACACACATGAATGATTGACATATTTTCAAAAGGAGGCGAAAGCCTGCAAGATTCGGTGCCAGATAAATCAAAGGTTTGTCTTCACTCCAGGTAGTGGTCATAGACATTTCTTTTTTTATTGAGCACAGATGCTAACCCATGTTCATGAGCTATTTACAAATAATTGTGAGGTCGTTTTCACAGGAAACATTGCATTCAGTCAAACACATTTGGAAAAACCAGCCTTTCAAATAAGTAGTAAAATAAATCACGAGTTAACAGGTTATCAGACTTTGATGCACTATAATGTATTGGAGTAAAATAAATTGGAAAACACCATTAAAAGTTTGTGTGAAGGATTCCAGAGAGAGGGGGAGACAGCTTTTTCACCGGATCTGAAAAAATAAAACAAAAACAAGATTACTTTATCAGAATGAATCTTAAATGTCCCGACATCACCTCTCTTGGAATTTCGTTGATTAAAGCCGTTGTAAAGAATAACATGATTGCAGCTATTTTGTAATAATTAATCTTTGGAAAACAGCGTGCGTATGCCAGGCATCTGGATGAACTGCAGCTCTGTTGTAGCGTGCCTGCGCTGGAAGAAGCTGGCAGCTCCACCATGTTGGAGATGATTTCCTCCACGTCACAAACACAGAGTTGTTTATCCAGTTCCAACAAGGGAATCATACTTTTAATAGTTCCATGATACATTCGCTTGACAATGAAAACACAGGTTGTGAGAGCAGATTTATTCCTCATTCACATGAGACAGCCACATGCTTTCACTAAACTTCATGTTGTCATCCTTAAAGTTCAAGATTAGGAAGCTTAGAAGTCTTTCTAGTTAAACCTTTCTGACATTTTAAAGGCCAATTAGTACCATGAACCAACAATGGGTCTTATTAGGAAGTACTCATGCATGAAACACTGACAAACAGAACTATCATGTGGCATTTACGAGGGATCAAACCAGATATTTGTTACGAGTGAGTTACTTCATCTTAAGTGGTTGAGATACCTGGAGGCTTAGAGTTCCTTCCAAAGTCACCTCTTATTAATTAAAGGGGAAAAAAAGGCTCAAGAATCGGCTGAATATTTAACCCTGGATCTTTTTGACTAGAGCTCCAGGCTGTGATGTGAAGAGCTTCTTTATTTACGGCGTGAGAGGGTAACTTTTTAAAGCTGTTCAGACACCTGCCTGACAGATATACTGTCTCCCTACACAGAACAATAAAAGTACTGGTTAGACAAGAAATCATGTCTGAAGTTTTCTGTATTTAGAGCTGAGATTTGAGCTGCAAAAGAATACAAATAAAAAATATGAATTAAGCTAAAATAATAGCAGATATTATTCACATTATATTATCATTGTTTTAGTTGGCTGTTATATATCATTTAAAGCTTCTATGAGACTTTTTGAGTTATGGTGATTTCGGCGCCCCCTGCAGACCAAAAAAGGGTATCTCCCACGTCTTGGTTGAAGTTGTTGTTGTGTTATGACATACATAATTATTTTTAAATTCCTGTCCTACAATTCACAATGAATCATTGGCATTGAAGCTAATAAGTATGAAGGAACAATCAATCTTATCTCTGATTTTCCTTTGTGTTTCGAGATCATTAAAGAGGCGGCTTTTCTAACGTCAGTTTGTTTTAACAATCTTCTTTCTGATGTTCCTGCTTTTATTAAGAGGCGGCTTTTTTAATGTCAGCCTGTTTTATAACCAGCCAACAGCTCCACACGTGAACTTCAGTGTAACAATTAAAACACTGAGCTTTGTCAGGTTAGGTTTTTATATATATATATATATATACCTTAATGTCTAACTTCACTTTTGAAAGTTATTGTCTCTAACTCTTGTCCAACCTCGTGTTAAACGACAGCATGGGCGTTGTTTTTCAATTTGCTTCTCCAGCTCGAGTTAAAACCTCTTCACTCTTTATCTGAGCGTCATCAAGCTGTCAGAGCTTCTGTGACCGTTTCACCCCGACAGAAGAGAAACATGACAGTGAGATTCACTCAGGTCACGCCAAGAGGTTACATTCCAGAAAACTGTGAAGAACTGATGACACCTGGTGGGTGAGCAGCAAGTAGAGACTACACAGGATGTCGGCAGCCTCCAAGTCGCCATCTGCACATGATTTTCAATCTTTTAAAACCGTATTACCTAATTCGTAACGGATATCGCTCTATGATCTACTACAAAATACATGCCATGTGTTTTCCTCCTAAATTCAAAAACTGGAATAATCTCTGGAGGAGAAGTGTGTGACGCACACAAACAGCTCTCACCGTATATTTGTCCCACTTCTTCTCAGGATCGTACGGCTCCCAGCGACTGGCAGGGAAGATGTGTTTGTTTTTCTCATACCAGCTCCTCAGCACCACCTTACCTGCGTGAGACTTCAGAGAAGGAAACCAGGGTTAAACTTAGACAGGGCTTTTGAATGCACTTAATGCCAGACTCATCCTCATTCTCAGAAGAAATACAAGTGTCCCAGGGTGCCTCTGTCATGCATTTGTATTGGATCCATTTGTTGATGGGTGGTTGCCTCTGTGTGCTGTGTGAGGTCAGCTGCATTGAGTTAAGCCAACAGTTCTGTGGCCAGGCTGTTAAACTGAACTTCTATGCCTCATTTGCTGTTCCAGATGGTTTTCAAATGTCATACAGGGAGCATGGATGAGAGATGCATCGGCTGTAGCCTGCAAATCTTTTTATCGAGGCTAAGTTAAACAGCACTAACCCCTCATATGAGGAAGACCTCCTTTGAGCTAACTAAACAGCGCTAATATTAGCCTTCTCGCACAACAATGCAGCTTGAGTTGTTTTGGTTTCACGCTGGTGCTCAAGGGCGACTTATTAAGATAAAGGGTTTCACACCATTGTGATGCCTCAGATGAAGCTTTAGCTCGCTATGAGCTATGTTCACATGAACTGGTGCCAACGTGAAGGTGAAATAAACTTCTGTCAGGAGTTACTTCAAATTCCAGTCCGACATGTTGCCAACAGAAGAAATGTGTCAAACATGCAGAGCAGCTAACAGACGTTAAGACTGTGAGTTTAAGCTAACATGTAGTATTTTATTTTTGTTCACCTTACTTCATACCCTTATTGCAATATTGAACAAAGTGAATGCACACAGTGTGTTTTCCTTATATCATGCAGACCTAAGAAGAGAAAAAAAGAATTCAAGTATAATATAGTGAAGAGTAAATGATAAATAGACTTTGTGCTTTTTTAGTCTTTCAATGACTCAAAGCACTTTTACACTGCAGGTCACACCTACACATTCACATACTAAAGGTCTATCGTGAGACCATCAAAGGTAACTAATTTGATTCACACGCAGTCGTACGAAGCAGTGGGAGCAGTTCAGGGTTAAGTGTCTTGCCCGAGGACACATCGGACATGTTGCTGCAGGAGCTGGGGATCGAATCCTCGACCTTGCGATTGAGAGAGGATGATTCTACCAACTGAGCCGCATAGAGTAAGACTGTATAATTCAAATGTTGGTCGTTTACATTTAGGCCTACCTTAATTCACATTTATTCAGCACAACCTCCTGCACTGCATTCAAAGCTAAACGTTTAGACAAGAAGATGACACAGTGGCAGGTTTCTCCACTATCATGCAGAATGAGACATTTCCTCTCATACTCTAATTTTTCCTCCATCAATGTTAATTTGTACAGCACCAATTTATAACAAATGTTATCTGAAGACACTTTACCAAAGAGCAGGTAAAAGACCTTACTCATTGATCATAGCAAAGATTGTGATTTAATCCAATACTCTTACCTCATCTTTCTCTACTGTGGCGTCGTTAACCAGCCGAATGTCATCGTGGACGTCAAAGCTGAAGAGAGGACCTGTGGGGGGGAAGCAAAAATATTCATATTTTTCATCACAACGCAACAAAAACAACCACTGAAGACAATATAAAGATGTATTTCAAAGCGGTTGAGTGTGAACTTACCAGACTTGCCTCTGGCTTTGGTCACAATGAAGTCATAAAAACTGTGGTGCTGAAAGATTGAACAGATAAATTGTAAGGAAATTCAACGACACAGCTGCTGGACAGATTCAAACGGCACAAACAAGTCTGACTTCAAACATAGTTTCATCCTGTTTCAACCTTAAATCCTCTTTTCAGTCAATACCCCGCAATGTATTATTACGGCCAAAGTAAGGGGAAAAAAATCTGAGATTTCGAAATTAAAGTCATAAATTTATGTCAAAATTAGAAATGTACAACAATACATTTCGCAAGAGAAGAAAGACGTACATTTACGAGAACAAAGTCATAAATTTACAAGATTAAAGTCGTTGGAAGTTATTTTAGTCTATAGTTATATCAGAAGAGCAGCAGGCGTCTGTACGAAAAAATGAGGAACGTGGAGCACTTTGTGAAGTTATACTTTGTAAAGGTTTCACAAAGGAAATACTTCATGTTTCTGCACGTCAGCATCATGTCATGAGTATCAAGGCCCTGATAAAAATGGGGCTTTTCCGGATATTGAACCACACTGACTTCGTCGACGAAATCGTCTCTTTTGTGGCCGAGGAAATGTCTGAGGGTTCTCCTTTCATCGTTTTCGTGCAGGTGGATCGCTGCTCTTCTGATGCAACCTTTGAGAATAATAATTTTAACAGTAGCCTAATTCAATCCATTTACAATTTCTAAATATTTAATAATCAGAAAGTTACGTCTTTATCTTCGTAAATGTATGAATTTAATCTCAAATTTTTTTTTTTTTTCCTTTAACGTGGCCCTAATACTCTGTCGTACCAATGTCCTCATTTATTTGAATAATAACATTTTTCTTAAAACATATAAACACCATGTAGGCTTTGCTGTGAGATTCTCTACTACTAGCTTCAACCATAAGTAACTATTTTCTCTCACTATGTCAAAGAAACAGAATACACAAAATATTTAAAATGTAAAAGATGGTCCATTTAAAATGTAGTCCAAAGAATACAGCTGCACTTCAAAGTAATATAAGCAGTGTGTAGGTGTGTGTGTGTGTGTGTGTGTGTGTGTGCGTACGTAGACAAAAATAAACACATTGGTTGGAGGTATTGAATCAGCTGCATCACTGGAGTGAAAGTTAAGTCAACAGAGTATCCAAACAGAGTGCTGTGGCATGGGGAATTAGTTTTGTACACAGAACATACATGTGGGATAATCAGGTCCTCTTTGATGTACATCAGCTGCTCCACTCCTGCAGACCTGCGCAGAGAGAGACGAGAGATAAATTCTAACACACTGTTAGAAGACAGAGTATTTAAGACTCTGAGGGAGGAACAATGCTGGAAGTTGTTACTGAAACTGGTTCAAGATGGAGTGGCTGACAAGTGAATTAGTGGCTGTTTTTGAAACCGCCTACTACGTGCGACTTTCCACTGCAGCATGCAGTATGTACTCCATCAGGCACACTGTGTTCATCATGACTGCCAGTCGGTGTTTATTTTGCATTTTATGTCAGCAGGTTATCGGTCTTGAGATGCCAAACTAAATAAAAGCTGCTAAAAAACGCTGCTAAAATGTAGCATGTATTTAAAGTCTGAAAAAAGGTGACGAGTGATTCACTGTGATTTTCACAATTCTGAGAATAAAAAAAAAAAAAGATAATATGTGGTATCTTTCTATGGTTTGGTCTGATTGTGATGATTTCCCCTGCTATGATAGCTGCTGCTGCCCCTCATTTCTATCTCTGACCTGGCGCTTTGCATTGTGGGAAACAGTACGTGGGGAACTGGTTTGATGCATACTGTAAATTTTGTCCTGAATCAGTACGCATCAGGGGAGTTTTGGCATACAAAACTGCAGATTTCACATTTGAGAGATGTAGAAGATACATTACATTAAAGATAATATAATTAAAAACTAAATGTCTGCTTTTTATCTAACTGTTTCTGATATAAGCCACAGACCTTCAACTAAAAGAGGGTGTCTTTGATTGTTATTCATTGTTTTACCAGAAAGTTATAAAACCTCATGGCTGCACTCACCTGTGGGGGGAAAAGCAGTACGGCATGTTTTAGTGACAAAATGAACTTTTTCAGTCTGGAAAGGATTACGGCTTAACACTGTAAAGCTTTCTTTCATGATGTGCATATTCATTCACAACAGAAAGAAAATAAACTTAATTCAATAACAGGAATGTATATTTGAAACTCCTCTACTCTTCAAGGACTGACCTGAGCTCACTGAAGTCTTTCCTGAGGACCTCCAGGGCTCTTTGCAGAAAGTTCTGGATTGTATTTCCCTTCTTCATCTGACAAGTGAGCACAGACAGAGACATAATGTAGACATTAAGAGAGTAACATCTATGTTAAGTTTATTCTTTGACTAATGAAAACAGAAGAACATGCTACAATCTCAGTTGCTTTAGGTCTTCTGAGCAGCATGTCTGCACATCATGCTTTACCTTGACAGTCTTACGATGTCCAGAGCCGTCCCAGTAGCTGAATGTGATCTCAATCTCCTCACCTGGAGACAAAGACACACACATCAGTATTTGAAGAGTAAGTGTGAGTTTACGGTGAAAAGATAGAATAGCACTGAACACTTAAGACACCTGACAAACAATTTACACTTTGTGGACAGAAAGTCAGCTGGTAATGAAAGCTACACACACAAGTGTGTGTGTGTGTGTGTGTGTGTGTGTGTGTGTGTGTGTGTGTGTGTGTGTGTGTGTGTGTGTGTGTGTGTGTGTGTGTGTGTGTGTGTGTGTGTGTGTGTGTGTGTGTGTGTGTGTGTGTGTGTGTGTGTGTGTGTGTGTGTGTGTGTGTGTGTGTGTGTGTGTGTGTGTGTGTGTGTGTGTGTGTGTGTGTGTGTGTGTGTGTGTGTGTGTGTGTGTGTGTGTGTGTGTGTGTGTGTGTGTGTGTGTGTGTGTGTGTGTGTGTGTGTGTGTGTGTGTGTGTGTGTGTGTGTGTGTGTGTGTGAGACACTCACTCTTAATTTTCTCTTGTTTGAGCTCCCATTCCTGTCTGAGCTCCTCTCTGAGGCGATTCTCCTCCTCCTAAACACAGGTCGACATGTTGCTTTTACATTTCATTGGGCACTTGAATATAAAAAATCATTATGTCACAGTAAAGGATTTACAGCTTTACCACTGTATAAACCGCACGGACAGCCGTATAAACAGAAAATCCAGCCACAAGTGTTTCATGGACAGGTTTTTCAATCTTATCTTTTGGTTGCGTAAGGCTTAGACTTAAAACTTAAACTACAGCGTCTGTCTGTTTAAAACAAATACAGCTGAAGGGGATAGTTGTGAAAGTATATCTGGTTAGCCTGGTTTTTAACGAGTTACTTCATGCCTTTATTAAAGTTTGGTTTGCAGCTTACCAGATAGGTTTGTCATTGTCTTTCAAATAAAAATCACACATTAAACCTTTTGCTTGAACTGAGATAAACACATGAAGAAAAACGCTACACAGACACACATCTTATATTGAGAGACGCTGCCTTGATTGGTCAGGGTTAAATGCCTTGCTAGAGGGCAGCCGCCAGTGTCCAGGAGGTGACTGGGCACCTTACACTGTGCTGGATTTGGACTCTGGCCACAGGACTGCACTACTGCCAAACCCACATAACACACAAACAATGTTAAACAGGGGACAGCTACATTCCTACATGCGTCTGCCTGTTGATACACGTCTGCTTGGGTTGTCATGATATGAGATTTTTATAAAGCAAATGCATGTAGTGCAGCACGTGAGGTGGAAGAGAGCGTGTCCCTCTGGTGCTCTAGTGTGGGGATCCAACGTGCATGCCAACATGTTTCAGTCGTGTTTTCTGTAACCCGATGAATTAAAGGCTTTTTAACTACTCCTCTGTGGGCCTCAGACCTCTTCAACACCAGGATTTTAAACTTCTATACAATACTAGTAAAACATTCAAATGATATTGATGCCTGTTTCTGCAATAATGGCATGCTAAGCTCCTGCATACTATCAAATACTACCTATTGAATTTCCCTTGGGATCAATAAAGTATTGAGCTGTCTATCGAAACGATGCAGAATGGTTTGCACAAAACAGATCCACTGTTCCTCCACTGTTCTCCATCTATTAGTAAGAGACATAAACATCACTTTCAATTGCATAGGATCTCAGCAATACATGCAGACGTATTTGCCAACATATGAACCGAATTAATCCATTTTGACAACCTTAATGTCTGCACCCACACATTCCTTCCCCAAAGCATTCCTGTCAGTTCAAGCAAAAAGGCCAATATGATAAAATAAGTTCATCAGAGCTTTGAATCCCTCCTTTTAGTCTTCACAGTTTGATTTGTAATGTGATGGAAATCAGCTTCACACATACAAAAGAGAACAAAGTGTGATGACAAATTGCAGCCTTCTCACCTCTCTGTCTCGATCAGGCAAGAAACTTGTGTCCACATCTGGATTTTTACCAAGTTTCTTCTTCTTAACTGGAGCGTCTGAAAGACAAAGACAAACTTTATCATATGTATGTCATTTCTTTTTCAAAGAGCAAAAAATGCAAAGGCGACGGCAGCTGTATCATTACCTGTTTTACAGTGAGCAATGCATGCTGATCTTTATTCCCTCATAAATTAAGTTCAGATTATATTTACCTTTTTTGTTTGTTAACATATAATGCAAAATAAAGAAATGCAAGACCCACTGGCAGAACTTATTGCAACCTAAGTTATTGTATAAGTTATATATAAGGTATCTGTTCAAGCCGTCCCCCACAGTTTGGGCCACATGTGATCCGCAGATTGAGGAAACATGTATCGTGGCGTTGCATGAATTGAATCTGGAGGGTAATGCTAAAAGTGCTTTCTTAAAACCTGCTTTAGTCTGTAGCTGTAAACAAAACCAAAAGACTCTGTTATACAGCTCTGTGCCCTGCTCATTAACTGAAGACATAGTCTTCTGATCCTAGCTTCCTGTCGGATGTTTTGTGCTTCAGAATCAGCCAATGACACACACACACATGCACACACGCCCACTAAATGAATGGTGTGCGTCTATCCTTTGTGTTCGACATTGATACAACTTAATACAAATATTTCAAAAGGTTTATGTTTGTGGAAAAAAAAAAGTCTTATGCAAAAAAAAAAAGAAAAGAAAAAGATCATTGTCTGGTTTCTAAATCGCAGGTTGTTCTGTTTCAGCTGTTTTGAGACCAAATTTTGACCGAATGTCACATAAAAACATTTTTATTTTATTCATCCTCGTTTTTTTCACAGGGGAACTCACTCTGGTTTAGTAACGCCATAAAACCTTCAAAGTGATTTAGTTTAGCTGCAGACTTGAGGAAAGTGATGGTGCAGTGTCTGCTTTTGATTACAGAAACCTTTAATTAATTAATTTTTTTTTTTTTTTTTTTAAATTGGGACATCACAATGACCTGTAATGGATTCCCTTAGGTCCTTTTATATATACAATATCACAAGCTTATCAGATGAACTTGAATGATTATGAAGTTAAAGAAAACACCTAAAGCCATTCACATCAGTACTCACAATCCAGTTCCTCCTCTTCATTTTCCTCCTCCTCCTCTTCTTCTCCTTCATCTTCTGGATTAAAAGACAAACTGGCTATTTTTCTCTTTTGTTCCTCCTTCCTCTTCTTCTCTTTTTGTTTCTCAAGCTTGCTGCAAAGAAGAAAACATAAACAATGAACACCTGACGTCACGAGTTAGAAGACAAATGGCCATAAATGATCAAACTTACTCAAACTGTTTATTGTTTTACCCCTGTTTAAATTCCTTTTCAATAAACCGTACATAGTTTCTCTGCAGGATTAAGCTCGAGTAATAACTGTTTTATTATTGATATTACAGTCATCCAAGAACAGGAGGTTCTCCTCTAAGCACCTGGGGATAGACCGTCTTTTATCTTGGCTCTGCTGTGTTAGTTATGACGTCAGGCTGGTCTCCAGTCTGTGTTTTGTTTTGTATTGATTGCTAGGTTATAACTGTTTTCACTGGAAAAACAGCACCGCAAGAATGCTACTCGACCCTGTTTCAACTACGGTGGAGGAGAACTACAACAACAGCTGCGAAAGGAGCTTCGGTGCAAGTAAGGACAACTTTTTGGAATTTGAGAGCCGTATCTTACAAACGAGAAGGAAACTTGGAAGAGCCAGGCGGAGATGGAAAAGAAGGTTCTTGGAACGCACTCAGTTTCCTCTCAGCCATATTACCAAAAACAGACCTCTTTGTATACATGACTTGATATAGTCTTTAAATCAACCTCAGTGACAGGAAGCACGATATAAATAAGACTACACCAAACATGGAAACATTTTTTAAGCGTTTCTCAATCCCTCCTGTTACATAAAGGTCAGTTTAATTGAAAAACGTTCAGGATATAAACATGCTCGTAAAGAACTGAAACACAGTGAACAGTACTTTGAAGAATCTGTTCTTCATTCACACTATATAATAGAAATAATATACTCTCACATTCCTGCTTATTGGATAGCCTCAGAAACAAACAATTTCCCACACACCTTCCGAACATTTCAAAAGCAGACTCTTCCCACACTATAAAGTTTGCGTTTAATGTCATGTCATTAACAGCTTGTTACGAGCCATATGCAGGTGCAGATAAGGTCATGTTGAATAGAGAGCGATTTAGCCCATTTGAAGGTCACATACGATCCTTATTTTCAACCAGTTTAAATAAGTCACAGACATCCCCAAGACATGTCTGTGAAGTTTCTGTCCTAATATCCACTCTGATCCTGTATTTAATCATGTCTATAAACTCTACTTCAGCCCTGCTCAGAACAGGCTGTTTTTGTGTCTGTAGCTTTAAATATGTAAATGAGTATACAGATGTTTCACTGTGGAGATTCCAGTCTGCATTGGACCGCATAGACTCAGTATTAAACTAGAGAGCTGCTATTTGGCTTCATTATGAAACAAGGTTTAGTATCATCAGATATGTGTATGCTGTCTGTAATCCATATAAATGGATCTAAATGTATCTCTTACAAGTCTGAATCAACGTTTATTCAACAATTATTTTTCCTCATGATAAGACACACATTTTTACTTGCATAAATGAAGTGAGATCACCAATGATACCTGGAGACACAATGTTAATGTCAGGTGTGAACTGACGTGTCATCAGGTCAACCATTACATGTATTATTACCATGTTTAATCAGCAAATGCTCCATCTCCCTCTATTTGTTATGTTGACTTCTGATGTGTGACTTTTTTTTTTTTTTTTTAAATCTCTGAGACCATCAATCAATAATCTGTCTCTGAATTTAAGATGTTAAAGATCAAACAATGGAGCCAGTGACCGGCATAATAAAGTCATGTGCTCTACATCCCCATTAAAAAAATGTGTGACATTGAGCCAGTAGTAAATAACTCACAGCTGGAGCTCCTTCGATTGCTCCTTCTTGGCCAGCTGTTTCTCTCGTTCCTTGACCAGCGCCTCCTGCTTGGCCTTCATGTCATTCAGTGTCACCAGACCTGATCAAGAGGTCAATAAAACAAGAATCACATCAATATGTTCTGTTAATCCCATTCACAAATATCTTATGAACAAAGTCAATAGATTGATTTAAAGTTATGTTGCTTTGTATTGGGGATGTTAATGATTAATCGGTTATCCATGGTAATAATTAAAATGTTTAAAAATGAATTAACTGTTTACAATTTTTTTGGTCACATGTAATACCATTAAATACCAAAAGAGGGCACACAAAATACTGTTAATACTAAATGAGGGGTTCTGAGAAAAGTGAGGCAAAAACAAAGTGAAAAGCAGAGAGAGTATTTTCTTTCACTTGCTGTGAGTAAACGGAGATCACAACTCACCTGTGATCATGTACATGTGCTCAACTCTCAAACTAAAAAAAACTCACTCCTGATTTATTTAATGTGCATGTATTTGTCTGATGATTCAATTTGCTGCTTTAACACCACCATTTCCCAGTTAAGTATCAATCAATGTATGTATGTAGGCCTCTTTATCAATCTATGTAGAAGCTATGCAGCATGGTGTAACTAAAAGGGACTGTTAGACATTTGGCCCATGTGGATCAGACTCAGAACTGAGCTTGTTTTGTTTTGTTTCTTTGCAGAAAAAATATAAAGCTGTGAGAAACTGTCAATAGGCTGTGATCAATAATCAAACAATTAACTTTTCTCCCAGTGCATATTAGACAGTTTTTTTTTTAAATCTCATGTCTTCAAATTAAGGGTTTACATATTTTGTGGGAAGTATTCCCCGCTCTCACATTTTGATACTTGGGGCATTATGTGAGGAAGTGTTTCAGGTCATAGGGCTTGTTGTTAATATCCCAAGTAATCAGCACTTCCTGGATATGAGTGGGAACAGGGAAGTAGGGGGAAAGAAGGTGAAGACGGGATGAAGTTAAAAAAAAAAAAAAAAAGGAAGAGGGGAGGAAATGAAAGGATGATGGGAGAAAAGAGGGGAGGAGACGAAATGAAGAGGGGAGGAGATGAAAGAAAGAGGGAAGGAGGTGAAGGAAGAGGGGAGGAGATGAAAGGACGATGGGAGAAAAGGTGAAAGAAGAGGGGAGGAAGAGGGGATCAGTGGAACTCTGTGTTTACCTGTAAGGTGGATTTGTTTAGTGTTTTTTAAAGGGGGGACACATACTCACCAACAGTGCTGGACTTCAGCTCTGCCTCGACAGCGTCATAATGAGCTGAGAACTTCTTATCGATATTAGACTTGACCATGTTGTCCTGGAAACAGAAACAGAGACGAAGAGATGAGGGGAAAAATACACACCGCTGAGCTTTCTCGCATTGATTTACGAGTGTATAGTTTGTAATTAAAAGTAAGAAACCTCGGCAATCTTCTGCTTCAGCTGTTCGAGCTGCTCTCTTTCTTTTTCTCGTTTCTTCATGAGCTGCATGGCTCTCCCAGCCTCACTGGCGGCTCCCTTATACTGCGCCATGTTTCTGTCTCTGCGGGCGACACTTTCTTTCGAGAACTTTTAAGACACAATGAACCTCGAAGGTAGAAGTCAAATCGTAAAAGAAACAACAACAGATTTACCTACAACTGTGAGTGAACACCGACTACCTACACATCAGCCACAACAAGAAAAATGGCTGCGAAAAAAATGCATTGTGGGTAGTTGCATAGATGATGCATTCTCGTTCCTCAAATATCCTCGGAATTAGGACCACCCTATAAAAATGGTATCGTGATGATTGAAAGACAGAAAACTATGAAAGAAGATAATCTGTACTGACTCTACTCTTTTCTCCAATTGACAACACAACTGTTGTCATAACAGATTTACTTTAAAGGCAGACTAAATCTGTTCTCCCAACTATACATGTTACTCTGTATGCCATGTGCTCTCTCGTGTTTGCTTTGCGGCGTGTATGATTTTTATTATTGATTTCATTTCTTTTTTTAATATGACAGTGGAAACGTGTTTATATTATGTTTTTGACCTCAATGTTTAAATGCCCATTGAACTCACTTGTAAGGAAATGTGCTTTATAAATAAAAGACCTTTATAAATAAATGTCCTATTGCTATTATGGACAGGTGAACTAATTATTAACTCTTGCCAATTATTTATTAATTTGGCTGTTATGAATAACATTTTCCAGTCTTATGATACAAAATTAGCGAGCTTAAAACTCATCAAACGAAACTGTTATTATTTTGGTCACCATAACATTTTTCAGGTTTTTGACCAGCTATTTCACGAGACAATTACTCTCTCAGGCAATCATACTTGGCTGCGGAAATTTTTTTGAGCGTATTTCTGTCTGAAGATATTCACAGCAGGCCTGTCGAACTTCAGAGTGGCATTGTTGTACTATTGTAGTCTATACTTGTTCGGAATATTTATGCGTCTCAATTCTTTTCAACATAGGTATGACTTTTTTTCGACAGACTTATAGTATGTGTGTATGTGTCACGAATGTTGCTGAACTCTAACGCAGACAAGACAGATAGGGGTTTTTATTTATTTATTTTGAACATGCAGGGGGAAGTGTCCTGAGTGAGATGGTGACATGGAGGTGGCTGGCAGCCAAGACATTTCTTAAAGGTTGTTACCAGAGCAAGCAGAAACTGGGATTAATTTGTGAAGAAAAAAAAAACTGTGAATGGCACACGGATCCAGCAGAGACTTTAGTGTTGGTGCAGGATTTTTGTGAGAGAAGATGATTGCAGAAAGTACCTTGATTGAAGATCAAATGCAGGTGAGTAGAGTAAAGGGAGGACAGAGTGAAGGGGGAATGGGAAACCAAAATGCACTAATCACTCAGCACTCACAAAAATACAAATGAATAAAAATCACAGGTATGCATGTTCTTTTTTCATTTTTTTCACATTGGTATGTATGTTGTTTTTTTTCGACATAGACAGCCTATGTGTGTTGTTGTTGTTTTTTTTTAATTTTCAGTAACTGCGTGGAACCCGCTGCTGCAGCGAGAAACGTGAGTGCCTGTGGGAGCCCTGGACAAACTGCAACAAACTCGCCGAAATGAAGTAAAGTTGTGAAACAGCGCCGAGCTCTGAGGAACAATGCCGAAGGCCAGTCTGTCTTAAAACAGCGGGTTGGAAAACCTGAACGGAGGACACCGAAACCTACTGCTGCGCAAGGGGATTTAAAAATGATTCGTACGAAGATGGTAAGTGTCTTCGCCAGACCTAGATGCTGAAACAATGTCTACATATCTAACTGAACAACTTGGCCGTGTTGTTAACTGTCAACACATTGCTACTGCTAGTAACAGATGTAGCTCATTGAAAGTATGGGCGGAGTGCAATGAAGTTGCGGAGATGTATAATCCAGTTGGTGACCGCGGTCAAGTGAGCCGTCATTTGCAAAACCCCGGTCAAGCCAGCCGCCCGATCGAAATACAATGCGCGTCTATTCAGTGGTTTACGGTATGGTACGGTACGGTAAAGCAGGAAAACGGCCGCGTATTTTCGAAAACGTTTTTTGAAAAGGAAATGCCAATGAAATGAATAGTGAATGCCAACAATTATCATAGAACTTGAGGTTATTGAGATATTTGAAGTTTAATTCAGCTCACATTTCAATGAGAGCTTTGATATTCTGGTCATATTGAAATGTTTTAATGCATAATCTGTGAAAGGTGACAGATCTTTCAATGGATTCTTTTTCAACGTGTCCCTGGGTATTATCTTGAGAATTTTCAGAAGATTTTACTGTACAGTTTCTTTTCAGAAAAATAAGGGTTTGTTCCATTCAAATTCCATTGAGAGATATCATATTTTAGTTTGAGTACTCGGTATTTTATTTTGAAAAATGTGTGAAAGGTGACAAAGATCTTTCAATGGATGATTGTACCCAAGGGCCCTAACAATTACCCCAGTGATTTTCAGCAGATTTTACAGTATAATTTTTGAGAAAATTAAAGGTGAATTCTGTCAATTTTTCATTGATAAGAAATTTGAGTTATATTCAGTGTTTTAATTTGAAAGATATAAAAGAGGTGACAGAGATCTTTCAAGGGATCCTGGTACCCAAGGGCCCTGAGTATTACCCCTGTGATTCTCAGCAGATTTTACTGTATAATTTTCGAGAAACTTTAAGGTGAATTCTGTCAATTTTTCATTGAGAGATAAGAAATTTGAGTTATATTCAGTGTTTTATTTTTTTTCGACATAGGTATGTATGTCGTTTTTTAAGACAGAGGTATCTATGCCTTTTTGACATAGGTAGGCATGTTGGTTTTTTCTTTAAATGGATATGTATGTCGTTTTTTTTCGACATAGGTTTGTATGTCATTTTTTTTGACAGGTATGCATGTCGTTTTTTAATATTTTTCGACATAGGTATGTATGTCGTTTTTTTTCACTTTTTTTTGACATAGGTATGTATGTCGTTTTTTTCACTTTTTCGACATAGGTATGTTTGTGGTTTTTTCACTTTTTCGACATAGGTATGTATGTCGTTTTTTTCACTTTTTCGACATAGGTATGTATGTCGTTTCTTTCACTTTTTCGACGTAGGTACGTATGTCGTTTCTTTCACTTTTTCGACATAGGTATGTATGTAGTTTTTTTTTTTCACTTTTTCCGACAGGTATATATGTCGTTTTTTTATATTTTTCGACATAGGTATGTATGTAGTTTTTTTCACTTTTTTCGACATAGGTATGTATGTCGCTTTTTGTGGTTTTCGACATAGGTATGTATGTCGTTTTTTGTGGTTTTCGACATAGGTATGTATGTCGTTTTTTTCACTTTTTCGACATAGGTATGTACACTCAACAAAAATATAAACGCAACACTTTTGTTTTTGCTCCCATTTGTCATGAGATGGACTCAAAGATCTAAAATTCATTCCAGATACACAATATTACCATTTCTCTCAAACATTGTTCACAAATCTGTCTAAATGTGTGATAGTGAGCACTTTTGCTTTGCTGAGATAATCCATCCCACCTCACAGGTGTGCCACATCAAGATGCTCATCAGACACCATGATTAGTGCACAGGTGTACCTTATACTGCCCACAATAAAAGGCCACTCTGAAATGTGCAGTTTTGTCTCACAGCAAAATGCCACAGATGGCGCAAGCATTGAGGGAGCGTGCAATTGGCATGCTGACAGCAGGAATGTCAACCAGATCTGTTGCTCGGGCATTGAATGTTCATTTCTCCACCATAAGCCGTCTCCAAAGGCGTTTCAGAGAATATGGCAGTACATCCAACCGGCCTCACAACCGCAGACCACGTGTAACCACACCAGCCCAGGACCTCCACATCCAGCAGGTTCACCTCCAAGATCGTCTGAGACCAGCTACTCAGACAGCTGCTGAAACAATTGGTTTGCATAACCAAAGAATTTCTGCACAAACTGTCAGAAACCGTCTCAGGGAAGCTCAACTGCATGCTCGTCGTCCTCATCGGGGTCTTAACCTGACTCCAGATCGTCGCCGTAACAGACTTGAGTGGGCAAATGCTCACATTCGATGGCGTCTGGCACGTTGGAGAGGTGTTCTCTTCACGGATGAATCTCGGTTTACATTGTTCAGGGCAGATGGCAGACAGCGTGTGTGGCGTCGTGTGGGTGAGCGCTTTGCTGATGTCAATGTTGTGGATCGAGTGGCCCATGGTGGTGGTGGGGTTATGGTATGGGCAGGCATCTGTTATGGACGAAGAACACAGGTGCATTTTATTGATGGCATTTTGAATGCACAGAGATACCGTGATGAGATCCTGAGGCCCATTGTTGTGCCATACATCCATGAACATCACCTCATGTTTCAGCAAGATAATGCACGGCCCCATGTTGCAAGGATCTGTACACAATTCTTGGAAGCTGAAAATGTCCCAGTTCTTGCATGGCCAGCATACTCACCGAACATGTCACCCATTGAGCATGTTTGGGATGTGCTTGACCGGCGTATACGACAGCGCGTACCAGTTCCCACTAATATCCAGCAACTTCGCACAGCCATTGAAGAGGAGTGGACCAACATTCCACAGGCCACAATTGACAATCTGATAAACTCTATGCGAAGAAGATGTGTTGCACTGCATGAGGCAAATGGTGGTCACACCAGATACTGACTGGTTCTGAGTCCCCAGACCCTCAATAAAGCAAAAACTGCACATTTCAGGGTGGCCTTTTATTGTGGACAGTCTAAGGTACACCTATGCACTAATCATGGTGTCTGATGAGCATCTTGATGTGGCACACCTGTGAGGTGGGATGGATTGTCTCAGCAAAGCAAAAGTGCTCACTATCACACATTTAGACAGATTTATGAACAATGTTTGAGAGAAATGGTAATATTGTGTATCTGGAATGAATTTTAGATCTTTGAGTCCATCTCATGACAAATGGGAGCAAAAACAAAAGTGTTGCGTTTATATTTTTGTTGAGTATATGTCGTTTTTTTCACTTTTTCGACATAGGTATGTATGTCGTTTCTTTCACTTTTTCGACATAGGTATGTATGTTGGTTTTTTATATTTGTCGACATAGGTATGTATGTCGTTTTTTTCACTTTTTTCGACATAGGTATGTATGTCGTTTTTTGTGGTTTTCGACATAGGTATGTATGTCGTTTTTTGTGGTTTTCGACATGGGTATGTCGTTTTTTGGGTATGCGTGTCTTTTTTTTGCCATAGGTATGTATGGGTTTTTTTGACATCGGTATATATGTTGTTTCCCTCGACATCGGTATGTATGTTTTTTTCGACATAGATATGTATGTTGTTTTTTTTTGCCGTATGTATATTTTTCTTTTTTTACATCGGTATACCGAAAATGTTGTTTCCCTCGACACAGGTATGTATGTCGTTTTTTTTCCAACATAGGTATGTATGTTTTTTTCGACGTAGGTATGTATGTCGTTTTTTTCCGACATAGGTATGTGTGTCGTTATTCTCGACATCTTGTATGTATCGATGCCTTTTTTTTCGACATTGGTATGCATGTCATTTTTTCGACATAGGTGTGTATGTCATTTCTTTTCGACATGGGTATGTATGTCACTTCTTTTCGACATAGGTATGTATTTCATTTTTTTTCGACATCTGTATGCATGTTTTTTTCGACATCGGTATGCATGTTGGGTTTTTTCGACATAGGTATGTCGTTTTTTTCAACATTGTATGTCGTACTTTTTTTCGACATAGGTATCTTTTCCTTATTATGACATAGGTAAGCATGTTGGGGTTTTTCTCAACATAGGTATGCGCGTCTTTTTTTTTCTTTTTTTACATCGGTGTACCGAAAATGTTGTTTCCCTCGACATAAGTATGTATTTTGTTTTTGTCTCGACATTGGCATGTATGTCGTTTTTTTTTCCAACGTAGGTATGTATGTCATTTTTTTTCGACGTCGGTATCTATGTCGGTTTTTTTTACATAGGTATGTGTGTCGGGTTTTTTTTCAACATAAGTATCTATGCCTTTTTCTTCGACATAGGTTTCTACATTGGTATAAATGTCTCTTTCTTCGACATAGTTACAGTATGTATGTTGTTTTTTTTCAACATAGGTATGTATGTTCTTTTTTCGACATTGTCATGTACGTTATTTTTTTTCGACACAGGTTTGTATGTCTTATATTTCAACACGTATGTGTGTCAATTCTTCTAAATTTAGCTGTTTGTTGGTTTTTCTTGACTGTCTGTTTTAAGTTTGAAGTTTAAGTTTGAGGTTTAAGTTTTTTTTACAATATTTATGACATAGATTTGCATGTTAATTTTTTTCAACTTAGTTATTTTTTTAAGAGTATATAGATGTATGTTTTTTTTTAAAGTAAAAGGGTACAGATGTTTTTTTTAAGTGTATGTATGTTTTTATAAAGGTGAATGTATGTTTTTAGAAAGGTGTATATGTAACCATGTTTTTTTTGAAGGCACTGTATATGTATTTTGTTCTTCATACTGGTGTATATGTTTTTTATGAAAATATGTATGTTTTATAACAGTGTATGTTTTTATAAACGTGTACGTGTTTTTACAAATTCATGTGTATATGTTTTTTCTTTTAAAGGTGTTTGTGTTTAAAGGTGATTTATGTTTTTATAAAGCTGTATTTTTTTATAAAGGTGTATGTCCATATGTTTTTTGTAAAGGTGTCCAATGTTTTTACAAAGGTGTGTTTTAATAAAAGGTTTTATAATTTGTTTTTTTTTATAAAGGTGTATGTATGTTTTTTTTTTTTTACATCTTTAATAACGCTTTATGAAGATGATGTATGATTTTTATAAAGGTTACCAAAGGTATGCAAACCAAAACAATAATTTAGACTCTTAGCCATTAAGAAAGACCACAGGGAAACAGCTTGATGGATGAAGGTGTAGGTGTAGGTGTAGGTGTGGGCATGGCAAGGGCTGTGGCAGGGGTTGGTGGTTTTGGCACTGGAGTCGAGGCTTTAGATGCAAACTCTGGAGGAGGTGGAGGAATTTTTAATTGTTCCTCTTCATTTTCTTCTTCGCTGTCATCGATCTTACACTCCACCAGACAATCATCACTAACCATCATCATCCTCACTGAGGAAAGCGGCACATGCAAATGCAAATGCAGTTCAGTTCACTTCATACTCTTCTGACCATGTCAAATAAATTCACACTTATAATCTAGCAGCAGCAGATTTCAGGCATGTTGAGTGTAACAGCAAGCTGAGCACTGGCACAACCACCTGTTCTTTAGCCCACTAGAAGAAGCCTGACCAAAATCTGTAAATAGCAGCTGGTTATTTTGAAGTTACTTTTTTTTTTTAAATCAAACACATACAGTATCACCATTCTGTATCACTGTTCTTGCATAAAATGTTTCACTTTTTGAACTTCAGATATAATTACAGTTGTTAATAGCTGATTATTAAACTTTTTATTGAACTACTATGTGTGAGATTTGGCATAAAACATGCATAAAAAACTGCTGCAAGGTGGTAACTTTAGTCAAAACTGAACTCTTTTTAAGAAATCCTTGTACTGTAGATCTTTGCCAGCATCAGTAGAAATTATGAGAACTTACCTCTGTGTGTGTAATCTTGTATCAGTGAAAATGAGACTTTCAGAGAGCCAAGGCAGGGATGTCCTGCAGTAAAGTGCTAATCCAAAACGTGAATGAGTGCAGGGTAATCTGCCAATCACAATGTCCCACAGGTCTTATCTCAGCTCACACAGACACCTTTAGTGTGTTAGACTTAAAGAAGCACAAGTGCTTACATGGCACACTGCCTGTTCTGTGTGTGTGTGTATATATATATAATTTTTTTTTCTTATAAAGGTGTTTGTTTTTATAAAGGTATGTGTATTTTTTCATAAAGGTGTACGTATGATTTTTATAAAGGTTACCAAAGGTATGCAAACCAAAACAATAATTTAGACTCTTGGCCTTTAACAAAGACCACAGGGAAACAGCTTATAGAAGGTTTAAGACCAACGTTTTATTGTTGGGTTTAACACTGTTGAATAACGGCGTAGTTTAAATTATAAGCAAACATGTAGAAAACATATGACTAGAGCAGAATAATATTAAAAAATGTTATAAAAAAGATCCATCTCTCTTGTTCTCTTTCACTCACTCACTCACTCACACAATACCACTGTCTTACATTGAAACAATTAAACAGCCTCCTTGTCTCTTGTCAGATGCCAGTCCTTGTTGGACAGTAAAATGCTGATTTGGCTGCAGCAGAGAGCTAGAGATGTACAGAAGGGAGAGATGAACACATTCACAGAACACAGACACAATGACCGCAGACATGGGAGGAAGGTGTTGCTCAGCTGTATGCAAGGCACTAAAAACCTGGAGAGAGACAGAAAGAGAGGAAGAGAAAAAAAAGTATATTTTTAATCATAAAAAAGCAGTGGAAATTTACCACTGCATGAGAATGCAGAGAGATGCTGTATACCTCTATGAAGGGGACACGTATGGGACAAGGGACATGAGCTTAATCTATAACAAAATTGTCTTGTGTGTAATAGGGTTTGTTCAAAATTTGATCAATTTTAGTGAGGGATATGACTGTGTCAAACACTGATGTAGATCCATGGGGGTGTCATTTTATTGCTCCAGCATACCAGACATGTAGACAGGCGAGAATGGCCAGGAATATACCACAGAGGAGTGCCAAGGGCACAGCAAACAGCAAGGAAAGGCAGCGGTATGTCCAGATACGAGTCTTCTCAAAGCCGGAGACACTATAAAACCACACCTGGTCTATGCTATGAGGTGTGGTGGGCTCCGCCAGCACGTCACTGACCTCCACCTGCAGATAGTGAGTAATGAGAAATCTGTTTATTTAAGGAGCAATTGAAGTGAAAACTGAACAATTTACTGAAGTGCTTCAGAGCTTTAGGTGAGACAGAAAAAAAAGCCAAGTTATGGTTTAAACCTGCTGGGACAAAAAGCACAACTACAAACAAATGTTGAATTCAAAATAAGAATCTAAAATATTTTGTAGATTTTCAATGATGGAGACTGAAGAAACTGGCCAGCAGAAACTGCCGTGATGCTGGCACATATGTTTATAATAGAATAAAAAGGCCACTTAGTTTCTCCTGGATGATACAAGGAGAGTTAGACAGAAACTGGAACACAAGGTCTTAAAACCAGAAAAATGAGCAATCTTAAATATTTACCAAAATAGAAAAAAAATCATTGAAAGTAAGCAAAAGTCATTGCAATGAATATCTTATGTGGAGCAAAAATCTAGCAAAAAGCTATTTACAACAATGGGGAAGTTCTCTTTGTGAGAAAGCAAAATGTTGATTTTAAGATGTAAGGACTCTCAAGTTTCAATGCAGATTCATAAATTAGAGAATAAATAGTTAAGAGGACCTTTAGGTGCTTATTGATGCCATAAGGGTCTCTGTTGACAGGCTGGATGGATGAAGGTGTAGGTGTTGGTGTTGGAGTGGGCGTGGGCGTGGGCATGGCAAGGGCTGTGGCAGGGGTTGGTGGTTTTGACACTGGAGTCGAGGCTTTAGATGCAAACTCTGGAGGAGGTGGAGGAATTTTTAATTGTTCCTCTTCTCCATTTTCTTCTTCGCTGTCATCGATCTTACACTCCACCAGACAATCATCACTAACCATCATCATCCTCACTGAGGAAAGCGGCACATGTAAAAATGCAGTTAAATGTTCAGTGTTGCCTGCATGACTTCATACTCTTCTGACCATGTCAAATAAATTCACACTTATAATCTAGCAGCAGCAGATTTCAGGCATGTTGAGTGTAACAGCAAGCTGAGCACTGGCACAACCACCTGTTCTTTAGCCCACTAGAAGAAGCCTGACCAAAATCTGTAAATAGCAGCTGGTTATTTTAAAGTTACTTTTTTTTTTTAAATCAAACACATACAGTATCATCATTCTGTATCACTGTTCTTGCATAAAATGTTTCACTTTTATAACTTCAGATATAATTACAGTTGTTAATAGCTGATTATTAAACTTTTTATTGAACTACTATGTGTGAGATTTGGCATAAAACATGCATACAAAACTGCTGCAAGGTGATAACTTTATTCAAAACTTAGCTATTTTTGTTTAAAGAAATCTTTGTTGTACTGTAGATCTTTGCCAGCATCAGTAGAAATTATAAGAACTTACCTCTCTCAGTGTGTAATCTTGTATCAGTGAAAATGAGACTTTCAGAGAGCCAAGGCAGGGATGTCCTGCAGTAAAGTGCTAATCCAAAACGTGAATGAGTGCAGGGTAATCTGCTAATCACAATGTCCCACAGGGCTTATCTCAGCTCACACAGACACCTTTAGTGTGTTAGACAGACTTAAAGAAGCACAAGTGCGAATATGGCACACTGCCTGTTCCGTGTGTGTGTGTGTGTGTGTGTGTGTGTGTGTGTGTGTGTGTGTGTGTGTGTGTGTGTGTGTGTGTGTGTGTGTGTGTGTGTGTGTGTGTGTGTGTGTGTGTGTGTGTGTGTGTCTGTGGGAAGGGGTTATTTTAGGAAGGGGAAGGGAAGGGTCTAAAAGATCTGATTACAGTGCTTGGGTGCAGTTGTGGCAGATACTGAAACAATGAGACACATATGCACAGTTACACACACACACACACACACACACACACACACACACACACACACACACACACACACACACACACACACACACACACACACACACACACACACACACACACACACACACACACACACACACACACACACACACACACACACACACACACACACACACACACACACACACACACACACACACACACACACACACACACACACACACACACACACACACACACACACACACACAGGTGCTTTGGATGCATTGTGTATTGTGATTAGTTAGAATATAGCATTGGCAGATATTTACTTTTCTTTTGTACTGTCAAGAGAAGTTGGCAGAGGGCATGAAAGGGAACAAGATGGGGATGCTTGAATTTCCCTCGGGATCAATAAAGTATCTATCTATCTATCTATCTTAAAAATAAAAATAGAATAAAAAGATATATTAATACCTTGAAACATGATATATGGTATGTTGTGAATGCAGTTTATACTAAAAGAGAGGGAGGGCAAATATACCCTGAGCACTTAAAATACTTTTTGGCTGTATCCTACTAAATTCAACCTGAGGGAGTTTCCCCGTGCAGGGACGAGGAGCCTTTGGAGGACCTCACTGGTTTCCAATGAAGAGACCAGGGCTTAAATTAAGTTCTAGCAACATTTTTTTCCTGTTTGGGAAGTCCATTTCAAAAGAGGTCTACAAAAACTGGGAATGAGAAACACTTCACTTAGTGATTGTTGCCTATGTGGTCATTCACAAAAGAGTTTAAAATAGCTGATGCTTTTTATACCTCAGTTGACTTAAAACTGAAAAAAATGTGTGAATTAACCCGATTTTGAGCCATACGTGATGGTTTCTTATAGTTGAAAACTTTTAAGATAAGATCATTTAAGAAATATGTTACTCTGCCTCCTGTCTGTTTTCGTCAGTGATATCAATATTTACGGTTCGGTATAATCACATCTTAACTCATCTTTTTCAAACTTGAAAAACAGAGATAGATTGCATTGCATTACATTTGTTGGTAGATGCAGTTTTACGAGTCCTCTGTCTGTCTTAGATGAATGGTAAAGTGGACTTGAACTTGTACAAAGCTTTTCTAATCTTCTGACTACTTAAAGTGTTTTCACACCACAGGTCACAATTACACATTCACACACTGGTGGCAATAGTTGCTATTTAAAGTGACCACACAGACTGGTTTCCTGTAGATCTGTCCCTGGATTACAGTCACGTATTAAATTAAAGTACACTGACAACCATTTAATCATTCATCACTTTATCATCTTTATTGTATTCATATTTTGTTAACCACATATACAGTTGGACACAGTAAATTGAGTGACATCATCAAACAGTAATCCAGAATAACGGGGTGTTAAATCATCAAAGCAGAATTATTGAAAAAAAAAAAAAAGATTCAACTCCCATGATGCCAATCCTGAAACATGACAGAGGGGAGAAAATAAAAATGAAAACTTTTCAAAAGCTTTTGGAGTCAAAGTCATTTTACACCTCACTGCAAAAATCCTGAAACGCATGTTCGAATGAGACCCGTGCACAATGAGAAAAGTTGGGGGGGCAAAATGTACGGATGAAAGAGGCGAATTTTGAACTTGGCTCCGAAATGTCAACGTTGTATTCACAGTTTAAAGCAGAGCAAGTCACTGTTTCCTCTCTGAAAAGGGGCCATTTTGGCTCTTGAGGCTAGGGCACAGTTTCCAGTTTAAGAGTCAGTAAACCAAAACCCTGAGTGAGAAACTCTTACCTATGTCTTTCGAAAACCAAACCTGAGCTAGCCTTTCTCTAACTCTAGCAAAAGCCCTGAGTTTTGGCCTGCATATTGGGCCTCATATCACATATGAAGGGGAATGTGTTATAAGTGTGTGTGTGTGTGTGTGTGTGTGAATACTGCATGCCGTTATAAAGTACTAACTTCACTGCTTACATTTTCCCAGCAAACATCTGTGACCCCAAATGATCATTATAAAAACATATATAATGATTATTCACTTAAATAAATTGCCTAAATGAAACAATTTATGACATGATGCAAGAAATTGAAAAAAAAAAAAAGTGATTTACTTTTGAATGTTTTATCTTTATTTAATTCGGAAAAATAAATGAAATATGATTTTTGTTTATGAGAGCATTTCACTTCTTTGTCACTTTCCGTTTTCTTTTTGTCCTCTCACCTTCAAGCTAATAAAATGCTCCTTGCCTCATAAGGTAGCAAGCTCAACAACTTAGCCATATAGCCTGCTAACTCCTGCAAGCTAGACAACAGTTATACCATATAAAAGTGGATAAACTATCTGCTGCTGTGAATCGACAGAAAACCACATAAGACTTAACAAGACCGCACCTGCTAACTCAATAGTTAAAAATAGCTTGAAAAGTTGAGTACTTTTAGTTTACTTGGTTAGCTTGTAAGCCTTGCTACAAGTTATTAATGAGCAGCCTTATCAAGCTGAGGTTTTAAAAAGGACTTAAGATTTGCTGCTGCTTGGTTAATATCTGTGACGTTGTTGTTGCACAAGCTAACATGAGTAAAGGGCTAATATGTTAGGTGTGTTGAACTTGCTCACTACTGGCTTTGATAATAAACAAATTGTGTGAAATTTTAAACAGACATTTAAAAATTTTGCGATAAAAAAAATCTATAACAAAAAAAATAAAACTCAGATATAAATAAAGTAGCAAAAATGTAAAACAAGTGGGGATTAAGCTGTTTTGCTAAATTAAGGATGGTATTGTGTTTCATCTAATTTAGGCAATATGTATCAGTTTTGGTCATAATTTATTACTGACACATTTGTGGAGTTATATAAACAGATCACATTATTTTCTAGCAAAATACCAACCTGCCAAATCTTTTCAAGTAAAATAATGCTCAAAGCAAAAGATGTAAAGGCACTCAGGCCCTAGATGAGTTCTTTCTTTAAGATAAACAAAACACTGTAAGGGTGAGCTAATCTCAGATCTGCCACTAAGGGGCAGTGTCAGTCTTTTCTGAAGCATTTTTTTTTTTTTTATGGTAATCACTTAAAAAAGTCAGTCTGGTTTTATCTCTGCTGATGTCAATCCCTGATTCTCCCAAAATGGCAAAAAGCTTTGAGAACAAAACCAGATGAGAACATAAACCAAAAGCCAGCTGAAAAACAGACACACTGGACATACAGTAACACGGCACCGAGACTAGTGGCACTATGAGATGGCAGAGACGTGAATATTATACACCTGCCAAAATAAAATAATTAAGGATTTTCACCAAATGTATCATCAGCATAATAATTGTTTTTAAACAATAATGATTCCATTCACCCTCTCCTCTCTTAGTCCACCGGCCTAAAAAGGGTCCGTCCTCTGAGGCCAAATCCCACTTTTTTGGCACTGGGGCCGGCTTGAGGCAGAGAGGAAGCAGAGGAGGCAGGGGAGGGAGCTGTCGCTGCTGGGGGAACTAGGGCCGACTGCTGCACAGCAGGCTGGCGAGACAGAAGCTCCTTGAACACAGAGTTCATTTGACGGCTGATCATGTCCTGTGAGAGCGAGAGGAGGACAAGCAAACGGCAAGAGAGAGAGAAACTGAGGAATGGTAGTAAATGAAAATGAGGCCTCTGTGACTTTTGATCAGCGAAGACATCTGCACCAAACCCTGAACCTGTTATGGGTCTGTTTCAGTGAGACACTAAAAGATGTTCACTTTCTTCATATCAGAGATTGATAAGTAATTGTAGCAACACTTAACCTATAATCTTAATCATTTTCCTATCTTACATGTCACTGAAGTGTTGCTCTTCCTTATTCAGTATTTTTCCAAATATACTTCCAACATAGAAGAACACAACATGCCAACATGTAGACCTCTTTTTACACCAACTTGTATTGGTGTAGGACGTTCACATCATATTTTTAGCATCTCAAGAAACCAACCAATCAAAAACTAGGCTTGTTATACAGTACTTGAATCAATTTCAGAGCCTACCTATCATAATTCATCATATCACAGGGAAGTACAATTCACTTATTCATGTAGTATCTTCTTTGTTGTCATTTACAACTCGAGTTCTTGGCTTTCCAGGCTTTTATTTAATCTGCCTGTTTTAAACAGAGCCTTAAAGAAATAAGGTCTTAAGGAGAGCCTACCAGCCTCACATGTAACGTGTACCTGAGCCTTTAATTTAGTGACATTACGATCAATCCCATACCTTGTCGACTGATGCTCTTTCTGCCGGAGCAAAAGGAGGTCGGTCTGGGGGTCTGAAACCGGCCTGTCTCACAGTGTCCAAAGTGTGTCTTCGCTCCTGGGACCTAAGAAACCAAAAAAAGTAATAGAGGTAACATGAGACGGATATAACTGAACACTGAGAGAATACCATTTCATTGTTGGGACGTTGAAGCCAACTGACTTCACCACTGAGCTGTAGCTGCTCTCCAATGTAATTATTTTTACAGCTGTAATGCAAAGGCTATGAACCACTCAAGTGTTTTTTCCATGTTGTCACTGTGCACAAGACTGTGAGGAGGATTTTCATCCGCTTGTGTGAATAAAGGACTAAATTCTTCAATTACACACCTGATTTTGTTTGCTGACTTTGTGGAAGAAGAAACAAACCGTCACAAAGCAAACTGATGCTCATACATTGGATGTAGGTAAATGTTCCACAGACTCACGAGTTATACATTTGGCTCATTAGCTGCTTAAAGTGTCAACCCATAAGTTTATCAATACATTCAATAGTCATAGCTGGCTCGGTCTGTCTGCTGTATTGTGCTGACAAAGTGTCGACAAGATTTTTCCACAGAGTCAGGTTGATTAGAGCAGTGAGTGTTAATCAAATCAGTGAAGGTGTGAACTTTAAAATCAAAACAATGAGCGAAACAGAGCTGAGAAAAAAACTGCAGTCAGGCGACATTTGTCTAACTTAGTCATATGATCCATTTTTCATAGAGAAATGTGATTCCATTAGCTCTAAATTGTGTTTTCCTCATAATTGTAGTGGTAAATTATCATAATTTAATGTTTTATACGGAGCAGGCATTGTGTCTGAGGTGTGTGTCAGTCTTACACTGGCAGGTGTCGGGTGGCAGGAGAAGTTGGTTGCTTTCGATTGGGGCTAATCTCACTTCCTCTCTGTCTCCCAGGCAACGAAGCACTGTCACTGTTCACCCTCATCCTGTCAGGATACACGCACAGCAAACACTGTAACTTTGCATGTTGTGCATTCATGTATGAGAGTTTGTACGTGTGTAGTGAGCAACAACTTCTTCTGATTGTGCATGTATTCTTCTGTCTGAGTCTTTTGCTACATGTGTTAGGTGGAGTGAATGCACTTATATATTGCAGTGTGCACTCAAGTATGTATGCGTGTGTGTGTGTGTGTGTGTGTGTGTGTGTATTTGTGTACCGAGTTGTGTTCTCCATCTGTGAATCTTCTACTGTCAGGTTTCCAGTGCTGCCTCCTCCTCCTCCTCCTCCTTCATCTCTTTTCCCTCGCTCTGACCTGAGGGAGAAGAAGCATATATAAATATATATATATATATATACTGTATATAAAATGTATATTTCACTACAGGAAGAACAACCAGTACAACTTTATTTATGGGATAAACACTGAGTGACAGAGAATTATAGGAGACGAAGTCAGAATTAAATTATGCATTATTTATTTGACAAAATAATGAAGAATTATTGACTGAAAAATAAATTACATATAACAATGAAAAGCAAAAGCTCCACAAATGTATATTAGTGAAAATCTTTATTGAAAACAATATATTAATGCAATACTGGAGACACTGGCTTTTATTGGTGTTCAATTGAAAGATGTTTTCATATTCTGTGAATTTGTCCATTCTCTTTTCACACAACTGTGCAACCACCAGAGTTCACTGTGCAATGTAAATATGCACGAGTGAATGTGAATGATATGCAGTTTAAACACCCACACAGAAAGGCACAGAATCAAAAAATGATCTTAAAATACTTTACTGATCTCGTCACCAACAGTACTTCCAGATTTTGTTTACAGAGTGCGACACCTGTTCAGTGTGATATTTTCTGGGGCTCTTTATCACCTCTCCACACCACAAACACACTTATGTGCTGCTCACTCTGGCTCTGTCTCATGGTGTGCTCTCGGAGCTGAGGATACAGCACAACTTTAAATCAATTTTTCCAGCACTTGTCCCTTTAACTTCTATTTTTATCTCTTCAGTGAAAGCAGGCTGAAATAAACTCCTGATACACCAACAGCTGTTAGCTTTCAGTGCAGAATATTCTACTTTTTTTTATTAAACTGGCAAATCAAGCTACACACCGCCTTCACATTTACCTCAGACCTTGGCTTGTTGTTTGTTCATGCACCCGTTGAAGAACTTTGTTTAATGATGTAATCTTCAACACAAAGGCGTTTAAAGTAAACCCAAAATGTCAAACTCTTTGTTTGACATCAACTAAGCAAAGCATTGTTGACATATATAATTCACTTTAAACGTTTCTGCTACTGGTGTAATCTGAGGGATCAGGAAAAGATTAGATGGAAATATTTAAATTTTCAAGCCAAGTCAAAAAAGTGACGAGACGATCAAAAGTGAGGCAGTGTGACATGAACATTCATCAGTAACCGAACACTCTGACACCCAGACTTTATCGGAAGATCCCAACTATAAGTCAATGCCTTCAGAAAGGACAGATTGACCTTCAAAGCTTGAATAGAAATGCAGTGTTTGGTTGTTACGTGACAGCTACTCTGACTAAAACTAGTGTTGAATAGAGTCTGAGCTGTTCTTATGTTTGTTAGAAATCTTTCTGTGAAATAAAAACACATCAGCAAACAGCAAACAGTTCCTCACCCATCCAGCACGCTGATGTACTTGTGAGGGATGAGTCCCTTAACTCCTCCAACTTCTCCTCTCCACCAATCACAGGAGGCCTTGCTGTGGAGGATGAGAAGCTCTCCCAGCTTGAAGGACAGCTCTGCAGGAGATCTGGCCACGTAGTCGAACATTGCCACTGCCTCCCACTCTGTACACACACATGCAAACAAACAGACAAAGTCTACTATGGATCTTTTTTTCTATTATACTCTAACAGTTGATATTTCTTTATGATTTGTTTTAACGCATGATTAGAAAACGGCTTTCAAACGACGTCTGGTTTGTTGTCATTCATCTGGAGTATAGTTATTGATGAATAGTCTTCATCTAATGTGTCTGTGGTGTGTGTGGGTGTGTGTTTGTACTGCATGTACTCACCGTCTTCACTGGGCAGATGCTCAGTCTCTCCGTCTCCCTCCTCGGTGATTGGTTCGCTGCAAACAAACAGAAAACTCACTCAGTGTTCATGCATGGTTTCTCTTCTGTTTAACAAATGGACCAGCCGTCGCCCCAAAGGGTCTCTAAATACATTTTATACAGTCTATAAAATATCAAATCAGATTTCATTCAATTGAGACGTTTATGATATGACCCTCAAACCTCAGTGTTGTACACAAAATACGGGGCAAAGCTTGTTCATTTTATGTTACTGCATTCTCCCAGAGCTGATTTTGTGGTTTTAGAGATTTTCATGGACACTGTCGACAGGCTGCGGGCTCGTGTTCAATTTAAGTGAGTAATCAGCTTAATAGTGTTAAGCACTTTTTACACAAAGCATTGCAGGCTGCACAGAGATGCCTTTGGCATGGTACAGCATTACGTGTTGAGAAGATTGAGCCATGAAAAAGGAGCAAAGGGAAAAGCTGCTCCATGTTCCTGGGTCCATCTCAAACTTGAGTCTTAAACTCAAACATGACCAACGAATCTCAGGAGCACTATGATGCAGCTGCCAAGTCAGCCATTAACTGAATCAATTCCACTTTATAAAGCAGCAATGATATTACGCTTGTGGCTCAACCATATGGTCAAGTTAGACTTGTTACAGCATACAATCAATTACTGCACATTATTTGGTAGGCTATCAAGCCTTAAGATGACAAAAGTAGTACAATTACAGCAGTTGAGTAAAAATACAACTTCAATGACAACATAACAAAATATGATACTGATAAATAATTACAAGGAATAAAAAAAAAAGCTCAATAATTACATTTTAACCTGAAAGTTGAAAAGCACAACCTTGGTTTTTTGGCATCTTGCTAGCATAAGTTAGCTTTAGATGATGCTAAAAAAGTTAGCTTGCTATCTTTCGTGGCCTGCAGGATATGACTCGTCTGGTTGAAAAAGAAGTCCAAATGATTTAAAATAGATCTGTTTTATTTGTTACTTCTATAAATATTTAAGTAATGATTGGTTCATTTCTTGTTCGGATTTTTTAAGAGGAGCTGTCCACCAGAGAGTTCACCGAGAACTACACACCATGGGGACTTTTATATGTATTCATTCACATCATCATGGTACCTGAAGAGGAGGTAAAACAGTTCCTATAAACGGGGTTCTAGGAACTAAAATAATCCATAGTAACTGCGGTGCAAACTCAATAATGAAAAGGGGGAGGGTTCCAGCAGTTCAGGACTATAAAAAAGTTCCTGTGGTCTGAAAACGTCTAATGGTCCATGAGTTATTTTGTGGTAATCATGGGGTCTTCAAAAATGACCAACCCGGTCTATAATAATAAAAACAGCAAAAAAAAAAAACTTTCATAAGGCTATTCTTGAGATTTCACAACTCAGGTTTAGAAAGTTCACAAACCGATGGATGACGTCAAGATTGGCACCTACTTTTATTAAACCTATCATCTTAATTTTCATCCAAAACTTTGTTGTTCTGAATTTCCTTTTCAGAGTTTTTGAAAAATGCCTTCTCTGTAGGCATGGGTCAGGAATTTGCTACCAGAAGTGTTCCGACTTCAATTTAGTTTGAATAATGTCAGCACAAGCTCTGTGTGGAGAACCAAGGGGGCGGATCACAATCTGCTGAATGTAAACCCAGCTCCCCTTTGTAATAATCAAACCATGATGTGGCTTTATGGCTTTTAACAGATATCTGCGTGCAAGTGCAGCCAAAAATGTACCCTAAAGGTCATCTCTCAACACCAACACCACACCTATTCTCACTTCTCAAGTTGCTGTAAAGAATAGCAATGCAGAGAAAAAGGAAGTTTTGGCTGGAAGTCCTTTATCGCATATCAAACTCCACTGTGTGTCCTGAAAAGTTGCCCATCTCTCTTAGAGGCTATATATCATAGTCAGATAAAAGCCCATGAGTTCTGACATTGAATTAAAATGCACCAAAGGCAGAGCTAGTAGCCTATGATACCCCAAGCAGGTAAACCGGGTCCTTTCCAGCATGTCATTCCCCACTCTCTCTCCCCCCAATTTCAGACTCTCCCCGCCATCCTGTCTCTAACTAAAGGCCTATAAAGCCCCTAAAAATTAAAAAACGTTAAAATAATGAACACCACATTTAGGTTGAGCTCTTCTTATCTCTCACCAGTACTCTTGCTCCAGAGTCATGTGCTTCTCGTAGACGGGGCCCGGCAGTTCTGATTGGCCGGGGAAAATGACGTCATGTTGTAGGATCATGGTTTTGACAAGATCATTAACCTGTGGCTGCCTAGCAACAGCGTCATCAGATTCCAGCCCCCTCAGCAGACTCGGACCGAAGCAAACGGCTAAGTTGTAGGGCTGCATCATGTTTTCATCACTGTACTGAGACACACTGAGAAACACACACAAACACACACACAGACACACACACAGAACAAGTATTGGCATCTTATTGCAACAGTGTTAAGTGGAGCAGCATAGCAGGTATAACAAGAAACTGAGTGTGCCACAGTGTCATGTTGTAGCTTACTGATTGAGGAAAGCGAAGAGGTAACGCATCACGATGAGGAGAGGCCGTGGGAATGTGGAAACAATCGCTTTAATCTGCGCCGCTTTCTCAGTCACCCCCTCAATTTCTGCCCATGACGGAAATAAATGTGAAACGAGAAGACGATAACAAGATGAGCAGAAATAAACATTTCACTTCTGGAACCAATTTTTTCTGCAGTTTGCAGTTCCTCAGCTAGAAACCGTGACAGCTGCACATTTAACCTAAAATTCTGACTTAAAGAAATGTTGAGACGAGTTCCTAAATTGCTGAGATGTGGTGCCTCTAAGGCCGATAAGGTATTTACGAGATTTAAACAAGTTGCAGGCAGGTTCGCAACCTTGTTAATCCATGCAAATTCTCAGAGTTTTTGCTTTGGAAAACAAAACTGTTTCATGCCTACAGGAATAGAAAATAGACAGTGAGAGAGATAAAAACAGAGCTTACAGATAGTGTATATATTTAAAGGGGAAGGGGTCGTCACATCAGTGAGGTTGCAAAAAGCTAAACCAAAATGAACAGATTTATACCTATGCGGAAAGGTTTTGCTCAATATATCCCACATGAGAGGGTGAATCAGTTGAAATAAGTCTCTAAATCCCAGGAGATACACAAATAACTGACGGAAACAAAGTCGCACACAGACATGGAGGTTATATAAGGGGGTCTTACGGACACACTCCAGCAGCTGAGAGTAGCTGTCATAAGGGAAGAGAGGAGGCTCCAGGCCCCTAAAGTAAAGCTTCAACACGCCAGCCACTGAGTCCAGGTCACACTCGCTGTCAGACAGAGGATCGTCTCCTACAGGGAGTCCAAAAGAAATGTGAGCTGAAGGTATCCATGCAGAAACACACTTTTTACACTTTTTACAGCAGGAACAAGACAAAGAGTAAAATGCAGCTGACTGGCAGAAAAGGACAGGACATTCCTGTCAGAAGGTTCGATGTGTTCTAAGACTGTCAAATGCTTTTGACAGGCACAAAACGAATTAAAGAAGGATGTGACTATTTTTTAACTTGTGTCTGTTCTCCTTCGTAGACTGTATAAAACATGGTCGCCTCGTGTCAGTGATGTCACCCACTGGATGATTATGGCGCATCAACGTGTTGAAAACGCTGACTTTTCCAAACTCTAGATTATGTCCCCAACCCTGAAGTTCTCTTCTACTCCACAGACTAAAACACTTCTCAGCACATTGCTTTGAAGAACTAGTTCTGCTCTCATAAACGAGTTTTTGGCTTCAGTTGGCAGCTGGTGTCACTGAAGAACTTGTTAATCTCAACTACAGCTTCAAAGTGCAGGTGGACCACTAAATGGTAAACAGCCGATGGACTTGAGCTCGTATCGCACTTTTCTATTTTTCAGGCACTTCAAAGCGCACATTCACGCACTGATGGCAGAGGCTGCTCTGTAAAGTGTTCATCAGTATTCATTTATCTCAGTAATACACATTCATACGCCACCACTGACACAGCGGGAACAAATTAGGGTTGCCCCCCACCTTCCAGTTGAGAGATGACAACTGAGTATCAACTGAGCCCCGGGTGCCACACCAACTAGCTCCTAAAGGTTGGGAAATTTCAATTTGCTGGAAGACGACAAATGAGTGTTTAAAACGTCATGCAGAGTTTAGCCAGTATTTTCATTCACTGTGACATGATTTTGAAAGCCTTCGTTAAAATGTTTCTGATAATCCAGCAGACAAGCATTCAATAAACTGCCTCTCCTTTCAGCACGTGGTGAACGGCCTCATTTAGAGGATGAGTTTTTACGCCAGGAGCAAACAAACTATTCAGCAGAATTCAGCAGAGCAGCGACAAGGTCATTATCCCTCACTTGCTTCTCAGCCCTTGGTTATGTTCAGCAGAGCATGCAGCCATGTTAAAAGTGCTATTCCTACAGGAGTCGGCTCGAGTTTGGCACATTCACCACCTGGGTGCTCAACATGTTTGGAGGACTGGGGACAGTTTCAGAGCCTGGGTAATAGAATTATGAGTGAGCGAGGTTTCACAGGATGATCAGGAGAGCTTTCTGTTACACTTTCAAAATGTGGAAGGTAATCCTTTTACAGACTTTAATCCGTTAAAGAGATAAGAGAGGCTAGAAAAGGAAGTGTCAAAAGACCTGAGAGTTGAGTATATATTATGTACAAGAGAAACTAATTTACCTCTCTCAAACGCATCTCTGATGAGGTTCACTTCCCTTTGCGACCCAGGAACTCTGAATATACCTTCATGGTGGAGGCCTGTGACGTACACAAGCACATACACAGTACACATATTGACTTGTCGTTCCACACACAGTGTAGCACATAAAGAAAACAATACTTTCACATAGAGCTGGGCGATATGCACCAAATGCAAAGAGAGAGAGAGAGAGAGAGAGAGAGAGAGAGAGAGAGAGAGAGAGAGAGAGAGAGAGAGAGAGAGAGAGAGAGAGAGAGGAAGAGAGAGGGGAAGAGCAGGGTAAAGATGGAGAGACAGTGAGATGAGAAACAGGTGAACTTGCAGCTCTATAGAAGACGCATGTAATCTTATTTTAATGCAACATAAACTATATCAATATTAACAAAATTGTTTTACATTATTTCTTGTTTGAAAATATATTGATATATCTTTAAAACTTGATATATATCCCCCAACATTACTTCCACATAGTCACTGTCTGTGTCCAAAGCTCTCTCCGCATGGCTCATTGCTAATGTCATGAAAAGTGACTCACCGTGAAGGTTTATAAAACGGATGCAGCTTTCAACCACCACAGGAATCTGCTGCCCAGAGCTCTGCACAAAAGAAGGCCAACAGATGAGAAGAGGTGAAAAACAAGACCAACAGAGAGTGCAGATAGATGACAAGACAGAAGAGGAAGAAAAAAAAAAAACAGCCGTAAAGAGGAAGAAGAAATGTGCCAAGCTAGGAACAATACAGGAGAACAACGATTGAACAAAGGTAATCAGGGATAATTGTTAATAAAGGGTTAAATAATTGAGAATAAAATAAATAATGTGTTCAGTTGATGCACAGTGCAGGTGAAATGCTTCATGTCACTGACTGGGACAATACCTGGACTTTTTTTAATACTGAGGTCACTGAGTCAGTAATCCTTTTATGAGTTCACTTCATTTTGCGACAACGTCATGTGATATAATTAAGAGTCCAAATTTGATTGATTATTTGATATCATTTGATGACAATGATATAATGATGACATTAAAAGAAAACCAAAAAGAAAATGTATAATAATTATAAACAAAGTATAGTGCAGAAAAAATAGTCAGACACCATTTAAAGTGACCTGTCAGTAAAGGAGTGGGGAGAAGTGAAAACATATTGAAACCCTCCCCCTCTCCATCTATTCAGCTAGCTTCTTATTTGTATTTCAATGTTGCTTTATTTGACTGTCTAGGCCACCATAGCTAAATGAAACAGCTTGAACGTGTTTTCACATATTGGGTGTTAGTACCTGTGTTCGAGACATTCTCCTTCTCCTCCTGCATGAAGCCGAGCACAGCAGCAATGAGACAGAGAAAAGGCAAAGATTAGAAAAAGAAGAGGAAGAAGTAAGCGGAATAAAGATTAAGAAGCATTGGGAAGAGGCGCCTATAAGCACGCACACACACACACACACACACACACAAACGCACACACTCGATCGAGGAGTTGAGAGAGGAGGCAGCAAAGAGGCCAGTGCATCTTAATCCTTTTCACCAGAGAGGAGGAGATAAAGGGGGGGTTGGAAAGAGGAGAAAGCCAGCAATAAGCTATAAGCATGACTGTACACACACACACGCATGAAGGCAGCAGGAAGTACACTGGGGGGATGGACTGTCAGTGTGTGTGTGTGTGTGTGTGTGTGTGTGTGTGTGTGCGGAGTGAATCTCCCTCCAATTCTTCAGCTTCACTGTAACAGGATTTTCAAAATAATTTCCTTTGGAGGTTTGAACAGCGGTGCAGTGCAGCAGGCACAGAAAAAAAGAGGTAAAAAAACAGGGGTGTGTGTTTGACTTTACATGTGAGTGTGTTTGACTGTTACCTGTATGTAGGAGATTATGTCTGTGGTGAAGAGTGTGTGGCAGAATTGGGAAACAGGTCTGGACTTCCGAACACGCACTGACCGAGCACATTGCGTTCTGGGAAATATAATAAATAAAATGCTTAATGCCAATTGGCATCTGGTAATAACACTCAACATCGTATTGCTTTTGCTTATTGAAAAGGTATTTTCATGACCTCCCCTTACAAATATTATAGCATTTTGGTTTGAATTGAGTTCAAATTGAATTAAAAAACTGTCTTCTTCCTGTCCTCTGTGCCCCCTCCATGTCTCTCTCAGTCACTCTCTCTTTATTCTTGGCCGAGTAAATACTCTTCTTACCTGGAAGGGTCACTGTCCACAGCTTCGGCTGGAAGAAAAAGGCAGAAATCACTTTAGAAATTAACGTTTGGAACTGGCTCCTGGTTTCCAGCTGAAGAGAGGAATCACTGCAAATTCACACTTTCAAGTTTGTTTTTTTATTAAGGGAGTGTTAACACAAACACAAATAACATTGTACAAAGCTGTTCCAATGAAGTCAAGAGCTATTCAGACCAATTAGGCTTACCAAACCAGCCTGTAAAAATTAGCTTCTTTGAATGGGTGTGTAGTGACTGTGCATGTTGTTTCTGCACTTTGACCATTGGCTTAATTTTTTGCCATTTGGTCAAAATACCCATTAGCAGCAGAAACTAAAATTTCTACAGTCTGGCACAAAGTAATTTAGTATGAATAGGTCAGTCATTATTTGCACACACTGTATGGGTGGACATTTTTTATCTTGTCCATTTTCATTATTCTTCAGGAGGCTTAAGGCCCGTCTAAAGTCCATATATGTGCCTGTTACTAGAGTGATTGAAAGTCAGGGTCAGAATTCATTTTCAGTGAGAGCAAAGCCTGGTTGGGCTTTAAAACTCTGCTGCAGATGCTAATAGGGGACGTCGATCAGACTACGTCCATGTATTAAACATGCCTATGAATTAGATAGTAGCCTATACAGTAAAGCCTCTTTAGCCCACTCCTAAGCTTTGATTGAGACAAGTGACTTGAGGCTATGAGCAAAAATAATCCAATTATCTGATCAGATCACATGGTGGGTAACTTGGAGCCAGGATTTAACAGGGAAGCAAAATGAGGGGAATAACAGAAGAACATATATCTGCGGCTTTAGTTTTAATGGCTTTTTAGAAAATCTAATTTTCAACAGTTTAAATGCAGTGCAATGATTTATGAACAAAGTACTCAGTTTAGTCTTTTTAAAAGTCACATATTATCCTCCTTTTCATCTCAGAGCTCCTCAAAACATGTCTGTGAAGTCTGTTGTTCTAAATCCTGTATCCACTCTGATCCTGTATTTGATCTTGTCTATAAACCCCTCTATTTCAGCCCTGCTCAGAATAGGCTGTTTCTGTGTCTGTAGCTTTAAATATGTAAATGAGCTGTGTCTGTCTACGTCCCTCTCGGGAAAGGCTTGGGCTTTCTCTCTAAATACCCTGTTGATTATAGCTGCAAGGTAGACTCAGATGGCAGAACAAACACCCAGCTGTGGGAGTGTCACCCACCTGGGGGAGGGGCTACTGTCCTTTGTGATGTCATGAAGGGAAAATCTCCAAACAGCCTGTTATATTCTGAAAAGTGGAGCATGCTAAAGATGGAAAGGATGGACTTTTCTCATAATTGAGGGTTTGTAGACAGGCTAGGGTAACACATTAGTGTTTAAAAACCACTGTAAATTGAATTTTGGATAATATGTGACCTTTATTTTTTGGGTTAGGGCATTTTTCAAGCATATAATCTAATCTGTCAGTATACTATTACCTTTCTGTATGGCATCTTGTAGAAGGTCATGTTTGGCTTGAAGTTTGAAGGTCAGAGAACTGCTGGCGAGGAACTCCTTTACTTTCTATGACAAAAAAACCCAACTCATTTTAAGAAATTCAACCAATTAATTTGTTTTTCCTCAAGCACAGTCTCTGAAATATGGATAAATTCCTAACACTTAGCGTGTAATCATCAAAGGGTTTATGCAGAATGGCACATCTCATTTGCCCTTCAAAAAGGCAACGCGATCATTGCTGAGGCCATAAAAAACAGTTTACAACAAACACGCTCATTAGAAATGCATCCACCTCTAGCAGTAACTCACAGTAAAATAGTAGATCTCTGTCTCCTGCTGATTGGCTCGACGCTTGGCGAGAGTTAGTTTTTGGGTGGTGTTTCCTCCGGGGGGCTCATGTGATAAGCTGCTGGGAACGTCTGGGGAGGGGTTAATGTCGCTGTCACACATGGTGTCCAGCAAGGCGGTGAGCGTGGCTTTCAGCGTTTTACTGACCTGAGAAAATGAAATATACCGATTTATTATCTTAATTCCTTTGATTTTTTTTTTGAGCTCTCTCACTTTGATGTCCATAGAGTACTACAATGTCGCTCACATATCCGATAAACAAGAATCAGAGCGACAAACATTCTGGCAAAGAGAATAATTAGCTGACCTCCTCTGTTTCCAAGGTAACAGCAGCGAGTCGGGACTGAATCTGTTGAAACCTCGTCTCAAGCTCATACCTCACCTGGCTCTCTGCGCTCACCTCACACACCTGAAACACAAACGAGAGATAACGTGACACTGTGACGCATCATCTAATTCAAAGCAACAGGAATTTGTTCAGAGAGAGAGTTTTATTTTGACAAGAGGAGAAGAACTCTTGTGATGCTGTCTGAGGAATTTACAGTAAAATGTCTTTTAGCCTGCATTTGTTAATTTAGGTTACACTTTTAAAACACAAAAGTGTTCAGGAGTTGTTTTAAAGGCACTTTGATTGAGAGGTGGAATCCAAACTTCAACTTTAAAACTGAAACAACTGAAAAATACTTAAACTTTTTTAAAATAGTTGCTTTTTAAAAATAGCTTATTGTAATTATTTTACTTGTTTACTTTTGCATTTAGTTTGAGTTTATGAATATTTATGCATTTTCCATTGCTTTTAGGTACAGTAGTTTTATTCAGTTGTATTTTTTGTATGCACACTGTTTTTTAAGTGTTAAGCACTTTGTAACTTTATTTTGAAACAAACAATTTTATTTTTATCAAAAAATAATAATAAACTGGGTAAACCTGGGTTTTGGTTGGAATTTTCAAACCACCTACTAGTTTTGGTAGATTTCTCTCTAAATGTCGCTGCTCACATTCATGAAGTCGAGAAAAATACAGAAAGTGAGATCATGAAATGTTGCTTCTTTGACCACTAATAATGTGTCTTTTTGCCCCCATTAATTACTGATAGTAGCATCACAAACTTTTAGATTGCGCATTAAACGCTAAATTCGAATTTATGTGTTATATCCGTGAGCACTCTACTTGAGCGTGTGTCCTATATTTGTAATGTGTGTGACATAATGTACCACGTTGTCTTCCTCTGGCC